>NW_025767490.1:1325000-2651966 GCF_003918875.1 Haliotis rubra | reverse complement strand
GATCTTGTGCGTACCAATTTCTATTCAACTTTGCTGTTATGTTCACACTTGATTGAGAAAATGGATAACCGTTTATGTTGAATCAGATCTCCGCAGCCCTGCGTCACACCTGTTGATACTTGCATGCGCGTCTGTATGTATGTATACTTATATTTGCTTGGAATCTAGTGTTGTGCCAGTGATTTTATCTTTACTATCCGATAGCAGTCTTTTAGTCTATTTAGAGTAATAGAATGATATATTCTCCTGCTTGTCGAACAAAAACAGGCGTTAATGTCGTAGGATGCCAGTGCCATGTCTTTCCAGAGATGGACTGAACCTTTTTTCGATGAAATTGACAATAGTTTCTCTTGTCCTGTCTTATGAGTCTTTTTTTATCTCAAATTAGCACTCATCCTACACTAAACCATAAAAAATAGATCGTCTGTGGCTGGGAATAGCACGGCCATCGCCTTTCCTTGATGTTAATCATAGGAGATGAATGGTTTCCGCCCTGTAGGATAGTCTGGGATGTTGTAATGATGACATTTCCTACAAGTCACATGAATCAGTATTGCCATCATATAGCTATACTTATGGGAACGACATATCTGTAATGACCCTTGCTCGATGGCAGGTAATGCAATTAGAACCTGAAGTGTTCCCATAAGAAAGAAAGGTTCAAACAATGGAAGATACCTTCTCTTACCTGAATCAGTTTCGTATATAGCTCACCAAAGATGATAATTCATTTGCAGCAGCATTTGAGAGCAGCGTTTTCACGCCGATGTTCGAGTCCCCAAATGGGTACAATGCCAAGCAATGACTTGAATATTGCTGAAACTATATCAATAAATTATGGCTCATTTTCATGATGGCACTTAATAATGCATACAGATAAATCGACACTTCATCCATGAAGTCCGGCATTAGCGATATTCCAGCTAAGTACAGCTTAGCATGAAAAGCTAAGCTGAGTTACAGCAGAAGGATGGATTGTTTTCAGACCACAGTTGTACAGCAAGAGTGCTGATATGAAGCGATAAAACAAACACTCATCTCGCAGAGCGTATGAGTCGCGGGTGTATCAGTTGGAGTCATCACCGACCAGGGGGAGTCATCACCAACCAATTACCGACGTAACCACTATTTTGCCTTTTTGCGGCGAGTGGAAAGAGTTTCAACAGATAATTGAGACTGATTATTCTCTCGTGTTGACGTGATATATATTTGTTGAAGATTGCATAAAAAGTCTCCCCAGAGCAGGATATTTTCTTTTCGCCGACACCTGATATCATTACTACTTGATAGTGATTCATTAGCTTATGACATAGTCAGAATCGTATAAGTGAGAAAGTGAGTTAATATTTAACGTCACATCGGCAATATTTCAGCCATATCGTGACGAGAACACATGTGAGTGAGTGAGTGGAATCGTATAAGAGACTCTCCTTTGAGATGTATTAGTATTTCTGGCGCTGACGAATTAATATATTATAGTATGACCAGAAATTATTGAATTTTAGGAATATGTTTAATTGGATTTCTAGTATAAACAACCTTGACCAGCTATCAAGTGCTTGTTAGAGTTATCCCCTTTGTTTATTTGCTAGCAGACGACATTTTCAGTGATCCTCAGTAAGGATGATTTAGGGAAGAGGAAGTTGATTTTTAGAGTATTATAACAAGGACATCAGATCTGCTAAAAGTGATTTCAAGTAGAACAGGCATCCCTTTGTCCACTGTTTATCGTGTTTTGAAAAATATTGCAAATGGATATGGCATTGAGCACCAGGGGAGGCGCAGGTAGGCCCAGAAAATTGACTGTCGGTGACAGGAGGCGGCTTGCTATTCTTGTTTCTAAAACAAACGAAGGAGTTTAGAAACTTAAGGCTGGATATGATTGAAAGAGGAACTGTGGTTTGTCTGTAGAGGAGACAATTAGAACTGAGCTGCATGCAATGGGTTGGCAGAAAAGTCGAGGAATTCCATCACCGATCATGAAACCTGAACAGAAGGAGCGAAGGTTGAACTGGTGCTTACAGCATAGAAATTTTAACTGGGACAATGTGCTTTCTCAGATGAAAGTTCTGTGTGGCTGTTTCCTAATTCACTGAAATTCTGGACCAAACAAACTGAAAAACCTTTGTATCAGCGCCCAAAGTAAAGTCCGAAATTTAACGTGTGGGGTGGCATATCTGTGTTAGGGGCAATGCCCCTCTGTGTATTTGAAGGGAATATGAACAGTGAGCGGTACACAGATATTCTCGAGGGACATTTACTTCCATCTGCTTTCGTGTTCTATGGAAATATTTGGATTTTCCAGCAGGACAACGACCCAAAACATCGTTCAAAGCATTCACAGGCCTTGTTTCGGACCCAAAATATGTCGTTATTAGATTGGCCAGGCTATAGCCCTGACCTAAAACCAATAGAAAATGTTTGGTGACTTATGAAGGAAAGTGTCACTAAGAAATATCTGACAAATATTGCTGAAATGAAAGAAGAGGTGGTCCGATATTGGGACAGCATGGACCACGACTTTCTAACTTCTTTGATCAGTAGTATGCCCCGTCGCATTGAGTCTGCATTGCTGCTCATGGTGACTTGACAAAATACTAACTGTTCACCTGTCTTTGAATCTGGAGTTATGTTCTGCTAATATTCACATTTAATACGTGAGTAATGGAGTCAAAACATATAAAAAATTTATAATCTTAAATTCTCAATAATTTCTGGTTGTACTGTATTTTGAGGGAAGGAGGTCGCTTCTATACAGCTATTATCCCCAGATTAGCGTTAGCTACAACTACATCTAACATTGAGCAGATACGCTTTAATTTATCAGCAAGAACCCATCCACTCAATCCCCAGCAGGGGCGGTGGGGTAGCCTTGTGGTCAAGCCATTCGCTCGTCACATGCACGCCAAAATCTCGGGTTCGATTCCCCACATGGGTACAATGTGTGAACCTCATTTCCGGTGTCCCCCTCTATGGTATTGCTGGAATATTGCTAAAAGCAGCATGAAACCTCACTCACACGCACCCCAACATGAACTGTCGTTTTGTTCGTGTTCTACTGTACCTCGAGACAGTACATTGACAGTCTCAGACAGGTTATTGGCTTATACGCCACATGGTGTGTGATGAATATCCAACACAGTATTACCATTGCGTGTTGGAAATGATTAGGATGTGTCATGGAGTTGTCTGTTAGAAAAAAGAACATCATTGGCAACTGATGCAGCTAATTGTATTCACAGCCTGGTTAGAATTGTCTGCCTTCAAAGATAAACTTGCTTAACGATTCGTCTAAACAATCCAGTGTGTGATAGAACATTCGGGTCACGGAATTATATCGGGACTTGAGAAGGACATGTCTCTCAAATCGGAGTTTTTCGACAGACAGTTTGATGTGTTTTGTCAGTTGTCTGTTGAGAAGATGGGGAATTTGGAATCAATTGTCGTAGCTTTCCTATACAAGGATAAGTATTATCAGGTAGTGGTTTGATGAACGAAATGTCGTTGTTTTCTTATATAAACTGATACACAAACTGTAATAGAGTAGTTAGTAAATTTCGGAAACGGTTTTGTAGGGGTTGCATTTACGAAGATTGTTACATTGATATGTTATGCATTAAAGAGATAGATATTTACACTATTACTATTTGTCAGTTTCCGAAATCTACAGGAAAATAGTTCTATATATCTAACATTCAAATTGCATCATGCATGTTATTTTAAACCCTGATCAATCACATTTCAAACAGAATCTGTTGGGTTTTGTATATCTTGAGGAAGTCTTGAGGGAATGTGCTGAATAAACTCCAGACAATCAAATCAAACACATCCCCATTCAATAGCTATTTCGTATTTTCTTTTTTAAAGTTAAGAAAAGTTTGGATACAAACTTCGAATGGGGCAATCATTTTTATTGTTTTCTATCTTACTTTTAGTTGTGCTTGTGGTTAAGCATCAAAATACTTTCCTCTGCTTATCGTTGCGGCTTATTACACTTCAGCAATATTCCAGCAATATCACGGCTGGTGACACTGGAAATGGGTTGGCACTGGATATTGTCATCATGTGGAGATCGAACAATTTAACAACAAGGCCACCCCAACGCCCCACAGAAGAAACCACATTGTACAATTTGTACCTTAACAACAATATAGTATACGCTATAGAGACCCCACACTATAGATGTGTTTAGTGTAACGATCCTACGACGCCATATGATAGATTTTACCCTAAGGTGTTCACAGATGTCACTTTATAAATGTCTTTTTATAGTCTGTTTGCAGGGAAAACGTACACGCTATCATAGATTCAAGTCGCTATTACAAGGGTGTAAGCGCAGTAGTTGGAAGAGTGAAACAAATGCACGTGCGGATCGTGATGAGCGTTAACTTAGACCAAACCTACTTGTCCTCGGTGTTTCATTTAATGTGCATACTCCCTTGGAACACAAAACCAATAATAGCGATTTGAAACTATGATCGTTTGTTAAACATCTTTTATCATTAGTTGAATAAAATTCTGAGATTTCAATGTTGAATTGGCAAAAGTAAATTTATGAGGATTCGTAATCTTAATTTCACTTTATTCGATTTACGTTTTGTTTTAAAGTGAAATTCATCGGTACGTTTTCGCTGCAAACAGACTATAATGTAGCGATAACAGAAGGTGCACCTTATATACTTGTTACCGTAGCGATCATAGAGTACGTAATATTTCATAAAAATAACAACCTTTGGATGCAGTTGTGTTGATAGAGAATACTACACGAGGCCTCATTACATACGAATTATACGAAACGAGTGTCCTTCCTATGGTATCTGACCGAGCGAAAGCGAGGTCAGATGACATAGGAAGGTCACGAGTTTCGTATAATTCGTATGTAATGAGACCGAGTGTGGTATTTTATTTATTACCCACGTCTTACATGCATTAAATTGACAAAATAGCGTATTTTTGTTATGTTTTGATTTCAAACCGAAACCGATTTCATTAAGAGGTTGCGGAAGAGTTTTGTACTGTAGTACAGTATTTGCATGACGTCACACTGTAATGACGTCACTGCCTTGGTAGCAGACGTCAGGATGCATGTCAGTTGTCATCGCCTCGTACAGCCTCCTACAGTAAACTACTCCGTAGCACCCCGTTTCTTGGTTTGCAGTTGCTTCATTCTGCTAACATCACTGGTGGAAACATTGCGTTTATGTTTTTCGACGGATATAATGTCTCAGTTCGACTCACAGTTACACAGCGACACGGCAACTTTCGCAATGTTTACATTCCCACAATGCATTTAAGTTGTAGAATGAATGAATTCACTTGTTCGTTATGAATGAAAAAATAGTTACGTCAAAATGTGACCTAATTGAGAGGTCATCGGTTATCCAATCAAATCGTTAGAATCTCAGGTCAAGTCGTTTCGACACAGGTCAACATGATACGACACTCGTAATAAAACTGGTTATCAGTCATTTTGTATATCAGAGTAATGGAGCATACTGAAATAAAATAGTGAGTGTAAAGTTTTACGCCGCACTCAGCAATATTCCAGCTATAAGGCAGCGGTCTGTAAATAATCGAGTCTGGACCAGACAATCCAGTGATCAACAGCATCATCATCGATCTACGACATGTCAACCAAGTCAGCGAGCCTGACCATCACAACCCTTTAGTCGCCTCTTACCACAAGCATGGGTTGCTGAAGATCAATTCTAACACTGATCTTCACGGATTTATAACGCAAGTGAGAAACGCTTACTATAGCTAACTCGAACTGCACAATTGGGAACCGATGACATGTGTCAACCAAGTCAGCGAGCCTGACTACCCGATCCCGTTAGTCGCCTCTTACGACAAGCATGGGTTACTGAAGGCCAATATTCTAACCCGGACCTTCAGGGGTCTGAAATAAAATAAGAGTAAGTAGGCTTTAATGTGTGAGGTGGTAGTACAGCTTTAAGTGATGCAGGTCTCAGAAAGAAGCTCGAGCAGGGGTTTCTGGAACACCAATAGGAATTAACTCATGGCCAAACATGGACCTAATGAACACAGACTTCACGTCAGCTAAAATTGAATTATATGCATTAGGTATGACTTTTTCCTTTGGTTGGTGATAAAAACATCTTGCACATTTGTCTTACTAAGACAATAGGTTCAATCGAAAAAATATAACCTACAGTGTACAGAAGGAAGTGCTGATCGTGTGTTCATCCGCTGATTATGTAAAGTTGTTGCTCTTAATGGTTCGATGGATAGATCACTCTTTTATGCATGTAAGAGACAGATACTTAAGTCTGGTCACATTTGGTTGGTGATAAGAAAATTCTGCATAAGCAATAGGTTCAATCAAAACAATATATCCTTCAGTTTTCAGAAGGATGAAAGTGTTTTCTGTGCTGATCGTGTGTTCATCCGCTGAGTATTTAAGTTGTTGCCCTTCTTTTTTCGATGAATAAATCACTCTTCGTGAATGTAATAGACAGACAATGATGAATATTTCGGACACTTCAGTCAGGTCAGATCTGTCGACCCCAAAACGTCCTTGATCCATCCTGGCCTGCACGTACAAACGTCTATTTAACTTTGGACATCGTCGATTTATGCGGAATAAAAGGTTATCGAATGTTACAAAGTGACATATTCTCCCTGTTTTCTGCAGGATAGTTCCTCAGCCGCCTAAAGAGAAATAAATGAATGTTAAGTACGAAATGGGCTTGTATGGTTAGTGAGCCTGCATGATTTTCATTATCGTCGCTACTATCTACATATCAAAGACGTCAGTACATAGTATTTACAAAGAAATAACATAGATAATATCTGTCTCACTGCAACATAGCGACAGGAGTAACTGGCATAACCGAATACTGGTAATGTAGCGGTTTCGTAATATCGTCCCTGTGGATGTCGCATGTAATGTTCGCCCTGATCAGGATTTTCGGTTCGTCATAACCATACCCGAATTATAAAACTTGGGGTCAGGAAGGTAGCCTAGTGGTTCAAGAGCTAGCTCGTCGTGCCGAAGATGAGGGTTCGACGCCGAACACCGAGTTTTACGCCGCTTTTAGCAATATTCCAGCAATACCACGTCGGGGGAACACCAGAAATGAGCTTCACATATTGTACTCAAGTTTGGAATCAAACCCGGGACTTCGGCGTGACGAGCGAACGCTTTAACCGCTGGGATACCCCACCACCTCTCTGCGCTTAAACAGTCAAAATCTTAAATACATGCCATAATTGCCGCATACATAGAGAATCTCTCCCAAGTGTCTACTGATATCAATTATATCAACACGAGTTGATGAAGTTACAAATATCCGAGGCTTGGTGAGGATATTTTGCCTTTATCAACGAGTGTTGATGTAATTGATATCAGTAGACACGAGGGTGAGATTCTATTTATCATCAAAAATCATTCTTCATTAGTTTTCAATGACAAATGTACATCTCGCAACACGGTACTACCATTAGACTTGCAGTGCAGCGATGTCATAGCATTGTGACGTCATCAGGTTGAAGACATCATAGCATTGTCAGGGCACTGTACAAAATCTACTGTCAAAACGATGTCTCCTAGGAGATATCATATGATCTCACACAAGCGATATCTTCTGTGGAACACAGTTTTTGATGATAAAAATTCATCGCCTAAGATGTCAAAAGATGTACGCTATTGTCACTCCGTCTGACGGTAGCCTTCAAGGGGATGAAACAAGGACTGGTGCATGTTATCTCAGTCGACGGGTACTGTAAAACCAGTGACTGAGTATGGTTTGATATAGGTAGCAATTATATGGTAGCAATATTCAAGCAATACCACGTCAGGGAAAAACAGAAATGGCCTCACACATTGTACCCATGCAGGGAATCGAACCCAGTTCTTCGGCAGTTAAAAACTCTGTAACCACTAGGCTACCCAACCACCTGGTCGCGTACACAAAGACGCGGGATGATATTAAAGATTTTATCATACAATATAACTTCAGCTTCTCATTTTTATTGACTTACGCTCGAATTTAAATATTAGCCTTTTTCGACCGGCATCGATACATGTATATGTGCCATGTGTTTCTGTTTTCATAAAGTCTATCCCTCAGAGTCAAAGTGACATAATATACTGAGTATATATTGAACTTTTAGGTCTTTCAGTAATTTTATGGATCCAGTGTTGTCTAGATGGCTTGAAAGACCAGGTTTGATTGATTGAAGGTTCCACACACCACAGTTCGCGATCTTGTTTATTAATGGCATGTTTCTTAGTACTCTTTAGTTATGACATTCATCTGTTTCAGAATTTGATTTCCCAACTGGATAATAAACCTAATACTGCAAAAGAAACATAGCAGTTTGAGTGTTTGATCCATTTCATACCCACTCGTACGAAGCCGTTTTGAGAATAAATATCTGAGTGTATATTAAACTTAGTTAGTTGAACAAGATTGTGTGTATTCCCTATGAATCTAATTATACTTGTGGATGATTGTATTATATCTGTGTAATAGATGGCTACATGTAGATGTACTCAAATGACCATAGTTGAGATGGAAAATGAATACCATGCACCATTGGCGGTGCTTATGAACCTGAAATTATATAAGTTGCTCCTTGCGACTAAAAAATGTAATTATCAGTGGTTTATGCATGCATAGCGAGATTTGTTGTTTGATGTTTTCTAAAGAAACAAATAAATGCACACTCTTAAAAGCCTTAAGATTTAAATATGTGTGAGAAGTGGAAATATACATATTCCAGTTGTTCGTATACATGCTCAAGTGAACATAACTCTAGTTATCAGGAACGCCCGAGATGAGAAATGCTGCCAGTGATTCACAAACCAACAAAGGTCGCTCATTTTGTTTAATGGAGGTTGGGTTTAGAACATTCATTTTTCAGACAGGTATTACTCGCATCAACATATACATTTCAGAGTATTATTACTTCCATATGCTACTCATATATGCTGATCTACCCTTACTTAATAGGATTAAATTTCAGCACAACATATGTGAACACAGATACGCACGCGCGCACACACACACACACACACACACACACACAAACGAAGGGAGGAAGGAAGGAATGGCCAGATCAGTACTTTTCCAGCTCTCCGAGGCGATGCCAAATACATAAACCCTCACTGGGAATTATAACGAGTAATATGGTGCTGCCATCTCAGATCACTCTCAAGACTGTCAATTATAACGACCGTCCCATATTTAAATCAATGTTGTCAGTGCCTCTGTTTGATGATTACACAATGCCAGAAAGTGGTCAAATATGTTATATTTGGGATTACACTTCCTTAGTAAAGTACGATTCTAGTTCTTTTTAGGGTTGTATGCATCTATTTCCTACAAACAATATTCATAACAGCCAAGTCAAAAATGCCTACAATTTTCAGCCAATTATAAAAAAATGGATTGTCTAGTTCTTTTATTTACAACAAATATTCATCAACTCAACCAGGTTGTCACGAAATAAAGCCCAAGGTATTGATTCATAAGTTTCTGGGTTTTTTATCGTTCTGGAAACGTTTGTTCATATGTATCCCAAAATGCAATATACAAGCATCGTTATGTCAAAGTTGAAGGAACTCACGGAATTGTTCAGGCTATCTAAGGTTCGGCAGAATTATAAAAATGAGAACTTGGCATATATGCACCGATTTGCATAAATACAAAGAACGTGCACGTGTTAAAAAAATGAATGGTAGACATAACTTCATTACTTATCATAATTGGCAATAATAACACGGGAGGCAACTAAAGTAAACATTTGTGACCCTTGATAATGATCATTTGGAAATTTAGACAAAAGATACGCATAACTATTAATCAGAAATTGTTAGATACGATAATGAACAGATATAAACCAGTAATCTACAGAAGTATTATCTCAGCCATAATCATTGAATATTAATCTGAACACACAAATCTTAATTGAACAGGGTGCATTGAATGCATATCATGTCATTTGAACATATGTTTATGATTCACTTTCAAAGAGTTCTCTAGAAAGAGTTTGCGAAATGTGGGCGTATTCTGCCCGATAATCTTACAATAGTGCAAAAACTTCCATGTTCTTCTTTGTTATTTATTTAATGTTGTTCTCGTGTCATATTTCCCTGTTAGATGCATTGCCTGTCACAACAAGAGTTACATGTACGTCTTTGACATTTCCCTATATGCAAAGTCCCCCTATGCCTGTGACAGACTGTCACTGTACAGCCCACACACTCACAGACGCCTGGCTATTTCTTATTGTAAAACATTGGCTTTCGGAGTTCCTTAACGCAAATACTTGACATTTAGAGCAAACCTGCCTATTAAGGAACTGCATGCAGAAACTTACAAAGTTGATGTACATAAGCTGACATACTAAACGAAATTGTGGTTGATCTGGAAAACATCAATGCCATAAATATAGTTTTCTCTTTTGTTTGATAATTCCCAATGTTATACCTATCGTTACTAAACATTACTATGGCGATCAAGGACACACTTTCGATGTTAGGATTGGGAATAGACTGAAGGAGTTGAATGGTAACACCACCGCTGCAATTAGACCAGAAAAAATAGTGCTGAGAATGTATCCAGATACAATAATTTTAATTGTAACGCTTTTAGACGTCAGCACTCTACTCCACATGGCCTTACAAGGTCCCCCGCAAACCCCAATTGTTTAAGAAAACATCCACTTGCTGGTGATTCGTCTGGTGATGTGTGTTAAGCAGGTTGTCTGATACCTCCTGTTATGGAGACCCGGCTTCTCATTTTCGCTGTGGCCCTCCATGTAAATTCCTTTCCTGCATGCACGTACACGCAAGCAAATGTTATGACGAAACATGATGTAGTTTATCGTTCATGGACGACAGCTTTAACAAGTCTGCCTATACAATTAGCGATATTAGCAGCACTCCTTTTTATACTATGAGTACACTTACGCAAGAATCGATAATCGCTTTTCGATTTCACCAAATCATGATACATTGTCCGTGTGCGGTGAGCCACGACACCATCTTCGACTAAGAAACTACCAAACTTTTCATGATTACTCCCAACCAGCATATAGCTAAACGACACCTTTTGAGATACCTGAATGCACGTCACGTTTTATGAATAACAACTTCTTATATTCTTTACACGACTGACTGACTGACTGAGTTTGGTTTTACGCCGCTTTTAGCAATATTCCAGCAACATCACGGCGCGGGACACCAGAAATGGGCTTAACACAGTGTACCCATGTGGGCGGATTCGAACCCGGGTCTTCGGCGTGACAAGCCAACGCTTTAACCGCCAAGCTACCCACCGCCCTTTACACGACAATTCAGAGCAAATTCTTGCTCCTTCAATACGATCCCATAACGTTTAACATTGTCTTTCGCTGAATCATTTCTCATTAGTAGATTGAACGAGAAAGAGTGAATGAACTACATTTAGATTACAAAAAGTGATCGTCACCTGTATCAGCCACTATCTTTGTATTGTTTGTACACATACAACAAACTGACGGTCTGGCGGTCATCTCGCAGATTTAGTGAGTTGGTGAATTTAGTTCTACGCAACTTTTAGCAATATTCCAGCAGCATCACGGTGGGGGACACCATAAATATGTGTCACACATTGTGCCCATGAGGGGGATCGAACCCATGTCTTCGGTATGAGGAGCGAACGCCTTAAGCACATTTGGAATGTGAATGACTGAATAAAATGATTATAGAATACCGTATTGAGGAAGGTACCGACAGAAAAAGTCCAGGTATAAATCAAACAATAAGACAAAAATACTGATTTGTTTGACTCTCTGACTCTTAAGGGAACATTTTAGTTTTTAATTGCATTACCTGACATCATACAAGGATATTTTTTACTATGCCAATTCCCTGAATTATCGCAAAGGAGAGGACTATACTTCTCCATGTGACTTGTAGGAAATGTCATCATTACAACCATCCCAAACGTCATGACATAACTGACATGTTGTTCAAAACATCTGTGTTAAACTCAACTCACTCATTGGCCGATATGAGTGAAAGATAAAGTGAGACTCAAATAAACATTATCTCTCTCTATGTATGTAGTTATAACTGAAAGGACAGTACAATGCACCTCAAGCCCCACCACCTATATTCCCTTGTTTTTACTACACACATTGGCGCATAACAGGAAGCTCTAGGGTTATAAGGAGCAAATGGAAATTCCTCTTCCTTCAAAGTACAGCTTCCGTCTCTTTACATCAGCCCTATGACAGTTACGTTCATCCATGTTCAGAGTACTCCAACATTTGTCACTGACCTACTGTACCATTCACCCATTCATCAACGGTTCTGGTTCATTTAGGACGTGAAGGGAATTAACAGGAAGTCGTGGGAATAGAATTGTTTCGAGTGGCTTAGATTTGAAGCAAATATACTTTTCGGAGTCAACATTCAGCAGTGAAATGTTGAGATCTTATAGTTCCATCAAATCCAGGGCTGCGGATGCAAATATGTTTGAAAGGTGGCAGTAATTAATGGATGAAGTAGTCCGCACTTATCAATAGAAATTAGATGACAAGTTATTTGAAATATCAATGACATAGTTCTGATCAGATGTTGTACAATGGCATCATTGTGTCTGTCATAAATTTTGCTTCTTTCCACGACCAGTTCCTGTGACCTGAAACTTCAGTGATGCAACCTGACGGAAACGTTGCCAACTGTCCTGATCGTGAATGATTTTGTCATCGTGGCATACCATCTAGACGCTCACGTTCGTTGTTCCACTCTGTCTCGTAGATCGTGAATATATGCGTCACTGACCACTTTGTTTCTTCCGTCCAAATTTACCGGTCAATGCTTTTTGTAACAAAAATGTCTGATGTATTTGTCGGACTACCACAAACCGTCCGGACTGACCTTCTGGACACGAACGGTCATCATTACGTATCATTAACTTGAAAGTGATATGACAGACGACATTCTTTAGAAGGATGTGATCTTTAGTACTGCATTACACTTGGATGATTGATCAGTTCGACCTCACGCCTCGGAATGAATAACACACGATGAAGACACAACAAATTGATTTTCACGTCCTGTTACGTGTCGAAGATAAATTCAGAATTTTGTGCATTAAAATGTCTGAATCAATTTGTATTCTTTGAGATTTATGAAGATTCCTCTCAAAAGTTGAATCATTCAGCTGATCAATTATTTAATATGTCAGTAAGTATATAAGTTTAAAAGGGTTTTTTTAAGTTGTTTTCGTGATATTTGGTGTTGTTTTTATGTTAAACCACCATGGTAACAGATTAAAACAAGTTTTGTTGATGGTTCCTGATTATTTATTTACAGACTACTGTACACCCGTGACACACACACAAAAAAAGGATTTGCGGTGTATGTGTTCACCATGCAGTCAGTTGCAGATATGCAAATTGTTTTCAAACATATCTTGAAAGTATCAATGGTACTTGTGTGCAGTGTCAAGATTGTCACGATGAAAATTTATGATGGCAAAGCGTGTGAGAGTTTTCTCTTCTCTGATCTCGCCTCAATATATCCGAACAACTGCTGGTACATTTCTGCATTGTCAAGTGTACGCCCAGTACCCGACACGACTCGAATTTTCAGATGGCTATGGTAGTAATGTTGCAGAACCATGTATTCAGATCACTGAGGCATCTACTCTCCAACTCAGATGTAGGTAACAGACACACTATATGGACTGTGGGATTCAGTTCGGGAATCTGTGCCACTTTCTTCTGAAGTCAGCTGATTTTTTTTTCAGTACACAAGACAGATGCACAGCCGTCACATATGACGAAACCTACCTAATAACGTATTAAAAAATACCCTTCAACTTCATAAAAAAGAACCAGAAAATGGAATCTGTACACGTTTATAAGAATGTGTCAACACTCAATCTTGATAATTTTACTGAAAAGGTTTTTAAAGAGCCAAGAAAATAGGAACTGAATTATTATGGATTGAATGGTGGCGTGTTCCTGCAATTCAGTCTGTTTAAGAAAGTAGTCAATCAGCGCCCTAATATTACTGGATCGTGTTAATGATTTCCTGTTTATTGGAAAATTCTGCATGCTAACAATTGCGAATCGTTCTAGGGGTAATGCTAGTTCCTAAATCACAACTGGAAGAGCAGTCTGTGTTCAGGATATGTGGTGTTTCAAGGAGATCGTATTTATCTCAAGTCGCGAGTAACGAGTGCCACTGGTATTAAGAAACAAGCTGCCTTCTCAAATGATTCTTCACACCACTGCTTGTTACGAGTGTGACAGAGTGTTTGAGATGTGTATCATTTCTTCATCAGCAATATTATAGTGGCGTGAAAAGTAACTTTCTTGAAACGGAAAAAAACCCCGGAGCGTTAGCACAATTCGCTAGGATAAAATGGCACATATCCAGCCTGGTGAAGCTTGGATTTCCTATGGGCCCTGGAGCCACAGTGATTGTAACTCATCTATGTTGCCTCATTAGAGATGCGGCATATACTATGGCTAAGGTTTTGGAGTTTGAAAAGTACGTTGTAAACCTTTTCAGTAACCTTTTCAGTATATGGTCAAATGAATGTGATTGGAAAAGACCTTTGTTCAAATGGCTAAATGTAATTGTAGTTTCAATAAATGTTCATCGACATGAAGTATCTTCAAATTAATTTACACGTGACCTATGGAAGGGTGTAATTCCCCGTGTATATACACAATTCTTTTCCTTGTTAACATTTCCAGTAACCTTTTGACTATTTTAATCATCATTATCATCATCATCATTCTATGCCTCCTTGATATTTTGCTTCTACAAATTTCGATGCCACATTGATCTTATGTTCATACTTGATTCAGAAAGTGGATTACCGTTTATGTTGAATCAAATCTCCCCAGCCTTGCGTCACACCTGTTGATACTTGCATGTAAGTCTATATGTAGGTATGGTTATATTTGCTTGTAATATATTCATTTTGTTTTTCTAGTGGTTTCATCTTTTACTGTCCGAAGATAATAATTCATTGTCCTGCTCGTCAGAACAACATTCGGTTATAATTTCGTACTGTGCCAGTGCCATGACTTTCTTATTTCGATGATATTGACAATAGTGTCCCTTGTCCTATGTTATGAGGTTTGATCTCTCAAATTATCACTCATCCTACACTAATCCATAAAATATAGATCGTCTGTGGCTGCGAATAGCATGGCCATCGCCTTCCCTTGATGTTAATCATGGGAGATGATGAATGGTTTCCGCCCTGTAGGATAGTCTGGGATGTTGTAATGATGACATTTCCTACAAGTCACATGAATCAGTATTGCCATCATATAGCGATTATTTACGGTATCGACATGTCTGTAATGACCCTTGGTCGATGGCAGGTAATGCAATTAGAAACTGAAGTGTCTCCATAAGAAGGAAAGGGTCAAACAATGGAAGATGCTTCCTGTTCCCTGAATCATTTTCGTAGATAGCTTACCTAAGATGATAAATAATTTGCAGCAGCATTTGAGAGCTAAAACGAGGTATAAAAGTTTGAGTCTTCACGCCGACGTTCGAGGGCCTAAGTGAGTTGAGTGCCAATTGCTGAAACTATACTGAACATCATTGAAAACGCACAAGTCTAAAATCGTCCTTATTTTCATCAAGATGGATTTCAGTATGACAATGTTCAATGAATATAACTAACATGAAGTCGAAGGGCATGTCCAGTTGAAAGGAATTCTTTAGAAACAAATTCCTGTCCACAGTATAACTCTTAATTCCAAAATGCATCAACATGCAGCCACGCCATAAAAAAAGCGCGAATTGAATTTCATTCTGAAATCATACTGACTGTGACATTAAAAGCAGGTGTATGAGAACCGATTCTCATTGCTTCACTAACGATTGTGAAACGAGGACAGATATGCCAAGGTTAACACCTCACGAAAGAGAACGTGCACTAGGCATGATTCAGGTTGGCACCAGCAGCAGGGATATTGCTTGACAACTTGGACTTGGCCACTCCACCATCGTTAGGCTTCATAGACGACATCAGTAGACAGGCAGCATCCGTGACCTTCAATGACCTTGGCAACAACGTGTTACGACGCTCCATCAGGATCGCCATATTGACCTTGTCCATATCAGTGATTGAACACTGCCGACTGCCAGGACTGCTGCACTAGTTCAAGGTTGACGTGGGGGTCATCAGCGCTGACTCCATGCGACGCCGTCTACACGCTACAGGGCTCCATGCTCGACGTCCTTACGTTGGACCAGTTCTGACTGACAGACACCGTAATGAGCGTATGCAATGGGCTAGCAGGCATTTTCAGTAAAGGTTACAACAATGGCATGGTGCAATAGTCACTGACGAGTCACGTCTTCATCTACGTAATGCTGACGGTCGATTACGTGTTTAGCGTAGACGTGGTGAACGTTATGCTAATAAGTGTGTGGTTCAGACAGACCTTTGGGTGGTGGGAGTGTCATGGTATGGAGTGGAATAAATTACAATCACAGGACTGCCTTCATGTCTGCCAAGGGAAAGTTAATGCCCTTTATTACCGTGAGCAGATTCTTCAGAATCACATCGTATCTGTCTTCAATTACCACCAAGATGTCCATACTTTTCAACAGGACAACGCACAGGCACACACAACAAGACTTTCCATGCAGTATCTGGCCCAGCAACACATCCAGGTTATTCATTGGCCAGCACAGTCGCCAGATGTATCCCCCATGGAGCACTTGTGGGACGAAATTGGTCAAAGTCTTTCGCGGCGACAACAGATGCGAAACATCCGGGAACTTGAGGCTGCACTACTGCAGAAGTGGAATGCCATCCTCAAGAAGTCTATTCGGACGCTTATTGACTCAATGAGGAGACGTTGAACTGCATGTGTCAATGCAAATGGCGGTCACACGCGATATTGACTTTTCGATTTGACCCCACGTGTTTGATCCTTTCTGATTGTGGAACATTTAAATGAATGAGCGGCTTTTCTGTGTTGTTGTTTTTGTCAGTCGTCCATCTGTTATTATCCACTCAAAAAATATCAATTCCTTACACGTGCTTTTAATAATCTGAACTTTTATAAGTTGTGCGTTTTCAATGATGTTCAGTATATATAATAAATCGTATCTCATTCATCTTCATGATGACACTTAACATATCTGACACTTCATCCATAATCAAATGCATGAGTGTGTGGATGAATCTGTCAGCGATATTCCACCTACGTAACGGTTATGACACAAAGAAATAACTCTTACAGCAGAAGAATGGATTGTTTACAGGCCACAGTTGTATTGCATGAGTGGTGATCTGAAGCGATAATAAAAACACTCATTTTTAGGCCAAGTGTGAGAGTGGCGGGTCTCGATGATGTAAAATAATGTACTTACCCTTTTGGTGAGTCACACATAACTTGTTGGCAGTCACATAGATCTTTGTGGAGGATCACATCACTGTGGTATATTTGTGTTTTCTGGAACATTTCTGGATTGTAATATATTGCATATATTGTATGTGTATATATGGCATTGTATATAGTGTATTTCTTAAAGAAGTATTATATTAATGCATCGGGGTGTAGTTAAATGTATCTATTGTTTTCCAACCATCACTACAGTTGGTTGGATGTGTTATTTAAATGTAATTTATCTACATTATATCATTAAATATCAATTAGCTATTTACATTAAATATGGTGTATGTGGTAGGTAAATACCAGTCTAAACATAATTAAACTAAATTATAACTCAAACATATTGTCTAAACCTATAACCGTATGAATGTGGAATGAAATAGTGAGGGTGGATGTCAGGTTGATTAAATATTGTTTTTATCATTACTTATTTTATATACCAATAGTAATATTATCAAGTTTGTATTTTACTTTTCTTAGAATGATCCATGATGATGTATATGATTGATCCGTGAGTGCATGAGAGCTGATGCACACTCACTGCCACACAGTGGTAAGTGTATGTTGTAATAAACTCTATATATTTTCTTCATGTATATTTGTAATATATTTATTGAATGTCCTAAATGATATATGTATGTATGAATACTGTGATACTGTGGATCATAAACTTCTGACAGATCGGTTGGAAAAGGATTACGGTATCCATGGGACTGCCCTCAAGTGGTGTGTTTCATATCTAGAGGACAGAACCCAGTCTGTATGTGTACAGAACACCATGTCACCTGCTACTATATTGAAGTGTGGAGTACCCTAAGGCTCTGTCCTTGGGCCACTCCTGTTCACCCTTTATACCAAACCACTCGGCTCTCTAATCCGTGACCAGCATATCGCCCATCATTTTTACGCTGACGACACACAGTTCATGGATAACTTCGCCAGTGACCCCCAGAGTCAGACTGAGGTCTGTGCCAGGATGGAGTCGTGTGTGAAAGATGTTAAATACTGGATGTCTAAGAACATGCTACAGCTAAATAGCGCAAAAACTGAACTCATGATTACTGCTTCTAAATCCAGATTGCAGAAATGTGGTATCGATCATCTTCAGATCGATGATGTAGAAATTCCTGTTTCTCATTGCGTTAAAAACCTAGGTGTGTTTTTAGATGAGAATCTATCCATGGAGAAGCATATTAACCACCTATCAAAGATCTGCTACCACCACCTCAGGAACATTGGTTCTATCCGTCACCTCCTTACTAGAAACACCACTGCCACACTGATCCCTAGTATTGTCGCGGTTAGACTACTGCAATAGTCTCTTGATTGGTATTACCAGTGACCAACTTCACAGACTGCAGAAACTGCAGAACACCGCCGCCAGGATTATCACGCGCACAAAACTATCAGGTCATATCCAGCCTGCATTGAAGTCTCTCCACTGGTCGAGAATTAGGGAAAGAATAGAGTTTAAGATTTTAACTCTAAACTACCAAGTACTAAATGGAACTGCTCCACTCTATCTCCAAGCCCTTGTCTCACCCTACGTCCCAGCGAGGAATCTCAGATCTGCCGATCAATCACTTCTTGTTGTGCCTCCATATAAACTCAAAACGTTCGGACATAGATCCTTCAAACATTCAGCTGCTTGCCTGTGGAACTCTCTCCCTACAGACATCAAATCTGCTCCAACTCTCTCAAGTTTCAAATCTCATCTAAAGACATTTCTTTTTCTTCGCTACTGACTGTCTTGTGTTTGCGCTTAGAGCATGGCCAAGTGTTGTGGAGTCAAGCGCATTACAAATGATCTATATTATTATATTATTATGAATAGTTTTCAGGTTGCTATTTATATTTAAATATTTATTTATGCTAGTGCATTCTCAGGGCTAGCTGAATTTAAGAATATATAGAAAGTGTAATACATGTATATGTACACCTTTATGCTCAAATACTTAGTTATATTTATGTATATTTTGAGAGTTGTTCCAACATTCAGGTCAATAATAAAATGGCTGTCATCTGAGAACACAAGTAGCGTTGTGTTGTGTGCGTTCCATCCACCCACCAACATTCTCCCCATATTCCGCTACTACATCATCACCGACTAGGGGAGTCATCACCAACTCATTTGTCTGACATTCAACTATTACTTTGCCTCTTGCGCTGAGTGATTAAACGAGATTAGACAGACATACTCATTTCTGTGTCCCCCGCCATGATATTGCTGGAATATTGCTAAAAGCAGCATAAAACCTCACTCACACACATCCCAAAATGACCTGCCGTTTTGTTCGTGTTCTGCTGTACCTCGAGACAGTACATTGACAGTCTTAGACAGGTTATTGGCTTATACGCCACAGGGTGTGTGATGAATATCCAACACAGTATTACCGTTGCGTGTTGGAAATGATTAGGATGTGTCATGGAATTGTCTGTAAGAAAAAAGAACATCATTGGTAACTGATGCAGCTAATTGTATTGACAGCCTGGTTAGAATTGTCTGCCTTCAAAGATAAACTTGCTTCACGATTCGTTTAAACAATCCAGTGTGTGATGGAACATTCGGGTCACGGAATTATGTCGGGGCTTGTCAGACAGTGAGAAGGACATGTCTCTCAAATCAGAGTTTTCCGACAGACAGTTTGATGTGTCCGGTGTATGCCCGCACGTGAAACACGTCATATTAGGGGCTCGTTGTCAGTGGAAGAGTGAAAAATTAAAGACGTTATCGAAGGAGAAATCACAGAATATGTGACTTCAAAGATAATGCCGCCTTGCATAATTGGTACATTAGTACAGTACACGCTATAGAGACGCTATTTTGTAAATGTGTTTATTGTAACGATGACATATTAGAGACGTTAACCCAAGCATCATAGATGTCACATTATAAACCTTGTTATTTTAGCGATAGTGAGTTAGTATGTGAGTTTAGTTTTACGCCACTTGTAGCAATATTACCGCAATGTCATGGCGGTGGATACCAGAAATGGGCTTTACCCATTGTACCCATGTGGGGAATTGACCACGGGTCTTGAGCGTGACGAGCGAATGCTTTAACCACTAGGCTTCTCCACCGGCCCACAGCAGAAGAAACCTTGTACAATTTGTACCATACACTCTATAGAAACCCCACACTTTAGATGTGTCTGTTGTAACATCTTCAATTTTCCTTTCCTTATTGACACATGTTCGTGTTTGCCGCCGCCATATAGCTGGAATATTGCTGAGTGCGGCGTAAAACTACACTCACTCACTCACTCATGTTCGTGTTTGAAGAGTGTCTTTTTTCTTGATCAGCGCAATACATGTATCATCGTGTATTTCCGTGTTACGCTTCATAAAGTCTATCACTCATGGTCAAATTGGAAATAACTGAATTATTTTGAACTTTGGTTCTTTCAGTAATTTATAGATCCCTTAAGAGAACAGATTTGATTATAAGGTTCAACACACATCACAGTTCGCGATCTTGTTTATTAATGGCTCATTTCTTAGTACTCTAGTTATGACTTTCATTTGTTTCAGAATTTGTTTTCCCAACTGGATAATAAACCTAATACTGCAAAGGAAACATAGCATTTTGAGTGTTTGATCCATTTCATACCCACTCGTACGAAGCCATTTTGTGAATGAATATCTAAGTGTATATTAAATGTAGTTAGTTGAACAAGATTTTTTGTATTCCCTATGACTCTAATTATACTTGTGGATGATTGTATTATATCTGTGTAATAGATGGCTACATGTAGATGTACTTAAATGACCATAGTTGAGATGGAAAATGAATACCATGCACCATTGGCGGTGCTTATGAACCTGAAATTATATAAGTTGCTCCTTGCGACTGAATAATGTAATTATCAGTGGGTTTATGCATGCATAGTGAGATCTGTTGTTTGATGTTTTCTAAAGAAACAAATAAATGCACACTCTTAAAAGCCTTAAAATTTAAATATGTGTGAGAAGAGGAAATTTATATATTCCAGTTGTTCGTATACATGCTCAGGTAAAAATAACTCTAGTTATCAGGAACGCCTGAGTTGAGAAATGCTGCCAGTGATTCACAAACCAACAAAGGTCGCTCATTTTGTTTAATGGAGGTTGGTTTTATAACATTTCTTTTTTCAGACAGGTATTACTCGCATCAACATATACATTTCAGAGTATTATTACTTCCATATGCTACTCATATATGCTGATCTACTCTCACTTAATAGGATTCAATTTCAGCACAGCTTATGTGAACACAGACATGCACGCGCGCGCGCGCACGCACGCACGCACGCACACACATACACACACACACACACACACACAAACGAAGGGAGGAAGGAAGGAATGGCCAGATGAGTACTTTTCCAGCTCTCCGAGGCGATGCCAAATACATAAACCCTCACTTGGAATTATAACGAGTAATATGGTGCTGCCATCTCAGATCACTCTCAAGACTGCAGATTGCTGTAACCTGTGGTAACATCGCTCATGGAATCCGGTGTGCGAATTTATACCACTGTAGTTATCATGGTTTCTCAAATGTGGAAGAGTTGATCATATTACTTTTGACTCATCCAACCTTCACCATCGGGCATTAACCTCCTTGCAATACCATTTTTGTTTTTTCTTTTCATTTTGTCTGTATATTTGTCAAATCGATCAACTGGTTCTTTCATAGAGACCCTTTTGATCAAATTAAATAAACGATCCTAAAGAAAACAAACGACTGTTCTCAAAGTCAGTGAATATAAATGGTTTATCAAATTTCACTGTTTGCATAACATGTACAGTTTGTCTTTACCGTGTATATTGTATTAAATGTAATTTCAGCTGACATGATGTAATTTTTGGATCATTACATGAAAGGAAAGCAGTTTAGGGTACAAATACAAGTTCATGGCCACTATTAATAGCCGAGCGCCTGATCTCTGGAATGCAGTCCATTGCAAGATCTTTGTACGAGTACATAACAATTTCTTGCAGCCCATTACATATGTACAAATAATATCAACTGTGCATGTGACAATTGAATAGTTGTTCTTGCTAACGTTATTTATCGCCTGATACTAATGAGTGAGTAAGTGAGTTTAGTTTTACGCCGCTTTTAGCAATATTCCAGCAATAGCTGGCAGGGGACACGAGAAATGGGTTTCAAACATTCACAGCTCCCCGAGATTGGAGTATTACAAATGTACCCCATATCAGCATCCTTCCAAAACAAACACTGCTTGCAGACCAATTGATGAACTTTGTTACATGAGGTGATAGTACATTATTGAATAAACGACCGTCCTATATTTAAATCAATGTTGTCAGTGCCTCTGTTTGATGATTACAAAATGCCAGAAAGTGGTCAAATGTAACATATGTTATATTTGGGATAACACTTCCTTAGTAAAGTACAATTGTAGTACTTTTTAGGGTTGTATGCATCTATTTCCTACAAACAATATTCATAACAGCCAAGTCAAAAATGCCTTCAATTTGAAGCCAATTATAAAAAAATTGATTGTCTAGTTCATATGTATCACAAAGTGCAATATACAAGCACCGGTATGTCAAAGTAGAAGGAACTCACGTAATTGTTCACGCTATCTAAGGTTCGGCAGAATTTAAAAAATAAGAACTTGGCATATATGCACCGATTTGCATAAATACAAAGAACGTGCACGTGTTAAAGAAATGAATGGTAGACATTACTTCATTACTTATCATAATTGGCAATAATAACACGGGGGGTAACTAAAGTAAACATTTGTGACCCTTGATAATGATCATTTGGAAATTTAGACAATTGATACGAATAACTATTAATAAGAAATTGTTAGATACGATAATGAACAGATATAAACCAGTAATCTACAGAAGTGTTATGTCAGCCATAATCATTGAATATTAATCTGAACACACAACTCTTAATTGAACAGGGTGCATTGAATGCATATCATGTCATTTGAACATATGTTTATGATTCACTTTCAAAGAGTTCTCTAGAAAGAGTTTGCGAAATGTGGGCGTATTCTGCCCGATAATCTTACAATAGTGCAAAAACTTCCATGTTCTTCTTTGCTATTTATTAAATGTTGTTCTCGTGTCATATTTCCCTTTTAGATGCATTGCCTGTCACAACAAGAGTTACATGTACGTCTTTGACATTTCCCTATATGCAAAGTCCCCCTATCCCTGTGACAGACTGTCACTGTACAGCCCACACACTCACAGACGCCTGGCTATTTCTTATTGTAAAACATTAGCTTTTAAAGTTCCTTAACGCAGATACTTGACATTTAGAGCAAACCTGTCTATTAAGGAACTGCATGCAGATACTTACAAAGTTGATGTACATATAAGCTGACATACTACACGAAACTGGTGGTTGATCTGGTAAAACATCAATGTCATAAATATAGTTTTCTCTTTTATTCGATAATTCCCAATTTTATACCTATCGTTACTAAACATTCCTATGGCGATCAAGGACACACTTGCGATGTTAGGAATGGGAATAGACTGAAGGAGTTGATAACACCACCGCTGCAATTAGACCAGAAAAAATAGTGCTGAGAATGTATCCAGATACAATAATGTTAATTGTAACTCTTTTAGACGTCAGCACTCTACTCCACATGGCCTTACAAGGTCCCCCGCAAACCCCAATTGTTTAAGAAAACATCCACTTGCTGGTGATTCGTCTGGTGATGTGTGTTAAGCAGGTTGTCTGATACCTCCTGTTATGGAGACCCGGCTTCTCATTTTCACTGTGGCCCTCGATGTAATTCCTTTCCTGCATGCACGTACACGCAAGCAAATGTTAGGACGAAACATGATGTAGTTTATCGTTCACGGCAGACAGCTCTAACAAGTCTGCCTATACAATTAGCGATATTAGCAGCACTTCTTTTTATACTATGAGTACACTTACGCAAGAATCGATAATCGCATTTCGATTTCACCAAATCATGATACATTGTCCGTGTGTGGTGAGCCACGACACCATCTTCGGACTAAGAAACTATCAAACTTTTCATGATTACTCCCAACCAGCATATAGCTAAACGACACCTCTTGAGATACCTGAATGCACGTCACGTTTTATGGATAACAACTTCTTGTTATTCTTTACACGACAATTCAGAGCAAATTCTTGCTCCTTCAATACGCCCCATAACGTTTAACATTGTCTTTTGCTGAATCATTTCTCATTAGTAGATTGAACGAGAAAGAGTGAATGAACTACATTTAGAATACTAAAGTGACTGTCACCTTTATCAGCCACTATCTTTGTATTGTTTGTACAAGTATAGTAAAATTATTGTCCTCCTGAGAGGATACGTAAGTCCCAAAACTTTCAAAGTCAATTAAGCTCACCCATGTTTTTTAAACGTAGAATATTTGTAATTTTAAATTATGGCTAATTTCCCTTCCATCGCCAGCGGCTGAGGGGATGGTGTAAATCCAGCTAGGGCCCATGCAGGAAGCAAATGTACTGTAAGTCTCCATAGTCCCTAGTATGGTGATCTACCTTCAGTTGTTGGCGATTACTGGCCCATTTTTACATTGTATTGTCAAAAAATAGTTTTCTACTTTTAAAGATATATCCTAGCTAGTTTTATCTCATTTTGTGATAATCTAGTGGTTTTTCTGTCCTTCGTTGACAGGGTTTTATATATGCTCTGTATGTATTATAAATTTAGAACTAGTTTTAGTCACAACATGGCTGAAATATTACCGATGTGACTTTAAATTTGAACTCACTCACTCACTATTGTTTGTACACATACAACAAACTGACGGTCTGACGGTCATCTCGCAGATTTAGTGAGTTAGTGAATTTTGTTCTACGCAACTTTTAGCAATATTCCAGCAGTATCACGGCGGGGGACACCAGAAATATTTGTCACACATTGTGCCCATGAGGGGAATCGAACCCATGTCTTCGGTATGAGGAGCGAACGCCTTAAGCACATTTGGAATGTGAATGATTGAATAAAATGATTATAGAATACCGTATTGAGGAAGGTATGGACGGGAAAAAAACAGGTATAAATCAAACAATAAGACAAAATACTGATTTGTTTGACTCTCTGACTCTTAAGGGGACAGTTTAGTTTTTAATTGCATTACCTGACATCATACAAGGATATTTTTTACTATGCCAATTCCCTGAATTATCGTCAAGGAGAGGACTATACTTCTCCATGTGACTTGTAGGAAATGTCATCATTACAACCATCCCAAACGTCATGACATAACTCACTCATTGGCCAATATGAGTGAAAGATAAAGTGAGACTCAAATAAACATTATATCTCTCTATGTATGTAGTTATAACTGAAAGGACAGTAGAATGCACCTAAAGCCCCACCTATATTCCCTTGTTTTTACTACACACATTGCCACTGAATGTATCCAGGGTTATAAGGAGCAAATGGAAATTCCTCTACTTCCAAAGTACAGCTGCCGTCTCTTTACATCAGCCCTATGACAGTTACGCTCATCTATGTTCAGAGTACTCCAACATTTGTCACTGACCTACTGTGCCATTGACCCATTCATCAACGGCTCTGGTTCATTTAGGACGTGAAGGGAATTAACAGGAAGTCGTGGGAATAGAATTGTTTCGAGTGGCTTAGAATTGAAGCAAATATACTTTCAGAGTCAACATTCAGCAGTGAAATGTTGAGATCTTATAATTCCATCAAATCCAGGGCTGCGGATGCAAATATGTAACATCTGCTTGAAAGGTGGCAGTAATTAATGGATGAAGTAGTCCGTGTGTTCTTAGAAAGGCACATTTGTACTATTTACGACGTGCTTAATGGTACAATTGGTGTGCACTTATCAATAGAAATTAGATGACAAGTGCAAGTGTTTTGAAATATATATGGCATAGTTTTGATCAGATATTGTTGTACAATGGCATCGTTCATCGATCATTGTGTCTGTCATAAATTGCACCCTTTCCACGACCAGTTCCTGTGACCTGAAACTTCAGTGATGCAACCTGACGGAAACGGTGACAACTGTCCTGATCGTCAATGATATTGGCATCGTGGCATACCATCCAGACGCTCACGTTTGTTGTTCCACTCTGTCGCGTAGATCGTGAATATATGCGTCACTGACCACTTTGTTTCTTCCGTCCAAATTTCCCGGTCAATGCTTTTTGTAACAAAGATGTCTGATGTATTTGTCGGACTACCACAAACCGTCCGGACTGACCTTCTGGACACGAAGTGTCATCATTACACATCATTAACTTGAAGGAAGTTATTCTTTAGAAGGATGTGATCTTAGTACTGCATTACACTTGGATGATTGATAAGTTCGACCTCACGCTTCGGAATTAATAACACACGATGAAGACACAACAAATGGAGTTTCACGTCCTGTTACGTGTCGAAGATATATTCAGAATTTACATTGCTTTTGTGCATTAAAATGTATGAATCAAGTCGTATTCTGTGAGCTTTAAGAAGATTCCTCTCAAAAGTTGAATCATTCAGCTGATCAACAATTAAAAATATGTCAGTAAGTATATAAGTTTAAAAGGTTTTTATTGAGTTGTTTTCGTGATATTTGGAGTTTTTTTTATGTTAAACCACCATGCTAACAGATTAAAACAAGTTTTGTTGATGGTTCCTGATTATTTATTTACAGTATTCTGCACACCCGTGACACACGAAAAAAGAAGGATTTGCGGTGTATGTGTTCACCATGCAGTCAGTGTAGATATGGAAAAATGTTTTCAAACATATCTTGAAAGTATCAATGGTACTTGTGTGCTGTGTCAAGTTTGTCACGATGAAAATTTACGATGGCAAGGCGTTTGAGAGTTTTCTTCTTCTCTGATCTCGCCTCAATATATCCGAACAACTGCTGGTACATTTCTGCATTGTCAAATGTACGCCCAGTACCGACACAACTCGAATATTCAGATGGCTATGGTAGTAATGTTGCAGAACCATGTATTCAGATCACTGAGGCATCTACTCTCCAACTCGGATGTAGGCAACATACACACTATATGGACTGTGGGATTCAGTTCGGGAATCTGTGCCACTCACTTCTGACGTCAGCTGATTTTTTTCAGTACACAAGACAGATGCACAGCCTTCACATGTGACGGAACCTACCTAATAACGTATTAAAAATTTACCCTTCAGCTTCACAAAAAAGAACCAGAAAATGGAATCTGTGCTCGTTTATAAGAATGTGTCAACACTCAATCTTGATAATTTTACTGAAAAGGTTTTTAAAGAGCCAAGAAAATAGCAACGGAATTATTATGGATTGAATGGTGGCTTTTTCCTGCAATTCAGTCTGTTTAAGAAAGTAGCCAATCAGCGCTCTAATATTACTGGATCGTGTTAATGATTTCCTGTTTATTGGAAAATTCTGCATGCTAAAAATTGCGAATCGTTCTAGGGGTAATGCTAGGTCCTAAATCACAACTGGAAGAGCAGTCTGTGTTCAGGATATGTGGTGTTTCAAGGAGATCGTATTTATCTCAAGTCGAGTAACGAGTGCCACTGATATTAAGAAACAAGCTGCCTTCTCAAATGATTCTTCACACCACTGCTTGTTATGAGTATTTGAGATGTGTATCATTTCTTCATCAGCAATATTATAGTGGCGTGAAAAGTAACTTTCTTGAAACGGGAAAAAAAGCGGGAGCGGCAGCACAATTCGCTAGAATGGCACATATCCAGCCTGCTGAAGCTTGGGTTTCCTATGGGCCCTGGAGCCACAGTGATTGTAACTCATCTATGTTGCATCATTAGAGATGCGAGATATACTACGGCTAAGGTTCTGGAGTTTGAAAAGTACGTGGTAAACCTTTTCAGTATATGGTCAAATGAATGTGATTGGAAAAGACCTTTGTTCAAATGGCTAAATGTAATTGTATTTTCAATAAATGTTCATCGACATGGAGTATCTTCAACTTATTTTACACGTGACCTATGGGTGGGTGTAATTCCCCGTGCATATACACATTTCATTTCCTTGTTAACATCTCATAAAGCTTCAAATTCCAGTAACCTTTTGACTATTTTAATCATCATCATCATCATCACCATCATCATTATCATCATCATCATTCTATGCCTCCTTGATATTTTGCTCTTACAAATTTCGATGCCACAATGATCTTATGTTCACACTTGATTCAGAAAGTGGATTACCGTTTATGTTGAATCAAATCTCCCCAGCCTTGCGTCACACCTGTTGATACTTGCATGTAAGTCTATATGTAGGTATGGTTATATTTGCTTGGAATATATTCATTTTGTTTTCCAGTGGTTCCATCTTTTACTATCCGAAGATAATAATTTATTGTCCTGCTCCTCAGAACAACATTCGGTTATAATTTCGTACTATGCCAGTGTCATGTCTTTCCCGAGATGCCCTGAACCTTATTTCGATGATATTGACAATAGTGTCCCTTGTCCTATGTTATGAGGTTTGATCTCTCAAATTATCACTCATCCTACACTAATCCATAAAATATAGATCGTCTGTGGCTGAGAATAGCATGGCCATCGCCTTCCCTTGATGTTAATCATGGGAGATGATGAATGGTTTCCGCCCTGTAGGATAGTCTGGGATGTTGTAATGATGACATTTCCTACAAGTCACATGAATCAGTATTGCCATCATCATATCGATAATTTACGGGATCAGCATGTCTGTAATGACCCTTGCTCGATGGCAGGTAATGCAATTAGAAACTGAAGTGTCTCCATAAGAAGGAAAGGGTCAAACAATGGAAGATGCTTCCTGTTACCTGAATCATTTTCGTAGATAGCTCACCTAAGATGATAAATAATTTGCAGCAGCATTTGAGAGCTAAAACGAGGTGTAAAAGTTTTGAGTCTTCACGCCGACGTTCGAGGGCCTAAGTGAGTACAGTGGCCAATTGCTGAAACTATACTGAACATCATTGAAAACGCACAAGTCTAAAGTCGTCCATATTTTCATCAAGATGGATTTCAGCATGGCAATGATCAATGAATATAACTAACATGAAGTCGAAGGGCATGTCCAGTTGAAAAATTGTTTAGAAACAAATTCCTAGTGTCCACAGTATGACTCTTAATTCCAAAATGCATCAACATGCAGCCACGCCATTAAAAAAGCACGAATTTCATTCTGTAATCATACTGACTTTGACATTAAAAGCAGGTGTATGAGAACCGATTCTCATTGCTTCACTAACGATTGTGAAACGAGGACAGAGATGCCGAGGTTAACACCTCACGAAAGAGAACGTGCACTAGGCATGATTCAGGTTGGCACCAGCAGCAGGGATATTGCTCGACAACCTGGACTTGGCCACTCCACCATCGTTAGGCTTCATAGACGACATCAGTAGACAGGCAGCACCCGTGACCTTCAATGACCTTGGCAACAACGTGTTACGACGCTCCATCAGGATCGCCATATTGACCTTGTTCATATCAGTGATTGAACACTGCCGACTGCCAGGACTGCTGCACTAGTTCAAGGTTGACGTGGGGGTCATCAGCGCTGACTCCATGCGACGCCGTCTACACGCTACAGGTCTCCATGCTCGACGTCCTTACGTTGGACCAATTCTGACTGACAGACACCGTAATGAGCGTATGCAATGGGCTAGCAGGCATTTTCAGTAAAGGTTACAACAATGTCATGGTGCGATAGTCACTGACGAATCACGTCTTCATCTACGTAATGCTGACGGCCGATTACGTGTTTGACGTAGACGTGGTGAACGTTATGGTGATGAGTGTGTGGTTCAGACAGACCTTTGGGTGGTGGGAGCGTCCTGGTCTGGGGTGGAATAAATTACAATCACAGGACTGCCTTCATGTCTGTCAAGGGAGAGTTAATGCCCTTTATTACCGTGAGCAGATTCTTCAGAATCACATCGTATCTGTCTTCAATCACCACCAAGATGTCCATACTTTTCAACAGGACAACGCATGGGCACACACAACAAGACTTTCCATGCAGTATCTGGCCAAGCAACACATCCAGGTTAGTCATTGGCCAGCACAGTCGCCAGATGTATCCACCATGGAGCACTTGTGGGACGAAATTGGTCAAAGTCTTTCGCGGCAACAACAGATTCGAAACTCTTACAGCAGTAGAATGGATTGTTTACAGGCCACAGTTGTATTGCATGAGTGCTGATATGAAGCAATAATAAAAACACTAATTTTTAGGGCAAGCGTGAGAGTGGCGGGTCTCGATGGTGTAAAATAATGTACTTACCCTTTTGGTGAGTCATCACCTGGAGTCATCATCGACTACGGGAGTCATCACCGACTAGGGGAGTCATCACCAACTCATTTGTATGACATTCAACTATTATTTTGCCTCTTGCGCTGAGTGATTAAACGAGATTAGACAGACATACTCATTTCTGTGTCCCCCGCCATGATATTGCTGGAATATTGCTAAAAGCAGCATAAAACCTCACTCACACACATCCCAAAATGAACTGTCTCTGTGTTGGCGTTCTACTGTACCTGGAGACAGTACTATGACAGTCTCAGACAGGTTATTGGCTTATACGCCACATGGTGTGTGATGAATATCCAACACAGTATTACCGTTGCGTGTTGGAAATGATTAGGATGTGTCATGGAATTGTCTGTAAGAAAAAAGAACATCATTGGTAACTGATGCAGCTAATTGTATTGACAGCCTTGTTAGAATTGTCTGCCTTCAAAGATAAACTTGCTTAACGATTCGTCTAAACAATCGAGTGTGTGATGGGACATTCGGGTCACGGAATTATGTCGGGGCTTGTCAGAAAGTGAGAAGGACATGTCTCTCAAATCAGAGTTTTCCGACAGACAGTTTCATGTGTTTTGTCAGTTGTCGGATGAGAAGATGTGGGGACTCTTAGCTTAGATATAAACTGGAGTCTGATAAACAACTGTAATACAGTAGTTAGTAAATTTCGAAAACAGATTTGTAGAGGGGTGTATTTTCGAAGATTGCTACACACTTATTTTTGTTGTTGTTAAATCAAGGCATGTGCCAGTTCCTCGACTGATCTATTTTGCCCTGGTAAAATAGACAGATTGTTTTCATGAATATCAAATGTTCTGAGCTTTGACCCTCAACGTAATTCTTCATTCTACTTAGATCCGCAAAACTATAACTCGTCGGTGTCTTGAAGTGTACACCCTTGTCTTCTTGATGTAGATCAGTGTAATTGATAACTGCTTTCCGAGTCTTTGACGATTCTAATGATGCCATGTTCTAGAGTACCTCAGGAAGAAATCCATGCGTCTGTTGGCGACATGGGTCATTCTTTAAGGAGAGGTCTATAGTCGTCAGAGTCTTGATTCTTGAAGTCAATAACATCAGAGTCCGGTGTATGCCCGCACGTAAAACACGTCATATTAGGGGCTCGTTGTCAGTGGAAGAGTGAAAAATTAAAGACGTTATCGAAGGAGAAATCACAGAATATGTGACTTCAAAGATAATGCCGCCTTGCATAATTGGTACATTAGTACAGTACACGCTATAGAGACGCTATGTTGTAAATGTGTTTATTGTAACGATGACATATTAGAGACGTTAACCCAAACATCATAGATGTCACAATATAAACCTTTTTAACTTTAGCGATAGTGAGTTAGTATGTGAGTTTAGTTTTACGGCACTTGTAACAATATTACCGCAATGTCATGGCGGTGGATACCAGAAATGGGCTTCACCCATTGTATCCATGTGGAGAATTGACCACGGGTCTTGAGCGTGACGAGCGAATGCTTTAACCACTAGGCTTCTCCACCGGCCCAAGCAGGAGAAACCTTGTATAATTTGTACCATACACTCTATAGAGACCCCACACTTTAGATGTGTTTGTTGTAACATCTTCAATGTTCATTTCCTTATTGACATCTGTTCGTGTTTGCCGCCGCCATAGAGCTGAAATATTGCTGAGTGCGGCGTAAAACTAAACTCACTCACTCACTCACTCACTCATGTTCGTGTTTGAAGAGTGTCTTTTTTCTTGATCAGCGCAATACATGTATCATCGTGTATTTCCGTGTTACGCTTCATAAAGTCTATCACTCATAGTCAAATGGGAAATAGCTGAATTATTTTGAACTTTGGGTCTTTCAGTAATTATAGATCCCTTAAGAGAACAGATTTGATTATAAGGTTGAACACACATCACAGTTCGCGATCTTGTTTATGAATGGCGCATTTCTTAGTACTCTAGTTATGACTTTCATCTGTTTCAGAATTTGTTTTCCCAACTGGATAATAAACCTAATACTGCAAAAGAATCATAGCAGTTTGAGTGTTCGATCTGTTTCATGCCCACTAGTTCGAAGCCGTTTTGAGAATAAATATCTAAGTGTATATTAAATTTAGTTAGTGGAACAAGATTGTTTGTATTCCCTATGACTCTAATTATATTTGTGGATGATTGTATTATATCTGTGTAATAGATGGTGATATGTAGACGTCCTTAAATGACCATAGTAGAGATGGAAAATGAATATCATGCACCATTTGTATTGCTTATAAACTTGCGACTGGATAATGTAATTATCAGTGGGTTTATGCATGCATAGCGTGATCAGTTGTTTGATGTTTTTTCAATGAACAAATAAATGCACACTCTTCATGGAGAAAGACCTAAAGATTTAAATTGTTTGAGAACTGGAAATCTATACATTCTAGTGATTTTTATATAATTATGCACAAGTGAAGATAACGCTTTTTGAGTTGAGAAGTACTGCCAGTGATTTACAAGCCTGCAGTTGTCGCTCATTATGTTTAATCGGGGTTGCTTTTACCATATTTCTATTTGCACACAGGTATTACTCGGATATAAAATCCTATATCTTCACACATCATGCATATGCTACTATATGCTGACATACCTTCACTTAATAGGGTTAATCTAATCAGCAGAGCTTTTGTAAAGTTATCAGCGTGTGTAGAATGAATGAATGAATTGATGGATGAACGTTCATTCATCCCCAAGAGGCATGTTAATATGTTCAATGATTTATAACATATCCTGTTGCTGAAATCATGATATATAATACGAACATCGAAACATGAACATTGAAGGGAAAGGATAGTGGCACTGAATGAGACACAATGACAGGTTAAGAGAGGACAACTAATGACGTATTTGAGGGAACCTTTCACAAGCGTACATGCATGATATTTCAAAACAATGGGACGATTTTGGAGTGTATGGGTTGTCTTTGCCATACACATACTTTACAATAGTATGAACACTTTCAGTGACAGCTAAATTTAGATATGTTATTAGACATCTACGCTGATAACTATACATCTTTACAATTGAATATCAAATATTAAGAACGTACAGGCGAGTGGGATTTGTTCCTGACTGGACACTCACAATATATTGCATATGTTCAGCTAACGTTGTTAATGCTTAAATATACTCATACCATACCTCATTTTGGCATTTCTTAAGATTAGAAATAACACTTGTGAGTGAGTGATTGAGTTTGATTTTACGCCGCTTTTAGCAATATTCCAGCAATATCACGGCGGGAGACACCAGAAATGGACTTCACACATTTTACCCATGTGGGGAATCGAACCCGAGCCTTCGGAGTGACGAGCGAATGCTTTACCCACTAGGCTACCCCACCGCCCCTTAACATTTGTGACCCCTGATAATGATCATTAATTGTGGATATTAAGACAATCAAGACGAATAACTGGTAATGAACAGACCTACGCCAGTGTTATCCAACCCGTAATCCTTGATCAATAAAATGAACACACAACCCTAATTGAGCAGGGTGCATTGTGTTATATCAAGACCATATGTTTATGATTCAATTTCAAAGCGTTCTCTAGAAAGAGTTTGCGAAATGTGGGCGTATTTTGCCCGATAATCTAATAGTAATGCAACAACTTTGCAATGTTATTCAAGCCATTTATTTAATATTGCTTTCGACTCTCATTTCCCTGTTAGATACACTGGCTGTCATAACAAGAGTTACATGTGCGTCTTTGACATTTTCCTGTATGCAAAGTCCCACTATCCCTGTGACAGACTGTCACTGTACAGCCCACACATCCCATTGTAAATCATTGGCTTTTGAAGTTCTTTACACGCAAAACTTGACATTTAGAGCAAACGTGCCTATTAAGGAACTGCATGAAGAAACTTACAAAGCTGATGTACATATAAGCTGACTTGCTACACGAAACTGGTGGTTGAACTGGAAAAACATCAATGTGATACATTTGTTTTTATCTTTTGTTCGATAATTCCGAATTTTATGCCTATCGTAATCTGACATTACTATGGTGATCAAGGACACGCTTTCGATGTTAGGATGGGAATAGAGAATAGAGTTGAATGGTAACGCCACTGTCTCAATTAGACCAGAAAAGATAATCTAAGTGTGTCCAGGTACAATTTTGTCAATTGTAATATTATTGGACGTCAGCAACAACTTAACAACTTCTGTAAAAGACCCCCTCGCAAACCCCAATTGTTTAAGATAACATCCACTTGCTGGTGATTCGTCTGGTGATGTGTGTTAAGCAGGTTGTCTGATACCTTCTGTTATGGACACGGCTTCTCATTTTCGCTGTGGCCCTCGATGTAATTCCTTTCCTGCATGCCCGTACATGCAAGCAAATGTTATGACGAAAAATGATGTAGTTTATCGTTCATGGCAGACAGCTCTAACAAGTCTGCCAATACAATTACCGATACTAGTAGCACTTGTACCAGTACACCGTGACATGTGATGTATCACTTACGAAAGAATCAATGATCGTATTTCGATGTAAGCATTTAATGCTTCATTGTCTGGGTGTGGTGAGTGACGATAAAATCGTCGGACTGACAAAATACGAAACTGTTCATAATCACTCCCAACCATACAGCAGATAAGTAAACGACACTTCTTCAAATACCTGAATACTCATACACGTTTTAAGGATAGCAACTTCTTTTATTCCTTACACGACGTGACAGAGCTAAATCTTGCTCCTTCATTGTGTAAAGAATCTTAAGAACGGAGTTGTTATCCATAACTCGTGTCATGTATTTTTGTTCGTCAAACTTCGAAATGCCTCTCAAGAACTCCATTAGATACCGTTTTTATTACGAGTGGCGTTTGACCATATTAGCGGGCAACTCTGAGAAGCTTTGAAATGTACGACTTGTTATACATACTAATTGTAACAGGAATCAGTGCAGCAATTGAGTTATTTATTACTTAACTTTTGCGTTTTGCCGACATGAAACGTCGAAAAGATCTCATTAGTATGACGGCGTAGTAAGAAAACAACATTCGCAGATGATGATTCAAATGTTCCTCATCAGAGTGCAAATATGCAGTATGCCTTCGTCTTTCTTGGAGATCTATCATAAGAAACAATAATACGTAGGTTCCATCAAAACCAACATGCTGTTTCACTATCAATATTCCTACACATCACAGCGATACTAGCATCATGGCAAAATAATGTCTTGTCAAAAGACTCGAAAACTATTCCACACATTCCAGTGTATGGAGGCCATTTTGGGGATATCCTTCCTCGACATGGCATGAGCACTGGAGCATCAAATACATTAACTCATCGGGTATGACGGAAATCAAGATATACATATCTTCACGTCTTTCTGGTGTTCTTGAATGTATTTTCAAACGTGAAATGAACATTTTTATACGTACAGCCTCACAGTTGTGACAGAATTCAATACTTAATATGATAATAGCTTGATACTAGTTGAACCTGTCAATGGGTTCCTCATCAATGCGTGTTGGAATCAGAAACATACACAAATAAAACACATCCAAACAAAAGTCATGTCTCAGCGATACTCTCTACAGACATTCAGGACATGACGCCACACGTCAACTACGCCTCCTGCTTTAATGATTCAAAACTGCTTTACAATGTGTAAATACCCCCACGAACAGTGGCACCAAAGACGAAATGAGATATCAATAACCGTTTGTTGTCCATTTGCATGACTGCACATGTGTTCATTGATTAAGCATCTCACACGCGTTCACGAAACAATACTTTCAAATATCGAAGACAAACGACTGGCGGGCAAATGTAGCTCCGAGTTAGTGAATAACTGATTGTTATCGATTTGTCCTTTTGCATTTCTTTGACACGTGACTTATATATTGCACAATAGCGTGATACAATTATGTTTACAATTGGACAATGTTTATCCTGATTATATGAACCACGACAGGATGTTAGTACATGTGCAGTTGCTTTTAATGATTCGTGAAGGCAATAAATTTCCGCATTATCAATCACAGACCACATCTCCGTCTGCTTGATTATTTTTTACCTCCGCAAAGTGTAATGAAGTCGACTATTTGCTTGTTTGTTCTTGAGTTTCAGAACATAACACAACGCTAATTTGTCCCGTAATTTGGATATGGTAAGCTGAACATTTGAAAAGGTAAAACAATTTCGGTGGTGAAACTGTGTTTGCGTAAACGGCAATTTCAAGTATAACTATGGTGAATAAATATAATGAAACTTACTCTTTTGTTTCCATGTAACGGTACAGTGATCAATGAAAAACGGACATCCACTACTGTTCCGGTTAACGGTGAACGGTTGTTATTATACATGGACATGCGAAAACCACAAGCATGTAAAGGTTCCTGTTGCGGTGCGAGTTCTGACAAATTCTCCTACTGCGCCATTGTTCGAATTTTAAGCAAGAATAGATCTGCAGTGCACCATGTTTGCCATAGGAATGACGGAAATGAGAATAGGGAGGCTGGGTTCTCTGAATCGGATGAGCACTTCGACATGTTACACTGTTTGCACAGATGGCTGTTTATGACTTTCTTCACTAGTTTGTAAGTAATATTTCAGCAATAGTGCTGACGCCAAATATGTAAAGTGCTTCGTTTTGTTGAACGTTCTGTGATCTGACATTGACATCAACGCTCCGTCGAGCCGGAACCTCCAGAACCTCCCTCAAATGTTCACCAGTGATACTTGTATGCCAAACTGCAACACGAAATACAGACACTTAAAAATCAGCTATCCTTACAACTTGTTTCATTTGCCAGACTTTATTTCCAACGGGACTTGGTTCAAAGAGGGTATAAAACGGCGTTTACTAACAGTTTGTGGATGTATTGATTTGCTCAATCTATGTATATTACTTCCTTACTATCTTATTTTCACACAAACTCATAAAATGGAGAAGCACGGCGCAGTGCTCTGCAGTAGATTCTTAGCAGTAACCTTGTATTTCTTGCGGAGTAAGAACCATCATGAGAGCTTCTTCAAATGTGGTCTAAGTTATACAGAATAATGAGTTAGGTATGAATAACTTCCGTTAGATCTGCTTACCCTCGTTATCACACTGATATTGTTGTTTCCATTGTCACACCAATATTCTCTTACCCTCATCGACACACTAGGTCGAAGAAAGGTTATTGTTTTGCATTATCGATTGGCGTCTATCCCATATTACAGTTGTTGTCCATTAACAAAATCACACTGCAATTATGAGCATGAGTTAAAGTCAATTAAGAAAAGGCTTAACCTTCCAACACCTTTCAGTCGTAAGGGATTGGCTACAGATTTTGGATCGGGCGGTCAGACTTACTTTAATCATGTCAAAGTGTACTACTTGAGCAGACAGCTGCTAACAATATTATGATACCGTCGTCATGTGGTTGGAATATTGCTGAGTGTGACATCAAGCAAACAAAACATTTAAGTTTTTTTTAAATCTATGTTAGAGCAAAATGACAGAAGGAAAATTCCAATTAGTTTTCTTTGGCAGAAATTATCTCTAGCTATGAACTATGTTTCAAGAATTTTATCCATAAATATTTACATCACAAAGGACCTTACTCCTGACCCAATATTTTTAACATGTTCAAACAGAAGGAAATTTTTCTAGTCCAATAAAAGCAACTTTTAGACAATAATTACTCTGCATCCATTACTGTCGCATTTGCAAGGATGAAAAAAAACCCAAAAACCCAACAAAACCCAATAAACCCAATAAAACCAAAGAACCCCTCATAATGATGATTTTGATAACAATAAAGATACGAATAACTCGAATACGAATAGACAGATATCTAGAACGACAGGAAACTAAAAGGAATTACCCCTCAGACAATTACTACCACTAATTTGGGTGTCAAGTATCTAATCTTTTTGAGTATATATCATCTCTCCTCTTTCCATACGCTGACTTTCACAGCAAGAGTATCTACCGACTTCATATGCAACGTCCAACTATTCCTGTGACAGGCTGTCTTGTATAACGAACACACTCAAAGACGCTAGTCGATTTCATAATGGAAAACTTTTGGTTTTTTTAATTTTTTCATATCCAAGCACGCAAATCCATGACATTTAGAACAAACCTGCTTATCAAGGAGTTGTATACAGAATCTTACAACGTTGATGTATATATAAATGGAGAAGCCACAGAAAACTGGTTGTGTGATCTGGACGTATTTGTTTAATACACGACTCGCACCTTTTTTTATTCTTCCAAACGTTTACCTCTCGTTATTTAACATGACTATTGTAATTAAGGATGCACTTTCGATGTTTGGGATTGATATAAACTTAAATGGTAAAAGTAGTGCTGTCAAGTTGCAACTTGAGGTAGGAAAACTATCCAGATGCACCACCTTCCCTCACAAACTTCAACTGCTTAGACGATATCCTCTTCCTGGTGATTCGTCTGGCGATATGTGATAACCAGGTTGTCTGACACCTCCTGTTGTGGCTTCTCGGTATCTCTCTGTCCCTCGGTATAATTCCCTTCCTGCATGCACGTACACGCAAGGAAATGTGCTGACGCAACGTGGTGTAAGTTTATCGTTAACTGTAGACAGCTCTAACCAGTCTGCCAATACAATTAGCGATATCAGTAGCATTTCTTTTCACACTAACATTACACGGTGACACGTTATGTCTCACTTACGAGAGAATCAATAACAGGATTTCGATTCAACCACACCATGCTACATTGTCCGTGTGTAGTAAGTAAAATCATTGTCAGACACAGAATCATGAAACTATTCATTCTTACTAAACAAAATACAATGAAACCCCGTTAGATACCGTATATATTAGTGTATTTGCAACACTATGTAACGACTGAAAATGTATATAACGTGTGTTTGTTGTTAACCACGCACTCAGCTAGGTTCCAGCTATATGACGGCGGTCTGCACCAGACAATCCAGTGATTGACAGCATGAGCATTGATCTACATAATGTAGCATTCTAGTGTTTCGAATTCATTTGAGTATAGTCGAAGGAAGCTAGAGAGACAATAGACTTTTGATCAAGTCATGTTGGTGTGCGAACAACATGTACACTTATGATTTCCTCCCAGATTGTATCACCTATTTCAGCACGGCTCCCTTGGGGGCTGCATAAATCGCCTTACACGCGCATGCCGCGCGTCGTTGGATAGCTGTGTCCTGTGGCTACACGGAGAATGTTTCCGTTTGTTTTTACGCAACTTTATAGCCGAGCAATTAAGGTTTCTGTGATTTTAAGCTGTGCGTTTTTCTTCCACGTAGGCCCCGGTGGAAGAAATTTGTTCCACCCAGCCTCCTGTGGAAGTCGCCTGCGCCATGGCATTTTTCAAGCCTTTTACTTTGTCATATCTATGCATGCTATACGTTCTTGGAAACCTTGGGAAACGCTCTCTCCAAATATACAAACGTGAATATTGTGCTGCCCCTGGTAACCAGTCCAGATTGAAACTCCGACGTGATGTTTTGTGTAATTTTACTGAAGTTCAATTCTTCTGTGATATAGCAATTTTCGCCAACACACGCGCAGTCGTGATATAACGGCTACTATTCTTACAGATCACCTCAGAATATACATTTCTATAGCGCGTTTGAAAGCCTATTAAGGCGTGTTTTAGACAATGTATAATACGCACATGTTGCACATTCAGTGGTGGAGCTATATAAGTGTTAATGTGCGAACTGCAAAATATATGGGACGTGATATAGATTGGCGGAATTTAGATGAATCTGTACACCGGCTATACCGGCGGTGTTAATATTTACATATATAGTGCATTTGCAAGATTATTCATGGGGGATTCTGGGAATATGTAATATGTTGTTGTGCAACATTAGATAGTTGAGCAATACAGGAATGAACATGCTTGACAGAACTAAAAAGTACAAGCGTTTGGAATCTAACCATAACAGCAATACCTGTAGTGTTATTATTTATAATGTTAGTGTATCGGAAAGCCCTTGAAAATGCGGTTCTGCCAAGGTATAATGTGCATTCGAGTCACACCTGATAGTCGGGCTCTGCGCGCAGTTATATTTTGCTGATACCGGATCAAATCTATGATCTGGCGTGCATGCTCCGTCGGCCCGTCGGCGTTATGACAGCTATACTTTATCACAAAAGCCGCCTCTATTGTCACTTAATTAGCTTTATATCACATTCTATATATCACATCTACGTATCATCATTGTTTTATAACGTCTGTTTGACCTGTCCTCATGGATTCGTTGTATATACATGCACATCTCTAGCTTCCTGTAAATCTAATTATCACTTCATTAGCTGTATATCACTCTGCTGTATTTACTGTTTAGTCTGAGGCGTGGCAGGTAATTTCCGGAGATGTACCACTAATCAGCAAATTTAATTTCGTCACCGTGAAGATATCCTTCTTTTGATAAGCAGCTTTGTGATTTTATAATCTTGTCGCCCGACTGATTTCGGCCATGTGCATAGAATGCTTGGTTTTCATTGGGATGGGCAATTCACACCTTTTGGCGTGCCCTTGCCCTCCAAATGGACGTCATGCATAGAATGGAGATGGGCAATTCACAATTCCTCCTCTCCCTTAAAACATCCGACTTGGTCACATGACAGTGACCTTCATCTAAACCATTCCATTGGCTATCTGGCGGGGACGTGGTAATATAAGTGAATGCTCACAATATCATCATCACAGACCGAGTGTCTTAGTGGACGAATACCAGTCGGCGTTGACGATCCCTATTGGCAAGTGAACTTTACTTTTATTACCTTTTGCTTGTTTTAATAAGTCATCTACGCTGCTCAATATATCAAACTGATACATAGCATAAATAGGGTTCTTAAAATATCCAAGTACAAAACTGTGACATCAAGGCCCTTTTCTGTAGCTCCCAGAAACATAGTACAGTGAATCTTTTGCCAGTATGCCTTCCACAAATGTATCAGTGGTTTGTCAAAGTGCAAAACATATTACAAAGGCGTTGCGCATTTAAAAAATGTTATCCTAACAGTTCTACTGCTGCTATAAACGCCATTCATGCCCAAAATCGCCGCCAAAGCGAGTCTTATACAGCTACTCAGCTTGTGTCCATGTCGGCTCTATTGGCATTTTGTGGCACATTCACAATAAACAAAAACCAAATCCCTGAGTACATCAGGGTACTAAAACACTTTGGCCACACAATACAAGGAGAGGACGCACCTGTGACCTCTCCTTCAAATAATAATCCAATGCCGAGTACCAGTACTGGTTTAACTGGGTCGACCAGAAATGGTACTCGGTATAATTACCAACACAACTCAGTCAGGGCTAATCTAACTAACTCTGGCTTATATGATAGGTTCCCTGAAAGTGAACCCACACTTTCAGGGTTTAAGCAATATTTAACCAATATTCTTAAAAAAGCAGGGCGTAATGCTGGGGACACATGTCGCCGCGTTTCTAAGTTTTTCTATTTTATCCAAAACAGGTATTCCCAAATAGTAATATGGCTTGTATCAATTTTGATATATTTGAGCACGTAGATGAAATACATCATTTCAACATGGTATTTTCGCAAAACGGGGTTTCTGCAGGTGCCATTAAAAATTACATGGCAGCAGTCAAATCCTTTCTCACCTACTGTCAAACATATGTTAAAATGTCACCCAGGGTTTGCGATAATTTGCGTAGGTTTACAAGTGCTACAAATTGTTCATATACAGGTGTAAGTAAACAATATAAACGCGAGGAAGCCCATAAATCTGTTGCAGAATTCAGAGATGAAACCAGGCAACCGCCATCCATTTCCGTTGCTCAAAAGGGATACACAGATCCTGCAACCAGACAGGAGGTGAGGGACATCCTGGATCGGGCCAAGGCAGATCGACAATCCGATGACGATCAGCGCCTGGTGATGCGGTACCTGTCCTGTGGGATAATTCAACTTGGTCATGCCCAAAGACCTTCGGTGGCATCCTGTATGAAGTTGGCTGACTTTGATAAGGCACGATCCGTTGGCGGCAGGTACCAAATTTCGTTCATGGACCACAAGACGTCCACGAGCTTCCTGGTCAGCATAACCTTGTGCAAAGAGGAGTACAACATGTTCAGGGATTACCGCCGGTATATACGTGGTGACATGCCTGAAGATGTCCAGCCGGAAAAGTCGCCTTTCTTCAGAAAGGTGGACAATGGTACCGAAGTGGGTAACATGTCCCTCGAGTTGGCCCGCTTCCAGGGCGAAAGAGGTTTCTTTAAACCCAACGAGGGAAATAAACGTAAGACATTTACAGCCACGGATGTTCGAAAAGCTTTGGAGACTGAAGTGGCAAGGCAGCATCCCGATGATGATGCAAAGGCGTAAGATGGCCAGTGACTATCTTGCACATGGCCCAAAACAGTAGATAAATATTATGTGAAAAAACACCCTTACAGGCTGCTAGTGAGTGTGCATTTGTAGCCGGTGTCATCAAACAAGCAGCTAGTGCATCAAACGACGGTGAGGAACCTGCCTCGGCGTCCATTCCAACAGCGCCCCAGCCCAAGCCCCCAAACCCCAAAGGTAGGGGAAAGGAAAAGGCAAAAAGTAAAGGCAAAGGCAAACTCATCAAGCCCAAAAGGTAATAAATTAGGTGGATAGTGGAAGGTAGGGGAAGGGAAGGTAACAGAAACAGGGAAAGATGATCAAACCATAATCAACTATAGGCTAGAAGTAATAGGATATAACCTGTAATTCCATAACCTAATGTCAGTATTGACGCATTAGGTTTATACAACAGTAGTAAAGGGGTTCGCTGTTCGAACTTGCTGTTGTGGGAATGGTGCAGGAAAATGAAAATGGCACTCTTAAAAGAGCAACCTCCACGTGGTGAGTGCTGGTTAATACGAATAGCTCTTAAAGTTTCTTTGGGGTGGTTCCGACGAGCTATAAATCACCATTGTGCAACTTATTTGATACGTAGACGTACGTGTATTTCGCAATGTTTATCATTCATTTATATGACAATGTATATATATATATAAGGTCTCTTTTTTTCAGCTATAATGTCTATATGCAAATTCGTGTCTAACGACCTACATGTCGCTTTTTTTCGTCCTTCATCCGTTGTGCGATCCATAATATCTATAATGCATATGGGCCCTTTCAAATTTGTTTCTAAAAACGAATAACACGTACATCTGCGACATTACCCATCTGGTGTGCCGACGCTATCAGCGAAAATCAGTGCTTGTTTCGTTTGGTAATTATTTCTGTATCTGATGTTGGTCCTTGACAGCTATAATATTCATTATGCAATGTTGGATTTTTAATATCTATGACGCATTGGAAAGGCCTTTCCAGTGCGCTTTTAACGATGTATAACATGCACATTTACGCCGCTGCGCAAAGGTACTTTAGATGTCCGTATATAATGGTAATTTCCGTCTCCAATGCGCTATGGGCCATGTGCTATGGGCGGAAGATGTTTTCCACATAAATTCATTATGCAAAGTTGGATTCTTAATATCTATAACGCATTTGAAAGGCCTTTCCAGTGCGCTTTTAACGATGTATAACATGCACATTTACGCCGCTGCGCAAAGGTACTTTAGATGCCAGTATATATTGGTAATTTCCGTCTCCAATGTGCTATGGGCGGAAGATGTTTTCCGCATAAATTCATTATGCAAAGTTGGATTCTTAATATCTATAACGCATTTGAAAGGCCTTTCCAGTGCGCTTCTAACGATGTATAACATGCACATTTACGCCGCTGCGCAAAGGTACCAGTGTTGTTCGTGTATAATGGTCATTTCCGTGTCCCATGTGCTATCGGCGGAAGATGTTTTTTGTGCATAAATTCATTATGCAATGTTGGATTCTTAATATCTATAACGCATTTGAAAGGCCTTTCCAGTGCGCTTCTAACGATGTATAACATGCACATTTACGCCGCTGCGCAAAGGTACCAGTGTTGTTCGTGTATAATGGTCATTTCCGTGTCCCATGTGCTATGGGCGGAAGATGTTTTTTGTCATAAATTCATTATGCATATTACGATTCTTAATATCTATAACGCATTTGAAAGGCCTTTCCAGTGCGCTTCTAACGATGTATAACATGCACATTTGCGCCGCTGCGCAAAGGTACTTTAGATGTCCGTATATAATCGTATTTTCCGTCTCCAATGCGCTATGGGCGGAAGATGTTTTCCGCACAAATTCATTATGCAATGTTGGATTCTTAATATCTATAACGCATTTGAAAGGCCTTTCCAGTGCGCTTCTAACGATGTATAACATGCACATTTACGCCGCTGTGCAAAGGACTTGTTCGCGTATAATGATAATTTCCGTGTGCCATGTGCTATGGGCGGAAGATGTTTTCCACATAAATTCATTATGCAATGTTGGATTCTTAATATCTATAACGCATTTGAAAGGCCTTTCCAGTGCGCTTCTAACGATGTATAACATGCACATTTACGCCGCTGCGCAAAGGTACTTTAGATGTCCGTATATAATCGTATTTTCCGTCTCCAATGCGCAATGGGCGGAAGATGTTTTCCGCATAAATTCATTATGCAATGTTGGATTCTTAATATCTATAGCGCATTTGAAAGGCCTTTCCAGTGCGCTTCTAACGATGTATAACATGCACATTTACGCCGCTGCGCAAAGGACTTGTTCGCGTATAATGATAATTTCCGTGTGCCATGTGCTATGGGCGGAAGATGTTTTCCACATAAATTCATTATGCAAAGTTGGATTCTTAATATCTATAACGCATTTGAAAGGCCTTTCCAGTGCGCTTTTAACGATGTATAACATGCACATTTGCGCCGCTGCGCAAAGGTACTTTAGATGTCCGTATATAATCGTCATTTCCGTCTCCAATGCGCAATGGGCGGAAGATGTTTTCCGCATAAATTCATTATGCAATGTTGGATTCTTAATATCTATAACGCATTTGAAAGGCCTTTCCAGTGCGCTTCTAACGATGTATAACATGCACATTTACGCCGCTGCGCAAAGGTACCAGTGTTGTTCGTGTATAATGGTCATTTCCGTGTCCCATGTGCTATCGGCGGAAGATGTTTTTTGTGCATAAATTCATTATGCAATGTTGGATTCTTAATATCTATAACGCATTTGAAAGGCCTTTCCAGTGCGCTTCTAACGATGTATAACATGCACATTTACGCCGCTGCGCAAAGGTACCAGTGTTGTTCGTGTATAATGGTCATTTCCGTGTCCCATGTGCTATCGGCGGAAGATGTTTTCCGCATAAATTCATTATGCAATGTTGGATTCTTAATATCTATAACGCATTTGAAAGGCCTTTCCAGTGCGCTTCTAACGATGTATAACATGCACATTTACGCCGCTGCGCAAAGGTACTTTAGATGTCCGTATATAATCGTAATTTCCGTCTCCAATGCGCTATGGGCGGAAGATGTTTTCCGCATAAATTCATTATGCAATGTTGGATTCTTAATATCTATAACGCATTTGAAAGGCCTTTCCAGTGCGCTTCTAACGATGTATAACATGCACATTTACGCCGCTGCGCAAAGGTACTTTAGATGTCCGTATATAATCGCAATTTCCGTCTCCAATGCGCTATGGGCGGAAGATGTTTTCCGCACAAATTCATTATGCAATGTTGGATTCTTAATATCTATAGCGCATTTGAAAGGCCTTTCCAGTGCGCTTCTAACGATGTATAACATGCACATTTACGCCGCTGTGCAAAGGACTTGTTCGCGTATAATGATAATTTCCGTGTGCCATGTGCTATGGGCGGAAGATGTTTTCCACATAAATTCATTATGCAAAGTTGGATTCTTAATATCTATAACGCATTTGAAAGGCCTTTCCAGTGCGCTTTTAACGATGTATAACATGCACATTTACGCCGCTGCGCAAAGGTACTTTTAGTGTTGTTCGTATATAATGGTAATTTCCGTGTCCCATGTGCTATGGGCGGAAGATGTTTTCCGCATAAATTCATTATGCAATGTTGGATTCTTAATATCTATAACGCATTTGAAAGGCCTTTCCAGTGCGCTTCTAACGATGTATAACATGCACATTTACGCCGCTGCGCAAAGGTACCAGTGTTGTTCGTGTATCATGGTCATTTCCGTGTCCCATGTGCTATCGGCGGAAGATGTTTTTTGTGCATAAATTCATTATGCAAGGTTCGATTCTTAATATCTATAACGCATTTGAAAGGCCTTTCCAGTGCACTTCTAACGATGTATAACATGCACATTTACGCCGCTGCGCAAAGGTACCAGTGTTGTTCGTGTATAATGGTCATTTCCGTGTCCCATGTGCTATCGGCGGAAGATGTTTTTTGTGCATAAATTCATTATGCAATGTTGGATTCTTAATATCTATAACGCATTTGAAAGGCCTTTCCAGTGCGCTTCTAACGATGTATAACATGCACATTTACGCCGCTGCGCAAAGGTACTTTAGATGTCCGTATATATTGGTCATTTCCGTCTCCAATGTGATATGGGCGGAAGATGTTTTCCGCATAAATTCATTATGCAATGTTGGATTCTTAACATTTATAGCGCATTTGAAAGGTCTTTCTAGTGCGCTTCTAACGATGTATAACAAGCGCATTTGCGCCGCTGTGCAAAGGTCTTGTTCGCGTATAATGATAATTTCCGTGTGCCATGTGCTATCGGCGGAAGATGTTTTCCACATAAATTCATTATGCAATGTTGGATTCTTAATATCTATAACGCATTTGAAAGGCCTTTCCAGTGCGCTTCTGACGATGTATAACATGCACATTTACGCCGCTGCACAAAGGTATTTTAGATGTCCGTATATAATCGTAATTTCCGTCTCCAATGCGCTATGGGCGGAAGATGTTTTCCGCACAAATTCATTATGCAATGTTGGATTCTTAATATCTATAACGCATTTGAAAGGCCTTTCCAGTGCGCTTCTAACGATGTATAACATGCACATTTACGCCGCTGCGCAAAGGTACTTTAGATGTCCGTATATAATCGCAATTTCCGTCTCCAATGCGCTATGGGCGGAAGATGTTTTCCGCACAAATTCATTATGCAATGTTGGATTCTTAATATCTATAACGCATTTGAAAGGCCTTTCCAGTGCGCTTCTAACGATGTATAACATGCACATTTACGCCGCTGTGCAAAGGACTTGTTCGCGTATAATGATAATTTCCGTGTGCCATGTGCTATGGGCGGAAGATGTTTTCCACATAAATTCATTATGCAAAGTTGGATTCTTAATATTTATAACGCATTTGAAAGGCCTTTCCAGTGCGCTTCTAACGATGTATAACATGCACATTTACGCCGCTGCGCAAAGGTACCAGTGTTGTTCGTGTATAATGGTCATTTCCGTGTCCCATGTGCTATCGGCGGAAGATGTTTTCCGCATAAATTCATTATGCAATGTTGGATTCTTAATATCTATAACGCATTTGAAAGGCCTTTCCAGTGCGCTTCTAACGATGTATAACATGCACATTTACGCCGCTGCGCAAAGGTACTTTAGATGTCCGTATATATTGGTCATTTCCGTCTCCAATGTGCTATGGGCGGAAGATGTTTTCCGCATAAATTCATTATGCAATGTTGGATTCTTAATATCTATAGCGCATTTGAAAGGTCTTTCCAGTGCGCTTCTAACGATGTATAACATGCACATTTACGCCGCTGCGCAAAGGTCTTGTTCGCGTATAATGGTCATTTCCGTGTCCCATGTGCTATCGGCGGAAGATGTTTTTTGTGCATAAATTCATTATGCAATGTTCGATTCTTAATATCTATAACGCATTTGAAAGGCCTTTCCAGTGCGCTTCTAACGATGTATAACATGCACATTTACGCCGCTGCGCAAAGGTACTTTAGATGTCCGTATATATTGGTAATTTCCGTCTCCAATGCGCAATGGGCGGAAGATGTTTTCCGCATAAATTCATTATGCAATGTTGGATTCTTAATATCTATAACGCATTTGAAAGGCCTTTCCAGTGCACTTCTAACGATGTATAACATGCACATTTACGCCGCTGCGCAAAGGTACCAGTGTTGTTCGTGTATCATGGTCATTTCCGTGTCCATGTGCTATCGGCGGAAGATGTTTTCCACATATAAATTCATTATGCAATGTTGGATTCTTAATATCTATAACGCATTTGAAAGGCCTTTCCAGTGCGCTTCTAACGATGTATAACATGCACATTTACGCCGCTGCGCAAAGGTACTTTTAGATGTCCGTATATAATCGTAATTTCCGTCTCCAATGCGCTATGGGCGGAAGATGTTTTCCGCACAAATTCATTATGCAATGTTGGATTCTTAATATCTATAACGCATTTGAAAGGCCTTTCCAGTGCGCTTCTAACGATGTATAACATGCACATTTACGCCGCTGCGCAAAGGTACTTTAGATGTCCGTATATAATCGCAATTTCCGTCTCCAATGCGCTATGGGCGGAAGATGTTTTCCGCACAAATTCATTATGCAATGTTGGATTCTTAATATCTATAGCGCATTTGAAAGGCCTTTCCAGTGCGCTTCTAACGATGTATAACATGCACATTTACGCCGCTGTGCAAAGGACTTGTTCGCGTATAATGATAATTTCCGTGTGCCATGTGCTATGGGCGGAAGATGTTTTCCACATAAATTCATTATGCAAAGTTGGATTCTTAATATCTATAACGCATTTGAAAGGCCTTTCCAGTGCGCTTTTAACGATGTATAACATGCACATTTACGCCGCTGCGCAAAGGTACCAGTGTTGATGTCCGTATATAATCGTATTTCCGTGTCTCCAATGCGCTATGGGCGGAAGATGTTTTCCGCATAAATTCATTATGCAATGTTGGATTCTTAATATCTATAACGCATTTGAAAGGCCTTTCCAGTGCGCTTCTAACGATGTATAACATGCACATTTACGCCGCTGCGCAAAGGTACCAGTGTTGTTCGTGTATCATGGTCATTTCCGTGTCCCATGTGCTATCGGCGGAAGATGTTTTTTGTGCATAAATTCATTATGCAAAGTTCGATTCTTAATATCTATAGCGCATTTGAAAGGCCTTTCCAGTGCACTTCTAACGATGTATAACATGCACATTTACGCCGCTGCGCAAAGGTACCAGTGTTGTTCGTGTATAATGGTCATTTCCGTGTCCCATGTGCTATCGGCGGAAGATGTTTTTTGTGCATAAATTCATTATGCAATGTTGGATTCTTAATATCTATAACGCATTTGAAAGGCCTTTCCAGTGCGCTTCTAACGATGTATAACATGCACATTTACGCCGCTGCGCAAAGGTACTTTAGATGTCCGTATATATTGGTCATTTCCGTCTCCAATGTGATATGGGCGGAAGATGTTTTCCGCATAAATTCATTATGCAATGTTGGATTCTTAACATTTATAGCGCATTTGAAAGGTCTTTCTAGTGCGCTTCTAACGATGTATAACAAGCGCATTTGCGCCGCTGTGCAAAGGTCTTGTTCGCGTATAATGATAATTTCCGTGTGCCATGTGCTATCGGCGGAAGATGTTTTCCACATAAATTCATTATGCAATGTTGGATTCTTAATATCTATAACGCATTTGAAAGGCCTTTCCAGTGCGCTTCTGACGATGTATAACATGCACATTTACGCCGCTGCACAAAGGTATTTTAGATGTCCGTATATAATCGTAATTTCCGTCTCCAATGCGCTATGGGCGGAAGATGTTTTCCGCACAAATTCATTATGCAATGTTGGATTCTTAATATCTATAACGCATTTGAAAGGCCTTTCCAGTGCGCTTTTAACGATGTATAACATGCACATTTACGCCGCTGCGCAAAGGTACTTTAGATGTCCGTATATAATCGCAATTTCCGTCTCCAATGCGCTATGGGCGGAAGATGTTTTCCGCACAAATTCATTATGCAATGTTGGATTCTTAATATCTATAGCGCATTTGAAAGGCCTTTCCAGTGCGCTTCTAACGATGTATAACATGCACATTTACGCCGCTGTGCAAAGGACTTGTTCGCGTATAATGATAATTTCCGTGTGCCATGTGCTATGGGCGGAAGATGTTTTCCACATAAATTCATTATGCAAAGTTGGATTCTTAATATTTATAACGCATTTGAAAGGCCTTTCCAGTGCGCTTTTAACGATGTATAACATGCACATTTACGCCGCTGCGCAAAGGTACTTTAGATGTCCGTATATAATCGTAATTTCCGTCTCCAATGCGCAATGGGCGGAAGATGTTTTCCGCATAAATTCATTATGCAATGTTGGATTCTTAATATCTATAACGCATTTGAAAGGCCTTTCCAGTGCGCTTCTAACGATGTATAACATGCACATTTACGCCGCTGCGCAAAGGTACCAGTGTTGTTCGTGTATAATGGTCATTTCCGTGTCCCATGTGCTATCGGCGGAAGATGTTTTTTGTGCATAAATTCATTATGCAATGTTGGATTCTTAATATCTATAACGCATTTGAAAGGCCTTTCCAGTGCGCTTCTAACGATGTATAACATGCACATTTACGCCGCTGCGCAAAGGTACTTTAGTTGTCCGTATATAATGGTCATTTCCGTGTCCCATGTGCTATGGGCGGAAGATGTTTTTGTCCATAAATTCATTATGCAATGTTGGATTCTTAATATCTATAACGCATTTGAAAGGCCTTTCCAGTGCGCTTCTAACGATGTATAACATGCACATTTACGCCGCTGCGCAAAGGTACTTTGTGTCGCGTATATATGGTAATTTCCGTGTCCCATGTGCTATCGGCGGAAGATGTTTTCCGCATAAATTCATTATGCAATGTTGGATTCTTAATATCTATAACGCATTTGAAAGGCCTTTCCAGTGCGCTTCTAACGATGTATAACATGCACATTTACGCCGCTGCGCAAAGGTACTTTAGATGTCCGTATATAATGGTAATTTCCGTCTCCAATGCGCTATGGGCGGAAGATGTTTTCCGCATAAATTCATTATGCAATGTTGGATTCTTAATATCTATAGCGCATTTGAAAGGCCTTTCCAGTGCGCTTCTAACGATGTATAACATGCACATTTACGCCGCTGCGCAAAGGTACTTTAGTGTCGTATATAATGATAATTTCCGTCTCCAATGTGCTATGGGCGGAAGATGTTTTCCACATAAATTCATTATGCAATGTTGGATTCTTAATATCTATAACGCATTTGAAAGGCCTTTCCAGTGCGCTTCTAACGATGTATAACATGCACATTTACGCCGCTGCGCAAAGGTACTTTAGATGTCCGTATATAATCGTAATTTCCGTCTCCAATGCGCTATGGGCGGAAGATGTTTTCCGCATAAATTCATTATGCAATGTTGGATTCTTAATATCTATAACGCATTTGAAAGGCCTTTCCAGTGCGCTTCTAACGATGTATAACATGCACATTTACGCCGCTGCGCAAAGGTACCAGTGTTGTTCGTGTATAATGGTCATTTCCGTGTCCCATGTGCTATCGGCGGAAGATGTTTTTGTGCATAAATTCATTATGCAATGTTGGATTCTTAATATCTATAACGCATTTGAAAGGCCTTTCCAGTGCGCTTCTAACGATGTATAACATGCACATTTACGCCGCTGCGCAAAGGTACCAGTGTTGTCCGTATATAATGGTAATTTCCGTCTCCAATGTGCTATCGGCGGAAGATGTTTTCCGCATAAATTCATTATGCAATGTTGGATTCTTAATATCTATAACGCATTTGAAAGGCCTTTCCAGTGCGCTTCTAACGATGTATAACATGCACATTTACGCCGCTGCGCAAAGGTACTTTAGATGTCCGTATATAATGGTCATTTTCCGTCTCCAATGCGCTATGGGCGGAAGATGTTTTCCGCATAAATTCATTATGCAATGTTGGATTCTTAATATCTATAGCGCATTTGAAAGGCCTTTCCAGTGCGCTTCTAACGATGTATAACATGCACATTTACGCCGCTGTGCAAAGGACTTGTTCGCGTATAATGATAATTTCCGTGTGCCATGTGCTATGGGCGGAAGATGTTTTCCACATAAATTCATTATGCAATGTTGGATTCTTAATATCTATAACGCATTTGAAAGGCCTTTCCAGTGCGCTTTTAACGATGTATAACATGCACATTTACGCCGCTGCGCAAAGGTACTTTAGATGTCCGTATATAATCGTAATTTCCGTCTCCAATGCGCTATGGGCGGAAGATGTTTTCCGCATAAATTCATTATGCAATGTTGGATTCTTAATATCTATAACGCATTTGAAAGGCCTTTCCAGTGCGCTTCTAACGATGTATAACATGCACATTTACGCCGCTGCGCAAAGGTACCAGTGTTGTTCGTGTATAATGGTCATTTCCGTGTCCCATGTGCTATCGGCGGAAGATGTTTTTGTGCATAAATTCATTATGCAAAGTTGGATTCTTAATATCTATAACGCATTTGAAAGGCCTTTCCAGTGCGCTTCTAACGATGTATAACATGCACATTTACGCCGCTGCGCAAAGGTACTTTTAGATGTCCGTATATATTGGTCATTTCCGTCTCCAATGTGCTATGGGCGGAAGATGTTTTCCGCATAAATTCATTATGCAATGTTGGATTCTTAATATTTATAACGCATTTGAAAGGCCTTTCCAGTGCGCTTCTAACGATGTATAACATGCACATTTACGCCGCTGCGCAAAGGTCTTGTTCGCGTATAATGATAATTTCCGTGTGCCATGTGCTATCGGCGGAAGATGTTTTCCACATAAATTCATTATGCAATGTTGGATTCTTAATATCTATAACGCATTTGAAAGGCCTTTCCAGTGCGCTTCTAACGATGTATAACATGCACATTTACGCCGCTGCGCAAAGGTACTTTTAGATGTCCGTATATAATCGTAATTTCCGTCTCCAATGCGCTATGGGCGGAAGATGTTTTCCGCATAAATTCATTATGCAATGTTGGATTCTTAATATCTATAGCGCATTTGAAAGGCCTTTCCAGTGCGCTTCTAACGATGTATAACATGCACATTTACGCCGCTGTGCAAAGGTACTTGTTCGCGTATAATGATAATTTCCGTGTGCCCATGTGCTATGGGCGGAAGATGTTTTCCACATAAATTCATTATGCAATGTTGGATTCTTAATATCTATAACGCATTTGAAAGGCCTTTCCAGTGCGCTTCTAACGATGTATAACATGCACATTTGCGCCGCTGCGCAAAGGTACTTTAGATGTCCGTATATAATGTAATTTCCGTCTCCAATGCGCTATGGGCGGAAGATGTTTTCCGCATAAATTCATTATGCAATGTTGGATTCTTAATATCTATAACGCATTTGAAAGGCCTTTCCAGTGCGCTTCTAACGATGTATAACATGCACATTTACGCCGCTGCGCAAAGGTACCAGTGTTGTTCGTGTATAATGGTCATTTCCGTGTCCCATGTGCTATCGGCGGAAGATGTTTTTTGTGCATAAATTCATTATGCAATGTTGGATTCTTAATATCTATAGCGCATTTGAAAGGCCTTTCCAGTGCGCTTCTAACGATGTATAACATGCACATTTGCGCCGCTGCGCAAAGGTACTTGTTCGCGTATAATGATAATTTCCGTGTGCCATGTGCTATCGGCGGAAGATGTTTTCCACATAAATTCATTATGCAATGTTGGATTCTTAATATCTATAACGCATTTGAAAGGCCTTTCCAGTGCGCTTTTAACGATGTATAACATGCACATTTACGCCGCTGCGCAAAGGTACTTTAGATGTCCGTATATAATCGTAATTTCCGTCTCCAATGCGCTATGGGCGGAAGATGTTTTCCGCACAAATTCATTATGCAATGTTGGATTCTTAATATCTATAACGCATTTGAAAGGCCTTTCCAGTGCGCTTCTAACGATGTATAACATGCACATTTACGCCGCTGTGCAAAGGACTTGTTCGCGTATAATGATAATTTCCGTGTGCCATGTGCTATGGGCGGAAGATGTTTTCCACATAAATTCATTATGCAATGTTGGATTCTTAATATCTATAACGCATTTGAAAGGCCTTTCCAGTGCGCTTCTAACGATGTATAACATGCACATTTACGCCGCTGCGCAAAGGTACTTTAGTTGTCCGTATATAATGGTCATTTCCGTCTCCAATGCGCTATGGGCGGAAGATGTTTTCCGCATAAATTCATTATGCAATGTTGGATTCTTAATATCTATAACGCATTTGAAAGACCTTTCCAGTGCGCTTCTAACGATGTATAACATGCACATTTACGCCGCTGCGCAAAGGTACCAGTGTTGTTCGTGTATAATGGTCATTTCCGTGTCCCATGTGCTATCGGCGGAAGATGTTTTTTGTGCATAAATTCATTATGCAATGTTGGATTCTTAATATCTATAACGCATTTGAAAGGCCTTTCCAGTGCGCTTCTAACGATGTATAACATGCACATTTACGCCGCTGCGCAAAGGTACTTTAGATGTCCGTATATATTGGTCATTTCCGTCTCCAATGTGATATGGGCGGAAGATGTTTTCCGCATAAATTCATTATGCAATGTTGGATTCTTAACATTTATAGCGCATTTGAAAGGTCTTTCTAGTGCGCTTCTAACGATGTATAACAAGCGCATTTGCGCCGCTGTGCAAAGGTCTTGTTCGCGTATAATGATAATTTCCGTGTGCCATGTGCTATCGGCGGAAGATGTTTTCCACATAAATTCATTATGCAATGTTGGATTCTTAATATCTATAACGCATTTGAAAGGCCTTTCCAGTGCGCTTCTGACGATGTATAACATGCACATTTACGCCGCTGCACAAAGGTATTTTAGATGTCCGTATATAATCGTAATTTCCGTCTCCAATGCGCTATGGGCGGAAGATGTTTTCCGCACAAATTCATTATGCAATGTTGGATTCTTAATATCTATAACGCATTTGAAAGGCCTTTCCAGTGCGCTTTTAACGATGTATAACATGCACATTTACGCCGCTGCGCAAAGGTACTTTAGATGTCCGTATATAATCGCAATTTCCGTCTCCAATGCGCTATGGGCGGAAGATGTTTTCCGCACAAATTCATTATGCAATGTTGGATTCTTAATATCTATAGCGCATTTGAAAGGCCTTTCCAGTGCGCTTCTAACGATGTATAACATGCACATTTACGCCGCTGTGCAAAGGACTTGTTCGCGTATAATGATAATTTCCGTGTGCCATGTGCTATGGGCGGAAGATGTTTTCCACATAAATTCATTATGCAAAGTTGGATTCTTAATATTTATAACGCATTTGAAAGGCCTTTCCAGTGCGCTTTTAACGATGTATAACATGCACATTTGCGCCGCTGCGCAAAGGTACTTTAGATGTCCGTATATAATGGTAATTTCCGTCTCCAATGTGCTATGGGCGGAAGATGTTTTCCGCATAAATTCATTATGCAATGTTGGATTCTTAATATCTATAACGCATTTGAAAGGCCTTTCCAGTGCGCTTCTAACGATGTATAACATGCACATTTACGCCGCTGCGCAAAGGTACCAGTGTTGTTCGTATATAATGGTCATTTCCGTGTCCCCATGTGCTATCGGCGGAAGATGTTTTTGTGCATAAATTCATTATGCAAAGTTGGATTCTTAATATCTATAACGCATTTGAAAGGCCTTTCCAGTGCGCTTCTAACGATGTATAACATGCACATTTACGCCGCTGCGCAAAGGTACTTGTGTGGTTCGTATAATGGTCATTTCCGTGTCCCATGTGCTATCGGCGGAAGATGTTTTCCGCATAAATTCATTATGCAATGTTGGATTCTTAATATCTATAACGCATTTGAAAGGCCTTTCCAGTGCGCTTCTAACGATGTATAACATGCACATTTGCGCCGCTGCGCAAAGGTACTTTAGATGTCCGTATATAATGGTAATTTCCGTCTCCAATGCGCTATGGGCGGAAGATGTTTTCCGCATAAATTCATTATGCAATGTTGGATTCTTAATATCTATAACGCATTTGAAAGGCCTTTCCAGTGCGCTTCTAACGATGTATAACATGCACATTTACGCCGCTGCGCAAAGGTACCAGTGTTGTTCGTGTATAATGGTCATTTCCGTCTCCAATGTGCTGTGGGCGGAAGATGTTTTCCGCATAAATTCATTATGCAATGTTGGATTCTTAATATCTATAACGCATTTGAAAGGCCTTTCCAGTGCGCTTCTAACGATGTATAACATGCACATTTACGCCGCTGCGCAAAGGTACTTTAGATGTCCGTATATAATCGTAATTTCCGTCTCCAATGTGCTTTGGGCGGAAGATGTTTTCCGCACAAATTCATTATGCAATGTTGGATTCTTAATATCTATAGCGCATTTGAAAGGCCTTTCCAGTGCGCTTCTAACGATGTATAACATGCACATTTGCGCCGCTGTGCAAAGGTACTTGTTCGCGTATAATGATAATTTCCGTGTGCCATGTGCTATCGGCGGAAGATGTTTTCCGCATAAATTCATTATGCAATGTTGGATTCTTAATATCTATAACGCATTTGAAAGGCCTTTCCAGTGCGCTTCTAACGATGTATAACATGCACATTTACGCCGCTGCGCAAAGGTACCAGTGTTGTTCGTGTATAATGGTAATTTCCGTCTCCAACGTGCTATGGGCGGAAGATGTTTTCCGCATAAATTCATTATGCAATGTTGGATTCTTAATATCTATAGCGCATTTGAAAGGCCTTTCCAGTGCGCTTCTAACGATGTATAACATGCACATTTACGCCGCTGCGCAAAGGTACCAGTGTTGTTCGTGTATAATGGTCATTTCCGTGTCCCATGTGCTATCGGCGGAAGATGTTTTTTGTGCATAAATTCATTATGCAATGTTGGATTCTTAATATCTATAACGCATTTGAAAGGCCTTTCCAGTGCGCTTCTAACGATGTATAACATGCACATTTACGCCGCTGCGCAAAGGTACTTTAGATGTCCGTATATATTGGTCATTTCCGTCTCCAATGTAATATCGGCGGAAGATGTTTGCCGCCGTCTGTGGTGTTCGTGTCACCTGCGCCATCAGCAGATGTAGTGTTCGGCTATAATTTATATGTCCATGGTCCGATTTTCACTATGTCTAATGCAGTCGAAAGCCCTCGAAAGTACGCTCCTAACGACGTATAACTCAGACATGTGCGATGTTCTGCTGAGACGTTACGCACGCCGGTTTATACCGCCGCTTCTTGTGTGGTCGGCCTTTCAAATGCGCCCTTGTTCAGTCTTTGCCTTATCGCGTCTTTGTTTGCTTCTAACTCCGTTATACCTATCTGCAACAAACCTGTATTGGTATCATTAGAAAGCTCTTTTGACGTCGGTGACGGTGGTGAACACAAATTGGATCTATCCTGAAAATTAAAATATATATTGAACAATTTGTTTGTAAAATCGTCATGTTTTGCTATATTTCCGCAGGAAATCCTATATAACTTTTCTGTCCAAAGACAGAAATCAAATTAACTTATATTGCCAAAAAGCCCATTCAATGGCGGAGGTGCATGCAAAAGGGCGTTTTCTAACCCTTCAAATAAAAGTATTTATTAACTTTTTAAAATGCATAGTACTCTCAGGCGAAAGTCTAACTATCCAACGTATTTACGGGGTATTCTTTATATGGGGACAAGAGCCAGGCTGGCCACTGGCTCAGAAATTTGCCTATGTTCCCGGAGCAAGACGATGCGACGGGCACGGCGATGTGAAAATTGCGACGCTGCCGTCCACGTCTGCCGACGGAGGTTGGAAAGATGGGGACCCGAGGTAGTGCATAGCGGGATAATTCCGACCTCCACCATGATCAAGCTTTTCGTTGCCTTGGTGTTTAGCTTGTAACGGCGCGCGACGTTGCTCATGCTATTCGTCATTGGTTCTCCCGAAGATGCTCGATGCGTACGGTGTAGCAGAACTGAAACACATTGAGTCCCGACAGAGGCTCAGAAGCGACTTGACAGTAAGCAAGCGCAAACGGTGGTTGATTTCTCCTGGAAGCAGGACGAAATGATGGTGTTGCATGGGAGTGAAGGGGCGACCCTTAGAGGAGAGGCATTAGCGGCGGAACGGTAGCTGGCGCAGGCAAACCAGTTCAAATCCCGGCAGGCGCTCAGAGGCGACTTGACAGTAAGCAAGCGCAAACGGTGGTTGATTTCTCCTGGAAGCAGGACGAAATGCTGGTGTTGCATGGGAGTGAAGGGTCGCCCCATAGAGGAGAGGCGATGGTGGCGAAGCGTTGGCTGGCGCAGGCAAACCAGGTCGAATCCCGGCAGGCGCTCAGAGGCGACTTGGCAGTAAGCAAGCGCAAACGGTGGTTGATTTCTCCTGGAAGCAGGACGAAATGATGGTGTTGCATGGGAGTGAAGGGGCGACCCTTAGAGGAGAGGCATTAGCGGCGGAACGGTAGCTGGCGCAGGCAAACCAGTTCGAATCCAGGCAGGCGCTCAGAGGCGACTTGACAGTAAGCAAGCGCAAACGGTGGTTGTTTCTCCTGGAAGCAGGACGAAATGCTGGTGTTGCATGGGAGTGAAGGGTCGCCCCACAGAGGAGAGGCGATGGTGGCGAAGCGTTGGCTGGCGCAGGCAAACCAGGTCGAATCCAGGCAGGCGCTCAGAGGCGACTTGGCAGTAAGCAAGCGCAAACGGTGGTTGATTTCTCCTGGAAGCAGGACGAAATGCTGGTGTTGCATGGGGTGAAGGGCGACCCTTAGAGGAGAGGCGATGGTGGCGAAGCGTTGGCTGGCGCAGGCAAACCAGGTCGAATCCCGGCAGGGGCTCAGAGGCGACTTGACAGTAAGCAAGCGCAAACGGTGGTTGATTTCTCCTGGAAGCAGGACGAAATGCTGGTGTTGCATGGGAGTGAAGGGTCGCCCCATAGAGGAGAGGCGATGGTGGCGAAGCGTTGGCTGGCGCAGGCAAACCAGGTCGAATCCAGGCAGGCGCTCAGAGGCGACTTGACAGTAAGCAAAGCGTGAACGGTGGTTGATTTCTCCTGGAAGCAGGACGAAATGCTGGTGTTGCATGGGAGTGAAGGGTCGCCCCATAGAGGAGAGGCGATGGTGGCGAAGCGTTGGCTGGCGCAGGCAAACCAGGTCGAATCCAGGCAGGCGCTCAGAGGCGACTTGGCAGTAAGCAAGCGCAAACGGTGGTTGATTTCTCCTGGAAGCAGGACGAAATGCTGGTGTTGCATGGGGTGAAGGGTCGCCCCATAGAGGAGGCGATGGTGGCGAAGCGTTGGCTGGCGCAGGCAAACCAGGTCGAATCCAGGCAGGCGCTCAGAGGCGATTTGGTGGTAACTGTGCATGATTTGCCGTGTCAAATCTTTGCAATTCCCTAAGGTGTGGCATATGGGAAAGGAGAGGTATATTGCTGTAGTGTCTACAGCTATGTATGCGCCGAGTCACCCAATTGATGGGTAGGCGCAATGGCACTACACGCCAGACGGACATTGACGTTTTCTGACGTTTGTTATGCATGTTGATGTAAATTGTAGTATGTATTGTTCATCACGTGTAGCAGCTCCACTGCCATTGTCAACAGTACCTGAAGAATTCACAGAGATCTGATCTACCATGACGACCTTCCTGCATAGACTCAACTGCGCCATCACAGCAATCGGACTTTGAAATCAAAGTTGTATCCTTCCAGGTTTAATGTTTCGTATTATATATTTGTGCTGACATGTTTGAATCATTTGTCCATTATGCAATTGTTAGAGTATTGAATGCGTGAGCTATGGTTATCCATCTGGGTATATGACTGTGATGCACAAATGCTTCGTCATGATCATGTTCGTCTTACAAATGGGGAATGCAAAAATAAAAGTACAAGTTAACACTGTCTCGCTCTAAACTAACACTAACCACAAACCGATGTAACATAAAACTAGCGTGAAAAGGCAATAAGTCCTTCTCTCTCTAATCTAAAACGCTAACCTAAAAACCGAAAAAAACATAAATTAAAACTAAAAGCCTACGGCCTTCTCTTTCAGCTGAATCACTAACCCAAACCGCAATGACATAAACTTAAAACAAAAGAAGGTTAAAACGTAAACCAAAACCGAAAAAAAAACATAAATTAAAACTAAAAGCCTACGGCCTTCTCTTTAAGCTGAATCCCTAACCCAAACCGCAATGACATAAACTTAAAACAAAGAAGGTTAAAACGTAAACCAAAACCGAAAAAACCCATAAATTAAAACTAAAAGCCTACGGCCTTCTCTTTAAGCTGAATCCCTAACCCAAACCGCAATGACATAAACTTAAAACAATAACAACAAAGAACTAATAATACCAGTAAATTAAACGGGAAAAAACATCGAGGTAAAGTCGGGCATGTGAAACTGAAATATAATCCTTGGCTCAAGTGATTTTCTACACTTGGCTCAAGTTCTATGAATTGAGTCGGTAGGCCGGCCGAGGCATTGATAGTATTGTTTCCAGGTGAGGGAACATGCTTTCAATGTCTACGAACTAGCCCGGATATTTGTCTTCAATTCCACCTGGTGTGATGGCGAACTGAATTTTGGCTATGTTTGCACTTGGTTTGATGTTGTCTGGAAGGATGAATAAAACGTTTTCATTGCTGCGCTTAGCCGTGGTATTGTCTTCAATTCCACCTGGTGTGATGGCGAACTGAATTTTGGCTATGTTTGCACTTGGTTTGATGTTGTCTGGAAGGATGAATAAAACGATTTCTTTGCTACGTTTAGCTTTGGTATTGTCTTTATTTCCATGTGAAGAGAAAACGGAGACACGTTTTTTGTGATATTTAATTCTTATTGTTTGTTACTAAAGGTCACCTTCACACAATTACATCCCTTAAGTAGCTTCATAGTGAGTTCTTACTCACCTCATTGTCTTCAAATGAGCCTTGATTGGCGTCACGTTTGCAGAGGCACTTGTTGTGGTGGGGCACACAGGCTCTGCTCTGATGTTTTGATTGTAATGCCTAATCCGAGAGTTTCTGAGTGAGACATGGAAGCCAACCGAGTGGCGGGAATTACGACTGAAAGCGCCAATCGTTGATCGGTTGTTTAATCGCATAAGTGAATGGGATGAGTGAGTCGTGTCAGGTTTAAGCTACCAACCGGCCTTAATCCATGAATGATTGATTGACTCTGTGACCTCAATGCAGAGCTTAATACAAACACTTTTCAATCGCCCGGGCTATATATACCTAGCAGTCAGATACAAGCATCACGGCACTTGTGCTAACATTGTTTGACACAGCTCATTGTTGAAGACTTCATTCAAGCCATGGCCTACACACTTTTAAAGGTCCTGTTTCAAAGCCCGTCCACTTTGCCATCCTGGGACATAGCTTCGTGCGGCGACTTGATCAAATCTGTCCCCTCCACGTGGCATCATCACTTCCGTGCGTGGGATAGGAGGGGCGACTGTCGCTCGGATGAAAGCAGTGGTGGATGCCCTTGATGCAGGTTTCCAGGGCATTGTTTTCTTTCAAGTGGGAGAGAAACGACGTGTCGGCGTCAACTGATCCTCAGAACCTGGTTGAGGACTTGCTGGATCTTCTGGACTACCTTCGGTGGAAACGGCCGGGCTCCAGAGCAGTGATAGGAAGTCTGTTCCCGAGGGTAAAACCAAGGAACATGACGGTCTCTGCCTACAAGCGGAAGGTGGAGGAGACGAATCGGCGCTTGAAGAGGATGTTGCGACGCCGTCTGGATGCCACCTTTTGGGACCACAGCCAGCACATGAGGATGGGACCTGCACTGTTAGGCAGGGATGGCGTCCACTTGACGTCAAAGCCAATGCCCAGTTCTGGCTTTCCATTCGTAAGTGTATGTGTAGGTACGTTTAAACGCACATGCCCTGTCCGGTAGATCATCATTTTATCGTAATTCCAAAACTCTATAATTGTCGTTTCGGCCCATTGTGTTTATATACAGCAGTAGCAAAAGGGGATCCGCGTGTGAGACAATCAGTGCAAACAGGACGCACAGATCAGTCAAATCTGAGCGCACGGGGCTTAGCTTGGGATGGCTTTAAGGGTGGGAAAACGAGACGACATCCGCACGTGTCGCACATGACGTGAAAGCTAAGACACGGGGCTTTCGATCCATAGTAACGACAAAACCCTGTGGTCGATGTACGAAACAAAACAAGCATCTGCAGTGTGAAATACTGCCGTAAATCGGGTCAAATCGGGCTTAAAAGCGCCCCGGCTTCGAACCCGTTAAAGACAGGTCACTTCTGATGATACCACCAGTTGGCCCTGGGAACCAGCTTCACGTCGATGTGCAACATGTCAATGGGTTGCGTATATTTGTCGTCCACGCGACGTATAAAGATGATCGCAGAGCAAGGCTCTTTTCTTGGTAAAAGACATGTCTATATCACATGGCCAAATGGACGTGGACGTCCAACCAGGTGCCCCACGTCGACCCGTGACGATCCCAGGTGCCTTGTCCACGTGGCAACATTTTCATATATGATATGCGTGCATATGTTTCTTTCTCCGGGTGCGAGACGATTAGTGCAAGCGGGATGCAGAGATCAAACCCCTTTTGATATGAAATCTGAGCTGTTTTGGCTCCCGTCACACGCACGGGGCTTGGCTTCGGGGGGGCTTTAAGGGTGGGAAAACGTGACGACACCCGCACGTGTCGCACATGACGTGAAAGCTAAGACACGGGGCTTTCGATCCATAGTAACGACAAAACCCTGTGGTCGATGTACGAAACATAACAAGCATCTGCAGCGTGAAATACTGCCGTAAATCGGGTCAAATCGGGCTTAAAAGCGCCCCGGCTTCGAACCCGTTAAAGACAGGTCACTTCTGAGGATACCACCAGTTGGCCCTGGGAACCAGCTTCACGTCGGTGTGCAACATGTCAATGGATTGTGTATAGTCGTCGTCCACGCGACGTTTAAACAACAACACTCACCGTTTCTGGCCCGTGATATAGGGCTCCCATTCCTGAAATATCTCGTATTGACGTCTACCTCTCTCAGAAAATTAAACTAGCTGTTTACATCAAATAACATAATGTTAACAAATTTAGCGTTAAGTATGTTTTCTGTTCTCGTAACACCGTGAGTTACATGATTAACCTTTTTTAATGAATGTTTCTGAAATAGCTCGTATTGATTCTTTCTCAGCAAATTAATATAGTTGTTTACATCAAAGAACTTAATTCTGATAAATATGGCGTTAAGTTTGTTTTAGTTCGAAACAAAATCGGAAAGATGTCAATGTGATAACTTCCATTTGCTTCTCATTTTTATTCCTATACACACTGATGGTGACATGGTACGTTCACCTTTGAAGTTGCATACTATGTCTTCAATCTCAGTTTGTTTGTAATAGCGACCTTATTCATCAAAAACGTTAATTACAGGCTGGTGCTTCACCGTGTTTCAAAACAGTAAATCCCTACATCGTCACCTTTTGTGATGTGTTTTAACCTACAACTGATTCCCCAGTACACGTACATGGACACAATAGCTCAGTTTCACTCATATTCTGACCGACATTCCAAGAAAACCCCAACAAGCAAACAATGCATGAGGGAGTAAATTTGGTTCCATGGTGCTTTCAGCATATTCCAAGAATGTCAGGGCAGGGAAGAGAAACGAACATATGAGCCATTGTTGGGAATCGAGCGCGGACATAAGGTGCATATCGAACCTTGATGACTTGGAATAATGGTCTTTCCTACCCATGTACACATGTTTGCGTGCGTGCGTGCGTCCACGTGTGTGTGCGTGTGTTTTGTTTGTGCTTTTTGCGTTTCAGAGAAATGAATATACAAAGTAACAATGATGTAACCGCTGATGAGTAGTCTGATATGAGATGGTTTGGTCGATATTGTCCAGTTACTGTTTTGGTATGTGGAGTACTGTTGCTTCAAGTCCCCATGTATGGATGTCTAGTGAATACTTACAAACATGAATTATTTGCACGCAATATTTTGTCCATTTCGCAACTAAGAGAGAGAGAGAGAGAGAGGGGGAGGGCACGAACAATATTATTACATTATCATTCACACACTTTAAACCGGAGGCCAGAGATTATCTTGTTCGCCCACTCCAGAAAACAATTAGGTGTTATCCGTAGAAAATCTTTTCTGACTGGTGTTTTTGTCACGTTATGCGTTACCGGGTGATGATCAATTTGTCGAAGGATGAAACATTATAAGGTACAAGTAACGTACATTTGCAATTCCAAATACAACTGACGACTAACATCCTAGAATAGGATAAGGTTATCAAATAATCCACGCACGATGGCACATGGCATAATATTATTCCTATAGTTAGAAATTGGTTATAGTCCATATTTTGCCACCATACCACGCCATGACGTGATATATGCAATTTCTAAAGATATTACGAAGATTCTCGAGAATAACTAATTTATTTTATAGCCAAACCAGATTCCCATGGGCATAAGAGGCAAAATAGATTTGAAATGTGTATGAATGGTTCACCGAAAACCGGTAACCCCAGCCACTGATATGTTTTGCCTAAGAAGGTAGTGTTTGTTAAGGCTCATTCCATAAGTTACAATAACGCAACAAAGAACTCTTAACAAGTTAACAGAATTAAATGATCTATCCTGATGACATACGACATGAATCTTTTTATATGGTTCGAAACTATATAGGTAAATATACTCAGCAAAACTGAAAACATGACACTGATAAATTTCGACATTTCTCTTTTTCTGTTTAAGCAAATAATTTCATGACATTGTAAATTCACGTGCAAACCTTGACCTTGTAGCGTATAAAGATGAAATACATGAAATGCAGGTGTGCAAAGCAAATTCATGAGGTCATTTAGTGTTTGATTAAACTGAACACGCACATTCAATGTGACCTGTAAGAACAAATTAAACTTTAGTCTGTAGTCGTTGTTGCAAGATCATTTAATTGCTCACGCAAACAATTTTTTAATCGTATAATGAGAATGCATCAAACCGGAACTATTGCCGACCGCCCGAGTCCGGGAACGTCACGTGTGACGTCACTCCGGGAAGATCAAACAATACGATTACGTCATCTTCGGAACAGATTTTTTACTGCAACTTCCACAAGTAGGGAGATGTTTGGTGGAAGGATAACAGAATGCACAAACTGTCAGAAATCTCTTGCATGCTGCTGGACCTCGCCCGAACACCTAATAATGGACCAATTTTAACGCCTCTTCATCGCCGCAACCGACTGGTGTGGGCCACAAGACACGTGAGGTTCAATCAAAGACAGTGGAATTCGGTTGACTTCAGCGACGAATCTCAATTCACATTGAGATTTGCCGACAGCAGGACCCGAGTGTACGTCAGGCGAGGTGAACAGCGTTTGCGTCCGTGAAGTGGACAGATTTGGTGGCGCTAGCTTAATGGTATGGGGTTCGTTTTGCGCACACGGATGTTCTCTCGTCTTGTCTTTCGAGGGGAATTAAATGCTGCCCAGTACAGGGATCACACTTTACGACTTATCCCGGTTCCATTTATGCAGAGACATGGTCCTGTACTGACGTTCCAACAAGACAACGCCAGACCGCATACGTCAATTCTTACACAAACTTTTCTACCAAATGCCGGTATACAAGTTTTGGATTTAGCCGTCGCGTAGCCCCGACCTCAATCCTATCGAACACATCTGTGACCAGCTGGGCCAACGTGTTTGTCAGCAAGTCAATCTACCACAGACGTTGCAAGATCTTCAACGTCACCTTGTTGAGTAATGGCGACGTCTTCCACGGGGTGTGTTTACTAACGTAAGATCCACGAGGAGACGTTGTGGAGGCCGATCTTCACGGGTATCGGTCTCATAAAATAGACATGTGCTGATGATAATAGTTAGACTCGTACGATAGACACTTTAAGCATCCCATGGCGAGAAAACTGTTGAGCGACACCAGGCAAAGCAAATTTACATTTTCGCAGGAGTCATCACAGATTTTCAATGATGCATTCATACAATTTTCGCCGCTATTTTACCCTTATACCAAATTGACTCTGTCTGAGGACATTCTCTTTCAATGACGTACTGTCTTTATGAATATGAAAATGTCGTTATATATTGCACATGGCTGAAACTCTTGAGGCGTTCTGCAAGCGTCTGGGTCCTTTCAGTCCATGCAATTCCAATCACCATCTATATAGCTGAAAAGGAATAAGTCAAGTTCTGTTTTCATCAAATTATTACAATAACTCTGAAGTTTATCGCTGACATATCATCCATCTTGCGGTGAGAAACAGCTTTAAGCAAGACCAACATTAACGTGAATTAATTTTATTCAGGTGCGCTGTATTATAGCCAGTGTGATTTGTGGTTCTATATGAAACAGTGGTCACATTTTTGACGCTCGATTTATACATATAGTATGACCAGGAATTATTGAGAATTTTAGGCATATGCTTAATTGGATTTCTAGTATAAACAACCTTGACCAGCTATTAAGTGCTCGGTTTCATTCAAGAGAGACAACTCAGTTAATCCTTTTTCATTAGTTTGTGAAGAGCTATCCCCCTTTCTTTACTTGCTAGCAGACGACATTTTCAGTGATCCTCAGTATGGATGATTAAGAGAAGAGAAAGTTGATTTTAGAGTATTATAACAAGGACATCAGATCAGCTAAAGTGATTTCAAGTGGACAGGCATCCCTTTGTCCACTGTTTATCGTGTTTTGAAAAATATTACAAATGGATATGGCATTGAGCACCAGGGAGGCGCAGGGAGGCCCAGAAAATTGACTGTCGGTGACAGGAGGCGGCTTGGTATTTTTGTTTCTAAAAACAAACGAAGGAGTTTAGAAAACGTAAGGCTGGATATGATTGATAGAGGAACTGTGGCTGTCTGTAAGGAGACAATTAGAACTGAGCTGCATGCAACGGGTTGGCAGAAAAGTCGAGGAATTCCATCACCGATCATGGAACCTGAACAAAAGGAGTGAAGGTTGAACTGGTGCTTACAGCATAGAAATTTTAACTGGGACAATGGGATTTACTCAGATGAAAGTTCTGTGTGGCTGTTTCCTAATACACTGAAATTCTGGACCAAACAAACTGAAAAGCCTTTGTATCAGCGCCCAAAGTACAGTCCGAAATTTAACGTGTGGGGTGGCATATCTGTGTTAGGGGCAACGCCCCTCTGTGTATTTGAAGGGAATATGAACAGTGAGCGGTACACAGATATTCTCGAGGGACATTTACTTCCATCTGCTCACTCGTTCTATGGAATTTTTTTCATTTTCCAGCAGGACAACGACCCAAAACATCGTTCAAAGCATTCACAGGCCTGGTTTCGGACCCAAAATATGACATTATTAGATTGGCCAAGCTATAGCCCTGACCTAAATCCAATAGAAAATGTTTGGGGACTTATGAAGGAAAGTGTCAATAAGAAAAATCTGACAAATATTGCTGAAATGAAAGAAGAGGTGGTCCGATATTGGGACAGCATGGACCACGACTTTCTAACTTCTTTGATCAGTAGTATGCCCCGCCGCATTGAAGCCTGCCTTGCTGCCCATGGTGACTTGACAAAATATTAACTTTTCAGCTGTCTTTGAATCTGGAGTTATGTTCTCCAAATATATTTACATTTAATACGTGAGTAATGAGTGAAAAAAATAAAACAATTACAATCTTTAAATTCTCAGTAATTTCTGGTTGTACTGTAACTAAAGTGTTATTGACACTTTTGCTAGTTTCTTTAGAAATGCAATTATACAAACCGTCGAACCCCCAAAACCTGGTCGACCGACACTTTTTTTATTACATCACACGGGATCATGTGAGAGTAAAGCAATCGTTCTGCTGACTGGTCAAAACTAAAATTGTGTTATATGATGATATTTGAGGTTCAAAGTTATACCGCCGTTGGCAATAATTCGCCGATTTCAGGGAATCATATAGCATTTGAGGGAATACAGTTACGCAGTATTAAATGCACAACCCACCGTCATGAGATATAAATATATAAAGAGTTCTTAAAGTTTATTTCAATTTGGAATTGATACTTGCTTGAATCACAACTGCAATCGAAACCTGGGGACAATCCTTCTCACCATATGTCATAAAAGATAGTTAATGTACATTGTTAATTCCAAAGATGGCATACGTTTTTAAAGAAAATTGATGCTGACAGCGCTGCTATTCGAACATGGCAATTGACTGACATAAAGATTAGAATATCCTTGTAACACGTGGGCATAGGTTCAGGCTTAAACAACACTAGTTTCACGCAGTGGTGTCGTTTTCTCAAAAGCTGCGTGTTGATTCCCAAGTGGAAACTACGGAGTTAATCGTGAATCCTTTGTTAAAGGTGTGGAGTGTGGAAAGGAAATGTGCTGTAATTACCAATTATATTCTAAATGTAGCAAAGTTCACAAAATAATGTCAATCTTTCTATATTAGTTTGGGCGTCAGACCACAGTGGAAGTCTCTGGAACCTAAATACAGAATAACACTTCCCCTCGCTGGTTCTACTGGTACAATGTAGAAAAGTTGAATTTTTGCTGGACAACGTAGAACAATAAAATAGCGTATTTATGTCATTATTATGAGTAACGTCTCTTGGGCAAATCGGAGTAAAGCACAGACATGTCTTGTTTCTCAGGCCAATAAGGCATTATTTTCTGTAAATAACTTCCAAAGGAAAATGGGTGGTGTCAATTGTAAAGATTTGTTTTAAATATTTAATTGTATGATCTCACCTATATTATGTTATAGAGCTGAGGTTTGGGGCACCAGTTATTGTAAACTCATAGAGTCTGTACAAATTAAATTTTGTAAGTATTTCTTAAAAGTTGGTAAATCAACTTGTAATAATGTGGTACTTGGAGAATGTGGTAGACTCCCTTTACAAATTGTATATATGACTAAGGTTATCAAATATTGGTGTCATTTATTGTACTTACCCCCAAACAGACTCCCAAAACACTGTTACAAAATGCTGAAATCAGTAGATGATGTTTGACGTGTAACTTGGGTAAATGTTAAACATATTTTATTTACTTATGGTTTTGGCTATGCATTGGTCAGTCAGGATATTGGTAATGTCAAGTATCTTATGTTTCTTTTTAAACAAAGACTGACCGATAATTTAAAGCAATCCTGGTATTATTCCATTGAAAAATTTACATAAAACTGTTTATTATTGTCAGTATAAGACTCTGTTAGACGTAGAAAAATACTTAAATTGTAATATTTATTTAAATTTGAGATCTGCCCTTTCAAAATTTAGATGCGGAAACTTTAACCTAGCAATAGAGTCTGGGAGATATGAAAATATTGCTTCTAATGAAAGATTTTGTTTATTTTGTAAATCCAAAGGTATTAATGTTGTTGAAGATGAGTGGCATATTTTGTATATTTGTGAATGTTTCTCTGATATTCGAGGGAAATATATTGGGAAATATTTAAGTAAGCCGCCGACGATAAACAACTTTATCCATATTATGCAATCTGCAAATGTCGATATGATTAAGAATGTTTCTTTATTCTTATATAATGTACACATTAGAATGAAGAGCAGAACATTTTTATAAATCATTGTGTACCATTCATGTGATGTGTGATCACGCATTTGACTGTATTATGGGCCAGTGGCCTTTTACTGAATAAAACTGTCTGTCTGTCTGTCTGTCTGTCTGTCTGTCTGTCTATCTGTCTGTCTTGGGCAAATCGGAAACCTATCATTCTGGTTCGCTACGACCATGCTGCTAGGTTTATACTCATTCACTCACTCTGTCACTCACTCACTGACCCACCCATGCACTCACTCACTCACGTTTCGTGCCGTTTCGTCATTTGCTTTTCATGCTTAAGGCATCATGATTGTTTACCACTAGTCTCGGAATACATTTAGTGTTATCTATCTAGTTCGGAGGAAGAGAGTGAACAACAAGTACAAAGTGTTGACGTCAAGATTAGCTGTGGAGAACAGTCATAGTAGGCACGTGTGTATCATACTGTATCATACTTATTTATCACTACAAGTATACCTGTCTTCACTCAGCAAGAACGGAACATCTGTTTTGTCATCGCCGCATTCAGCAACAATATCCCAGCTATATGGCGGCGGTCTGTAAATAATCGAGGCTAGATCAGACAACACAGTGATCAACATCATGAACATCAATGTACGCCATTGGGTTACAATGCCATGTCACAACCAAGTCAGCCAGTCTGACCACCCGATCCCGTCAGTCGCCTTTTATGACAAGCAAAACCGAAACGTCGCTATTGTGAAAATACAGAAGTTGATCATCCATAAAGTCTTTTCATCTCTTCCCCAACAAGGTGGTAAACGTTTGCGGCATCATCTCAGTTTTCTACGACGTATGGTTTCATTGGTCCACTAACTCATTTTTTTATTCAGCTTATGTTCATGTGTCGTGGCTATGATGTAAATGTTGAAGCTTCACTTGTTGGAATCAGGGGCGGTGGGGTAGCCTAGTGGTTAAAGCGTTGGCTCGTCACGCCGAAGACCCGGGTTCGAATCCCCACATGGGTACAATGTGTGAAGCCCATTTCTGGTGTCCCCCGCCGTGATGTTGCTGGAATATTGCTCAAAGGGGCGTAAAACCAAAACTCAGTCAGTCAGTCACTTGTTGAAATCATTTCACTTGTATCACATTTATCACAGCTAACCAGTTCGCAAAAGTCAAATGTGGGTGTTGTAAATTCCACTACAGGTGGATAGTTCTAGGAAGTGGTATCTTGCTAATGGTAATGTTTGCCATCATCAAACATATTTTATCATGTTGGGTACGTGGTGGAACGCTGTAGTTGGTCAAGAAGCAAATAGATTCAGTCTGTCTTGTCTTAGATCTGACTCTAACACTCTCATCAGAACTTTCTGGCTTCTCCTTGTTACATCACATCAAAAGGTGGCGCCAGACAGCGTTTCGATAATTCGTTCAAGAGCGTTGACGTAGCTCCAACTAACCTGCCATTCTAGAAGTATATTCATGTTTAATCATGCTAACATACAAGCTCTACGATCCCAAATTGTCACACTTGCAAATTACATGTTTCCAGTCTGCTGGGCATGACGCCTTCACGATGAAGAACAGAGGGATCCAATTATATTTAGACATTAATACTTGACTTTTTGCCTCATGGATACTTTTTACTGAGCACCCACGCACATGCTTATTCCTAGACTATGGAAGTCGGAGGTCAAGACAAGACACAAACTTCAACAGTCATTACAGCTGTTCCAGTTGTTTGCACAGTTACAGGGAAGTGGTAATGATGGGAAAATTTAATGACAACGAATTGAAGAAAAATAGTTTTCTTTCCTCGCACTTGATCCAGAAAAAAACTCGTTCAGTTTAAGATAAACTAGAGTACGGATTGTTTTCCGACCATATAACCAAGGCACCTATTCATTCACTCATATTGAAGTGTGACGCCTCACAATTTCAGATATCTGGATTGCAGCCGTTGTGAATTTGATCATAGATATACTGTCTTAATGTTAGCTCTTATCTATAACTGATATACTTCAGCGCAAATATTCCATGCGTCGATCAATAACTAAAAGTAGACCTTGGTTGTAAGAGTAGCACTGGGTGCCGTTGTTCAAAACAACCTTAGCGCGAAGACTACCTTAAAACTATGTTATGGTATGGGAGTCACCTTAGCACTAAGATCGCTTTGTACAACGGCACCCCGGGCAATAGAACCACGCAAACTACGACATCACTTCAACTATTTCATCATCAACGAATATGTAAACCTGATATTCAACAGGCGCGGTGGGGTAGCCTAGTGGTTTAAGCGTTCGCTAGTCACGCCGAAGACCCGGGTTCGATTCTCCACATGGGTACAATGTGTGAAGCTCATTTCTTGTGTACCCTGCAATGATATAGCTGGATTATTGCTAAAAGCGGCGTAATACTTAACTCGTTGTTATTCAATAGAGATAACACGATTTCACATCAATCTGCAATAACCGATCATGGACAGTTCACATACGAGCAATATGTTGGATTGTTTCCAAACATAATCCAACAGATAAAATGTATATAATGTAATATCTATGTTGTAAGATTCAGTTCCAGGCAGCCACTGTGAAGTACAAATCGATCATACCAATTCCGACCCCAGTGGATGTGTCATAATCTCATTTCCTTTCGCGTTTATTTTGGTTAGAGTTATTACACTACACGTAAGCTGTCTAGTAAAGATTTTTTACTTAGGCATGTAATCGCATGTGTCACCATGAACGGAATGTGGAGGGGAATGCGGGCAATGCAGAGATAACAGTGACCATATCGGGGACAGAATATACATTACAAGGGTAAGATGTGTGACGCTTTCATTCACTATCATGGCATCAACTGTATCATTGGTGTGTATGCTTTAATCAAATCTGTTTCTTCTCCGGCGTTTATAGCTCACATTCTCCAATTGAAGACATCGCGGCTCAGAGGGTCAGATCCTCCTTTTGATGGGGCGGTGGAGTAGCCTTATCCCAGACTAGGATAGCCTAGTGGATAACGTTTTCGCTCGTAACGCCGAAGACCCGGGTTCGATTCCCCACATGGGTAGATTGTGTGAAGCCAATTTCTGTGTACCTTCCATGGTATTGCTGGAATATTGCTAAAAGCAGACCTGGTTAAAACTAAACTCACTCACACACTCACTCACCTGCCCTTGTTGCAACAAACATGTATCTAAATAACCGTATAACTATTCAACATGGACCAATACTTAGACCTACGAACACAATAAACAATGTCTTTTTCTTAGACCTACGAACACAATAAACAATGTCTCATACTTAGACCTACGAACACAATAAACAATGTCTTTTTCTTAGACCTACGAACACAATAAACAATGACTTATCCTTAGACCTACGAACACAATAAACAATGCCTTATACTTAGACCTACGAACACAATAAACAATGTCTCATACTTAGACCTACGAACACAATAAACAATGTCTTATACTTAGACCTACGAACACAATAAACAATGCCTTATCCTTAGACCTATGGACACAATAAACAATGCCTTATACTTAGACCTAGGAACACAATAAACAATGTCTTATACTTAGACCTACGAACACAATAAACAATGCCTTATACTTAGACCTACGAACACAATAAACAATGTCTTTTTCTTAGACCTACGGACACAATAAACAATGACTTATCCTTACACCTACGAACACAATAAACAATGCCTTATACTTAGACCTACGAAGACAATAAACAATGTCTTATACTTAGACCTACGAACACAATAAACAATGTCTTATACTTAGACCTACGAACACAATAAACAATGCCTTATCCTTAGACCTATGGACACAATAAACAATGCCTTATACTTAGACATAGGAACACAATAAACAATGTCTTATACTTAGACCTACGAACACAATAAACAATGTCTTATACTTAGACCTACGAACACAATAAACAATGTCTTATACTTAGACCTACGAACACAATAAACAATGTCTTATACTTAGACCTACGAGCACAATAAACAATGTCTTATACTTAGACCTACGAACACAATAAACGATGTCTTATACTTTGACCTACGGACACAATAAACAATGTCTTATACTTAGACCTACGAACACAATAAACAATGTCTTATACTTAGACCTACGAACACAATAAACAATGTCTTATACTTTGACCTACGAACACAATATACAATGTCTTATACTTAGACCTACGAACACAATAAACAATGTCTTATACTTTGACCTACGGACACAATAAACGATGTCTTATACTTAGACCTGTCTTCATCTGATGACTGGTGTGAACATTTTGCATCAAAGAGAATCTGATTTTAGCAGGGCATAAAACTTGACGTTTCTCACAATCAACCTCACCAATGACCAAATGTGGAGATGTTCTTGTTGATCTTTGTACAATTACAGTTGGTATGAACCATTGCCCTTCGTTCTACAGAAGCCCTGCACCTATTTCATGGTGTTACTAAGCAGACCCCATGCAGCATATTGTGACAAGTAGCGCCAGTCATTTCTGTTGAACTTGATTGAAACCGTTGCCTATTGTATTCCGAAGTCCATCCCCAGTTGACACGAGGAATTAGAGCATGTCTTTCCTGACTGCGTGAAAGTTGTGTGATGATGAGTTAAACAAAGCCTCCGCACGCGAGCTTCTTTAGTCAGAGAGATCCCTTGAACCTCAACTTCAGCTTTTTTTGCAGAGGTACGTCATGGGGAAGGAATTTGAATGATTTCGAACTTTATTTCTTCGATTTTTCACTGAAATCAAAATTGACTGCAATGATTACAACCACCACCATTCACTGTTTTATTTGGTGTAAAAACTGAGAATCGAAACGCATTGCATAAGAATAACGAATTACGGAGCTCTCCAGTGATCGATTTTGATTAGAATGTTAGTGTAATGAAGAGTCCTTTTGAATAACCCAAAGTGTGACTCCTTTGGGGCAATGCATTTCTTCCAACTGCAGCTACTTTATCATGTACACTTTTTCATAGGTTAATTACAATATCCGGTGACAGTGAACTGATGCCTCTGATGTTATGAGGCAGTGGGTTCATGTCATGCAACCCTTTCAAAGAGGAAACTCGCGTTCAAAGCAAGCAAGTAAAATTATGTCTTAATTTCGAAACTAAGTCTAAGTTAAAATATTTTTCTGTCGTAAAGAATGCAACTGCAGTGTTTGGTTTGGTTTGGCGGAACATATTGGGAGTAATTTCAAAATAATATAAGTTTTCCTCAGGAGAACAATTTTATGTAAAAAACAGTATCCATATGGTATCGTCTAATATAATTGCAAATCTATGTTTACGAAGAAACTAAGAGATAATATTTAGTTTCGGTTAGACATAATTGAGATACATAAGAAAATGGAAGTTCAAAAGTGGCACGGTTACTTTTACAGTCCTCACACAATTAAACAAGATTCCGATGAAAATGAACAAGTAATCGTGTTGTGACCTCGTGTTGAAATATCCATAATACCAGCTCACGGTGCTTGCTGTCCACCACCGCAACATAGCTGATATATAGCTCAGTGTGTAGATACACAACATTCAGACCATTGACGTCAACACCTAATCCCAAAAACTGTAACTTGACTTCACCCCGACAACACATTCATTTGCTTTAAGTAGGAATATTATCGTATGCTTATCTGCATTATCAGCACAATTTCCAAAATAAATAGCCTCCATTCATTATTACATCAGTGTTAATTTGCCAAAAATAGCAATATATGAAGGGTAAAGATGTTCACTCTCCACCCCAAAAGCCGGGGTTTCGAGTCCAAGGATCAAATGTTTTCTATTCTGTTTGGGTTTTGTCTCCACATATTAGAAATTTCCCTAATGAATAACGTGTCTCATTCAACTTCAAGTTTCAGAAACACATTCATTAGATCCGATGTATTTTGCAGACATTCTTAACATATGACATCTTCAATCTATCTCTTTTTGAAACACCCATAAGTTGATGTAAACCCATTCAATTAAGTCGACGTTAACATTTACAGGTACACTATCCCATGCAACCAAATAAGCTGATAACCCATACACAATGATATTAACATTACATGTCGTGTGTATAGTTCATCACAGCCTACAATTTAATACTGTTTAAGGGAAGGTCAGATGTATATTCTTGACTGCAAAATCGATTTGGACAGGCAAAGAAATTACACCTAACAAAAAATGCTTCTCGTGCGATTTGAGAGGTAACCATTTTCCAAATCGAGGAAGTTTCATAAAGGAAACTTGGGTTTCCGTTTCCATATGTTAAACTAAAATATCGAAAAGTATTGGAACCACAGCCATTCACTACAGGTTTTTCTGTTTGTCGTGAGAAAGATGTATTTCGGATAATATTATCTATCTTCCGTGGTTGATATGGAAATAATTTCACTTAATACTGTTCGATCTCACAGTTTAGACTGTCTATATGTTAACACTATGGCGAGGTGTCTACACTATCATATATCGTTGCAATTGGAGTCCCTTAAAATGTAAATTCCGCTTGGATTTGTGGAAATGGTTTGAAATATTACATGACAGTAAATGGATTGTTACTGAATTAAATCACTTCAGCTGATATAAGATATACTATAGGATTATATCCTACCAACACAAATTACATCCTGCAAACACAAATTATGATTCATCAAGAATCTAATTTCAGAGGATCTCAGAGGTACTACAAATTCAGTCGAGTCAGACACAACAATTCCATAATAACAGATTCTGGAGACGAACTGTGGAGATGCAACCACTTATCAATATTGAGGTTGTCATGGTTGGTAAAGTTATATCTGAGCTATTCAAATCTATCGCATTGTTTCTGTCAGAACATGTATGACATACATGTATGTATATCACATGTATGAGAGAATAAACAATGTGATAACTGCAAACGTGTACTGTTGGAAACAGAACAGAACATAACTTTGCAATTACTCGTATGAAACTTGCCAGTTCGGTAAGTTGATTACTTGTGGATATTTGTTTTCTGTGGATTGATCTAGCAGGTTTTTGTCTGGAATGGTTAACATTAATTGGATACAACAAACCTATTCAAAGTTGTTCTCATACAATGTATACATTGACAAAATCAATATTTAACTTACTCAATCGCATGTTTATCAAAGATAAGGTCCTCCTAAAATGGTACGTAAGTCCCAAAGCATTCAAGGTAAATTTAAACCTACAGTTATTTTTAATCGTAGTAATATGTTCTTTTAATTTATGGCTGGATTATCTGAAATTGCTAATAGCTAAAGGGAAGGTGTAAATCCAGCTAGGGTCCACGAAGGAAGAAACTGTACTGTAAGTCCCCATGGTCCCTAGTTGTTGGCAATCTATAGCCCGTTTTTATATTGTAATGTTCTCGTTGAAAATATCGTTTTATGATTACATGCTAGTTTTACTTTAATATCTGTGATACACTGGTAGTTTTGCTGTTCTTCGTCAACGGGCTTTTAATTTCTAATGTAATTGTTCTATTATACAATAATTAATTGTTATTGTCACGATATGGCTGAAATATTGCCGATGTGACAATAAATATTAAACATTTAACTCACTCACTCACTCAAATTTGGGATTACAGATAGATATTTTCCAGTTCGATTCTGCGATCAACCAATCGAACTTCCAGTAGCACATACACCCACTCATTTTAGAACTCTCATAGTCGTCCACTGGTAAGTCAGGTCCGCATATCTCCATCATAAAACTGAAACATTGCTTACTCCTGTTACAATGTCCAAAGGGGCGGTGGGGTAGCCTAGTGGTTAAAGCGTTGGCTCGTCACGCCGAAGACCCGGGTTCGAATCCCCACATGGGTACAATTTGTGAAGCCCATTTCTGGTGTCCCCTGCCGTGATGTTGCTGGAATATTGCTAAAAGCGGCGTAAAACTGTCTGTCAGTCTGTCAGTACAATGTCCAAACCCACGTGGTGCAATGCGAAATATGAGATAATGGTTCAGCGACCACCTGATGTAACCGCTGTCTTCCTTGTCAGTCAGATAGTCTAGCTTCAGTTGCTGTTGGCGATCTGTCACTTGTCGGGTGCTATTATGTTTGGACAACAATGCACTTGAGTGAGTGAGGTAATATCTAACGTCACATCGGCAATAGTTATGTAGTTATGTAGTAAACAATAATTATGTTAAATTTAATAATTAACTGTCACAAATGACAGTAAAACATAAGCAAGATGTAACTTCATTTGACCTTAAGAAGTAACGATTTCAAATGCTATAAAATTGCATTCAACGCATACATTAATAGTACATGTAATATTATTAAAATAAGAGCTCTAGCTCAACAGGTAAAACTAGACAACTTACAGAGTGACTTACAGTATTGACGATCTTCAAAGATAATGCTGACTGAGTACCAACACTTGATCAGACATGACTAGGCATGTTTGTTCAGGAACCCTTTAGAACGATCACCCCGAACACGTTGATAATTGATCAAAAGGAATATTTGGGAAGTTTGATTTAAGCTATAGGCTTTACCCTGGCGGATTTGCTGGACGACATGTCGCTATCTACTGAAACTAGTGTAACCACCTGGGAATTTTGGTAATCTTTATATTTTACAACCTTTACAACATGCTTGTACTCTTTTCCCGATCTAGTGTGTTGACCTAACCGAGTACTCATTGCGTTTCAGATACTTCGGAAATGATAATTGAGTGTCTCTCTACCACTGACGTCCACCAGTGTTTGTTATATGAGGCGAATAAGTAAATGCGGTGGTCAGGATCTGTGGCTTCCTTGTGTGCATATTATCGTCTTCCAAAAGTGAATAAAAGCACATGAGATCACTCATTGGCTTGTTTATTCGATTGAATGCCATCAAACATTTTTTTTTATTTATTTGGACGATTCCCTGTAATTCGTCCATAGCAAATATACTCAATCTGTCTTTGTGGAGGTCTTGCTTCAACTCTCATGTCATACCCTCCTCCCTTCTCCGTGTTACTTTACATCAAGAGGGGATGCCAGAAAGCGTTTCGATAATTTTGTTCCAGATTGTTGACGTATCTCAAACTAACCTGCCATTCCGAAAGTATTTGCACACTTAATCATGCAGACTTACAGCACATACTATCACAAATGGACACACTTGCATATAACCTGAGCTGTTACCAGTCAACTGAACATTGCGCCGTCACTCATCTCTGGTGGGGAGCAGCGGGGTGTAATCATGTTGAGACATATCATACTTGACTTTTGCTCCTGCCTCTATCATGGATACTTCAGACTGACTGAAACATCCATCCTTGTTTCTCCGTATCTTGACCAAGGTGATCAATACAGCAATCACAGCATGCTTCATCACTCTCACATCCTTGACTGATTAGTGAGTGAGTGTGTTCAACAGTCATTACAGCTGTTCCAGGTGTCTGTGCAGTTACAGGGAAGTGGTAATGATGGGACAAATTAATGACAACGAATTGAAGAAAAATAGTTTACTTTCCTCGCACTTGATCCAGAAAAAAACTCGTTCAGTTTAAGATAAACTAGAGTACGGATTGTTTTCCGACCATATAAGCATATAACTAAGGCGCCTATTCATTCACTCATATTGAAGTGATATCTGGATTGCAGCCGTTGTGAAGTTGATCATAGATCTATCGTCTATAGCTCTTAACAAGTATAGTTCAGTGCAAAGGTTCCATGCGTCGATCAATAACTAAAAGTAGACCCGGTTGTAAGAGAAGCACTGGGCAATAGAACCACGCAAACTATGACATCACTTCAACTATCTCATCATCAACGGATATGTAAACCTGATATTCAACAGGGGCGGTGGGGTAGCCTAGTGGTTTAAGCGTTTGCTAGTCACGCTGAAGACCCGGGTTCGATTCTCCACATGGGTACAATGTGTGAAGCTCATTTCTTGTGTACCCTGCAATGACATTGATGGATTATTGCTAAAGCGGCGTAATACTTAACTCACTGTTATTCAATAGAGATAACACGATTTCACATCAATCTGCATTACCGATCAAGGACAGTTCACAGACGAGCAATATGTTGGATTGTTCCCAAACATAATCCAACAGATAAAATGTATATAATGTAATATCTATGTTGTAAGATTCAGTTCCAGGGAGCCACTGTGAAGTACAAATCGATCATACCAATTTCCAACCCCTGTGGATGTCTAATAATCTCATTTCCTTTCGCGTTTGTTTTGTAGAGTTATTACACTACACGTAAGCTGTCTAGTAAAGATTTTTTACTTAGGCATGTAATCGTATGTGTCACCATGAACGGAATGTGGAGGGCAATGCGGGCAATGCAGAGATAACAGTGACCATATCGGGGACAGAATATACATTACAAGGGTAAGATGTGTGACGCTTTCATTTACTATTATGGCATCAACTGTATCATTGGTGTGTATGGTTTAATCGAATCTGTTTCTTCTCCGGCGTTTATATTTCACATTCTCCAATTGAAGACCCGGGATCGATTCCCCACATGGGTAGATTGTGTGAAGCCAATTTCTGTGTCCCTTCCATTGTATTGCTGGAATATTGCTAAAAGCAGCCCTGGTTAAAACTAAACTCATTCACCTGCCCTTGTCACAACAAATATGTATCTAACTAATCGTATATAATAATCGTCTTTTACTTAGACCTACGAACACAGTAAACAATGTCTTATACTTAGACCTACGGACACAATAAACAATGTCTTATACTTAGACCTGTCTTCATCTGCTTGACTGATGACTGGTGTGAACATTTTGCATCAAAGAGAATCTGATTTTAGCAGGGCATGAAACTTAATGTTTCTCACAATCAACCTCACCCAATACTGAAAGACCTACTGTGGAGATATTCCTGTTGATCTTTGTACAATTACAGTTGGTATGAACCATTGCTTTTCGTTCTACAGAAGCCCTGCACCAATTTCATGGTGTTACTAAGCAGACCCCATGCAGCATATTGTGACAAGTAGCGCCAGTCATTTGTGTTGAATTTGATTGAAACCGTTGCCTATTGTATTGTCCGAAGTACACACCCAGTTGACACGTGGAATTAAAGCAGTCTTTCTTGACTGCGTGAAAGTTGTGTGATGATGAGTTCCTCCGCACGCGAGCTTCTTTAGCCAGAGAGCTCCCTTGAACCTCAACTTCAGCTTTATTTGCAGAGGTACGTCATGGAGAAGGAATTTGAATGATGTCGAACTTTATCTCTTCGATTTTTCACTGAAATCAAAATTGACTGCAATGATTACAGCCACCACCATTCACTGTTTTATTTGGTGTAAAAAATGAGTGAGTGAGTTAAAATTTTACGTCACATCGGCAATATTTCAGACATATCGTGACGAGAACATTTGATATTGAAATGAAATATATGTATATTATAAAAACCTGCCGACGAAGGACAGTAAAACAACTAATATATCACAGATATGTATGTAAAACTAGTAATTAAATCTAAAACGTTTTAACTATAGGGGAAAAACAATACAGTATAAAAATGGGCTATAAATCGCCAATAACTGAAGGTAGATCACCATACCAGGGACCATGGGGACTTACATTACTTTTGCTACCTGCATGGACCCTAGTTGGATTTACACCATCCCCTCAGCCATTGGCGACAGAAGAGAAATCTAGCCATAAATTAAAAGCACACATATTCTACGATTAAAAACGTGGCAAGCCTAAACTTACTTTGAAAGTTTTAGGGACTTACGTACCCTCTCAGGAGGACAATAATTTTACGCTACTTCAACCCCCTTTGAGGATACAGCCACTAACAATCTAAGTTGAAAATCTGAACTACCAATTATAAAACCTCATCTATTCACAAAACATATATCAAAATTCATTTAACAAGTCTATCTCTTTTAAAAAATCAATGATTAAATGATAATTAACAGTACTAAAAAGGTCCTTTACTGTTTTGACTTGTTTTGGGGCAATGCAGTTCTTCCAACTGCAGCTACTTTATCATGTACACTTTTTCATAAGTTAATTACAATATCCGGTGACACTGGACTGATGCCTCTGATGTTATGAGGCAGTGGGTTCATGTCATGCAACCCTTTCAAAGAGGAAACTCGCGTTCAAAGCAAGCAAGTCAAAAGTAAAATTATGTTTTAATTTCGAAACTAAGTCTAATTTAAAATATTTTTTCTGTCGTAAAGAATGCAACTGCAGTGTTTTGTTTTGTTTGGCGGAACATATTGGGAATAATTTCAAAATAATATAAGTTTTCCTCAGGAGCACAATTTTATGTAAAAAACAGTATCCATATGGTATCGTCTAATATAATTGCAAATCTATGTTTACGAAGAAACTAAGAGATAATATTTAGTTTCGGTTGGACAAAATTGAGATACATAAGAAAATGGAAGTTCAAAAGTGGCAGGTTACTTTTACAGTCCTCATACAATTAAACAAGATTCCGATGAAAATGAACAAGTAATCGTGTTGTGGCCACACGAAAAAATGAAATATCTATAATACCAGCTCACGGTGCTTGCTGTCCACCACCGCCACATAGCTGTTATATAGCTCAGTGTGTAGATACACAACATTCAGACCATTGAAGTCAACACCCAATCCCCAAAACTGTAACTTGACTTCACCCCGACAACACATTCATTTGCTTTAAGTAGGAAAATTATCGTATGCTTATCTGCATTATCAGCACAATTTCCAAAATAAATAACCTCCATTCATTATAACATCAGTGTTAATTTGCCAAAAATATTAATATATGAAGGAAGATGTTTACTCACCACCCCATATAGCCGGGGTTTCGAGTCCAAGGATCAAATGTGTTCTGTTCTGTTCGGGTATTGTCTCCACACATATTAGAAATTTCCCTAGTGAATAACGTGTCTTATTCCACTTCAAGTTTCAGAAACACATTCATTAGATCCGATGTTTTTTGCAGACATTCTTAACATATGACATCTTCAATCTATCTCTTTTTGAAACACCCATACGTTTATGTAAACCAATTCCATTAAGTCGACGTTAACATTTAAAGGGCAACTACCCCATGCAACCAAATAAGCTAATAACCCATACACAATGATATAAAAATTACATGTCGTGTGTATAGTTCATCACAGCCTACAATTTTAATCCTGTTTAAGGGAAGGTCAGATGTATATTCTTGGCTGCAAAATCAATTCGGACAGGCAAAGAAATTCCACCTCACAAAAATGCTTCTCGTGCGATTTGAGAGGTAACCATTTTCCAAATCGAGGAAGTTTCATAGAGGAAACTTGTGTTTCCGTTTCCGTATGTTGAACTAAAATATCGGAAAGTATTGGGACCACAGCCATTCACTACAGCTTTTTGTGTTTGTCGGATCAACATAGTATTGAAATGTATTATTACAGACGTTCGATGTTCCTTTTGTTACAAACATTGGAACATCTGATCTTACCCTTGAAGTGATGCATACGATGCTATAGGGGGGTTAATGCCGCATCAGTATTTCATAATGAGCTGTGCGAGAGTTCAGTTACACATTGAAATCATGACGTTGAGAAAGTAATCTAAATTAAATCTAAATATGTATCTCAGATAATCACATTACTCAACAACTTTCAATCACATTGTTTTGTTTGGTTTTGCTTGATCGATTGATCATCTTTTAAAACAGCATCTACACAATATGTATGGTATTGATTCCTTGCCGTCTCCCTCCGATCAACATTGGTATTCATTAATTAAAATACACTTGCTATGATTCGAAACGATACGATAAGAACAAGGATAAACAGATTTGAACGAATATAGCCATTCCATGGTAAGATACGTTAAAGATGTATAAAGGATCTGAAGATGAATACTATTTGCTGTTTGTACTTACTATTATGACGTGAGAAAGATGTATTTCGGACAATATTATCTATCTTCCGTGGTTCATATGGAAATAATTTCACTTAATACTGTTCGATCTCACAGTTTAGGCTGTATATATGTTATATATGACATATCATTGCAATTGGAGTCCCTTAAAACGTAAATTCTGCTTGGATTTGTGGAAATGGTGTGAAATATTACATGACAGTAAATGGATTGTTACTGAATTAAATCACTTCAGCTGATATAAGATATACTATAGGATTATATCCTTCAAACACATATTACATCCTGCAAACACAAATTATGTTTCATCAAGAATCTAATTTCAGAGGATCTCAGAGGTACTACAAATTCAGTCGAGTCAGACACAACAATTTCATAATAACAGATTCTGGGGACGAACTGTGGAGATGCAACCACTTATCAATATTGAGGTTGTCATGGTTGGAAAAGTTATATCTGAGCTATTCAAAACTATCACACTGTTTCTGTCAGAACATGTATGACATATATGTATGTATATCACATGTATGAGAGAATAAACAATGTGGATAACAGCAAACGTGTACTGTTGGATACAGAACAGAACATAACTTTGCAATAACTCGTATGAAACTTGCCAGTTTGGTAAAGTGATTACTTGTGGATATTTGTTTTCTGTGGATTGATCTAGCAGGCTTTTATCTGGAATGGTTAAGATTAATTGGACACAACAAACCTATTCAAAGTTGTTCTTATACAATGTATACATTGACAACATCAATATTAAACTTACTCAATCCCATGTTTATCGAAGTTGGGGTCCTCCTAAAATGGTACGTGAGTCCCAAAGCATTCAAGGTAAATTTAAACCTACTGTTATTTTTAATCGTAGTAATATGTTCTTTTAATTTATGTCTGGATTATCTGAAATTGCTAATAGCTGAAGGGAAGGTGTAAATCCAGCTAGGGTTCACGCAGGAAGAAACTGTACTGTAAGTCCCCATGGTCCCTAGTTGTTGGCAATCCATAGCCTGTTTTTATATTGTAATGTTCTCTTTAAAAATATCGTTTTATGATAACATGCTAGTTTTACTTTAATATCTGTGATACACTGGTAGTTTTGCTGTTCTTCGTCAACGGGGTATTAATTTCAATTTTATTGTTCTATTATACAATAATTAATTGTTATTGTCACGATATGGCTGAAATATTGCCGATGTGACGATAAATATTAAACATTTAACTCACTCACTCACTCAATGTTGGGATTACAGATAGATGTTTTCCAGTTCGATTCTGCGATCAACCAATCGAACTTCCAGTAGCAAATACACCCAGTCATTTTAGAACTATCATTGTCGTCCACCGGTAAGTCAGGTCCGCAGATCTCCATCATAAAACTGAAACATTGCTGACTCCTGTTACAATGTCCAAACCCACGTGGTGCAATGCGAAATATGAGATAATGGCTCAGCGACCACCTGATGTAACCGCTGTCTTCCTTGTCAGTCAGATAGTCTAGTTTCAGTTGCTGTTGGCGATCTGTCACTTGTCGGATGCTATTATGTTTGGACAAGAATACACTTGAGTGAGTGAGGTAATATCTAACGTCACATCGGCAATAGTTATGTAGTTATGTAGTAAACAATAATTATTTTAAATATAATAATTAACTGTCACAAATGACAGTAAAACATAAGCAAGATGTAACTACATTTGACCTTAAGAAGTAACGATTTCAAATGCTATAAAATTGCATTCAACACATACATTAATAATACGTGTAATATTATTAAAATAAGAGCTCTAGCTCAACAGGTAAAGCTAAACAACTTACAAAGTGACTTACAGTATTGACGAGCTTCAAAGATAATGCTGACTGACTTGGCATGTTTGTTCAGGAACCCTTTAGAACGATCCTCCCAAACACGTTGATAATGGATCAAAAGGAATATTTTGGAAGTTTGATTTAAAGGTCACATGCAACCAAAAAAATCAAACATAATTAAAACACAATTATCACTTATTCATGACATATAATATGCATTGCTGATTATGAAAAAAATAATAAACAAAATTATAAGCATATAATCGCAAATCAAAAGTGCAATATTTTGTACTTGGGTTTACCTCCCTCGAAACGAAGCAGCCGGGATACCGAACCCAGTCAGAGCGGGTGGGTGTGCACTCAAGTGTAACGGCTGGTTCATTAGCAGATGCCGCCTTCACGGCTCATTGTGTGTGTATATATAAAGATGTTGGGTTTTGTAAATACATGCTCATTTTTTGTGTATAACATTTTGCAATCAACAGACATCATAACATGTCATGTGTTCAACTATCACACCTGCCTGTCTGTGTAATTACATAATGTGACATATACCGAACTCGGGCCATAAATCAATGCGTTTTGTTTATGGTGTATAGCCTGATTGGTGTTAAGTTCAAATTGCATGTGGTCAGTGATCGAAGTTGTGTATTGAATATTGTCATTAGCAGACAGGCAGGCAGACACACAGGTGTCAATAAAACAAGACATTGAGTTTTGTCTGTGACAGCGACATATCTATATCACAGTTAGAAATTGTGTCAACGCTAAATAATGACATTGCTTTTAAGTATCGAACTGAGAAAGTGACTCGGTAAGAATTTTGGTAATCTTTATATTTTACAACCTTTACAACATGCTTGTACTCTTTTCCCGATCTAGTGTGTTGACCTAACCGAGTACTCATTGCGTTTCAGATACTTCGGAAATGATAATTGAGTGTCTCTCTACCACTGACGTCCACCAGTGTTTGTTATATGAGGCGAATAAGTAAATGCGGTGGTCAGGATCTGTGGCTTCCTTGTGTGCATATTATCGTCTTCCAAAAGTGAATAAAAGCACATGAGATCACTCATTGGCTTGTTTATTCGATTGAATGCCATCAAACATTTTTTTTATTTATTTGGACGATTCCCTGTAATTCGTCCATAGCAAATATACTCAATCTGTCTTTGTGGAGGTCTTGCTTCAACTCTCATGTCATACCCTCCTCCCTTCTCCGTGTTACTTTACATCAAGAGGGGATGCCAGAAAGCGTTTCGATAATTTTGTTCCAGATTGTTGACGTATCTCAAACTAACCTGCCATTCCGAAAGTATTTGCACACTTAATCATGCAGACTTACAGCACATACTATCACAAATGGACACACTTGCATATAACCTGAGCTGTTACCAGTCAACTGAACATTGCGCCGTCACTCATCTCTGGTGGGGAGCAGCGGGGTGTAATCATGTTGAGACATATCATACTTGACTTTTGCTCCTGCCTCTATCATGGATACTTCAGACTGACTGAAACATCCATCCTTGTTTCTCCGTATCTTGACCAAGGTGATCAATACAGCAATCACAGCATGCTTCATCACTCTCACATCCTTGACTGATTAGTGAGTGAGTGTGTTCAACAGTCATTACAGCTGTTCCAGGTGTCTGTGCAGTTACAGGGAAGTGGTAATGATGGGACAAATTAATGACAACGAATTGAAGAAAAATAGTTTACTTTCCTCGCACTTGATCCAGAAAAAAACTCGTTCAGTTTAAGATAAACTAGAGTACGGATTGTTTTCCGACCATATAAGCATATAACTAAGGCGCCTATTCATTCACTCATATTGAAGTGATATCTGGATTGCAGCCGTTGTGAAGTTGATCATAGATCTATCGTCTATAGCTCTTAACAAGTATAGTTCAGTGCAAAGGTTCCATGCGTCGATCAATAACTAAAAGTAGACCCGGTTGTAAGAGAAGCACTGGGCAATAGAACCACGCAAACTATGACATCACTTCAACTATCTCATCATCAACGGATATGTAAACCTGATATTCAACAGGGGCGGTGGGGTAGCCCAGTGGTTTAAGCGTTTGCTAGTCACGCTGAAGACCCGGGTTCGATTCTCCACATGGGTACAATGTGTGAAGCTCATTTCTTGTGTACCCTGCAATGACATTGATGGATTATTGCTAAAAGCGGCGTAATACTTAACTCACTGTTATTCAATAGAGATAACACGATTTCACATCAATCTGCATTACCGATCAAGGACAGTTCACAGACGAGCAATATGTTGGATTGTTCCCAAACATAATCCAACAGATAAAATGTATATAATGTAATATCTATGTTGTAAGATTCAGTTCCAGGGAGCCACTGTGAAGTACAAATCGATCATACCAATTTCCAACCCCTGTGGATGTCTAATAATCTCATTTCCTTTCGCGTTTGTTTTGTAGAGTTATTACACTACACGTAAGCTGTCTAGTAAAGATTTTTTACTTAGGCATGTAATCGTATGTGTCACCATGAACGGAATGTGGAGGGGAATGCGGGCAATGCAGAGATAACAGTGACCATATCGGGGACAGAATATACATTACAAGGGTAAGATGTGTGACGCTTTCATTTACTATTATGGCATCAACTGTATCATTGGTGTGTATGCTTTAATCGAATCTGTTTCTTCTCCGGCGTTTATATTTCACATTCTCCAATTGAAGACCCGGGATCGATTCCCCACATGGGTAGATTTTGTGAAGCCAATTTCTGTGTCCCTTCCATGGTATTGCTGGAATATTGCTAAAAGCAGCCCTGGTTAAAACTAAACTCACCTTCACCTGTATCTAAATAACCCTTGCCAACGAACAAATATGTCTAACTAACAAACCAATGCTACGAACACAATAAACAATGTCTTATCTTAGACCTACGAACACAATAAACAATGTATATAATACAATGTCTTATACTTAGACCTACGAACACAATCGTCTTATACTTAGACGAACACAATAACAATGAACACACAATAAACAATGTCTTATCCTTAGACCTACGAACACAAAACAGACCTACGAACACAATAAACAATGTCTTATACTTAGACCTTAAACAATGTCTTATACAATGTCTTTAGACAATAAACTACGGACACAATAAACAATGTCAATAAACAATGTCTTATACTTACGGACACAATAAACACTGTCTTATACTTAGACCTGTCTTCAGCTGCTTGACTGATGACTGGTGTGAACATTTTGCATCAAAGAGAATCTGATTTTAGCAGGGCATGAAACTTGATGTTTCTCACAATCAACCTCACCCAATACTGAAAGACCTACTGTGGAGATATTCCTGTTGATCTTTGTACAATTACAGTTGGTATGAACCATTCCTTTTCGTTCTACAGAAGCCCTGCACCTATTTCATGGTGTTACTAAGCAGACCCCATGCAGCATATTGTGACAAGTAGCGCCAGTCATTTGTGTTGAATTTGATTGAAACCGTTGCCTATTGTATTGTCCGAAGTACACACCCAGTTGACACGTGGAATTAAAGCAGTCTTTCTTGACTGCGTGAAAGTTGTGTGATGATGAGTTCCTCCGCACGCGAGCTTCTTTAGCCAGAGAGCTCCCTTGAACCTCAACTTCAGCTTTATTTGCAGAGGTACGTCATGGAGAAGGAATTTGAATGATGTCGAACTTTATCTCTTCGATTTTTCACTGAAATCAAAATTGACTGCAATGATTACAGCCACCACCATTCACTGTTTTATTTGGTGTAAAAAATGAGTGAGTGAGTGAGTTAAAATTTTACGTCACATCGGCAATATTTCAGACATATCGTGACGAGAACATTTGATATTGAAATGAAATATATGTATATTATAAAAACCTGCCGACGAAGGACAGTAAAACAACTAGTATATCACAGATATGTATGTAAAACTAGTAATTAAATCTAAAACGTTTTAACTATAGGGGAAAAACAATACAGTATAAAAATGGGCTATAAATCGCCAATAACTGAAGGTAGATCACCATACCAGGGACCATGGGGACTTACATTACTTTTGCTACCTGCATGGACCCTAGTTGGATTTACACCATCCCCTCAGCCATTGGCGACAGAAGAGAAATCTAGCCATAAATTAAAAGCACACATATTCTACGATTAAAAACGTGGCAAGCCTAAACTTACTTTGAAAGTTTTAGGGACTTACGTACCCTCTCAGGAGGACAATAATTTTACGCTACTTCAACCCCCTTTGAGGATACAGCCACTAACAATCTAAGTTGAAAATCTGAACTACCAATTATAAAACCTCATCTATTTACAAAACATATATCAAAATTCATTTAACAAGTCCATCTCTTTTAAAAAATCAATGATTAAATGATAATTAACAGTACTAAAAAGGTCCTTTACTGTTTTGACTTGTTTTGGGGCAATGCAGTTCTTCCAACTGCAGCTACTTTATCATGTACACTTTTTCATAAGTTAATTACAATATCCGGTGACACTGGACTGATGCCTCTGATGTTATGAGGCAGTGGGTTCATGTCATGCAACCCTTTCAAAGAGGAAACTCGCGTTCAAAGCAAGCAAGTAAAATTATGTTTTAATTTCGAAACTAAGTCTAAGTTAAAATATTTTTTCTGTCGTAAAGAATGCAACTGCAGTGTTTTGTTTTGTTTGGCGGAACATATTGGGAATAATTTCAAAATAATATAAGTTTTCCTCAGGAGCACAATTTTATGTAAAAAACAGTATCCATATGGTATCGTCTAATATAATTGCAAATCTATGTTTACGAAGAAACTAAGAGATAATATTTAGTTTCGGTTGGACAAAATTGAGATACATAAGAAAATGGAAGTTCAAAAGTGGCAGGTTACTTTTACAGTCCTCATACAATTAAACAAGATTCCGATGAAAATGAACAAGTAATCGTGTTGTGGCCACACGAAAAAATGAAATATCTATAATACCAGCTCACGGTGCTTGCTGTCCACCACCGCCACATAGCTGTTATATAGCTCAGTGTGTAGATACACAACATTCAGACCATTGAAGTCAACACCCAATCCCCAAAACTGTAACTTGACTTCACCCCGACAACACATTCATTTGCTTTAAGTAGGAAAATTATCGTATGCTTATCTGCATTATCAGCACAATTTCCAAAATAAATAACCTCCATTCATTATAACATCAGTGTTAATTTGCCAAAAATATTAATATATGAAGGAAGATGTTTACTCACCACCCCAAAAGCCGGGGTTTCGAGTCCAAGGATCAAATGTGTTCTGTTCTGTTCGGGTATTGTCTCCACACATATTAGAAATTTCCCTAGTGAATAACGTGTCTTATTCCACTTCAAGTTTCAGAAACACATTCATTAGATCCGATGTTTTTTGCAGACATTCTTAACATATGACATCTTCAATCTATCTCTTTTTGAAACACCCATACGTTTATGTAAACCAATTCCATTAAGTCGACGTTAACATTTAAAGGGAAACTACCCCATGCAACCAAATAAGCTAATAACCCATACACAATGATATAAAAATTACATGTCGTGTGTATAGTTCATCACAGCCTACAATTTTAATCCTGTTTAAGGGAAGGTCAGATGTATATTCTTGGCTGCAAAATCAATTCGGACAGGCAAAGAAATTCCACCTCACAAAAATGCTTCTCGTGCGATTTGAGAGGTAACCATTTTCCAAATCGAGGAAGTTTCATAAAGGAAACTTGTGTTTCCGTTTCCGTATGTTGAACTAAAATATCGGAAAGTATTGGGACCACAGCCTTTCACTACAGCTTTTTGTGTTTGTCAGATCAACATAGAATTGAAATGTATTATTACAGACGTTCGATGTTCCTTTTGTTACAAACATTGGAACATCTGATCTTACCCTTGAAGTGATGCATACGATGCTATAGGGGGGTTCATGCCGCATCAGTATTTCATAAAGAACTGTGCGAGAGTTCAGTTACACAATGAAATAATGACGTTTAGAAAGTAATCTAAATTAAATCTAAATATGTATTTCAGATAATCACATTACTCAACAACTTTAAATCACATTGTTTTGTTTGGTTTTGCTTGATCGATGGATGATGGATGATCCCCATGGTCCCTAGTTGTTGGCAATCTATAGCCTGTTTTTATATTGTAATGTTCTCGTTGAAAATATCGTTTTATGATAACATGCTAGTTTTACTTTAATATCTGTGATACACTGGTAGTTTTGCTGTTCTTCGTCAACGGGCTTTTAATTTCTAATGTAATTGTTCTATTATACAATAATTAATTGTTATTGTCACGATATGGCTGAAATATTGCCGATGTGACAATAAATATTAAACATTTAACTCACTCACTCACTCAAATTTGGGATTACAGATAGATATTTTCCAGTTCGATTCTGCGATCAACCAATCGAACTTCCAGTAGCACATACACCCACTCATTTTAGAACTCTCATAGTCGTCCACTGGTAAGTCAGGTCCGCATATCTCCATCATAAAACTGAAACATTGCTTACTCCTGTTAAAATGTCCAAAGGGGCGGTGGGGTAGCCTAGTGGTTAAAGCGTTGGCTCGTCACGCCGAAGACCCGGGTTCGAATCCCCACATGGGTACAATTTGTGAAGCCCATTTCTGGTGTCCCCCGCTGTGATGTTGCTGGAATATTGCTAAAAGCGGCGTAAAACTGTCTGTCAGTCTGTCAGTACAATGTCCAAACCTCCAAACCCACGTGGTGCAATGCGAAATATGAGATAATGGTTCAGCGACCACCTGATGTAACCGCTGTCTTCCTTGTCAGTCAGATAGTCTAGTTTCAGTTGCTGTTGGCGATCTGTCACTTGTCGGATGCTATTATGTTTGGACAAGAATACACTTGAGTGAGTGAGGTAATATCTAACGTCACATCGGCAATAGTTATGTAGTTATGTAGTAAACAATAATTATGTTAAATTTAATAATTAACTGTCACAAATGACAGTAAAACATAAGCAAGATGTAACTTCATTTGACCTTAAGAAGTAACGATTTCAAATGCTATAAAATTGCATTCAACACATACATTAATAGTACGTGTAATATTATTAAAATAAGAGCTCTAGCTCAACAGGTAAAGCTAGACAACTTACAGAGTGACTTACAGTATTGACGAGCTTCAAAGATAATGCTGACTGACTTGGCATGTTTGTTCAGGAGCCCTTTAGAACGATCCTCCCAAACACGTTGATAATTGATCAAAAGGAATATTTTGGAAGTTTGATTTAAGCTATAGGCTTTACCCTGGCGGATTTGCTGGACGGCATTTTGGTAATCTTTATATTTTACAACCTTTACAACATGCTTGTACCCTGTTCCCGATCTAGTGTGTTGACCTAACCGAGTACTCATTGCGTTTCAGACACTTCGGAAATGATAATTGGGTGTCTCTCTACCACTGACGTCCACCAGTGTTTGTTATATGAGGCGAATAAGTAAATGCGGTGGTCAGGATCTGTGGCTTCCTTGTGTGCATGTTATCGTATTCCAATAGTGGATAAAAGCACATGAGATCACTCATTGGCTTGTTTATTCGATTGACTGCCATCAAACATTTTTTTTATTAATTTGGACAATTCCCTGTAATTCGTCCATAGCAAATATACTCAGTCTGTCTTTGTGGAGGTCTTGCTTCAACTCTCATGTCATATCCTCCTCCCTTCTCCGTGTTACTTTACATCAAGAGGGGATGCCAGAAAGCGTTTCGATAATTTTGTTCCAGATTGTTGACGTATCTCAAACTAACCTGCCATTCCGAAAGTATTCGCACACTTAATCATGCAGACTTACAGCACATACTATCACAAATGGACACACTTGCATATAACCTGAGCTGTTACCAGTCAACTGAACATTGCGCCGTCACTCATCTCTGGTGGGGAATCGCGGGGTGTAATCATGTTGAGACATATCATACTTGACTTTTGCTCCTGCCTCTATCATGGATACTTCAGACTGACTGAAACATCCATCCTTGTTTCTCCGTATCTTGACCAAGGTGATCAATACAGGAATCACAGCATGCTTCATCACTCTCACATCCTTGACTGATTAGTGAGTGAGTGTGTTTAGTTTTACGCTGCACTCAGCGATATTCCAGCTATATGGCGGCGGTCTGTAAATAATCGAGACTCTACCAGACAATCCAGAGATCAACAGCATGAGCATCGATCTGTGCAACTGGGAACCAATGACATGTGTCAACCAAGTCAGCGAGCCTGACCACCCAATCCCGTTAGTCGCCTCTTACGACAAGCATGGCCTTGACTGGTTAAGATACATGTTTCAGGTGTATATGAAGTTACATGAAAACGATATTGAAGGGTTAAATTAATCATGATAAAGGAATTGCAGACAAAACTAGTTAAGTTCAAGGTTATGTTTAAAACACCTTCCATAATAATAACAAAGCTCAGCGAATCGACTGTATGTTTCGGAAACTACATGCATATGTGTGTTGATGTTCTGTTTTATTTATCATTAGATTTTATAGCTCAAAGTCAGAGAAAAGAAACCGATATCAATGGGCCTAAATGGCAAAGAAGTAACGAACATTTTATGACGGAATCAATTCGACTATCATTTTCTGTTGGTAAACGTTGATAACTTTGGACTTTCCTTTCACCGATGATACACTGGCGTTCAATACAACACTACATCACATCCGACCGCCTCCGTGGTGTAGTGGTTAGAGCGTCCGCCCGGAGAGCGGAAGGTCGCGGGTTCGATCCCCGACCGCGTCATACCAAAAGACATTAAAATATGGTACTTGTTGGTCCCTGCCTGGCGCTCGGCATTAATGGGTACAACAAGGACTGGTCGGCTCGGAGTCAGTATACTGTGTCTGAGTGGGGTACTCATGCTTCACTGCGGCATGGTATCTCAGTGGTCTCCACTATAAAACCAGCTTAAGTCTGGGCTAGTACAAGCAGCCGCACATACACATACACACGCATGCACGTCGTCATATGAGCGAAGTATTCTCAAGCACGACGCTAAACCCAATTTCACCTCACCTCACATCACATCCCTTTGCACTCAAAGACATTATGCATATATGGCAAACAAAATACTGTATTTACTTCATTGCGTTACGCCAGCACTGTTAAACCAGTGATCGATAATAGGAGCCACGATAAAACCAGGATGTTGATGCTCGTATGAAGTGTTTGTATGAAGTGTTTGTTACCTCATACGAGCAGCATATGACAATAGATACCTATTGTAATCCAAACCCCACTTGGAATTGATACACAGCAGAAATCACGGGAGAGATGAAAATTACTTTCTCATTCCCACATATATTCCTGCAGGTTTATGAAAACTTTCAAGAATCACCTATCAATAGCACTGTGATTGAACAATTGAATTTCTAATGAGTGAGTGAGTTAAACGTTCAAGTCACTTTGGCTATATTCCAGCCTAAAACAGGCCATACTTCAATAATATATAATGTCATACTATATCTGAGAAGGACAGTAAAACGACTACATTATGACAGTTAGAGATTGACAACTAGCATTGTACTTAAGGTTATAGTGAGTGAGTGAGTTAATATTTAACGACACATCGGCCATATCTCAGCCATATCGTGACGAAAACAATTTATACAATATAAAGAGAAAACGTTTTGAAGATTAAAACCTGTCGACGATGGACAGTAAAAATACTAGAGAATCACAGATATGAATAAAACTAGCTAGCAAAGCTAAAACATTTCAATTAAAGAGGACAATACAGTATAAAACACGGGCTATAGATACTTAAGGTTATAAACTATATCGGACATTACAATATAAAAGCGGGCTATAGATCACCAGCAACTGAAGGTAGATCACCATACTAGTGACCATGGGGACTTACAGTACTTTTGCTACCTGCATGGACCCTAGCTGGATTTACATCATCCCTTCAGTGATTGTAGTGACATTTAGCCTTAATTCATTTAAAACAACACATATTCTACGATTAAATTGTGTAGACCGAAATTGACTTTGAAGGTTTTGGGACTTACGTACGTCGTACCCTCTCAGGAGAGTACCAGAAGTGGTGTCACAGATTTGTTGAGTGCTGCCTTAGCAGCCATTTGTGCTACCAGTGATACCAACATGACTGGGTAACCAACAGAAGACGATGTCATATTGGCCAGTAGCAAGATCATTTTGTAATTCAATAATTTAGGTGGATGCTTATTTCAAACGTTTTTAATGGCCAGAAGGCAAAAAAGAGAATATGGAAATGTCATGTACTGTTTATATTTAGACAGTGTATTTTATATATTTAAGAGCAGATAAAATAGCCTGTGCTTAGGCTGTGAAGATGGAGCTGTGATTTGGCTATCGAGAAGAAACTGTTCCGGATCCAATAACAGTGGCACTAGCAACTCGCCATCATCTATGGATTTATAAGCATCATAAGTGTTTCCTAATTCTTATATTGTTGGTGGAAAATAAGTTGGTTAGTTTCAGATTATTAAAGTTTTGTTAATGTGAGATCCGCCTGTGGTCTCACCAACTGTGAAGGAGGAGAAGAAAGAAGCAAAAAGGCGGAAAGGAGATATGTTTTCAAGTTCGATTTCAGCAGCAGAAATGAAGGTTTAATTCGTATTCCAAAAGGTGGAATAAGGGCCGATTTTTTACTGAATAAATCCTCATAAAGGGATTAGCCACACAGTTGTATGCCGGATTTGATGAATTGGAATATAGAATGGAAATATATTGCAAAGAGAGTTTATTGCGACGGTGTTTAAGAGAAGGTGCATCTACTTCAACGAAAAGACTGACAACAACCTTGATGATGGATAGAATCAAAACGTTAAAGGTTGCTTTTGCAGGCTCCTCCGTAGATGATAGAGCCATAATCCAGTTTTGAACGGATCAGTGCCCTGTAGGTCCCCTCACTCACTCGAGTTGGAAACAACTTTCAGTACATCTAGTGCCTTCGGGCATATATTTTAAAATATTTTATATGTGGTCGAAAGGTCAAAAGTTGACCGAATATCAGTCCGAAGAACTTGGCCTCTATTAGATTTTATCAGGTGTACAGTCTAGAATTAATTCCGGGTCCTTGTGAGGTTTAAATTTTCGGCAAAAGTTGATACAATTTGTTTTTGATTTTGAAAATTTGAATCCGTTTTCTAAAGACCATTTATTAATTTTATTCGAACACAATTGCAATTGCCTTTCATTAGTATGCACGTTTTTGCCACGACAGGAAGTATTAAATTCACCCACAAATACTGATCCGTCTATTGACTCGTTTAAAACTTTTGATAAACTATTTTTATGCTAAATACTGTGACAGACAAACCACTACCTTGTGAGATAGCCCGATCTTGATTGTAATCATCAGACAGGGTGGAACCCAGGCGGACTGTCATATACAGTACAACCAGAAATTATTGAGAATTTGAAGATTGTATTTTTTTTTTCACTCATTACTCACGTATTAAATGTGAATATTAGCAGAACATAACTCCAGATTCAAAGACAGGTGAACAGTTAGTATTTTGTCAAGTCACCATGGGCAGCAATGCAGGCTTCAATGCGGCGGGGCATACTACTGATCAAAGAAGTTAGAAAGTCGTGGTCCATGCTGTCCCAATATCGGACCACCTCTTCTTTCATTTCAGCAATATTTGTCAGATTTTTCTTATTGACACTTTCTTTCATCAGTCCCCAAACAATTTTTATTGGATTTAGGTCAGGGCTATAGCTTGGCCAATCTAATAATGTCATATTTCGGGTCCGAAACCAGGCCTGTGAATGCTTTGAACGATGTTTTGGGTCGTTGTCCTGCAGGAAAATCCCAAAATGTCCATAGAACGAGTGAGCAGATGGAAGTAAATGTCCCTCGAGAATATCTGTGTACCGCTTACTGTTCATATTCCCTTCAAATACACGGAGGGGCGTTGCCCCTAACACAGATATGCCACCCCACACGTTAAATTTCGGACTGTACTTTGGGCGCTGATACAAAGGTTTTTCAGTTTGTTTGGTCCAGAATTTCAGTGTATTAGGAAACAGCCACACAGAACTTTCATCTGAGAAAATTACATTGTCCCAGTTAAAATGTCTGTGCTGTAAGCACCCGTTCAACCTTCGCTCTTTTTGTTCAGGTTTCATGGTCGGTGATGGAATTCCTCGACTTTTCTGCCAACCCATTGCATGCAGCTCAGTTCTAATTGTCTCCTTACAGACAGCCACAGTTCCTCTATCAATCATATCCAGCCTTAAGTTTTCTAAACTCCTTCGTTTGTTTTTAAAAACAAGAATACCAAGCCGCCTCCTGTTCACCGACAGTCAATTTTCTGGGCCTACCTGCGCCTCCCTGGTGCTCAATGCCATATCCATTTGCAATATTTTACAAAACACGATAAACAGTGGGCACAGGGATGCCTGTTCTACTTGAAATCACTTTAGCTGAGTTGATGTCCTTGTTATAATACTCTAAAATGAACTTCCTCTTCTCTAAATCATCCATACTGAGGATCACTGAAAATGTCGTTTGCTAACAAGTAAACAAAGGGGGATAACTCTTCACAAACTAATGAAAAAGGATTAACGGAGTTGTCTCTCTTGAATGAAACCAAGCACTTGATAGCTGGTCAAGGTTGTTAATACTAGAAATCAAATTAAACATATTCCTAAAATTCTCAATAATTTCTGGTCATACTATAAATACCACTGTTTCAGTCAGGAGTGTAATAATTGTCAGCTCCATGACAATTGGTGACGAACGTTGTAATCTAATGTGGAGTTTGCTCATATGTAGGATAGCATAATTAGTGACAGTCATGACATATGGCAGTGACATGGTTCAAGGTGAGGGTCTGAGTTAGCTTCATATAAATTGCATCGGCATTATTTCAGCTACCAAGTTTGCGCATACACATAAGTCCATACCACAAAATGAAAATTAATTTCAAAATACTTTTCATACACATTTTAACATTACAGTATTACAAAAGTATTTGCAATCTGAAACAAAGGTAATAAGCCACCATTACCACGCCAGGCCATGTCAGTCGGGATCGTTTTCATGTGGGGTGCCACTGCTTAATGCAAGATAACACGTTCATTTAATTAAAACCCTTTGTAATGATCTACAGTGGCCGACAACTGGCTATATATACACATAAATTTTAGAATAGCAAGAGTGCGTAACAAGCTGAACGTGAAAGTTGTATGATGATGAGTTCAACAAAGCCTCCGCACGCTAGCATCTTTCGCCAGAGAATTTCCTGAAACTCAACTTCAGCTTTATTTGTTGAGCTACGTCATGGGGAAGGAATTTGAATGATTTCCAGCTTTATCTCTTCGATTTTGTCATTGAAATCAAAATTGACTGCAATGATTACAACCACCCCCATTCACTGTTTTATTTTGTGTAAAAACTGAGAATCGAAAAGTATTGCATAAGAATTACGAATTACCGAGCTCTCCAGTGATCGATTTTAATTTGAATGTTGGTGGAATAAAGAGACCTTACACAAAGTATGAGTCCTTGGGGGCAATGCACTTCTTCCGACTGCAGTCATTTTATCATGTACACTTTTTCGTACGTTAATTACAATATCCGGTGACACTGAACTGAAGTATCGGATGTTGTGAGGCAATGGTTCATGTCATGCAACCTGTTAAAAGAGGACATTTCATTCTAGTGCAAACACTTCAATATAAAATCGGAAGTGGTGGTAATGCTTTAATTTCCAAGCTAGATCTAAATAAATATCACTAATATTTTGCTCTTGTAAAAAGGGCAACTGCAGTGTTTCCTTTGGCTTGGCGCGATGTATTGAGTCATGTTAGAGTAACATGCATTCACTATCTTACAGCAAGCTTTCTCTATGTTCACATTTAATGCCATTGCCAAAAATGGGTGTTCATGTATTATCCTTCAATATAATTGCAAATCTAAGTTTACAATGAAATTAAAAACAAATGTTTACGTACGCTGGGAAAAAATGAAATGCGTAAGGAAATGGTTCAAAACATTGCAAGGATATGTTAACAGAGTTGGTACACTGAACACAGATAAAGAAGAAATTACATCCAATCCTAAACTGTCGTAAAGTTGGAATATTGCTGCGTTTAACAATGCACATAACGTACAATGCAACACATACTCTGCAAAACAGAAAACTAACTGGTTTCTGTTCGACAAAAGGCCTCCAACAAGCACCAAGTGTGAAAATAATTGCGAGGTTTCAGACATTCTTTTATGCATTTTAAATACAAATTCAAAATGAGTATCATCGAATATAAGTCCTTCCTAAATGTCACCTAAAAAAGACTGATATAGAATGATAAATAGGGACATACATTGCAAACATGTATACTTCTTGACAGAATACATTCAAATCAAATATTTCAGAGGTATTTATTTGACTCGGACAACGTAATACCAAAATTTATAGGATTAGTAACAGATTCTGGAGACGGGTGACGGAATGCAACCATTCACCGCAATTATGGATATCACGTTCGTGAAGTGATATGAAATCTATTTAAATCTATAATACTGTTCCCCTATATGTAGGATGTCTTCCACACAAAAAAATAAAATCCGATTACCTACATATGTGAGATGGAACTTTGGATTTATGTGCCAAGGAGTTGTTCTAACAGCAGGCTTTTCTGTGACTGTACTTTAATCGCTGTGTTAAGCAAACGAGTCCTCATATGTATTGATTAAGCTTAACATTTACTCTACAACATATATTATATTAATGTGGTATCTATTTCACCTAGCTGAACGTAACGTTTCTCAAACTTGGAATTAAAAATAAATGTATGCACATTTGTTTCCAAGAGAATAATTTATTTGCAGTGAATCCAATCGCATTTAACCACTTCTATCAGCCAACTAGATTTCCTGCCTCACATACTCACAGTCATGTAGAATTCTCATTGTCACCCAATGACATGTCTGGCTCACCGTCGGTATATTTAACAGACCCCTATGACACAAATGGAACACTGTCCACTGTCACAGACTCCTATTTCACCGACTAGACCCACGTGGCGCGGTGTCTCCATTTAACAAGAAACATGAGCTAATGGGTTCGCGACCACCTGATGTAACCACTGTCTTTGCTGTCAGTCAAATAGTCTAATTTCAGTTGGTGTTGGCGATACTGTTAACAATTGGATTGGTACAGCAACCAAACGGTGCTATAAACACTTTCTCATGTGAACTTGTAGGCAGTACTGGCATTTACACATACTTTAATCAATACATGGTGACTCAATCGTATTCACAATCTCTCTCTCTCTCTCTCTCTCTCTCTCTCTCTCTCTCTCTCTCTCTCTCTCTCTCTCTCTCTCTCTCTCTATATATATATATATATATATATATTCAATCCAGACATCGGTGTTGATAACGTCATGTCAACTCAGTATGCCGACGGACTTTAGCACATGTCAAAGCTGTCCGACGATTCTAAAATTATCTTCTCGATCGACAACACTCGCCATTACCATATATGATCACAAACATATATGATTCTGTTGTAAAATTACTTGTTTCCAGTATGCTGAACATTGAACCACCCAACATCTGTGGTGAAGAACTGAGGGATGCAGCTTCGTTTAGACAAGAACATACTTGAGGTAGTTGAAATTTAACGTCACATTATCTCCGCCATATAGTAATTGAGTGATTGAGATTTATGTGAGAGAGTGAGTTTAGATTTACGCCGCACTCAGCAATATTCCAGCTATATGGTGGCAGTCTGTACATAATCGAGTCTGGACGAGACAATCCAGTGATCAACAGCACGATCATCGATCTACGCTATTGGGTACGATGACATTTGTCAACCAAGTCAGTGAGTCTGACCACCCGATCCAATTAGTTGCCTCTTACGACAAGCATGGGTTACTGAAGATCAATTCTAAACAGGAGGATATCATAACGTTCGTCCTTAATAACTAACTATGCCAATTACTAAAATATTGCATTCAACATATACATCGATGTTACACTTAATAGTATTCAAAAACGAGTTCCATACCGGTGGATAAACATAGACCACTTTACCTGGGATCATGGGGACCTACTGTACTTGGCTTTCACTCTTCAAGGATAATGCTGATCGAGCACCAACACTTCAGACGTGTTATTACTTCCGATCTAGACCACGTTAATCCATTGTTGAGGTAGTTTGCTCAGATTAAAATGCTTTTCTCTTGACACAGATAGCCGTGTTTTGTTTACAGGCCCTTAAGTACATCTTAGAACGTATGGTAATGATCCAACAGGATACTTTAAATTATGTTTTATTTTAACGAATTGGTTGGAGCTAAAGAACGTCACGTCTCCACCCTTCAAATTAGAAAATACTATTAAATGGAACTTCATTACATTACAATTCTGGCACCCGTGAAGAGCCACCTCCTTGTGGTGGGTGCTGGGTAACGCTAAGCGCTCTTCAACCCCCCGTTGTGGACCCGGGGGTATATTTGGTCCACCAACCCGTTTGCCGTGGGTTGGGTCCCTGTGTCGGTGGAGGAAGGGATTCTGGTGGTTGAGGGCACTGGTTCCCTTTGCCCAACACACCACTTCGGCCCCGACTTCACCTAGACGAGTGGTAGAACTGGCCCGGTTCTATCAATCGGCTGGTCACGCCATGCCCTGTGTATGGAATATATATATATATATCATTGCACAAATATGATTTGGAATTGTTTTAATTTCGGTCTTGGCCTGCTTGTTTATCTAAAGAGTTTGTGATTTTGAAATATAATGTTATGAACTTTGTCTAAAGTCTTATGCCCATAAGGCGGTGGCTCATGGGCCAATCTGGTGGATTAGTTATGTACAATTCTTCTGCTGGCGTATATCATCCGAGTATCCTTGGTGCTCCAAGTCGCAGACCCACTTGTTTTTAGCATTGTCCTTGTGATACTCCGTGGAGGGTTGGGAGCTCGGATGATGAACCATAATACACTATTCATGGCTTATGAAACCCCCCCCACAAGACCGTCCCCATCGATTGAGAATTGGCCACGTTTCCTTGTGATTGAGACTCTTGACAAGACACCGTTCAAGTTAAACCCTTTCGCAGTATCTAACGGTATTCAAGGTATTGCTGGGGATGTGAAGACCATTAAACGCTTACGTTCGGGTGCGCTGCTAGTTGAGCGCGGAAAAGAGCAACAGTCAATCAACCTGATGAGTACCGAATCGTTCGTGGGCATTCCGGTCACGGTCTCTGCTCACAAAACATTGAGCACAAGTAAAGGTATCGTCAGAGATCGTGATCGATTGTTTGCTGATATGTCGGAACTTGAAATAGTATCAGAGATGAAAGATCAAGGTGTGCTTTATGTAAAGCGCTTTTCAACCCGAAAAAAACAATGAAACTTTCAAAACAAATACATATCTGTTTTCCTTTTCATGCCCAAATGCTCCCAAATCACTGAAGGCAGGTTACTGTAACATCCAAGTTGACACCTATATCCCAAACCCGCTCAGGTGTTTTAAATGCCAGAAATATGGACACGGTGTAAATACTTGCACATTGTCTGTTGTGTGTGGTCACTGTGGTGAGAAGACACACACAACAGAAGATTGTAACAGTGATTTTAAAAAATGTACCAACAGCTCAGGCGACCATTCATCTTTTTCTAAAGAGTGTCCGATTTGGAAAGAGCAACTGGCGATTAACAAAATCAAATTTACCCAAAATACCACTTTTTCTGAGGCAAAAAGACTGGTAAAGAGATCCGACCTTCCAGAAAGTTATGCTGCAGTAGCCAAAACACCATCTGAGTTTAGCTCTAAAATAACAAAATCATCCACAAGCTGCCAAACAACCTTGACTTGGGTTGCGACTCTCCACAGCTTTTGTACCCTGCGATATCATCTCAGATTGAGGAATCACTTCCTGGTACGTCAAAGTCTTCTTCTGATCATAAATCATCTTCTCAATCACGAGTCTCAATCGTCATCTGATAGTCAACAAATTGTTAAAAATAAAAATAAACCTAAGCCTGATGCTACAAAATAACAAAGTGGCAGAGACCCAAAAGGGTCGCAAAATAGAATTCAGTTGTTCAAAAAATATGGATCTCTTGAGGACATGGACGTATCTGAAAACGTTCATTCTAGGGCACATAGCTTGTCGCCCTCCAAACAAGTGCAGGGTAGATCCCCAATAAATCCCCCCAAAAGATAGTTTATTCCAGTAATATTGTACAGTGGAACTGCAGAGGACTGAGGACTAATTTAAGCAATTTGCAGCTATTAGTCCACGATTTTACACTATAAGCGATCTGTCTACAGGAGACATATTTAAAACAGACAGATACTTTTGACCTTCGTCATTTTAATGCATATCATTGTTTTTCACTTCCGGGTGTTAGGGCCACTGGAGGATCTTCCATCCTAATCAAACAGAACGTTATCCATAGCCCTGTTGCACTTACTACTAATCTTCATGCTGTTGCAGTGCGACTAACTTTGCACATTGCGTTTACATTATGCTCTCTCTACATATCTCCGTCTTCAACGTTTCACAAAACTGATCTTCAAGCTCTATATGACCAACTCCCGAAGCCCTGTCTTATTATGGGAGATTTAAATGGGCACACCCACTCTGGGGTAGTGCAAATACAAACGCTAAAGGTACATTACTGGAGGAGTTTTGTTCAGATAATGATTTATGTATTTATAATGATGGTTCAAACACATATTTACATCCTGGTACAGGAACCTATTCTGCTCTCGACTTGTCAGTCACAAATACAGAACTACTAAATGAATTTGAATGGTCAGTCCACGATGACCTCTGTGGAAGTGACCGTTTTCCTGTAAAACCTGTAACTCCATCTAATGTTCCTCCATCATCAAGGCGGAATTTTCAGAAGGCTAACTGGGCTTTCTATGAAACACTGTGTGCTACAAAACTGAAACCTGAACTTTTTATTGACGTTCCTGGTGCTATCAAATGTGTTTTGGATGAACTGAACATCATAGCTGATGAGCGCATACCAAAGTCCTCTGCAATTCCACATATTCGAAAACCTTGGTTCAACGATGAGTGCAAACAAGCTAGGAAGGCAAGGAAAAAAGCAGAACATTATTTCCGTCGCCACCCTATGGTGCATAATTTAGATAAATTAAAAAGTGTAAATGCTAAAGTGTGGCGTACCTTTAAACAGAATAAACGACAATCTTGGCAAAATTATGTATCCAAAATAAATTCTCGAACGCCCATGTCCAAAGTATGGAACATGGTACAGAAAATTAAAGGTAAAGGTACTAAATCTAGCGTCCATCATCTTAAACATGGAGATCAATTACTTACCAATAAATCAGATATTGCGAATAAACTGGGTGAAACTCTCGCTAAACACTCTTCCTCTTCTAATTATGTGCCTAAATTCCAACAATATCAAAAACAACACGAACGGAAAACTATTAATTTCAATTCAGATAATGGGGAAGATTATAATGAAATATGTTCTATTCATGAGCTCCATACTGCTCTTTAACAAGCTCACGATACTGCTACAGGAGCTGATAACATACATTATCAACTCCTGAAACACTTACCAGAATCCTGTCTAGGGACTCTTTTAAATATTTTTGATGATATTTGGATGTCAGGTAAATTTCCTCCCTCATGGCGTGACGCTATAGTAGTACCAATACCTAAACCTGGACGTGATCATACAGATCCGTCAAATTATCGACCGATTTCACTAACTAGCTGTGTTGTTTGCAAAACCATGGAACGCATGATAAATAATCGACTTGTTTGGTACTTGGAAACAAATAACCTTATAACACATATACAATGTGGTTTCCGTAAAACAGAAGTACTGTCGATCACTTAGTGCGTTTGGAATCATTTGTTAAAAACGCTCTAATTAATAAACAACACGTTGTGCCTATCTTCTTTTTATCTTGAAAAGGCATATGACACTACGTGGAAATATGGCATTTTAAGAGCTTTACATGGCTTCGGAATGCGAGTTCGTTTGCCTTAATTTATAGCCAACTTTTTAAATGACAGACAATTCCAAGTCCGCGTGGATTCTACCCTGTCTGATCATTACAATCAGGATCAAGGTGTCCCACAAAGAAGTATTTTGTCCGTGACTTTATTTAGTATCAAGATTAACAGTTTATCAATGGTTTTAACCGATTCAATCAATGGATCGTTATTTGTGGATGATTTTAATATTTCTTGTCGTGGGAAAAATATGCATACTATTGAACGGCAACTGCAGTTGTGTTTAAACAAAATAGATCAATGGTGTCTTGAAAACAGCTTTAAATTTTCTAAATCAAAAACTAATTGTATACATTTCTGCCGTAAATACAAACCTCATAAAGACCCGGAACTATCTTTAAATGGCACTCCATTCAAAGTTGTCAAGGAGGCCAAATTCTTGGGTCTTATTTTTGACTCCCATCTAACATTTCTACCGCATATTAAATCCCTTAAAACTAAATGCCTAAAGGCACTTGATTTGTTGAAAGTCGTTTCCAGTTCTAAGTGGGGAGGGGATCAAGCTACACTCCTACACCGGTATCGATCATTGGTCCGTTCCAAACTTGATTATGGCTCCATCGTATATGGTGGAGCCTGCAAAAGCAACTTAAAACTATTAGATTCTGTCCACCACCAAGGTCTCAGACTTCGTCTTGGGTCCTTTAGCACCTCTCCTGTTGAGAGTCTATACGTCGAGGCAGATGAACCATCTCTTACCGAACGCCGTATAAAATTATCATTACAATATATTACCAAACAACATTCTAACGAGTCTAATCCTGCATATCACTGTATCTTTAATCCTCTTTATGAGGATTTGTACAACAAGAAATCTTCTCTTGTTCCGCCTCTTGGGCTCAGGATTAAGCCATTCATTACTGCTGCCGGCATTGAGCTGGAAAATATATCTCCTTCCCTTCTTCTTTCTTCTCCTCCTTGGCAATTGGTGAGGCCACAAGTTGACCTAACACTGACAAAGTTTAAAAAATCGGAAACTAATGACTTACAATATAAACAAGAATATAATCAATTAAAAATCAAATATAATACATATAAATCCTTATGTACAGAAGGGTCCAAGGATGGTGGCGCGGTTGCTTGTGCCACTGTCATTGGATCCAAAACAATATCTTCTAGATTGCCAGATAATAGCTATTTTCACAGCAGAAGCAAATGCCATATTATAAGCACTTAAATATATTAAACAACATCCTAAACATAAACAGTATATAATATTTTCAGATTCTCTTTCTTGCCTTCAGGCTATTAAATCTCTCTCTTGTAAACATCCACTTTTAATTGAAATAATTGAATTGTATAATTATCTTGCAACTGGCCAATACGACATCGTCTTTTGTTGGTTACCTAGTCACGTTGGCATTTCTGGGAACACACTGGCTGATCTTGCTGCCAAGGCAGCACTCAACAAATCTGTGACACCACTTCTTATTCCTTACTCTCGGATTACAAAGCTAGCATTAGAACCTACATCCGTGATCTGATGCAAAAGCAGTGGGACACCAAGTAGGTATTAATAAATTACATGAAATAAAACCCTATATTGGATACACCTACTTGGGTTGTCAGTCCAGATTTGAAGAGGTCATCATGCGACGATGTCGCAGTGGCCATACAAGGTATACTCATGAATGCCTGCTAAAAGGTGAGGATCCTCCGTTTTGTATCCCTTGTGATGAAAGAATCACAGTCAAGCATGTCTTGCTTGACTGTACTGATTTTGCCATCACAAGGGATAAATATTTTAATGTCAAAACAGTGAAGGATCTTTTTAGTGTTAATTATCATTTAATCATTGAATTTTTAAAAGAAATAGAATTGCTAGATAAATTTTGATGAATGGTTTGTAAATAGATTTATATTTTATTATTGGTAGTTTAGATGAGTAACTTAGATGAGTAACTTAGATTGTTAGTGGCTGTACCCTCAAAGGGCGTTAAAGTACTGTAAAATTATTGTCCTCCCGAGAGGGTACGTAAGTCCCAAAACTTTCAAAGTAAAATGTAAATTTACCACATTGTCATCGTAGTATTTTTGTTCTTTTAACTGCCGGCTACATTTTCCTACAATCGCCAGCAGCTGAAGGGATGGTGTAAATCCAGCTAGGGTCCATGCAGGTAGCAAAGGTACTGTAAGTCCCCATGGTCCCTAGTATGGTGAACTACCTTCAGTTGTTTGTGATCTATAGCCTATTTTTATATTGTGTTGTCCTCTATAATTAAAATGTTTTAGATTTAATTACTAGTTTTACATTTATATCTGTGATATTCTAGTTTTTTACTGTCCTTAGTTGACAGGATTTTATAATCTATCTTTAATTATTGTTAATATATATGTTGTTTTAGTCACGATATGGCTGAAATATTGCTAAAGTGACTTTGGTAATTTTAACTCACGTATGATGCACTACCAAATGCCGACTAAGATCAGAAAGCTTTAACAGTAGTTAGTGAATTATTCAATCAGGGAAAGAACACTGACACAAATTGTAGTATCCTTTGCAACCCACGGGAACATCAGAGAACCACTGTAGTCTGGTAGAATTGGAAGGGATGAGACCAAAGTGTTTCTCAAAAGGACAAATGAAAAGTTTTAGGTGCTGAAAGTGGGTGCAAAACACAGTATTTGAATAATCTATTTCTGGCGGAATAAAAGAAAATCCTTACTTTAAGGTGATAGGGAGCTGTAGAGCCTCTGAAAATTTAACTCCTCCGTCTTTTCTTTTCTAAGTCGTGTATTGTCACCAAAAAAATATTTACAGTAAATCAGCTATCCTAGCGATCGGGACAGTCTGGTAGCCTTGTGTTTAAACCTTTCGCTGGTCACGCCGATCTCCATGGTTTGATTCCCGACATGGGTGCAGTGTGTAAAGCCTATTTCCATGCTATGATATTATTGGAATATTGATGAATGCGTCGAAATTTCTGACTCACCCACTCGATTAACTGGCACACACGGACGGTCACAATTTCATTATTATAGTTTACAAAAACATGTATTACTGTTAAGTACCCGTGAAGGTCCGGGTTAGAATGTGCCTTCAGTAACCCATGTTTGTGGTAAGAGGCGACTTACGGGATCGGTTGTTTAGGCTCGCTGACTTCGTTGACACATGTCATCGGTTCCCAATTGCGCAGATCGATGATCATGCTGTTGATCACTGGATTGTCTGGTCCAGACTCGATTATTAACAGACCGCCGCCAAATAGCTGGACTATTGCTGAGTTAAGAGTTAAGAGTGACTGAGGCATATGAACCATAAATGTACCGTACATAAATATATTCCCACAAATTAATTACCAATACATCCCATGGGCTTCTCATTTGAAAATAGATGCAAGTTTGTCATTATACTGACACACAAAGTGACTTTTACAAATATTTTTGGCATGTGAACATACGAGGAATAACGTGCGCTTGCTTGCTCACAACACATGATTAACACTGCCATATATCGTTCATTTAAAAAAAATGTAGCAGATAGCAACGACGATACCCTCTCCATATCCGTGAGAAATCTGTACAGAGTCGATTGTCATGTCAAGGAGTGTTCCTGATTCAAATCATTTCCATATAAGGGGTATGCCCTGTATGATCGTCTGAGCATTCATGTTTAAATGATCTATTCAGTGCATACAGTTGCTTTGACATTTGACTGTACATTTCAATCAATAAATACCAGTGCTGATCAGAAAGGTTACAAGGTACCAAGGTGCCACTCATACTGTTTGCATAATATTTTCAAACGAACCTCAATCAACCCTGCAAATGAATGCGATTGGAAGTTTTTGATTAATCTAACATTTAGATATACATTGATATATAATTTCAAACGCCTTTAAGCTGATAATGTTAGTGCGTTATTGAAATGTTTTCGTCAGGGATTTTCGCTATGAAATATTGAAGTGGCATGAACCCTTTCCGCAATAAGTTGGGAAGAAAACTTGTTTTGAAAACGCCTGTAGAGCCCCAAAGTAGTCAGCACCATACGTCGTGCGATTCAAACGTTCTCGACATTGCAGGAACTCTTAAATCAAATCTGATCACACAAGAGCTAGGTAATTTGTATTCCATACATTTCAATTTTACGTTGATTCATAAAACAAAACAGCTTTTGTAAATGGCTGGAGCAGTAACACTTGCCGCTAATTCTGTTTCATAAATGGAAAAAAGCAACAACCCAGATTTCACTAACTTCTTTCTTTTTCAGTGTGTATTACATCAAAGAAAGTTACAGTTCCACTACGGATTCTCTGTGGGTACTCCTGTCTAAATCAAAAGAGGATCTCGCGTGAATGCTTAGTTTAACACATGACAGACAGACAGTATTTATTCAGTAAAGTGGCCCTCGCCCTTAATACAATCAGACTGATATTGTGTTTAGTGGGTGCGCGTAACAACTTTGCAGCTCTATGCCCTGGCGATTATCAATTTCTGTACATGGTATAGGCCAACATTGTATATGACAGCATCGTTTTTGCTTTCCAAAAGATTTAGGACAGAGTAATGAGTAAGTGGTTCTTTAGTGAACTTTGTTATATATATATATCGTCCTAAGTATATCATAAGCATTACAAATAAATAGTACATGATATTCATTTTCTATATAATGCTGGCGTCTGGTTTTACAAAAAGTACACAGCCTTTCGTTATATTCAATTCCATTATACCTGCCACATTCAACAGCCGTATTAAAATTACTGCATTCTTAAATGTATAGGAATATCACAACACAAATATCTTTCAACATTTAACACAGTTTTGAACTCCTTGTAAAATATACATTTAGGAGATTCACTAGCTGATGAGAACCAAGACTGTTTTAAGTTATCACCTAGCCTTAGCTTAAATAGATACACAAAATATTCCACATTTCCAATTTCTTGGCTTAGCCAAGCATAACCAAATCCATATTGAAACAGGATGTGTCTAACTTTTGTTACCCTTTTTGTATAGCCTAAGCTATCTAGTGATCTATAACATTTAATAACATTGATGTGGGAATCTATTTTGTGGCATATGTATAAGTCTACACCAGAACTTGATCACTCTTGACATTTATAAATGCTGTAATGGGGGTCTGCCACACTCTCCAAGAATCATACCATTTGTAGTTCTTTACCCTTAAGTATTGTTTACAAAATTTTATGTGCACAGCCTCTATTATTTTGGAGTGACATGTTTAACACATGATAATATTACTAACAAAAAGACGAAAGAGGCTACGTTAATCTACTTGTCATCTCAGGTCATCCTTCTGGCTATGCAATCTGCCAAGGGTACAACTGACTGAGGTGAACGGTTAACATAAATGGCTTTTGACAATGACCAATTTGATGGAGATTAAAATGAACGTTATTTCTAATTACTGATCTTGGGTAACGTATGTCGAAATTTCATATTTGTCAAAACATACTGGTGCGAAGTTAACTTATTAAGCATTCACACTTTGCCATGGTATAGGTTGACTGGTTGGGGTCAAATATGCACTACCAACTTATACTCACCACATTGCCGACATCATAATGTAATTAGTGATGAACTGAGCATGTTATTACAAAATAACGGACTAAACAATTTTCGCCCAGAATGGATTTGGCATCATTGTTGGGTTCAGTCTTATAACTGAATTCGGAACGCAAATACATTTCTATCTGAAAGAAGTATTAGTAGACGTGTGATCGTACTGTAATCTGAGTAAGACTGGTATGGCGGAGACTGGTTTCTTTAAAGGTCACATGCAACCAAAAAAATCAAACATAACTAAAACACAATTAGCACTTCTTCATGACATATAATATGCATTGCTGATTATGAAAAAATAAATAAAAAAAAATTATAAGCGTATAATCGCAGATCAAAAGTGCATTATTTTGTACTTGGGTTTACCTCCCTCGAAACGAAGCAGCCGGGATACCGAACCCAGTCAGAGCGGGTGGGTGTGCACTCAAGTGTAACGGCTGGTTCATTAGCAGATGCCGCCTTCACAGCTCATTGTGTGTGTATATATAGAGATGTTGGGTTTTGTAAATACATGCTCATTTTTTGTGTATAACATTTTGCAATCAACAGACATCATAACATGTCATGTGTTCAAGTATCACACCTGCCTGTCTGTGTAATTACATAATGTGACAGAGACCAAACTCGGGCCATAAATCAATGCGTTTTGTTTATGGTGTATAGCCTGATTGGTGTTAAGTTCAAATTGCATGTGGTCAGTGATCGCAGTTGTGTATTGATTATTGTCATTAGCAGACAGGCAGGCAGACACACAGGTGTCAATAAAACAAGACATTGAGTTTTGTCTGTGACAGCGACATATCTATATCACAGTCAGAAATTGTGTACAACGCTAAATAATGACATTGCTTTTAAGTATCTAACTGAGAAAGTGACTCGGTAAGAAGAACGTGTGGTGAAATAGACAAATGAAATTATATAAACAGTTTATTTACTGTCATAACATATAAAAAGCTCGCGCCTGTGAGATATCAACAAAACATTATAAAATGGCTCACACCAAAGCCTTCACCGAGTATTCACCAGACAGCCCGCTTCCAAGTTGCGCGAACGTATTTCACTGCGCACGTGCTATGAGCGCAGCCCAGTTGTTGAAACCCGTATTCCCCAGAAAAGTCTGGGGAAAATTAGTGAAACGTTTGAACTCCGATTTCGCGCGTTTTTTTTCATCGCGTTATTTTTCAACTTTATAAGTTGAATTTGTATATTTGACGCTTTGTTTCGGTAAGTCCATACCGAAAGCTATCAGAATCTGCAAAGTTGTGTTTTACGTTGCATGTGACCTTTAACACTATGTATTGTTTTCTTTTGATTGAACACATGCAACAATGACTATTTGATAGCGATTCATTAACATTCTCAGAGTCCGACAAACGAATCTGTCTCATAAACATGGATAGTTATTTGACGCTTTTGTATGTGTGGTGATGGTACAGGATACACTTATCTTTTTGTAAACACCTAGTGTCATCAACGAGGAGAGCTCTATGGATATACAACTTCTTTAATATATGACCTAGTGTCATCACTGTTAGACTGTGATTTCGGAACACTTGCTTATGATATAGTCGGAATCATGCAACTAACGCAATAGCTACATATTTATCGTCTGTTGGGATTTTGCTAGCTTTTATCTAGCTCTGACAAACAATGCACAGAGAACACAGAACCTAACGTGGTACCTGTATTTGAGAGTCAGACTACAAAGCAACACTCTTCGTCTCATTCAACACATTTTTATGAAAAAACGATCAAACGTAAATAAATCATATAACATTTCAAATACTATTTGTCACTATACTTACTAGAATGAACACACAAACAGTAATTAAAAATTGCCCTCAATTCTAATGGAGAAACGTTTTACATGAGTCTTCAGCATGTTTTTGTACTGTTCAATGCATCTGCAAAGAAATAACAGCATTATGAATACAAAAATATACAAGTTGTGAAATGTGAGTCGCGGATGTTCCATAGCAGGATGATGTGAACGGTTTCAGGTTCAGACAGAACGTTGCAGGGATTCCAGTGAGGCAAGTGATCTAAATTCTAACCCATGCAGCAGCGGATGCTCCCTCAAAACTGAATGTCGGACAACTGTTTGTCTGAACCACTTATCTTACGCATCCCTCTGACAAGTCTAAATGCACATCTCCCACAGATAAAAGCTATGAATACACAATGCCTTTTAAAAAGTGAGCTTACATTACTTTTCCAAACTCAACGAAAATGCAATTACCTCGATTACGACAGCCGATGTGACGTTAGATATTAACTCACTCACTCCATTACGACAAACAGTTACTTCCCAGATTGCACCAGTAACATTACTTGTAGAATCCAATGTATGGTGGAATTTCTCTAGCAGATTTCCATTTTACAGCCTTGTATTTATTTCTGACGTCCCCTCAAATCGGACTAAAATTGAAGGAAATGTGCACATACTTCTTTATCTTTTTGTGTTCGGGCTTGTCAGCCCACATGGTTAAATCGGTTAATATGCACATATGAAAACGTAGATATATGTTCTTCAAAGATTCTAGTACCTTTTTATAAACCAAACAGTTCATTTTTATAAACCAGTTCAGTTCTGGATTGATGATGATTTCGGCCGTAACCTCTGAAAGGACTGCGTTGGTCACATCAAAGTTTGCCAAGAAATACGTCATAAGTATGAACTTATGGAAGTGGTTGCTCACCACGTTGGGTAAAATATTGGGAATGAATGAAGGAAGACGTTTTTGAAACCAGCAGAACATCAGAAGAGCACTCTAAATTGGACACATCTATGATGATCCTTTCTCTCTCTTCTTTGTAGCAACAAATTAAATGTAAAGATTGGTCGGATTTGGTGGGTTTAAACAAAGTTTCACACAGAGTGGATTGAAGATGTATTAAGCCAAAAGTCGCTGTAAAATAACCTATTTCGAGTCTATTTAGTATTCTAGATTTGGAATAGAGACACATTCTGAGAAACAGATTTATCTCCTGTACGCCTTGGGCCAGGTTCCATTCATTTCTAATATGGGCGTTCCTCAACAAGGGATCAATATTTGAAAGCAGCATCTGTGAAGGATCTTTTTAATGATATAAGTTGTCATTTTATAATTGGGTATGTAAGTCCCATTTCACTCGAAGTATTTGTCATCCTCTGTGTTTAAATCGCACAATATATACTTCGCATAAAAGTTTAGACTCACTAGATTAATAAAGCCACTTACTTCAGGCAACTGTTCTAAACTAAATATTGCAAAATACACCATACTGTTTAAAGGTACTGTTTACACAAACTGTTCACACAACTTTATACCAAAACGCAGCTGTTAACATGCACGATATTTGTACATGCTTTTCAGCAATTTGATGCATGATCCACGTGCAATTCATCAAAATTTGCAGTTGGTTCCCCCAAGTTAGTGGAGAAATCAATGTTCGATGTAACCATATATATATACGACTTGGCGATCTACAGCCTGTTTTCATACTGTTTTCTTTAATAATATCGTTTTATGATAACATGCTAGTTTTACCTTAGTGTATGTGATACTCTAGTAGTTTTACTGTTCTTCAACGACAGGTCTTTATTTCAAATCTTAATGATATATAATATAATAATGGACTGTTCCCGACACGATTTGGCTGAAATATTGCCGAAGTGACGATAATTTTGAACTCACTCACTATTATGAACGGGCACAATAAGTGAACAAAATAGAAAGCCATCCTGGCTTTCAGCGCTGTGATAGAACGCAATGACCTCAGGGCCACCCTTTCACATACGAAATTTTAAAGTTAACAGTGTTTTATTTATACATAGATGTTATTCATTAACTGGTATGGGGAGGCTCTTGAAAGGCGTGTAGAAGTTGGACGACCATGAACAGATGACACGTTTTATGGTTAACAGACTTCTTTCTATTCCTTATACGACGTTTCAGAGCTAATAAGCTAAACTCGTGCAAATTTACACACGAAACATGTTTGAATCTTTCAACTATAACTGTAATCGTCATATAAAATATATTGATTGTTTCGTTGTAAGGCAGCGACACAATTCTGTTTTCGTTGTTATCTTTTGTCGTATTAATACTGTAAAAATAACCTTGCAACATTTTGATATTGTTCTCTGTATTTCATAAGTAAATATTTGGTTTCAGTTTCTTTGTGAACTTAGCTTTACAATTATTTGAAATTACATTGTGTGGACACTACATCAACATCTGAACGCAAAGAATAGCTATTGTTTGATATGCTAACCTTTTCAAGGGAAACTATTTATGATATTTCAAGAGATCTGGTTTCGAAATGAAAACATTTTCTATTGAAGTGCTCGCATTAGACTGGAATTTCCTGTTTGAAACTTTTACATGAAATGCACTCACTGCCTCATTAGATACGATGCCCGACTTCAATGCTACAGGACATTGTGATTAACTTGTGAAAGAGTGTTTATAATACAATAGCTGCAGTTACAAGAAATGCATTGCCTCAAAGGAGTCAGACTTTGTGTTATGCAAAAGTTCTCTTCAGTACACCAACATTCAAATAATAACCGATCAACGTCGAGATCTGTAATATGCAATTCCCATGCATTACGTTTCGATTCTCTGTTTGGACACCAAATAAAACAGTGGATGGTGGTGGTCGTAATCATTACAGTCAGGTTTGATTTCAGAGTAAAACTCGAAGAGTAAAGCTGGAAATCATTCACATTCCTTCCTTATGACGTGGGGCGGTGGGGTAGCCTAGTGGTTAAAGCGTCCGCTCGTCACGCGGAAGACCCGGTTTGATTCCCCACATGGGCACAATGTGTGAAGCCCATTCCTGGTGATATTGCTGGAATATTGTTAAAAGCGGTGTGAAACATTACTCACTCACTTACTCCTAATGAAGTACCTCTACAAATAAAGCTGAAGTTGAGATTCAACTGCTTGCGTGTGGTGACTGTGTTGAACGCATCAGAATACAACTATCACACAAACAAGAAAGGCTTTAACACCGTGCCACTAACGGCTGTTCTCTTGACAACATAATCGGCAAAGGTTTCTAACAACAACTCCACCAATGACTCCTAGCACTTGTCAACAACCTCATGAAATATAGCTGTACAGAGATGACGTGTATTTGAAACGTACTTATTTAAACGAACATGTCAGATTTTTTGTCAATTTTGTAGAGTTTCCTAAAATGATACCCACGTGTACTAACGTCTTTCCCATCTTGTTATACATTGTTCTGCGTATCCAATATATGTTTTGGATCATCATCACGGGGATGAATGGAGGTAATGCTTTTAGTCTGACCATCTTGTTATACATTGTTCTACGTATCCAATATATGTTTTGGATCATCATCACGGGGATGAATGGAGGTAATGCTTTTAGTCTGACCATCTTGTTATACATTGTTCTACGTATCCAACATATGTTTTGGATCATCATCACAGGGATGAATGGAGGTAATGCTTTTAGTCTGACCATCTTGTTATACATTGTTCTACGTATCCAACATATGTTTTGGATCATCATCACAGGGATGAATGGAGGTAATGCTTTTAGTCTGACCATCTTGTTATACATTGTTCTACGTATCCAACATATGTTTTGGATCATCATCACGGGAATGAATGGAGGTTATGCTTTTAGTCTGACCATCTTGTTATACATTGTTCTACGTATCCAATATATGTTTTGGATCATCATCACGGGGGTGAATGGAGGTGATGCTTTTAGTCTGACCATCTTGTTATACATTGTTCTTCGTATCCAATATATGTTTTGGATCATCATCACGGGAATGAACGAAGGTAATGCTTTTAGTCTGACCATCTTGTTATGCATTGTTCTTCTTAGTATCCAACATATGTTTTGGATCATCATCACGGCAATGAATGAAGGTAATGCTTTTAGTCTGGCCATCTTGTTATACGTTGTTCTTCGTATCCAACATATGTTTTGGATCATCATAACGGGAATGAATGGAGGTGATGCTTTTAGTCTGACCAGTTGTTATACATTGTTCTGCGACTCCAATATATGTTTTGGATCATCATTACGGGAATAAATGAAGGTAATGCTTTAAGTGTGACCACTATGACTGTCAAAATCACATGACTATCTGTAATGATTATACCTTACATACAAACAAAGCTCCAAAGAGTTGAAAATGTTCGTCGGCAATAGATGAATACTTGACAGTAATCCCTTGTGTGTATTTAGATGGACGAGAAGCTCCATTAACGTGGTTAATACATTACATCAAAAGAGGGAAATTGTTATTGTCTGGTTATTATTAATGCACACACTTATAGTCATACAAACTGCTGCAATAAATGAGAAAGTGTGTGTGTGTGTGTGTGTGTGTGTGTGTGTGAAGGGGGGATAATTTCATGTGTGTGTGTGTGTGTGTGTGTGTGTGTGTGTGTGTGTGTGTGTGTGTGTGTGAAGGGGGGATAATTTCATGCTGTGTCAGTGGATGAAGTGGTCAGTCTATGAATGATGGTTCAGACGCATGTCGCTGCTTATAATATCAGGACACTTGTTTGTTCAGGGCTACCGGCTGTTGCAATATAGCTCGAATGTAGGCATAACATATGAAACAATGATTCTGTATGGAATTCTGAACTTTCATTCCACAAATAACCGTGAAAAGTAAAATAAAGTATCTCCACAATGGGCTTTTGAATATGAAGTGAAGGTACGTGAGAAATGTTTTGCATGGCCAAGCTCAGACTCTCCTAAAGCTATTTTAATGACATCACTTCAATCTAGTCGGATTGATAAGACCATGTAATATTATGAGACAGTATGCGACAGTGATTAAACTGTTATTCATAGTCCCTGTTGATTCGGTGAAGGACAGTGGTGTGCTATACATAGATCTGCACTATATTTACACAGTTCCAAAGGCGTCCATAGTCTTCTGACCCACAGAAAATCAAATCATAGAATGATCTGGGCTATGAAACCCATATTCCAGAATCATTTGCATGAAAGAGGAATATAAGGTGAGCTAGCTATTGCCTCTCGTCCCGCATTACACATCTAGCCATCACGAGACCGACAATGTGTGATGATCATTCCCTTGGATACCCTAGATGCCCAGCTCTTACTTCAAAGTTTGGGCAGCATTTATATTTTATGTGCCTCTCATCGATCGACCGACCCTTCTAATTATGTTGCCTTTTTTTTCGTCCCACCGACCCATATTCAGAATTTGGTGGCTACGTGAAACACATAAAAAAATGATACCCTTAGAATACTGTCCCGAGAGGTACACATTACCATCATAGATCTTCTTGCTACGACCACCGCTCTTGTATCATATGCCCCCGTGGATTTATACTGCCATATTGATACCTTTCTTTTGATTTGTGTGAAGGAGTGAGTGAGTTAACATTTAAAGTCACTTTGATAATATTTCAGCCATATCGTGACTAAATCAAGTTATAGGTTAATATAAATGAAAGGTAAATTATAAAAACCTTTCATTTATCACCGAAGGACAGTAAAACAACTAGATTATCACAGACAAAAATTTAAAACAAGTAACTAAATCTAAAACATTTTAACTATAGAGGACAATACAATATAAAAACAGGCCATAGATTGCCAACAAATGAAGGTAGATCACCATACTAGGGACCACGGGGACTTACAGTACAGTTGCTTCCTGCATGGGCTCCAGCTGGATTTACATCATCACTTCAGCTGTTAGCAATTTCTTTTGATTTGTGAAGTTAATTTATTTTAGAATACTTTTGTTAATTACATGACATTTCTTTGATGTGTTGCTTTCACACAAATATTTTACGGATTGATTCCCAGTTGACCTTTGCGTTTGAAATTGGGAATCCAGACATAACACTAATAACATCTGTTCCTGAGTTAGTAGCATCAGGCTGTTTTGAACAAATTTCGCGTTATGTTGAATACATATTTGTTTTGACAAGGGAAGGCGTTTAGAGCTTGAGCAGCGGAGAATCATGGAGATCGTGAATAACAACCTTCGATTAGTAAGTGCATACCAATTATACAGTTGGCGCCATTGTAAATGAATCAGTTCGACAAAATATATATCCTTGTAATGTATTATGCTATCTTGGATATGTTTACTTTTATCACTGCACTGACTGTATTCCCTCTGCGATATCCATTGAGGACAATTTGAATAACAATGAGACGAATACATGTCCAGGTCAGATATCTACAGCCAGAGAACACACTTGTAGGACTTAGATGTAATACAAAAAATCAAATTATTGGAGCCCGAGGCTATTACAGAGACGCCGGTATCGGAATTGGCTATATATCGTTTATACTTCACATGCTGCTTGGAATTGAATGTGACGGCAAGATATATCTCTAAATGTATATTTGTCTGTGGTGTTACAGAAATTATTTGTTTGGGACGATGTAATAGATTATTCATCTGTAAACTGTGATGTGATGTCATCTTGGGTTGTTAGCATATTTGCATACCCTAGTGATGTTATAATTTGCACGTTTGTATTGCATATTGCTTTTCAACAGTACTAGGTCTATAGCCACTTATTAATGACCAAGGATCAACACGATGCGTGGACATTTTGCTCTGAAGCATATTCCTAGGAATAAGAGCTAACATTACAACAAGAGACTCCAAGGGCACATTAAAACTGGCTGGAAAACAAATATCTGGAATTCAAAATGAGTGAATAGGTGTCTCGGTGTCTGTGCAGTTTCATTATTGTGTATCAACTATGAAAAAAATGGTCCAAAGTCCATCTGCAAAAAGGTACAATGGAGAGCGTTGAAAATCAGTTTCAATCTTTCTTTGTGTGTAACATATATTTACTGATAGTCATACGTTTATTGCAGTCATAGGGGTTACAGTAAGAGCTAAGCTTGCAATTATTTAAGTACACAACGGTATACTTCACAAAACTATAACAATAATAACACAATCAATTCCAGTACTTTGTCAATTCAATTGTCTCTGTGCAGTTTTAAATCATTTGTACAGTGAAACCGTAGGAATTGTGTTGTCCTAAGTGAATCGGATGTTGAAACTATACTAAAAGCCATTAAAAAATGCAATTTGACATTCATACTTTCTTTACTCACACTAATTTCAACATATATAAACCTAACTGGCAGATATGTTTTAAGTCAACATCTGTGAATAATTCCATCTGAAAATGTCCAGTCAACAACAACATCAGTGACGCAAACACCACATCACACAAAGGAGGGGTCACTTGCAGTCAATATTGTGTGTGTCCCAAGACATGCTCGCAGTCTTTGGGGCATTGAAAGACACACATTTCTCAGGAACAGCTGTTGGATGGTCTGCAGCCTCTGATGGTCTGTGGTCTGATCATGACACCACCCCCTCCAAAATGATCATGTTCAAGGACACAGTTTGGCGCAAGTCTTTCTCCTTTACGTCGATAAATCTGTTGACGTCCATCTGCAAAGGATAAGTTAAACCTGGATTCATCTGAAAAAATGACATCTGGCCATGTCCTGTTGCCAAGATTGGCCCCATTTGCTGCCCATCGCTGTCTGGCAAGTCTGTGGTGATGCAATAAGGTTGGACCACGGTACGGGTGACGACACCGGATGTTGAAGGCAGCAAGGCGTCCTTGCACCTTTTGGGCGCTGAGATGACGTAGACTTGTCCCAATTGTCCTCCTTGCCTAATCATCAGCTGTTTGGAACCGATTTCGCAAGTGTGAAACTCGGATATTGCGGTTTTGTCGAGCTGTTATCACAGGTGGTGCACCAGGTCGCGGACGATCAGCAACACTTCTGGTAGCCCGAAAACGTTGTCTGAGTCGACTTACAGTGGATGGATGCACATTGGCAATCATCACATCTGAAGCACCTTAGTTGACCATACCGATAACCTGATTCCTTTCGTCTTGTGTCAAGTGTGGCATTTTCTCAAAGTGATTGAGTTCCACAATGCCTTGTGCTTTTACAGGGCCTGGGTGCAGGTAATGCATGTGCACAACGTGTTTCATGAATGTGGTTGTGTTTACGAGAAATGTCAAAGGTTCAGTTTTAAGTATCAAAGTTCATGTGAGAGGAATGCTCCGGGATTCGAACTCGAAATGGGCCAGAATAACAGCCTTTTATCCCTAAATCCTCTGTATCGCAGGAAAAAATCTTCAATAGAACTGGCTTTGTAAGTTTCAGGACAACAAATACCAATTGCGTTTTTAATGGCTTTGAATTAGTATATGATGTTACAAAGAGTTCAACACAGTCTCCACACGCAAGCACATTATGCCAGAGTGCATGCTTGAACTTCATGTTCAACTATATGTGAATAAGAATTGAAATGAGTTTTACAACTTTATCTCTTCGACTTTGCACGGAAATCAAAACTGACTGACTATGGGTTTTACTCGAAAAGGTTAACTGCAGTGTTCCGTTTCTGAAGAAATATGTGTACTGCACGGTATTTTGAGAGTCATTTTATCAAACAATCACTCGATCTAATCATAAGTTTTATTCACGTTTACATTTGTATGTCGAAAGTGGGTATCCATACATGCCCTTTAATATCTACTGCAACTCTAAGGTTACAAAAACAAGAAGTACATATTTACTAAAGATGGGAAAAATAAACAACGTCAGCAGATTCTTTAAAACGTTGCAAGAGTACGTTTTACGGCGTTAATACAATGAAACAAGATTGCAACGACGATAAACAAGTAATTGTCTTGTGGACGATGTAATGAAAGCTTATATTTGCTCAAATTATTTGCAATCCATCTACGTCATACAACTGAAATACACCTGAGTACTGAGGTAAACAACAAACAAAGCATGCATTCCAACACATAGTCCTCCGTTAACTGACCTCCCATGGGCTCAAGAAGCTTCGAGTTTAAACATCAAATACATTTTCTTATCTACGTTCACAGAAGTAACCTTTATATAATAGTACCCACTTTTATATTATAAAACATTGTTAACTGGTAAAAGGCAAAATATGAAAAGGGCGGAAGCATAGCCTTGTGCTCAAAGCGCTTCTCCCACATAGCTGAAAGTCGGAATAAAAGTCGAGACATCCAATGTTTTCTATTTTCTTCAGGTATTGTGTCCGCAGATATTAGCAATATGTCCAAGGAGTATAGGGCATAGCGCTTTTTCCCTAATGTGTCCCTTTCGAGCTACAGATTTAGAAATAGACTCATTAAACGCAATGTAATTTGCAGTTTCTTTGAGCATATTACATCTTCAACTTACCCCTTTGTGAGACTTTGTCTTAACCCATTCAACTCCGCCAACGTTTAAATTTGCAATTTGTTGCCACTATCCCAGGAGAGAGAAAGGATCATCATAGATGCGTCCAATTTACAGGGTTCTTCTGATGTTCTGATGGTTTGAAAGAAGTCTTGGAATCTGTGTCTTCATTCCTATCCTGATTGATATAGCATAATTTCACTTAACATGGTGAGCATGCCCATCCTCAAAGCTCATACTGCCCCTTATCTTACTCTTCGACAAACTTAAATGTGACCCACGCAATCCTTTCAGACTTTAAGAACCAAGTCATTATCAATTCTAAACAGGCTCGGTTAGGTTTATATGTAGGAAAGTGAGACCTGGTAGAAATGAAATTTATATTTGTGTAGCTTTAGGGAACTTTGGAAGCATATTCAAGGCTGCAAAAGCAATTCGGTCAGACAGAGAAATTCTGACCTACTTTGCATACTTAAAGGGCAAGTGTACAGGAAACTAAACCTTTTTTTGTCTTGCACTTTTAATCAGGAAAAAATGTTTGTCAAGTAGTTTTATATCCAAACCCGTACATATATCAGAAGTAACTAATTTATTTTTGCGTTATATCAATTCATATGTTCAACATTTACCGAGAGTTCTGTGTCCACAATAAACACAACCATGGCTTATGTCCATTGGAAATGACGTCATTGTTGCCCAAATGATAAACGAATGACGTCGTTAGACCTTTATTAGACCCATTTCACGTGTTGCAGGTACAGGTGCGGTTCTTGTGTCTCGAGGCGCAGGCTACTGTTTTAATCCAGCTGTTGCCTGGCCGTCAGCTGGCTATGTCATCAGTTCTACACTGTTATGACGTTCCAGTTGGAAAAACGTATACATTGTACTAAATGTGTTACCACGTAACCAAATTGTATAACATTCAACCTGTGTCGGTCGCCTTTTCAACGGTATCTTTTTCACAAAACTAAAATGTGCACTACATCTAGCATGCCATCGGCGAATGTGCCGGCATTCTACGTTTGTTACTAAAATTGCTACTTAAATCGTACAATATGTCCCTCCTCTTCCACCTTCACTTTGATATCGATACCATATCCATGTACATCACCAAAATAAATGCAGTTTGCACTTTTGAACTCTGTTTGAAATTAGTTTTTCTAAATCATCCGCTCATTGTACATCAAATATACTGAAAATTACATGCATCGTAAATCACGCCAGCTTTGACACATTACTACATCATCATTCACTGCGTTTTGCGTGTCCTAATTCAAATGTCAAATTTTACTGGCAGAATTGAATTTAAAAAGAAAAGACCTATCATTGTGATCAGCGTTAGTTTTGTTGTTGTATGATCAAATCACTAATGCTCGTTCTGACACATTGTCGATGAACCGAGATTCGCTGAGAATGTTTTGGAAAATACGCTTTGCAAACACAATTAACGTCAAAGTGAATTTTCAGTCATTTTACAGAGTGTTTATAAAATCACGTCACATGTATGTCGGCTATATTTTGCCCATAAAATCAATTGTATATAGTTCAACACCATCTTCCTGATACGAATCTCTGAATTTCGCATACAGTTCAAAATAAACTGACAAATGGACTTTGTCACCAATTCGAAGTGTTTCACTGAAATCGAACGAAATATATCAGATGCCGCGCTGGGAAAGGACCACTGGTTTGAAATGTAAACAAAGCCAATCCCAGATTTTACACTGTGTATCCGCTCGCCTACTTGTTGCATACACTTGCTCATTAGTTTTAGAATATGCATGGGAAAGGTATCGTAGCAAGCGATAGTTAAATAAAATAGGTGTATTCGATTGATTTTCTAGATTCATCACAACATATCATGGTTTCTGGAAGCGTGACGCCATGACTGACGCAAACTCACGTACAACGATGACGGTACCTCTCTTAATTTCTGACTATTTCCCTTGGTCACTATGAAAACAAGAAGAAAATAACAACCAGCAGACTGATAGAATTTTCGGACTACTTACATGTCGCATTTATGCATATACGTTGCTTGAAACAACGAAAATTTCTTCGACAACTCCGGCGTACTCGTGTCAGTTAACACGCCATTTTGAAAAAGTCGCTTCCCGATAGTGATGTCATACGGACGTCAACATTGTTATACATATTTGGTATTTCCATTGAGGTGAGGTTATAAATGAAAACACACACGATCAATCTGTCCTGCTGCTTACATTTTCTGTTCTTATGCTTCTTTTCGAACTTTTTCACGTGATTAATTTCAGTATTATTATCTTTTGATTTGGGACTAGACAGTAGACCAGTTTAAAATCAAGTGGCACCAATTACGTCATAATCAAAGGGCGGTAACTCTGGCCTGTTTAGCTCCGCAAACAAATGCTTCATATTGGCATAACATTTCAGCACTTATTTTGAGGGTTATACTTACATTGTAAGAAAAATGAGTATATTTTCAAACATTGGTATTAACTAATTAAAACAGTTCACTTTGATTCACAGAAGAATAAATGTGATTTATTCGTGTACACCTCCCCTTTAAGAAATGCTACTGGTGCAATTGGGGACGTAACCATTTGTCGAAATGCAGGTAACTGCGAAGTAATATTTAAGCTGACAATCTTCTGAAAGGCATAGGCATAAATACATTGCCAGAAGTGTAGGGGTCGTTGACAAGAGGATTAACGTAGTCTCTTTGTTACAGCTATCATGATGTGTTCAACAAAGCCTCCATGCGAGTTCCTCGTTTGTTGGAAACACGAGTACCACAGAGTATCTCTCTACTGCAACTGAAACCTTCTTTGAAGTAATTCGCACTGAAAAAGAATGATGTGAAATAAGGGGTTTTTTTTTCTATTTATAGAACAGAATTGCCGGCAAGTATTACTGCAACGACCATTCACTGAAGCAGTTTTGTTTGGTGAATCAACGAAAATTGAAATGTATGGATTACAAATTACATAGTTCTTGTTTGATAAGATCTGATTTAAGAGTCAGTGCAATGTAGAGAACTACTGAATGACTTCTTTAGTGCAATGCTCTTATTATACACGACATGTTATGACTTTCTTGTGAATAACAACAGATCATTGCTACTTAAACTAATGCATCCGATGTTGTTGGGTTCATATCACTTCAATATTTCATAGCAATACGTTTCAATAATACAGTGAAATCATTAGGTTTAAAAGAGCATTAGACATTAATCTGAATGTATATCTCAAGTGTCACATTAATCGAAGACTTTCAGTCACACTTTGGGGTTTTGCTTGGTTGATTGTGGATTGTTTGGAAATGTGAGACAAACAACGACACGTCGATACCTTGCCGCCCTTCCGATCAGCACTGGTATTCATTGATTGAAATGGACAGGGTGTGAGTCGAAAAGATTATTATTATTTAAAACATCTGCCGAAAGTTGTGCATTAAATCGATCAACATGAAATGAATACATTTATTTTAAATGAATTGAGAACACACTCCATGCGAAGATCATGGGACATATCCCTTACCTGAAAAGGATTGTGAGATGGACATAGTTTGCCATCTTTCTCATCTACAATTACTTGAGAATGAATTACCTAAGACACTGCAAGTGTCTCTTAATCACATGACAAAATATTTTGACAATTTCTCTTGTGTATCATCATTACAGTAACTATATTTGACTTCAATCTTTCCTGATACGACTTGTTACTATGGACCTAGGCAGGGTATATGACCATCACAAACAAGGCTCGTATTGTGGTGACTTCAGACGTAATTTAAGATGAGCGCCAATAGCTCCACAAAAGTAAGTGGGTAAGAACAGAAGCCTCTAAAGGTCTGCCTAATTATAGCGTAAGTCCAAATATAGCACACCACGGCCACTCACTAAATCCACAATGAATAACAGTTGAGACACCATTGCACAACACATGAATACTAATTCATAACACATGACGGAAAGTATGTTAAGCTTTGTCTTTGCGGGAATGGTGTGCACTTTTACACTGCAGTAAAGGTTTTGTTGAAACCAAATTGGCTCACGTCAGACCATATAAGATAAAAATATAGGATTAGATGTGGTTAAAACAGATTTTATGTCATCACAGCCTACAATCACAGTCTAATTAAGAGGATATCTGATCTATTTATGTGACCACAACATGACTCAGACGTAACAAATCTACCATTTATAGGATTGTAATAAATGATTCTGGAGACGGACGTGTAGGGAGGCTACCAAAATTCACGACATAAAGGATTACACGTTTGGCAAAGTGGTAGTTATGCTGTTTGCAACCGTGTTCGTCACCGAAGAGGACAGCTCTTTTCCACTTTATACCAAATGGAATTTGCTTCTGAGTATAGTGAAAGTGGGTATTTTTATACACAGACACTTCAAGCTTTCCTTTCAATTACACAAAACATACTTGATGAAAGTTGGAACTCAAAAACATTTATCATCTTGGGAATATTAGAATTACACAGATATTCCAACAACCGATAGTCGCCTGGCTTTTCCATGTGGAAATAACAAACCTATTCACCACGGTTATGATAAATATTGATCAAAACTAAATATTTAATTTAGTGGTATCTATCTCCATCAAATTAAATGGAACTTTTGTCAAATTTGGAATTGATGGCTAAGTTACTGCCATCACCAAGAAAGTATCCATACAAGGTGTAACTTCGTACGATTACCAGAATCCAATTCCAATAGCTAATCAGATTTCCTCCAGCACATACTCCCAGCCATTCTACAGTTACCATTGCCATCAACCGACGACAGACCCAGAGTTGATTTATTTTATAGAATCCATGATATAACTTGAACATTAGTTACTCCCATAGACTCCTGTTACAATGTCTGGACCCAGGTGGAGCAAAGTCTGAGTTTAGTAAGAAATCTCAGCTAATAGTTCTCTACCACCTGATATAACCACTGCGTTTACTGTCAGTCAAATAGTCTGGTTTCAGTTGGTCTTATCGATATCGCCAATTATTGGTTTGGTACAACAACCTTACAGACTGTCTACATCTACACAGGTTCTAATCAAACCATAAGCACCGCCTTTCCTAAACAATCACGCGTATTCAGAAAGGGCTCTAATGCGGCAATGCCTTTATTATAATCTGGTCTTCAGCGTTTATTACGTCATGTCAGCTGAATATGCCTAAGGGTATTATCACATGTCAAGACGGTCCTACGATTCTAAAATTATCTTCTTGTTCAATCACGCTTACTAAAAGCATATATGATCACAAGCTGACTCTGTTCCAAATTACCTGTTACCAGTCTGCTGAACATGGCGCCACCACACATCTTTGATGAGGAGCCAAAGGGATGCAATTACATTTAGACGCAACACACTTGACTTAAGCTCTTCAAGGATAATGCTGATTGAGCACCACACACTCCGGAAAAAGTGTTATTTCTTCCGATCTTGACCACATTCATCCATTGTTAAGGAGATCAAAATGATTTTCTCTTGACAAAAGTAGGAGTGTTTGTTTATAAGTGCTAAGATAGATCTTCAAGAGTACGTCTAAATACGTGAAGCCGGAGAGACCTTGTCCTCAAGAAACCTACAAAAGTCCGAAACAAATCCCTTGGTATTTCAAAAGGAATAAACCAATTATGCTTAAACTGTAACACCAACAGATCAATTGTACAGACGGTTCCAGACAGGGGTACTTCCAGCTCTGCTACTATCACTGGATCCAAGATCTCCTCAAGAATCCCCGACAATAGTTCAAATCTTCAATGCTGAGGCCAAACCTATTTTTATTACAGCTTTGACCTGTACTTAACAACAAAACCATTCGAAAAATGTCATCACCTTTTTCAGAATCATTGTCTTACCTTCGGGAATATCAAAGTGATCCCTCAAATCATTTTCATAACACATGAAACAATGATTCTGTATGAAATTCTGAACTTTCATTACACAAATTACCGTGAAAAGTAAAATAAAGTATTTCCACAATGGGCTTTTGAATATGAAGTGAAGGTACGTGAGAAATGTTTTGCATGGCCAAGCTCAGGCTCTCTTAAAGCTATTTTAATGACATCACTTCAATCTAGTCGGATTGATAAGACCATGTAATATTATGAGACAGTATGCAACAGTGATTAAACTGTTATTCATAGTACCTGTGGAATCAGTGAAGGACAGTGATGAGTTATATTTAGACCTGCACTATATTTACACAGTTCCAAAGGCTTCCATAGTGTTCTGACCCACAGAAAATTATAGAATGAACTGGGCTATGAAACCCATATTCCAGAATCATTTGCATGAAAGAGGAATATAAGGAGAGCTAGCTATTGCCTCTCGTCCCACATTACACCTCTAGCCATCAGGAGACCGACAATGTATGTGATGATCATACTTTTGTTAATTACATGACATTTGTTTGATGTGTTGCTTTCACACAAATATTTACGGATTGATTCCCAGTTGGCCTTTGCGTTTGTAATTGGGAATCCAGACATAACACTAATAACATCTGTTCCTGAGTTAGTAGCATCAGGCTGTTTTGAACAAATTTCGCGTTATGTTGAATACATATTTGTTTTGACAAGGGAAGGCGTTTAGCGCTTGAGCAGCGGAGAATCATGGAGAATGTGAAAACGTGAATAACAACCTTCGATTAGTAAGTGCAAACCAATTATACAGTTGGCGCCATTGTAAACGAATCAGTTCGACAAAATATATATCCTTGTAATGTATTGTGCTATCTTGGATATGTTTACTTTTATCACTGCACTGACTATTCCCTCTGCGATATCCATTGAGAACAATTTGAATAACAATGAGACGAATACATGTCCAGGTCAGATATCTACAGCCAGAGAACACACTTGTAGTACTTAGATATTATACAAAAATCAATTTATTGGAGCCCGAGGCTATAACAGAGACGCTGGTATCGGAATTGGGTATATATCGTTTATACTTCACATGCTGCTTGGAATTGAATGTGACGGCAAGATATATCTCTAAATGTATATTTGTCTGTGGTGTTACAGAAATTATTTGTTTGGGACGATGTAATAGATTATTCATCTGTAAACTGTGATGTGATGTCATCTTGGGTTGTTAGCATATTTGCATACCCTAGTGATGTTATAATTTGCACGTTTGTATTGCATATTGCTTTTCAACAGTACTAGGTCTATAGCCACTTATTAATGACCAAGGATCAACACGATGCGTGGACATTTTGCTCTGAAGCATATTCCTAGGAATAAGAGCTAACATTACAACAAGAGACTCCAAGGGCACATTAAAACTGGCTGGAAAACAAATATCTGGAATTCAAAATGAGTGAATAGGTGTCTCGGTGTCTGTGCAGTTTCATTATTGTGTATCAACTATGAAAAAAATGGTCCAAAGTCCATCTGCAAAAAGGTACAATGGAGAGCGTTGAAAATCAGTTTCAATCTTTCTTTGTGTGTAACATATATTTACTGATAGTCATACGTTTATTGCAGTCATAGGGGTTACAGTAAGAGCTAAGCTTGCAATTATTTAAGTACACAACGGTATACTTCACAAAACTATAACAATAATAACACAATCTTTGGGGCAGTACTTTGTCAATTCCAATTGTCTCTGTGCAGTTTTTAAATCATTTGTACAGTGAAACCGTATGAATTGTGTTGTCCTAAGTGAATCGGATGTTGAAACTATACTAAAAGCCATTAAAAAATGCAATTTGACATTCATACTTTCTTTACTCACACTAATTTCAACATATATAAACCTAACTGGCAGATATGTTTTAAGTCAACATCTGTGAATAATTCCATCTGAAAATGTCCAGTCAACAACAACATCAGTGACGCAAACACCACATCACACAAAGGAGGGGTCACTTGCAGTCAATATTGTGTGTGTCCCAAGACATGCTCGCAGTCTTTGGGGCATTGAAAGACACACATTTCTCAGGAACAGCTGTTGGATGGTCTGCAGCCTCTGATGGTCTGTGGTCTGATCATGACACCACCCCCTCCAAAATGATCATGTTCAAGGACACAGTTTGGCGCAAGTCTTTCTCCTTTACGTCGATAAATCTGTTGACGTCCATCTGCAAAGGATAAGTTAAACCTGGATTCATCTGAAAAAATGACATCTGGCCCCATTGCCAAGATTGCCCCATTTGCTGCCCATCGCTGTCTGGCAAGTCTGTGGTGATGCAATAAGGTTGGACCACGGTACGGGTGACGACACCGGATGTTGAAGGCAGCAAGGCGTCCTTGCACCTTTTGGGCGCTGAGATGACGTAGACTTGTCCCAATTGTCCTCCTTGCCTAATCATCAGCTGTTTGGAACCGATTTCGCAAGTGTGAAACTCGGATATTGCGGTTTTGTCGAGCTGTTATCACAGGTGGTGCACCAGGTCGCGGACGATCAGCAACACTTCTGGTAGCCCGAAAACGTTGTCTGAGTCGACTTACAGTGGATGGATGCACATTGGCAATCATCACATCTGAAGCACCTTAGTTGACCATACCGATAACCTGATTCCTTTCGTCTTGTGTCAAGTGTGGCATTTTCTCAAAGTGATTGAGTTCCACAAATCCTTGTGCTTTTACAGGGCCTGGGTGCAGGTAATGCATGTGCACAACGTGTTTCATGAATGTGGTTGTGTTTACGAGAAATGTCAAAGGTTCAGTTTTAAGTATCAAAGTTCATGTGAGAGGAATGCTCCGGGACTCGAACTCGAAATGGGCCAGAATAACAGCCTTTTATCCCTAAATCCTCTGTATCGCAGGAAACAATCTTCAATAGAACTTTTGTAAGTTTCAGGACAACAAATACCAATTGCGTTTTTAATGGCTTTCAGTATATGATGTTACAAAGACTTCAACACAGTCTCCACACGTAAGCACATTATGCCAGAGTGCATGCTTGAACTTCATGTTCAGCTATATGTGAATTAGAATTGAAATGATTTAGAACTTTATCTCTTCGACTTTGCACGGAAATCAAAACTGACTGACAGCAATGTTTATGTGCACCACCATTCACTGTTTATTTGGTGATAAAACTGACAATCGAAACTTGTTGCATAAGAAGTACGAATTTCGAAGCTCTCCAGTGATCGATTTTTTCATTTGCATGCTGGTGTAATGAAGAGGCATTATGAATAACACCACGTATGTCTCTTTTGGGACAATGCAGTTCTTCCAACCTCAGATATTGCATCATGAATAATTTTTCATATGTTGTCACAATATACACTGACACTGAACTGATGTAACGGGTGTTACGAAGTAATGGGTTTATGCCAACTTTTCAAACAAGGGAATTCCCGTCTTTTACAAATACTTTAATGGAAAATCGAACTTGGTGATTATGTTTAATCTGAAGAAATATGACAAATATATTTTACTCGAAAAGGTTAACTGCAGTGTTCCGTTTCGTGTATCACGGTATTTTGAGAGTCATTTTATCAAACAATCACTCGATCTAATCATAAGTTTTATTCACGTTTACATTTGTATGTCGAAAGTGGGTATCCATTACATGCCCTTTAATATCTACTGCAAATCTAAGGCTACAAAAAAACAAGAAGTACATATTTACTAAAGATTCGAAAAATAAACGTCAGAAGATTCTTTAAAACGTTTATAGAGTACGTTTTTTCGGCGTTATTACAATAAAACAAGATTGCAACGACGATAAACAAGTAATTGTCTTGTGGACGATGTAATGAAAGCTTATATTTGCTCAAATTATTTGCAATCCATCTACGTCATACAACTGAAATACACCTGAGTACTGAGGTAAACAACAAACAAAGCATGCATTCCAACACATAGTCCTCCGTTAACTGACCTCCCCATGGGCTCAAGAAGCTTCGAGTTTAAACATCAAATACATTTTCTTATCTACGTTCACAGAAGTAACCTTTATTTAATAGTACCCACTTTTATATTATAAAACATTGTTAACTGGTAAAAAGGCAAAATATGAAAAGGGCGGAAGCATAGCCTTGTGCTCAAAGCGCTTCTTCCACATTGCTGAAAGTCGGAATAAAAGTCGAGACATCCAATGTTTTCTGTTTTCTTCAGGTCTTGTGTCCGCAGATATTAGCAATATGTCCAAGGAGTATAGGGCATAGCGCTTTTTCCCTGATGTGTCCCTTTTCGACCTCCAGATTTAGAAATAGACTCATTAAACGCAATGTAATTTGCAGTTTCTTTGAGCATATTACATCTTCAATTTACCCCTTTGTGAGACATTGTCTTAACCCATTCAACTCCGCCAACGTTTAAATTTGCAATTTGTTGCCACTATCCCAGGAGAGAGAAAGGATCATCATATATGCGTCCAATTTACAGGGTTCTTCTGATGTCCTGATGGATTGAAAGAAGTCTTGGAATCTGTGTCTTCATTCCTATCCTGATTGATATAGCATAATTTCACTTAACATGGTGAACATGCCCATCCTCAAAGCTCATACTGCCCTTATCTTACTCTTCGACAAACTTAAATGTGACCCACGCAATCCTTTCAGACTTTAAGAACCAAGTCATTATCAATTCTAAACAGGCTCGGTTAGGTTTATATGTAGGAAAGTGAGACCTGGTAGAAATGAAATTTATATTTGTGTAGCTTTAGGGAACGTTGGAAGCTTTTTCAAGGCTGCAAAAGCAATTCGGTCAGACAGAGAAATTCCGACCTACTTTGCATACTCAAGAAATGCTACTTGTGCAATTTGGAAAGTAACCATTTGTCGAAATGCAGGTAACTGCAAAGTAACATTTAAGCTGACAATTTTCTGAAAGGCATAGGCATAAATACATTGCCAGAAGTGTAGGGGTCGTTGACAAGAGGATTAACGTAGACTTCTTTGTCTCTTTGTCACAACTATCATGATGTGTTCAACAAAGCCTCCATGCGAGTTCCTCGTTTGTTGGAAACACGAGTACCACAGAGTATCTCTACTGCAACTGAAACCTTCTTTGAAGTAATTCGCACTGAAAAAGAATGATGTGAAATAAGGGTTTCTTTTCTATTTATAGAACAGAATTGCCGGCAAGTATTACTGCAACGACCATTCACTGAAGCAGTTTTGTTTGGTGAATCAACGAAAATTGAAATGTATGGATTACAAATTACATAGTTCTTGTTTGATAAGATCTGATTTAAGAGTTAGTGCAATGTAGAGAACTACTGACTGACTTCTTTGGTGCCATGCTCTTATTATACACGACATGTTATGGCTTTCTTGTGAATTACAACAGATCATCGCTACTTAAAGTAATGCATCCGATATTGTTGAGTTCATATCACTTTAATATTTCATAGCGATACGTTTCAATAATACAGTGAAATCATAAGGGTTTAAAAGAGCATTTAATATTAATCTGCATGTATCTCTCAAGTGTCACATTAATCAAAGAATGTATAAAATTAATTGTTCTCGTCACGATATGGCTGAAATATTGCCGATATGACGTTAAAGTTTAACTCACTCACTCACTCATTAATCAAAGACTTTCAGTCACACTTTGGGGTTTTGCTTAGTTGATGGTGGATTGTTTGGAAATATGAGGCAAACAACGACACGTCGATACCTTGCCGCCCTTCCGATCAGCTCTAGTATCCATTGATTGAAATGGACAGGGTGTGAGTCGAAAAGATTATTATTATTTAAAACATCTGCCGAAAGTTGTGCATTAAATCGATCAACATGAAATGAATACATTTATTTTTAAATGAATTGAGAACACACTCTATGCGAAGATCATGGGACATATCCCTTATCTGAAAAGGATTGTGAGATGGACATAGTTTGCCATCTTTCTCGTCTACAATTACTTGAGAATGAATTATCTAAGACACTGCAGTAAATATTATATGTGCAAGCAAGTGAACGTTATCACTCTCTCATCACATGACAAAATATTTTGACAATTTATCTTGTTTATCATCATTACAGTAACTATATTTGACTTCACTCTTTCCTGTGTACAGTAATACGACTTGTTACTATGGACCTAGGCAGGGTATATGACCATCACAAAAAGGGCTAGTCTTGTGGTGAATTGAGACATAATGTAAGATGAGCGCCAATAGCCCCACAAAAGTAAGTTGCTAGAAACTTCTACAACATTCTGTGGGTAAGAACAGAAGCCTCTAAAGGTCTGCCTAATTATAGCGTAAGTCCAAATATAGCACACCACGGCCACTCACTAAATCCACAATGAATAACAGTTGAGACACCATTGCACAACGCATGTAAACTAATTCATAGCACATGACGGAAAGTATGTTAAGCATTGTCTTTGCGGGAATGGTGTGCACTTTAACACTGCAGTAAATGTTTTTGTTGTAACCAAATTGGCTCAAGTCAGACCATATAAGATAAAATAAAGGATTAGATGTGGCTAAAACAGATTTTATGTCACCACAGCCTACAATCACAGTCTAGTTAAGAGGATATCTGATCTATTTATGTGACCACAACATGACTCAGACGTAACAAATCTACCATTTATAGGATTGTAATAAATTAATGATTCTGGAGACGGACGTGTAGGGATGCAACCAAAATTCACGACATAAAGGATTACACGTTTGGCGAAGTGGTAGTTATGCTGTTTGCAACCGTGTTCGTCACCGAAGAGGACAGCTCTTTTCCACTTTATGGGTCATTCTCAAAAAAAGGCCAAATTCATGTTATGAAAAATAAGAAAATACAAAGCGTCATAATTAATTATCTGTTTATTGTTTTGAATGGTCAACACATTAAACAATGCAGTCATGATAATTTGCACACAGGAAAGTAATAGAATATTTTGAAAATAAACATTTTAAGTATCCACAGAAAAAAAAACGTCAGTGGTGTAACAAGAATAAAAGTTATTTTTTTCATACTCTGATGTTAGATAAGGAATTTTCAACTTTTGTCATTATTTACAAATTAATTCTTTTTTTCAAATATAAATTAAATTGTTTCATTATTCTCACAAATTTAATTGTAAATATGGCAAAAATGTCTTGGTATGAGAAGAGTGAAATGGTAAAATATGGTATTTTTTCTGATACAACATGTATACTTAAGACTGAACATGTGTTATGTATACATTGATATTAAAGCTGCTTTCAGTTTTCATAAAATATCAGTCTAACCGTTAAATTATTCTTTTGAAATTATTAAATGTTAGCAAATACGCATGTTACACCACTGATATCTTTGTTACCCCACTGACGAGACCTGTTACACCACTGAACTTTCTGCAACTTACTGGAGCGATAAACCAAATCAACAGCCATATGATGCTTTGAATTACTTAATAATCATCATGGGATAACGATTTTCCAAAATGTGGCATTGAAAAACAAATAACATCAACAGGTAAGAATAAAATGTACAAATTCATAGAATATTGTTACACCATTGACATCTTTTGTTACACCACTGATTTTGTCTTGATCTTACTCCGAAGATAAATCCAAATTAATTGCATTTAATTGATAATTAACAGATTTGAACAGCTCAAAAGCAAATTCTGAAGACTCAGATGTTAAAAGTTTTGCACAAAAGTAATATTTAAATCAATAAAATGAGCACATTGTAGTAATATTGTTACACCAATGACATCTTTTGTTACACCACTGATTTTTCTTGGATTGACTTCAAAGATAAATCCAAATTAATTGCCTTTCATTGATAATTAACAGATTTGAACAGTTCAATAGCAAATTCTGAACGCTCAGATTTTATATGTTTTTTTCAAAACTAATATTAAAATCAATAAAATGGGCATATTGTTGCACCAATGACATCTTTTGTTACACTACTGATTTTTCTGAACTTTTTATACTAATATACCAGAACAAATTACCTTAACAGACTTTACATGACTTAGTGGTTATCTGTGAAAAAATGTTCTTCAAGAAATATATTCAAATGATATTAAAGTCAACATGTTATTGTACATTTACATGCTCTAAGAACATTGTTACACCAATGACATTTTTGCTACACCATCAATTCCTTTATAGTCCACTAATAACGTGACATTGAATCTCCTAGTGTGACTAGAATAGAATGGCGTTCCCAGCATATGTAAAGATGATAAACAGATCAAATAAGCTTCTTCAGCTAACAATTAACAAACAAACTTTCAACCTTAATAAAGTCAAATCAACTAACAGTTAACATACTTTGTTCCAAAATTCAAATTTGATATACTAGTACAGTATATTTCGAAACTACACTTATTTTACATTGTGAACAATTTTGGACCAGATCTCTGTTGGAACAAAATATTTTTGTCCAATTTTTGTTGGTTCTGGAATCATTCCCCAAATCTGGTCTAAGCTATACCAATCGACATCAACCATTTTCGGCCAAAAGAAACTACATTCATGTATGTTTCTTCCCACTCTGTGCATACATCGAACAAACACTTGTTCAACATCAGTGTCAACTACAAATCCAGGAAATGGTAGACCAGCATAGAGAACTATCACATATTTGCCCAATAAGTCTTTTGCAGACTCTTCAAACACAACATTTTCAGATTGTCTAATTTTACGTTCTTGATTTTCGGCTAGATTGTTTGGGTTTTCTCTTTCAACTCTATTTGTTTTGCTTTGCTGAATTTTGGACCCTCTCAGTTTCATCTTCAGCTCTGTGGTGTTGTGTTTATCTGTTTGTTTTGACATATTTTCCCTTTAACTTTCTTCCCTTTCTTTGTTTCTCCTTTCGAGTCAACTTTTGTATTGTCCAGTGTCCTTTTCTTTGTCAAGTCTTCTTGAGGTTTCATTCATTTTCTCCACTTCGGTTTCGTCTAGTCCTATGTCAAGTTTGTTTGGGGTGTCATGCACTTTCTCAGCTTCTACTTCATCCAGTTCTATGTCATTTTCTGTGTCAGTTCCACTTGGGGTTTCATCCATTCTCTTAGCTTCTGTTTCGTTCAGTTGTATGTCCTTTTCTTTGTCAAGTCCACTTGGCGTTTGATCCATTTTCTCCACTTCTGTTTCGTCTAGTCCTATGTCAAGTTTGTTTGGGGTGTCTTGCACTTTCTCAGCTTCAACTTCATCCAGTTCTATGTCATTTTCTGTGTCAGTTCCACTTGGGGTTTCATCCATTCTCTTAACTTCTGTTTCATCTACATGTATTTCTGTTTCCTCTTCTCTCTCATGTTTGCCTATGTTTTCTAGATTGATTTCATTGTCATTTTCAGTTTGTCTGTTTTCTTCCAATACCTCAGTTTCAGTTTGGACAACCACTTCCCCATCAACTTTAACAGGTAATAATGGTACAAAATGGTTTGGTTGCCAGTTACGAGGAATCATAGCATTTCGTGTTGTAGTCCACAAAACATAGACTGGATGATGAAACTCCACTATTCTTGGCATAATAAGACGATGTTGGTGGCTCCGTACATTTGTATTGCCCAACTTCGGGTGCACTGAATACAATGGCCTCTTTAAAACTGTGGCCAATGCAACAGCCTGCCAGATGCCCATTTCTGTTCTTTCCCGAGTACTTTTCATGATTTCTTTTTGAAATACTTCTTGAATTGCTTTCTCTCCAAGGGCTCCACCAAAATACTGATCAGAATACATAGCAAAGCTTGTTTTCAACTTTAAGTCTTTTCCATCATGCTGCAATCCTTTGATGAGATTCTCTTCTTTCAGATAATAATCTTCATGAACTGCCAGTTCTACAATTATGCGTACTCTTATCTCTGTGCCTCTGTTAGGATGTCCAACAGCCAGTACACTTCCTGAATATGGTAAACAGTTTCCATCACCTAATACTTTCATCTGGACAGTAATCCAGAGCAATCTCATCAATTTGCAGGCTTGTATTCCTTATTGATGCCAAGTGATTATCAATTTTATGCTGCATTTGTTCTGTTTCTAAGTGCTTGCAGTAAGACTGAATTTCTGCAAAAGTTTTCTTTTTATTCAGATTCTCCAGGCTGTTCTCAAAAAACTTCCTTCGCTGTAAAACTGGATCAGTTTTTTCTGACACTGTAGTATGTTCATTGAGACAGGTCTCTTGTATTTTAGAAGTCATAGGCTCATCAGTAGCTTTGAAATTTGGAGATAATTTTTCATCATCCAATTTTGAAGTACTTGGTCCTGTGTTCTCAAAAGAAATATGTTGATGCAATGCCTGATCAGCTTTTTCTGATTCATTATTATGGTCACTGACACACTGCTTTTGGGATTTTGCATCACTTGTCTTGTTAGTAGCTTTGTAACTTGAAGAAAATTCTTCAAGTAACTCTGATGAAGCACTTGATCTACTTCTTCGAGTGCGAGGGACATATGCTAAATGGCATGATGGCTTTCCAAAAGAAAAGAACTTCAGGTGCTGCCCTGGGTGCTCATGTTTCTTCATGGAATTGTAGCTGAGATCCCTGTACCAACGTTCACCGGGCTTGACTGTCAGTATCTGATGAATTTTCATAGTCCCTGGGATTGGCTGCAACTTTAACTTTTCTATGGACTTTGATTTCACATCCTCTTCTCTTCGACTTTAGAACCAGATGCCTTCACGTTCTTCACAAAGTCTGCAGCTGTGGTGATGTCATTGCCATGTAGGATACTCATGTTTGCTGTACGTTTAAGAGAGCCTCCAACTCCATCTGGAACGCCTTTGCCATGACTGGCCTCATAGAAATTCCATGTTGCATGTTTGATGTTTTTATCCGCCATTTCTTTTGTGAACAGAAAGAAGTTTCCTTTTTGTTTGTACTGGGTGGTAGGACCATCACTATAAAAGTGAATGGTATCCACTTCAGAAATTTCATCTTGTATCTTGTCAAGAACCGGAGTTAGGTAAGCTCAAATACCACTAGGACCATGCTGGAGACTGTCGGATACTGTACAGAAGGTGTGTGCATCATCATCCTTACCAGTATAATACACCCCAGTGTGAAGTGTGAGCTGTTTTTTCGAGGCACCAAAGTGCATGCTTTGAATTTCTGTGTGCAACTTACACACACAATTTTCAGCAAAATCAACTTGAATCAAAATCTCATTTGACTTAAACTTGTCCACAGATTTCTGTAATGATTCAGTTCATTGGTTATGTTAAAGCTATGAATTTTGAATCTTTTCAGTTCTCTGTAGAAAGCATCAATAACATTTCCAACAGTGTCATAACACTCTTCCTTCACAGTAATTGTTACTTCTTTCACCTCTGACTTGATGGTTCTCTGTTCCTTTTTAGTTCTCCACTGCTTGTAGGTGACTCCTTCATTTACACCATACTGTGTTTTTTCAGTCAACACATGCGGGTCACTGCAAAACTCACAAAGTCCATACATGCAGTTGTAGCTTTCTATTGAGCATGAAGATTGCTTCACAATCTCGTGTAAACTGTCTGTAGAGAGTATGCCTTCCTTTGAGAGAGTATCTACAAATAACTGCATGTTCTCATGCTGTTTACAAGCACAGGTGTCCCTGTCTTTCTCACTTGTACCCAAAATGGCCTGAGTCTACCGAAACTTGAATAACTTATGTTAATATCTGGAAACTCTGTTAAAAAGCTCTCATGCAGCTGCTGGAGATCTCTGGTTAGGATTCGCTTTTGTTTCTTCACTTTGCTTTTTGTTACTGTTTCCTTTATGCCCGATTGGATTTGACTATTTTCATCTCTCTCATAGAAATCTTGGATCTTTCTGAACAGTCTTCCTGTTAGTGACCCTTTTGTGTGACGCTTCCTTGACAGTTTGTGATTAAGCCCCATTGCTTTCTTTGTCTTTGTTACCAACCGGTATTTCTGCATAACCTTCATTGTTGCTATTTCTGACAAAGTTTTCTTTTTCTGTCTTTTTTCATTTCTGTATTTATCTTGCAGAGCATCACTTAGTGCAAAATGAAATAGCAGGGTTCTTTTAACCTTTTGAGTTGATTTCTTCTTTTCTTCTCCTCATTAGCTGTATTTTGGAAAGTCCCAGGCCTTGTAATAGCTTTCTTGTCTTCTTCCGAGGTGTTTCTGTGTCAGTTTGATCAGTTTTTTGTTTTCTCTCTTATCCACCTTTACATGTACATATTAGTTTTCTTTTTCTCTGCTTCGATTTGCTTTTTCAAAATTTCATTATCTCTATAGCATTTGGCTTGTGATCTTTTCTTCCGCTTCTGTCCTGATGACTGTTGATAGGAGACACCCGGTTGGATTGCATCTGTGGGAGACTAGGGTGGTGTAATTTCTTCAATATTTTCAAGGCTTTTCTGTCTTTTTCTGTGCTGTCTTTGATGATTCCTCCATTGTTTCCTGACAGCTCGCAGTCCTCTTTCAGAAAGTTGTCCTGCTTTCTTGCGTTGTCCAACTTTGAGGTCCTGCTTATACTTTTCCCTTTTCTGTTCTAGGTAAGCTGCACGCCTGTCAGGATCTTGATCTCGCTTTTGTCTAAACTTTCTTTGGCGGTCAGCATTTGTCATGGCCTTCTTACCCAGCATGATGATAGATGTTTCTACAAAACCAAAATACCAATGTCAGTGACATAACATAACATAACATAAGGATGCTGCGTAAACACAGCTTTTGAAGTGTTTGTATGTGTCAACAGCTTTTGAAGTTTTTGAATATATCAGTATAATTTTAAAACAACAAAACAATACCAAATGCAAGATATTGCTTGTTTACATTATAAGAACAACTTTCTAAATATCATTGGTGTAACAAATTTTAGTCACTGGAGTATGACAGCTTGATGGTGCCGTATCTATAGAAAATGGGAAATTTCAGATTTTTTCTTTCAGTAATAAATGGAATAACAAGTTATTCATTATTTTATTTCTCATATATTGATCAATTATAATCATTTAAGTCCACTGCCACTGAAAAATTGCATGTTCTTTATTCTCATTTGAAAATCTTACCTTTGAAACACAAAATGTGAAAAACAGACAATTCTGTTCTAATCCAGACCACTATTTAAACACACCTGGGGAAAAAAATATAGTATTTGAGATCATCATTTATAAGATTTATAATCAAAGAAGTGAAAATGTCAGTGGTGTTACAGATTTGTCAGTGGCATAACAAATTGAACAAACCATAGCATACAAAATGTAGCAATATTACTTTCATGGTGTTTTTCTTTAACAAAATTTGTTATAAACATATTTTTTTATAAAATATACTAGATAAATACAATGCAAAGCAGTTGAGTTCTGTGAACAAGTGACTTAAATGAACATTTTGTCAATGGTGTAACAAAAACTGTCAATAGTGTAACATTTTCCCATGTTATACCACTGACAGTTACACCACTGACCCATTCCCATAAATTATGAAATTTATAACAATTAATGCTCCCTAACCACTGACTTCATGGCATAAATGTTGATGTTTCATTAACTCTGATTTACTTTAAATAAGCAATGTTATGAAAAATTACATATGAATGAGTAATCAGCGTTACACAACTGACTTGATAAAAAGTTATGATACAAAGTAGACTCACCAACTGCATCAGCCTTCAACTTCAAAATGAAATTTTCTCTCCAGAAAACTTCTGCCATCAGGAGGAAGTCATCAGCAAAGGGACCAGTTAGTAATTCATATTTTACTCAAGGGAGATAATTAATAATGTCACAAGTTTATATTCGTTACACCACTGACTGTGACATTTTGGACATCCATTGTTTTCATCGTAATTATGGGATTTTAATTTTTTTTCTTCAATATTTCATGCAGGAGTGTGTTTTTAATATTGGTATTTCATTATAAATCTTTAAAAAATTTATATAAATGGCCTTGGATTTAAAATTTATGGTACTGCAAAGTAATGTCGTTGTCCACTGACAGTTTTTTTTCTTTCAAAATGACGATAAAAAAGCAATTTTGTCCCTATAAGAACAAACAGGTACACCATTTTACATCATTATGAGGAACAAAATACTTTTGTTTTTGATAATATGATTAAAAAAAAATAAATGAAACAATATTTTCAGAGCAATGTGCTACTGACCAAAAGTTTTGAGAATGACCCTTATACCAAATGGAATTTGCTTCTGAGTATAGTGAAAAGTGGGTATTTTTATACACAGACACTTCAAGCTTTCCTTTCAATTACACGAAACATACTTGATGAAAGTTGGAACTCAAAAACATTGATCATCTTGGGAATATTAGAATTACACAGATATTCCAACAACCGATAGTCGCCTGGCTATTCCATGTGGAAATAACAAACCTATTCACCGCGGTTATGATAAATATTGATCAAAACTAAATATTTAATTTAGTGGTATCTATCTCCATCAAATTAAATGGAACTTTTGTCAAATTTGGAATTGATGGCTAAGTTACTGCCATCACCAAGAAAGTATCCATACAAGGTGTAACTTCGTACGATTACCAGAATCCAATTCCAATAGCTAATCAGATTTCCTCCAGCACATACTCCCAGCCATTCTACAGTTACCATTGCCATCAACCGACGACAGACCCAGAGTTGATTTATTTTATAGAATCCATGATATAACTTGAACATTAGTTACTCCCATAGACTCCTGTTACAACGTCTGGACCCATGTGGAGCAACGTCTGAGTTTAGTAAGAAATCTCAGCTAATAGTTCTCTACGTCCTGATATAACCACTGCGTTTACTGTCAGTCAAATAGTCTGGTTTCAGTTGGTCTTATCGGTATCGCCAATTATTGGTTTGGTACAACAACCTTACAGACTGTCTACATCTACACAGATTCTAATCAAAACATAAGCACCGCCTTTCCTAAACGATCACGCGTATTCCGAAGGGCTCTAATGCGGCAATGCCTTTATTATAATCTGGTCTTCAGCGTTTATTACGTCATGTCAGCTGAATATGCCTAAGGGTATTATCACATGTCAAGACGGTCCTACGATTCTAAAATTATCTTCTTGTTCAATCACGCTTACTAAAAGCATATATGATCACAAGCTGACTCTGTTCCAAATTACCTGTTACCAGTCTGCTGAACATGGCGCCACCACACATCTTTGATGAGGAGCCAAAGGGATGCAATTACGTTTAGACGCAACACACTTGACTTAAGCTCTTCAAGGATAATGCTGATTGAGCACCACACACTCCGGAAGAAAGTGTTATTTCTTCCGATCTTGACCACATTCATCCATTGTTAAGGGAGATCGAAATGATTTTTCGCTTGACAAAAGTAGGAGTGTTTGTTTATAAGCGCTAAAATAGATCTTCAAGAGTACGTCTAAATACGTGAAGCCGGAGAGAGACCTTGTCCTCAAGAATCCCTTGGTATTTCAAAAGGAATAAACCCATTACGCTTAAACTGTAACACCAACAGATCCATTGTACAGATGGCTCCAGACAGTGGTACCTCCAGCTCTGCTACTATCACTGGATCCAAGATCTCCTCAAGAATCCCCGACAATAGTTCAAATCTTCAATGCTGAGGCCAAACCTATTTTTAATACAGCTTTGACCTGTATTAAACAACAAAACCATTCGAAAAATGTCATCACCTTTTTCAGAATCATTGTCTTACCTTCGGGAATATCAAAGTGATCCCTCAAATCATTTTCGCCACGTGTGCACGTGTGCCATCACCTTTTGCTGGCAAAATAGGCTTAGCAGGTAACACAAAAGGGCGACTCTCAACAAACCGTTGTCGCCACTGTCAAAAGTTATATTTGGAATGGTGTGAACCCAGGTAGGAATTAATAACCTTCATAAATATTAAATCAACAATCGGTCATACATTGGGTTGTCAGACAGGGCAAGACGATGTCATTTGGAGACGTGGCATTGGCATCTGTCGGTTTGCTCACGCATATCTGGAACGAGCTCCCGAGAAATGTCCCTTGTGATGAATAGCTTACCGTTAAGCATATCATTCTTGAGTTTGTTCATTTTGCATTTGCAAGGGATTCATGTTATCATGCAGTAAACTTGAATGATCTGTTTACCCGGGTGAGCTGCCGCCTTATAATGCATTACCTGAAAGGAAATTGCACTGTGTCACAAAGTTATATATATTAGTGTATATCTAGATGCTTCTTTTAATATGTGCGCTCTTAACTCGCGTGTTAAATTTCAACGATTTACCAATCGCCCGTGTTCTAAATTTTAAATGCTATTATAACGCTCTAATGTGCATTTGTAGAGAATTGCTTCCGAATGTGTTTGTTTTGTATAGTGAGCTTTTGCATAAGTTTGAACTTGCCTCGTCGCTACATGGATAAAGGAAAGCCGATGCCACGTAGAAGTTAACTCACTTACTCACTCACTTCAGAATACATTTAGAAAATGACTGTGACAGTTGTATTAAAAACACAACGCTCAGAGAATGGACGGCATGTCAGCACCCTTCTTCGTAGCATATATTACTCAATACAAGTTGTAAGACCACCCTCTCTCTCATTACTATATTAAGATGAATTATATTATTGTTACGGAATCGGGTGCTCTTTGAATATATTTCCATTTCTTCGATTTTCAAACATAACATATAAAGGTTTTATTGTTAGTTACAATAAAGATATTTTGTTTAATTTCACGACCATTTCTATTACCTGTGAAATTTGGAAATGAGCGAATTAATATCTAAGTTCGAATCGGATTTTTCACCTGTATAGCGACGAGAACAAGTTAATGTATATACACAAATGAATATATATAAAGACGAATTCGCCATACACATTTTAATATTACAAAACTAGTTGTAACTGTTCAAGATACAGGCGGAGACCATGAGGACTGAAGGTGCCTTTGCTTCCTCCACAATACTCCTGAAGGTTTTACGGCATCATTTAATTTAGCTATTGGAGGTTGTACGCCACTATTTGAAAACTTTAAACAAAGATTTTTCTTAAAACACTAGATGATGACACTTACATTGATTTCGATAGGAACCACATGTGAGGATCGACCGTTAAGGCACTTTACGGTACTTCAACCTCCTGAACAGAGCCTTCAATCATCTCCGTTCAATACCCATCACATCAAATTAAGAATTTAAGCAATTTGTTGCACAAAAACATATTTACAGTGTATGAGGATGACCCTGTTAGGATGAGGATGGCAATGGTAATTTGTCTTTCATGTAATACAAACGGTCGGTGAGTTAGTCTGGGTGTGAAATCGTGTGTTCGTAACGCCGATGATCTGTGATTGATTCCTCATGTTGGTACAATGTGTGAAGCCCATTATGTGGTCTTTCGCTGTGTTGTTACTGGTATTTTGCTGAAACTGGATTATACCCTAGAATATACCTCACCTTTTCATGGCGAGTGCTTCCTGAAGCACAGACACGTCCCTGTAAATACATACCTTGTCACTGACTCCTGTCCTGCGTTCTTCCCTAGGGTGAGCACGGGACTGTAAGTGATTATTGCTTAAGGCCGCATGACGGTGTGACATTTTTTTAATTGTATATAGCTCCCATCGTCGACACTGCAAGTCGATCCTTTTTCCTCCTCCTCGATGTGAGTTAAGATCCAACAGGACTCATTATCATCATTAGCATTGAACTTTCCTGTTACATTTTTATTGGAATGATGGTATGATGAAAAGGACAATCGGATTACAATGTCAAAGTGTGATTACATTCGGGAAAATGAACAAGTGTGTTTTCTAACAAAGCAGGTAAAAACGACACATGATGACCATTCAAATCGAAAGCCAAACAATCTGAGATAGTGTGAAGTGACGTTACCTATTTCTAGCCAATGGCTCCACAGTGGGTTTTGACTGAGCTAGATGAGGCAACTAGATTTTGTCAGCTGTGTTTTGTTAGCGTCTTAACAAATATTACCGACAATCAGGAGGAGGGACGATGGGGTAGCCTAGTGGGTCACGCCTTCCCGAAGACTCAGCGATGGGAACGATGTGTGAAGCTAATTTATTGTGTCCACACAATGACATTGCTGAACTATTGCCAAATGCGACGTTAAACCATACTCACCCTAAAAAGAAAACGTTATACATTGACGGAACACTTTTACGGTGCGACTTGTTGGATACCACTTGTAGTAATTTTAGCTGTATATTACTCCGTACAGAGTAACCTCCCTTTGAATTGTCGGTTCTTTCACCTTTGTCGCTTTATGGCGGATGCCAGTTACAAAATTGTGGCAAATAAGATGGCAAAATTCGATGTTTGGCAACAACTAGTTGACAATTGAGCATGGCGAAGCTGTGTGCCATAAATGGAATCGGGAGGCCAAATTTCCAGGAGTATGATGAGTGTAAAACTTCCTCCCCTAGAAATTAGTTCAGTGATTTTGTAAAAGAAAAGAAGACAACCTATAAACAGTTACTTTCGAGAAACGTATTTTGAATAAATGAATGGTCCCAGTCCCTTTAGTGATTATGTCCGTGAGTAAATTGTGCAATATGAGTGCATTGGTACAGGAATGGTGAGCTTCCCGGGGCCAAATGTCCAAGGAGGGCTTTTATCACAATAGTAAATGATACAGGGCTGTTCAAGACACTGTGATAGGAAATGCCTTGATCAAATTGTTTTATGTCCATTACCGATGGACGTCCTAGTTTTTACAAATGCACGAAGTACAGACACTTTTGTTTCATCACTTATGTTTGAAATCGTTTTAGGCAACACCCTCCAAGAGAACTTGTGAAGAAGCAAAGATTTCTAGAAAGTCCTAAAATGTCGGTAATCTGTGTTGCACTCTATCGCAGTTTCATCGCGTGCATCTCAATGTATTGCTACTGTCAGTTTCTATCTCTGTTCTGTTTGAATGTACGAGGTATTGTGATTCTGTTAGTAAACTGTAACAAAGTGTTCACAGGAAACTTTCCTTTCACACATTCAGCAATAATGTCATTGTGTAGGATATCATATTTGCTGTGTCCAAAAGCATGGAGCACTTGACAACCTCTCAGGTTTTCTACACGAAAAGACCCTCGGAAACATGAAGATAAAATGGCGATCAAATGGCACAATTTGTGAATTCTGTTTCTGAAATTGTTTTATGTATAAGGAAGATGATCAGTGGAAAGATGTCGCATAGCCTTAAAGTGAGTGAGTGAGTTATTATTTAACGTCACATCGGCAATATTTCAGCCATATCGTGACGAGAACACTTGACATTGAAATAGAATATATATAGAGATTATAAAAACCTGCCGACAAAGGACAGTAAAGCAACTAGGGTATCACAGATATACATGGAAAACTAGTAATTGAATCTAAAATATTTTAACTACAGGGGACAACTCAATATAAAAATAGGCTATAGATCACCAACAACTGAAGGCAGATCACCATACTCTAGGGTCCATGGGGACTTACGCATAGCCTTAAAGGTTACTTACATGCAGGTTTTTCAGTAATATTGAGTAATCTGGTATGGGAGTTGAAACTTCTTTTGTCGTTATTTTCAGAGGGGAAACGAAGTAACAGTTATTCCTTCTGCATGGGGTACAGAAGATGATGGCAAACGCTTCCTCGAAAGGTTAGAGGTCAAGTAAAGTTAGTAGTTCGTTACGCTCGTTTAAAAGAACAACCACAAGTCGTAAGGACATGTAGCGAAAATTGGAATTGAGGTAAATATATTTTGTGAGAGACAGCTTTGTAAATCATTTTGTTCATCACACATATGTAGAAGACTAGTAACACGCAAGCTTCTGTCAGTGTTTCCAAGAGAAACAGACAAAGCCACTACACATCAGATGAGTTGGCATTGCCTTTGTCACCCTTTGATTCCAAACGGATTACTGGCCATGGGTATCAGTCCGTAAAAGAACTTTGTGTGAAACCAACGAATGAAGAAATGTGTGTTATTAACAATTGTACAAGCCACTACACATCAGATGAGTTGACATTGCTTGCGAAGTTAAACTTCGTGGAGTTTGTCACCCTTTGATTCCCAAAGGTTTACCGGGTATCAGTCGGCAAAGGAACTTCGTGTGAAACCAACAAATGAAGAAATGTGTTGTTAACACTTGTACGCTAAAACTAATTACGTTCACAAATCACATACAAAGAAATCTGAAGAAATCTGAAAGCAAACGATTGATCTACAAACAAGAATACAACCAATTAAAAAACACTTATGATTATTACAAATCTATTTTGAATACAGAACAATTTCTTTAAGATTACCCAACAACAGCTCCATTTCCTGAGACGAATGAAACGCCACTTTAACTGCTCTTAAGTATATCATTAAACAGTGAAAATAGAAACTTTACATGATATTTTCCGATTGTCTTCCATACCTTTAGGCCATTACAAATATATCAAATAAACATCCACTTTGAATTGAAATTCTCGAATAACATAATGATCTTGATCTAACAGAATGACATTTAGGATCTAATGTTAAATAGGTGGAACATCCACGTTGGTATGAATAAATTACTTGCAATAAAGCCAACTGTTGGTTAAACCTACTTGGACTGTGAGTCCAGATTTTGAAGATCGCATCATGTTGTATCAGCCACTCCAGATACACCTATTAACATTTACTGAAAGTTGAGGATCGTCAGTTTTGAATCCCTTGCGATGAAGGAATCACCGTCAAGAATGTACTGCGTAATTGTATTGATTTTCCATCACAAAAGATCCATATTTCCATTCTTTATACTACTAGTTCTCATTTAATCAATGATTTTTAAAGGAAATTGAACTTTTTGAAAAATTCTAATATTGGTATAACAAGTAACTGAAATGGTAGTACCCTCCAGGGGGTTTGAAGTACTACAGTATATACAATGTAGTACTAAAGAGGATACCGTAAGACTATTCGCTCAAATAATGTTATTACTATCACAGTCTTAATCGCACTATTTTGTCTGTTTTGGGGACAACCGAAGAACCGAGTTCAGGCATTGTCAATCCCGTGGTGATTTCGGGTCATAAAAGGTCCAAAGCAACCTATACTGATCATGGGAAGCGACTTCTGGATAGCGTGGTCAGTCGTACGTCGACGTGATGGGATGTTTGTCGCTATATCACTGTTTATTCTGGACCAGACTCGATTATTTCTTTGTTACAGCATACCCGATAAAGGTTCTCATGCTTTTTCTGTCAAACGAAGTTAAGTTAATTTGCGATGTTTGTGACTTGTCTTTGAACTTAAATCTTGTAAGAGATCCAATGCAATTAGAAATATATTAACGCCACATATTCCAGCTATATATATCACCGCAGTCTGGTCTGTAAATTATCGAATCGAGACCAGACAATCCAGTAATTGACAATTACACGATTGGGACATGGCATGAAATCAGCCGAGTCTGAAATGATGATCCATTTAGTCGCCTCTTATAAGAATAGGTTGCATTAATTCTTCTTCTAATCCCTATAGAAGAAATCCCTATAGGATCGGGCCTCCGTGGTGTAGTGGTTAGAGCGTCCGCCCGGAGAGCGAAAGGTCGCGGGTTCGATCCCCGACCGCGTCATACCAAAAGATGTTAAAATATGGTACTTGTTGGTCCCTGCCTGGCGCTCGGCATTAATGGGTACAACAAGGACTGGTCGGCTCGGAGTCAGTATAATGTGTCTGAGTGGGGTATTCATGCTTCACTGCGGCATGGTATTTCAGTGGGCTAGCACTATAAAACCAGCTTAAGTCTGGGCTAGTACATGCAGCCGCACATATAATACACACGCATGCACGTCGTCATATGAGCGAAATATTCTCAAGCACGACGTTAAACCCAATTTCACCTCACCTCACCTCTAATCCGGAATCGCCACGAATCCATGAATGAAGTTTAATGAGTTTGATGAGAAGCTAGGGGTCCATTTGTTTTAGTTGAAGTATATTAAATTCTAACCTGCAGTGAGTGAGTATGGTTTTACGCTGCTTATAGCAATATTCCAACAACATCACGGCGAGGGAGACCAGAAATTGGCTTCACACACTGTACCCATGAAGTGAATACAACCCGGATCTTCAGGGCGACGAGTGAACGCTTTAAGCACTAAGCCACCGTCCCTTTAACCTGGAGACCCTCTATGTTAGTATGATATCAATTTAGCACACTGACAGGGAAGGCTTTCGAAAACGTATCATTTAGAATTTTGGAAACAATAAGTCTCCTTTTGCACCATAATCCGAAAATACTTTCAAGCAATTTTGACAGAGTTGTTGTAAAAGTAAAATCTCTTGCTAAAACATCTCAAGCAAATCTGACGATACACCCCTTGGATGTTTTATGCTGCGACACAAATCTTAAAAGACAACCTGGCGCCACATCAGACCGATATGAAGCTGAACTGTGAACTGAAGGCAATAAAGTTAATAACTTGTACACTGACTTGTACATTGATGGATGCACAGCAGTGCCATAATTCGTTGACGGTATACAATCCCAGCTAACACTTTCACGTTGTCACAACGTTATGCTTTCCTTGTTACAACGTTATTTTGTGGACTCCCAGTTATGCTGTCACAACGTTTGGGCTGACGTTGTGATACGTCATTTTACGTCGCCACAGGCTTACAGTTATTTGATGCTTTCTTTTACGTTGTCTTCTATTTTACGTTTTCCCAGTAGTGAACAGTACATAAAAAACAAAACAGAAATTGATATCAATGTCTATTCGTCAATTTGCATGTTGTTTTTGGTCGTGTGTCTTCTGAAGTTGTAGCTGAATAGTGAAAAAAGAATCTCAGAGTGAAATATTGTACAAAAGCTCTCTCGTGACACCAAGTTATAAGAAACGTTGTTATAACGTTGTGAGGAGCCCAAAGCATAACGTTTCCTCAACGTGGCCAAAACGTTGAGTGTTAGCTGGGATGTATCGCACTTCAACACACGTTAGTTTCTACCGTGATACTAACTTTGAAAACAATAGATTCCTTGGAATTTTTGATTGAGATGTCAGGGGTCATGGTGCTTGAAAGTGGACAAATCTGGCTAATACCGAAGTCTCGTGTCTACAGTCGGCCGATGGCGTTTTCCGTTAGGACTGTCAGTAAATCGTGGCATGTTTCCCTTTTCACTTGCGGTACAATGGTGATGACAGACAAATGAAAACACATCATTTTCATAGCCCAACAGTTCACTCTGCATGTTCTTTCCATGTTGAATGTTTCGTTTTCGTTTATCGCGGTACTTTATTAGCGGTGCTGTATTCTACCTGCACAAACCACCCCAGATGCAAGATACAGACATGAGAAATTCATAATTGGTGATATTCATTTGTTTAAAAACTCAGTCATTGTGATGATTTTTCTTGTTTTGTTTGGTTTGGTTTTTGGTTGTTGTTTTTTACAGAGTTTGCTTATAAGGTATGCTTCCAAAGCAGTGGAAAAGACTACAATAGACAAGAGGGCTATAGATCCCCAGCAGCTAAAGGGAGATCACCATACCAGGGACCATGGGGATTTACAGTACCTTTGCTACCTGCATGGGCCCCAGCATGATTTACATCATCCCTCTAGCAACTGACGATTATCAGCAAATTTAGCCAAACTTAAGATAACACAATTTCAATGACTAAGGCCATGGCAATGATAAACATACTCTGAATGATGTTGTCCAGGAAATTTGGTCTGTTCGTGGTTTATCTCTTTGTGCCGGGCGCCAGCGTAAAACATTTACGGAGCTATTTTCCGTACTACATTCTATAAAAACTTCTAACACGGTTAACTCACTTTGGTGTGTATGTATTTCACGTATTTTCTTCTGAAGACCGTCAGCATTGTGTACTTATTATATCTTCTTTAAGCTATATATGATTATGCCATTGCTCGGCGACTTTGTGTATCTCGCGGCCATGGGATGGTATCAGAAAGACTCTCTTTCCACTGGACGACGGAGCCGTCCGATCCTACAGGGTGAGGTGAGGTGAAATTGGGTTTTACGCCGTACTTGAGAATATTTCGCTCATATGACGACGTGCATGCGGGTGTATGTGTATGTACGGCTGCTTGTACTAGCCCAGACTTAAGCTGGTTTTATAGTGCTAGCCCACTGAGATACCATGCCGCAGTGAAGCATGAATACCCCACTCAGACACATTATACTGACTCCGAGCCGACCAGTCCTTGTTGTACCCATTAATGCCGAGCGCCAGGCAGGGACCAACAAACACCATATTTTAACGTCTTTTTGGTATGACGCGTTCGGGGATCGAACCCACGACCTTCCGCTCTCCGGGCGGACGCTCTAACCACTACACCACGGAGGCGGTCCCGATCCTACAGGAATATCTTTAGAATTCATTTATACCATGACTGTGCCTTCACATAGCCAAGTAGACATTGCATAAATCAAGTGGTTTCTTGGGCATATTTAGGCCACGGTTCAAATCCTATCGATCCAATCAACAGTATCTGTGTTACTGGAAAAATGATATATAGCTCGTGATCGTCAATTTCGTGTGTGCAAGACACTTCTGTAGAGGTTAACCAATCTGGAATGCTTAGTGGGATTTGTTTTCAGCCATTCCATTACGTGTGTAACGGGCTTATTGTGGTTGTTGTTGATGACATTCTGTGATTTTGTATGAATGAAAACAGGGTCCGGTATGACCGTTATGAGTGACCTCTAGCTAGCACTGCAAGTTAATCAAAACAAATAGGCGGAGATCAGTCCGGTTTAGCACGTACGAATTAAGCACCTTCATCTCTTCCTGAAGTGGGTAATAAACAACAATACTTCACCAGGGTGAATAGTCTCTGGTTTCACCAGTAATTGTATGACTTTATCAGTGATGGCCTGGTACATGTCAAGATAGATTTAGTTCGTATTTGGAGAAAGGACCTGACCATCCGACAAGCCTGGGTTGTTGAAGACTAATTTTACCTCGGATCTTCACGGGTCATCCTTTCATATATCACGCAAGAGTCATGAACATCTTGCATAGATTATCAGCCGGAACGTATTCCATTTGGGCTTAAGGCAGAACAGGGGTAAGAAATTTATGATTTGATCACTGAAAATGAATGATGACATAGATCGACACGACTTAATTTCACCTTAAGGCCATCCATATTCTTGAAATATGTTTCTCATCTCCAAACTCGAGCAGCAAAAGAGCGGCGGGCGGGCGGAAATAAGAAATTTAAAACATGTTTCACTAACTGTGTAACTTATTTCATGAAATTATGAAACGTAGACATCTTGGTAAAAGTCCTTAACGTTATCTATGTATGTCAAGTCATCTTGCTTCGGAAACATGTTTTAATATAGATGAGAGTGTATATGTTATCCAGACGCGTAGCAAGTCAATTTCTTCGTGTAAGCCCAGTTGGTTGCAAAGCTTTATATTTAGATAGTATTGAGAGCTTGCCCAACCTTTTTAGCAACAATCATGCATGTGTAAGCCCGGGCGTTTTTTCATAATGATAGCTACGCCCCTGTTATCACAGCGGGGCATAAATGTCCACAGCAACGAGGAAAGGGAGATAAGACTAGTTTGTTTCATTTCGTACCCGAAAGACGGGTAACACGAAAAATACAGCTTAATTGTCTGTTTCATTACCACAAACAAGAATATGCATGTGAGTGAATATTGTATTCAGTGATGGAAATGCAGTATTCAACCTTGTCCCAGAGAGGAATACCAAAGACTAACCATTGAGGAGACGGTCAGGACTAGTACACTTTGTAAACGCCAGCTACACCAGCGGCATCATTCATAGGCAGCCATTTACGAATACTGGCTACAAGAAAATTACGATATTCCTTACTGCTACCCACCTCCAAACCTACCTAAGCTGCCAAAAGGTGACATGGCAAACTTTAAAATAGTGGAGTTAAATCTAGTGTCGCATCAGCTCAATTTCAGCCATATAGCGACGCTGAAATATCGAGCAAACCGACGCCCAGGGAGCGCGGTCCAACAACCGTATGTTTTTTTATTAAATATCTGGTATGTCAGCTTATAAAATAAATAACTGAGCTGACCCCTCGTGCCTCTGAGTCGATTCCACTCAACAAATCTGTGACACCACTTCTTATTCCATACTCTGATTACAAAGCTAGCATTAGAACTTACATCCGTGATCTGATGCAGAAGACGTCGGACGCCCAAGTAGGTATAAATAAATTACATGAAAAAAAAACGTATATCGGCTACACCTACTTGGGTTGTCAGTCCAGATTTGAGGAGGTCATTATACGACGATGTCGTATTGGCCATACTAGATGAATACCTGTTAGAAGGTGAGGATCCTCCGTTTTGTATCCTTTGTGATGAGAGAATCACGGTCAAACATGTCCTGCTTGATTGTATTGATTTTTCCATCACAGGGGATAAATATTTCGATGTCAAAACAGCTAAGGATCTTTTTATAATAAAACTTATCATTTAATAATTGGTAATAGGTAAAAAGAATTTGTAAAGTTAATAGAATTATTAGATAAATTCTGAATAATATATTTTGTAAATAGATATATGGTATTTTAAACATGGTAGTATAAATTAGCAACTGCGATTGTTACTGGCTGTATCCTCAAAGGGGGTTAAAGTATCGTAAAATTATTGTCCTCCTGAGAGGATACGTAAGTCCAAAACTTATTTAAATTTAAAACTTACCACATTTTTAAAACGTAGTATTTTTGTTGTTTTAAAGTTCAGCTAAATATTTCCTACAATCGCCAGCGGCTGAAGGGATGGTATAAATCCAACTAGGGTTGGAAAGCAAAGGCACTGTAAGTCCTCATGGTCCCTCGTATGGTGATCCACCTTCAGGCGCTGGTGATTTATAGCCGTTTTTATAATGTATTGTCTTGCATTATAATCTAAGTTTTTAGTTACATCTCTATCTGTGATACACTAGTTGTTTTAATGTTCATCGTCAACAGAGTTTCAATTTCTATTTTCATTGATCTATAATATAATTATTAATTTTCTCGTCTCACTCACTGAGTCGATTACTATGGCCATCATATGTCGTCAGCGACCAGTTCGAACCCAGAAATCCCACGGAAGTCCCATCAACAATAAAAGGAACGGATCCCAACACAGCAGAACATTTAAATACACAATGCCTGTTTCACACGCATGTATTCACTTCCCACATATAATTCAACTCAGAACTTAACCCACTTCACCTCTTTTGATAGTTATTATTTATTTATTTCCTTGATACACAAAGCTGATTCTCGTACGCAAGGTGCACAAATGAATAGAATTACACTGATGGTTATTCCCACTGAAACAATACCTAAAGAAATTAAAGAACATCATATTTTTTTCCGTATTACTTATCTTAAGTAGGAAATATTACACGATATACTACATGCAGGAAACCTTGCAGACCGAAACATGAACAGTAAACCGTCAGATGAACAAAACATGACCCAACGAAATGACACTCAGTCTTCACTGTACACATTTTCTTCAATTTTCATGATACAAATGTATGTATTAAAAGATGTATTGTGATTAAAGTAATGTTCCAGATAAAACGGGAGTATATGACTTCCAATTTAGTTAAATGTGATATTATGTCCCATCTAATCAAGTCAGAATCGGTTTTAGTAGGGTCACAATCGTTTGTTATTCCTATTTCAATCAGTATGTTCGGTTGGGTTAATAGTGAGGGGGTTTAGTTTTACGCCGCACTCAGCAATATTCCAGCATTTTGACACTTTCCTTCATAAGTCCCCAAACATATTCTATTGGATTTAGGTCAGGGCTATAGCTTGGCCAATCTAATAATGTCATATTTTGGGTCCGAAACCAGGCCTGTGAATGCTTTGAACGATGTTTTGGGTCGTTGTCCTGTTGGAAAATCCAAACATTTCCATAGAACACGTGAGCAGATGGAAGTAAATGTCCCTCGAGAATATCTGTGTACCGCTCAGTGTTCATATTTCCTTGAAGTACACAGAGGGGCGCTGCCCCTAACACAGATATGCCACCCCACACGTTAAATTTCGGACTGTACTTTGGGCTCTGATACAAAGGTTTTTTCAGTTTGTTTGGTCCAGAATTTCAGTGTATTAGGAAACAGCCACACAGAACTTTCATCTGAGAAAATCACATTGTCCCAGTTAAAATTTCTCTGCTGTAAGCACCAGTTCAACATTCGCTCCTTTTGTTCAGGTTTCATGATCTGTGATGGAATTCCTCGACTTTTCTGCCTATATATGGCGGTGGTCTGTAAATAATCGCGTCTGGACAAGACAATCCAGTGATCAACATCATGAGCATCGATCTACGTAATTAGGATACGATGACATGTGTCAACCAAGTCAGCGAGCCTGACCACCCATCCTGTCAGTCGCCTCTTACGACAAGCATGGGTTACTGAAGATCAATTCTATGTCGGATCTTCACGGGTTCGGTTGGGTTAATAAGCGTCCAAGACTCGAGTGCTATTACCAACATAACTGCAATGATTGAAAACTACATCTGGTGTCCCGCAACGCGACATCGTGAACCATGTCTAAACCAGTGGCGTAAAAAAATCATACTTAATAAACCAAATACGACAGCAACTTTATATGCTTATAATCACATATGTCAAATGAAGAACATACCCATTGTATTCATTTGTCTGAAAACCAATGTTCAGAACCACTGTTCGCTGATTTTAAGTGGTCCAGTCCTACATTTTGTACAGTTATTTTGCCGTTTAAACCAAATAGAAACTGTGTCTGGGGGAAAGTGAAGACCTGCCCCGATTTCTCGAAGCAAACTTAAGTTTTTACTCAAATTTCAAACTGAGTTTGACAATTTGAAATAGATGAAGGTTTATCTCAACAGATTGACTGCATTTTAAAAATAAAATAGCCAAAACAACTGAAGTAATCTATCCACTAAACTCAAACTACTACGTTTGTCTACTACGTTTGAGTTTAATATCGATTTCAGTTCAATGTGGGAAATGCATTTTCTCAAATTTGAGTAAAAACTCTAACTTAAGTCAAAACTCAGACTTAAGTTTGTTTCGAGCAATCGGGCCCCAGGTTTATATGGAATTGTCACTGTACCTTCAACACTTTATCTCAAGGGAATATTCCCGATTTGTGTTGCTCAAAAAGTCCAACCAACGTCGTCCAATTCGTGCGATGTAAGTGTGCCCTGTTGTGGCGTTTGAAGTCCATAGTGTAATGTAGGACTCCGCCCTGTCCTTCATGATTGATATTCGGAAGCGGAATACGCCCCAAGAACCACGACCAGCTCGGATATGCTTGTGAGAAGGGAACAACTTGTCACCGAAAGGTAAACAGACCTCCCACCCCAAATACTTTTTAGCGTTTTAACTGATCAACTGCGACCAATTTGTTTTAGTACGTGAACAGCTCAAGATACTGTCAAAGAGTTTGCTATGGCTGTCCACCAGGCAGGAGACTGACAGTCGTCGACGGCACGATGTTAATATCTCGTGGCGATGATGAGAGTCGTCACACCAACCTTGATGTTGGACAAACCTGTGTGTCACTATAGTACGTTTGGCTCCAAATCGGACCGATGAATTGCAATCGAACTCGAAAACTAATAAACATAAAATACTCAATGAAACGCTGATCATAATCAAAACATCATACCCACTCTGTGAGGTTTTTGCAGAATTTTTGTCCTAAAAATAAAAAAGTTGTTTAACATACTATCATTAAAATATTGACTCAGTTCACTATTTGTTACGAGGGAGGAGTGCAGAGAAAGGGACAGCCAGGTGTGCGAGAACGGATGGAGACGGCACAGCACAGGTTAATGAATAAATAACTTTGTCTGTGAACGTGCTTCTCGAACACCTGGCTGTCCCTGGCTCTATATACATGTGGTTACATCGAAGATGAATTTCTCCACTAACTTAGGGGAACCAACTGCAAACCTTCTGCAGATGAATTGCACGAGGATCTTGCTTCAACTTGCTGAAAGGTATGTGCAAATATCGTGCATGTGAACAGCTGCGTTTTGGTGTAGAGTTTTGTTAAGAAATCGCCAATTTTTACTGATTTTCATCATTTATTCAACTCATGACAATGTTTTACAATACATCAGTTCATGTGTAAACAGTACCATTAAACTGTACAGAATATTTTGCAAAATCTAGTTTAGATCAGTTGATTGAAGTAAGTGGCTACATTTACACCAGTGAGTCTAAACTTTTGGTGCGAGTATATTAAAACTACCCATATCTATGCCAACAACATGTGGAACCAAAGGTTGGAAATACTGTATCATTTCAGCTGCAAGAACATAAGCAAACTGGTAATACGAAACTCGATTACAGGGGAGAAGAGAGCCGAAGTATGTCGCACCATAAACATTCACCATATCACGCACTCATGCTCAGCCATACACAATGTATAGACGCCTAGGTAGTGACAGCGTCACCGTTGTATGGGAGTGAGTGAGTTTCGTTTTACGCCGCTTTTAGCAATATTCTAGCAATATCACGGCGGGGACACCACAGATGGGCTTCACTCATTGTGGCGTTGTGGGAAATCGAACCCAGGTCTTCGACGTGACGAGGGAACGCTTTAACCATTAGGTTACCCCTCTGCCCCCCGTTGTATAAGAACCTGGTGGCTTGAAATAACGTCTAACTTCTGCAGCGACCCCTTCGTATTATGACATCACAGACCCTGGAGATTGATATTTTCTCCATTTACAGATGAAACGTCAACACCAGATAATAAAAAGTATTCACCAATTGGGTGATGGCGATATCAGATACGTATGGTCACTGAAAACGGTCACGACACCGGGTATTTGTATAGAGGGTAAGCATGCCCCGCCCAACCGAACATGGCTAGCCATTCGTGTCAGCCAATAGATATAATTCCCTCTGCCACCACACCACAGCCACTACTACTCTACCAACACCACAAGAACAGAATAAACTCCTTTAGAAAGAAAGGTCCATGATTCTAAAAGAGAATAAGCCACTTATTATGTCTCATACACAACGAATCTGCGGAATAATCCAAAACAGGGCGTGCTCTTCGTTCGGGAACAAATAATGTCAAATAGGAACCTACGGCTACACATATGTGTAACTGAACCATACAATATGAATAAAGTAAAAGGCTTCTCCACAACGTTGAGCAGATTGCCATCAGTAGCCTCTCGAGACGAGGTTCAATGCCCCTTACAATTACACGTGGTACTATAATGGGAGGGAGCTAAAGCCGTCGAGGTAGGAATGTCTTTCATTGAACCGATAATTCGCGTTTTATTGTTGCCGGAGATTCGTTCGTTTCCGCAGGCTTCTACGTTAGCCGTTAGTGAGTAATTACTCGTCCTTAATATGGATGTAATTAGCTGGCGATTTCCGTTCATCTATGAGAGAAAGCAAGCGGAAGAAAGTCTCACGGTAGTGATGTACGCAGGCGGAGAAAGACTTTTCAGTGTCCCCTGGGATGTCATGGACCTTGGCACGGACCACGATGTTTTCCGTCAGGTTACCGCCGTCCTGGAAATGTACATCTAGATTTTAGCAGAAATGCCTTATGGACGTGGAAAGGGTTTTGTCGCTTCTGATTATGGTGATAATCACATTCTATTATAAATGTTTAAAAAGTGAAATTTCGGAATGAAAATGTCGAAATACATTTTAAAAGTTGTTCAACAGCAATTGTGCACATTGTCGTAACTATTCATAATATGATTTGGGAGGCTGCCAACCCCGATGGTACTTGGGTCTCGAATGAGCGAGTTTAAAGTTAACCTCGCATGAGCTTTATTTCAATATTGAGACTAGATCAAACTTAGTCATATACTTAAGTCACGTACAATCAATAGAACACTCACAGAACGGCTCAGGACACTGTAGTGGCGACTGTATTGAACATGCTCAAAGCAAACGCAGAGCGGTCGCCGTCATGGTGGATTGATCACATGAAGGAGGAGGGAAGGCAGACCGAAGGCAGAGCGAAGGCAGCGCCATCGCCGAGGTCGCAGAGTGAAGGCACAACGGTCGGCGAAAGGACGCCACATTAAAACTGCCTTCTCTCTGCCTTCATTGTGCGTCCGTCGAGCATCCATTGGCGTTCGTTGAGCATTCACTCTGCCTTCATTCAGCGACTAGCGCATCCCTTTGAACAACTACAGCGTTCGCTCTGCCTTTTACTCTGCCTCCCCTCTACCGTTCCAGATTACATATAAATAGGTCTTGTACTGCCGATTTCCACGTTATTTGAGAACTGAGGAGCTTGCGATCAGACGTCTCACAGGAAGGTATGCTACTATACGAAAGGCCAAACCCCTAAAGAGTGCCTCATAAATTACCGAAAACATTGGTCAACAGGAAAATGTTACTGCTGACAATGTTTTTTAAGATATGAACAAAATTGAAAACAAGCAATATGCACGCATTGATACTTTATTTGGAAATCCAGATATCCATAATGAACTCATAAGACTAATGTAGAGTAATGATAGCAACATGAACATCATCAAACAATTCCATCCGCATAGAAATTCAGTTCCATACACAACACTTCAAATCATATGGGCCTGCCATGCAACTGATCCAGCTGCATTGTTGAAGTACAACTTCAGATACTCTCGCAACTGTTTTCCTGCTCGTGTGTCTCGGTTTTGGTCCAACTACTTGTGCAACATCATGCATATTTGCTTGTTGTCTCTATTCTCCAGGTATGGCGTCGTGGTTATCGTCTCCAGTGTAAAGTGCAACATCCTGTAGCGTTGGATATCGGTCTTGCATTGTATTGTGAAGACAAATGCATGCTTCAATCACATCCTGGACTGAATTAGGCATCAGCTGCATCGTTGAAAGTAGAACTTGAAATCGCTGAGCCAAAATGTCAAACCCATTTTCAACTATTCTTCCACGAGAGATACGATAGTTGAAGATCCGTTGCTCCCTGGTGAGTGCCCTGATTGAATATGGCTTCATCATGTAGGTTCTGAGGGCAAATGCATCATTCCTGAGTAGGAAGAATGGTATGTCACGGTCAACATTCGGCAATGGCTCAGGAGTTGGAAAGTTTATTGTGCCATCTTCGAGGCAGGTCTTCAGTTCAGATTCATTGAAAATCTGGCCGGCTGACATCGTTCCAACACCACCAACATCACACCATAAATGTGTATAATTTGCATCCACTAATGCAAGAAGAACAAAAGAAAAATCCCTTATAGTTGTGGTAGAGACAACCTGTGTTTGGTGGACAATGCACGGCTATATGTTTCCCATCAATGGCTCCGCATGCATGGGGTAAGTTCCAACGTCTCGGAAAGTCATCTGCAACAGCTTTACACTCTTTGGAGTTTCTTTGGCATTTGACAACTTTTTTCCTTATATCCATCTCTGATAGCTCTACAAACTTCAGGCACAAAAATAGAGATCGTGCTGCGTGACACACGATACTGGTACTGGAGGCTTGGGTATTTGTCCCCAGTTGCAAGGACCCTGAGGGTTACGGCAAGTTTCAAACCTGGCTCTAAACCAATTCGTGTTCTTTTTGGCGATTCTTAGGTCAACCCGTTGGAGTTCGTCAAAAAAGGCTAGCTTCATTCTCAGATAATTGTAGAATGACCCTTCATCTTCTAGACGCAGTTCTTGCATTAGTTGGTTGTAGTCCCCAATTGCAACCGTCTGTGTGTTGCATCAACCATGGGTGGACCCACAGGGTTCTCAGTCTTCTTCTTCTACGTCTATTCATCCTTCTATTTAAGATGGCAATGGCTATCTGGTTGAAAAACAATGCTTGTTGACCTTGCAAAAAAGCTATTTGCAAACGCAGTTCATTGTTCATGCTTACTAAAGTCGTTATACGATGATTTCACTTAGCATGCTCGTATAGAACTAATGAAAAATTGTCGTAGCCAGGTACTTATATAGCTAGAGCATGCAGGTTGCCGAACAGTCGCCACAGAACGCAGAGAGAAGGCAGAGCGAACGCCAATGAATGCACAAGGAAGGAACAACGGTCGGCGAGAAGGCAGAAGCAACGCCGTTATTTGGATATGATGGTACAGAGAAGGCAGAGGGAAGGCAGAGAGGACGCCTAGGACGTTCAAAGAACGCCAATGAAATGTCAAAAATTGGCTGCTTAGGTCGTACAAGGAAGGCACAAGGGACGCCGGAGCAGTTACACTGAAACATAGGTTTGGCGACCGCTGTGCGTGCTGGTAATTTTTAGAACGCAGAGAGAAGGCAGAGCGGTCGCCGTCCTGTGTAATGAGGGCCTAAATGATACTGAAATTTGTCGAGTTCGGAATACAGGCGCAAAAAGTGAGACTTCGAGGGTTTGTATTCGTGATATTAGGGGGATACTTTTGTATGATACATATTCTAGTATCTCTTTATAAATAAACCTTTCCCGTAATATGTATCTGTTCCATGGAAAGTCTGTCTTACGATCGATGAGCATGTGTGAATGAATTACTCTCAAATAGTGATGGAGACAGGTATTCGTGTCCCAAAGTCACAGACGTTTGTTGCATGTTTAAGTGCTGTGACTTATGTGTTTCCTGTTCCTTATGTTTAATTGCAGGAGTGAGTATGATGTTACGCCGCCTTTAGCAATATTCCAGCAGTATCGCGGCGGGTGACACCAGAAATGGGCTTCACACACTGTATCCATGTGGGGAATCGAATCTGGATCTTTAGCGTGATGAGCGAACGCTCTACCCTCTAGGCTACCCCACCGCGCCAAATTCACGACTGTTCCTGTTTATGCATTTGTTTTTATGAGGTAACATGCACACTCAGAAAGGCACATGTCGTTTACCACGTTTATGAACCCAAAGGAATATTATGATGTTGATAGACCTGAAATTAATTGACGATGACCAATTCTGTACGATAGACCATGATTCAGTGTGAGTGAGTGAGTTAAATTGTATAGTCACATCAGCAACAATTCAGGCATATCCTGACTAAAACAGGTCATACGGTAATAATAGATAATATTATACTATACAATTTTGCGAAAAAGGACAGCAAAGCAACCGGAATATCACAGTTATAGAGATATAAACTAAGCCAGTAACTTATTAATATTTAGGAGAATACTCAAAAAACAGGCTACGTGTATCGCCTGCAACTGACGGTAGATCACCATACTAGGGAATCAGCGTTAATCATCTATATATTCTTGGAATAGGTACTCAAAGGTGAGTGCTGTTTGAAGGATGTGATAAACGGGATTTGATACCTTACATTTCAAGTGATTTCAAGCTGGTACATGTCTGCATGATTCCTTCGAACACATTCACATTCATTCAGCTATACTGATAACGGTTACTAATAAAGGCTGAAAAATTATTTAGTTATTCTGGCATGTGTATTTGACATGTCCATCATATGCTTGTGGAGTCAATATCCCTCTTTATTCATGTATGAATATATGAATAAAAAACTTCAGAAGGACATGGGCATCTGTTGCCTGGTCACTCACACCGGGTTTTTGTTCCGCGATATCATCAACATCTGACAGAGACTCATATCCACATGCTTTTGATATAGTCGGACTTGGTTCCTCGAATCGGGTTTCAGCAGATATTTCTCATGAATATGGACAGGTCACTTATATTTGTGAACAAAATGAATTCCGACAGATAAGGTCTTACACATGTACATCCTTTTGGGGCTGTGGACAAAAAAGTTTTGGCGAGATCGGAGGATCGTTATTTTATTTCTTTACTAAATGGAATGTCCGAGACATCTAGATTCCATTTATATACACGAAATGTATTTGTGCCTATTATTTCTTTTGGGGCTGTGGACAAAAAAGTTTTGGCGAGATCGGAGGATCGTTATTTTATTTCTTTACTAAATGGAATGTCCGAGACATCTAGATTCCATTTATATACACGAAATGTATTTGTGCCTATTATTCTCTTACATACCATGACAACTGCCTCAGATAAGATGTATATGTCAAGGCAAGACATTTTTCAGTGTCGACGCTAGAGATCTCAGGCAAAGGTTCAAAACTTCGATGCAGGATTAAACCAGTTTTGGAAACACTCATGCATCAACCTTAAAAGGGGCGGTGGGGTGGCCTAGTGGTTAAAAAGTTCGCTCGTCACGCCGAGGACCCGGGTTCGATTCCCCACATGGGTACAATGTGTGAAGTCCATTTTGGTGTCCCCCGCCGTGATAATGCTGCAATATTAACAGATGTAAATATATATTGCTTTTCACTTCCGTAAAGACCCGGTCCTAATATTCATCAATTTTTGCAAATTGTGTGTTCAACGTCATAAAATAAGTCCATATGTTACATTTCGATTCAATTTCGAATTCACCCATTGACACTTTGTACGGAAACAAGCCTTCAGACTTTTGTGGTTGTCATCCTGGAATAATCAGCCAGGTTAGCACGCCCTCGTCTGTCGAGTGACCTTTACATGTCCTTGACAAACCAGACAAAGACGCTCTGTTTTGTTTGTAAAAAAACACATGCCGCTTTATATATATATATATATATATATATATATATATATATATATATATATAGACGTGGTTGGGGTAGTGTGTCATAGCATTAGACATTAACACATTTAGTCTTTGAAACTTGATATTGTGGTGTGCATATTAATCTATCGCCTTAAAATAACGTTTGACATATAGTTAAAGAGTTCTCTCGTTACGCCGAAGATCCAGGCTGGCAATTGTGTCAACTCAGCTGTCTGAGTTGCGTTGGGCTTTACGTCACATCGGCATTATTCCAGCCATATAGTAATGAGATCAGGTCTGCATTCATACACAATTTAAGTACAAATGAGTTTTATGTTAAAAACATATGTATTCATTACATTATTATTCAATAACGTGAGTGTTTATATTCTGTCAGTTATTCTGATTACATTACAAAATGGTTTCACGTCGTGCTTGAGTATATTTCGCTCATATGCCTACGTGCATGCGTGTGTATGTGTATGTGTGGCTGCTTGTACTAGCCCAGACTGAAGCTGGTTTTATAGTGCTAGCCCACTGAGATACCATGCCGCAGTGAAGCATGAGTACCCCACTCAGACACATTATACTGACTCCGAGCCGACTAGTCCTTGATGTACCCATTAATGCCGAGCGCCTGGCAGGGACCAACAAGTACCATATTTAAACGTCTTTTGGTATGACGCGGTCGGGGATCGAACCCGCGACCTTCCGGTCTCCGGACGGACGTTCGAACCACTACACCACGGAGGCAGTCTCCAGCTGTCGGAGTTGATTCAGATGTAGAAATTCGTCCCCGGGAACAAGAGCTTCTTACGATGGTCCTGGTCAGCGACTCGCTTCGTTTGCTGCATTCGTATTTTTGTTTTTTTCCCCTTTTCCCCCGCCCTGAATATATTTTCTGACCTGAAACACTAGAGACACATTTATTCCGATTTTCTCCACCAATGACGAACTTACTGCCCTGGTGCGTTTAAAAAATATTCTTCTTTGCATTTTCGTGAAATAACCCAGGTCAGTTTGATCTTTCTTAATCTACATTGATTTTAATAATTATTTTGGAAGCACAGTTACTCGATCTACATCATAAATAAATTAAGAAAAAATAATACCAAATGATCTCAATTTTAAAACTGTCATTTAATAAATCACACTAACTGAAAACATTTAAAATCTAATATTAATCATTTCTTCATCCATCCGTGCATCGTCTTGCTGGATGAGGCCAGATATGAGACACTGATAAAGAGTTAACGGTCTCCCTTCCCTGTTATCCGGAGTGTGTTGATCATTTATGATATAGTCTCACCTTGGTACTGTTGCCTGATTTAGTCTAGCCATTAACAGACTATCGTCATTGTGTGATGTTAACTTAAACAACGAAAAATGACCCCATTCGTAAAGTCGCTACAACTGTAAGTGTGTGATTAAAGTTTCAATATTCAAAAGTAAATAAGATATATTTATGAAAGCCCTGTCATACCATCCAAGCTTCGACCTAGCGTATTTATCTCCAGACGGAACCAGCACTGGTCTTGGTTCCTGCTTTGTTTCTTGGTAGATCTGAACCAAATTCAAGCCGTAATACCGTAAACGCAAACCTGATACACGTGTGTGCTCCCACATCTCAGTTCCATAGTTAAGTTATACATGTACAGAATATGCATTCCGCCACAATGTAGTGATTTCTGTGATATTTTCCAGCGTTAAGTACTACTCCTTGTCGACGGTTGACCTTACGTAAAAGATCGTGACATGTTTCTAGTACGTTAAACGTAATAAAGCAGCACCTGGCTCGTGGCGTATGTCTGAGAGCGTACATTGTACTGCTGCATCACGAACCTTGTCTCATTGCAGACAATGTAACTCCAGCCAGCTGTTGAAAGTCGAGAATAAGAAACAAAACAAAGATGAAAATGGTTCAAACCTTGTCAAATGCAACATGCAGAAAACATGTATTGCTGTCAACACGGATATTCCACCAATATCAGATTTGATGACATAAAAATGAGTTTCAGCTATAAACCTTAGAACATGACTATGTTATGTGTTTCACAAGCTGATGATCTTGCTAGTCGGAACACAGTTGATTCCGATTGTAGCAGAGATGTCTTATGCCGCCAATGGGGCAGGACACCTACCTCTTCGGGAACACCTGGTATCATCACCATTTCGTTATATACTTTCATTTCTTTTAAACGTATGCTAGCGCTATCGTCGGAATCATACAGTGTTTGTTAGCTGTATGACCGTCTCCGTGGTGTAGTGATTAGCGCGTCCGCCCGGAGAGCGGAAGGTCGCGGGTTCGATGCCCAGCCGCGTCATAATAACAGACGTTAAAATATGGTAGGATAGGATAGGATTTGAACCGTGGCCTAAATATGCCCAAGAAACCACTTGATTTATGCAATGTCTACTTGGCTATGTGAAGGCACAGTCATTGTATAAATGAATTCTAAAGATATTCCTGTAGGATCGGGACCGCCTCCGTGGTGTAGTGGTGAGAGCGTCCGCCCGGAGAGCGGAAGGTCGTAGGTTCGATCCCCGAACGCGTCATACCAAAAAGACGTTAAAATATGGTGTTTGTTGGTCCCTGCCTGGCGCTCGGCATTAATGGGTACATCAAGGACTGGTCGGCTCGGAGTCAGTATAATGTGTCTGAGTGGGGTATTCATGCTTCACTGCGGCATGGTATCTCAGTGGGCTAGCACTATAAAACCAGCTTCAGTCTTGGCTAGTACAAGCAGCCACACATACACATACACACGCACGCACGTAGGCATATGAGCGAAATATACTCAAGCACGACGTGAAACCATTTTGTAATGTAATCAGAATAACTGACAGAATATAAACACTCACGTTATTGAATAAAAATGTAATGAATACATATGTTTTTAACATAAAACTCATTTGTACTTAAATTGTGTATGAATGCAGACTTGATCTCATCACTATATGGCTGGAATAATGCCGATGTGACGTAAAGCCCAACGCAACTCAGACAGCTGAGTTGACACAATTGGCGGCCTGGATCTTCGGCGTGACGAGAGAACTCTTTAACTATATGTCAAACGTTATTTTAAGGCGATAGATTAATATGCACACAACAATATCAAGTTTCAAAGACTCAATGTGTTAATGTCTAATGCTATGATACACTACCCCCGACCACGTCTATAACTATATATATAAAGCGACATGTGTGTTTTTAAAAAGCAAAACATATCAGAGCGTCTTCGTCTGGTTTGTCAAGGACATGTAAAGGTCACTCGACAGACGAGGGCGTGTTAACCTGGCTGATTATTCCAGGATGACAACAAAAGTCTGAAGGCTTGTTTCCGTACAAAGTGTCAATAGGTGAATTCGAAATTGAATCGAAATGCGACATATGGCTAATATTATAACGTTGAACACACAATTTGCAAAAATTGATGAATATTAGGACCGGGTCTTTACGGAAGTGAAAAGCAATATATAATTACATCTGTTTGTGCACCGGTAGAGCAGGTTCTGCTCACATTCACGTGAACAACCAATATCATCACTATTTGACAGTGATTCCTTAAAGCCATGTTTAAAATGCATCTGGAATCTTGCAGAAACCTCTGCTTAGAAAAGAAATATTGTTTTGCTATAAATCCACACCAATAAATAATGCCCCAAGAAGGACTCCCTTAACTAGGGATGACCTCCCTTAACTGACCTAAACTGCAGTGCGCCATGTCGACATGTTATTATTGATCCGCCATACCAGGTTTAATCATTATGTAAAAAAATGCTCAAGTATTTTCCCGTATATTTGTCATTCGAATGAAAGATATCTGAACACGTTTGTTTTAACACTGCAATAACAATGATTAATACGCCCTTCGAGGTGAGGTGAGGTGAAATTGGGTTTAACGTCGTGCTTGAGAATATTTCGCTCATATGCCTACGTGCATGCGTGTGTATGTGTTGTGCGGCTGCTTGTACTAGCCCAGACTTAAGCTGCTTTTATAGTGCTAGCCTACTGAGATACCATGCCGCAGTGAAGCATGAATACCCCACTCAGACACATTATACTGACTCCGAGCCGGCCAGTCCTTGTTGTACCCATTAATTCCGAGCGCCAGGCAGGGACCAACAAGTACCATATTTTAACGTCTGTAATTATGACGCGGCTGGGCATCGAACCCGCGACCTTCAGCTCTCCGGGTGGACGCTCCAACCACTATACCACGGAGGCGGTCCAATACGCCCTTCGAACTCCAAGGTGTTGTTTCTGCAGCCTAGGATCCAAGTACGCACAGGGTAAAAAACAATCATCCATCACATAACACAGTAGGTGTATAAACGAATGGTTGTAGAGATAACCATGCATCAGCGGCTCAGCCGGAGGATACGATCACGTTATGATCTATGTGCAATTTACATTCGTTTTGTATCAAAGGCCGAAATGTTGTCGTGAATGGCGACCCATTTCTTCATCTTTTTGTTCCGGAATATGAATATGACAACAGTTTTTGAAGCAACTGAAGACGTTTCCAGAATCAATATGAAGTCGTACCGGATATTGTGCTAATGAGGTCACAGCTTGAGACTTAACTTGTCCTTGGTTAGCTCAATTAACACTCACAGCTTCGTGACTCGGATGTCAGAAATCCTGAAGAACAAGAGCGCCGAGAGTCGACACTTATGACATCGCAGAGATGGGTGGCGGTAATTACTGGCTGGCAAGACCAAGCAGGGCAAAGCCGGAAACAGCTCAAAGCCTCCTGAGGTAAATGGAATGATAATATGTCAAACATGATTAGGAATGCGACAGCGAGTTTACTAATAAACCCTGGTTATGCGTTGCACGTCGTGTATTTACTACTGCAGTCATGTTATTGTGAAGGAAGATCTAATAAAAGGTAAGGAATCAATAAACGTCATGAATCTAAAATAAACCAACAATCGGTCATACCTGCTTGGGCTGTCAGTCAACACAAGATAAGGTCATTTTGTGACAAGGTATTTTGCCACTGCCGACTCACGAATATATGAATAAAACAGATGAGGACAAACTGCTTCACCATCAAGCATATCTGTAGTGACTTTGCTACACGTTAACCTAGGGAATCTGTTTACCCGTTGAGGAATGTCACAAAGAAAGTACTGGAAAGAAATGTACCTGTATCATAATTATATATTGTAGATAGGAAAACTTGTATAACTAATTGTTTGTATTTAATATTTGGTGTAACTGTTCTATCAACACAGATTATTGAAGGCACTGCATGGACTGTCTTTCAAAGGACTGTACATAATTCTGGGGTGTGAATTAAATGGGACAGTATTCCATATGCAAAGTATTCATTATTATTATTATTATTATTCATTATTACTTCGCTTGAAAAACTATTTTTTAAATTCATTTGGAATGATAAAAATGATAAAATAAAGAGGAGTGTAATAAAGATTTATTGATGCTTTGAAATTATCAAGCTTAAGATTATATTTTTAAAAAAGTGAAAATAAAAATCCATGCAATATACCTTTCAAGACATATTTAACTTTGGAGCTAATTCTGAAACTTTTCTTGAGATTGAAAACCCTTTTAGGCATGATGTGCTAAAAGCATGGAAACCTTTTCACAAACAACATTATGTTGACCCAAATAACATTAATGAAATTCTATCCCAACCACTATGGTTCAATCACAACTTCAAAAATTCTACATATTTTATAAAGAATTGGGCAGAGAAAGGGATTATGAATATTAGGGATATATGTGATGAGAATGGATTACTATCAATAGAATCTTTAAAAGAAAATTATCATATCAAAGGCACTTTTTTAGATTTAAGATATTTACTGAACATATTACCTGAATCTTGGAAATATACTTTAAAGCACTGTCTCTCTATTCCAGTCAGTAATTTGAATGTTAACTAATGCCAGATACATTTAGTAAAAGCATCCAAAGGCTGCAGAACTTTTTATGATAAACTTATTTGTAATGATAAATATCCAAACATTTGTAATACATTGCAGCTTTTATTTCCTGAAACTGACTTTGATTGGAAAAATATATTTACAGTATATAGAAAGGGATTGCAAGATACAAAGCTAATAGACTTTCAATATAGATTTCTACAAGGTATTATTTACACAATTTGGAATTGGTCAAAATGAAAAAAATTGACAACAGTTTGTGTTGTTTTTGCAAAGATGTAAATGAGAGTGTGTGTCATGTGTACTGGGAATGTCAGGAGACTCAAACATTTTGGATAAACCTACACATTTGGCTTAACAATTATTATCCACATCCATTGAAATTATCAAAAAACATGATTTGGTTTGGTACTCAACATGAAAATAGATTACTAAATCACATCATCATTGCTGCAAAGGGACATATTCACTTATGCAGTATTAAAAATATGCTTCCAAATCTAACTTTCTATATAAATACTCTAAAAGAAATATTCTTTGTGGAAAAACATATATCAACAAAAAATAATACAATAAATAATTTCCATCATAAATGGAGCCTTCTCTCCCCAGTAATTAGATGACTCAAACTGTATTGACTCGTACCTGACATTATCTGTACATTATCTATTTAATGAATTGTGCATGTTTATAAATATATTAATACAAAAGTATCTCACCTGTACATCTGTACATTATCTGTTTAATGAATTATGCATGTTTCTAAATATATTAATACAAAAATATCTCACCTGTACATCATGTAGCCATATTACTTTAAGCCGTACGTATCACGGCTTGGTATATCTGCAATATTGTAATCTTGGGAACCAATAAAAAAACACACACAAAAAAGTATTCATTATATGTACAAAATGTGTCACGCTTCAATGTATTAGAAATATGAATAAAATATCTAAGTTAGCGACTCATGGCAACGTTCATATATAACCAGAGGAACTTACCCACAGATCACCAAAAGCGTTGAAGCCTTAGATGTTAATTGTTTTGCGGTTGCAAAGAGTATGATGTTACTCTCAATGTCATAAACGATTACAACACGTTTGTTTCGCATGCATCCTATTGAGGTGAATCGTCCATTCACAATTGAATACACGATGACGTTTTCTTCATGTTAACATCCCTAGAAACCCCACAGTATTTCAAATTTCAACGATTCACTTAATTTCATTTTTCTGTCCAAAAACTATTTTATCCAAGCTTATCCGAACACATGTCCATTTCCCTTTTGTCCTGAACCCCAAAGCTTCATAAAATCCGCACAAAGAGCAATGTATTGCTGACTATAACAAATGCACCATCAAGTCCCAGTGTCAAAGGTTCAACTTAATCCTTAACACAACCAAGGAGAGCTTTTCCTTATATTCGCAGAAAGTATTTGAGGCAAGATGAATAAATACCAAGATCCGCAAAAGCTCCAAGGATTTGCTTGAATGTTTGGAATGTCAGAACAGAACCAAGTTCAATTATGTATTTTATACCTTTGAACACTACCTTCCCACGCGATACATTTGAGGAAGGACTTTATTCTGTGATCCTTGGGGCATTTGTTACTAAACGTGGGATCGTATGTATAGTTGCATCTCTATGACCAAGATTGAGAGCAGTTTGTCAATAATGAAAGCAAATGTCCTCTATGGTTACATTGCTTTATAGAAAGGGTTTGTCACTTTGATTTATCTTAATACTTTGGAATCAACTGAAATACGTGAGCCTACTGTACAGCCAAACATTTATTGTAGAGATTTCTATTTGTCACTTACTTTATGGGACAGCCGACAGCCGAATATTTATAGCTTCAGACCATTTACATTCCCGAGATCTAAACTTCTCTGTCTTAAATTGCAATCTCGCTACCTTGAAATCAAGTGTAGGATCAAGTATCATTGTTGATTATTAAAAGCGTAATGAATTAGTTTATCCCATGGCTTTATTACCCATATGGTGAACAACAACCAGTGTCATATTATATCATATGTGCACATATCGCTTTTGCCTAACAACCATTGTTTCTGTATTTCGTCATCTGTGACGTCATTAAACAATTGAACGCAACGTCAATGAAGAGGGCCGTCACACTTGTTTATCGTGCTTTACTGCACAAATGTACAGTCATGAATAAAATGGATAATAAAGAAACCATTACACTCGAGTTAGTTTGTCATACGACTTATACGACACTCGTGCAAAATTATGTGAAACAATTTCACACTCGTTCCTTATAAGTCGTATGACACACTTGCTCGTGTAATAATCTGTATATATGGTATATATTATGAATAAACTACCTACTGAAAAGGTCAGGTGGCCTAGTGGTTGAAGGGTTTGCACATCACGCTTGAGACCCTGGTTCTATTCCCCAGCAACGGTGCAATGTGTGATAACATTTCTGCTATCCCTTGTCGTGACACTGATGGAACTTTGCTATAAAAAGCGTACGTCCATACTCAGTCACTGATCTGCCTGGTCCCAAACTATTGTCCACACGCCGCTGTCATGTATCGTCGTTTTATTACTGACTGTGAAGCATAACATCAAACAAATACTTGCTTTGGGCTTCAATGGCTTTTCAAAAAACATCCAGTGTCTGGTCGTTTGTAAACTCTTTGTTACGGCCACTTCGGTACTCTCTACAAGCAAAACACATCCCACAATTAAGGGTTATTACTTCTGAATCCCTTTACTCAGATGGATCGATGATGTAAATGGAGCACAGAAGAGATTCAAATTACCACAGTTAATATGCTTTTAATGTGCAATTACAATTATGTAACATCTTTCGCTGTTGGGTCTTAAAAGGACCAGAATGGTATTGACATAGTTGCACCGCAGGTGAATGATAAAAGTGGGCAGTGCATCTTAAGGTTTAAGGTTCTAGATTACGTTCTCCGCAATGCATGCATCAATATCTACATGACAGAGTCGTTAATAAAGACAAGTAACCTTCTATGGTATTACATCTCTTTGATGCCAGTAGAAAAAATATTAAAATAAAAATTTATACAAGTACAATCACGTTACAGAAAATACTAAACAATTTTAACTTTTGAAGAAGGAATTGGTTGTCAAAACATTTTATAGAGTTGTCACTAGTGTTGAACGTAAACATACATGTTGGGCAAGTACTTCAGACATTAATAGTTTATACATACAGGGTTTTTTTTATTGAATTAAAATGAGGAATCAGTATCAGACATAGACGAAAACGTTCTGGTGTTAGACGTTCAGAAACATAAACATAAAATCAGATTTACTAGCTCCACGAAGACAAATCTAGTGTTTGAATGTGTCACTTCACCGCTGGAATCTTCAAACTTTAAGGTGCAGCCTAATGGCCATCTGCGACCATCTTACAGTCCTGCATGATGAGCCGCCGCATTACGATCGATTCTACTTTGAAAAGGAACCAACCTACCCTGCACAAACATACTCAAAGGCGCCTGTTTAAGCACGCACACACTTAAACCATCTTCTAAGTTGTAAGGATTTACCTGGATTTAACAAATCTGGAGTTTTCGCAAAATGTGTGTACACTAGTATGTTACCCATCTCAAATAAGTAGGGGTACGTTTGTTCAAAATACCTTAAGATCAGGCTTATTTTATGGCTTGGAATCGTGGCTTACACATTACAGTTTTGCTTACAACATGCCTTAGTTTGGCTTCTGTAAACCGTTGTAGGGTAGAGGGGTGTTTTCGGGTGTCGACGACCTGCGGTTGTAGAGACGTGTTCATTGCGTTCCAAAGAGCATTCCCAAGAGCTTTGGTTTTGCGATTTGGCAATGCGTCCGCTGCAAACGTTTACGTGGTTGGGCCCCATGTTCAACCGGGAAGCCTATCAGCAAAATTTCTTGTGCCGTCCAAAGGCACAGTCCGATCCACCACGACTTACCACTTATCTCCTGGCATGTGACAAGGAATATGACAAGGAATCCTACACCGACAGCATTCGCTATTCTTCTGACGGAACAGTTCCCATCAGTTTTGGTTTGAGTCATTTGTGGCTGACTTGGTAGGTTAAAAGTATCTAATGTTGAGACAATATCTGCGTTAGTGTCGGGGAAGAAAGGCAGCTGTTTGGTCAGTAGAAGAAAATGGTTAAAAGATGTAGTTTTTGCACATTTGGAGAAATTATTACAAGTTGCAACAATTCATTTCTTTCTAGCATCTGATTTGTGGAAGTTTCCAACTGTAGCAATTCTAAGCACATTCTATATGTTCACATGGCTCAGTTGTGGGGTATAATGTTGGAGTCTGTACTTGAACTTAAGGATTTACTTTACAGCAGGTATCACTATCACTGATGTAATCGATGACGGCAAGTGTATTTCGTCTGTACTGTCATTTGCAAACTTTACGAGTATGAAAATGGCGAGCATGACCTTCGTGTTGTGTTGAATATATTGGCAGCCTACAGGAAGGGATTGTCAATGTGTTTACAAATGTTGACATTTGTTTGGTGTTAATATCAATATCCCTTGCTGCTTTACTATATACATATACATGCCTTAATCCTCTGTGTTTTGATAAGTGCTATCCTGGAGTCCTACGTAAATATCTTAAAATGTTGATACCAACGTGAATCAATTCTTAAAATATGTATCTGAAGGCATCTAAGAGGTTGTGGGCCCGACATCGATAGCTTAAAACGCGTGTAAGCTCCTAGTCCATGTGTTTGAAATATATGTACACAAGAGGGACAATACGTTCATTTTAGGGACGTAGAACATCCACTCTCACTCAAGATCGAGATATTGATTTCCAGTATTAACTGATTTTGTTGTTTATGGAAAACAAGTTTGTTGTATTACGGATCGATGTGTGTTTGGAACTGGATGGTCCACAAGACGCTTTGTGGACATCCATACCTGTCATACTTTGCCTGTTGATGTATATACAGGGCTTAACAAGCGAGTCATATTTAGCGTTCTTTAAAGATTAAGAACGGTGTTTTGTTAAGACTATTTTGATCATGTCATACATGCATTTCGAACGGAATTTTCAAAGGAATTTATGTTCTCTAAATATCAAATACCAGACTATAAGTATCCAGCCATTTTTGAGTTCAGTGAATATGTACACTAAAACATTGTACTTGAAAAGTAAACAGGATATTTCAAGAGCCATCCTTTAGTTATGGAATTGATAACAACAGCGCCTTAAGCCCCTTTAATATGCACCGCAACGTGGCCACATATTGAGACTTGCCCGTAGATTAAGACGTGAAATTTCTAAGATTTGTGAATCCTGGGTAGTGAGAATACTCCTTTGTGTGTCAGTACACACTCCTAATCTTTCACAACTGACGTCCGTTCACTGCCAACGATGTCGTAAGTTGTGATGTTGTAGTCCTTTTTGTCAGGGATGGTTGAATCAACCGGTTATACAATAGTTTGATGTCATCCATGCGAATCAAGTGCAAATCCAATTACATTCTATATCGCATTACAACGTTAAAGAAGTAAGCTGCCATTAGACGTAATTGATGTTCCATGTAATCATCCGTTGGGGTAAGAGTAAAACATTTTGACTCCAAACAATCAGGTTGTTATTAGGCATCGTACATGTAATGGTTTGAGTTTGACTTTCTTATATGAGCCAAGATCAGTAAGTGAGTGATTGAGAGAGTATCAATTATCCCTGCCTCAGACAATATTACTACTGTGACTATAGGTTGCTTGCTTGCTTTGTTCCTTAACACCGCACTCAGCAATATTCCAGCTATATGGCGGCGACCTGTAAATAATCGTGTGTGGACCAGACAATCCAGTCATCAACATCATGAGCATCGTTCTATGCAGTTGGGATACAGTTACATGTGTCAACCACGTCAGCGAGCCTGACCACCCTGTCCCGTTAGTGGCCTCTTACGACAAGCATGTGTTGCTGAAGACCAATTCTAACCCGGATCTTCACGGGTTGACTATGTTAGGGGAAAGTCAAAGTTTATGTCATTACGTCTGAAACTTTGTTTTACCAATGAACAGAAGTACAACATGTATGTTGATAACAACGGCTTCTGGTTAGTGGAATTCTGTCTCTTCAGTCACCAGCGCAAACCTTCCCATAGGGAAACGAGTAGGATTTGCCATAGATTGTTTGAGATAACGGTATCCAACCCAAAAGACTCCTAACATGAGCATGACTTTATTTACAATGTATCCATAATAATTACATTATTGTTTCAAACACATATACGGAAAACATAGTGCCAGAGTGACTACTGTAAGCGCGATAAGATGTTTTTAGAGGAGGAGCGATCGGTTTCAATTAATCAAATCAGTGTCGTTGTTTGTTGAGAAAAACAGCAAATGATCACTCTGCGTTGCGTGCCAGGATTTACTTATTTTTACATCGATTTTCATTTGATGATCCGCCCCGGGCATCTTTTGTTGAGACTGACGATTCTCAATACACTCATCAGAGGCCCATTTCAAGTAACATAGCCCTTCCATAGCTTTACTTCGACCAATCGCATCTAATAAGTTCGTCATGCATCATCATCCTTAACTTCAGGAAAGTTGCCTCTTTATATAAAGTATCTTCTTGAGTCAGTGAGACATCTTTGCAATACCAAAATACCTATTTGTAGTTCTGTCATCCTTGAAGAATGCATAAATCAGAAGCTAATGTGAATAATTCAGAATTAAATAGCATGCCTATAGCCTGTCTGAAAATTCAAAGTAGACATCCGTCTTGCGTGCTTACTGTGTTGGGATATTCCGAGAGCCCTTCCAACAGTCAACATTCCCTTTTATGTTGATCACTACATGGCTGAAATATTGCCGAGGTGACGTTAAATATTAACTCACTCACTTAACTCCCCTTCTATGTTGCGCACTATGTCAGCAGATCTTTCAGTGTTGTCACAACCCCTAGTGTACAGTACACAACCCACGAATCCGTTGGTATATGACCAGATGGTGGCCACATGAATACGTGCAAACACCTAGTTGCGGGTACAGCAACGTGCAGTAAAACTTGGACAAAGTACTGTGACAATGTGTCCAAGTCCACCCAGCTGTGAATGGGTACCTCGTAAGGATGAAAACGCCACAATACCTCGGTGCGCCTAGTGGCTGCAAGAGTTGTATACTCCGCAGGGAGTTGAGATTGATAATACGATGTGCCGTTGAGATTGACATCCAGTGATCGAGGGAAAATTACCAGCGCCTTGAGCATGCACTAGTTGCCTGGATATGTGCGCTATATAAATATCCTATAATGATAATAAATCTTGCTACATATCGCGCATTTCGAGATACCACCGAGAATTCCCCGACTATGAAGATTAAAAAAAGCGTCACACGACTCTTGCCCAAAAGTTGTTTCGTCAGGGTATATTATTCAAAGAGGCTATATTACTATATACGTAACATCACCGCCCATTTGAAGAACAATTTCTGAAACATTATCAAGGCATAAAATGACGTCCATACCCCAAAATCAAAGCAACCTTTAAAGATTTAGATCAGTTCTCTTTCTGCCTTTCGAACCGAACAATACTATCTGTTTTTAATGTAGAAGTTACAGCATATGCAAACGTTATTCAGTAGTTTTATTGATACCAGAGTGCAACTGGAGAGACCCCCGTCTAGACTTCATTTTAGCTTGATGCATGTTGACTCTGTAATGTATGTTATTCTCGACTAATTATTATCAAAGGATATAACTGAATCTACTTGTTAAAGCCTAAAATGTGAAATCTCCGCAGGCCTTCGAATACAGCTGATTCCAATTTGGCCTATCTGCAGGCATCTGTTTGGGCAGATACACACGAACATTGTAGAACATAAGAGTATTTCACAGTTCACGATGACTTGTACTCATCTGTGTACATGCACCAGCTGTTTATTCATGTGATACGACATGCTACGATAATTGCATGATACATGTATATATGTTTTAAAATAAAGCAGAAGTTTTTGTATCAAAATGCCATATAAAATGCATCAATATCGTCAGGTGCCACGTTGACTGCAACAATTGTTTTTGTATTTGTGGGTCAAATGAAACACTTTCGCTTTTACCTCTTTATTTGTTGATTTTTCAAAAAAAAAAGAACCATGTCTGGTGTTTCAATGTAAGGTATCAGAAACAGTGACAGTAGTAAATCAATAGGATTTGTGAACGTCCAGACACACGATTCATCATGTGCTAGAACCGTATAGAGTTCCCCTCAGGATATTCTCAGTCCCTCGTTTCAACTTTGTATATAGTTCTGTTTATTTGAACAGTCATGTATATTCATGGAAAACTGTTTCATACTTAAAAAGGTACGCGTTTCCAGAACGGGTTTAAATAATGACACCGTACATGTTTTCACCAGAGACATTCATCGTTATACCATGGTGATTGTACATAGTTATTGCTCACTCGTGTCTAAGAAGCGACTGATCAATAATACAGGGACTGCACCAGACACCCCTGTGAGAGAATACTATGCTGCATCCTGTTATAAGTCGTTTGTCGACTAGGACAGCATTTTGTGAAGATGATAAAGAATCTTTCGCGAGAGTTATGAGATGATTCATAAAACACTTAGCTGAAGGCAAATGTATATAAACGTTTCACTAAACATTTTTGATAATTAGGAAAGATGGAAACATCTTCTCAAACATGGTATATTGTCTCACAATCTCACAATTCTCCTATAAATTACAATTACATATTCACTTTCGATATTTCATGTAACGTTCAAAGGCCAATCCTACATATATACTTGCAAATTAATGTCTCGTCATGCAAGAATGTTAATTACGCTTTGACAGCTCAAATAACAGAATTGCCTTCCTCTGAATCGACATGCGTCTTTGAGATACGTGAGCCGTTCGCTTTGATAACGTAGATCGAAAACGAACAACAAATATCCTTGTAAAAATCTAAAGGCCTTCAACGCTGGATACATAATACATGAGATTCAAATGCCTCGTAAAATCTTTGATGATGAGGAGGCGTAAACAGCTTGTAGTACGTATCTCTCACAACACAGGAAAGGTAAAAGCATCACATACCAAGTGCTGCTATTTCCAAATCAAATCGACTTGAGAAAAATGAAAAGGTTTTGTGGACACCCACATGAGTCAATGTGTCATAGATTTCAAAAGAAGGCTCTTCTCTTTGCGAGCCAAGAAAGATTAAGACTATACATGTCTGAGCCAACACGTCTTCAGTGGACAGAAGGAGGACCATTAGTACAACAGTTTCAGATGTGTGTGTTAATGTCTGCTTTGTAACGAGAGACATGAGAAGCTACTCTAAAACTTCAATGAATATCTAACCGTGGGGTAGGCGTCTATCTTAAAGCAAATACTATATCAAGACGCACCAAACAAAACCTTGTCTCCCTCTTGTCTTTTGAAGGTCACTGACAAGCGGATCATGTTGACCTGGAACTTTCAAGGCCTGTTTAGGTTTCGAAATAAAATGAAATGTGAGACATACATGAAGAGCTCTTTAAAGGTCATTTCAATTACATTGATTACAGAAATATTACAGGTCACCAAGGGATTGTGTTTGGGATGGTTTTCTCCTCTTGCATTTAATCAGTCAAGAAGTGGAAATGTTCTCACTGAGGCTATTTTATAAGTGTATTGAATTTAATGAATAGAGCAAACATATATTACTATTAATAAAGGTGCACAACATGCACGCACTACCAAACCCGTTAATGTCGTAAATCATTATAAATACCTCGGTGTAAAGCTGTTCTTTACTATGAACTGGACACATTGTGCTGCAGATTTAGCTCTCAGAGCTAGGAAAGCACTGTTATACCTCATGTCCGTTTATAACAACGTTGGTTTCCTTACCCACAAATTCAGCCTATTCTTTTGTACGGTTCCGAAATATGGGGCTTCCAACCTTTCCAAGCGCTTGAAAAGATACACTTACTGGCCTGCAAGAAATCTTTAGGCGTTACACAATCTACCTCTAACGACATGGTATATGGATAATGTTGGAGATTTCTAATTTTCATTAATGCTCAAATTAGATGCTTAAAATACTGGCTAAAGATAGTACAAATGCATGATCACCGTCTCCCGAAAATATCCTACAATATGCTTCTACATTTAGACAGTAACGGCAAAGAAACTTGGGCGTCCCAGATAAGGAACCTTCTTTGTTCTAAAGGTTTTGGTATCGTCTGGTTAAACCAATCCGTAGGTAATGTCAATGTTTTCCTGAACCAGTTTAGAGATCGCTGTATATGTATTTTTCAACAAGAATGGCACTCGAGGTTAGAAGAAAGCTCCCGTTTTGATTGTTACAGACAGTTTAAGACCCTTTTAGAACCAGAAAGATATTTAGCCCTCGTGACTACAAAGAATCTGAGACTGCTACTTGTAAATTTAGATTGGGGCTATTAGATTTAAAAGTAAATGAAGGAAGAAGACTATCCATTGATAGAAATTATAGATCATGTCCAATTTGTAAAAAAGGCATTGAAGACGAATTACATTTTCTTGTTGAATGTCCAGCCTATGAAAACATCCGTTCTGATTATCTCCGTAACTGTATTACAATCAGAAGTAATAATGCATCATTTTACAAAATTGTTTCCTCATGCGATGTCTCCGTTTTGAAAAGATTATCACTGTATATCCATCATGCTATTATGTTAAGAAAACAATTGTTATCCTCCTAAATGAGAAACTTCTTTGTAACCGCTGTATATGGGCCGATGGCCTTACATACAAATAAACATATTTTTACTTTGACTTTGACCAAATAATGCCCAAGAGGAGGGACTTTCTTGACAACTATACATTGTCAACGCCGTTAAACGATTTTGTTCTCGACTAGTTACTATGTATCAACCTCAGGATTTTGAAAGTAATATACAAATTTGGTTCAATAGTTCTTACACCGAAACACCTTTACCTCTATAGGGTTAGACAACAGAAAGATGTCTCATGAAAAAATGGCACCCGTGAAGAGCCACCTCCTCGTAAGCGCTCTTCAACCCCCCGTTGTGGACCCGGGGGTATATTTGGTCCACCAAGCTGTTTGCCGTGGGTTGCGCCCTGTGTCGGTGGAGGACGGGATTCTGGTGGTTGAGGGCAATAGGAGCCTGGAACCGTGTTCCTGTTGCCCAACACACCACTTTGACCCTTACTTCACCTAGACGGGTGGTAGAATGGGCCCGGTTCTATCAATCGGCTGGTCACGCCAGGCCCTGTGCATAGTGAGTATTATTGCACATATTTGATATATTATTTTGGTCTTTGCTACTCTAAATTTAAATTATTCATGATATTGTATTGCCTAGAGTCCTATGCCAGAAGGCGGTGGCTCATGGGCCAAACTGGCATTACTGACCTCCGGGTTCTAATCGTCTTCAGAAAACTGTCAAGGGCGTGACCAGCCTGACTTTTCTTCTGTTTGACAATATTAGCTTCCTGTGTCTGTCTTGCTCGAGTATAACATCCCTGTAACCCTGGTGTTCTGTAGTCGGTTCCCACTTCAACACCGTCCTTGTTGACACTCCATGGTGGTCGGGGAGCGGGGATGTTGAACCTACATTTATTCATTATGGCTACCCAACAACCTTCTGGTTCTCGTTCTCAACCAAAGAGAAAACATATACATTTAGACTTTGTATCGTCTTCTGATGACGAATCAGGGACAACTGATTTGGATTCTTGTCCCCGTTTCCTGGTTGTACAGGGAATTGAAGGACAACCACTAAAGCTCAACCCTTTTTCAATATCTAAAGCTATTGCTGGAATATGTGGCGATGTCAAAACCGTTACTCGTCTCAGAACAGGTGCCTTGCTGGTGGAATGTGCCAGGAAGCAACAGTCAATCAATTTGCTCAAAGCACGTCACTTTGCAAATACCAGGATTGATGTCTGAACCCTGAATTCTTGTCGAGGCATTGTCCGCGATAGGGCGAAATGTCTTTCTGATATGACAGAAGTCGACATTGCATCAGAACTTCAGTCACAAGGTGTCACCTCTGTGAAAAGATTCACAAGAAAAGATGGGGATAAGATTATCAAAACCAATACATATCTCTTTACATTTTGTCTTTCAACCATACCAACAACAATTAAAGCCGGATATTTTAACATCGGGGTGGAAGTCTACAGCCCGAATCCCCTTCGGTGTTTTAAGTGTCAGCAGTTTCGACACGGTGCTACCGCATGTAACAACTCTCAAATTTGTTCTCGTTGTTCTGGAAAACATGACAATGCCGACTGCACAAATGACATCAAGTGTGCAAATTGTCATGGTGAACATATGTCCTCCTCCAGATCATGTCCAGCCTTTGAAAGACAAGCCCAAATTCTGAAAATTAAACACACAAATAATATATCTTTTGCTGAAGGAAAGAAATTGATACCAAGCACTTTTCAAATCTCTCAACAAAAAAAAGTACTCTGCTGCAGTATCTACTTCCCGTCCGAAGGTTGACCATGAGTTCCAGACGGCCATCTCCTGGGTCTCAGAAAAGCAGACTATTCTCTATAACATTTCTGAATAGGCTACGGGAACATCCAGCCAGACAGAAGCTTACTCAGATGCTCAGCCAGTACCTGGTACCCACACAAAAATCCTCCAAAGACACCATCTCAACCTTATAAGAAACAACCCGACACCGTTCATTTGTTAAAAAAGAAAGGGAAGAAATTAAATAGGAAACTGCCAACTATTGTCCCTTCACCTTCAGAGGTTCCCCTAGAGAACTCATTTGGACTTCTTGACATGGAAGTTACCCTGTCCTCACAAGAGAGGAGGGGGACTAGCTCTTCCTCACACTCACGAGAGCGATCGCCAATTGAGGCGCCACCATGACGCAAATGGCCAATATAATTCAGTGGAATTGCAGAGGACTGAAGAATAACTTCAGTGAAATCCAATTACTAATTCAAGATCTTCAACCGTCAGCATTTTGTCTTCAAGAGACATACTTAAAAAACACTGACACCTTTAACTTAAGACAATACACCGATTATCATTCCTTTTCTCCTCTGGGAGATAGAGCAACTGGAGGTGCTTCTATTTTACTTCGGCAGGGCATCTTACATAGCCCTGTATCTCTCAACACAAATCTGCAAACCGTAGCTGTTCGTCTGACGCTGCATTTTGCCTTGACTCTCTGCAGCTTATATATCCCTCCTTCTTCTGACATTCGTCAATCGGACCTTCACAATCTATATGATGGGTGTCATCATGGGTGACCTCAACGGACACAACCCGCTTTTGGGAAGTGCCAACACAAATAATAAAGGTAAAGTCATCGAGGAATTCATTTCTCATAATAATTTATGTATTTTCAATACCGATTCAGCCACTTATCTACATCCAGCTACGGGAACATATTCTTCCCTGGATCTATCACTTGCTGACTCCAATATATATAATGAATTTGAGTGGATGGTCCATGATGACCTATGTTGGAGTGACCACTTCCCACCATTCTCAAAACAATCAGCCCTGATGATGATCAACTTTTATCAAGAAGGAACTTCGCCAGGGCTGATTGGTCATTATATAAGACTCTCTGTACTGATCACTTAAAACATGACTTTTTCACCAACAGCAAAGACCCGATACGGTTGTTTTCAGATAGTCTTAACAACATTGCTGACCAAACTATACCCACATCCTCTGCAATTCCACATATTCATAAACCATGGTTTACTAATGACTGTAAACAGGCCAGAAAGAGTAGGAAGAAAGCGGAGAAGTATTTTCGACGACATCCTACGGTCCATAATTTAGATAAAGTAAACATTTTAAATGCCAAGGCTCGACGCACATTTAAACAGACTAAGCGTCAGTCTTGGAGGAACTATAGTTCCAAAATAAATGCCCGTACACCAATTTCAAAGGTGTGGAACATGGTTCAAAGAATAAAAGGCAAAGGCTCAAAGTCTACTGTTCACCATCTTAAAGATGGTGACAATTATTAACTGATCAAGTTGACATTGTGAATAAACAAGGTGAAACACTTGCGAAGCATTCTTCTTCGTCAAATTATGTACCCGAGTTTCAAAAGTATCAGAAACAAGAGGAGAAGAAAAGAATAAATTTTAAATCGGATAATGGCGAAGATTATAACGAATTATTTTCTTTCCATTCTGCCCTTGAGCAAGCTCATGATACAGCAACAGGAGCTGACAATATTCACTATCAACTTTTGAAGCATTTTCATGTCAAGAAATCCTTTTAGAAATTTTGGATCAAATATGGACTTCAGGGAAATTCCCACCTTCGTGGCTTTATGCCATTGTAGTCCCTATTCCAAAACATGGTCGGGATCACACTGATCCATCTAATTACAGACCCATATCTCTAACCAGCTGCATATGTAAAACCATGGAACGAATGGTAAACAATAGATTAACATGGTATCTTGAAACCAATAACCTTACTTCAAATATTCAATGTGGTTTCAGGAAAAATCGTAGTACCATTGATCATTTGGTACGTTTACAATCCTTTGTTAAAAAGTCAATAGTAAATAAACAACATGCAGTATCGATATTCTTTGATCTCGAGAAAGCATACGATACCACCTGGAAGCATGGCATTTTGAAGGATTTACATGATTTTGGTTTGAGGTTATTTAGAGAATAACCAACGAGGTACGAGTGATTACGGGAAATATGCCCGAGTTGAAATAATGTTCACAGTGCCGAGCCTTGGCGAGGCACTGAACATTATTTTAACGAGGGCATATTTCCCGTAATCACTCGTACCGAGTTGGTTATTCTATTTATTACCCATAATGTAATTTAAAAGGAAGAACCACGAAATAAAAACCACCCGGAGACAGGACTTGTGACCTTAAACAGCTGATTCGTATTCATGCGCGTATTAAACCTAACTTCTCCAGCGGTAATAACATAACTACGCTATGGAAATAGTACATCATAAAATCGCTTTAAAATACAACAACATTATTATGCCTGGAATAATTAATTAACATTTGTTAATATGATAAAAATGATCTTTTAAATATATCATTGAACTTAATAAGAGCTAAACATTTATTCGATCAAGTCAGTGCGACGGAACATCGTTCATTCACGACTGACGTGTTTTCTAGTGACGTGTGACGGTGTAGCGTTGAAACACACTCTGGCAAAAACCTGTTGGGAAAGTCAACGGTTAAAAGTTGGGAAATGTAAAAGACAACCATCCCACGAATACATCTAGAAAAAGTTTTCTGTCAAGAAACTCAACAAGTTTGAAGATTAAACAACATTTTGTTCTGTGGAAGGCGTTTTACACTCTCGTCTTAGTAGAGTACAGCAGTTCCAAGAAAGATAACTCTAGTCGGAATCGGAGTCTATGAAATGTGTCAAACTCTGCATCGGCTACTGGGACCAACGTCTCAGATTGATTATGAATGCATGGATATAAAAAGTCATATTGAAAAAGAACATTTAGCACTGATTCCGGTAAGAAAGGAGCTGTTTTCGGGTTCCATGGCATGGACGCCGTGTCCGACTTACTTGTTACACTTTCAGATAACATCTTTAGTCGGTATCTTCCTGTTTCTATTTCTCCGAATTCAGTTTCAACAACAAACAGGTTTTGGGAATTCAAGGGCTGTAAAATTCATATCACTCTTCCTATTTGGTCAACGTCAACTTTAACTAGGTGAGTGACCTTGATCGGGGTTAGCCTCACGGCGGCCATGTTTGTTTACAAACAATGCAAACGATTGTTTTGGTGTGTTTTTTAAAGATTATATAATTTAAAAATACTACTATTTATAACGCAGTTTTATTCCAAAATAATAACGTCTAATAAAAAGAATATTCATATTCTTTTACCTTAATGTTTTCTTTTTTAGATCTCGGAATGTGTGATTACATTACATAATGTCAATTTATTAATGAATCGATGAAACTTTATGAATGAACGTAGTGTGTGAAAGTAGTTCCGGCATCCAATGAAAATGTACAAATATACGATCAACCAATCAACGTCGAGAATCACTAAATTGCACACTGTGCAAATATCAAAAAGATATTACACGGGATCTCCTCACCCGTATGGGTAATAAATCACAGTTTTTAACCGGCAGGCAGTTTCAAGTCCGAGTGGGTTCAACCCTGTCTGACCATTATAATCAGGATCAAGGTGTCCCACAAGGCAGTATTTTGTCTGCCACATTGTTTAGAATTAAGAGCAACAGTTTATCAAAGGTTTTAAATGATTCAATAGATGGCTCACTTTTTGTGGATGTTTTTAATATATCTTGTCGTGGTGAAAATATGCATACTATTGAACGGCAACTGCAGTTGTGTTTAAACAAAATAAATAAATGGTGTCTTGAAAATGGCTTTAAATTTTCTAAATCCAAAACTAATTGTGTACGTTTTTGTAGAAAATATAAGCCGCATAAAGACCCTGAATTGTTTCTCAATGGCACTCCCATCAACGTTGTTAAGGAGGCCAAGTTCTTTTGTTTAATTTTTGACTCTCATTTAATGTTTCTGCCGCATATCAAATCCCTTAAAACTAAATGCCTGAAGGCACTTGACTTGTTGAAAGTCGTTTCCAATTCTAAGTGGGGAGGGGATCAAACTACCCTCCTACATCTACATCGATCACTGGTACGTTCCAAACTTGATTATGGTTCCATCGTTTATGGTGGAGCCTGCAAAAGCAACCTAAAACTATTAGATTCTGTCCACCACCAATATTTAAGACTTTGTCTTGGTTCCCTTGGAACCTCTCCTGTTGACAGTCTCTACGTTGAGGCCGATGAGCCATCTCTTACACAACGCCGTATAAAATTATCCTTGCAGCATGTAACAAAACTATATTCTAATGAGTCAAATCCTGCATTTAACTGTGTTTTTAATCCTTTTTATGAGGATCTGTACAACAAAAAGCCTTCTCTTGTTCCGCCTCTTGGTTTGAGAATTAAACCATTCATTTCTGCTGCCGGCATTGAGCTGGACAATATAGCTCCTTCCCGTCTTCTTTCTTCTCCTCCTTGGCAGTTAGTTAGACCAGAAGTTGACTTAACACTTACAACAAAAATCGGAAACAAATGAATTACAATATAAACAAGAATATAATCAATTGATAAGTAAATATAATACATATAAATCCTTATTTACAGATGGGTCCAGGGATGGTGACGCAGGGGCTTGTGCCACTGTCATTGGGTTCAAAACAATATCTTCCAGATTACCCAATGACAGTTCAATTTTCACTGCAGAAGCAAGCACAATACTTACAGCTCTTAAATATATTCATAAACATCCTAAATATAAACAATATATAATATTTTCCGACTCTCTCTCTTGCCTTCAGGCTATTAAAAATCTTTCTTGTAAACATTCTCTTTTATTAGAAATTATAGAATTATATAATGATCTTGCCACTGGCCAATGCGACATCGTCCTCTGTTGGTTACCCAGCCACGTTGGTATTTCTGGGAATACTTTGGCCAATCTTGCTGCCAAGGCAGCACTCAACAAATCTGTGACACCACTTCTTATTCCATACTCTGATTACAAAGCCAGCATTAGAACTTACATCCGTGATCTGATGCAGAAGAAGTGGGACACTCAAGTAGGTATTAATAAATTACATGAAATAAAACCCTATATTGGCTACACTTACTTTGGTTGTCAGTCCAGATTTGAAGAGGTCATCATGCGCCGATGTCGTATTGGCCATACAAGATATACTCATGAATACTTGTTAAAAGGTGAGGATCCTCCATTTTGTATCCCTTGTGATGAAAGAATCACGGTCAAGCATGTCCTGCTTGACTGTGTTGAATATTCCATCACAAGGGATATCTATTTCAAATCACGAACTATGAAGGATCTTTTTAGTAATATAAGTTCTCATTTAATTATTGCATTTTTAAAAGAATTAGACTTGTTAACTGATTTGTAAATAAATACATATTTTATTATTGGTAGTTTAGATTAGTAACTGAGATTGTTAGTGGCTGTACCCTCAAAGGGGGTTGAAGTAGCGTAAAATTATTGTCCTCCTGCGAGGGTACGTAAGTCCCGAAACATTCAAAGGAAATTTAATATTACCAGCTGTTTAAAATGTAGTATTCTTGTCATTTTAATTTTGGCTAAATTTGACTTAAATCGCCAGCGGCTGAAGGGATGATATAAATCCAACTAGGGTCCATGCAGGTAGCCAAAGTACTGTAAGTCCCCATGGTCCCTAGTTTGGTGATCTAGCTTCAGTTGTTGGCGATCTATAGCCAGTTTTTATATTGTATTGTCCAAATAGTGCTATTAGTTTTAATTTTCCACACTAGTTTTAGTTGTAATTGTGATATTCTAGCTGTTTTACTGTCCTTCGTCGACAGGTTTGTATAATATACATCTATTCCATTTCAATGTCACATATGTTCTCGTCACGATATGGCTGAAATATTGCCGATGTGACGTTAAATAATAACTCACTCACTTTAAAGCATTAAATATACATATCGTGCACCTGTTGGAACACAGTCAACTATCTATTCACAATTCCTGATACTTATATGTATGACAAATACTCGTCCGTATGTAGGCATCAGCTGTGCAGTTATTTAAGGCTACCATTCTGTGGTAAATATGTCTTGCGTTTATGTGACATGTGAGATTGTTATGAGTTAAGAATAAGCATCAAACAGAGAGAAGTTGTTGGGGAATCAGATGTCCCGATTAATACCTTATATATATATAAATATGTGTGTATGTCTGTGTGTTTGAATTAAATTACTCATCTCATTGAAGCATTAATGGAGCAGTATAATCTAACAATCACATAGATTATGTTTACAGTGCGATGAAGGTTATATTGAGGATGAATACCATCTTCTCCTCGTGTGTTCCAAATTCCAACAGCTCCGCTTGAACCATTTACCTAAAACCTATTGTATCAACCCAAGTAAAGCCAATTTCAAACTCCTCATGTCATCATCAGATTGTAAACTTATAAATAACTTAGCTAGCTTTATCTATCATGCAATGTATCTAAGATGTTAAAAATTATCAATCTATACTGTGCACACCATATTTTGCCATGTAAATGTAACCTATGTAGTTATGGGCCGATGGCCTACACTTCTGTAATAAAGAATTGAATTGAATTGAATCACATATTGTTAACAATTCTACAAGAGTTGCCATGTTGTCAGTCGCCATTTTACTTGGTATAACCAACAACGCATACACTAATGTCCCATGCTAGACATACCACATATCTGACCTCACACACACACACGCACACACACGCATTTACATACTATACCCATGTGGGGACTGACCTTCGTGCATGCTTTATCCACCAAGGTACCCTACCGCCTCGGATATTATGTAAACAAGGGAGATAATTCTTTAGGTTCTGGAATGGTAACCATTTAGTTCGATACAATGTTGTTGATATCTAGTATTATCTCCTAGTCTTGTTGATAAAATACACAGTGTTGCATGTATTACGGAGATACTGCATAGATACTGGATGGTTCATCAGAAGGGTTTGTGAACACACACACTTGCTCGCTATTGATCTCTTATCTTTGTTCATTGCTCCCTGTAGGCCAACATTTATGAAAACAGCTACACAAGCATGCCATATTTACTTTTCCTTAGATGTCAAAGGACTATGTTGTCTACATATCGCAAAACAGTGTTTACGGAATTCTTTATTTGCAAAATGTAATCGAAAATATGTTGACAGATGTATACACTTGAAAACAATGCTTGCATTGTTTCGAACATATTTACTTTCGTCTGCGATATTGAACAAAGTTTCCATGCGTGAGATTGTTCCCCGAGATAAACATACATTGACGAGTCAAGCTCAGGTTATGAGTATGACTGTATCATCAGCATGCATTTACCGATCACTACCATGTAGACAAAATTGATGTCACCAGGTGTTCGCGAGAACGTGAACGTATTCTGTCTCACCGGTAACACTCATCACAAATACACGCAAAGGCAAGTCAAGTGTTCTCCTCAAACATAGCAAGGGAACAGATGGCAAATTGCAACTCAAAATAACAAATTACAAGGGACAAATGTGTTGTCAAGTTTGGAAATGACAACCACATATCTCCCATAAAACATTTTTGAAGCTTTCGCCAATCCTTGTATGTTAAGAGTCAGATGACACTTTATAGAACACCTTTTAGAACACTTTATAGAGTGTTGATTACTGCGCATTCGTGATTGCTTGTGGAATGGACGTGGAGTTGCACAAATATTGATCGACATAAATCTTTCTGGAAGAAAATAGTTTCAAATGGTTTCAGACAGAACTCCCATTCACTCAACAAAACGTTATTGTTATAAAATGTAATTTGTCAAAACCAGTCATTAAAGATGGTCAATGAAAAATGTCGGTAAACAAATCTCAAAGATTGACTTGACGAGCTAAACAGTGTGATACTCGACCACCAAGCAATTCTAGAATGATTTCTTGAACAGTTAGCGTGTCTCCAAAACATGACCTGAATTAGATGAATATATGTTATTTAATGAATCGTCCAATAAATATCCTCGCGTTGGAAGGTACGATCACAGACCTGACTGGAATGATAACGACCCTGGCGTAACTTATAACAGGCACATTCGTTGAATGCGTCCCGATGCCAGGGCTATACGTTCCAAGAATTATCTCAAGTTCTCTTATACAAGTCTATGCTACCAGTTTCATTTCTATTCAAATTCACGTTGGTGGTTTTAGTTGAGCCCTGGGCGTAACTTTAGAACACTTTAGAGGGAAGCTTCACCGTATTATAGGTAAATAGTTTGCTATTCATAGAAATAGTGTCTCTCTTTGAGGTGTTGAAAAAACTACATATTTTGTGAAGTGTTATCTAACTTAATAACAAGCCCCAGTTCACACACAGGTTGAAGTTCGCTCGGCGAATATCAGACAGGGTAAGATTCCGATGGACTAACAATTGGTTTTCAGCTACCCGTGCTTCTCGTAAGAGGTGGATAACTTAACTGACAGGTCAGACGGGCTGACATCGTATCCCAGTGCACATCACGAATGTATTTACCGACAAGTAAACCTGACGTGAAATACACAATGCCATTTTAGAAAGTGGTCAAATGTAACGTATGTTATATTTGGGATTACACTTTCTTAGTAAAGTACAGATTCTAGTACTTTTGGGGTTGAGTCCCATCCGGGATTCGAACCCACACCTTCAGAGTCAGGCCCCTAATCGCCAGCACACAAAGTCAAACGCCTAGACCGCTCAGCCACCAGTGGAAGCCGCGGTGGCTGAGCGGTCTAGGCGTCTGACTTTGTGTAGAATCTGTACTTCACTAAGAAAGTGTAATCCCAAATATAACATACGTTATAAGTAAACATGACATTTATCACTTATAATTAAGTTAGAAGCAACCCACTTCTGTTGGAAGGAATAATCAAAGTTTAAAGAGGATTGCAGATGACAGCACCTCGTCATTATATGTCATAATGTGAGAAATATAAGCTTGGATAAATACCACGTTAAAACTGTTCTCATTCATTCGCCTTAATACATCGTTACCAGCTCCTTGATCAGTATTTAAACTGTGTTTATACAGATTGGTCAGGCCTCTAAGTATGTAATCCAGAGCAGATTCCAAACATGTGTTGTGATGGTAGGCAAACACCGATAGCGACACATGGCACAGTGTTTGTCTCTGACAACACTGGAAAGTCAATATGATTAGATGTTGAGTGATATTCCTTCTTAATCCAATCGCCATGGAACAGGATGAACCGTTTTTGCAGATTTATAGATGATGGTGATATCAAAAGAAGTCACTTTATTTTGCGAGCCAGAGACGATTAACACTTTATGTCGCTGAGCCCAACCATCTTCTGTACAGAAGAGGAAGAACATTAGTTTGACAGTTGATGGTGAAACACGATTGATTAAATGCCTGTAAGAATATCACATTTCAAATTTTGTAGAAAAGATAAATGTCTGTGTGTTAATGTCTACTTTGATAACGACAAGACACGAGAAGCCACACTTCTACTTCAATGAATATCTAACCAAGCGGTAGTCTTTTATCTTGTAATTAAACAAATAAAATATCAGCGCGCCTTAAACAAAACTTTATCTCACACTTCAAGGTCTAATAGAGGTCACTAACAGACCAGGGCATGTTGACCTGGTTGTCGAATCCAGGTTCAAAATCACATAAATCATTTAAACATAAACACGAAGAAAGAAGGATCAATGACTGAATAAACGCTACAAAACCTGTTCCATATTCGTAAGCAATCAGGACCCACAGCAGAGCCGATTGTACGACTCCGAATGTGTCACGAGCATGTGTTTATGAATAACTATCAAATGGTGTTGAAACTAGATGATCGATAAAAGGTGACCGTATTCTGTTCCTATCGGTTTCTGTAACAATGTACATGTCTGCATTCTTAATGAAAAGAAATCTCAAACACACTAATCGAGTTAACGCTACACCAGTACTATAACTCAAGGTTTGGGTAAAGTGCATTTCCTTTTATAAAATTGTCCAAAATATAGTGTTTGTTTTGTTTTCATTTTGACGCCTTGTATTTCACTCGCCCCAACTTTGCAGGCATGTCGACGAGAGGTCATAAAATACAGTTGGATCACACTGCTAATGTTGTTACTATATAAATCAAAGCCTACCCAGTGCATGCTTTTTAATCACTTCGTTTCACTTGACAGTTCAAGTCCTGTGGGAGGAAGGATTATATGTTCTTTGTCTAAGGTTGCTGAGAAGCAAGACACAAACAACTTCTTTGTGAAGCGTACACACTTCTTCGGAAACGGCACCAGGAAACAACATCGTCAGCAAAACAGAAGGCTTTTAGACCAGCATACTCCACATCTGGCCTTGTTTTCTCTCTGAGTAAATAAAGTTTTGAAAGGATCTGCTATAACTTAGATCATGATCACTTTATTCAGAATTGGAGGCCATGTGGCCAAGAGTACAACGGGTAATACAGCATTGTCATGGTGTGTAGAGTTGAAATATAATTCATAATACAATTATTTTAAGTTTTGCTTCAGGAATATACATATTCCTTTAAGAACAGTGACACTGTGTATCTTCATAAGGGCTCGGAATTTGACAATTGAAGGTGGGCTAGAAATAGGCTGGCATACATTGGGATCTGCATCGGTTATAAAATGGACATATTGGCAACAAGTGATATTCGTCTTCAAGCACGTTTAAAGTACATTTGTTACAACTTACATTTGTTATAACTTAGACATAATTATTGTATTACGTCGTAGGTTCCCCATGCATCCTAAGTTTATATCCGATATGCCGTCAACATGTCTTCCTTCAGCTTTTAACTTCTGTCCTCCATCTTACGCTCCATACGTTCGTATTATTTACACGAACAAGCTGGACACAATTCTACAAACTCAGCTTGAAAAAGGTGTGCGTGTTAGTGTCACCGTTTATAATGCACATGTCTTAATAATCTGGAGCTAGCTGGCACAATTTTCTTGGATATTTCCTTTGCAATTAACTACTGATGTAGGTAGGTGCATAGCCAAGCCTAGGTACACGTAAGTTATCTCAGTATCTTATAAAATCGAGACGCATTTGTGAACTGGATAATGAAATAAAGAAAGTAAAAGCATTAAACAACTGCGGCGTTAAACAACTAACCAATCAACCAACTTTTACAGCACAGTGAGGGTGTGTTTAAACGTCTCGGAGGAAACTTTTCTTTTGTAGTTGACCTAGCATAGATATACGCTACTGAGCTTGAGTATGCTTTATGGCACAATATGTTCATAAAGCATACAATAAAACGTGATACATATTCTTGTAAACATGTAACTAATCAATCAATTCTGTGTACAAACTCAGGGAATCTGTCTGTGCTTCTAATACATCAGACACCTGAAGTTCTATATTTTCTTAAATACATTTTATGCGCAATGAAATAACTGACGTAGGCCAGTGACGTCAATACTGAATAAAATTGTATATCAGCAATTAAGTGGTATATGGTGTCTAGGACTATGTAATTCAAGCAATATTTTATGAGATCTTCTGCATATGTAAACATAAATCGGTATATCTGTAATTTGAGGTGAAGTGAGGTGAAATTGGGTTTAACGTCGTACTTGAGAATATTTCGCTCATATGACGACGTGCATGCGTGTGTATGTGTATGTGCGGCTGCTTGTACTAGCCCAGACTTAAGCTGGTTTTATAGTGCTAACCCACTGAGATACCATGCCACAGTGAAGCATGAATACCCAACTCAGACACATTATACTGACTCCGAGCCAACCAGTCCTTGTTGTACCCAGTAATGCCGAGCGCCAGGCAGGTATCAACAAGTACCATATTTTAACGTCTTTTGGTATGACGCGGTCGGGGATCGAACCCGCGACCTCCCGCTCTCCGGGCGGACTGTAATTGGAGAGTGCAATGGCCATTCACAGAGCAATCCACAAAGACCGAAGAAAGATTACATATAACCCATCAGTGGTCGAATATTTTAGTGAGATTCGTAAACAAATTTTGTTCTCGTCAAATCATTATCCATAATAATTCCTCAAATTGATTGTTTAGGCTGAAAAGAAATTATCCATATACGACGACCTTACAGAGCAGCTGATTCCATGAAGGTAATACTGCGACCATTGGCTAAGGCAACATGTACAGTATATACAATATCGTGCATGTGGTGGAAACCGCTATCATTTCACAGTACATTTGTACTGACTACACAGTACATGCTGATCTGTATACCTTCCGTGTAATACCATTTTCGATAAACGAGTTAATGACTTGGTATCAAACCAGCAAAAGTGAGTTTGATACTAATTTTTTCACGAGTTTTTTAAAAATGGTATTTCACGAAAGAGAGTTCAGTATTCTGTTTATTACTCTCAAACATAAATTGATAGAAACTGCCTACAGTGTGATGAGTTCTTTCCTTGAGTTCAGAAAGGTCTAATACCATTGTGGCAGAGGCATTGTGACGTCGTAACTGTAAACCGCTATGACGTAATACGTACGGCATCACTCGGTGTTATTACACAATGTAAAATATCAAACAGTGATATCTACAACGGGTGAGTAATAAATGAACATACGAAACATGTATACATTGGATCTAACTATGGTTTAAATTTAATATATTTAGGAGAATTCCTAATATTTTTCACATAATTATTTGTATAAGCTAGATTAACAATTCTCCAAACACAACGACCTCCCAATACAGCTGATTCTATGATGGCCTTTCAGCAATTTTGGGCTAAGGCAATATTTTTTATTATTATTTATGTATTTATTTTTTATTATAGGATATTTATATAGCGCACATATCCACGCACTAGTGCATGCTCAAGGCGCTGGTATTTTTTCCCTCGATCATTGGATGTCAATATCAACTGCACATCGTATTAGCTATCTCAACTCCCTGGGGAGTATACAACTCTTGCTGTCACTAGGCGCACCGAGTTTTTGTGGCTTTCTCATCCTATCGTGCATGTTTAAGAACACCATCATCATTTCACAGAACAAAACATTTATATATATAGTAAAGAGCAGAAAAGATGCGACAATAACTTCGATCCTAGTATCAAAATAGCCGAAATACATTGTTTCTAGCCGCCAGTAGCTTGCCTCGCTGGTATGGAATTATCTCCCTTGGGTTCGGGATGGTTTGATCACGTGACCTCGTTGCTAGCAGACGATACCGAAGCTTTGCCATGACGTTACAAAACAACAGAAATCGACTCTTGGCATAATATGAAGCAGGTATTACATCCGTAACTAGACTTGTGAAACTGACGGGACTGCATCATGGCTCTGTTTACAAAAAGTTGAAGAAATTTTACGCAGGGTTAGGGACAGAGCGACAGGCTGGATCGGAACGTCGTACTACTCTTGGGGCAAATGACAGACGACGTATCGCGCGTCTCGCGGCGGCGTCCCCAAACTGGTCTGCAAAACAGCTTGCCGTGAAGGCGTCAAGTCAAGGAACCCCTAAGGTTCCAGAATGGACAATCAGAAGATCTTTAAAGCAATCTGGATATGTCAAGCGAGTGCCGAAGAAAGTTCCATTGATGACAACAGCACATATGGAGAAAAGGCTCGAGTGGTGCAGGGAAATGCAGGGTACAGACTTTTCGAATGTGATTTTTACGGACAAATCAAAGTTTCAGTTTTATAGGATCACAAGAAAGAGGTGGTTAAGAGGTGGACGTAGCTGCAAAATGGTTCCGAAGTTCTCACCCAGTGTCATGGTTTGGGGTGGTACAGGCAAACTCGGGGTAATGCCGCTGCTAACTATTACAGGAAGGATGGATTCACGCAAGTACTGTCAACTTATACAAGAAGGCATAGTGGAATCCAATATAGGACAGAGTGGAATACCTTTCAAACTTTTTACAGGACAATGCACATGTACACAAGTCAAGACACACCTGTAACTGGTTTGAAACGAATCACGTGACCTTACAGACCTGAACCAAATTGAAAATGTGTGGCAGATTATGAACGACAAATTAGAAAAGTTGGAACCAAAGAGTGTCGTTGAGTGGTCTAATCTCATCAGTCAAATATGGGTGGGCCTACCCCAGGACTACATAGACAATTTGATTGACAGCAATGAACGCCGTATCAGTGCATCGAGAGAAACGGTGGACTAACAGACTATTGACTTGCATAAATGTAAACTTCAGTATCCAGAATGGATGTATGAAAAATATAACTGATTTTATCAGTAAATAATTTTGAAACTACGTCTGTTAAAAGTCGCATTTTTTCTGCTCGTTACTGTATATGACTAGTATGTACTGATCCATATACATGCACCAGCTGTCAAGCCGTTGCTCGCCACATGCTTCAAGTATTGTGTGATACATGTGCTCAAAAATAAATTTAAATGTTGGCCGTTTGACTACGGCTTGATATGCGACTGAAATGAAACGCTTTTGTTGTTAACTCAAATAAATGTTAATTAACAAATAGAAATATGTCTGTTTCCATGTTGTAGCATGTCATTGCAAATTTGGCATTATATGTGGCGATTGTTTTTTAATATGAATATCATACTCATTGGAACGTAACTGAAGACATTCTTAATAATCATAATCATGAAATCATTCCTCTCAATTTGCTAATGATCTGACAGCACGAGACTGAACGTGTCCGTGGCTAGCTCAATTAACACTCACACCTTTAAGAAACTCAAAAGAACAGGAACACCTCGAGCTGACACTTACGACATTGCAGAGGTTTGTCACGGTAATTGCTGACTTGCTAGCAAGACCACGCAGAGCTAAGCCTGACCCAACTCAGAGTTTTGCACATGGACTAGTAATATGTCAAACATGTTTAGGAATGAGACAGTGGGTTTACTATTAAAACCAGAAAGTACGCTGTGGGGTGAATACTAGTATCTATTACGACATTCACATCGATGTCTTATTACCGGGAGAACAGTGGTATATCTATAAAATGTCAGGACAAATGAATGCCCAGAGGGGCGGTGGGGTAGTCTAGTGGTTAAAGCGTTGGCTCGTCACGCCGAAGACCCGGGTTCGAATCACCGCATGGGTATAATGAGTGAAGCCCATTTCTAGTGTCCCCCGCCGTGATATTGCTGGAATATTGCTAAAAACGGCGTAAAACCAAACTCAGTCAGTCAGTCAGAATGCCCAGACTGGACTACCCTCAGAAAAATATAAGATGTAATGGGCAAAACAGCTGTGAAACGTATATGAGTGGACCACTGAAATCACCGATGACACCAGGTGTTCACAGAAAGGGTAAGTATGTAACACATGTAAATAGTCAAATGCGGTTTAAAGTCTTGTCATACGACGACAGTTTACACTGATATACAGCCACACCTCATCAGTTTGATCAGGAATCGTCCAGTACCGACTAACGCTCCTTTATTGTATACGGAAACAACTTTAGTGAAACCAACGACCAAGTACATATAGAAACAACATTCAAGGGGAGTTAAGGATGCACAATAAGGTATATCATTCTGTGCGGATAAAACATTGTCACTTATCTAAAAGCACAACCGATATTTAACCTACATGTAGCTGATCTAACCCAGTTTCTTTTAATGTGAGAAACGATGGTCATAAACGCTCAGAAAGGGTCGTTTGTTCATTCACATCAACCTACGATGCTCAAGGACCGACTGGCCATGGGTTTCGGTGTGTTTTGTGAACGGTATTTATCGGGTTTTTTCTTATTTTCGTAATTATTATAAATAAGCCTTAATACATCCAATTTAAACTATAGATGTATTCAAATAATGCATATTATATTTCCATATATTCATGTCATTCAGTGACACATACAGATATACTAGTACGTGAATCTATTTGTTTTAAAGCAACAATAACACGTCCATACAGCCTTCGAAAAGAGCTTATTGCAAGGTACCATACCTGCAGCCCGAAGGTCCTGAATGTCCAGATGTGTTGAAACATGAACGTAATCACCCACATCAACACATCTACATATAAACAAGAGAACACCATTTACAGACAATTAATGCCTGGAAATTCTAGATTATATAAACTTGTTGACAGCTCAATGGACAGAATTGCCGATTGCCTGTGAAAAGAAACAATGTACATCTTCGGTTAAGAAATAAAAAATGTTAATCGAACCGAGCATGTGAAATACCGCTTCCTATTTTCGATCAAAATAGGGCATTGTATTAGACAGTATTCTGGTCATTGAAACGTCATATATTGAAATGTTCCAATTATTTATAACATCAAATATTGAAAGGTTTTGCTGAAGACTGTAATTGTGATCGGACAAACTTTCAATGACAGCTGAAATCGTCATAATATGAGACGTTCAACTGTTGTATGTTTCCTAGGTATTTGTTTCAATGATAGGACGAAAAACGACTGTGAAACATGACACCGTGTGTGTCTCTGAAAAGGACTCACACACGAAAGGGTGAGTGAGTGCTTGAGTGAGTTTAGTTTGACGCCGCTTTTAGCAATATTCCAGCAATATCACGACGGCGGAACATCACGAATGGGCTTCACACATTGTGCCCATGTAGGGAATCGAAACCGGGTCTTCAACGTGACGAGCGAACGCTTTAACCACTAGGCTACCCCAACGCCCCCACACACTAAAGACAGAATCATTAGATTAATGACTATGTTAACAAACCTGGAGGTGATGAGATTTCCTAAAGAATTCTCGCCTTTTTGCGAGTTAGGAAACATAAATACCAATTTTATAAATGAGCTCAAACGCATTTTGTACAGGGGATAAGAATATTTGTTTCACAGTTGATTACTTATTACGATGCTTTAATACACGTCACAAGAATTTCAAATTGCATTTTCTGTAGACATGTGTGCGTCTTTATGACTGCTTTGATGACGGCGAGACATGGAAACCCACATTCCTACTTCCATGAATATGAAACCATTCGATGGACTATTATCTTGGAACGTGAAAATATACATATCATGATGTATCAAACAAGCGACTGTCTCACACACCAGGGATTCTTTAAGGTCACAGACGGGCGGGAGGATATTGACCTGATTGTCGATTACGAGAATCAAAACCACATGCATCATTTAAATATAAACGGCATAAAGAAACATGACAGACTGAAATAGACTCGTTTGGCTTGAGTCTTTAATTGAAAAATATGCCGTGGTTTCGATCGTCCGAGCAATATGTCGTTTTAGGGGACATCTTAGGGGATACACTTTTTCTTTGCATATTTAGTACAAAGAAGGGTCTGGCATGGCTTTCCTAAGAATTTACTCTGAAAATACATTTTATGAAATTTCAAGACAACACATTTGACACAAGTCAAAAACTAAAAGGTTAACCGGGAATCTGTAGAAAAATTACCACCGGAAAACAAAGCTGTGTGATGTAAACATTTGTATTCTAAAAGTTTTCAGAGACCATGATACAAGAGCATTGATTAAAGTAATAAAAAAAAACGATGGTAATATTCACCACTCAAGAGTAGTAATCCAACTTGGATAGTCATCACATACAATACTCGTCATCTTGTGGCTCGAGCTGCAAGGTGAGATGAGAGGCAAGAGTTAATTCCCTTTTAATACCTACGAAAGAGATGCTAAAAAATATCGAGCTCTATATCGGAGGATATTGAAAAAAGCTCCTTGTAGCACTTTCCACATCTTTCTCTGAAAACATAACACAATTCTAAGTACACCACACTACTGCCCCATGCGGAATCTACACGTACAATGTATAACTACTTAAACTTTGTTTCACAACCTATAACACTGCCTTATAACAATAAGCTATCATTATATCCAGTTGGCATTTTAACAGAGGATGTGCCATTACAAGGACATCGATGAATTTGTCTTCTTGTGTCTGGGAAACAATATCAATTGCTTCATTTCGAATAATTTGGAATGTAACACAAAAGCATCTACTTTAATGTCATTAATTAGACAGTGTGTGGGAGAGATGTGTTTGACCTTTAGAATGTCATGGTCTACATACGATTACACAATGCCATTTTAGAAAGTGGTTAAATGTAACATATGTTATATTTGGGATCACACTTTCTTAGTAAAGTACAGATTCTAGTACTTTTTGTTGAGTTGAGTCACATGCGGGATTCGAACCCACACCCTGAAAGTCAGGCACCTAATCGCCAGCACACAAAGTCAGCCGCCTAACGAACTCAGCCACCGCGACGTCCACAAATATGGACAAATGGTTGTCTAGACTACGGACTGTGTGTAGCCCTCTGATAAATGTAAATTGGCACGGCTCCCACGGCCGAAAAGTGTAATTACGCTATGCCATTTAGAAAGTGGTCAAATGTAACATGTGTTATATTTGGAGCCGTGCCAATTTACACTTATCACAGGGCTACACAAAGTCCGTAGTGTAAAGTACCAGTTGTATAGCACACCAATATCCCTCACTGACTACCAATGTAAAGAAGGTATAACACTTGGAATATTGTTACACAATGAATAGCAATGCCACATAACACTTCATATTGTAGAACAAACCATCGCTAGTGGTAAAGGTAGTTGTCTGATCTCAAAGCTGCTTCTCTGACAGATCCTGGTATCGTACATGATGTGACGAAACGGGTACCACTAACTTCCGTGGTTGGTTGACCCTGATGTTAACAGAAATATTTGAAAGAAAGCAGTTGGTGCGCTTAGATGCCATACTTAGTTATAGTGATAACATAAAATATTGTTTCATTCACTTATATATGGACTCTTTCCTTACTGGTTGTCGGTTGATACTTTTGAGTTTTCTGTGCTCCACTATGAACAATATTTGACTGCGTTATCGCAAGAGATACCTAGTTCCTAAAATCAAAATACAAATGATCAGACCGACCATCTTGTACCTGTATCTTAATATATCTCTTACTATGAACTAATGCTAATAGATCTCTTTGTCTAAGTAATAAAATATTGAGCTTCTCAGAATGATGTACATACAAAATGCTGTTTATATATACTGAGACACGTCCGATTTAATTTTCAGATCACTGTTTGTCAAAATAGATACATTCTTGATGTAAATGTTGTAATTAAAAGTGTTCCCTTTAAACGCGACACTTTCAGAAAAATAATCACGCGATATTTCTCCTACTGTTCCATCAACCTGGAATTGATATTAAGTCTAAATATGTCGAGGTATTATATTCAGAGATAACAACATATTGCAGCAAGCAGTGCCGAAATACGTGATGTTTCATTATTTAGTGAATTTCTCTGTATATGCTCGACTGCGCCTAGCTGAATTTTGCCTCTTTATTATATATATGTGTGTTACTTCAGCTGAAGATGTAAACCTTTTCCAGTGAACCTTCCCAACCTTTTTGTTGAACATGCGACCTTTTGCGATAAAGTATTTGTTAAAGTTTTCCTCTATTCTGTCATATGCAAACTTTAAAGTATGGATATGGCAGCATGACCTTTTATGCTGTGTTCCATACATTTACAGCCTACAGGAAGGGACTGTCATTGTGTTTACAAATGTTGACATTGTTTGGTATTAATATCAGTATTCCTTGCCTTACTACTTGTATATACATACCGTAATCCTCTCTGTTTTGATAAGTGTTACTCTGGAGTCCAAAGTAAATATCTTAAAATGTTGATACCAGCATGAATCAATTCTGAAAACATGTATCTGAAGGCATCTAAGAGGTTGTATACCCGGAATCGATAGCTTAAAACGCGTTTAAGCTCCTTGTCTATGTGTTTGAAATATATGTACACAAGAGGGACAAAACGTTAATTTTTGTGACATTGAACAGCTACTCTCACTGAAGTTCTGGGATATTGATTTCCATTATTAACTGATTTCGTTGTTTATAGAAGACAAGGTTTTTGTATTATGGATGTGTGTGAGGGACTGGATGGTTCATAAGACTCTTTGTACACATTCATACCTGACATTCATTGTTGATGTACATATATTGATTAAAACATGTAGCCAGACAGTTGAATACATGGCTTAACAAGCAAGTCCTATTTAACTTTCTTCAAAGATTAAGAACGTTGTTTTGTTAAGATTACTTTAGACCATGCCATACATGCACTGGCAATAGAATGTTCAAAGTGACTTATATCTTTTCAAATATCGAATTTTATTCATTTATAGCTGATAAAATTATGTATACTGAAAACAACTTACTTTTGCTTGTAAAGTTTATATTTCGAGAACCATACTTTAGTTATGAACTAGATATTAACAAAGCCTTAGCCTCCTTCAAAACAAACTGTGACGTGGCCAGATAATGAGGCGTACCCAAAGATTAAGAGTAAATCCTGGGTAGTGAATAATACCCTTCCGTATGGTCCTTATAGTACCAATCTAACGAGAGTTCACTGCATATGCTTTTGTAATTAGTGATGGACGTGAATATTTCATTTTGTCAGAGCTCGAGGTGTTTGAATCAAATACAATAGTTGGATGTCATCCATACCAGTCAAGTGGAAATATAAGGAAAGTCTATACAGCATTCCAACATTGAAGAAGTAAGCAAACATTTACTTTCGTTGCATGTAGATCCTGTTCCTTATAGTCATCCTTTGAGGTTAAAGTTAAGTACTTTGAAACTAAAAAATTCAGGTAGTTATCAGATTTAAACTTGACTTCGTCGTGTTGTGTTACATGAACTAAGATCTTTAAGTGAGATATTGAGTGAGTATAGTTCACCTCCGTCTTCAACTATAGTTCGGTAACTGTGTCTAATGGGGGAGGAAAGTCAAAGTTTATATATACAATTTGTTTAACCAATGAAAGGAAGTATGTAGATGACAATAGTCAAAGAATAACCTATATTGTCCGTGAAACATATTTTAAAGTATTATCATCTATGAAACTCCGCAGATTTCTTACAAATGTTAGATGTGGCATCAGTAAACTGAATGTACAAACCTATAGACGATCCAAAGATGATGATATCAGTTCTGCCATGTGCGCCCATTGCGTCAATATTGTCCAGGACGAGTACCATGTTCTATTACAATGCCCTGTTTATTCTGATTTACGCATCAGGTATATACCCCAATATTATTGTGTAAATCCCAACATACAGAAGTTTGTAAATTTACTTAATACCCAAAATTCAAATGTTATTTTACGCCTAGCCATATTTGTAAACAAAACGTTTTATGATACTTATAAATGCCAGTGTACTTCACATGCCAGCGCTCCAAAGAACATGATGTAAAAATGTCACTGTACTTTTGGCCTCATGGCCACTCTACGAAATAAATCTGTCTGTTTGTCTGTCTGTCTGTCTGTCTGAAGAACCTTCGAATTTGCCTCTGATTAGTGGAATTATGACACATTAGTCACCAGCGCAACCTTCCCCAACGGAGCGGAAAGGTGAGGTGAGGTGAAATTGGGTTTTACGTCGTGCGTGAGAATATTTCGCTCACATGACGACGTGCATGCGTGTGTATGTATATGTGTGGCTGCTTGTACTAGCCCAGACTTAAGCTGATTTTATAGTGCCAGCCAACTGAGATATCATGCCGCAGTGAAGCATGAATACCCCACTCAGACACATTATTCTGACTCCGAGACGACCAGTCCTTGTTGTACCCATTAATGCCGAGCGCCAGGCAGGGACCAACAAGTACCATATTTTAACGTCTTTTGGTATGACGCGTTCGGGGATCGAACCCACGACCTTCCGCTCTCCGGGCGGACGCTCTAACCACTACACCACGGAGGCGGTCGGAATTGCTGTACATTGCTAGTGGTACTTGTATCCAACCAAAATCACTCCTAACATGAACATGATTTCATTTCTTGTTTCAAAGTAATTGGTTATTGTCTCAAATTCATTTATGGACGTCTGCGATAGTGAACACCGTTGCCATAGCGACTACTGTATGCGAGATGACATTTATAAAATATTTGTATAGTATACAGAGGAAGAGTGATTGGTTTCAATTATCAAATCAGTGTGTTTTCTTCTTCTTCTTTTTTCTTTTTTGTGGATTTTTTGTTTGATAACAACATACCTGTCAAATGTTTACTCTTAGTAACGTGGGAGGATTTACTTATTTTTACGTCGATTGTCATCTGCTGGTCATATTTGATGTTTCTCAATATACTTATCACAGGTCAAAGACAAGTAAAACAATAACTCTTCCAGACCCTCTCTGCTTCAACCAACGGCATCCAAATAAGTTCGTTACGCATTATCCTTCTTAACTTCAAGAAAGTATCTTCTTGGGTCAGCGATCGTGCCATACCAAAATGCCTACTGGTAGGTCTGTCATCCTTGAAGATGTGTATTAATCAGAAGCTAATGTGAATACTTCAGAATTAAGTAGCATGTCTATAACCTGTCTGGAATTCCAAAGGAGACGTTCTCTCTAACTGAGCATTGCCAACAAAGAAACAGTCGCTGTTTCAAAGCGTGGCACAAAGGTTGTAATATATTTCAGGATATAGGATCTCTGGACTTGCCCCATCAGGCTTGCGTGCTAGCTGAGTTTGGATAAACCTACAGACCTGAAACAGTCAACATTCCCTTTTATGTTGAGCAATATTCCAGTAGCACTCGCTACATGTCGCGACTTTCGCGTCACATTTGAATATACGCTTCCTTTGAAGATTCACAGATCGGCATACGACTCATGCATACCAGTTATTTTATTATGGAAACAACTTCTAAAGCTTTCAGAAAGTGTTAATGAAGGCATGTCGAAAACATGTCCATTTTCGACGCACAAGTGACCAAAATGATGTTCGCCATAATGTGTCAGGACAACTAGAAACAAAGCAGGTCTTACCATTCTTTTGCCATGCTGGTGACAAGAACATGAGCATGGCATCTAGTGCCAGTGCTACCATTATGAACACATCGACAATTGCATGTACATGTACGCAAGGTATAGAATACTTAATTACAGACAGACGCACACACTCCCTAACGTTAAGTGTGAATGAATGTCATCTTGGTAGCTAGGAAAAAAAATACTACGGAAGTCCCTGAGAGAGAGAGAGATGTGACACATGGGGCAGCCGAAATTGCCCTTGACATCAGAAGCGATGAGCCAAATTGAAAGACCATTTCAGAAACATTTTATTTTCAAGGCATAAAATAACATGTGCATGAGTGTCCCACACCACAAACACAAAGCCGAGTTAAAAAAAAATCGAACAGTTCTCTTTGTACCTTTTGAACCGAACAATAAACATTAGTTTTAATGGGCGTGGTGGGCGAGCTGGCTAAGGCGCCAGGTTAGTGATCCAGCGACCATGAGATGACGGGATCGAGCCCACCTGTGACCGGGTGTAAAACACAACCCTGTGCACTTAAAAGAACCCACGAATCCGTTGGTATTTGACCAGATGGTGGCCACATGAATACGTGCAAACACCTAGTTGCGGGTACAGCAACGTGCAGTGAACATGGACAAAGTACTGTGACTATGTGTCCCAGTCCACCCAGCTGTGAATGGGTACCTCGTTAGGATGAGAAAGCCACAATAACTCGGTGCGCCTAGTGGCTGCAAGAGTTGTATACTCCACAGGGAGTTGAGATTGATAAAGCGATGTGCCGTTGAGATTGACATCCAGTGATCAAGGGAAAAAAATACCAGCGCCTTGAGCACGCACTAGTGCGAGGATATGTGCGCTATATAAATATCCTATAATAATAAATAATACAACGGCAGTTCAAACAGTCACACCTCATCAGTCTGGACCCCTTACTATCCGCGGATCATGGTGACACCATTTAGACATAGACAACGAAACCTACTTGTATTAATAGGGACGTTTTCTTAATATCGACTTTTTGTCGATCTGGACGTTTTTTATCGGGGATGGTCCAGTACGGATTAACGATGAATCACTGTATACGGACACAACTTAAATAGTGAGTGAGTGAAGTTTTACGCCAGCATTATCCCAGCAATATCACGGCGGGGGACACCAGAATGGGCTTCACACATAGGGGATGTCGAACAGTGTTGTCACAACCCCAAGTGTACAGTACACAACCCTGTGCACTTAAAAGAACCCACGAATCCGTTGGTATATGACCAGATGGTGGCCACATGAATACGCGCAAACACCTAGTTGCGGGTACAGCAACGTGCAGTAAACTTGGACAAAGTACAGTGACAATGTGTCCCAGTCCACCCAGCTGTGAATGGGTACCTCGTAAGGATGACAACGCCACAATACCTCGGTGCGCCTAGTGGCTGCAAGAGTTGTATACTCCACAGGGAGTTGAGATTGATAAGAAGACGTGCCGTTGAGATTGACATCCATTGATCGAGGGGAAAATACCAGCGCCTTGAGCATGCACTAGTGCGTGGATATGTGCGCTATATAAATATCCAATAATAATATTGAAGTAACAGCTTAGGCAAACGTTATTTAGAAGTATTATTGACAATAGAGTGCAACAGGAGAGTCTGTATTTTAGTGTGATATATGTCGATGTTATTATTGTTGCTGCTGTTGCTTCATTATTATCAAATGAAATATCTGACCCCATATGGTATATGCTAACCTGGCAATTCGGCCTTTGATTACCATGTTGCGAATCTACAGACATCAGTTTTGCAAAATACACGTATTTCATATTCAGTCTGTTCAGTCATGTAATATCACATGCTACGATGATTCTATCATAATGTCAATTTAGGTACGTTACTAATGACTGGTTTTACCATTTACATTCTTGAAGTACTTCATTGCACACAGGTATCAGAAGTGGTGACTATTTTCTCCATTGTTTTCCTTCTAGAAAATGAATATTTAAATGTTACTGAACGTAACCGAACATGTCCCCGGGATAAGTATGAAATCGTTCTTGTTATTGTGCTAATAAGGTCACACTTTGAGACAGAACGTGTCCTTGGCTAGCTCAATCATCACTCACAGCTTGGTGACTTGCATTTCGGAAACAAAACAGCCGACACTTATGGCATCATAGAAGTTGGTCGCAGTATGCATTAACTGACTGACAAGACCATACAGGGCGGAGGCGGAACTCCCTGAAAGTCTACTGAGATTTGAACAGGCAATGATAACATAACAGACATGTTTAGGAGAAGGCAACAGCGAGTTTGCTAATATACTCTCCCAAAAGAGAAACGTTACACATTAAAAATGATACAATTATATATTTTTGCAATCACTCATTTTGACAAAAAGTGTATGTTTGCAACTAAACAATTTTATAGTCCACAAGTCTTTTGTCTGTCAGAAAACACAGTGTCCTTCGCTGTAGACGTCACCAGAAAGGAACCACGCCATCAGTAACGAATGTGCCCTCCTCTAGCGTCTATCACTGCCTGACATCGACGTCCAATGGAAGCAATCAGGTTGCGAACAGTTAGTCAGGGAATGTTCCTCCATTCCTCTTGGAGAGCCTGAAGGAGTTCCTGATGACTGTTGGGTTGTGGGCGACGTTGACATAACCGTCGGTAAAGAACATCCCAAAGATGCTCAATGGGAGATAGGTCCGGTGATCTGGCAGGCCATGGTAAGATACTGACATTGTTGACATGCAGGAAGTCCATAGAAACACGTGCAACATGAGGTCTGACGTTGTGTTGCGGGAACACGATTCCATGACGTTTTAGAAATTGCACGACGGTGGGCTGCAAGACGTTATCTCTGTATTGCACCGCATTCAGATTCCCAGGAATGTTCACCAACTTTGTCCTGAAGTTATGGTTTATCCCTGTCCAAACCATGACACTTCGAAGTCCAAGGCGATCAGACTCCTGCACAACAGTTACGTTGATAACGATCATTACATCGACGATAGACATGTGCTCTGCCATCAGCTCTCCTCAAAAGAAATCTGGACTCACCTGTGAACAAGACGGTTCTCCACCATTGCATTGGTCTAACTCGATATCGCATGCACCATTGAAGACGTTCTCTGCCAAGGCGTTGTGTCAGGACGTTACGTCTTGCCGGGCGTCTGGGGCGGAATCCCTGTTCCCGAAGACGGTTACGGACAGTTTGACTGGAGAAGTTCCTCAAACCAGGGATGCTTGCTGCTGTTGTGGTGGCTGAACGAAACCGATCACGGTGGTGTTGAACTCTGATGTATCGTTCTTGAGCAGGGTGGTAACTCTTGGTCTCCCTGACATTGGTCCATCGGAAACATTTCTAATGGCTGTGAGTCGCATCCATAACCTGTTTATGGTTGGCCTAGACACGTTGAACTGCCTGTAACCTCAGCTTGACTGGAACCAGACTGCATTCCTGTCAATAGCGTTGTTACGCTGACCGTTGGATAGTCTTAGCATTGTTTCACACTTCAGTATTCGAGAACCCCTGTGTTTTATAGCCAATGTTAAAATCTCAATACATGCACAACACAAACATCCCGTGCTTCATGAGTTTTGCTGCGTTTGTGCGACATGTTTTTAACCTTTGACGTTCTCTCCGTTGTCCTTGTGTGACGTCGGTTCATTTTGGGTTACAAAACAGTTTCGTCTTGTCTGCTTCTACAGATATTTAATAAGGAACATGTTTTATATACACACTCATTTTAATAAATCAAATTTTAGAATATGTAACGTTTCGTTTTTTTGGAGAGTATATAACGCTGAATGTAAGCTTTACGATGAATTGTTACGTATTCATATTGATGTGTTATGTCCAGGGAATTGAAATGCAATGGCAAGGGTCTGGTTAAATATATTGTTGGTTGATATATTGGTCAAACAATAGCAGTTCAAAGTGATATGAATCAGTTCGTGAAATATCACCTACACATCTGCTGAGAATACAGCGATGAAAAATAGTACCCTCGTCTTGTATATAAATTCGGTTTGTAAACGTCGCTGCCGGAAAAGCATAGAGTGCCACGCTGTATATTCTCATTCACTTCTTTCAAATGTATATGCATATCGGTTCTGTTTGATTCAACAGCCTTGTACATTCATGGAAAACATTTTTTTAAGTATAATTAATTAATTTAAGAGTTTCTCGAACGCATTTAGTTATCAGATCGTACATTTACTTCAAACCATCTCTGTGAGAGAGTGAGTGAGTGCGTTTGTCCCAAGTGGTGATATTGCTTCAAAACGGCGGAAAACCAAAGTCGCTCACTCACCCTATTCTTTGGTTCTGCACAAACACAGTATAATGCTTTACAATGAAAGTAATTCCTTAATAAATGCTTACTTTCTCTCCGATAAGGATTCAAATGTTACGTTATGAACTTATTCACTTTCCATATATCACGTTTTCACAGCGTAAATGACAGAATTGGCTATTTCCTCTGAATAAAAATTGTGACTTTGAGATACATGAGCCGTTTGCTTTGACAGTTTAGATAGAAAACGAACAACAAATATCCTAGTAAAAAGCTAAAGACCTTGGACTTTGCAAATAAAGTACATGAGATAATAATGCCTCGTAAAATCTTTGATGATGATGGGGAGAAATTCGCCTGTAATGACACCTTGGTTATCTCTGAAAACACAATAGAGGTAAAAACATTACGTACCAAGTACAGCTTTTTCCCAGTCAAATCGACGTAGGTAAATAGAAACACCCACACGAGTCTGTGAGACATAGATTTCAACAGAAGGCTCTTCCTTTTGTGAGCCAAGACAGATTAATACTATACATAGTGATAGGCCAAACATCTTCAGTACAAGGGAGGAGGACCATTAGTTCGACAGTTTTCCATGTGTGTGTTAATGTCTGCTTTGGTAACGAGAGACATGAGACGCTACCTTCCCATTTCAATGAATATCTAACTATGGGGTAGGTTTCTACCTTGTAACAAACAATATATCAAGACAAAAACAAAACTGTGTCTCTCTCTTGTCCTTTGAAGGTTACCGACAAGCGGATCATGTTGACCCGGTTGTCGATTCCAGAACTAAAAACACATAAATAATTTAAATGTAAACGGGATGAAAGAGCGATTCAACATTGAAGGTATGTTTTGGCTAAAGTGTAATTTGCTGCATTCAGAAAAAACAACTTAGATGTAGAAGTTTAAAGGCCATTCCCGTGCGATTGATTACAGAATTATTACAGGTCATTAAGAGATGGTTATGTTTGGGATGGTTATGTCCAGTCAGTCACAAAGTAAGTAGCTGCTTATGTATTCTAATTGAGGCCTGTTGGTTGTATTTATTGCGGATTATACATTATACACATAACACATATTACTATTGACAGAGCTGCGCAACATGCACAAATAAATCGAGCATGCTTAAAAGGAAAGAATCAGTTGAAGACAATACGATGTCAGCGATTTTGTTCTCGGCTACTGATTATGTATCGATCTCAAAGTTTTGAAAATAATTTATGAATTTGGTTCACTAATTGTTATACAAATACACCCTTCTCCCATATAGACTACAGTAATTGCATGAAAAAGGTAACTGTTCTTCAGAATTTTTAAAAATAAAGGTATTGTCAGCCAGAAACAAACAAAATAATATTAAAACATACATCATAGTTATGATCAGGAGCAGCAATATGAAAACTTGTTGATACAGCATTATGCAATTTTCACTCATTCACTTAAGTTAAGTATATGTCTGGTTTTGCAGATGTAGCTGGAAAAAAGTACCTGTTCTACAAAATTCCAGGATCGCAAGAATATCACACACGTCCCATACCACAATCTCACTGATGTATTAGATATACATAGGGTGCACGTGATGGAACACAGTCAACCATCCATTTGCAGTATCCTTGTACTTATGGCAACTTATGGTCTGTATACACACACAAGCTGTCCAGTTATTGCATGAGCACTAAACAGAAAGAAAATTAAGATGGATCACACATCTCGATAAATACTTTATATTTAGATCATTCCTTGCAAACCAAGAAAATAACGATAATAAGACGCTTTCGTATGCAGACATTTAATTGTCTGCCATAGTGACATCAGACATAGACAAATACAGTGTTTGAATGAAACACAGATACATTAGCATCAACTGTTCATAGTAATTTACCAGCGGAGGGAACATCAAACCAAATGCCATCTTCTTAAATGCTTAATGGAGAAGCATAGCAAAACTGATTGAAAAATTATGAACTGAATGCATAGAGCAAATCCAACAGTCACATATTGTTTAACAATTCTACAATGACCGCCTAATTGTTGTCATCTTCCTTGGTAAAACGAACCACGCACATACCACATACGTTTACCAGAACCTGAGCATACACACACGCACGCACGCATGCATGCATGCACACACACACACACAATCCACATCCATAAGGGATGATTATTCAACATATTTTTCGCCGTCGTTAAAAATATATAAAAATAACATCCTTTTGAATTGATACACGCAAATGATACAAACACACAACCCGCTGTGTAGCACAATGTCAATATGCTGTTTCTGTTTAATGTTTCTGATCTCATTCCAGGAGAATGCAGGAAACGTTTCTTGAAGCCTGTTGACGAGTCGTATGACGATCTATAAAATATTGGCACAACGCGGCATGGGCGTTGAGTTGCACAAATATTGATTGACATAAAAGTTTCGGAAAGAAGATATTTAAAAAAGTTTCAGACCTACCCAAACACACTTCCTGAAACGCAATTGTCAGAGAAAGTAGTTGTCAGAAACAGTCATTACAGAGGACACTAAAATGTTGGTAACAGATCTCAGTGGGAGGCTTGACGGGCTCAACAGTAAAATAGTCCACCACCAAGATATTTTAGAACCATTTCCTGAACATTTAGTGTGCCTCCAAACATGAAGTAAATTAAAGTGTTTTTTAATGAATCGTCCAAAGGATATCATCACATTGGAAGCAAAAACCGTAAACATAACGAACATGACATGAATATGTTGGGAACATAAAATCTTGAAAAGGTTTATACGCGTATATTATTCACCAATGAATAACCTGATTTTTAATTGTACCATAAACCCGTCTTCATGAATCATTGGTACAAGTGAAAATAGGGAACGGCATCTGTCGACACTTTGGTCACCGTCCACAATATTTCTACCTCCAAACATTTTAAAAGCATTGCTGAAGCCTCTAATTATGTAACCCAGATCAGATTACTTTAAAATGACGTCATCTGAAATCTTCATGATATGATATAGTGTTTCCTGACATTTGTTATGATGAACACCGATAGCGACACATGGCACAGTGTTTGTCTCTGACAACACTTGAAAGTCAATATGATTAGATGACGAGTGTTATTGCTTCTTAATCCAATCACCATGGAACAGGATGAACTGTTTTTGCAGACTTACAGATGATGGTGATATCAAAAGAAGTGTCTTCTTTTTGCAAGCCAGAGAAGATTAACACTTTATGCCGTTTAGCACAACCAGCTTTTGTACAGAAGTGGAAGAACATTAGCTTCACAGTTGATGGTGAAACCCGATGGATTAAAGGCATGAAAGAATAATACATTTCACTTTATGTAGAAAGGATAAATGTGTGAGTTGTGTCTTCTCTGATAACGAGACACGGGAAGCCACACTTCTACTTCTATGAATATCTAACCAAGCGGTACTCTTTTATCTTGTAATTAAACAAATGAAATATCGTCGCGCCGTAAGCAATTGGAAACTGGATTCCCCAATTACCCACTATACGGATGGTTTCAGGGAACCAAGTCATTTCTGTAGTGCAAAGATTTATCTCACTCTTCAAAGGTCTTTTGGAGGTCATTAACAGACCAGGGCATGTTGACATGGTTGTCGAATCCAGGATCAAAACGACATAAATCATACAAACATAAACAAGAGAAAAGAACGATGAACGACTGAATAAAAGCTGCAAAGCCAAGTTCCATATTCGTAAGCAATCATCGCCCATGGAGAGCCGATTTTACGACTCCGAATACATCATGAGCTTGCGCTTATGAATAACTATCAAATTGTGTTGATACTAAATGATCGCTAAAAGATGAACGTATCCTGTCCATCCGGCTACTGTTACAATGTACATATCCGCATGTTTATTGAATACTATACATCTCCTGTTAATACTACTCCAATACTATTACTCACAGTTTGAGTAAAGTGCATTTCCTTTTCCAATAGTGTCCGAGGTAATGTTTGGTTTTGCTTTCATTTTGACGTCTTGTCTTTAACTCGCTCCAACTTGCAGGTATATTGATGAGAGGACCGGGTTTTATTGTTATTAGAGTATTGAAGTGTTGCAAATACAGTTTGATCACATTCCTAATGCATTTACGGAATACTCCAAAGTCTACACATTGCCACTTTTACGATGCTTTTTAATCAATTCTTTTCACTTGACAGTTCCAGTCCTGTGGGAGGAAGGATTATATGTCCTACGTGTAATGCTGCTGAAAAGCAAGGCATAAAGAACTTATTTGTGAAGTGTATACATCTATCTAAACGTGTCAACGGAAATGGCGCCAGGAAACAACATTGTCAGCAAAACAGGAGGAGTCTTTAGACAAGCTTACTCCACAATTCAACACGTTTTCCCTGTGATATGCTGCATTGCAAATATATGCGCACAAGAAAAAATGAATATTGTGTTGTGTCTTTATGGTTGTTATAAAGGCGTTTGCGATAGTAAACCACCAAGTGTTGAGCGAAAGTGCTATAACTATTTTTTTTTACCTCACAGGTTGCCCATACATTCTGAGCTTCCGGTATTCAAACATCAACGTCTCTTCATTCAGCTTTTAACTTCTGTACTCTGCATCAATAGCCCCACACGTTCGTATTATTCTCACCAACATTACTGCAAACACTGCTGGAAAAGGGTTGTTAGTGTCGACGTTGAATATCACGTGTCTAAATGTTTGAAGGGATAGCTGCTATATGTTTCTTGTGTAGTAAAACTACTGATATAGGCAGATGTACTGCTAAGCCTAGGGACAAGTTGATTATCTTACTGAATTATTAATACGAAACCTATTTATAAATTGTATGATGACACAAAGAAAGCAGCGAAAAACAAATGCATGTATTCGAAAGGTCAGTGCAAAGGAATATCCAGTCTTGAATATCGACACAACCAAACATTTGGTGATTCCAGGAATAGGTGAAATTTATTTGAATTGAGGACTGTAAATGAGTTTTGGAAGCAGGTATTTGCAATAAGGGTAAGCTGCCCTTCCAAACGCACTCGGCATTCACACAATTTGCCTGAAACAGCAAGAATCTACGGCCCGACTCTGCACAGTACTCCTGTCATGTGACGGCAGCCTGATCACATACGAGACAAACCCTTGATGGATGAACCAGAAAATCAAATAGTGAAGTACGACAATTGTGTATAAGTTCAAAGGTTTCGCTGCTTCTGTGTACAGAAAAACGTTTTGAACACACATTCATTTTAGAAACACAGTGAAAGTCAGTTTAAATGTCTCGGAACAAATATTTCATTCGTAGTGTACTCACCATAGATAAATGGTGAGCTGCTGTATATTTATGGCACAATATTGCACATACAACAAACAAAATTTGATACATATCCTTGTAAATATGAAACTATTCAAAAAATTCCGAGCACAAACTCGGGGGAATGTTAGTCTGTTGTGTTCTACATCAGACACCTTGAGTTATTTTTCTTAAATAAATTCTGTGTGCAATGAGACATCTGTTTCTTGCGATGATATTGATTACAATTGTGTGTTGTGTTATAAGCAAATATAGTATGACCAGGAAATTATTGAGAATATTAGGAAAAGGTTTAATTGGATTTCTAGTATAAACAACCTTGACCAGCTATCAAGTGCTTGGTTTCATTCAAGAGAGACAACTCCGTTTATCCTTTTTCATTAGTTTGTGAAGAGTTATCCCCCTTTGTTTACTTGCTAGCAGACGACATTTTCAGTGATCCTCAGTATGGATGATTTAGAGAAGAGGAAGTTGATTTTAGAGTATTATTACAAGGACATCAGATCAGCTAAAGTGATTTGAAGTAGAACAGGCATCTCTTTGTCCACTGTTTATTGTGTTTTGAAAAATATTGCAAATGGATATGGCATTGAGCACCAGGGAGGCGCATGTAGGCCAGAAAATTGACTGTCGGTGACAGGAGGCGGCTTGGTATTCTTGTTTCCAAAAACAAACGAAGGAGTTTAGAAAACTTAAGGCTGGATATGATTGATAGAGGAACTGTGGCTGTCTGTAAGGAGACAATTAGAACTGAGCTGCATGCAATGGGTTTGAAGAAAAGTCGAGGAATTCCATCACAGATCATGAAACCTGAACAAAAGGAGCGAAGGTTGAACTGGTGCTTACAGCATAGAAATTTTAACTGGGACAGTGTGATTTTCTCAGATAAAAGTTCTGTGTGGCTGTTTCCTAATACACTGAAATTCTGGACCAAACAAACCGAAAAACCTTTGTATCAGCGCCCAAAGTACAGTCCGAAATTTAACGTGTGGGGTGGCATATCTGTGTTAGGGGCAACGCCCCTCTGTGTATTTGAAGGGAATATGAACAGTGAGCGGTACAAAGATATTCTCGATGGATATTTACTTCCATCTGCTCACGTGTTCTATGGAAATTTTTGGATTTTCGAGCAGGACAACGAACCAAAACATCGTTCAAAGCATTCACAGGCCTGGTTTCGGACCCAAATAAGCTATAGCCCTGACCTAAATCCAATAGAAATTGTTTGGGGACTTATGAAGGAAAGTGTCAATAAGACAAATCTGACAAATATTGCTGAAATGAAAGAAGAGTTGGTCCGATATTGGGACAGCATGGACCACGACTTTCTAACTTCTTTGATCAGTAGTATGCCCCGCCGCATTGAAGCCTGCATTGCTGCCCATGGTGACTTGACAAAATACTCACTGTTCACCTGTCTTTGAATCTGGAGTTATGTTCTGCTAATCTTCACATTTAATGCGTTAGTAATGAGTGAAAAAAATATAAAAAATTTCAATCTTTAAATTCACAATAATTTCTGGTTAGGGCTGCGTAAATCAAACAATGAGATCTACTGCATATGCAAACTTAAATATGTATATCTGTGATATGCAGATTTTTTCGGCAGACAGAGATAATTCGGTAATTTAGGCACAAGGCCCATAATACATACATTTGGCATCGGAGTCCCTTCCTTCCTTGTTTAACGCCATACTCAGCAATATTCCAGCTATATGGCGGCGGTCTGTAAATAATCGCGTCTGGACCAGACAATCCAGTGATCAACAGCATGAGCATCGATGTACGTAACTGGGATACGATGTCACGTGTCAACCAAGTCAACCAGCCTGACCACCCGATCCCGTCAGTCGCTTCTTGAGAAGCATGGGTTGCTGAAGCTGAAGACCAATTCTAACTCGGATCTTCACGGGTTCTGTGATAGGATAGTGTAGTAGGCATTAACACGGCAATCTACGAAGGGAGGTTCCCTTTCAACAACCATTGGTCGAATGTTTCAGTGGGATATATTCGGCGCTGTAACCGCATTTTGGTCGCGCCTAATTATTGACTATCACCTTTCCTCAAAATTGTTTGTTTATGCTAAAATAACAATCTCCAACGGCCTCCCAATACAGCTGATTCCATGATGGTCTTTCCGCAACTTTGGGCTAAGGCAATATATATTCATACCGTGCATGTTCAGGAACACCGCTATCAGTCACACTACACAACATTTGCATATATATGACTAGTACTAATCCATATACATGCACCAGCTGTCAAGCCGTTGCTCGTCACATGCTTCAAGTATTGTGTGATACATGTGCTCAATAATGAATTTAATGTTTGTACACAATGGCCGCTTTGACTATAGATTGATATGTGCGTGAAATGAAACGGTTTTGTTGTCAAATATTTGTTAATCAACTAGAGAAACATGGGTATTTTTAAGCTTACATGTTGTAGCATTTCATTGCATATTTCATATTAGATGTGGCGGTGATGCTCTTGGTGTTTTAATATTATACTCATTTGGATATTATTGAGGACGTTCTTGATGAATATAGACATGAAATCATTCATCTCGTTGTGCTAATGAGGTGACAGCGTGAGACTAAACATGTCCTTGGCTAGCTCAATTAACACTCACACTTTTCAGAAACTCAAAAGAACAAGAATACCACGAGCTGATACTTACGACATTGCAGAGGCTGGTCGCGGTAATTGCGACTCGATGGCAAGACCACGCAATGCTAAGCCGGAACCAGCTCAAAGCTCAGTGAGTTTTGCACATGGAATAGTAATATGTTCAACACTGTTTATAAGTGAGACAGTGGATTTACTAACAAAACCTAAATGTACGCTGTGGGGTGAATATTTATAACGACATTCACATCGATGTCTTATTACCTGCCGAAAAGGGGATACATGTAAACTGTCAGTCCAAATGAATACCCAGACTTGACCATCCAGAGAAAAATATGCGATTAGGTGTGATGGGCAATACAGCTGTGAATGGACCACTGAAAGCACTTATGACAAGGTTAATGGTCTTGTGTGGGTTAACGTTTGGTCATACAACGGCAGTTCAAACAGTCACACCTCATCAGTCTGGACCTCTTAATATCCGCTGATCATGGTGACACCATTTAGACATAGACAACCAAACCTACTTGTACTACCATGGTCCCTAGTATGGTGATCTAACTTCAGTTGTTGGTGATCTATAGCCTATTTTTATATTGTGTTGTCCCCTATAGTTAAAATGTTTTAGATACAATTACTAGTTTTACATGTATATCTGTGATACGCTAGTACTGTCCTTTGTCGGCAGGTTTTTGTACTATCTATATATATTCTATTTCAATGTCAAGTGTTCTCGTCACGATATGGCTGAAATATTGCCGATGTGACGTTAAATAATAACTCACTCACTCACTCACTTGTATTAATAGGGACGTTTTCTTAATATCGACTTTTTGTCGATCTGGACGTTTTTTATCGGGGATGATCCAGTACGTATTAACGATGAATCACTGTATACGGACACAACTTAAGTAGTGAGTGAGTGAGTTAAGTTTTACGCCAGCATTATCCCAGCAATATCACGGCGGGGGACACCGGAAATAGGCTTCACATATAAGGGAACTCGAACCCGGGTTTTCGGCGTGACGAGTGAACGCTTTAACCACTAGGCTACCCCACCGCCCCTACTACTTAAGTAAACCCCACAACCAAGTGCATATAGAAATCACATTCACGGGGAGTTTGGGATGTACAGTGGGGTACATCATAGACATGGATTATCTGTGTTTATGGCAACATGAATATTTAAACGCGCTGATTGACAACTATTGATGTTAATGGACAGCCATACCAGATGCTTTTGACAGATACATGACGAGTATAAATTTGTCACTGATCTAATACAACTATCCTTAACCTAAAGCGGCAAACAGTAGCACCAAAACAATAATTTCACTCTGAAGGATTGCAATCTTCAGATCTACTTACGTATCAAGAGCGAGTTATCAGTGTGGTTCTACTCAACTAGCCATACAATAACTGCAACCTAACCAAATGCAAACAAGGAATCTCATTCTTGTTTTATTTTGTATTGAATATTAATTTTGTATGTTATGTTGAAAATGATGCATGTAATTAATATTTCCAGTATGTTACAGGTAAGATTTGGACACTTTTATATGTTATGGTTAAAGCTGGACGTAATCCTTTCACCCAACATGTCATTGTGCCATAGTATACATTCGGTTTAGTGATAATTGACGAAGGCCCGTGAACATACAAGTTCAATTAAGAACCAGATTCAGTTGCTTCAAAATATTTGCCTTTCAGCTTTGTGCACTACAATCCCAAATGGGACCTATTTTCAGTGATTAATGGCGCATATGTCACAAAGGTGGCTCTAGATACAGGAACATCTCCATCTCTAAACGGTCAGGTGAAAATGAAGTACATATTATCTGATCATTGTAACATAGGTTATGTTTGGGATTACATTTTCTTAGTAAAGTACATATTCTAGTACTTTTGTAGAGTTGAATCCCATCCATGTGGGATTCGAACCCACACCCTCAGAGTCAGACACCTAATCGCCCGCATACAAAGTCAGCCGCCTAACTAAGAAAGTGTAATCCCAAATATAACATATGTTACATTTGACCACTTTCTAAATGGCATTGTGTATTCATATCTGATCATTGTTACAGTATTTAATACCTTATTGAAGAGACCTGGTCTTCAGCAACCCATGCTTGTCGTAAGAGGCAACTAACGGGATCGGATGGTCAGGCTCGTTGACTTGGTGTCCACATACCATCGTATCCCACTGAAACATTCGACCAATGGTTATTGAAAGTGACCCTCCCCTTGTGGATTGCCGTGTTAATGCCTACTACACTATCCTATCACAGAACCCGTGAAGATCCGAGTTAGAATTGGTCGTCAGCTTCAGCAACCCATGCTTGTCGCTAGAAGCGACTGACGGAATCGTGTGGTCAGGCTGGTTGACTTGGTTGACACGTGACATCGTATCCCAATTGCGTACATCGATGCTCATGTTGTTGATCACTGGATTATTTACAGACTGTATATGAGTTTGTAATGAGCAACACCGTTCGTACAGAATAAGTTCACCTTTGTTGTACACACCTAGTATAACATGTTTAGTGGCCATAAACACTCCAAAAGGTTTGCTCTTAATAATTCACATCAACCAACAATCCCTGAGGACGCACCCCCGTCACTGGCCAGGAGTTTCGGTGAGTCATGTGAACAGTTTAATCGTTTGTGCTTATGTTCTACGTAAATATTAACAATCCGCCTAAATGTGTTAAATTAAACTACAGTTATGTCAGATAATGAAAATATCTTATGCTCATGAATATCATTCAGTGGCGCATACAAATATATCTTAATCTATTTGTTTTAAAGCAACAAAAACACGTATCCAGTCCATGCATCTTTCGAAAAGAGCATATTCCAAGGTATCATCACATCTTATACACGTGTATCATTTTGGTGTAACAAACAAGGGCAGTACCTATCACAACACAATTCAATTTCCTTCACGGTTATAACCCAAAGCACAATGGCTTTTTATTACGCCAAATAAAAACAGACAAAACAAACTTTGTATAACAAACAGACATCTATGTATTAAATCGAACAATACTAGCCCTTACACCACTGGGAAAGCATGCAGATCTGTACACTCGGAGTCACATGTGTTATTGATTTGTTCCTGAAGAGCTTACTCCAAGTAAAGAAAACTGTGCACCTTTCCAGCACATTATATCTTACATCAAACAGAGCGTGTGGTAAGGAGCTTATTTCTGGGAGCATGGCTTCCCCTTGAACCGGTTCTTGTCAGGAGTATTGCAGGAAATCAAATCTCCATACAGAAGTTTATGATTGGGATAACAAAAGTTGCAAACCAAACCATGCTAGACACAACCTGCTCAAAACCAGTTGTGTGAGGGTCAATAGGCATGTGGTCGCGCTGCACTATATCAGCAATTTCACGAGGTTGAGTATATTCATTATACAGTATTTGAGGTGAGGTGAGGTGAAATTGGGTTTAACGTCGTGCTTGAGAATATTTCGCTCATATGACGATGCGTGTATGTGTATGTGTGGCTGCTTGTACTAGCCCAGACTGAAGCTGGTTTTATAGTGCTAGCCCACTGAGATACCACGCCGCAGTGAAGCATGAATACCCCACTCAGACACATTATACTGACTCCGAGACGACCAGTCCTTGTTGTACCGATTAATGCCGAGCGCCAGGCAGGGACCAACAAGTACCATATTTTAACGTCTTTTGGTATGACGTGGTCGGGGATCGAACCCGCGACCTTCCGCTCTCCGGGCGGACGCTCTAACCACTACGCCACGGAGGCGGTCTATACAGTATTTGAACGTGACGTTATGTACGTCTTCACGTTGTATAGTCAAGAAGATGTTCTTGTTCAACCGGAGGTGTTCAAACGCCAGTCGGGGAACGTAAAACTCGATAACATTACACAAAAGTATATTTAGTACAAGGGTGAATGTAAAAGATGAAATTATGGAGATGAAGGAGTAGTTGACATCCAAAAATTCTCACGCTGATGTGTATCACTTCCAAGTGCCCTATAAGGTTTCATATTTCAACAGCCCCGAATGTGTTTGAATCAGGAAGACCCGTGAAGATCCGGGTTAGAATTGGTCTTCAGTAACCCATGTCAGTCATATGAGTCGACTAACGGGGTCGAGTGTTCAGACCCGCTGACCTGGTTGACACATGCCATTGGTTCCCAATCGTGTACATCGATGTTCATGATGTTGATCACGGAATTGTCTGGGTCGAGATTCGATTATATACAGACCGCCGCCATATAGCTGGAATATTTCGAAAAAACATTGGTTTTACAGTTAAATACTTACCACAATGGATTAAATAAACACAACAAGAATATCGGGGCGGCGGGGTAGCATAGTGGTTAAAGCGTTTGCTCGTCACGCCGAAGACCCGGGTTCGATTCCCCACATGGGCACAATGTGTGGAGCCGATTTCTTGTGTCCCCCGCCGTGATATTGCTGGAATATTGCTAAAAAAACGGCATAAAACCATACTCACTCACTCACCAAGAATATCAAATTTCACATTCGATAGACATGTGTGCGTATTAATGAGTGCTTGATAACACATAAACCCACCTTCCTACTTCCATGAATATCATACCGTTCGTTAGACTTTTATCTTGGAATGTGAAAAACAATATCAGGACGTCTCATGCAAGAGATTGTCTCACTCAGCAGGGATTCTTGAGGGTCACAGACAGGCGGGAACATATTGACCTGGTTGCTGATTCCGGAATCAAAACCACATGCATCATTTAAATATAAACGGGATGAAAAAGCCATGACAGACTGAAGGTGACGCGTGTTGCTTGAGGCATTAAGCGAAATCGCCATGCTCTTGACAGTCAGAGCAATATGTAATTTCTGGGGCAAATCTTTGAATCAATACATTTCTTTTTTACAAACTTGGTAGAAAGATATTTTAACTTTGGATTTTTAAGAGTGCATTGTTAGAGTTTCCAATGCAACTACTTTGACAGACTGAGGATGGGTTAGATATTGTTAAATGTTGATTATAGGAATCGTTCCTTAAAGAAACAAATAACATAGCTGTTTGATGTAAGTCGCACTCATATTCTTAAATCTGCTACGTTCACATATCAACACAAAGGTATAACTTTGGCGGTACAAAATCGGGGTGCCTGTAAAAGCGAAGGGGTAATATGATACCACAGCAGCGAATGTAGCAATACAGTCAATGATCAATACCTCTTAGCAACAGTAATCCTGGATTGCCATCACATACAATATATTTGTCTTCTTCTTCAGGTGCATTGTAAGAAGAGAGATAAGATTTAACTCTCCGTTGTACCTAAGGAAAGACCATTCAACAAAAGAGTAGATGATTCTGGAATACGCTCTCTGTAGCACTTTCAAGAATTTTCTGTCTAAATCTAGCACATGTGTAAATATACCACACCACTGCTATTTATTTAAGATCTATATTCACCAGCTTCTCGGTCATAGAGTTCTCTAATGCCGCAATCCCTGTATAGAACGTGTTTATCCTTGATGTGATATCTAATATTGTTACATGTCATAAAATAAGAGTCAAACATCGAAATAACAAATTCATCTTGTTGTACATTGGAGAGGTTAAATGGCATCAGAGGGACATATCAACACTTAACTAATATTTCGTCCCTTCTGACTTTTCAGTTTAAACCAAGGATCATATTGACCTTTTGTGAAGGACACTTAAAGATAATAAGATGCTCTCGTGTGCTGACATAATGAAGTACAGTGTTCGAATGAAACATTGAACACACTTGAAGCAATAGACATTTTGGGTAACCCTATGGACAGTAGACTGAATATAATCTTAATCAAGGGAATGCTTAAGCTGCAATTAATTAGCACTTTGTAAAGCGTATATTATAATGAACTATCATTCTATACATTCCTTAGTTAAAAAGCTAATGCTTGAACCTTTGTGATTTCATAATACATTCCTGCATGTCTTCCTTCATGTCATATGAGGACTAAACTGTTATGTGTGCAGCCTCTATGACTTTCCACGGTCGTTGTGATGTCGTGACGGTTGAAAAGCTGCCATCTTGGTAAAAAATGACTGGCTTCAATATCAATATACCACGGAAACTTGCCGTACTTCGTTGTGTTTTGATAAGAGGTATCCTCGAGTTCGATGTAAATATCTTGAAATGTCATCAACAACGCGAATTGATTTCTTTAAAATGTAATGAAAGATCTCTAAGTGAAACTGGCAAATATGATGCTTTCGAAACCCACTTGAAAAAAGAGACATTAAATAAAAAAGAGTGATCCTACTTTAGTTTTTGTAATGTTAACAGTTGACTCCCATTCAAGAAATTGTACTATTGATTTCATGTCTTAAATGCTAGTTTTGTTTACAAAACACTTCTTGTAAGTCATCGGAACCGCATTTTTTAAAACAGTTTGACAAGACATTCGTATGTACATATCATCAAAGATTATTTAGTTGTGGTAAGTGTCTTACATACATACATACGTACGTACGTACGTACATACATACATACATACATACATACATACATACATACATACATACATACATACATACATACATACATACATACATACATACATACATACATACATACATACATACATACATACATACATACATACATACATACATACATACATACATACATACATACATACATACATACATACATACATACATACATACATACATACATACATACATACATACATACATACATACATACATACATACATACATACATACATACATACATACATTTGTATATCGCCGATATCCAGCTCAGCTCAGCTGCTCAAAGGCGCTTTGTTTTTCCCTCGTTCACTGGATGTCAATCTCAACGGCACATCGTATTGTCAATCTCAACTCCCTGGGGAGCATACAAGTCTTGCAGCCACTAGGCGCACCGAGTTATTGTGGCATTCCCATCTTTACGAGGTACCCATTCACAGCTGGGTGGACTGGGACACATAGTCACAGTAGTTTGTCCAAGTTTACTCCACGTTGCTGTATCCGCAACTGGGTGTTTGCACGTCTTCATGTTGCCACCATCTGGTCATATACCAACGGATTCGTGGGTTCTTTTAACTGCACAGGGTTGTGTACTGCCCACTAGGGGTTGTGACAACACCCATACACTGTTTGTGGTTATCGAACATGTGTTCAATGATTCATCAGATATCTACTCCCAAAATATTGTACTGTATCTGAGTGTACTGTTACTTGTAGCGTTAAGTCAATAATTCAAGAATCTATAGCCAGCTACTGTATTTATAACATTTAAACAGAAAGCATATACATGTATACTTTACCGTGTTAAACTGTACTATGCCGTTCCCAGTGATGTTTTCGGAACAATGAATTATGTCAAGTGAGTGCAGTTCCACACTATAGTCTGTTTGCGGTGAAAACGTAATGATGAATTTCACTTTAAACAAAAAAGTAAATCAAATAAAGTGAAATTAAGATTGCGAATCCTCCTATTTTTACCTTGCCATTTGAAAATTTAAATCTCAGAATTTTATTCAACTTGGGATGAAAGTTGTTTAACAAACGGTCATAGTTTCAAACCGGTATTATTGGTTTGTATTTCAAGGGGGTATGCACATAAAATGAAACACCGAGATCAAGTAGGGTTGGTCTAAGTTAACGCTCCTCACGTACCGCACGTGCATTTGTTTCACTGTTCCAACTACTGCGCTAACCTCATTGTAATACAAACCAATATAAGCGATTTGAAACTATGATCGTTTGTTAAACAACTTTTTTCATAAGTTGAATAAAAATCTTAGATTTAAATGTTCAATTGGCAAGGTAGAATTATGAGGATTCGCAATCTTAATTTCACTTTATTCGATTTACATTTTTGTTTAAAGTGCAATTCACCGGTACGTTTTCACTGCAAACAGACTATACTATAATGCCATGTTGTATACCATCAATCATCTAATGTGGTGTATTTATGTTCTTAGTTATCGGTGACATATAAAACAAACATTCATTTACCAATTGGATCTCATGAAGCAATCAAATGTAATTATAAGAAAAGTGCTATTATGTATTTAGTTGAGTATAACATATTTATTGCAATTTCGTCATCCGCAAAGGTTTATGTTTATAACTAGAGTCTGTTGTTTTTTATTGTAGTTTGGAATTTTAATTGTAGTAATCTTCCCAAACAAGATGTCATTTCATGAACTTTTGAATTAAGCACTGATGACAGCTCAAGGTTCAACACAACTGTTCATGTTCACAAATTTAGATGAACAGAATGTGTGATTGTGTGATTTGGATATGTCATCCCCACCACCAATGTTTTTGATATCTGCATTGTAAGCGTCTGTGTGTACGTTCACTACTCATATAAAGCCCCAGAGAAAGGGTGTATTCCTAACAAACCAAAGCGAATCCAGGACTGGACAAAATCTGGTTAGCGGACGGGGGGAAATCATCCTTATTGTATATAACTCATCCGACTGGCAAGTCTGATGGCCAGGGAAAAACATGTATGTCCCTTGCGGGGTAGCTTAATGGTTAAAGCGTCCGCTCATCACGCTGAAGTCCCGGGTTCGATTCCCCACTCTTGTACAATGTGTGGAGCCCATTTCTGGTGTCCCCCGCCGAGATATTGCTGGAATATTGCTGAAAGCGGCGTAAAACCATACTCACTCACTCAACCTCTTTTACAATCTGTTGAAGTTTTATACGTTTGACTAAACAACACTGTGACTAGAGTCAAACAATATTGTGACATGGAAAGATTTTCACAGGTGTATTGAGAATGAACTTTTGAATGTTAACCAGGGAAACGCAGCTAAACATTTGTTGTTTGAATTGCACGAAAGTTGCAAGAAGAGTGAAATATTTAAAAAACATGGCCAGCAATGGTCACCTTAAAAGGCTAAACAGCCAGACGCTTATGTTAGAAGTCAGATTTTAAAAACACCTCTATTCTTCGTTCATGAAAAATAACAGATGGAGAGATATGCTTCAGACTGGTACCTCATAGCGTGACGTTGCTCGTCGATTCAACGTCCTTAGGAACATCAAAACATTCAAGTAATGACCAAACCAGTACGACTGCACGTCAAGGCTGATGGGTTCGAACCACGCATCATTCATGCAAGTACCAGACATCAGGCCATACCTGGACAGTTCGACGACTACAGCATCCGCGAAGACCGACAGCCTTCACTTTCCATGTACAGGGTTATTTCGCCTCGAGATAACGTGCTTTGAAGAAATTGACCCAGTGTCATATTCTAAGGTCAGCTTTTAATGAAAAACAAACAAAATTATTGATATATTCTTTCACATAGATTCACGTCTAAAAGCCAGAACAGTGGCTCTTTGTAAGATTCACATTTCTTAATATCTACATCGCTCCACATGTCAAGTAATTTGATATTTCTTACAGGCTCTCACTGCTCCAATCTTGCAATAAGTCACCCATGCATTCTGTCCTACAGAAAGGTTGCATCTTGCTTTAAGCTACGACTTAGTTCCAGAGAAAATATCGCCTTTCAAAAATAGAACTGGTACATCTGTCCACGTTAAAATGGGTCTGCATCAGAGTCTGATGTGAACGATTTATAAGTAAATACCATGCGTAGTACCAGTGTCGAATTTCCAAGTAGCCGCTTTCCCTATAATTGAGCAATGCCATCTTAAAAGGGGTCGTTGGTTCAAAGCGTGGCAGAAAGAATGTCGTATATTTCAGCATACAGGATGTCAGGAGATTGTTCGTGTCAGAGACATGTGAGTGAGTGAGTGAATGATACCCTCAGTCCCAATCAAGAAGAGGTGATAATTAGTGAGTGAGTGAGTTTAGTTTTACGCCGCACTCAGCAACATTCCAGCGAGTTTGGATCAGACAATCCAGTGATAAACAGCACGAGCATCGATCTGCGCAATTGGGAACCGATTCCATGTGTCAACCAAATCAGAGAGCCTGACCACCCGATCTAGTGCAGGGGCTTATGCAGCAAAAATGCTTTCTGTGGAAAGTGCATGTTAATTTTTGGAACCACTGATAATTGTGATTAGTATTGCATATGGATTCAGGAAAAACATGGTTCTATTTTTTCTGATGATTATAAGTGTCATTCTGGTGTAACTGAACATTGGTACCTATAATCGAGCTGCAACACCAATGTGAAAAAAACATATTCTTATAAACCTATCACAACATAGGTATGTAGTATGTCAAAATGTACCTTGTGATGTGTGTTTTACAACTACCATCATATATCATGAATCTTGATAATATATGTATGCATAATAATCACTATGATCATAATTGCTTCTGCTAAAACCGAAGGTTTGCCGCAGGGGGTATGCATTCAACCCTGTTTGTGTGCGCGTGTGTGTGGGTATTTATGTGTTACCATCTTTACTCAAATACTACTTGATGGATTTCAATGAAAGTTTCTGAATCTCTTGAGTATGTCCCCAGGACAAATCAATTAGATGTTGAAAAAGTACACTCTTCAAAAAAAGAAACGCAAACGCAAAATATCATTGAAAAGTTTGGTCTTTTCAATTATGTAAATCAACGAAAATAAACGGTAGAGCATTGAAATGACGTAGAGCAATACATTGCTATCTCGTACACATTTCGCAAGAATGGTAGTTATCATAGTCATTAATGCTGCCTACGAGGTGACGTTGACGTTACTGCCTTGTATGGCTACCTCTTACTGCTAGAACTGCACCACACCTCCTTGACACAGATTGAATCAGTTGTCGGATGTTTCGTTGTGGAATCCTTCTCCATTCCTTCTGCAGCATGTTGAACAACAGTTACTGTTAACGCCTCAATGGCGGATTACGACGTTGACGTACACGTTTATCTATCTGATTCAGGTAGTCCACTGTAGCACGTGCTGTGTGAGGTCTGGCGTAGTCCTGTTGGTACAGCTCCCTTTGGCAGATGCACGTGAGGACAGAGATCTTGCGGCAGTAAGATTGTCTTGGACGAGCACAATTCAGATCTGCAGGTATATGAGATGGCTCCCCACATCATCACACCATCTCCACCAAATCTGTCCACTTGCCTGATGCAGTTTGATGCAAAACGTTCATTGCGTGGTCTGTAGACACGTTGTCTTCCGTCACGTCGTTTGAGGGGATACCGCGATTTATCATTGAACCATATGTGCCTCAGTTTCCAAGGTCCCATGGCTGCACCGCGTTACACCACCTGACTCACGGACGTTGATGTAATCGTGTCAGAGAGGGGGCAAATTCTGAACGTCTGGCACGCATACCTACCTCTCGGAGACGGTTCCTGATTGTCTGGTCGGACATTCTCCGGGCTCCAAACCGTTCTTGTGTTGTGCCCGGGCGGAACGATGGCAGTCACGTAGGTTGGTTTTCCGGATGTAGCGATCTTGAGCTGTGTGGTGACTCAAAGTCTTCCTGGTCTTGGATGGTCATTTGTCGAAATGGAATGCACAAAACGATCCCACAAACGAGTTACTGTGCTGGGATGAATGCTGAAGGTCTTCGCCACGACACTCTTGGATTCGCCAGCTTGTAATCGTCAAATGGCAATATTTCGGTGGGCACCGTTGAGACGTCCCATTTTCTTATCCAGTATTTACAAGGGTCTTAGATGAATTTGCGAGATGCATTTGGGTCTTTTATAGTCATAGGCGGTTGCACGCGAAAAGCAATAATTGCGGCTTTTGGTTGTGTTCCATACCAGTCAAGCTCATCATGACAATCATGATCGATAAAACCATTCAAAATCGTTTATGGCTGTATTCGCTCAGTCATGTTCTTCTAAACCATACCACAACAATATTCAACCCTCAAAACATGCTTAATTTGACATTTGCGTACAAACTTTAATTTTTTCACATTTTATTTTGCGTTTCATCTATTTTTTTTTAAGAGTGCATGTTCAACTACATGTACCCAGAGGTACTTTGAAAAGTTCGCAATGTTAAATAAATGGAGAATATGAATAATATCTAAAAACGTTATGGATGGATTTGAATGAATCTTGGTGGTTATGTTAGGTATGACACAGGGGCTATCTACGTACGGTTTGGTGAAAGTACATTAAAGTACAAGTACACAGCAGTACTTTAAAATGTAATCGTGAAAGTAAATTGCTGTGCAAGGCGGAGGCATGTTCTCTAACGAGGGCCCTTCTAGTTTCCAAATTAAGAAAAAAAAGAATTTATGTTTGTGTTTGTATGACAAATAATGTCGAAGCTTGTATTTCAACAGCATATTTTGTTTTTGCAGGTTAATGACGGAGTGACTGACTATGCAAGTTACTTAACATTTACCTTATCTGGGTACTATTATTACTACGTACATACGTACGTATTGCTTGAACAACGCGTTTCCAGTCGTCGAGTCAATAGAATGCAAGAACTTTAACCTCAAGCTAAACATACATCAAGCTCGATCCTATAAGTTCCTTTATTATCATTCATGCACTTCTTCGTGTCATATATTAGCAATGTGACCTTCATCCGTTGCTGTGGTTTTGTGAAGACTGAAACGCTGGGACTGGCAACTTGCAAAACAAATGTTGACATTAAATGGCTTCAATATCAATATTCCCCCTGAGACTTTCCGTAATCCGTTGTGTTGTGATAAGACGTATCCTCGCGTTCGATGTAAATGTCTTTCAAATGATTAAGAAAGCGATTTGATTCCTTAAAAATGTAGCGAAAGACCTCTAAGTGAAACTAAGATCAGCATGGAGGGTTTGGAATTAATCCTTTTGGGAGAAGGATATTGCATTAACAAGGTCATACTTTAGTTTTATAAAGTTAACAATCTGGTTAACAAGCTGTTGTGATTTCGAGTAATTTTTTATATTGAGTTACTTGGTTTCGGTCGAAACTAGTGCCTGTTCATGCTCTGCCAGTGTACGATACTCAGCCGTGTTTTATACCTCATCATTCTGTTCTATAGCAGAATACTGCCCCTGCATTAAACATTTCAAGAATCACCATAACAGCTGTTTTGTAATGAAGTAGAACTGGATGCATTATATACATGTAGACTTTGACCGTGTTAATCCGTTTTGTGTCGTTATCAGTGATGTTTCCGAAAAGACTCATCACTTAGAAGGATGCTTTGTGTTGAAGTAGATGGTCCTAATCGTTCCAGATGAATAAATATGATCTTACTACAATGGCTCTTTGTGGCGTAAACAGTCATGTAATAACTGGAGTGAGTGAGTATGGTTTTACGCAGTTTTTAGCAATATTCCAGCAATGTCACGGCGGGGGACACTGGAAATGGGCTTAACACATTGTACTAATGTGAGGAATCGAACCCGGAACATAGGCGTAACGAGCAAACGCTTTAACCACTAGGCTACCCCACCGCCCCTACTAATTGGAGCGGAGTAAAACTAAACTCGATCACTCACTACTAATTGGATCTCATCAAGCGAAATCAGCTGCAAATATAAGAGGTCAAATGCTGTTTGGATTTCAACTGTTAAATAATTTGCTGGGTATTTTAACATGAATATTCTAATCGTGTCATCCGTCAGGGTTCATGTTCCAAACATGCAACTTGTCTTATGCTGCTTACGATTTCGGTTTAACTTAATCTTCACAACCATAATTTTATCGACTTTTAAATTAGATATAGAAGTTTACCTTGCTCAGAGTTTTGAAGTCAACACAAATGTACTTGTTCGTGGCGAGTTGGATATGGAATCCCATCATTTCTGTTATCTGTGTTGTCTGTGAGTATGTGTGGGTACGTTCACTAGTTAGGTGAAGCCAAAGAATAAGTATTGAATTTACCTTGATCATCGCTGAGGATTGTTCACGAACTAGACCGACGAGTAACCAATTGAGGGACTTTGCGAAATGGATCCCTTCAAACAGCCTTTCTGTTGTGTCGGAGGTGACCATATCAGTCAACGTTTATTAGATTACTAAGCCAAAGAGAACGTGCTAACAAACAAAGGTGAATGTTTGTATTCAATGATTACCAGATCACACCATGCTCTGCACAAGAACAAACACAATCTGGTCCCTATGATGATTGACAAAAAAATGCGTCCTCGTAAAAGAAAGAAATATCAAATCGTGCAAAGGAAAGCCAGATGGCCAGAAAATAATGTGTTATGTGTTCCTAAAAACCAATTTCCCTCAACGTCTGAGACAAAATAGGCACGTCTTGAAACTCTAAATAAAATATTCGATGTCAAGTGAATTTAATTCGAAGGTGGCCGTGAAAAAAATAATGTTATTATTGTTTCAATCTCATTGACTCTCGACTGCAACAGTCGAAATGGAAACTTTTGTTTCCATTTGTCACTTCGCCTCGAGATAAACATGCATTGAAAAAGCTGGGCTCACTTCCAATTAATCAAGCATTTTTTTCAGAAACGCACCAAAAGAAATCAATCTGAGTTCCGTGGAAGGATTTACTTATTTGTACATCGATACACATCTGCGATCAGACCCAAGACTCTTCTTTGTAAGATTCACAATTCTAAATATACTAATCGAAGCCACATGTCTAGTAATATGATACTTCTTCCATCTCCTCACTGTTCCGACCAATCATCCAATAAGTCATCCATGCATTCTGTCCTAAAGAAAAGTTGCGTCTTGCTTTGGGCTACGACTTATTTCAGGGAACAATATAGCCATCCAAAATAGTACTGGTATATCTATCTACCTTAAAGATGGGTCTGCATCTGAAGCTGATGTGAATGATTCAGAAGTAAATAGCATGTCTAGTACCAGTCTCGAATGTCCAAGTAGCCGCTTTCCCTGTAGTTGAGCAATGTCAGCTGAAAGGCAGTCGCTTGTTCAAAGCGTGGTAGAGTGATTGTATCTTATTTCAGGATGTAAGATCTCTAACTATTTCCTTAGACGACATGCATGGAAGGGTTCTGACAAACCAGGATTCAGCGACCATCAGACACTTAAACGGTAACTACAGCTGGACCAATAAAGACAATGAACTAGCGCAAAACATCTTTCATTCAAGCAAAATTCTATCGTAGCAGTTTCAGTTCAAAGGTGGTTTGGTTTCAAACATGGATAATTTCTACTGATCGTTTCTTGATATCATTTGATATTCCTAATCAACACAACTCAACTGTTATTGGTTAGATTCAGATTTGACAGAAAACTAGAACTTATTACCTTTCGGCTCAAGGCTTCTTTCTTTACGGTTCAGTGACGTAGAATCATACTTACATTACGTACGTCCTTGCTTTGACGAAGGGACACTAGTTTCCAGAATGCCAATAGTCATTCATTTAAAAAGGATGTACCCAACATTCGTTACGTAAGACTGTCCCCGTCAGATTGTCATTATTCATGGGTTTCACAAAAGTTGTCCACGATATTGTCACGTAAGTCTTTCCCCGTCACAATGTCATAAATCATGGGTTTCACAAACAGTTGTTCACGACATCCTTCATTTGAGTCTTTCCCTAACACTAACGCGCCATGATGCCACAAATGCTCTTCAAGTGACCCGTGAAGGTCCGGATTAAAATATTGGCCTTCAGTAACCCATGCTTGTCGTAAGAGGTGACTAACGGGTTCGGGTGGTCAGGCTCGCTGGCCTGGTTGACACGTGTCATCGGTTCCCAATTGCGCAGATCGATGCTCATGCTGTTGATCACTGGATTGTCTGGTCCAGACTTGATTATTTACAGACCGCCGCCATATGGCTGGAATATTGCTGAGTGCGGCGTAAAACTAAACTCACTCACTCACTCACTGTTTAAGTCACTCAGACACCCACTTTGTTTAGAGCCATCACCTTTGTCTAGTGAGTGCAATATAACAATTACTTCCGAAAACTTCCTATCACACCCGTAAGAACACTACCGAAACATATGATGCATATGTGTGTTGTCAAATCTAAAACTGCACCCTTGGTCTTCTGAACCATCTTCATGACTGACGCAAGACTATGCCAATGCCGATGACCCAGCTGTTACAATGTTATACATAGTTATACAGCAGCATTACAAGCAACGCTGAGTCTGCCAAATACTTTGTAATTAGTAATTACATTCCTGGAAGCCTTTTTGTTTAGCGAATTACGTAAATGATGCAAAAACTATGTTTATTTCACATTATTCATGGAAATCTAAGGTCCATACTGCACTGCACTGACGCAGCGGAATCAGTTTGGAATTTCCCAAAGGGAAATGTCTGTTAATCCCATTCAATTAGGTTTTTTTAAAGTGAATTTTGATGACAATGATCACATTGTGTGTATCTCATGCCTGGCGTATTTGTTACTTAATTAACTTTGTACCATCGCACCACGGCGGCATGGAGCGTTTCTGCTGAGCTGTCGGTCTCCGTCTCGATTATTCACAGGCAGCCGTGACAAAGCTGGAATGTGGCGTTGTCCTTCGTCCCTTAACGGGGCGGTCGGGTAGCCTAATGGTTAAAGCGTTAGCTCGTCACGCCGAAGACCCGGGTTCGAATCCCCACATGGGTACAATGTGTGAAGCCCATTTCTGGTGTCCCCCGGCGTGTTGTTGCTGGAATATTGCTAAAAGCGGCGTAAAACCAAACTCAGTCAGTCAGTCAGTCAGTCGTCCCTTAACGTGGAATCTTTACTGGATTAGATTCAGCCCCCAAGTTATGTCTGTCTTCAAAGGGGACTCAAATGATTGGGTGGTTTGTCGAATTGGTAAATTGTTATGCATGCTATTAATCACTGGTTTGTCCGGTCTAGACGCGAATATGTTCGGGCTTATATGTTTGGAGATAAAAACAAGCGAGAACTCCCTGGATAAAATTAAAAAAGTTTGGTTTTACGCCGCTTTTAGCAATATTCCAGCAACATCACGGCGGGGGACACTAGAAATGGGCTTCACACATTGTACCCATGTGGGGATTCGAACACGGGTCTTCGGCGTGACGAGCCAACGCTTTAACCATTAGGTTACCCCACTGCCCCGCAATGATGTGATCCGGTGCATCAATTTTAGACAAGCTGTTTGGTGATTTAAGTTCAAAGGATTGTTTGCTACGTGCACTCACCGCCTTAAGATAAGGTTGGGAGGAAGCAGGCTTAAACACCATCGACATTTTGCTGCTGGGCAGTACGATAACAAGAAATAGATACATTTTCGAAATATGTTTGGCAAATACGTGTCGTTTGTTTTTGTGCATAACGTCAAGCTCAGCCTTATTGAACCAATGTGACCGACGTCTGCCTGTAACCGAGCATACAGGAGCAGACAATCCAGTGATTGACAACATCAGCAGCGATGTACACAAATGGGTCAATGGCATACATAAACCAAATTAGTTTCATAATCTGAACAGGCAAAGAATGAGTGAATGAGTTTAGTATTACCCAAAATTATTTTAGCTATATGATAGCAATATCACGGTGGGGACACCGGAAATGGGCTTCACATATTGTACCCATGTCGGGAATCGAACTCGGGTCTTCGGCGTGACGGGCAAACGCTTTAAGTTACCCCATCGCCAGAATAGGCAAAGAATAAAATATCATTGCAAAACATTTATACTGGGATAAGATTATATTGAGGTTTTTGTTCGGACAAAATAGGCCCGTTACATTGAATATTTACTATCCAGAATATTCAAAACCAACTATGATAAAGTTATGTTCATATTTCACTGCCAGGCTGGTTTGAGATAAAGCATCATTTGGCAGTAAAGAAAAGATTACTCAGTTTGAAACTAAATTAACCATTGAAAGCATTTTCCTGATGTGAAATGTCATTCCAGGCGAAAGGGTTTTGACGTTCATCCAATTATTTTCAAAAGCACATTCGTTCCAAGCCAAAAACATTTAGAATACCTACATACATATACCTCTGAACAAAACTAATCCTAAAACTAATCACATTCAATCGAGATATTGAATTACTAGTAAAGCTCAGTGAAATGGCTGAATTAACGATCTCTCGTCACATGGACATCTTGGAACTAGCGTTCATTACATGTTCTTTGGAAGATTGGAAAGGGGCTTTAGTTCCATGGCAAGGTCTTTGTCCGTCCGTGTTGTGCTTCATATTGGTTTATTGGACGCGTACATGTCGCTGCGATAGCTGAGTGCACAGAATAACAGCACACTGCTGGGAATCCTTTTGAGGCTAATTCAGTTTCAAGTTTCGTTATCTGTTTTACCGACACATTTCCTCCCAAACTGGCCTTTTAACAAAATAGCAAATCAGGCGTATGCAAAAGTAGCACACCACGAATACATTCGATTTAATATCAACTTCTATTTTCGCTATTTTCTACAAATTCAAGAAAAACGTCCAATAGAAACAAACCATACAATTATATATGAAAGCCCCAGACCACTGTAAGTAGAAAATATATACATATTAGAATTCGTAAATATAAATATCGAATCCGAAAAAATAATCTAAAAAAACACACAAAAGGAATAATCTGAAAACAATATTCAAGATTTCTGATATCTCTATTTTCGTATTTTCCAAACTCTTTCAGGTGTTTATAATTAGTAAAAGAACAAGCGTCGAGCTGATTTTAATATGCATGTAACGACTATAAATGACACACGGCGTTCTATCACACATAACAGTCCCGGATACACCGTACGTGCTTCAGCTACTGATGGCTGAACACAAGCCGTGATCACAGGGGAAGTACCTCTAACGACAGTCACTGATTATGGCAAGGGATTAAGGGCAAATGCTTGACGCGACCTTACATTCTCTGCCAACATATGGATCGAGGACAATGAAGTAGCATTTCATTTAATATGCTGAACTCCAATCGACCAATAACCGCCACTCCCTTGATTGCGCCTTTAAAACGGGACACGATACCTTCAAGATAAATGCATCGACTTATATTTATGACTGGCACAACGGCGAGAAGACTGGGTGAATGAAGAGACGTATCCAGGCCTGCTAAACAAGCGTATGCATTTCTCTGGATCATTTACTATGGCTGTTACAACCACAAACGTTGGGAATTCTACAATGTACCACAACATGAGCATGGAATACTGTAGAGACTATTTGCTAGCTTTGATGGGACCCATAAAGAAAGGTGAGTCTTTTCCCCTATAAGCAAATTTTCAACCTTTACTCGTTCCAAACCTCGGATTCCTAGCTATATTTTCAAGAACCTGTTCTTATAAGGCGGTCTGTGCTTACCTGCCATTTTCATAAACATTCTGAAACATATATCCCATGCATTGTTGTTCGTTTAGGAACATATCTATAAACACGAATAATACTGGCTACATACGGCAATTCTCAGTTGTTGTCTTGTAAGTGTTGAGCATGCATGAATGCATTATTAATAGTTGCAATAATAAATATTGCTTATCAAAACAAAATATACTTAAATTATGTTTTTATGAATAAATTGCCAATTACCAGTTCACAGATGGCATGTGTGTCCTATTCCATACATATGATCGCTTTTGTAGATAGATAATCGATCACCACAATTGCCAATGTACATATGCGAGTGTAGCAGAGCATACTGCCATATTGTTTTAAGAATATTATTTTAATATAATGTTGTGTTAAAAGCAACATAGGAATGTTGTATATGGCTACATGTATAAATAAAGCCTAATTATTTATTGTGAATTGAATAAGTAAATTCTGAGAAGGGTGTGTTGTACACGCCTGGATTATCATCAAAACTGCAGGACAATGACACTGTTTCATGAACAAACACTTACATATGTACACGTTCTGACGATATAGTCTGTTACTCATTTGTATAAAAGAGGTTCTGATTTGCGTGACTCACTACTAGGATTTCGTTTCTCGCTTCTGTCCTGTCATATGTGTAACAATACCTTTGACCTGTAGTGGTTTCAACTAGATGTCACAAATTCTATATCTGGTAACGTTTAAGGAATAACTTGGAGTCGCCGTTGGCTCTGTGGTCTAATGTGCCGTGTTTGTGTCGCATAGTCGTGCCAGGATCTGCTGATACAGGGGTTTGAAACACAGATCTATGTTTACTGAATAAAACCCAGGTTTATCAGACCTACACTTGATCGTTGGCTTCACCAAAGAGTAAAATGTTTACGTGCTGTCTCATAGTTAGCACTCTGTACATCATAAGTGTTACTGCAATACTGTTCAAACCTTACGGGCAGCTATTAGCAATATTCTACATGTACCTCTGCAGCGGACATTGGCTTCATACATTGTACATGTATCCATATGGGAATTCGAACCCAGGTCTTCGGCGGTGTGTGTGTGCGGGGATGGGATAAGGCCTTAAGGCAATCAAAGAGTTTAGACCCCTGATAAATGATGTCGAGGTGTCGTTGACGATGACAAAACAAGAAAGCACGATCCACTGCTGTACTTTCTTTCTAACCAGATTCATTTGGCCAGCTGCCGATGTAGTTGAACAAGAACAGGTTGTTGGACAATTGTTCTGGACCAGGCAAGTTTTATCACAAAAATGAATATTGACCGTCACAATATCCGTTTAACTTTCTACCTATGGCGTCTTCAAGTTCCAGTGTTGATAACATTCAACGTTTTTCCCTTGGATAGACATTAGGTATTGTTTGTGTTCAGATTGGAAATGTTCATGAAGAATGATGTTCATTCAACACTTCTCATCCAGTACGCTATAACACATGCGATGGTTATTGTATACGTGTTATCGGTAATGTATTCGGTGTAAAAGTAATGAACACATATGACGTCAGTCCGGACGTCAATGATTGACGTCATAAAGTTTCCCGCGCAACCCGTGCACATGAAGAAATCAACTAATTAATACAAAGTGTCGTATTCATCAAATTGATTAAATGATGAATAGGATGCGTATATCCATGCGACCATACTATTTTTGTGATTGAGAAAAAAGTGGCATTTACGGAGACAATTATTCATTCTTCGTGAAAGGTACAGGAGAGTCATGAGCCTTAAATCTCGTGCACTCAATCAGCAATTGGCATAGCTCATTTGCGGTTAACACCAACCCCACGTATTGTCGCAATACGGCTGCGATGGCATATTTCTCCAATATCCTCGTTATTTCGCCAAGCGATCGGCCAGTGTTAGTTTGCATTTCGTTATCAATAAATAGTTAATTAAACATTAATGTTGTGAGGAGTGGATGGGTGTTTTGTTGATTATATAGACTAGATCTCACTTCCGATGTTCCGTGCTCACAGTAGGACATTATAAATGATATTCGATGCATTTTTGATGAGTCTGAGTGAGCCAGCTGTTACAATCATGAAATAACAACCTTCTATAACACTGTTAAATTCAATTAATAACCAGCTGCAGCCTTCGGTTACAATGTTTGAACTGAATTGGAGGGTAATTGACTGCATAACTTCGGTAACCTGGAATATTATCTCAATTCATCGTTGATGGCATTGTGATGTCCAGAATCAATGACAATGCGAACATGTGGATAAGGTACAGCTTGTTCAGCTTGACCTGAGCTACTCTACATATGCATGACCCGGAAGGTCAAAAGGCAGGTCAAGTTAACTTCATTAAAAAGGGAGCAGAGAAGGTTATTAATGCCTAAAAGCCCGAATCGGAAACATTAAACCATCTCTAGCTTCCTTTTTAAAGAAAGTAAGGACATTGCTGACGATTTCTCGACACTGAGATGTCAAACGGCGACCTTGTCTCGGCTGTTGACAATGAACTGACAAAGGTGCACCCCTTCACTATAATAGACCCAACCAGTTGTGACACGGTCACGCAATGCATTAGTATTCACTTGATCAGGTCAAGCTGAACAAGCTGTAGAGAGTGGTACGAATTATATATGATGCAAATTTCCTACTTTGACCTGTACCATATGTTCCATACGTTTGTTTTTAGGTGGTCAGTTTGCTCGCCTTTGCATGTGTTTGGGAGGAAGGGGGCAGAAAACTCTCACCTGTCCTCTGACATGTGGTATCAGTATTTTTCTATGGTGATTCACAAGCACCTGTTCATGGGGTTTTCGGAATTGTACCATCTGCTTAATAACTGATTTCTTGTTACCATGGAGGGTGTTGTATACCTTACAACATACGGTACCAGTGCCTCCAAAGTAGGCTTCAGCAATGAAAAAGCTGCAGCTTTTGATTTTATATTATTTGAAAATAATTTGCAATTGATGTTGCAATTCAGTGTGATGATTTTACATTATAATGTAATAATGTAAAAGCAGGTTTGTATTCAATGTTTACACAACTGCAGTTAATTCGGCATGCGGCAACGTAGAGGATAAATAATAGTGACGCCACACTGAAAACACTTATTTCATTTCCAAAGACAATTTTCGAAGTCAACATGGACAAGTCTGATAACGTGGTATTTATCCTCTTAGCGGGAAGAGTGGTCGTTTATTTAATTGGGAAATTATGCCCAACAAGCGGTCGTTTATTTAATTGGGAAATTATGCCCAACAAACTGAAGGATAAACCTCATTCATGCGTTATCTAAATGAGATTTCCCTTAATCAACTCTTCCAATACATGATATTGTGATACACTGCAAATGACGTTTCAAGCGTATATTGAATACTTCATTTTGTAAACATCTGGTCGACTATACTAATGATAAGCATTATATAGACCTTCGTCAGTGCCTCGCAAGTTTGTAATTATGTTTCTCTATTACAAGTGAATACGCCATTTGTTATTAAAAGTGACAACATGATTTCCATATTCATAGGACATTTCGGTTAAACAAAGAGTCCATGTGAGATACCACTGTGAGTGATCACTGTGATACCAGGTGTTCGGTGTCGGTGTCCTGCACCAACGTGGCAGCTGTCACCAATATATCCAAAGACAGGTCTGTGGGGCAGTTGAGGAGAAAAAGGGTACATTTGGTACCAGTCACAGTTGAGAAAAGCACTGGACATAATTTTGTCACTGATGCGTCGAATTTGGAATTGTGTTCCACATAAAACATTTTGTAAGGTGACGTATTGTCTGACGAAGCAAGCGACAGGCTGGTTCCTGCCTGAGAGGAACCGACGTGTATTCAGACCAATCAGTGATCACTTTACATCCCGGGCAATTTTCGAGAGCGGAACCAGCGTGTACTAAGACCAATCAGTGATCACTTTACATCATGCAGTTTGACCCCGTGCTCCACACACTTCTTCACTGTCAGGCAAGGGTAGGGTTCGCACAGAGTAGAGCAAATTCGACTTCCGTGGGTCATACGCGGCTTCCTTACATTAATTAGGCGAGGCACACCTCACCTCACCGCCACACCACATGTTGGCCAAATGAATTCACGCATGGCCAGGAAGCAAAGTGGCAGTTGTATTATGAAGTTACTTAAATAAATATGTATTTATCGACAACATGTTTAGAAGGATGTGTATGAATGGAGACATATTTCATCCCTATTAGAATTTATATAGAACCAATATTGATATAGATGAAGTATGGATCATTGTATAAGTGTTAATTAAACCTGAGTGAGTGAGTGAGTGAATGAGTGAGTATGATTTTACGCCGCTTTTAGCAATATTCCAGCAATATCACGGCGGGAGACACCAGAAATGGGCTTCACACATTGTACCCATGTGGGGAATCGAACCCGGGTCTTCGGCGTGACGAGCGAACGCTTTAACCACTAGGCTACCCTACCGCCCCAATTAAACCTGAACATGGCAGTAAAATCAAACGGTATGAATCATCTAACCAGTGATTTGATTGTGCATTTTGCTACGATATGGTTCTACAAGTGCTTATGAACCTTTATCGAAGATGGGAAAGAATTCTGTCATCAAGCAAGCCAAAGTCAGAGTTCGTGAAACAAACACAATTTACTCTCAGCACATTAAGGTACGCGCCAATAAAAATATATTCCCATCTCCAGGAGTAAGTATGACTAGTTTTCGACCAGCGCAGTTTACTCTGACAGAGTAAATATGGTTTTAGGCCGCTTTTAACAGTATTTCAGAAATATCACGGGGACACAAGAATGGGCTTTACGCATTGTATTCATGTAGCGAAATGCATTCGGCGTAACGAGACAACGCTTTAGCACCGCCCCAGTTTACTCAGACTTCCAAGGCAAGGGTCACGGTCGTATTGTGCATTGTTCGATCTTATGGGATGTTTGGGATCAATTATCTATGCTCATCCATACACAGGATATTTTCCTTGGGATTTTGTGGCACGAATGCCAATATTACAAGTTCAGCGTGAGGCATGAAACGTGTGGCAAAAAAAGAAGAAAGAAAAAAAGCTAATTATTGGAGCCGTGCAGGTCACTTTACCACAGCTTCCTTGCCAAACGAGTGAATGTCACTGCTCGATCAACAACAAAAAATAAGGAAGACAAACTGGGTATATCAGCCATTATTTTCAAATATATTCCAAAGTAGTTCAATGAAGCTATTTTATTGTGACGTTGGAAACCACATTCAAAAACGGTAAATAGATATCTTCCTTGCATGCGACCATGAAGAGCTTGTTTACTTTGCAATACGATTGCTGCTGCAATATTTGCAATACTCAGAGAAGGGCCCTTTCAGACCGTCAGTGCTCTTCATGTTGCACGGCTGTCATTAAGAAAGTTCCTGCAGACTTCCATTCCAAACTAGCACATTCAAAACATGCCAAACTTTCACCAAAAGTCATTTCAACTGATCCACCAGTCTACGTATAACACCTAAAGTGGTTTAATTGGAAGGTATTGAAAAATTGTACTGAGGGTTTTTTGTGTAAAGCCATCGCTATTCGAGTCAAGTGGTCCAGAGCCCCGGGTAACAGACAACCGTCAATACTGTGTATATGATAGCGTTCAGATGCCACAGTTGTGATGCATATATACCAGACGATTTTCTGTATTAAGTAGGGCTAGATTGGAAGTGTAAGGAGGCTTCCGCGTCTATCAAGATCTTCATGTAATAGTATAGTCTTGTTAGGTACGGAATGATGTGGTTTGAAGTTCTGTGTTCAAGGATCTAAAGAAACACGAAGGGTGTGTTTGTATGTTGTATCATCAGACGCGTTCAAACGTTGGTCTAGCATGGGGAAATAACTTTTTCGAACTTTCTTAGATCTCTTAGACTTCCAAGCCACAGAGACTGTAAGTTGAGATTGTAAATGGAGATTAATGTCTTTAATGTTATCTGACTCTGATGTAAAATGTGGGACTTGGGGTTAAACAATATATCCGCTGCAACCTTGAAGGAGACCTTTCTCTTGTGTGTGTGAAGGAAAATGTGTTGTTTAGAGGTGGATGGGTAGGTGGCAAGTGACGTGAGAGATGTTATATTGGGTATAGACGGAATAAGATTGGAGAATACAACATTAATGCTCTCCGGAAGGTCAACATCAAGATCACGGAAGCAATCTGGAAAACTCCAGAGAGCACTCCAGAACCTTCCTCTATCAAATTATTGCCAACCTTGGAATTACAGCTAATTCCTCCTGTCACTCCTACATGGAAGCAGTAGTTGGACTGTGTGTAATAAAACCTCATTTATAGCGCCTGGCAGCAAATGACTAACCCTCATGCTACCGAGTTAACGTCTATTGACCTTCGTGGGGCGACCGGTGGATCGGCCTTTGAATGCCCATATAACAGCCATGCAGACAGAAGTCCTTGCCCCTCCACTTAAACCCTCCCTAATGCTGTAGTTATACAAGAACCCTCCCGGCTCAGTAATTCGTGGTAGTGACAAATAGATCTGGAGCCGTGTTACACAAATCTATAACCACAGATATGTTCTCAGTCAGGATATTGATGTCTGGTGAGCAAAAGCTTATAGGATATTACCATGCATTGGTGACTTTCTATGCATAATAACACCATTATCCAAATCACGGTGTATGATTAGCCTGACTGAAATCGTTACATGGTGGAGACTGTTATGATGAAGTAACTATCTCATGTCAATAAAGTGAGAGTTAGCAGAGAAATTGAACGAGCAGTCGCCGAGCCCAGTTCATGGCTGGCCATCCGTTGAGTCTATTGCCTGGAGCAAAACTTGCTTGGATCGAGGAGGGGCGTATATCAGGAAAGAAGCAAGGGTCAATTCTTTGGACGTCATGGTTCATTGTTGTCCTCTTTCATGAAATGATGCCCGTATTGATGAAGACGAATGTATTTAGAAAAATACAATCAGGGTACTCTTTTAGAATAATGAGCTGACTTGTCCCAGACATGCATTGTTTGCTTTTTGAGTTTCTGAACTTATGGGTCAGTTGTTAGACATACGATCATTCCGTTTGGAATGGAAATTTAGACCACTTTGGAGACTTATACATTTGGAGATGATCGGTCTACCTCTGTCCAAGGACACGAACGTTAAAGTGAAGCCCTTTCTTGCTTCGGAATTGAGATACCGTAACTCACGTTTCACCAGAGATGGTGCTCACGTTGGTTGAGTTTAGTCATTTTCACTAGCTTCATGCATTTCATAACTTGACAGGGAATTTTTTCCATTCTGAAGTGCAACTATTGCAAGCTGTTACAATCAGGCCTATCCACGATCAACATTTTAATCTTTAAGTGGCGGCAGTTGACAGATACCTTACCTTACTCCTGGTGTCATCACTGATTTTCAGTTATCCTGTCGCAAAGGTTTCACCGAAGTTTTGCCTTTTTAACCGTGTGTACTTTGTTCCGTTGGGTGATCGATCTGGGTGCTCTCTGGCGTCCCCTTTACATTTGTTTTACTATGAGTACGTCACGTCTTAAAGTGTTGTTTCGATTACAATAAATAAATATAGAACGTCAAGCCAAGAATATGTATAATGTTCTTGAACAGACTGCATTGAGTTTAAAAGCAAAGTAGTAGTGAAAATTATATGAAAAAGGTCACTGAAATTGAATGATTACACCAAGTTATCGCAAAAGGAGTCAGCAAGTTCTGAGAAAATATTACGTTGGTGTGCCTGTTCCTCTAGTGAGGACAAGGTTTGGTTCGCTTGAATAATGCTAAATACTGCTTGTACATTCACAAAGACAATTCACGCACATTCGTGTAATTGAACAGGTAGGTTAATCCTGATATAGTGTCTATCTGGCGATGAAGGATATGTCTGAGAGTGATCGATGCTAAAGCCTTGAATAGAAAAGCGGATCAACGAACCGACACAGCTGCGTGCAAATGAATACATGCGCTTGTATCTCCGCTTCGGTTCAATACAGTGTATACATAGCATCATAATTTGGGGTCATATGTATGGTCCTGTGTGAGTAAGTGAGTGAGTTTAGTTTGACGCCGCTTTTAGCAATACACCAGCAATATCACGGCGGGGGACACCAAAATATGGGCTTCGCACATTGTACCCATGTGGGAAATCGAACCGGGGTCTTTGGCGTGACGAGCGAATGCTTTAACCACTAGGCTATCCCACAGCCCCTGGTCTTGTGCGAGCTAAAAACGTGCATTTGACGCGCACCTTTTCACAAACACCTTGTATCACCAAGTGGTCATCACACAATCAAAATAGTTCAATGACATTCTATATACTTTCTGAATTCTTTTTGTCCCTTCAAGTCATGCATATGTGTTTGTTTGTTTGTTTGTTATTGACGAGGAAGGACCTTTGATTAATACGAATTCTGCGCCATTAGGCGACAAAGGATCTAGTGGTCATTCTGGGTGACTCACGAACCATCGTATCCCCAGAGAGCAGTACGTTCTATAACACATGAAGCAATGGTTTGCCTGACAGGATTCTGAAATAGCTGACATATTGCTATCAACACCATCCATTCAATGGTTCCAATGTTATTGTCTGTTTATACCAACGCAGTGTCGAAAATAATGGATGATACGGAATATTATACAAATTCACGTGACAAGCATAGTTCATCTGATCAATTATTTCGGGCAAAATATTTTCAGAAGGAACGTATATTGCAATAATTTGTCTCCTTGTCATTAATATTGTTGACAAAGACGCATGCACCAGTTGAATTCAATATTGTGTATCCAGACTAAGGGCTGAAACATCTTGTTGCACCACTTGTAATTGGGGGAATGTTGCTCTATGGCGGTTGGATGGTTTTGCCACTGTTCTCAACAATCTGGGCCTGAATAGGGTAATATTTTGTTCAAAGGACGGTCGGCTAGTCTAGTGGTTAAAGCGTTCGCTCGTCTCGCCAATGACCCGGATTCGAATCCCGACATGGACAAATGTGTGAAGCCTATGTCTGGTGTCCCCTGGCGTAATATTGTTTGAATATTCCTAAATTTAACCCACTCACTCACTCTTATGCCCAGACGATTGGCTTTTAGTAATGATTGACATCCTTCAAGATGACAGTGTGTTCAAACATTCAATTAAACGTTGATCTCATATAAAATTATGCCATTATCCCCAATTATTTGTATTTTATTCATTTGCCCTCATTTTTGTACTTCTATGTTTCGTGTCGATCGTTTCTTTTATGTTTGTGCAGCTCTGACATTTCTAGTGCAGATCTATTAAACCTTAAGATGTCGTAAAACATATAAAGTGCTGCAATTGATTTCTATACAAATACACCAGCATCTAAAACTGTAGTATCACGATGATTGGGCAATAATCATATTTGTTTTGTAAGATGACTTTAATTGACTAAACAAAATCCAGGTCAGCCAATATAACAGAAAAAACCTAGAATCTCGAGTGTTTTAAATTTGTGAGTCAGTTTATTTTTAAGCCTCTTTGAGTATTTCAGCTTTTAGTTTCTGATGAGAGGCTATAGCGATGCAGGTCTTAAACGTTTGCAACACAAAGATTGTAAATCAATCAGGATAAGTTTGAGATGTGAACAATTGTAACGAGTGAGTGAGTTTAGTCTTACGTCGTTTTTAGCGATATTCCAACAATATCACGGCAGTTGACACCAGAAATGGGCATCACACATTTCCCCCATGTGGGGAATCGAACCCGGGTTTTCGCGCGACGAGCAAACGCTTTAACCACCAGGCTACCGCACAGCCTCTGGTCCTGTGTGAGCTAAAGACATGCATTTGACGCGCACCTTTTCACAAACACCTATGATTATGAAAAATATATTAAGCTCGTGCTTTACAAATACTTAGTTATGTTTGCTGGGCGTCATGAAAAGTTATGTTGTGAGAAACTCATTTTCGACTTCTCCGAAACATATGCCTTATCACCATGTCATCACTGGAGCTGGTCCCCTCAGCTTTGACACTCACAGCACTGGCTTTTCTTCTAAGAAAGTTGGAGAATGATTTTGGTTGATGAATATAAAGTCACCTTCGTATATTGAGAGATGTTAGATATATCACTACTCGTCGTTAAGAACACCTGGCAAGCCCTGGAGCTCAATTTTCGTCGCGTCTTGATACATTTGAAGTCAAAAGACACTCAGTGGGAATCTGTACGTCTCTCGCCAACCCCGGTCAATCACCATGTTTGAGATGCAAAGGCTGAACCACGTCCTTCAAGTCATGACCTTTAAGACGTAATCTTCTTTAGCTTCGAGGTATTCATGACCAGTTTGTGTGTGATGAATCAACATTCGTAAGTGGATTAAACCTGCATGACATACATGTCTACCTTGGTATTGATCTAAAGATAGACGGCACTCAAGTTGATCTATTGATTAAACAAACTGTTGAAGGAAACGTGTTTCCACCACAAATTAATTCCACTTTACACATCCACTTGACTGTGCAATAAATCCTCTTTCAGGAAAAATTGAGAAAAGATAGCCAACAGACCTCAGACCGTTATTGGACAGAACACACAAATAGAATTTAATTTTCTTCCTGAACATTGCTATTACTTTCGATCTGTGGAAGATGGGAATTTGATAACGGCAATTTCACGCATGTCATTTTCTCTTACTCAAGCTGCTAAATCCAGTTCACAAGGCCGCATATGTAGCGCTTTCGACGCAAATGCATGTGGGGGTGATGAGCAAATAACAACAAACTACGCTGACGTAGGGTTTCAATTAGTATTGAATTAACTGTTTTTGAAGTATTTTGTTACCAGGTCGTAACGACTTAGTTTCTTTAAAATTACACACAGTTTGTTTCGAGTCACGAATTCTAACTGTTTGTCGAGCTCACCTAACAAGCCTGAACTTGAACAAGAAACAACACTCGTGACGAAATCCGGAGATTTCATTAGCCTTGATATGGAAATTTTGTATCGCGTTCCATGTGATATTCACGATGTTTGAATGCAATGATTAAATCTGGTAAATGATATTGACTTTATGCACATTATTTTTTACTTAATTAACTAAAGACATTGAAGCAAAAGAATCGGAATTTTGTGATGATTTAACTGATCGATACTGCCCTAGTTTCCATAATGAAAGTGCAATATAAACGTACTCAACCACGGCCTTAAAACATGCATCACTTCAACTGATCTAAGTTATTGGTCAATATTAATCACGTGCCCAATAATGTCAACACCCAATTTATCAGATTAATAACGTCCATTAAAAAGAACGCTTTAAAATGAAAAACTCGTTTCATAAAACATATTGTTGAGCCACCTGCACTAATTGATTTGGCTGGGATGTCAATGGAAAATCGTGTGGAAGGTGATGTTGAATGATGATATTACAGCCGTTGTTCTGCTCCAGGAGATGCTTGTCCTTGTTGACGGTTAGATAACGAGACACCACGAGTTATACAGGAAGCAAATATCGATACTGGATGTTACGACAGCTCGAACTGTCGATGCAGCAATATTTTGCATGACCCGATGGCAGTGTATGACCAAGTTCAAATATGAATAGTTCAAGTCAATGCTGAGCTTTGCTATTGATAGCATTGTAATTGAATTGTTTCCAATCGTTTATAGCTACCTTAAGTGAATATATAATCACAATAGTAGCATAAGTATATGTAACAGTAGTAGTTAAAGTAGTAGCAGTTTGGCAAAACCTTCAAATTTAGTTACAAATTGACCTAAACTACGATATGTCACGCACTGTAAGTCAATAACAGTATTACATTCATTCAGTTCAGCAGCTAAAGGCCGATGGGGTAGCCGGGTAGTTAAAGCGTTCGCCGAAGACCCGGGTTCGATTCCCCACGTGGGCACAGTGTGTGAAACCCATTTCTGGTTGCCCATCGGTCATATTGCTGAATACTGCTCAAAGCGGCATAAAACTAAATTCACTCACTCAGCTGCTACAAACAACAAGGACAGGCAAACGAGAAGTATTTTTTTACAGGTATCATTTTACATTTTATTTTTTCCTGTGTTTTTTTTCGAGATACATTAAGAATACAACGTGGTCATTGGAGTCAAAAACTGGCTTCAGTGTCTAAAAATTAAGAAGGTAAAAGTTCCATGTGTGCATTTCTTTACCGTTGTCATTAGGGGTATCCATTTTCCAGTTTTCGATTGATAAACTTACTACTGTTTGCAGTTTGATTTGGGATGTGGCAGGAACGAAAGCAGCGTTGCACTGAGTCGCCAGACAATTGACAACAGCAGAGGGAAAGTTGTTCTAAATGGCAAACAATCATTGGACAAGCTGAGCTGGCGTTAACGACGCGTTCAGATTCTGTCGTAGGCGTCGTTCCATCTCATCACATACACGTTTTGTTGCGGACAGATCTAGAGAAATGTCTGGCTATGACAACACAGCAACATTGTGCTGCCTCAGATAGTCATTTATAAGACGCGCAAAGTGTAGACAGGCATCGACAAACTGCAACGTGGCGTTAATATAACAGAAGAAAACAAGAAGAATGTCATCTGGAATGATTTCACGGTAGAGTACGACATTCACATTAACGACGATTGTATCCTCCCGGGAGTAGTGATGCCTTTAATATAATTTCTCTTCTACTCTGTTAGGTAGTACAAGCGTCGCTAAATCCTTCGTCCTAGACACATGACTGCTCAAATATATACATAATTCAGCCCCAGTCCTGTGTTTTCAACCCCAGGTGCTGTTTACATCAACATGGTCGTGTCTTGAGATAACGAGGATGCAGAATAGAAGTGCCAGTGCATGTCGGGCCCAGATGCTGAGCTTCCTCAACCGGTCGCGCCTTGTTCTGACACAAATGTCTCTCTAAGCAGATTCAAACTGTTCGTGCGGCAGTTTGATATCGATCCCATAGATACACTAGCAGAATATGGTTGTCTTGCTGACGTGACGTCACGCGTAAGCAACAGGTCAAATATCAAAATCAACTTAATATGTGTTGCGACTGTAGATATTGTCTCCGAAGAGGACATATTGTGTGTTGTTGAACATGAACGTGTCAGGCAAATTAGTTCTCAGCTATTCCTCTATACTGAAAACACGACGAGGCTTAGCCGTGTAAGTAATTATATGAGCATCTGATAGTATGACAATCATTCAAAATCCAAATCATGCTCCCAACAAACACCCAAACATCCCACTTGTATCCACTTTTCGTGAACATGCACTTGTTATACCTGTTTCAAATGTGCAATATATAATCTAAGAACACAATTATTTTGATTATAATGGATTAGAGAAACTGCTTTCTGTAAGTATATCTGAAACCATACTAAGATCTGACTCTCTGAATTCTACTTCTAAATAATGACGGATAATTAGAGAAAGCCTATTGCAAAACTTTCCAATTGTAATAACACTATTGTAAGAAGAGAGCTTTCGTAATGATATTGAACATGCTCCCGAGAGTCAATCCTGATACTGATTGTATTAGGTACCAGTGAAGATTAATCCCAGTTGACCACGTTCGAGTTGTAGGGGCCTTGTTGTTTAAGCCCTCGCTAGTCACGTGGAAGCCTCGCTGTTCATTCCCCGTATGGTTAAAATGTGTGAATGTTATTTCAAGCGTCCCCGCTGTGACATCCCAGGAAACTTGGTAAAAGCGAAGTACAACCAAACTCGTTATCTCACCCTTGTCCAGTTGATGTGATATCCCACTACGACAAAAACGTTCAAATCCCATCGACAGTGGCACATGCTATGCAGATTAGCGTCATCTCCTGGTATAAATACCAGTTCCTTGATAATGTAATGACCAATGATGAGAGATATTGTTATTACACCCAGTACTGAAGCTGTAGGCGATTCGATGAACAATAACACCTACCGATTCCTGCCATTATTGGGACAGTACATCTAATCTTCTGATGTACCGTTCTCTACAAAGGAGCATTTGACAGGTGTATTTTCATGAACCCCATATTCTTATTTTTCCCACTAGCAAGGCTCAATACAAGTTTTTTCCTAGAGTCACTCATCGTGGAATTCATTTTCCAATATATATTTTATTACAGAACGTTAACGCAAAAGAATACCCAGTCTTGACATCCTAAGAAACAAAGGGTGTAAAAGGAACACTTGCTGTGGAAATTCTATGAATGGAACAGCGAAAATCAATAATGTCTCCAGGTGTTCATGATAATGGTAGGTATAGCCTTCCCTACAGGTAACGCCTGCCATTCACAAAATGTGCATAAACGTTGGAGTAACTTTTAACTGATATTGAGGTAGTGTAGACAAAAACATCAAAATAAATCTGACGTTAAGCGGACATGTTAAGAGTGGGCATTCACAAATCATCCCTAGAAATGACATTGACATCAACGCAAACATCTTCCCATGTAATGTACACTCTCCAGTACTTATGAAATTGTGTGTCCGCGCTTCAGGTAACTTTCGGGGCGGTGGGGTAGACAAGTGGTTAAAGTGTTCGCTCGTCACACCGAAGACCCTGGTTCGATTCCCTACATGGGTACAATGTGTGAAACCCATTTCTGATGTCCCCCCGTCGTAATATTGTTTGAATTTTAAATTAAAGTGGTGTGGAAATAAATCTCACTCACTCAGATAACTTTCACTTTTGCGAAATCAACGTTTTGCAATATTCATAAGAAATTGCAGAGATGTGGATATCGAGAAAGACAATGATCATTAAGTTTGAATTTAGGATTGTCAATTATGTCAAGAATGACCTGCTTAGATAGAACTGATGTGTTTGGATAATGCTTTAAAAATATGTGTGAGTATTATAGATTCACTATTTGCCAGCGCTTCATCTGCACATGATCGTGATATGATTGGAATCATACAAATTGAATGGTTTCTGCCTGTAGCTGTTATTCTTATGACTATAGAAATGGTGTTTGTTGGACTCTTTTACATAGTCAGCAGCCTGTGTGTGTCTTAAAGTGGCTTCTGTAGGTCGCAAAATGCCTTTCACATCATATGAAGTTTAATATTTCTTACATTATTTAAACTTGAAGTGTTATGGTAAACTATGGGCATCACAATATGTCTAATGGCCCTCTTGTGAAGTCACTGCACATACAAGTGTTGCCCTCAGACATATCACATTAAAATGTCTCCCAAATGTCTATCAAATACACATCAGCAAAATAAAATGCAAAAACTACAATAGCCTTGCGGGATGCAAATCATCTCTTAAACATGTCTTGGCTTTCCAAGTGATTTAACTTGCTACACAAGGGATAACGTTAACTGCATAACATTGTTATCTTCCCGTCCCGAGACGTCGAGAGCACAATGAGCAGTCACTCTCAGAACAATAAACCAAATCTTCTTTTCAGAACACGTGTATGTAGCTCACGTCTTTATGCCAATACTCTGAAAATAGAAGACAGTTGTCTTGCCAAGGCTACCAGATTTCATTGCGTAGAGTTTAGCAATGTGGTTAAGCATGGTACAGCAGTGACGAGTTGAGAATGGGATTGACTCCAAAAGGTGACTCGACTTCCATTGCAGAGGCTCCCTGCAGGTCGGGAAATACAAAGCCCGCAAATGCAATTTGTGATGGACAGTTTGTTTCCAAAGCAGCTGCTGATTATGATGGAGTTATTCCCGTCACGACTCGTCACAAAAAGAGTAGTCCTGAAATACACAGTATGGTTACACGGCCAGATACGTGCATTAGTATCGTAGAACACTCCGCACAACTGGAATCGACCTGGCATTAACAGTATTTTGTTACAGCATCATGCCTTAGTGCTATGGTCTATAAAGTCTACGTGATGTGAACCACACTGTTGTATTCAGCTGAGAGGGATCAAAGTGATGTTTAAGAAGTACCAAATGATTAATTGATTGATTACTGAGGTCTTCAAAGATTTATGTGTCACACAATTAGTATTACCTACAGAATGTATTTAAATGATGTATTTTTCCAATAGCTTTTAGCCAACAATGCGTTATCTCGCTGTTTAATAAATGGTCAGAAATGCTTTGACTGTTCATTTATCAATTCATTCCATCAGGAATCCGATATTACTTTGATAACTTCCTAACAAAATTCATATTTCAGTTGGATCAGTGATTTGCATTGTCGTTTTTATGTCGTGTCTCTGCTATCAAATAGCAACTCGCTCATACTCCAGCATACAAAATGTTTAGAAAAAACGACATGAATATTGTATATGGAAGACCTTGAACTTCTTGCCATGGGAGAATCTTTACTGAAAAAATAAGATTATTATATTTTTCAATGATACTGGCATGCCCTTGTGACCCTCCAAAGGCAACAGTCCTCATCTGAAATGTGGCAAGTTAAAAGAGGGAAGATCATTCAGTCTACTTGCAGGGGGAATTATTGACCATCTCGTGGAAGGTTAGGCCTATACGTACTTTGGGATGCAGGTCAGAAACAGACTCCAGAATTCTCATATAAAGGAAAGGTATCGGGCTGAATACAAATGTAGACTTAGAAAGTATGCAGTTCAAAGATGAACCCTCGCAGTAAATTAAAAGGCATAAATACATATGCTTAACTCGTCTTTTCTTATTCTGTTGAAGTTGTTTATGGGATGAGGTATTAGCACCCTCACACAAAGAATCATTTCGAACAATAGGCCCCGTCATCCTCGCTCCTTTATCAATTATATTTGCCAATTATAATCGGAGGGCGTGGCTTGATTTACGTGGAGGCTCCTCGAATAGAACTATATTTTCACACATTTCTTTGTCTTACGATCTTCGTGTGAAGCATGTCAAAGCTCATGGTGGAAGCAAGGGTCACCTTCAACGGTTTCTTTAAACGAGGCGAGGATGTCAGTGCCAATGCATTTTGTTGATGGCTCTCTGCTGCTTGACGGTACAGACGAAGTCCCTTATGAAATCGGCACAGCGTCAGTCTTTCCACAGAAGGAGTTCTCAAAGACCAATACATCGAGATGAAGTGCAGGGTGTGAGTGAGTGAGTTAAAATAGAACGTAGCATTGGCATTATTTCAGCCAAACAGCGACAAGAACAAGTTTACACCCATACACAAATCCGTTACCAACACTCAAAAGCAATTTATTATATTCTAATGTATTACATGTTAAGAATTCAGTATTAATTTCAATTTGATACATTGGCTGTAACAATAACATTTACAATTTAAGTAAGTATTTATACCAATATTATTCACAATCAAAACACCGGCTATAAGACGAACTTCAAAAACAAGAAATTATGTATGCACATATATAGTTACAGTTTATGATACAAACCAATTTCTTTCAAGTAATTTGTAAACAATGCCAGTTTTCAAGGTTGAAAAAACACTTCATGTTTACTGCTTGACAATGTGGATCATATGCACTTGAAACGTCCACATAGTCTAGCAAATAATACTGTTATCACAAGGCTCGTGTTGAGAATGATTGCAACTCGGTAGAGACCTTCATAGGCGATCCAGAGGCGGGGTGCAGGGGTGCGCACCCCTTTGTCCTGAAATTTTATTAAATGACCATTGAAACTCTCGTGAAAATGAAGTGTGCACCCCACCTTTCTCAATTGTGTGCATCCCCTCCTTTCTCAAAAAGCTGTATCCGCCCCTGTCCTTCCTTGGATGAAGCCGTCCCGACTGAAAAGTGAAACAGGCCTTCCATTTGCTGCCAAGGACCCATTTGATACTGCCAGTGGCGTTGCATCAAAATGTAAATATGAAATGGAGATTATGTAATGAATGTAATGAGGACTATCCAACACCTTGTCAGTATATGCCCAGCCTTGTCACATAATGGAGTGGTTCCATGCTATCATTACCGTCTTTGCCATGCTTGTTGTTTTGCCTCAGGTGATCATCCATGGTACGACCAAGATAGACCTAAATCACCACGTGGCTTTTATACGACTAAATATTATTTTCTTTCTGCACACCCCAGCAGCAAACAATTTTGGGTTTTCTGTATCTGCAACGCAAATGATTTTAACAAATGTTTTTGCTACTCAAAATCCAGCAGTCGATGTAATGGCTACCTCGATGGCTACCTGGTAATGTTGGTGGGTCAGTAAGATAGTCGGTAGATTAGATAGTCGCACGGATCTCTGTCAAACATTCACACAGTGGTTGGAATTACCTGCACAAGAGGATGAATGGGATGTGCGTGGCGCAAGGTGACATCTTCCGGGTAATATTGAACTACCAGCATTGGAGAAGTAGTAAACGAAGTGGAATTGACCCGTGTGACTGAAATATTTTGAGATAACGCAATCTATGATGACGCGCATTGTGTTTCTAAGGGAAATTTGAACATCTAGATTCACAGACAATGATTTCCTCAAGATTAATTTAATAAAATCTACACTAAAGTCTTTATGAGTGACGCGTTAAAGAAAGATAAACGCTAGAGACGTAAGAAAGACCCCGGAGCTGGCTTTAGGGGAAATGGAGTTTAACGTAAATTTCAAGTTTATGTCACAACAAGCGAAGTGTATATGCATGGGTGGGTATTTGTTCACGTCCAGTTGGAGTAAATGAGTTTGGTTTAACACCGCTTTGAACATGTCCCACTTACATCACGTCGTTTCAACCCCATGTGGGAGGAAAGACCTGCGTGACTGAGTCAATTGTTGCCTAGTCCATTTAAATCAAATGTACTTCAATTGGAATCAACCGTACATCAACTGCAAGTCACATCGTCAAATGACATCGCTCTGCGTGATTGAGTCAATTGTTGCCAAGTCCATTTAAATCAAAAGTACTTCAATTGGAATCAACCGTACATCAACTGCAAGTCACATCGTCAAATGACATCGGCATTGTAAAAAAACGGGTATTATGTGTAGGTTTTGAACTCTGAACATGAACTCTCACCTCAGAGACAAAGATGACGTCGCTCAGAAATGCTACAACATTTTGATACATTTGATGAGTGAGTTTCGTTTTATGCCACTTTTAGCAATATTCCAGGAACATCATGGCTGGAGACACCAGAAATGTGCTTCACACGTTGTGCCCACGTGGGGACTCGAACCAAGGTCTTAGGCGTGACGAGCGAACGCTTTAACTACTAGGATACCCCACCGACCCGAAACAATTGATGAAAATTTATTGTTGACAAAACAACTAAACTCAAATATTGGTCAATATAATGACAGCATCTCTTTCACCAAACCGACTGGAACCTTTTTGGACAGAAATCAATATACATGTGCCAAGTATTCAGGTCTAGAATATTTCCGATCCAAACCCCTTTTTAGTGTATTTGCTTTCAAGGCATATATTTTCAGAATATCCATTATTTGGCATAATGTACCGTGCCAGACTATCCATTACCGATTCCTGACAATGCTGTTTTAAAAGGGGCGCAATTTCCAACATTTGGTTATTCCCGGCTGGCCGTTTAGAGGAAGCGTCTTCGCCCACGAACAATCATCCCTTAAGGTATGCGAGAGAGACTGCTTGACCTTAACGCTACCACTGCCAGAAAAAAGCACTCACCTACATCCTTCCTGGCACCACGACCGAAGATTGATTTCAAACGCAACCCGAAAACAAATTTGTCTTCCTCATATCCTAACTCTGTAACTTCAACACTATCATGTCAAGTATTAAAACAAAAAAACTATTTCTAAGGTTTATCTGCGACTCAATTTTACAGTCTTAATCAGAATGTTTCCCCAACAGATCCGTGGAAGTCTCTATGGCAGGATTGGTGCTTCTTTACTGAAGAATTCGGCCTCTTCATCTGGAAACGTTCAGCTATATAAACACAGATGACATTAAGGAGATCCGGTTGCCAGTGATCGATACTCGATCAATAGACCGTGTGTATAATGGATCAGAAGGTATTGGCTTTCGTTCCGGTATTGATGATGCGCCAACTTCTGCATCAGATTCTGGAAACTGTACTCGCTGTGGTACATATTTGATATGGAGGCTTGATGCAACAGTGCAAGCCGGTGACTTTGATTACTTCCGAGATAAAACGTTTCCAACACTATTCAAACCAATACTCTCAGATTTATAATTAAAAGACCAATTTATGAGTGGTTTTGTTCTCATGCACTGGAAGCAAAATATTCATTAACGAACCATTCTATGATTAGAATACTAATCGATCCGGTAATGGATGTATTCATATCTTTTAATTAGATGCAAGCAGACCCGTTCATTTTCTGTAATAAGAAATACTGGTCACTGCACAGTTAAATGTAATACTAACTATTGCCATTGTGCAAGCGTGGGCGCAAAAAGCTTTGGTAAGTAAGTAATATTGATAGGCTTCTATATTAGATAGATAAAATTGCATGGGTGTGGGCATCCATGTAAAATAATAGTACCAACCTTATAGGCATATATATTTCTTTCGAAAATTGAAGATAATGATATGTCTGGAACATTTCCTTATCTGACAAAAGATGAATCATGGAATTTGTTGATTTCCATCTACGCGCATCAGTTACAGACCCATATCGTTCGTCTGAAGAGGGACCCACTCTGGGTAATTTAGCAAGGAGAAGTTTGAAAACCAAAACCTATCTTTTGAAACGTTGTGTTGACTTTTAACGATTATAATTTTGCGTCTGTGTTTTATCAAGTGTGTAATTTTCGTGTCTGTCAATATATATAGAACATCCAAGTAGGTTTAGATGTCTATCCGTTGCAAAATATAAGTTAAATAAATGTTAACATAATTAATGTTTTTACATTTTTTCACTTAGCACAGGGTATACATACTTTTCTTGATCAGTTTTCTTCTAAATCCAAATTTGAAGCATACCGGTACATTTCGTTAGGCTTTGCTTACTGATCTGCCCTTAATGATCCACCAATATGTATCCGGTTAACCAATTTTGGTAGTCCTGTTGAGCTGCGATGTGGTTGATTATGACGTCATCCTTGGAATCATGACGTCGTAGAAGTACAAATTAACATCGGTAAAAGTTCCACTTGATAATTTGATTTCCTGACCTCGAATACTCGGTATCACGTGTTTATCACGTATACAGTTGAAATGCCCCACGTTACAGTGATGAGGTGTTTTAGATTGCACATAATCTCATTGAAGTCAGATCTTACTTCACACTACCGCTAACAAAGATCTGAGGACATTCATATCCTGGTGACGTCAGAACGACCTTCCATTCGACCAATCGATCGGAGCGTCGAATGCGAGATCAAGATAGTCACAATGGTAGTGTGTTTTCTTATCAATTGAACTCTGAACAATTAACATGACGATGAGTGTTCCGAATGACAGTTACAGGCTGTATGGCGTAATACATAATATAAAAGATCATTGTCTGTCGCTTTAATGGTTTGTGAGCATGTGAACAAAAATGACTCTGCATAACCCACAGAAGTTAGCCTGCCATCTGTTAGACATTGCAGGATGTTCTTTGTTCCGTTTTCAAAATTTTAATTGAGAACTTTGCTGAAATGTTTACCAAATTATATTCTGGAATCGAAGACGCCAATTTGAAACTAGTTTCGTACCGCCAGGTATATCTGCTTTCTGGTTGGCTAATGTCTACTTGTCGTTTGTCATTTCATTGGTCGGTCATTCTTCGCAAAACCACCTTATATTATGACATTTTCGTTTAGAAATGGCGCCAACTGAGATATGTTTTTGAGTGAGTGAGTGAGCATGGTTTTACGCCGCTTTTAACAATCTTCCAGCATTATCACAGCAGGGAAGACCAGAAATGGGCTTCACACATTGTACCCATGTGGGGAATCGAACCCGGGTCTTCTGTGTCACTAGCGAACGTTTTAACCTCTAGGCTACCCCAGGGCCACAGATGGGTTTTGGATGAGTCTGGATAAGTAATTATGTTCACTGATAATGCTACAATAACTTATACGGACACTATACTAATACTATCATTTCTGACCCGGACCATTACGGAATAACATGCTCATGTAGGCCTCCTCTTAACAAGCTTAGATAGATGGGCGCTTATTCTAAACCAGAATCTGTTGGCGTTATGCAAATATATGTACATACTTTAACTTTTACTTTTTCTGCAAACACGAGTTCTCCTTACTCCCCAAAATGGATGCGTAAAATAACTAAACTTCAAAATGGAAATGGAAAACCGACAAGTACTGGTCGATCTCCTGTTTAGTATTGGGAAATGTAATAACGACATGTTATTCCAGTACATGCATAATGCACATGTAACGTTGAAGGAAAGTGTAACTAATCATTTTCTCTAAGTCGCGGTAATGTTATATCAGGTTACCACATTTGAACAGAAAAAACGGTAACCGGGTTATTTTCTACAGAGTGATCAAACCTTTATTCATACGCCTTATTTAACAAAACATGTTTTTTTCATAAATGTAGTCAATATGCAGGAATTACGTCTCAGCCATGATTAATTCCAGTAACTGAATCTCTTTAGGAGGTTAACGAAATTCAATTGCCTGTAAAGCAACTACTCGCTTCCGATGATAAATTTCCTCTCTTGCTTTGAAGTCATGCTGACGACTAATTTGCAATATAATTCATGTAAAAGGGTAATAGGTATATTGCGATAACGCACTAGTAGTCGAAATTAGCATATAAATGTTTTCGCCTTATTCCTTAAAAAGAAGGGACAATTCTTTTAAAACTGAAAATTATTAATAATACATGCGACAATATCTGATGCAATGGAGTTCGTGGGCTGAACAAAATTTGGTAACTAGTCAATAAAAAAATTAAATAATTCTAAATCTTGAATTATATTAACGGACTATAACTGTGCTTCATGCATTTTGAAATATGTGGTCATTCGTCAATGTATTGTCATAACAAAATCATCAACAAAACCCATACCTGGTAACAGAAAGCAAGGCTACACGGCCTAAAGGACTGTCGATGTATGAATTCAGATAGCACGGTCAATATCGCGTGCGACCGTCGTATAGCTTTATACAGGCGAGGCAGCTGATTGAAAACCGCTTAGGGTTTGTTTTTCCAGATGTCAGCCGAACATTAGCCCATTTGAGCTAACATTACGGGGTGGTTCTGATATTGTCGTTGGCGTCGATCCATCGCATCCCATATATGTTCTCTGGGGGAGAAGTCTGGGGTGAGTGAGTAGGTTTTTAAGCTGCTTTTAGCAATATTCAATAATATCACCCGATATCTCACCCGTCCCCGTTTGAAGCAAACCCAAGGCGCACAGATGTTGATTTTCAGCAACCAATGGCAATAAGACTGTTATTTACCGTTAAACAAAAATATTTTTCAGAGTGCCTGGATAAAACAAACATTATATGTTATTAACCTCCAAAAGTCAACTGTGTACCATGCTCCCATCAACAAACCATAGTGTGCACTTAAGAAATACAGTTCGCTCTACCACCATGTATAGTGTAATAAAAGACACTTTCGCCCTGAACTATTATAGTTAAAGTACGAGGACGCTTGCGAACTGTATTTCTTTTCTAAGATGCCAAATTTAATACTTTCTAAGGATAATTAGGATTAATTTAAGGCAGAAAACAAACGACGGTGTCGGTGACCTAAATTAAGAATCCTCGCACAGGGCTAACTGGCGCTGTTCTATTAATGTGTCTGCCCCCCCCCCCCCTACGTTAAGACGAACGTTACCAGAAAAAAACAAATGATAACAGTTTGATGACGGTTTACGTTCGGATTAAATATCTTCTCTGAATTATTTTAATTACATCTGTCATTAACGTAAACCATATGGGGCAATATGAACGTCGCATTTCGACTACCAACGTAAGTTTAGATCAGTACATCCAGATGAAGCTGAGTAGTCAAGCGACATTCCACGATTGCATTGTGGGAATGTAAACATTACGAACGTTACCGTGTCGCTGAAAACTTTTGAGTCGAATTGACACATTTTAACCGTCGTAAAACATAAACGTAATGTTTCCACCAGTGATGTTAGCTGCGTGAAGCAACTGCAAACCAAGAAACGGGATGCAACGGAGTAGTTTACTGTAGGAGGCCGTACGAGGCGATGACAACTGACATGCATCGTGACGTCGCTTACATTGAGACGTAATGTAAAATGGTTCGATTACGAGGGGGCACACTAGAATGGCGCAGTGACGGGATAACGTCATTCAATTGTTACGTCATCAAAAAACTATCTTTATTGTCTGATAATGTATTTTTTTCCGATTGTTCTAACCGCTAGGCATCTTAGAACTTGCATTAACATACTCATGCAAATTGAGAATCACAACCGTAAAGTCTATGAAATGTCTTCATGGACATGTCTTGAAAGATGCATTAATTAATTATAAAATCTGTTTGCATCTGAAACACATTTACTATTTCCCGTAAGCAGGTTGAGACATGAAATTTTCCCCTGTCTCTGTCCCTGATTCTACTGATGGCGTCCCCGTACGTCAGCACTGTTCAACCTCTATATGAGTCACGTCCATCACTGCAATAAAGAATGGCTACATTACAAGAACCATGACCGAGATTCAGACTCTTCACACCAAAATACATTAAAAGTCACTTATGTGGTTTTACATTACACGCCATTGTCTGGAGAAGGATTCCCTAGTTGATTACCGTTAAAAAATGAGTGCTTTTTTCCAAACGGAGCATCTGATAGACTATACCAGTGAATAATGGTGGGAGGAACTCATAGGATCGTTTCTCCTCTCCGTTTTAAATTGTAAAGTGCTACATTTTAATCTAGATGACTCGTTTTGATGTAGCGTAATAACTAATGTGGACAAATAGTTTTAGTACAACAGAATTACTTCTGTATATGCATTGTCATTTCGCTATGTCTTTTTCGCTAACATCTGTTGTCATCAGACGTTCACTCAGATGTTCATTCATATGGCTTTCATCGATGTTTTGCCTTTTACGCCAAGTGGAATCTGTGACGATTGAGAATCGGAACTGGTTGTACTCTGGGTTTTACGATATATTTACGTGAACATATAAAACCTTAAGAGCCAGTCTGTAAAGTCTGTCCACTTACGAATAGCTTTAAATTTATATGAAAGAGAATGAGATCGTCTTTGAATTCGTACACGTGTTCCTCCGCGTGTGCATATGCACGTGTGTAACGAACTTGACAAAAGCACCTGTTCATAATTCATTCATTGCGGTGTTAAGGATAATTAGAGCAGACATTCTGTGCGCACAGTCACAAAAAAACAAACATTATAAATGCTACACGTAGTTGAAACCTCATTGTCTAACTCCTATAAAACATTGATTTGGAGACAAGAATCCAACTTTCTGGCGTTTATCTTCCAAAGGACACAACCCCCAAAGCTAAACGATCACTACATCTGCGGCAGAACTGGCTTGTCGAGCTCGGGGCTATTCAGACGACAGATAATTTTCAAACAAAGCTCTCCTCGGTGCCTGAAGAACTTCTTAGTTATATTTATTGGCAGTGTTATTGTGTTTCTGTCACGTGAAGGCTTAATAAAGGTGATAAAAGACGTGGGGTTCCTTTATCTTGGTCGTAAAGGAAATATCAATTGGAAATCCCTTGACTGATAGTAAGAGTAAGAGAATGAACTGGATTCGTTGGTTTGTCTGGGATCAGAGGGCAATGACATAAGGTTAGAATTGTAGGATCTGCGGGTGACATGTGACTGGTGTGGGTAATAGATGGCAGCACGACACGTTCTTGAACTCTTTGTTGTAAAGAACTGCATATTATTTCGCTTTGTTGTAGATTTAATCCAATATGATTGATAACATTTGGAGCGCGGGGCGTGCATTATCAAACAGACAGAGTACATATGTCCGTGATTGCGCAATTGTCTGACATCAGGCAAGGTTGGCTTCCAAGGGAGGCAAATTGGTTACTATACTTTTACTGACCTTTACATTCAAGTTCATTATGCGCATGTTGCCTGTTCCCGTCAAACTCTTGGTTTTCTGGATGTAATAAGTACCCCTGCAACCTTTGTTTGACGTCAGTGGCGACAAAAGGGTACAGGTGGTCAGGCTCAATGACTTGGGGGCTGCATGTCAGTTATCCTGCTTGCGTGGATCTTTGATCACGTTTCAGTCACTGGATTGTCTGGTTCAGACACGAGTGCTTACAAATCGCCGTTATATAGCTGGAATACTATACTGAGTCAAAAAAAGAAACTTCACATTCTTTCTTCAGGGCACAATAAAAGAACAAGAGATGGTAAGATGGTTAAATTGTTATTAGTTCATTGCTGAGATCTGTGTGATGTACACGATACACTGACAGTGCCATAATCAGTTCCATTAGGCTACACCGCCGTTCCAAAACATGGGTATACAGAATGTCACGTTACAAGAATAAAAAATGCGAAATTTCTCAGTTCAATATCGTGTATGGCCGCCCCGCGCATTCACCACTGCCAAACACCGTCTCCTCATCGACTGCCTGATGCTTGTGAACACGTGGTTGGGGATTCTGCGCCATTGCTCTTGCAAGGCAGCGCCAAGTTCCTGCAAATTCTGAGGTTGGTTCCTAAGACCACGAAGCCTTCTCCCAAGTGCATCCCAAACGTGCTCTATTGGATTAAGGTCAGGGGACCTCGATGGCCAGTCCATGACGTTGATTCCAGCGTTTTGAAGGAAATTTCGTGTCAACATCGCGGTATGCGGCCGAGCATTATCATGCTGGAACTGCAGACCTGGGCCATGAGCCGCCATGAAAGGAACGAGTTCAGGGGTGAGCACCTGGTCGCGGTAAGCAGCAGCTGTGAGGTTTCCACGGATGACCAGAAGTCGGGAACGGTTGTTCCCACAGAAAGCACCCCACACCATGCAACTTCCGCCCCCGAATCTGTCGACTTCCTGTACACAACATAGGGCATACGGTTCACGACGTCGTCTCCAGACTCTATGCCTGCCGTCCGCGAATCTGAGGGTAAACCTGGGTTCACCGCTAAAGACGACTCGATTCCAGTCTCTCTGGGTCCATCGGAGGTGACGTTGGGCCCACAGCAGACGTTGACGTTGATGAAACGGCGTCAATATTGGCCCACGATATGGACGTCGAGAATGGAGATTGGCAGCTCGCAACCGATTCCGAATGGTCTGTGAGGACAGTCGACCTCTAAACATCTCAGCTCTGGTTCGTGTAGCCGGCAGAAATCTGTCACGTAGGTGACGTAGGACGATTTGACGGTCTTCTGCTCGTGACGTCACACGTGGACGACCCGACCTTGGGCGATCAGAAGTGGTGCCAGTTTGTGTTAGACGACCTCGCAAGTCATACACAGTACGACGGCTGCATCCCATTGCTCTTGCGACGTCAATAACTGATCTTCCCGCTTGCAACATGCCAACGGCACGTTCACGTTGCACATTTGACAATCGTGGCATTTCAAGTACCGTTAGAACTGTGGTTTAAAAGTGTTTTTTTCAATTCTTGAGGCCAATGCAAACACGTGCATATGAATAAAACTTCGATGCGAAGATCACGTGATCGACTGCACGTGCAAAACCTGATTTGGCACTAACGTCATTTGCACGAGGAATAGATGGGTTTGAGTGGGTTTTGCTAACGTTTTCTAGAGTCCAAAGATAGGGATCCCATTTCGGATACATAGATGTATCATCAGAGAAAAATTATTCATTATTTTTCAAATAGCCTGAGTTCAAGATGCGAGTTCAAATCCACACTCAGGGCCTGAGACTTGTGTGACCCATAATAACTAAAAGGTAATCAATATGACATTACAGTTAAAAAAAACATATCCTCATAACACCAGTTTACTATACAAATCGCTGAACATATTTCAAAAACATGCCATTTTCTACGTCAATACTAACAACTTAATTGTTTTGGGGTTTTGTTTCAAAACAGTAATATCTCCCATTTAAAAGCTTACACTAATTACATAAAATATGACTTATACTTAAGTAACACTTACTTATAATTGATGTGAACTATTGTTGCAACTCCACAATTTTGTGAAACTGTAAACTTTCTACATGATTAGTTGATAAACTGATCGATTACTCGATTGACTGATTGATGATTCCCTATATTTACCATCCCTTAACTCAAACGCATGATAATCTTCATCTATAATGTCAACCTTAGAATTTCTTCGGTCAAATATGACACCCAAACAGTGCAAGCTTTAAGAAATTCTAGCTTAGGACTTGACATTGGTTTTAAACACACGACCTGACGTGACTTTCTGCATCAGTAATAGTAAAGGGCGCGCCATGCTGGTTTGAAAATACTGAAAGCAGTGTCGACCCGATAATTTTCATCAGCATTTTTACCCAAACGTAACTGACCCCAGCGGACAGCGTAATTTCCTTGGGATGTTTCTGCCAGGAACCAAAACATTCCATGAATAAGAACGTGCAGCTGTATCGATGGGTCAGACACGTATGACGTTCACGTTGATACAGTCTGACTATCTGAATATTCAACATGACTCCACTGAGGGCTAAACACAACCTAAACATATTCATCATTGCAGAGGCTTTAACACTTATTACTTCGTTGAATGATGAAAAGTTCCGTTTGGCGTCTAAGGATCTCGTTTATCTTGGACCCGTAGAATTGTTTTCGTTTATCTTTGAATTGAATGAATATAGTCACAAAGCAGTAATGAAGCCAATTGTAGCCTGCATTGTTCACTTGGCTATATCACACCAGCAGGTGGTCATTACACTCTACTCAGGGCCACTTTTGGACTTCCACGAGTGTGAAGCTTCCAGTCCATTAGGCCGCCTCCGTGGTGTAGTGGTTAGAGCGTCCGCCCGGAGAGCGGGAGGTCGCGGGTTCGATCCCCGACCGCGTCATACCAAAAGACGTTAAAATATGGTACTTGTTGGTCCCTGCCTGGCGCTCGGCATTAATGGGTACAACAAGGACTGGTCGGCTCGGAGTCAGTATAATGTGTCTGAGTGGGGTATTCATGCTTCTCTGCGGCATGGTATCTCAGTGGGCTAGCACTATAAAAAACAGCTTCAGTCTGGGCTAGTACAAGCAGCCGCACATACACATACACACGCATGCACGTCGTCATATGAGCGAAATATTCTCAAGCACGACGTTAAACCCAATTTCACCTCACCTCCAGTCCATTGAGGGAAGTGGGATAGTCAAGTGGTTAAAAGGTTCACACGTCACGCAGGGGTCCGGGTTCGTTTCCCTACATTGGGGGCAATGTGTGAAGCTTGTTTCTGGTGTCCTCAGCCGTGATATTGCTAGAATGTTGCTAAAAGCGGCGTAAAACAATCCTCACTCACTCATGTGTAATACCTTCCCTTTCACGTTTACATTTTTAATGATGTACTTCCTATGTTCCAACTGTCAGGTGTAGAGGTGATCCGATTAATTGAAATAATCGAAGATTGGTCGCAGTGACTAAACGACCAAGCAGTCGATCACGTTTTCTCATAATCGAATACGAACAATTCTGGAACCCTTTTTTTTCATCAACAATATTTTTCACAAGGTTGGTTTTGTCTGTTACATTTCATAAGCATTATAAGCTCGTTCCAAGTCATGATTGGATTTATCTTAAAGACACCAAGACATTTATGTTCCTAACATACTAGTCATCCTTTAGAGATGTGAAATTTTGCCCAAATCCCCCAAAATAACTACATGTATTTTTTCCTTATTTTTTTGTGCATTAACAAATTCCATAAATGACGCTAACCAATTATTTTCGATGATTGATCGGTGGTAATGAACCAATCATCAATTATGAGATTTTAACCAATTCCTAACACTAGTCAGGTGATTGGATATATGTTGTAATTAAATTCTTTTACAAACTTATATACGTGTGTTTCATTTTTGGGGAATGAATCTGAGCCGAACATGGTTTCAGTCAACGCACCATATTCTAGCAATATCACATCTAAAAGAGTTTCACACGTTGGACCTATTTTGAGAAGCGAATAAAAGTTGGGTGCTTTTTGTAACGTATACCATCTCTGCTGATTGAGTATAATTGTATACCGCTTTTATCAATACACGTATTTGACCCGTGAAGCTCCGCGTTAGAATTGGTCTTCAGTAGGGCTGCGTAATATAACCGGTTTACCGGTATTTACCGGTTTTAACATGAAATCGATACGTATTGCGATACGCTGATCGAAAACCGGTATTTCGACATGCATTCGGGAAACTTCGTAACACTCGGAAGTCTTCGGATATTTCCGTTTTTCACACCGGAAGCCAGGTTAAGTTTGGTTTGAAGTTGTGTTCTTAAGTTTTGTTCCCAATGTTCTGGATCTGAATGTTTTAAATATTTACTCATTAATGACCTGTGATCTCTGATATGTCCTGACCAGGTTAAGGTGCTGTCTAAAATCTCAGGGCTTTTTTGGAGAGTGGAAAAACTAGTTCAAACTAGTAACCACTGTGTTGATTGTTCTTTTCCTTGTTTCATTTGTGCCAAATATTATTTATTTTGTCATGATTAAAAGTTTTTATTAAAGCTTAAATCAAGCATAGTGATTTGTTGTGTTTTTGTTATATAAATCAAGCATTAACTCGATTATAAGTAGTTTTTGACAAAAATAATTCTTGCAGTATATTGCAATACATATCGCAATACTAGTATATGTTATGGCATCGCAATATATCGCAATATGAAAATTCTGTGCAATACCCACCCCTAGTCTTCAGTAACCTATGCTTGTCGTAAGAGGCGACTAACGGGATTGTGTTGTCAAGCGTGCTGACATGGTTGATACATGTCATCGTATCCCAATTGCGTAGAACGATGCTCATGGTGTTGAATGTCTGGTAGAGACTCGATTATTTACAGACCATAAAGCTGGAATATTGCTGAGTGCGCGTTAAACAACAGACCAACGTGCTATCAATATGTCAGCGATTATACAGCAAGGGACACCAGAAATGGCCTGTATAACCTTTATAACCATGTCCTATTCGTGATGTGCGACCGCATTGTAGCTGTTGATACTCGTTCTGCCCCTCGTTTAAGAAGAAACAGAGGATACTTTACGCTGCGCAGATATATGATCAGTTGTCTATTAGCTCAGCACGAGATGGCAGTCAGGTCGCACTGGCTGTTTGCTCTCATTTCGCCTTCAAATAGACGTCCGTTCCCCACGTGTGTTCTCTATTGATCTGGGTGATGTTTACTGGTTTTCAATGTAACTCCGTGTCAACAATTATCGCTAACAAACTTGTATCATATTCATATTATAGTATCGACTATGTTCTAATGGTTTATGTTTTTCATGATAATAGATATATCATGAGTATCGATCTACTCAAGTGCGATATGATGACATGTAATAACCATTTCTCTAGTATTGAATAACTGTAATGCCATGAAACCATGACATATAAAATATTGATAACACATAAGGTTTTTTAAATGTAACTCATTATTCACTCGATAAGTATAAAACCGACCAAACCGTTTTCATATTCATAAGAAAGAGTATTATTATTCCATTTTACGATTGTGACTATATTATAAAACTATCTTCATGGGTCAGTATCGAACCATGCTTGGGGTGCGGTGGGCGAGCTGTCTAAGGCGCCAGGCTAGTAATCCAGCGAGCTTGGAGGGGCCGGGATCGAGCCCACCTGTGACCGGGTGTAAAAAAACCTTGGAGTCAACTTTGTGTGCAGGCTCTTTCAGTGTTGTCACAACCTCTAGTGTACAGTACACAACCCTGTGCACTTAAAAGAACCCATGAATCCGTTGGTAGATGACCAGATGGTGGCCACATGAATACGTGCAAACACCTAGTTGCGGGTACAGCAACGTGCAGTAAACTTGTACAAAGTACTGTGACTATGTGTCCCAGTCCACCCAGCTGTGAATGGGTACCTCGTAAGGATGGGAAAGCCACATTAACTTGGTGCGCCTAGCAGGCAGCAAGAGTTGTATGATCCCCAGGGAGTTGAGATTGAAAATACGATGTGCCGTTGTGATGGACATCCAGTGATCGAGGGAAAACAAAGCGCCTTTGAGCAGTTGTACTGGATATCGGCGCTATACAAATATTTGTATGTATGTATGATGATACCATGCATTCGTGAATAATGAGTGAGTGAGTGAGTTTAGTTTACGCCGCGTTTAGCAATAGTCCAACAATATCACAGTGGATGACACCAGAAATGGGCTTCACACATTGTACCCATGTGGGGAATCGAACCCGGATCTTCGGTGCGACGAACGAACGCTTTAACCACTAGGCTACCCAACCGACCCCATTCGCGAAAAGATAACAGCCTCTTGCCCCACCGGTGGTAACTGTCACAAACACACGCAAAGGCAAGTGAACATCTGAAAAGGAAGGATACACGTATGCGTCAAAATAGCAATGTGCGAAATTTGAAAAGGCCTTCCATAAAATAAGTGATAGCTGTGCACGTTGCAACTTTTTGAATGTTCTAATCTTACAATTTTCCAGAAAGAGCTGCGTGACGTTCTTTAAAATATTCGTTGTGCAGCCGAACGTTGTGACATTTTAACGTCTGAATAGTTTTATCTACTTCCAACGCTGCTTAGGACCCGAGCTCAAATCCTGAGTTCGGTTGAATGCACGAATGTTAGGAAGAACGTGAAAACGAATCACATTTAACAAAATAATATAATATAATAAGAGAGACATGACCACTTTGCATCACAAGCTTCATTTGCTTTACTTTGGCAAACCTCCATTGAGTATCCCTACTCGATATAACGCAGTACTAACGGAGCTTAACAGAGCTAAATGTACTTGGAAGAGACTGATACAGACAACTCTGCTTCACGTTCCCAGGATATAAATAAACCATTTAAAAGTTGACCTTTTCTTATGCCTACATGATCTTAAAGTAACGTGCCACAAATATGTTTCGCGGTCATTGTCTTAACGTGGGAGAAAGACATCTATTTATACATATGCTGCTCCATAGAAATTCTCTTCTCGTTGTTATAATCGTTATGTTTAATGAAACGAAATGTTTTAGCCTGACGGGGGTGAATATCTGTAGATCCGTGGTAGAATAGGTCTTCAGCAACCCATGCTTGCCACAAAAGGCGGCTATGCTTGTCGTAAGAGGAGACTAACGGGATCGGGTGGTCATGCTCGCTGACTTGGTTGACACATGTCATCGGTTCCCAAATGTGCAGATCCATGCTCATGCTGTTGATCACTGGATTGTCTGGTCCAGACTCGATGATTTACAGACCGCCGCCATATAGCTGGAATATTGTTGAGTGCGGCGTAAAACTAAACTCACTCACTCACTGAATATCTGTCATCACAAGTATCTGAAACAAATGACATGAGAGGAATTCTGCAAATTACAAGTTGTTACGTTTTCACTCGGAAATATGATTTTTGTAAACCAAAAAATGACTCCTTTTACAGTTAGCTCTTTGGATAACAAATACTACAGTATGCCCATACATCCAATAACATTCAAGGATGACACCCACAAGAACTCAAGGAAATACATTTAAACTAAATGAAAACATTTGGTGAATTGGACTTGAGGTTAGGGTACTTGAAAGTATACAGGTAACTACTGCATAACAGTATTCGTTTTGAAAAAGAACGCTAGAACCCCTGTGCAGATTCTGGGTTACGGAATGACAGAATCCATGTCAGGGTTGATAGCGTGGTTGGAACGTTGCTCAAACTCTCGGCCACTGGTTTATGTGGCCAATTACAACTGGTCGCCGTTACATACACCGGAATATTGCAGATGATGGTGTCAAACAGCAAACTGACAGCACCAGCTGTCTTTCTTTGCTCGACAATATTCCAGCTGCTTGACGTAGCTATAGCAATTGATGATTTTCTGCCTGTTGACACCAAGTCTCCACCACTTGGGAGCCCAACTTCCCGCACGTCCGTACGTTGGCATGCCCTCAAAGTGTTCAGCCTAAGATAAACAAGGATTCGACTTTGAATCAGATTTCTGCATTGTTAGATACTCTGTGACAGGTATAACAGCTCACATCGTGGTTGTTGCGGTTGATGAGTGTATTCTCTGAATGCTGCTGGCGTCGCATGCGCAAACATATGCACCAGTGCAGTTCATGTCGTAGCGTCCGAGTCTGAACTCTAAGAACCCGGCATGTTGCAATATTCAGCTGGCACCACTGATGCCGTAGTTGTCTGTTTTGCTGAATCTGTAATCAATGCATATGACGTCTTAGATGTCGATGTTGCTCAGTCTATACATGTTCTCTTACACCAAACACAGCTCACGTCATTCTCTACTCTGTTGCTTATTCTGATGTGCATAGGTCACCGGCGAAGTCGTAGTTGTCAATGTTGCCGGTTTACAGCGTCATTCTGGTTTGAGACATTACTTACGTTAGCAGCCCAGAACTGCCTCCCGCAGCCTAGACACTGCCTCACTAACCCCTGACACTGGTGCTGTTTTAGTTGATTACGTGAGGAAATTATGACGTTAATGTACGATATCTTGCAATCCTTGACACAGATGGACAGGTACAGTGCAACTCGGTTAATCCGGATGGTAACGAGATTTTGTTGCTGTCTGCCGTGTGTCGGTCGATCACCTGTTACATCTCGTTTATAACGATGGCCAACAAGACCGCACTCTGAAAAAAAATCATCCCAATTACTTAGTGAGTGAGTGAGTTTAGTTTTACGCCACACTCAGCAATATTCCAGCTATATGGCAGCGGTCTGTAAATAATCGAGTCTGGGCAAGACAATCCAGTGATCAACAGCATGAGCATCGATATGCGCAATTGGGAACCGATGATATGTGTCAACCAAGTCAGCCCCTTTACATGAACTAGTATTATCTTTTTGTACATTATGGTGGATGTCCCAATGATATGCCGTGTCTGTGACAAATACATACTACAGAGGAATCTGTCAAATCCGGACTCTTTGTAAACCGGTTTTCTCGATAATCCGGACTACAATCTGAATCTTAATTTATCATTAATCTTGCTTTATAACCCGGACTCTCTCAATTACAGATTACAGACTAAAATAGCAGTCCCGACAATCAACTTACTATGAGAACAAATGCTTTGTAATCGGAACGTAGCTGACATTTACTGAACGTGTAACATATTGATAATTCATCGGTTAATACAGTGCCTTCCCCCTATGTGTTAAACTGTTTAAACAGGGCAATAGCGTGAACATGAGCTTAACGTCACAATTTTCAAAAGAATTCAAGTTTATTAAGAATGTCAGTAGTTGATCGTTACCCCATAAGCAGAACAATATGAACTATCGCGTGGTCCTGATTACATGTTAAGCTCGAGACCTAGCACCTTTGAGAACAACCCTGTTTAACGCTGGTCTAAGGTGGATGTCTTTAGCGTTACGTACAAGAGTACGTGAGCATTGTTTAACGCCCTTTTTACCAATATAATAGCGGTGGACACTAGAAATGGGCATCACATCTTATACGCTTGTAGGAATCGAACCCGTCCTTCGGCATAACAAACGTAAACTTTCACCACTAGGTTACCCTCCGGCCCGAGCGCAAATAAATATAAGGTCTGGAATTCAAGTACAAGATGGTGAGGCAGGGAATTAGACAGTAGCAGTCAGTCCTAACAGTAGTGGCTAGCTGTATTTCTACTTTGTGCGTGGTTAAAATATGACACCAGTGATAATCTATAAAACAGGTGGTGATAATGTTTTGTATCGCAACGCATGTGCAGACTTAAGTAGCACAGACGCTGTAGGCGTATAGAATCGCCTTTCTCCATCATCGTCAGGGGACGGTGAGTCAGAGTCACCAGATATGGCCTACACCCTTAAACATTTACATCTTATTGTATGTACGTGGGAAAGCAGCATTTGTAGAACATCCATACGTTGTCAGCATGTTAGGTCCACCGTCTGCACAGCTTTTCCTGAATCTGATAAAGTGCAAATTTCAAGAAATACGCCATCTTGATATGTCAGATTTGATAATAATGAACGCGTCAGACAGCAATGAAGAATATCGAACGCTATCATTTTTCACGGCGGGTTTCATCGCCGCCATTTGGGAATGAATGATAACCACAACGTATATCGTTTGTCATCTTAAATAGGATTATAGGGATAACGATGACATATACAAATCGGATTGTAGACACAAGATGAATTGATTCTTACGACAAAGGTTCGTGCATGTTACCTATGCATGGAAAATCAATCCTCACATATCACTCTCGTATACCAGTTTGGAGCAAAATTGGTTTATCCTAGGGACGCAGTGGCACCGACACTTCTCGAAATTGGCCATTTCAAATCATTAGGGAGTTTAACACATGTTCTTCAAACATAAGTGCGGGCAGGCATGAACCATTTTACTCCGCGTTGATGACGTTTTGCGATAAGCAATGGAGCATTGTTGACACTTGACTACGATACTTGACAACTCAGTCTGTCGGAAGAAACTATATTCTATTTTAGTGCAGTCATGCGACAAACATATCTACCTCATACGCTCATGTTTTAAACTCTGGGCTCCACATCATATGCGTCCAAGAAACAGGTAGGGTTTCTGCATTCCGGTGTCTTAAGATCGGAAGAGACTCCATGGCAGCGTTCTGTAATCGATCTCAGCGCTATGACAGAGCTCCCATACTGTAAAATAGACTTATGACAGTCGTATCGCTACGATCGCTTTGTGGAACGAAACCCATGTATTTTCAGTTATCATCGGACGGTATAGTCGGTTGAAATATCTTCACTTGAGGGTGTCTTTATAACTAGCTTATGGCTCTATAACAGCAAGAAAATGTTCATGCAATATCATCTACAGCTTGCACAGTTTGTAAAACCAGATTGGAACGTGAATACAATTATCTATTTCTATGATGCCATTTTTCCAGAATATTATTTTTCTTACAATATTGCCTTACATTGCCTGTATCGAATATACAATATAAAACTAATCGTTTAATAGCAGTAAATAATTACCTCGTATCGTTTCTTTGAAAGAAAGGGCTTAAAATACAGTTATCTACTGTGCAACATGACATTTATTGGTTCTTGTGAATGGGCCAACGGTCTTAAGCACAATACAGGGCGGTGGGGTAGCCAAAGATCCGAGTTCGATTCCCCACATGAGCACAATATCAGAAGCCCATGCCATTCCTGGTGTCCCCCGCCGTGATATTGCTGGAATATTGCTAAAAGCGGCGTAAAACTAAACTCACCCACCCACTCACGTACAATACACAGACTTCAGCCCCCACTTGTACTAAACAGAACTTTTGAGCTCTTGACTCCACTGCAACAGAACGTGTTCAGTGATATACGCGTTTAGCCCATCTGTCCCAAAGCCCCAGAGGGTAGACGCGAGTGCACAACACGTATGCTTATCGCAGGTGACAATTGAAATCGTTTTTCACTCTTTGTCGTTGTTTGTCGCAGATCCCAATCGTTGTTCACAATAGTCTGCGTGGTCCAGACTAGATTATTGTACTGGATGCTGTCATATGGTTTCGATATAACCCGAGTCAACATCCACCCACTTCAATCATTAACCAATCATGCCATCACAATGAATACTTTACCTTTCAAAATGTCGTTACTGAATCCGTTTCTTACAGACTGAGTTCTTATGAGATAAAACTAACCCAAAGGGGTCATATTATATTTGTCAAAAGAACTGTCAGTGCGTACCAAGCAATCATCATAAAATAGGGCAATAAATGTGTAAAGGACGCCAGCATTTTTGTTTCAGTTGCGAATCTTCATGCTTCAATCCACCAAACTACTCATTAGTTCTGTCTAAGTGACTTGATATCATCTGCTTTTACGAAATGACCTGTCTTCTTCCTAATTAGCGATTGTATCCTATATGTCACACAGGCTATTAGAAAGTGATATTACTTTTTATGTAGCCCTGTTATCAAATTAATGTCGTTAGTATCTGAAAATGTCCGTGTCTGGGCTGGATGAAACACCTTTAGGCCTTTGAAAGTTAGTGTCACAGCTTGCATAAATTGATGACAACATTGCTCTTGATCAGTCCGTTGAGACAATCTGTGAGGCCTTCACAACATCTGTGACGCTCATTACAAAACATTACACACTATCTGAGAACCGGAAATGCATCCATTGTCGCATCAAGAGAAGGAGATAGTATGCCTTACCGCTATAGGTATAACTGCATTAAGACTGAGACTGACTGAGTTTGGTTTTACGCCGATTTTAGCAATATTCCAGCAACATCACGGCGGGGGACACCAGAAATGGGCTTCACGCATGTGCCCATGTGGGGATTCGAACCCGGGTCTTCGGCGTGACGAGCCAACGCTTTAACCATTAGGCTACCCCACCGCCCCAAATGCATTAAGAAACTATCATCATATGGTATATATCTTCCCTCTGAAATGGTTCGCGTGTGTAGTTCTTTCAAACTGGCTCTTCTAGAAGACCTTGGGTTTGACATAGCTTACTGTAATGTAATTATCAACACAAGTATTATTTTTTATATACATAAACTACGTCTACATAAACTGAGGTACAGAAGGAACAACACATATGAGGATTTGGGATAGCTTTCCCAAATACAGCGTTGATATTTTGAACAGTGTTTTATTTCGGACTTAGAAGTCACAGACATACTGTACATGTTGCCAAAACACCAGTTAAATAGTAACTGTATTATGTTATTGAAAAAAGCAACGAAATGTTAAGTCATTCGTTTGATCAGTATTTTAATTAATGTATAACAAATTCATGGACACAATTTAAACCTGATAACAGAAAAGACAGAACCTGTTGTGTTAACATGATATATGTGAGGTAACGACGAAGCATCGAAGACACCAGAGATGAAAGCCCAACAACTGGCCATCTCAGGTGGCGTTACCGGTAGGTTCTGTTCCTGTAGTAGGTGTCTATCCATCTCATCCCAGACATGTATTATCCGGGAAGGGTCTGACAACAATGTCATGTTTGGCACCTTCGTTATTCGTCGTTCTTGTGTGCAGAGAAAACACAGCACATAATCAAATATTGTCAGCAATCCATAGCATTATAACCGTTATTTATGGTCAAACAAAACATGAGTTACTGATAGATAAAAACTACTTTTGTCTGTTCACATTGAAACATTCGTTTGGTTGTTTTTTTACTAACGTTGCACACAGCAATATTCCAGCTTTATGGTGGCGGTCTGTAAATAATCGAGCCTGGACCAGACAATCCAGTGATCAACAACATGAGCATCAATCTACGCAACTGGGATACGATGACATGTGTCAACCAAATCAGAGAGGCGTTAGTCACCTCTCACGACAAGCATGGGCTACTGAAGACCAATTCTATCTTCACGGGTCTCAGATTGAAACAAGTGACTGAACATGCCCATGCAAACCTTCATTCACGCCATTACATTTGGTTAGATGTCAATTTTCCATTAGTATCGTGACTGAACGACAAGTCTAGATTGTACAACAGATTCCATTTAGCTCAAATGACCGTGAAAATTATATGAATGGATAACTGAAAGTGGTGACACAGAGTGTGTGCGGTATGGTTAAGCCTGTCCTGACTGAAACATTATTTATGAAACATTGTCAAAACCACTATGGTTTCCAATGCAGTTCTCTCCCTTAACGTGTCCCCTATGTGTTCACGAGGGGCGATCACAAAACGATTTCAGACATACAATTTCAATATTGTTTTGTATAAAAGAAGAAATGTTGGTTGAGAAAACAACAATATTAAACCTACATGTACCTTTACCATTTTCTTATCGCAAATGTCACTTTCAATTCTGTTCTCTAATAAAACGTATTGCATTTTTTATACGAGGCTTTGGGTTATAGCTTGACAAGAAGCGTCATAAAAACGAATGAATGTCATAGTATCGCAGGTGAAAAAAACCCGAACCTGTAAAATTTCAAAGAATGCATGCAGCCATTTGTCTCAACTTGACATTTACTGAGAGGTGTATGAAACGGTAGGTTGGTGGGTAGTTAAGGAATGTTCGCAACATGAAACAGATAACGTCATATGAAATCATTACTCAAGATGTACTACACAGACTGCCATTAGTTTCGAAGTCATGAGTGAGTGAGTGAGTGAATATAGTTTTACGCCGCTTTTAGCAATATTCCAACAATATCACGGCGGGGGGACACAGAAATGGGCTTCACACATTGTACCCGTGTACGGAATCGAACCCGGGTCGTCCGCGTGACGAGCGAACGCTTTAACCACTAGGCTACCCCACTGCCCCTTCTTAGTGATGGTACCAGACGTTCGAAAGACGTCCGATGCCGACTTATCAAAACACAAGCAACAGCAAGTAGAGAGTCCACCTAAACAAACCCTGGAACATTGATACTAGCAAAAATAGGGACTGGCATCCGACTAGGTTTTGGTTACTGGGTTTGGAAATTCCCATCACATATCAATCAAATAACCTTTTGAAAGCTTTTATGAGGCCTTGAATGTTGTAACCATAACCGGACAAGATTGAGCAAGATTCCCCTGACGCCCTTACAATATCCGTGGAACAAGCATGCCAGCTGTACCCAGTAGACGTGAAATATAAAGATGGATCAGGTGGAATATTGCTCAGAACAAAGGTCCTCACATTTTGTTGTATACCTCAACTTCAGATGACATTCATGTTTTTACCACAAATTGTCCATCTCCTTTGGATATTGTCACTGCGTAAGTAACGCACAGTTGATCTGCGGGTACATTTCTTAGGACCAGCGATATATCTGTCTTTGAGCTTTGGAAGCCTATCCAAAAGCGGAATGGACTTGTCTAAAGGTCTTAGAGTCCAGTCAAATATTGTCAGTACAAAAGCTGGATGTGTTTGGCAGTTTTATGCCTCAATTAATATATTGGTCTGATATATGGCATTATTTGATACGTCACTTACCCCAACTCTTTGATGAATGAATGTTGTGATGCTTACATGTAATGATCAGCACTACTGACTGCAGAGGAAACTACCAAGGCAGCCTCACTTTGTATGACAGCTGACTGGGAGAAATCTCTTTCCACTTTTTCCATCATTCTCTCGGTGATACCACAACGTAATAGGATGGGATTTAATTTAATGCTTAGCTATTTGTCAGTCTAAAGTGCAAAAACCCGATATTTTAATTACCAATATGGGGTTAATGTTTTCATGCACACCAGAGAGGTGTATGTTTAATGGCTGACACTTTCCTTGCTTTCTTACAGCCAGTGTTCGTGCATTATCGGGTCAACTGAGTCTCTACAATAAATTTCTTCTAGGCCTCCTTACACGAAATGGTATCACTGTGACCATGTTGTTTTGAAGGTTTCCTTATCCTCTCGTTCAACACTCTTACATATTTCAGAACACAACCCCTGGGTTGTAGCGTGGTTGAATCTGCATGGCCGTTACCCCGACAGCGACAAGTGAGGTTCATAATATCAATCACTAGACTAGTGTAGCAGAATCAGTGGTATCCATGGCGCCGCTTTCTATAAGTCTCATTTGCTTACATTCCTTTAGGAACGACCTTGGAGTTGATGTTGTAGGTTTCTGTTCGACTGTATACCACATACGTAATATGGTCGGATGATGCTCACAACACGTGGTATTATGTTCCTCAAAACATTAAACATATGTTACCCGATATGTTCTATAGATTCTTAAAACAGAAACGAAGTGGAAGAAAGATATACTATAGTTGATTATAAACATAGAATAGGATTCGAATTACTCTTAATGTGTCTTAGATTCGTATAAGATCAATGGTGGCTAAAAATCATTTATGTTTGGGCATTTTAATATCTGAGATTGATGTGTGCATGTGGATAGCTTGATAGTTGGATTGATGGGTGGATGGATGGATTGATGGATGGAGGAAGGGGTACATGGATGGATGGATGGGTGAATGGATGCATAGAGGGAGGGAGGGATGCATGTTTCGATGGATGCATTTATGATAAATGGATGGATGGATTGATGGATACATGGATTATGAATGGATGGATGGAGGGAATGAGGGAAGGATGGGTGGATGGATGGATGGACGGATGGATGCATGGATGATAAATGAAGGGAGGGATGGATGGATGGATAGATAGAATCGCACTTGTGTAACACTAATGTTTCATGTATGTTGGTATGTTTGCCAATCAGAGGGGTTTTAATACAATGGTCTCTGACATGTAGAGTACTAGATTATGAACTTACGGAGTCTCGGTGCACGTATGAACATGTTATAGGGGTATCCTCCCATTTGTCAGACAGGTTAAAACAACAAACTGGTTGAGTGCACAGCTAATCCCCTGCCTGTTACCTCTTAATGAAATAGGAATGACCCATAAAACATATAACAGAACAGAACTTTATTACACTCAGGCCGATATCATCGGCACATGAGGGACAAATGCCAATGAATATTGTGTCGGAATAGTAGTTAGCCAGAACATTTTACAATTTGCATGATATATTTACATAATTTACTGAGATGATTTTTCATAACATATATCTTGTTACATGTGAAGAGTGATTTACATTTTAATATATTTGGTCTGATTATAAAGGAAGCTGGTATATACATTGATCTTTCTTTTCTAAAATATTTGTATTGAAGAATGTTATGAAACTCATCACCCACATCATTTATACAACATAATTTACATTTTCTTTCATTTATTGATATTGTATTCAAGCAAGGCAAATCCGTTGCGAGACGCTATTGTTTCTTGAACCATTTATGGCAAGGACCCGTCGAGATCATTCTTTTATTTAGCTGAAGCAAGTCGAAACCATGATAAAAGGTAATTGTGAGGAAGCAGCTAATTTCACGTTCATTTTCTACACCTTACTGACAGGTGCCAGATATATTGATAACACGTGGTAATAATTGACAAACGTGTCAGGACATTCTAAGGCATTGTTTGAAAAATCGTCTAATCAAAATTGTGTTTGCACGAAATGGTATTATGAAAGAACTAAAACTTAATCATTCAGGTTATGCTTGTAAATACTGTCAAGACTCTTGTAAAGATATTATGTTGACCGATGCGCTTGTTCATGTGTAAACAAAGTTGGACAGATTTTTCATAGACATCAGTGCGTCATAATGCGTATATAAACAGACTATATGAGTCATGTAGCTTGGCCGCTTTATGTTTCTGGCGAAACTACGTGGGTTAGATTCCCCAAATAGTTATGTGTGGCCGTCTGTTAAAGGTCTGTTACATGACATCATTGTGTTACATTACTCGATGCATTCCATACACAAGCATGCTTAGCTAAACACTGCTAGACACATTCCCTACAAAAACATGTTGCGCAAAACGCAACCCGATGCATTCCTTCACAAACATGTTCTTCACAGCACAACCCAATGCAGTCCCCACAAAACCCTATTCGGCAAAAGACAACCCGATGCATTCAAGTCACAAGTATGTTATGTAAAACACTACCCAAAGCATTCCCAACACAGCCCATTGCATTCCCTTCACAGGTATGTTGTACAAAGCACTACCTGATGTATACCCGACACAAGCACGTTGTGCAAAGCACCACCCGATGCATCCATTTCACATGTATGTTCTGCAAAACACATTCCAAAGCATTCTCCACAAAAGGCTGTGGTGCAAAACACAATCAGATGCATTCATTTCACAAGTATGTTATGCAAAACACTACCCAACGCATCCCTTCACAAGTATATATGTTGTGCAAAGAACCACCTGATGGAATCTTTACACAAGCATGTTGTGCAAAAACACCACGACAGATTCCCTTCACAAGCATGTTGTGCAAAGCACTACCTGATGCATTCCCTTCACAAGCATGTTGTGCAAAGCTCTACCTGATGTATTCCGCACACAAGCACGTTGTGCAAAGCACCACCCGATGCATCCCCTTCACAAGTATGTTCTGCAAAACACACCCCAAAGCATTCAGCACAAAGGCTGTGGTGCAAAACATAATCAGATGCATTCATTTCACAAGTATGTTGTGCAAAAACACCACCGACAGCTTCCCTTCACAGGCATGTTGTGCACAGCACTACCTGATGCGTTCACTACACATTCATGTTGTGCAAAAACACCACCGACAGATTCCCTTCACAAGCACGTTGTACAAAGCACTACCTGATGCATTCTCTACACAAGCATGTCGTGCAAAAACACCACAGACAGATTCCCTTCACTTCACAAGCATGTTGTGCAAAGCACTGCCTGATGCATTCTCTACACAAGCATGTTGTGCAAAAACACCACCGACAGATTCCCTTCACAAGCACGTTGTGCAAAACACTAACTGATGCATTCCCTTCACAAGGATGTTGTGCAAAGCACTTCCTGATGCGTGTTTGTGACAGATGGCACCCTCATGGCAGGATACTCTTACCAATTCTTGAACACCTGGCATCATCACTAATCAATAGTGATTGAACACGAGCGCATAAACACAATGGATTCATGTTATACACTGCATTCACTATCAACGCATGTTGCCTGTAGTTGCCTGTATTTGTCTGTAGTCGCATGTAGTTGCCTGTAATGATATCAAATAGAATATATGGGTTTATGGTGTGGAAAAACATCTTCGGTGCACTATTTAAACTGACAACGAAATGAGAGTGAAAAACCATTGTCAGTCCATAGCAGTAAATATAGCATACATAGATAGATGAAATTCAATGCTAACTTGTTATTCAACTTAAGAGAAGAATATTTATAGATCATCTCTTCAAGAATGCTTCTTTCTTTCTCTCATCAATACCAACAGAAGATATGATTCTAAATGGCATGAACTTTTTGCCGATTGCAGAATGGTGGCTGATCTAAACAGAATCGGTCGCCAGTTGACTTTCATACTGAGACACAGAATTTTCCACCATTAATATTTTATATTTTCAGAATATGGTGCATTATTTCTTCATTATATCCTCATTTCAAATATTGGGCTTCTCACCACAATTCATTCGATTTTTAATAAGTCATACTTTTTTGACCGAATTTAATAACAAGGGTATTTGTTTCTTGTTTGACAAAAACCTATCCTAACCTAAAAGTTACATTTCATGACATTTTCAATGTTTTCAACAATACAAATTAAATACACCATCGCATCACAAACAATAAGTGTGGTTGAATCAAATACATATAAAACGTCAGTGATAAAAGCAGCAATCTCGACCTTCAAGGGAAACAGATACAGTAACAAATACTGATGAAAACGTTGATGAAGTTTGGATACGCCGCTTTTAGCTAATTCCACAGGTGTCCCGGGGAACCCAGAAACCGCTAACTGCCTCCATTCACACAATGTGCATAGAAAGCTTTAAAAACTTTTATAATTGAAGGATTTTAACCCTTGTAAAGTGTCATTTACAGTAAAATGGCAAGTGTCTAAAAAGAGTGTCATATCACTCGTGATGAACTGGTTCACTTGTTTGATCAGGGTCACAGGTGTCCGGAGTGAACGTTTCAAATGTTGTAAACATGAGTGACACAAATTATGTCTATAAGTCCTTCTCTTTGTAACGTGCCCGAGTTGGGTTTTTCCTTTTGAGCACTCGACTCTTTCTTTGCATGTGTTTCCGACGGGTGCATCCGGTAAAGCATAATGCGGTCACCTTTTCGCGAACGCTTGGTATGGTCAGCTTTTGGTGGTGATTCATAGCACATGTCAATTACTATGCAATGAACACTGACTCAAAGCGAATATTTCTCATCATGGGAAAGGTTTTTGTCGCTTTTATAGTGCTGAATATGTCTTCAGGTAATCATCCTCGGTACCAAACGTGTTATCCGTAGTTCATAAAGATCAGGATTCTGCCGAGACTGTGGTGTGAAAAATAACCCGCATTCAATGGTTATAAGAAATATTACCAATAGTGATGGTGCAGCAAACTTTGGGTGAGTGAGTGAGTTCAGTTTTAGCTTTTACCAATATTGCAGCAACAGTACGGCAGGGGACACCAGAAATGGGCTTCACACATTGTACACATGTGGGGATTCGAGCCCGGTCTTCGGCGGGACCAGCGAACGCTTTAACCACTAGGCTACCCCACCGCCCCTTCTTAATGATGGCACCAAAGAGGTGAGCGTCTCCTACGCCGACGTCTCAAAACACAAGCAAGACAAGTAGCCATAACCGGACAAAATTGAGCAAGATTCCTCTGACGCCCTTACAATATCCGTGGAACAAGCATGCCCAGCTGTACCCAAAGGACGTGAAATAAAAAGATGGAGCAGGTGGAATATTGCTCAGAACAAAGGTCCTCACATTTTGTTGTATACCTCAACTTCAGATGACATTCATATTTTTATTACAAATTGTCCATCTCCTTTGGATATGAAGAATCGTATCTATATGTATTGTCACTACGTAAGTAACGCACAGTTGATCTGCGGGTACATTTCTTTGGCCCAGCGATAGATCTGCCAGGCTACCCGTAAATGGCATGCTGTATTCTTGGGAATACCAAGTTACACGCGTCAGAGGTACACGAATTACGTCATCTAGACTTCCAGATGTCCGACTACCATTTTGTGGATTAGGTGCATGGCCCTGGGAGAGTGGGTTCGAACCTTGGATGGGGCTCAATTTAAACACTGGACATTGTAGTACGGTCAGGACATTACCGGGAAAGTGTAATCCCAAGCAGAACATGTCCTACATTTGACCATCGTCTAAATGAAATAGTGTATTCATATCCAGGTATTGTATTTGAGGATGGATTCTAAGATGCTACGCTAAAATATCAAAGGCACCGATGATATTTTATCATTGTATCATTCTTTTTCTTTTTGCACTCCGTCACACTGTATTGACGTCCCTTCGCCATTCTCGTCTGCCCCCACGCAATCAACCCGACGTCTAGATGCAACGCGGTTGTCATTGCCTAGTACAATGTCTCCTACTGTCTCCTACAGTGCAGTTAATTTGGACTCACGCCGTTTCTTGGTTTAGCGTTGTTTCAATCGTGGGTGGAAACATTACGTTTAACTTTCTCGGCGGAGCGGACAAAGATGTCTCTTCCCGACTCACAATTAAACAGCGACACAGGAACGAAGCCTATGCCCACTGTCCCACAATGCATCCGTGTAAGGTCAGCCTCATCTGGATATACTGACCTACCCTATTCTGGAAATAGAAATGCGACGTCTCATATTGCCCCATATGGTTTACGATATTCTCAGATTTAATTGAAATAATAAACATAAAACTTTTAACCTGAACGTAAACCGTCTTCAAACTGTTTACCATTAGCTTCGTGGTAACGTACGCCTTAACGTTAGGGTGGTAGACACGTCAATAGAGCAGCAAGTCAGGATTCCAAATTTAGGTCGATTTTCTGCTTTAGATAAATCATTGGTAAGTATTAAATTTGGCATCTCAGAAAAGAAACACACCTCGCTCTACCCCCATATTTAGTGTAATAAAGTAGTTTTGCCCTTAAGTATTATAACATTAAAGCACTCGGACTTGTTCTCTGGCCCACTATAACGCCCTCGTGCTTTAACTATACTAGTTGCAAAATTGTATGTTATTGCACTGTACATGAGGGAAGAGCGAACTGTATTTCCAGGGAAGAGCGTAATTGATAAATTAATTCACGTAGGGCTGGCTTAAATCCTTAAGAGAAACAGGGTCATGTTTACCAATTAATTGAAACTAAATACAACATGAACAGATATTGGGCTGTGACTTTAGGGGTTCGAACACACAGTCAGATGATCCTGATACGTCGAAGAGAGGCAACTCTGCATAATGGTTTGGAGAACGTAGAGTACGTGGGCACTCATCATTCCAGCAATTCGCGGTTTTAAACTTTAAGGATATACGCAAGTTATTAAGTCACAGTGAGACGTTTAATCTCTATTTGTTTTGAACTGCTTCGTGCTTCTCGTGAATGCATGCATACAACAAATTCGGCTGATATTTGAGTTCAGGGTTTCTTCAACCGATTGAGCAGTTATTGACTTGACTGGGTGTACTCTAGCTAGACTATCATGGCCTACAAAGATAAAGAATATATTTTTTTATTTCGGTTTTAGACACCAACTGTCCATTCATTGTGAACCACATGACACAGAACCGGTACAGACATGACGCTCTTAGAAAGGGAACAGTCTCGCGAAAAATGCAAACGTTCGAAATCTAGCTAACCACCACAAATAACTAGAACCTTATATTTCGGGAGAAAAGGATCCGTCCAATCTTGAACAATAAATGGGAAAACCGTGTTTAGGTCATTCTTCATATCATCCGTTGTCTTTCGCAAAGAAAACATAAAAATGCGGTTTCCAAGATCGAGTAGCACTAATGCTGTCACATTGTCAGAAAAAAATCATTTGTCAAGGTATATTAAATAGATGACGTTCATTTCAATGTTTAGTGGTAATGACTAGGGGCCCCTCTTAAAGGCTGATAATCGAACTTAGTCTGCGAACTTCGAGTACGTCACGAGTGAAAGGCGTTCTATTTGTACATGCATTCAACTTTCAACATTAATTGTTGTTTTTTTCGGCTTCCATGTCAATTTGTTTCCAACGAAAAAGCATCGGCAGCTCATTGACATAAACAGAATTCTGACAATGTGCAAAAGCATTCATATCACTCCTGTTACTGGCAAGCATTGCGAACACCGGATTCTGAATATCCACATATTCCTCAACCATCAATATTGTATTCCCATGTTGGCTGAATCACCAAATCTATCGCTATTGCTAAATCGTTGCGCAGTTTATTCAACAGGAAAAAATTACGTAAGGTGAGAAATATCAGCAGATATTAAATTACTCCGGAATTACCGTTCGTGATAAGTGCGCTTTGGAACAATAATTGACAGTCAGCACCGTTTGTTCATCACAGAGTCCTCTTCAATCTTCAACCGACTGACCGGCGACACATTAAACTAAGATGAAGCGACGATCCTTCCAATGCTGCTCACTGCAAATAAGTATTGATAGCGGCTTATGGTCCACGGATTGTTCACAGGCAGTGATAAAAGCTGGTTGGGTGCCCTCGTGGTACTTGCCTCATCAATACAAGTCTTACAGAAAAAGTACCACAAGTGTTGTTTGGTTGTCGGCTTTCTGGTGAGTCTTGCCCGATGTCATCCCACATAGTTCTCTCTATGGTTAGGACTTCTACGGTTCCGTAAAACCAAAATGGCAGGAATATATGTCATTGATCCCGTTAATCACAGATATAAAATTAATATGTGTTAAGAATTCTCTTCTGCAAGAGTGATACATGTATGGATGTTAACTCAAGAAATATTACAAGCCCCACCGAGAGGTAGTTTTCAACTGTTCTTCAACGCTACCACTCCTGCCACATTTCCTAAGGTGATAGTTAAAAAGCAGAAAAGTGTTGACGTTTTTGTTTGTTTTTGGTTTTGGTTTTATGAAATATATATATATATATTACATAGATAAATAAAAACAGAATGCCTTTTTCTCCAACATGTTTCGTTCCTTACTCTTCAGGGAGATTGTAGCGGTTACAGTATGACGTCATTACATATATATTGTGACGTCACAATAGGGACAACATTCTAGAGCGACAAGGTCACAGCTTGCAATGGTTTAACATTGGTTTGAACTTGTCTATGAAGTAGTGTTCTTTTAAAATTCCTTTTACTTTGTCCGAATTTTGAACTTGATAAAAAGGAAATATTGTAAATTTAACATCGTTTCCTTTCGCACAGACATCTAGATGTTCACTCAGTGGGATACATCGGGTTTCAGGACACTTTATTTGTTGTTTGTGGACCCGGGCTCTTAAATGTTCTGATTTACCAATATACTGTTCATTACAGCCTGTGCATGTTATGACATATATTATGTTTTTGCAAGAGCAGTCAAAATTCTGTTTTACATAGAATTCTCCGTGCCTCGTGAAAGTTACAGAGTGTCCTTCAACAATATGTCGACACGTTCCACAGTTACCTCTGTTGCATCTAGACACAGTAGGATTTGATAAATTCTGTTTCTTTAAAATAAATTTGGCTTTTGTTAGTATCTTTTAAGATTCTGATTTTGTCTTATATATATATATATATAAAATATGAGTCCAGATATTTCTTCTTGTCAAATCTCCTTTATATCATTAAGATCTTTCGCCGTTCAACGGCTCTTCAGGTGTACAATGAAAGCTGAGTGTCGTCATAGGCGACACATAACGGTAATAGCTATGTCGTCATCATGCGTATGACGTTAAGCAGTTAGTGACAATAGAGGGAGACGTCCGTAGTCATGGGTGACAGTAAGGTTACACTTTTATGGTCATCGCGTTTTGACCCATAAATACAAAAAGGTCAAGATAAATTAACTAGGCAGCAATAATGGAACAAAGCCTTTGTCCATCTAAATATTCAAAGATGAATATGTGGAAATAAATGACACACCTCGATATGGAACTTGTTCAATCATTTAGACTGTAAATTTACATTTTGTGAAGACAAATTATTTACTATCAAAACCAACATTAACTGCCGCAGCAAAAATGTTATGTATGTTTTAACATGTGCGGGATGTGGTGAGTATATATTGTAGAAACTGGAATGCAACTAAAGGACCGAGTCACTGTACACAGACAACAAATTCGAGATCCTAATGTTCGATGTATAAATGTAAGCAAACACATTGATGAATGCGGGAAGGGCCAGTTTACTGTCTTTCCGTTTTATCAATTGTTTAACAATGATAAACAATTACGGATGGAAAAGAACAAATGTTCATAAGGCTGTTTAAACCTAAGTTTAATACAAAAGTATAATTTTGTAACTTTCTCAATGTAACTCAGTATGTATTTGTGCACTAAAACCATAATGCATACACGTCCAAGAACTATTGTTTCTAACCTGGCGTCAAAAACACGATGACGTCACAAATGATGTCACTGACAGTTATGACTACGTTTGACGTCTCCCTCTATTGTTAACTGCTTAACGTCACGCATGATGACGACATAGCATATTACCGTTATGTGTCGCCTATGATGACACTCAGCTTTCGCCGCTAGTCACAACTCTGAAGAGCCTTTGCAGATATAAAGGAGATTTGACAAGAAGGAAATATCTGGACTCATATTTTATTTATATATATATATATATATATACATATATATATATATCCTACCAACCTTAGTGTTAGTGTTGTCGGGCTTTGGTGGGATTGGTTTTTTGGGTTTTTTGTTTTTGTTTTTTTATCCTCCAACCTTATAAAATATTCACAGATTAAGGGTGTTTTTATAATTAAATTTTATCAACGACCGAAGGTCGTGCTAAAACAATTCTTACCAACTGAAAGAAAGGTCAAAGGACGATAGTAAGTAATTGCATTCCCTTACAATGGCTTGTTAATTTGGACACACACGGATAAGTAAAACCTTTGCTGTTATTTCGTTAGCTGAGAAACTAATTTGACATCCCCACGTAAACTTTGGTGATTATGTCTGTTTGAACTGTAAACTAGACTAGTTGGGTGTTTACTTAGGGATCACGACTTTCGAGTTAGTCATTTGTTGCTGAAAATGTTATTGTGTACATTTCAAATTAATTATTTTTTGGGAAGTTATATGAAAAAAAGCCATCTCTAATTAAACTTGCCAGGACTGATGCTGGTGGTATTGTTAGGTGCCTTGTACTATTTATTGAACACATTTGTCCTAAACAAATAAATATCATGTAATGGGAGTCTGGTTATCGATCCCTTCATGTCAACTGTGTGGGAGGCTGTGTATCTGTGTGTCAGTGGTGTATATGGGGTGGGTAGGAGCGGAGGGTGGAACTCTGTGTGTGTGTGGAGGGGGAGGGGGTGGGTGCGTGTGTGTGTGTTTGAGGTTGGGGAGTATATAAGCTCTACATAACCCCCAAATCCACGGAGTTGGTGAACTGTTGCTTTCATGATCTCGACTTGATCACGGTGGTCGAAACATTTCGGATGTGGACTTTTCTTCTTGAAGGTCGTTTTGGTGACACGGAGCCACAAACCCAATGCGTACAAGGTACGCTGTTAAGTTAACCTGGCATGTGATTTTTTCCTTACAGTTTCAGACCGATATCTCACTTTACGAAAGATCAGTTTGGTATAGAATATTTTATTGTCCACCTGCTGTTTCACAGCACCTTGGTTCTTGACGTGTCAGCCTGCTTCAGAAATCTCATAGCATCGTTTGACATGGATAGGGTTCTTCACACAGGGTTTAACACCACGTCCGCCGTGGCCTCAGCATTCTGGCTCTTCTACACAGTGGGCAGATGTATCCCATCAAGGTTACCTGATTCCATTACATCCGTTCATTTAATTTCCGTCTGCTTTGTTTGGATGTTTATTGGGACAGTTATCCTCTTTCTGTGTATCAGCTACGGCCTGGCCCCAGCGTGGTGTTCTTGTTCTTGGTGTTCTTGCTTTGTTTACTGATCCCCTGTACACTTCACTCTTCAAGTTGGCCAGACAATATGCTCCCCACTCTCCTGGACTAATAACGCTTCTTACCCCAAAGAGCTGTCTTGAACTGCGTGCAAATGTGTTGAGGTGTGGAAACTAGACCGTTTTACTTGTACTCCAATGAATAATCGCTAAAGTACGTCAGTGGCAAACAACACACAATATGCCAATGAAATCATATGACCTCGACTACTTATGTCCTGACTGCGGTACAAAGAGCACCTACTACTCTGAGCAAGTTTGTTGACACGGACGTTCAGCGAATATCACGTCATGTCTAATCATGTTCTTATAATTAAGACAATGTTATTCTTAATTGCAATCAAACTTGAGAGTATAACCAGGGAAATAAGTCAAAACCATCGGGAAATGTTTGTGTGATCTAAGGAAGTTCCAAGCACGTCACCGCATGATGTTAGCCCATAGCATCCTTCACTGTGGAACTTTGCTGAACTGAATTGTTCAGGTCAAAATCAACGAATTTCACGATCGCTATCACAGGAATACATACGTACACAGTATCGTATTTGCTAGAGTCTGGTTTTCTCCAAGTGTTCATTACCTGAATGGATGCCGTGGGGTAGCCTAGTGGTTAAAGCAGAGTAAAATAAACTCACTTATTTCCTAAAAATAAGTGAATTTCGATCATACCAGATTCAACTGAAGAGCAGCAGAGCAAGACGTATTTTTCATGGTTGATATTTCGACTGAACCTTGTCATCCTCGAGAGATGATATTTGTAATTATGGTGTTACAGCCGTCTTAAAATGTGCTCACCGTATTCGAAACTTCAGAGCCATGGATACATGTATGGGTGAATATATGCGTAGTTCTGCCATGTACACTGTATTGCAAAAAGGCTATTACTATTGAGGTTCATCTTGATAAGTACCTGATCGAGCTCCTCACATTATTCAACAATCTTCTAATGCAGGACTATCTCATTATGAATGGCTCGTGCAAAATCATTCAACATATTTTGAATGAATGAGATAAACTTGAATGGAATCGATTGAATGGACAGGTACTTTCTAACATTGCTTTATACATTTAATTGTACAATATTCAATTAGTATTTCCTTGTTATCCTTTGACATCGTCGGTATTACATACACGAGAATGGTTACAATGTTAACTAGTCATCGTTATATTTGGCAAGTACTATTCCGATGCATCCATGTTAGTTCAAACTTCATACCTCTATACGAATCATTGAGATAATAATATTTGTCTGAAGGAGTTATTTTGCTAACCGAGATACTGTTTGAGTAAGAATGTCCCTGACAGAACTCCAACCTTGGTTGTCATTGAATACTTGTATATCATTTTTTACGGGACGATTATATTTTTAGTTCCTGTGACGATGTAAATGATGGATCTCCAGAAGCAGTATTTGTTAACCTAGATATTATTTCCGCAATCAGTAGGTACATGGAAGACTGCTGAACTCGATTCCAATCTTGGTAGTCATCGAATGCAGGACGATTATATTCCAAGTTACAATGACGATATTCAGTGTGTTGTAAATGGTGGATCTCCTGAAGTTGTTACTGACATAGATATCATATCCGTAACGTGAAGGTCACTGTGGAATGTTAAACTCGATTCCAACCTTGGTAGTCATCGAGTGCAGTTGTATCAAGTTTTATGGGACAATTATATTCCAAGATACTATGACGATATTCAACGTTTTATAATGGTTGATCTCCTGAAGCAGTCTGTGACATAGATACTGTATCCGTAACGTGAAGGTCACTGTGGAATGTTAAACTCGATTCCAACCTCGGGAGTCATCAAATACAATCATATCAATTTTAAAAGGACGATCATATTCTAAGTTCCTATGACGATATTCCGTGTTTCCCCTGAACCGGTTTATGTTAACACAGATATTATTTCCGTTATGAGCAAGTCATTGTTGGAATGTTGAATTCGAGTCCAGCCTTCAAAGACATCGAATTTTATGATATCAAATGTTACAAGACGGTTGCATTCCGAGCTCCTTGATGGCATCCGTTTTGTAAATTGAGTAGTTCCTGATCTTAGTGATACAATTCTTTTTGAAGCGACATCACTGCGTATCTACCAATGAGCACTCGCTGAGCAGATCACACATGTTGCTGATGTTGTGGTGTGAAGATGCAAGTCCTGGTGACGATACCAGTGTTTGGGCAGGATCAGAACCTGGTCAAGATACTGAGCGAATCGGAACCCATATCACAAGACTTGCCATTCGTCGATTTCCAAAAGTGTTTGTGAACGGTAATAAAGTATTAACGGCAATTCTACCATGACTTCAGTAAATTCTGGATTGTGATTGGTATTTAAAGTCATTCAGAGGTATATTAGCACGTTATATACCTCTGATTTTCCAACACAGTATGTATTTATATAAATATAAATAATGCGGTTATGGTAGAATGGAGATGCACATAGGCGGATACTGTGTGTGTGCGTGCGTGCGTGCGTGCACACACACACACACACATATTATTTTTTCCCTGAACGTTGAAGGCAAATAACCATTGAAACTCTAGTGAAAATGAGTGAAATTGTTGAACACAGTATACCTGCATACAATGCACAGTCGTTTAACCAAAGATAACACATTCACGATAATTTATGATTCCTCATACGACTTAATAATTAAAGTCCTAAGGTTGCTGTTCTTCGGGAAACAGCAATATGATACCTCATCAAAACAACATTCTGTTTCAAGCTGCTGAGATGACACCACATACATCGCCACGTGAGTTTCCCGGAATACTGGTAATCACTGGATGACGTTCTTTCGGTATCACTCGGTGTATAATGCTTATGAAATGAGATGTGTTAGCGAAATGAAAATTTAAATATCATGGAATTTTCCCAAGGAGACTTTTAAAAGTTGTGCGTGAATTAATCCTTCATGAGAGCTGAACCAGCGATTTTCAATTCAAAATAAAACTGATAATGAAGGATTGGCTTGATATATATCATTAGCGGCTCGAGGAATCAGTGCAAGTGTTTGGATAATAGTCTTTTTCTATCTGCGATGAATGGATAATTCAGATAAAATCTGTTCATGGTCGAGCTTCTATATTGTCAAGCACAAACGACCAGCGAAACATGAACGCCCGTATCGTAACTCTGTACTGTTAAGTAGACAAGTATATCCATTTGTGTGTGTGGCATTATAGTGTATGGCGGCACATGTCCTCCGATATTTTTCTGTCGTCACAAGGGGACAAAAGTGAAAACGAATGCAGACAAAAAACTGTTATGAAGACAATTGCCTGATATGCAAGCAGAGTATATTTTGCTTTAGATATATCATTAAGTGAGATCAATAGTGATATTTATAAATACATTCAGCTATTCGTATGACTGCGCCACATATTGAAGACACGTGGAATTTTGTATTCAGGTAAGACAGCCCACGTAATATGCCCTATAAAAATCTCGTCTATAAAAAATGTCAGTTGCTCGTTTCCTTGCACGCAGGATCAATGTCCACTGAATCCTGATACCATAGATGTGTCATCCATTTCTCGTCTAAGGCTTTCGCGTGTTGTCCTGATAAATGTTTTGATCAATGTGGAACACGTTTAGCTATTATCGCGTTAATGTATAATATGCTGTCACCGTGTGTGAGCGAGTGCCTTTAGAAGTCTAGAAAAAGATGTTTCATGCCAGTACCTTTCATTGTTTTAATCTCCAAATGTAGTATCATTTTTATCAGTTACTTCACACATGCCATCAAGATTCTGAAACTTCTTAAATACAATGCCCTTCATAAGCATCACTACAGTACTTATGTTTTAAAATAAAGTGATATAAATAAGGCTTCATACGAAGCATGTTCATGTGAATTAAAAAACAACAAACTCGTCAATACGATTCTCTTTTGGCTTGACTCTAAAACCCGAATACAGGCCCATACCTCTTCCACTGAATTCCAAAGCGATGTTACAGTGTTCAGCAGATATACCTAGCAGTTCAAGCCTCAAAGTGTGGATTCTGAGACATTGCATCTGTGTGATTTGTTTTTGCCCAAGTACAGTTATGTCTAAAAGATCAGTTTTTACTTTGTGCACCAGCTTCTTATACTAAAAACGTAAGCAAAATTGGATCCATTGGCCATCTTAACAGTAGGTGTTGTGTTCTATCTAACGAACAATGTTTTTTCAGTAAACCAGAGTTTTAGAGGGAAGAGTTGGATTAGTTTCCTAAAACAGGTTTAGATTTATATTACCAATTTCTTGACTGTATATTGTATATCATTTTTAAATGTTTATTTGTATGTGGGTCGGAGGTCTTAAATACAATAAACTCTTTTGACTCTGACTTGACTTGACTGAAACACACATCCATACAGAAAAACATGGCTTTCAAACGCTCTGTGCTTACGACCTGTTGAAAATAGGCTTAGATTGGTCTTCAGCAGCCCATGCTTGTCGTAAGAAACGACATTGGGGATCGGACGGTCAGCCTCAGTGGCCAGGTTAACGCATGCCATCGTATCTCAACTGCGCAGAAAGACGTTCATGGTTGCAATCACGGGCACGGTTTGTTTTGCTCAGAAGAGATAATTGACGTTTTATAGGTGAAATACTAATGTTGTCCCTCGATTTAGATGCGGTGACATTTTATAGTTGTTCGTGATTACAAGGAGGAATATAACTTCCACCTGTGTATTCGCATGTCAATCTAAATGCTTACACCTGACAAACAAGATGCGTCCTGGAAGTTGCAGTTAGAATTGGGGATCACGTCTATGGGTCAAGTTCTTATGGTGACTGACTGACTGACTGAGTTTGGTTTTACGCCACTTTTAGCAATATTCCAGCAACAAAACGGCGGGGGACACCAGAAATGGGCTTCACACATTGTGCCCATGTAAGGATTCGAACCCGGGTCTTCGACGTGACGAGCCAACGCTTTAACCATTAGGCTACCCCACCGCCCGTCCTTTTGGTGAAGTTGTTGGTGGTGGTTTGTTGTTTACCGGCGCACTCAGCAATATTCCAGCTATATGGCGGCGGTCTGTGAATGATCGAATCCGGACCAGACGATCCAGTGATCAACATCATGAGCATCAATCTACGCAATTGGGATACGATGACATGGGTCAACCAAGTAAGGACGCCTGGCCACCCGACCTTCAGTGGACTTATGGTGAGGGTGTGGATAGCGACAATATTTGGTTTATTGTCCTTTAAGAATTTGGTTAATTGAAGAAGATGAGTTGATTTTTAGAAGTGTAGACATATCAGCTTCTTTCATACGTGTGAATGCACACGGAACTGTAACTGACAACCCTATGCTATTAGCCGTGATATCTTGTAATCAACATTGACGTAGACGTTGGTATTCGCACCTTCACCACATCTTTCGAACTGATTGCATTTGCAGCAGCGACAACAATGAGTTGGTCCTATCATATTTAGTTGAATATATTTCAAATACTAGTCAATATTGTTCCAAACAATGCTAATAACGTATGGTTCCTTATCGATATAGTTGACGTCTTTATGAGATTTGACGTTTGAGAATTTCCTCTTAAAGAGTATATACTTTGGTCTTGGGAGAGCGATGAGAGCAATGGTTTACGCGTTCTGTAAAACTGTTCCATTCATATAACGGTATGGACACACGACACATGCACGTAGTTTATACATGTGTGGCAACCACGCACTTTAACAAATCTACCCTACCGTCCCTTTCCAACAAGATAAACACAACAGGCTCACGATGCAGATGTGTTATCTAGTTTGCCATATGAGAGTAGAGATTCCGAGGGCGGCAACAAAAAGGATTTCCTTCACAGTGATTAGAGTGATTGAACGTCTTATATTTCACACTGCACTCGACACCCTTTGAAGCTATCTTACGACGGTCTGTAAGTCATCAATTCTGACACAGGCAGACCAGCGATCGGGCGAACCATGCAACAAAACACAACAATGAAACCACCTCATCCAATTTCTAATTGATGCGGGGCATGAAAAGGAGGGTGGGGTTACAGGCGTTGGAATCGGGCACGTTTTATCCTCCTGATCCAGTTTCTGATGATCTTTGGGACTGGTTGATAGGGAGGTGAAATGAGATTAACATGGATGTTTGCGCATTTGGCTGAATGAATTTAGTCACAGTGCTAGCCAAATTGGGAATCATGCCACAGTTTAATATGCATGCCCAATCCAAACACTGATTTCGACCTGACAGTACCCAATATTGTTCAAATTGTGCCAAACATTCTTTTTGAACGATGACGTTATATGTCATCCAGTGAAAACATATTACATAGTATGCATGAAATAACAGACAGAGTCTCATTTACCGTAAAGGACAAAATAGCGGTAAAATTTACATAATAGATGACACCAGGTGTTCGCTAAAACACGTCAGAACGTTTTTCACTGCCCGTAATTTGACGTCATATCAATATATGTTATACTAAAACAATCCAGGAGATCTGCTTTTCTTAAATCATTATACAACGCAGTTTTCTTTGAAACTAGGCATTATTCATTACGTGGAAAATCATTGCTGAAGTAAGTTGACGTTGATTCTTCAGAAACATCTCTCTGTCTCCACTATCAGTCCAATCTAATGATGAGCTGTCTTTGTCTGCATTTCATCTCGGTAGCTGGGGTTATTTTGTATTTATGTCGCTTTGCAATAATGTTTTAATGATGATGTAAATAATCGGAAAATTTGATAAAACGTCTTCGAGTTTTGCTTCACGCCACATCAGAGAAAGTCCATCAAAGAATCACTGCCATTAACTACAGTGCGTGATGAACTTCTCTGAACATTAAATAAACATCACTCGAAAAACAAATTAAATGTGTAATCTACTGAAGCAGCAGTGAGGTTGGTTCTATTGTTCCTTGAACATGTCGATGAATACTGCATGACATGAATTTTTCATAATGCTCATTAAATAGCACTTTACCTCTTTATCGCTTCGCTCATACTTGTAAATCGGATTATAAACATGCAAAGACTATGTTATACTTCGTACACGTCAGTTCGGCTGTTTCCAAGCCACCTTCAGAAGTGGGTATTCACGTTGACTACTCGAGACTAAAAAACTGACATTGACAGGAAGCGGAAAACATTTATGATTCCTTAGATTGTTATTACTGGACGGTGTACGAGTTGGATGCAAACTGAGAAACCGGACTAATTTGAATGTTTGGGAATTCCCAAAGGGGCGGAGAATTTAAGTTTAAGTATCAAAAGCGAGAGTAATACTAATGTTGAACGGTGGTCTTATAGCTGTACATGTTGTAGTAGTAGTAACAGAAAAAGTAGTAGTACTAGTATTTGCAGTAGACGTAGAAGTAGAAGACGTAGGAGTAGAAGTAGTTGTACTCGTAGAAGTAGAAGAAGTAGTACACATAGTAGTACACGTGGCAGTAGCAGTAGTAGTTGAAGCAGTAGTAGTAGTAAAAGTAGTAGTAACAGAAGAAGTAGTAGTAATAGTATTTGTATAGACGTAGTAGACGTAGTAGTAGTAGTAGTAGTAGTAGTAGTAGTAGTAGTAGAAGTAGTAGTAGTAGTAGTAGTAAGGGTGGTGGCTGAATGCGCTGATCCACAGTAGTGGTGGAGGTGATGTTAGTGGTGATCGTGGGTATAGTGTTGGTTGTGATGTTGGTTGTGGTGGTAGCAGTAGGGTTTTTGGAAGATTGGGGTGAGGAGCAGCAGCAGCAGCAGCAGCAGTAGTAGTAGTAGCAGCAGCAGCAGCAGCAGCAGTAGTAGTAGTAGTAGTAGTAGTAGTAGTAGTAGTAGTAGTAGTGGTAGTAGTATCGTCAGCATTTAGAGAAGGCAAAGCATATCTCGACTCGATGCCAAAATGCTGGACGCGACTGTGAGTACAATATCTCACAACTCTGAGGCTTTCGCTCGCTAGTTACGTTCTGAAACCACTGGTTGTAAGATCAATGATATCTGACAGTCACTCGTGTAGTAATCTCGATCTCAGCATCAGGAGTCCAGCACCATATAACATGGGCTTTATCTGACTGCACCATCCCATGTGTCCATCACCCGGCTCCATCACACGCATCATCAGTTGAGTGTCAGTTGTATAATCACGTTAACACTGCAATACAATTCTATAGTCGTTGATACGTCGTCGGGTGTTTGCGTCGTGAGCTCCTACAGAACTGCAACGTGAATTTCGTCACGAGGGCCATATTAAGATTTGGGAATGACGTAACATTTGCACCAAAATGAACTGATCAGGAGTAAGAAAAATTCAACAAACCCTCTTACTGTCAAACTCCCTTGATTTGGTCCTAAGAGTGATTAATGCAGGTGCAATGAGTCTTAACTTTCAGGATTACACCCGTTTTTTCAATTTCACAAATACCGAACGTTGAGAAGGTCATCTAAGAGGGTATCATGTATCTGTATTACCGGGAAGTGGAAATGGAACCATTAAAGATGCTATCGGAACTATGCTATTGGTTTTACGACGCTTTTAGAAATAGTCCAGCAACATCACGGCGGGGAACACCAGAAATGGGTTTCACACATTGTACCCATGTGGGGATTCGAACCCGGGTCTTCGGCGTGACGAGCCAACGCTATAACCACTAGGCTACACCACCGCCCAACAATACATGGGACTACTTATGTGTACTTCATTGTGTACTGAGGCGGTGGGGTAGCCAAGTGGTTAAAGCGTTCGCTCTTCAAGACCCGGTTTCGATTCCCCACATGGGTACATTGTGTGAAGTCCATTTCTGGTGTCCCCCCGCCGCGATATTGCTGAATATTGCTAAAAGCAGTGTAAAACCATCCTCACTCACTCACTCACTCACTCATTGTGTACTGTAGCACATGTAAGTAGAAATTTTCAAAATGACACAAAACGAATTTTACATGATATTGTTATATAACGCCAAACATCTGTTGTAGTAGTATTATAACTGGGTCCCGATCCACAAAGTATTCGTAACGTTACGACGGATGCCAAAATTGTATTGCTAGCGAAAGGCACTCACTCACTCACGCACGCACGCACGCAAGCAAGCACGCACCTACGCACTCACGCACTCACTCACTCTATATCACCCTTACCGTTTATCATTAATTTAGTTTTCAACTTCTGTGCTTTAAATCGCTGATTCAGCACCCATTCAGAGTCGACCTACTTTAACATGAACAACTACTTCATATATGCCTGCTTAAAACGATTCTCACTACGTTGTAAATTTCATTCGAAAGGTCTGAACGACACGTGATAGTGTCCTGTATTCTCCCGATATGGTTTTATTTGGTTGTGTTGGACGATATCACATCGCGTCCTCCAATCAAGTGACATTCAAGTGACAAGGCAATTCTCTCATTACTGACTGACTGACTGAGTTTAGTTTTACGCCGCTTTTAGCAATATTCCAGCAATATCACGGCGGGGGACACCAGAAATGGGCTTCACACATTGTGCCCATGTGGGGAATCGAACCCGGGTCTTCGGCGTGACGAGCCAACGCTTTAACCACTAGGCTACCCCACCGCCCCTCTCTCATTACTAATGCTCAGGGGATCCTGTTTGAGTTGTCTCAGCGACTTGAAAACGAATACTAAATTTCAATCAAGCATCATCTGTCCTGCTTCCTCAGCAATAACAGCCTTTGCAGTTGGAGTTGTCAGGAAGGAATGACCAGCTCTACATCGAGTTAATGTGGTTTACGCATCTACAACGTGTGCAGATATTTATCGATTAGTCATCTTCGTCTTTTCCTGTTTGACTTAGATCCTCACCAACAAACCAATACACCTCAAACCAGTGAAGATCCGGGTCAGATTTGCTCTTCAGCAACCCGAGTTTCCATTAAGAGGCGACTAACGGGATCGGGTTGACGGGCCTTGAGGTGTTTCACTGACTTGGTCGGTGTCATTGTGTCCCAGTTGCGTAGAATGAGGTTACGATGTCAATCACTGGAGTGTCTCGTTCAGACTCGCCGTCATATTAGATGGAACATTGCTGGGTGCTGCGTTAGATAACAAGTAAAAGAATGGTAGGCCAGGCATGTCATGCCGACGTTAATGGACAATAGAAAGTCCAGTCCATCTGTGCATTAACCGTTGATTTGAGTTGTCAATATAACGTTTCCTGTTAATGGAACTTTCTCCGACTACATTGTGAAGATTTAAGGTCCTTCAAACCATGTAACTTGTAGATCCAACGTTCACGGACAATGTTCCTGACCAGGACCAGACCCCGCTGAAAAACTGGTGCCATATCAACAGCACGTAGTTCGTTCGCCTCCAGATTCTCAGCACCTGCACCTGTCCACCTCATTGTCGGATCTTAAGTCATGTTACAGCAATGGTCTAAATGCAAAAACGCAAACAACTTCGGGAGATCCAGCATGTTTTAATTGCATTCTTCTCCAAATCGAATCGTCTTGTTATACTTTGTTTTATTGCAATTAATGACAACCTTGTCTAGAATCGATGTTCTCATATTACGGCTTACCAATCCTTTCAAAATCTTTCAAAATCGACCAGGTGTCTTCCATCTGTAGATTCATATAAACATCTTCAATCATACGTTATTACTTTGGTCATGAACACCAGATTTTCAACGATTATGACTTTTATGACACCTATGACGGTCGAACAGGTTTTACAGAAGCGGTAAACGTCAAAACCGGGGCAACTTTTAGGGACTTCCGTCCAACATTAGGCTGACAGGACGTGATATATTGGCCACTGCACTTGGAACCAAAAGAACTCTATAAATCTCATTCAGTACTGACATGCAGTCGAAGATTTTTATCACGCAACAGAAGCAATGGCGGATCTTATCAGACTGGCTGTAGATCACCATGTGACATTTTGCTGCAGTTTGTAACCCCTTCTGTCTGTCAGAACTCTAGGTCGGAGCGAACACGCGGAAGTCCTTCTTTCGTCTGTATATACGTCTTGTATCGTAGATTTGCTGCATGACAGATATGTGTATACTATACATCCTTACTAATTACTTTACGTTAGGGCAGAGAATGTTTGTCGAATTGTTTCTGTAAGCTCATCATGTGCGAGTGATAATTTCAACAAACTTTCGCGAAACATGTTCAGCCATCGCGAAAGAATTCAACCATTCTTTTGTAAACAGAAGTGCCAAGGCTCACAAGCAGAGCTGTGGTGCTGATAAACCACAATCTCCTACCCAGAGTTCCATGCGGCCAGCCAGCAAAGTACCTCTGCCACAGGCCAGAAAAATGTGACGATTCGTCACATCTTGCACCGTCCATTCAATATAATATACATATTTCTTAACTCTTTTATTTTTGACGAGCCTAAACATCTAATCAAACATCTTTGATAGAATGGCTTAGTTTCACTGAGAAAATATCCAAAAACATGTAACACTATTTCGATTTGCGTAGCGATCCTTTGTTTACATAGGTTGTACGGCTCCACGTGCTGTCATCGAAGCCGACGGAGAGCAAACGATGCAGCCAGTTTGCTATCTAAATATGTACTGTCATAGACCTAACTGTCGCAGTTGTGGAAGAATATATATGTAACAATGTAAAACATTATGAAGAGCGCGCCGAAAAGCTTTCGTGAGTCCAGTCTCTTCTTAGTATGAATATGCGCGTTTGATTACAAACAAGAGAAAAGTCTGGTCACGTGATATGCAAATTAGCCTGTGGCAGTGATGTTATGTTAAGTCATCGCTGTGCCGGAGTGTGGATAAACCAATGATGATAAGGTAACATCAGTCACTATACGATGTTGGTCTGCTTAAAGCGGCGTAACTCTGCACAGCGACCTGATTGGTTGTTATTAGACCCCCGGAACGTGTGTTAGAAATGCAATGAAGAATTCATAAAAATCATTTTATTCTACACCCACAATCAACAGGTTCGACTGAGTTCTCTATGACCTAAAATAGAAACGACAAACCCTTTCCACGACAGTAAGAACTCGCTGCTAAAATCAGAGTCGATTGTCCAATTCTGACTCTATCACGAGAATACACGTGTTTGTTTGATGTCGCATTCACCGGTATCACAGATGTACAAAGTGGCCTTGAATGAGTGAGTGAGTTATTATTTAACGTCACATCGGCAATATCTCAGCCATATCGTGACGAAAACAATTTATACAATATCAAGAGAAAACATTTTGAAGATTAAAACCTGTCGACGATGGACAGTAAAAATACTAGAGAATCACAGATATGAATAAAACTAGCGAGCAAAGCTAAACAATTTCAATTAAAGAGGACAATACAGTATTAAACACGGGCTATAGGTCGCCAACAACTGACAAGGTGGCCTGGAAACAATCGTCTGGATCAGACAATTCAGTGATAGACAGCATGTCATGGTGTATCTGTAATTCCTCCATGATTGTGAACAGTTACCTGTACAGTTACATCAGTGTTACTTGTTCGATCCATGTTCCAGTGAATTAACCCTTGCTCAGTATCAATAACAACACCAATATCGGGATCTGTAATCTCAAATCAGGCAGAGAAGTAATGTATTAGATATTTTATGAGATTGTTCACCACTTTGCCTTTTTATATAGGCAGATGTTACCCTTTGAATGCGTGTAAAGCCTCATATCAGACAATAATCACATATACCTCGTAAATTCCCTCAGCTTCAGTTATTGAATACAGCATCCAATATAGCATCCACGATAACTGTAAATTTGTATTAATTTATTAAATTTGCAGTATTCCACGTAACCCAACGTAATTGAGTCTAACGGTTATACTGAAGTTATGGGACAAAATATCACCCAGAGTAATCATGCATGTAAAATTCATTTATTATCCAATGGATTACATTCGATCGAGCATGAAAAGTGCCTGAAATCTGAAAATCCTTATCTCAACATGTATTGGTCAGTAAGAGGACGCCCGTCTATGGTTGTCTTGTAAAGACATGCGACATCAAGATAAATCTATTTCGGGGGCAGCTAATCTGTTGATGTGGCGCCCAGTGAAGTCTGTCTCCCCCAATATAGATTGATTAGTGCATTAGAGGAAGGTGGTGATTACGTCCTGACCGGTGGGGCTGGTTTCTCAAAGGAATTGTCCACTTAATATGTGTCGGTCTGGCGCGGTCTTCACTCAAGGTGATGAGCTAAACAGACTTAAACCATTGATACGTGTAAGATCTACCTCATCGTACATCATTACTTGTTTTACAGCAGTAGGTTATCGTTGTCTGACGTCTAGTACAAAGCTTGAAGGTGGCCTCTTAATAGTAATCCTTGGAAAAGAGCATTTTTCATAACGTCAAATAGATCAAATCTAGTTGGAGCTTATCTTTCGAGTACTTAGATTATATGTAGTTGGTAGACAGAGATGACATTCATTGTTAGATTGAACAGAAGAGCGATCTTGAACACAGGATCCACTTGCACTAGGGTTTTAGCACTTTAATGATTGCTGGTCCAAAATAATTTATTCTCTTCTATTGTTTGCACTCTGAACTGGACACACATGTGACTTGTGAAAATGCCTTTTCAATTTCAGTTCAGATCTAATCATAAAGATTAAGAGTGACATGGAATCTATACGTAAGACTGTTAGACACGGATGTGTTCAACTTCCCAAATCTATGGAATCCTGGAAGGGACATTATAGCGTTGTCGCACTGTCGCGTTGTCGCCCTCTCAAATACAAGCAAAATGAGGCAAACTTAACCAAAGCGCGACAATGCGACAACGCGACAATGTCCCTCCTCGGATTCCATACAAAACACAACAGTTCTCTTAACTTTATATTCCAACAACACAATGTGATTTTTCATTCCAGTTAAATATTGTTGTGTTGAACATCGATGGGTCGAACGTACAGGTGTTTCGAAGAAAATGTTTTGTCCCTATATATTCAGGAGATAACATACTGTGTTGGAACATCAGTCGTATAAAACGAAATTATAATAGCTCTAAATTTGATTTAAAACCGAACGAAATTATAATAGCTCTAAATTTGATTTAAAACCGAACGAAATTATAATAGCTCTAAATTTGACTTAAAACCGAACGCGTAGCGTGATGTTTTGAATATAAAATTAGAGCTATTATAATTTCGTTATACACCTCTTATTTTCCAACACAATATGTTTACCTCCATTCTACCATAACCGCTTTTTAAGATTATGAAAAGATACATACTGTGTTGGAAATCAGAGGTATAGAACGTGGGTATATACCACTGAATGACTTTAATTAACCACTCACAATCCAGTATTTACTTAAGTCATGGTAGAATTCTTGTTTAGTCATCATTTTGCGGGTGTGTCGAACCTCGGTTAGCTCAAATTATTTACGTAGGCACCTTAATTGTAGACATGTGTGTACAGGTGCTTGTAACCCTAGCAAGAATATGAAGCAAGTCAATCAAGTGTTCCTTAAAAGTAGAGATTGTCATCAGTCACTGGTTTGACAAGCACATATCTATTACGTATCGACTGATGTTATGTAGCTGGTGCACTGCTGTTTTCGGTGTATTTCTACCTTGATTAACTCTATATAACACGGACTAGTCACAACCTTTCCATAATCACACAAAGTGTAATGCATGCACATGCATGCACATGAATCAATGAGTGAGTGAATTTAGTTTTACGCTGCACTCAGCAATATTCCAGCTATATGGCGGCGGTCTGTAAATAATCGAGTCTGGACCAGACAATCCAGTGATCAACAGCATGAGCATCGTTCTACGCACTTGAAAATCGATGACATGTGTCAACCAAGTCAGCGAACCTGACCACCCGACAAGCATGGGTTACTGAAGATCAATATTCTAACCCGGACCTTCACGGGTCACATGAATCAGTATCAAAAGGTAATGATAACGGGTATTTGCCAAATGTGGGCGTACACTGTCCCACTGACTCCCGCCGTGATATTGCTGGAATTTTGCTAAAAGCGGCGTAAAACTCACTCACTCACTCACTGTCCCACTGTGAAACGTTAAGTATATACAACTTGCAGAAAAATGCCCCCTACCTACCCCCACCCCACCCCCCTGACAAAAAGGAAAAGAAAAGCGGATACCGCACATGGAACAAAGTACGGAATTGAGTCGGGCATCAGTTATTACGAAAAGTATTACGAAAATACTTTTTTTCGTTTTACTAAGGCTTTGAATGTCGTACAGATTTAACATGACACGCTCAGCAAGCACAATAACAAGGCAATAAACGATCTTGTTTGAGAAAGTTCCACAAAGTAAAAAGATAGCTTTTATTAATAAATTAAAAATAACAAACGGCGTTTTTACATTTCAAACATCTGAACACAGTTTTCAATCTACAGATTTATCAAGTGTCAAGCGACACACGTTGAGGGTGTTTACAACGTTGTCGTTCAGAAGAAACTAACACTGACTTCTTACCAACCCCAAACAGAACAGACAGAGCGTCGGAACCTAAATGGTTGCAGAATCATGATAATGGAAGAATATCTTCAGTCATTAGGTATATGTTTACTGGTGAATACATTTACTCTTTCTCATCTAATTTGTCTGAAGATCGTTCCTGAAGGATATTTCGGTCTGACGCCTAATTTCAGAAAATACGTTGACTTTGATCATACTTGATTTGACGGCCTTATCAGCTCAATGTGAGGTGCCTTTTAATGTTAAAATTCAAAGGGTGAGAACAGTAGCAACCGCTCCTGGAGGGATTCATCACTGGAGTCACGTGTAGTACAAGAATACCCACATATTGTACTCCAGTGGACGAGCAGACATCTGCCCCAAGAGGGGTCAGTGGTTCCATCTTCATCACTGGGTCACACTAGAAAACCATTAAAACGTTGGTACTTGATGTTTTCCTTCATGACGCTAAACCAGGAACGGGTGGGATCGGAGTTTGGTAAACAGCGGCATTGTACATTTGCATTTCATTTCATTAGACTAGCACTGAAAACAGCATGAGTCTGGATTTGAACAGTCACGCAAATGAACATGCTTGCGAATGTAAAACGCTATTTCTGCTCACCTCAGATTACTTCATTCCTATACAGACAACCTAGCCATTAGGTTCAGTGAAAGTAAAAACTGAGAACTACCGATATGTTGGATGTGTTCGAACATTTGGATATGCTCTGAGAGGCTCTACACTGATCTGTGTTGCATCGACTGTACTTTAGTGTCCTTTATATGGGGAGGTACAGACACTCCTTGATTTGCAGAATTCCGTTGTTGTTTACCAGCATATCAGGCTTCATCATTCGAGACGTTTCTGCATGGGACGCGTTCAGGCTCTTTGTACCAGTGTACAAATGACACAAAGGATTAAGTCTTATCTAATTTGCAAGTCTCTATAGTTCCTGTTAACACCAGCAACGTTCACTTATCTGTATTCCATAATCGAGACAACCCTGTTTCAACACAATCGACAGTGACAAATATCTCTACAGTTTTATAGTTTTATGTTTTAATGCTGCCATTTATACGACCAACTGCATTTGCTTAAGTGACTGTAAACCTAAGAAACTAATGACTATATATTGACCATTTGGGGTCATACGGTCATCGATAATTGAGTACTGTGGGAACCAATTTCTGGATTTACATTTGCGTCTAAATTTGACCAATCCGGTAATTGCTGTGGGAATATAACCAATGACATCTCATTGAATGTTTACATTACCCATGCACTATGTTTCATTCTATCATAAGAATCCATTGTACTGCATAGCCGAGGACAATAATAATGGTATACAACACTAATGCTGTTCCACTGGTGCAGCCAATTACTACGTACATCTAACACGTCGTGACCCTGACAAACCAACAACTGCCGGTGCAGTCCGGGCAGTGATTGTAGTAACAGCCAAGGCGCCATCTCATGGGACACCGTCGTTAATTACCGGTCATATTGCAAATGACAGCACCATCGACAGTTGTCTTTGAGAGAATGCTTTCAGGAACAGAGAGGCCCTGGTTGCATGCCGACGTTTTGAAACTAGGACGAGTCAGTCGTATTAAGACGACACTTCTTTACCATTATCTATCTCTTCGGGAAAAGGCACCAATCTCTTTCAATGAAATGAGAATACGACGACAGTCCGCTGCCTCTGATAACATGATACGTTAAAGAGGGCAGAGTAATTACAAAAGGGAAATCATTAATCCCATGAACAAAGATACACCCTCTTCGGGTGCCAACACCTATTTCCAGTGATCTTTCATGCCATTTTCACTACTGCCTTGCTTTTGACTCTCATTGTAATATACTAACCTCTTTCGGCTCACCATGATTTGATGTGTACTATTAAGTCTGTGATACCTTCAGTAGAGGTAATATTTCTGGATATGGTTGTCTTTTAGCATATAAATAGCTAGTAGTACATTCAGAAGAACATTCGTATCTGTTTTACCTTTGGATCACGATGGATTCAGGTTCGTCCAATGGTCGATACTTTGTTCGCGTTTAAAACTCTCATTAAAATAAGAAAGAGGTACAACTTGATATATCACCGAACGCTGATAAAAGAGCTGGAGTGTCATGTTTCATCCTGTTTTGTAGTTACCCCACCCGTGACAATCCGGGTTAGAATTGGTCTTCAGTAACCCATGCTAGTAAGAGGCGACTAACGGGATCGGGTGGTCTTGTTCGCTGACTTAGTTGACACAGGTCATCTCTTCCCAATTGCGTAGATCCATGCTTATGTTGTTGATCACTGGATTATCTGGTCCAGACCCGATTATAATTTGCTCGAGCATGAAGACAGTATTGTGTAGTATGCAATGGTTGCTAAAATGTGCTGTGTACCATTATTTTATCCTGCATGAAATATTGTTAGGGACATACTCCCGTTTCTCTCTTCATCGCGACTTCTACCACCGCAAAACCAATTCACAAGGCAGGAGAATGCAAGATTCGCTGAAATCTCAATTTGTCGCAACATGTCATGTTTGCCATTTGAGGGGGAGGGAGGAATATGACAGCGGTTAAATGCCTAAACGTGAAGAAGATGGCGATTATCACTGTCCTTTAACAGTATGAAAATGAACGTCCCCTAGCATCTACAAAATAGATTTTCCAAAAATATCAGAAAATGTAGCATCAGGACATTTCCTAAAAACTATAAAACATATGAAAATGTACATATTATGTTCAGCTCTTCCTTTCATACCGGAAAATGATGATTAGAAATCGTGACAGGAAAAAGTCCCAACGGAAGTGCAGCCTCTCCTGTCCCTGGTCCCCAGTCTGGAACAATTGGTCCCATGGGAAGCAAGGTGTTCTGAGGATTGCAGAGGTTTGCCAGCTCGCACCTGTTTCACAGTTTTCTGTATTGTCCTGCGAAAGCTTGCCTGTTCACATCAATTTGCAACCCATGGATACCATCGGAAAGTGCCCACTGATTTTCTGTTCATGATGTGTAAACGCATGATAACGAATATCTAATCGAGAAAAAATCTTGAAAGGGCAAATATTGTTCTTAAAGTTCTGTGTGGTATGTCAGGGCTGAATGTCACGCGATCCATTAAGAAATAGCAGTGCAAGACATTGTTATCGTGTGAAGAGTCTCTGCTGGTATTTAATCAGTTTACAATGGAGTCGTGGTCTTACGTTGCAAAACACAATCCTCCCTTGTAACAAGAAGGTCTAGAAATGCCAAATAACCAGGGCACTATTACGAAACATCCTGAAAAATACCAACAACGGTGTCAGTAAGAGAGTACTTTAGATACAAACATTATTGATAGGATGATGTTCAAGAATGGTGGGTATATGTACAGCTGCTTATATCTATTATAATAATGGCCTTTTGATATTTTTAAAGACTACTTTGAATACGTAATGCTAGATAGTTATGTGCATGACGGGTGGAAGCATGTTGTTCAGATGTAACTGTGCGATGTGTAGAGAAGTAATAGTGTAGAAAGCCTGATGTCATCAGTGGTCCATTCATGTTATATGCACACTTGAAGATCCGGGGTAGACTTGGTCTTCAGCTGCCCATGCTTGTCGTAAGAGGCGACTAACGGGATCAGGTGATCAGACTCGCTGACTTGATGGATTTATTATCGTATCCCAATCGCGTAGATCGATGGTCGTGATGTCAATCAATGGGTTGTCTGGTCCATGCTTATTTACAGACTGCCGTCATATAGCACGTACACAAACGAACATCTTGTCGTTAGACAGCATTTTTGCTCTTTAGGCCAAATGGAATTGTTTCCGCGGATGATAAAGGCTTGTTATTCTCTTGCCTTGATGTTTAACCTGTAAAGCGATTTGTGACGTTTATTTGAATATGTGCAGGTGTGTGACATTCAGGCGGAATTAGTGTTCGTCTAGCCGAACCAAGTTGATATATATGCCATTGAGACGCATGCCTTTCTCGTTTTAATGGGGACAGTGGGGTAGCCTAGTGGTTACCGCGTTTGCTCGTCACGCCGAAGTTTCGGGTTCGATTCCCCACATAGGGACAATGTGTGAAACCCATTTCTGGTCTCCTCCACCGTTACACTGCTGGAATATTGCTAAAAGGGTCGTAAAACCATATTCACTCTCTTAACGTTTAAATGTAGTGTCCAGTGGATGCATGACTGATGGGTTCAATGTTGTTCTATCACGCAGATGCATGGCGAGTCCCCATGATATTAAATTGAGCATAGTCAACACGTTCAGTAACAAGATGGGGAGATACATAACGATTGGGTGATTAATGTGAAGATGTACATTTGCATGGCGTTCAGTTGAGTTCCCACCAAATGATGCCTTGAAGCAAGATATGCGTGTGCATCACTATAAGGCGCTTTACGTGTATGTGCATGAAGTTCAGATACAAAGGAAACTGAAAAAGACGACCATCAATGATAACGATGATCAACCATAAAAAATAAAATTGAAACAATCAATCCCACACATACAATAGGACCTTGATGTCGTTATCCTGTCAACCAACCTTGAGATACTAGCAATTATAGAAACCTTCTACATGGTCTTCCCATTATCTGGGCGTAAGAAATAATGAGAAAACACGAGAAGTGTTGTTGAAGATGTATTGATCCTTGCGCCGAGATGTATGTAACACATTACTCCTACATGACCATCAACTTACTGGAGCCCACGTCGCCAACGACAGTAACAACCTTCCGCCCTTATCACCAGCAACTGCACAATCAGCGCGTTAAGACGAGTCTGAGCGTAGGGACAGGCTGCTTGTATTCTCGCTAACTATCGACTCTAATTTGTTTCAGCATGTCCACAGAGTGGGTAACTGAGTCGGGGTAATAGACAGAAATATTACGCTTGTGTGTCATTAGAAACAGCTCTTCTACATCTTTCTTGATAAAGTAGTACTTGGAAACGATAGTTCAGCTGTATACCTAATTAGGAAAGTTGTGGCGACGGGTTGGTGAATGGGCAAAACACAATGACGTGAGATGTGAGACGGGCTGTGTCTGATGACATGATGGAAGGGGCCTCTGAGGCAAGCTTACGTAATTTGTAAGAAACGTTAAAATGACCGCGAAAGAAGTTAATTAAAATTTCGTTTCAATTACATTTATGGGATTCATATCAAGTGAAATGAGATTTGATTTTCTGACGTAACTTTATTTCTTCACACAGTTCATACTTCTTACTCCCTATGCACAGCCATGTATGTTGCCGGTGGCACAAATAACACCTAAAAAGACCAAGAGAGACCAGGTGTGACGTGAGATTGCCATTTTGTCTGTATTAAATACAGTGGACTGCCAATTAAAATCAAACCTTAGGGCAGGGGCTTAATGTCCCTAACGCTGAACAGTCTTACTGCTGCTGTGAACGCTGCAGAGAATCCCATTGGCATGGTTTCATTTCATTGACTTCTGCAAGCTAGAACGAGTGAGGCAATTTCTACTCAGGCGTGATCACGCGTTAGAAGGAGTCGAATCCTGGTTTTCAGAGTGACGCGCGGATGTTTGTTTAACCACAAGGATTCCGTTGTGCTAAAGGCTAAATAGTATGACTGGATCACTGAAAATCAGTGATGACATCAAGTTCAATCATAATGATTATTAGTATGTTTTCACCTTGATTACAACACGCGTACCGTTCGTTGAGTGCGCGCAAGATCAAAATACAACAGGGACGTTGATGCGACCTTCAAAATAGTTTAACAGAGACCTAAAAAACTTCGAATCTTCTCCATGCAAACTAGTGGTTGAAACGATGATCATGAGAGTTCCGGTAAGATCCCTCACAGTGATACAAACCATTCGCTATATGATAAGAATGGAGATTTCAAATGTCCAATCGCCATTTTCTCTTTACGACGAGTGATATTCCAGCATTTTCAACCCCTGGTGTTAGTATATTGCAACTTCTGAGGTACAGTCACCCTTGGTTTAATTTTCTGACACGTTTATGACCTGAAAAATAATTTTACTATTATATCACTATGTACGAAAGCCCATTGCAGTAAGTATTGGCACACAGGAAAGCAGACGAAGAGATGAAGGTTGGTGCTGACGGTATCTTTTTTACTTGACATTTTGTAAATATAAAATTTGGTATTTGTGGCATTTGTGATCTTGAGCTATTTATCTCAGTGCTGGACAATTTTATTTAGTGTATTTACGTGTAATGCGCAGTGATTCGGAACATTTATGTCAGAGAGGCGTGGCAGTGTGTGTACATCAAAGGCACCGCTTCGTGACGTCATATGATACTTAATTTACGAGATAGCATGATAAGGTGGTTTAAGGTGAAAATGCAGCTACAAAACATAAAACAAACAATCACAACTTTATTGCATCGTATAGCTGTAATACTGCTGAAAGAAATATATGATATATGATATAGTCACAATTGTACACTCCAGTCTGCAGAGATTTCTTATGGATGTGGAAAGGGTTTTGTCGCTTCTATTAAAATGGCAGCTACCTCCGTGACAGCTTCCGGGCTGTGATTGACTTTTAATAAATAATGAGACTGACAGGGTATATTAATCACAGATTATATAGATAAAGAAAGGAATCAATAACGAATACTTACAGTTGTCGGTGGTATGTTTCCGACCACAACACAAACATGAGGTTAATAAGGTGTTCACCAAATCGAATTCCAAAACACAGTTACTTTAAGGTGGAGATATGACAGTTAAGCCATGGGTTAGATGGGACCTTATACCAGGATACGACATGGTGAAGTTGGGACCCTAGACACAGCCGCCTAAATACAGTTACTTCAAGGTGGAGATATGACAGTTAAGCGATGGGTTAGATGAGACCTTATACCCGGATACGACATGGTGGAGTTGGGACCCTAAACACAGCCACCTAAACACAGTTACTTTAAGGTGGAGATATGACAGTTAAGCCATGGGTTAGATGGGACCTTATACCCGGATACGACGTGGGGAAGTTGGGACCCTAAACACAGCCACCTAAACACAGTTACTTCAAGGTGGAGATATGACAGTTAAGCCATGGGTTAGATGGGACCTATACCCGGATACGACATGGTGAAGTTGGGACCCTAGACACAGCCACCTACACACAGAGACCTTAAACACAGCTGTTACAGCATGTTGGAGATGGTACCCTAAACACAGAAACGATGTTGGAGTTCGAAGTCAAACCTTACAATCTAATCTCACACCATTTTTGTTTACATTAGAAAATGATGATATTCCGTCTCTAAACTCGCAGACAACTTACACTTTTATCTGAATCCAGGACTTGTTTACCTGCTTGAGTTTGTCATCATGTCAACTGGAGGGCGGGGACACGTACAAACTTATTGCAATATCTTGTTGTACCTGTTACTTTACAAATTGTTGACCTATAATGTTATTACTATTACAAGACCCCTGAAGATCCGGGTTAGAATTGGTCTTCAGCAACCCATGCTTGTTTTACGAGGTGACTAACGGGACCGGATGGTCAGAGTGCCTGACTTGGTTGACACATGTCATCATATCCCAGTTGCATAGATTGATGCTCATACTGTTGATCACTGGACTGACTGGCCCAGAATCGATTATTTACAGACCGCCACCATATAGCTGGAATATTGCTGAGCGCGGCGTTAAACAACAAACCAACCAACCAGTACAATAGTATATATCATGGATTGTCAAGTACAACATACGAAGATGCATGTGTTAAATCTAAACAATGTTTGCCTCTACAGAAACCTTTATTTGACTAGCTCTTTAAGTTATTCAGTTTACTTCACTCAAATATCATAAATAACTAATATTTCTATTTCAATAGTATGTGTCGTCTGTTGTAAACTATCTGTGACTCAAATGAGTGTAATATAAAACACACTTTATGGATAACAACTTCTTTTTATTAGTGAGTGCGACGTTTCGATACAGATTCTTGTACCGTTGTCAAGCATAATATGCCATTATGCTTGACAACGGTACAAGCATTATGCTTGACAACGGTACAAGAATCTGTATCGAAACGTCGCATTCACGAATAAAAAGAAGTTGTTATCCATAAAGTGTGTTCTATATTGTACTCCCCAACTTCTAAAATGCCACTCAAAGAAGTTAAAATGAGTGTGCAGAGTCCAAAATACCCTCTTTCGATTCACCTGTAAATCATTTAAATTGGTTTACAGAAATAGTAGATATGGCTTAATGAAATGAAGTAGTAATACTGTTAACACTATTCCAATAGCATACAACACCCATTGCAGTCTTACCCTTACAGTTACCAACATGCCTGTGTTGAGACAAAACACTGCCTACCTCTAACGACAAGCCAAGTTTTCATTTCCCCTGCAATTATTATTTCAGTTCAGTCAAGTAGTATTAATGACTCAATGTGTTAATACTATTTAAAACATATATGTCATCTATTGTTGTCTTACTCTGAAATCTATCAAAATGGCTGTGTTGAGTCTAAACATTGACTGGCTCCAACGACAAGCCATGTTTTCAATACCTCTTGAAATCAGTTCAGTCAAGTAGCAGAAATCACTCAATGACATGATCCGGACGTCAAGAACGCAAGAAGCCATTTGGACGAGTTACAACACGTAAAGCAAACCTGGAATGTATGCTAGCGTCTCTCAATCCTCCTTGAATCAGCGCTATAAAATACAGATACGGTCTAATCAATGTTCTAACGTAGTTAAACATTTGGCCATGACATTTGGTTCAATATGTCAATTGGGAACACATGTCTGCCCACTGCGTGCTCGGCACACAAACCACAGTCGTTATTTACAGCGGCTCTACCAACCACCATGGTCAACCAGTGGTTCTCTGGAATTGACAATAATTCAATTATTCTCCTGATTTCGCGTCCGGTGGTCCGGATATGAAGTTAATCATCGCAGTAGTTGGCAAGTCCAGTCAGTGGTCACTACACGGAAGCTATTGTTGACTAGTGGTCAATGCCATGCATCAGCATAACTTAAAATACAGCCTAGTAACGGGAGTGCCTGGTATTTTGCCTCAGGTGGCTTTGGGACTCCTTCATTAATGCGATCTACGCGTTCTTAATTTGATCATTTTAATTAACTATTTAATTAAAGAGCAGACCATATGGTTATAACACAAGTAATTATGTTTGGTGCAGACTCAACTCTGAACTGAACCTCCATTAAAATTACAAGTTTACACTCGATGACAATGTGTCGATGTTTGTGTCAGGTTTGACTTCTAACTTCGTGTGTTAGACACGTGAAGATCCAGGTTAGAATTGGTCTCCAGTAACAAATGCTTGTCGTAAGAAGCGACTAACGGGATCTGGTGGTCAGATTCGCTGACCTGGTTGTCATTGTATCCCAGTTGCGTAGAACGATGCTCATGATGTTAATCACTGGATTGTATGGTCCAGACTCGATTATTTACCGCCATATATCTGGAATATTGCTATCAAACAGAGACACATATACTTCTCATAAATACAGGTAAATAATCAGTGTCTTCAGTAACGGACAAAAGCTGTCTATTCGGGACTGCTCTATAATCCGGACAAACGAGTCGGTCCCTGGCCTTTCCGTAATAGACAGATTTCACTGTAGGTGTTTGGCTATTTTGAATGGATTATGTTTTTTGCTGACCTATTCAAGATTTATACTGTTTTCGAGATAATGCAATGCAATGCCACATACGAACTCTGCACACTGGTATAATTCGGGGTAATAAACAGTCCGCTCCCTGGTCTTTGTTGATCCTTTTTAACTTAGCAGCCTGCGTTTGAATTCAGTACGACAATTTTGTCTGGTTTGTGATTCATACATAGTGTCAGACGTTAGATTCATTCAATGTTGGGGGCTAAGGTGATCCAGACATATAAGTCACCTAACGTAGTGTGCAACGTTCCAGAGTTTCACCAAAGTGTTAACATATCCTGCATGTGTTACTTAAGGGTCCCTCCCTCCCTCACTCACTCACTCACTCAACCCAGTTTACTCACACAACTCCAGAACACGCTTCCAGATACTGCATTTATTGCGACCCACGTACTACAAATTAGTACCCTTAGAACTTGCTTACAACGGTACATTAAGTATTGCTGAGGAACAACCAAATTGGACACAAATCGACGGAATCATTCTGTATTTAGCATAATTACTGTCAGAGTCAGGTGCAAATATGGGGCTAGTAATTACGGTTGTCGTGTTAGCTTTCCTGACTATACATTGATTAACTCCTGTCTTTCGTACCTCAATCTGTCTCCTGAAGATCATTACCATTCTTATCAGAGGGGTAATTGGCCTCGGGAAGATGCTTGCCTGATGTACGTGTCAGGTGGCGTCTTCTTATACCTATCTCATCACGGACAGGGCACTTCGAGGGCATTAAAATTGAGAACGTGAAATTAAGTTAAATGTAATCTTATTCGCCTTTCGTGTACCGATACAGACATCTGCGAAGGTGTTGAGAAAGATGTACTTTGTTTTCTACTAATACAGGCACCTGTAAAGGTGATGACAAAGATGACACCCTGTCCTATCCAATGCAGACATCTGTGCGGGTGTTGACAAAATTGCCATCAGTACAGACATATGTGAAGGTGAAAACTAAGAAGGTACATTGTCCTCTACAAATGTAGACATATGTGAAAGTGTTTCCAAAGGTAGAACATTGTCCCCTACAAATACAAACACGTTTGAAAGTGTTGCCAAAGAAGGTGCATTGTCCTCTACGAATACAAACATCTCTGATTGTGTTGCCAATTTGAAAGATGTCCCTGTGTCGTCCACAAATACAGATACCTGTGAAAGTGTTGACAAATCTGGTAACTATGACAGTGTCGACAAGGATGGTACTTTGTTCTTTTCAAATTAAGACAACTGTGAACGTTGTGAAAGATTGAATTATGCCTTTACAAATACAGATATCTGTTTACAAGTGTTGACAAAGCTGGTAACTGTAACAGTATTGAAAGTAATGGCACTTTGCACTATCTCAGTACAGGCATTTGTGAGGTGAGGTTAGGTGAGGTGAGGTGAACTTGGGTTTAACGAATACTTCGCTCATATGACGACGTGCATGCGTGTGTATGTGGGGCTGCTTGTACTAGCCCAGACTGAAGCTGGTTTTATAGTGCTAGCCCACTGAGATACCATACCGCAGTTAAGCATGAATACCCCACTCAGACACATTATACTGACTCCGAGCCGACCAGTCCTTGTTGTACCCATTAATTCCGAGCGCCAGACAGGGACCAACAAGTACCATATTTTAACGTCTTTTGGTATAACGCGGTCGGGGATGGAACCCGCGACCTTCCGCTCTCCGGGATTTGTGAAAGTGTTGACAAAGATGCTGCGTTGTCCTCTACAAATAAAGACATATATGAAGATATATACTAGGATATGTCTTTGTCTTCTACCAATACTGACATCCGTGGAAGTCGTATAAAAGAAAAGACCTTGTCTTCTACCGAAACAAACCTCTGTGCAGGTGGTGACAAAGATGGTAATTTGATGGACCTCTGTCTATGAACACCATATAAAACCACCAAAATAATGAGTATAATAAAGCCGTGGCCCCTATCAATCACCTCTATGCCCAACGCTATGAAAGTGTCCCAAGGGATTTTACATCATTTACGTGTTTAGGTTTGGGAGTAATAACAAACGAAGGCACATACATGCTATTTTGGTTCAAACCGTATCTCTGTTCGACGATGTGTTTACTGCGCACTAAATATGGTTTTCTTCATCACTAGTCCAACATAAGGAATATAGTGCAAATACGTCGATCTTATTAATGTTGAATACAACTTAAGTCCTTGATTGGCATCCGGAAGATGTTAGAACATGTGTTTTTCTATTGAATAATATAAATCGACCTGATTACGTACTAAGGTTATGTCTTGGCAGACACATGAGGAAGAAATAAGTAAACCCCAAAAGTTGTTACCACATACAGAGTTTGTTTCATGTGCTCAAAGAAATGACGACCGCCTCCGTAGTGTAGTGGTTAGAGCGTCCGCCCGGAGTGCGTCATACCAAAAGACGTTAAAATATGGTACTTGTTGGTCCCTGCCTGGCGCTCGGCATTAATGGGTACATCAAGGACTGGTCGGCTCGTAGTCAGTATAATGTGTCTGAGTGGGGTATTCATGCTTCACTGTGGCATGGTATCACATACATGCACATACACATACACACGCATGCACGTCGTCATATGAGCGAAATATTCTCAAGAACGACGTTAAACCCAATTCCACCACCACCATCAAAGAAATGACACAGTGTTTGAATATGAGTTTGATGTTTCGTTCTACCTATGTTTTGACATATTTATGTAACTAGAAATCTCTACAGTAGACAACTATACCAAAGGAAATAACTTTCTTCTTTTCATTCATAGTTAAAGGTCAGCTAGTGTTATAGCTGTCAGTTGTACAATCACCCCTACAGTGTTTATTTTGACCTCCATATGATCTAGAAAGGTTTTCCTCGGGTCGTTCACCCACATGTAGTCATTTCTGCAAAACTTCTAAAACAGCGTTCAACCGGCTCTCTGAATTCTTAAAACGCTGAAACTTCCTTTACATTTTGTCAAAACGAACTTCACGCAAAGCTCACTGATGAAAACATTATCTATCTAATTACTTCAAAGCTATCTGAGTGAAATAACAATATACTCGGTAGATGCTTCCTGTGATTGAACACTGTGTGTTCAAATCACGGATTCAATCGGCAGTATGGCCACATCCTTGACCTTGCATTCGATCTGAAGCCAGGTGCACGGTCCCCTAAGCCGTCAATCATAAAATTGGACGGAAACATTGCCTGTTATTGCCCATATTTCTGATGGTGTTTAATGAAGGGCAACAAGTTTGCAACCTTTTCTGGTAAAGGTGTAGCCGTGGTTACTGGTTCCTGTGTAAATACGTGATGTATGGCGAACAATAATGTCACAAACAGGATTTCATTAACTAGAAACGACCAACATAAACAACAATGACTTTCCAACGTCGAACCAAAGATAATGAAATCTCAAAACGCTGGGTCGGCTCGTCCGAAAATGAGGCCTTGTTAAAGACTCTCACTTTCTGTATTGTCCGAAATTGGATTTATTGACCTGGAGGTAATGGCTGTCAAAGCAAGTACCTAGTTTCAGTCACCAGTAAACACTGCTTAAGTAAGCGGCATCGTTCCAAATGGATCGTCCGAAAACTGGAATACAATAGGTACAGATTAAAGAGGGTTTAACGTAAAATAGGTAACAAAATATAACTGTTTATCGCTCGCACCAACTTGCATACCCAAGCAAACAGTATCGCAACACCACCTATTTTTCTATAGTACTAATATGTTACGATAAACCACTCATGATCTAAGTGCATATAACTACTAGATGAACACCAGTGATTATGAAACAGATGGCTCTTTAGACCAGATTTGAAATCAGTCAATGAACAGTTCCATAGAACAGTAGCTGAGTGTTTGAAAGATCTGGCACCAAATGTATTCAACTTGTAGGGAGGTTTGATTGATCCACTTGTGGATTGATTGGTAGTTAAGGTATTTTACTTCAAATTGTATTCCGTAATAGACTGGTAACCAAAAAAGTCATTGAGAACGGGTCTGATGTGTTCTCTCGGCTTAGTCTTAGTAAGAAGTCTCACGGTTGTATTCTGTAACATGGTGTAACCTCCGACAACTACGTCGGAATTGCGTTTCATTCTCTACGGAGGGTTTCAATGCATCAAGATTTTGTACTGGAGGATCTTTTTGGCGTAATCTACCCATGATGTCATGAAGACGAGACATCGACTTTCGTCCAGCTACTAAATCCTTCTCTCTGAGGAGGGTGGTATCCTCCCAAGAAGTTGTCACCCGTGGACGAACGGAACTACGTGAACATCACAGGCTGCATGAGTTGAATACTCCCCAGGGAGTTGAATTGGTTAAACGAATGCCAGAAAAAAAGACATCCGTTGAACAAAGGGAACTCTCAAGCGCCTTGAGCATGTATTAGTTGCGTGGATATGTGCGCTATATAAATATCCTATCATATTTATTGGTGTTTTCTGGACAATCGGCAAATAGTCCATTGACAACTCTTGGTAAAGCCCTTAATGACATGCCAGCATTCTGCATACCAATACCGTGTCATCTTTGAGCAGTTGAGGAGCCTGCATATTTGCTTACCAACGACAAAAGCAATTGATGTACGTAGTAATTGAGTTATTAAAAAGAATTGCTGACTCTTGATATTTGCCAGAGGGATCGAACAATCATACAAGCAAACATAATCATGACAATAATACAACTGGCTATATTGGGGTTGAAAAACATGGAAGTTGCGATACCCATTTCCATAAGTATATATCATCAATAAAATCGCAATAATTAAACCATTCACATTCAGTAGAATCAACATATCATACTTTAAATCCGCCATGTTTGTGTTAACATAGTAACTGGACCAGAGTGAGTGAGTGAGTTATTATTTAACGTCACATAACTGGACCAGATGTTGAACAAGATGATGAACAAGATGATGGCCTGCAGAAGGGAAAGTATGAGAGTGTTGCTAAGTACATACATCGGCATCACGTTGAACTGTCTTTCAAGAATTGTTCCGAAAATGTCAAACGTACATCTAAGATGGATCATCATTCCTATTTATAAAGTTAAATCTGGAGGTTATATGCAGTCTGTTCTTGTATTCTTCTCTTAAAAGCACTTAAAGCATATTGACGTCGAACGAAACTCTTAATCTTGTCGTTTTCAGGGCGTACTTTTGTATTCATAGACCTGGACGATTTCAGCCTAATGTCAGGGTTAGTAATACACTATGAAGCAATACATGCAAACCATTATATTTGCGCGAAAGTAAAGTATCATGTATGAAATCGCTGTGGGAGGGCGACGGGGTAAAGTAAGATGGCGGCACCTTAAAACAACTTTAGATACAGTTATGTTTCGGCTTAGCTTTTTGTGTTTTATATTTGTAAATATATTTTTAAAATAAAAGGAACGTTTGGTTTCGTTAAGTGGTATGGTTTTTAGTTTAAATGTATTTGGACATTTTCCACGTGAACGCATTTTTATTGGTGTTTGAATCTTGCATCGTGTCGACAAGATGGCGGATGAACGCTATTCATTTCGGTCTTAAAGTACCAAACATTACGATACTGACACTTGTAAAGGCCCTAGACAGAGTGTATTTGCTGTTTGAGCACATTTTGAAACTTAGCATGATTAACTGAATAGGCCATTTCAGCCTATCTGCAATGCCAAACATTTCACGATAATTTAGCAAACCGTTTCCATGATAATAATACTCAATATATTGTGGACAATAATATATATGAATTCATAAAGGAACTAGTCCGCTCTGGTTCAATTTAACCGGAAAGGTTTCTAAAACCATCGTGAATATACATAATATATTATTACATTCCAACACATGCATACCCAATTCAAAATATCGTGAAACTTTCCAAGAATTCAATGCCATCATTCATGAAGTAGATTGGCCTTTCATATAATAGTCTGTGGTCTTATAGATGGCTATCGTCTTGCAAGAGGAATGTCTCCCAGCAATACCGCCGTGTCGGAATGTCTTGTCGATGAAGATGGGATTTGAAATGAAACGTGGAGACAAATCTTTCATACAGTAAAACTGACACAATCTGAACTTGTGTTCGTGTTCCATCAAACCATGCAGAATCGAGACGACTACAGCAATTAGTGCCCCGAGGGGTTCTGCTCTGGCATCATGAACATTCCTATCCGGATATTGGTTCAGTGATTTTTTAAAGTGTTGCTACGTTGACATCAGGATTAATTATTGATGTGTTCTCTGCTCACTGGTGTCATGACATTTACATAATTGGTCCTTCAGAAATTATTCACCATTTGTGCCTGAAACCATATAACATGCAACGATTATTCTTTTCTCTCATAGTGTGTGATGACGGAGATGTGTTCTGATGCCATGCGTGCCGCATTAATAACGTATATATTAGTCGACATATCTCTTACTTGGTCGGCTAGGTCGTCTATGGCACTGTAACAGTATAGCGTCCTTCAATTGGCTCTAGATTTGTCAGTACCATACCCATTATCTTTGTTTCCCCCGAAATGGTAAATGTCTGAGACAAGCATCATTCAGTAATCCCTACCAAAATATGCTGACATGTCGTGACATAACTGGAATGTTGATAAAACCAGCTCACTCACTGATTACTTAACCATTTAATGCAGTTTACATACATGTAATTTAAGCGACAAATCCTTTTCCATATCCTTACGAAATCTCAACTAAAAGCAGAGTGCATTGTACAATGCTTAGTTACTAATAACTAAGCACATCTACTAGAGAAGACTATGAAGGATTTGAATACTCCAACAGTATCACGTACCCAATTCTGTTGCAATATACATGCAGGGTAATAAGCGCAACAAATTCTTATTCATGGTCATAACATTTCTCAGCTAGAAGGACATTAAACTTTACGATTTCAACTATATCAGCATGTAAAGCACATCATCAAATAGTCATCACGAAATAGTGATCGTATCATGCGCAACCGTCACGGATACATCCATAGGAATGCAGGTGAAAATAGACACTTATTTCTTGTCACTGATGCCTCAAGTATGAACATGTCCTCGCCCTCAAAATGTTTTGATAAGTTTATTAAGACCATTGCGATTCTCTTGTGATCATCAAACGTATCAGTCTTGTCCCTCCATTGGTGTTCAACCGTGAAGTTTTTTGTTCGTTTAAGTGTTGTTTAACGCCACAGTCAGCAATATTCCAGATATATGACGTTTGTCTGTATATAATCAAGTCTGGACCTGATAATCCAGTGACTGACATCATGGGCATCGATCTACGCATTTGGGATACGACAACATGTGTCAACCAGGTCAGCGAGACGGATCACCCGATCCCGTTAGTCGCATCTTACGACAAGCGTTTGTTGCTTCAATACCAACTCTAACCCGGATCTTCACGAGTGTACGTAATGGCTGAGCGAGCCAAGCGATATAGTTAAAGATTAGACAGACTGCCTTAGACGCCGTTGTTTATTTACAGGCTATACAACTGACTATTTTCTTATATCTATTTGATGATGTTGTGTATAACGCCCACGTGTCTCTGCAGTATTTCGTATCAAAAGAATGGAACCTAACTCATCTTATGTGTAGTTAGACATGTGTCGATACTGCATATATTTTGCTAGAAACAGAAGATTTCATCTGTTATTTCATGATGAGGACGTGTGGTTTTATATCCGGATGAAGGAACATTTTCTTCAGAACATAGGTTTATTGATACCCGTCTAACGATTAATTTATTATGAAACTGCTTTGCCAGAAAGTGAATTTGAAACATGTGAATGTGTCTAGCAGGCTTTATGTAAATATCCATTCTGCATTCATTGATGACAAATATTTGTACTTAAGGAGTAAATATATACTTAGACGCTTTACCACGCTAACTATCAATCTTATGAATATCCATAATATGAACATTACTGCTGTCGATTTGAGCATTTTCTGTGGCATCTATTTAACTTGAGAGACCGCTTTCTACTTCAGCAGGAAATGGAATAACAAATCGATGTTTCCTTGAATTCTATGTGTTGCCATACTGGCCTTGTCTACTAAATACACTGTCAACCCGTCTGTCAAGCTGTGTCTGGCCGTCTGATGTCGGTTTGATTGCATTCGCACAGTCGCCTTTTTCTTTCACAAAAAAAGAAAATAGCCTGGGCAACGCCAACTGCACTACGTGTAAGGCTGCATGATCATAGGGGGTTATTCCGAACTCCCACTGACATTGACCAATGTGTACCGTTCCTGCAGAGCTCATTTTACGGTTGTACAGAGAATATAGATACCAAGTACTGTAACGTGGAACACAGCAATATTCCAGCCAAATGACGGTTTTCTGTAAATAACCAAATCTGGAACAGGCAGTCAATTACATGACTCTTAGTCGACTTCCTAAGCATCAATCTACTCAGTTGGGATACGATGACATGCATCAACCAAGTCAGGGAGCCTGACCTGACCTCCCGTTAGTCGCCTTTTACAAGCATGGGTTGCTGACGACCAATTCCAATTCGGGTCCAATGGGAATGGGTGCGTGTGAACATTTCTGTTTCCTCACAGGGAACGACAATATATGCCTTTTAAACGGACTTTTGCATACAGAGTTACACCCCTATCAGACGTATCAGGATCAGCTGTTCGTTGGGTTGATACCCAGATTGGAGCCTTGATATTACAGTAACGTATTTATTTTGCGATCATCACCCTTTGTTTAAAAAACATTCCACGGAAAGTAAAAGTGTGCTTGAACCTATTACTTTCCCAAAAGCGATAAAGGACACCGAGTTGGACAATAATTTCTGCTCTCACTAAACCGCCGCGCCGTGTAGCTGTAATACTGTTCACAGCGGCGATAAACCCAGCACATTTCACCTTCCCTAAAGTTACATTCAACATCTGAGAAAAGCAGGAAACGAGATTCGACCATATCAGCTGATAATTATGGGCAAAAGGATCCTTCCGAAGTCAACACAGGAATACGAAATTTGAAATCTTAACGAATGTCTAATTTGATGGTGTTTCCGCTGCCATGTTGCTCTTGCGTGCTTCCGTAACGTCCATCAAGGGTCCCGATTCTCCCAAGAGTATATCGTTACAGCATGGGTCTCAGTATGTTCCGATTGATCATACATGAAGCTCTGTGACGGCGAATTCCACTGACCATTTAGCACGCACGGACTCAAAGCAGTTGACATGTATGTTGGCTAATTCAGCACAACCGTAACCAGAGAGTAACATACTTGGAAAATCGATCTATGCCTCTGATAACGGCCTGACCATTGATACGTGCGGCAGGCTTTGTCTCCCTACTCCACAATCTGGAAACATTTCCGTCGACAAAGGCGTTTGATAGGATTCTGCTGTTGGTGAAGTTCAGTCTACGCTGAAAACAAATTTGATTAGTTTTGTGTCTGTAACGTTCGTTATCCGAAGATTTTATAATTATGCAGCAAATACATTTGTAATGTGTGCTCAAAAGATCCATTACATGACTCTTAGTCGACTTGTCAGCATACAAGACACTGACTTGGTGAGCCTTTTATTTGTCTTGGGCAGTTATCAATGTTTCTCCGTTCTATTTGGGACTTAAATCCCACTGGAACCGACGTAAAATGGAATCCATTAGAAAAATGTTTGAAACATGTATGGGAACCTTTGGGCAATTCCTAGTAAAGATGATATTACTCGTTTCACGGTTTCAATAGGTATTACTCCAATTGAAATGGATGCACGGGTCTCCGAGAGAAGGTAAACGCACACTGTCGTTCCGAGGTAAATACAAGTCATGTGGGAGATTATTTCTGTATGCATTTATTATACAAATTTTAGCACTATCTCTGTATGCCAACTCTTTATCTCTACCTCACTGTCACTTCTATTGAATTTTCAAACGTATTTTGTATTAATATCTTTATCTGGTCATAATCTCTGTTGATCATTCTCTTTCTCATTGTTTCTCTTTTCTACTTCTCCCTCTTCTCTCGATCTTCCCCTCGTCTCTTTTTTCATGTTCCCTCTATGTTCTTTCCAATATCATTTTCCCTTTTTAACTTTGGATAACATGGCAATACCTTCCCACCTTTTTCTGGATTTTTCCTGTCTTACTCTCACTCGTTTCGTGTTTGGATCCGTAGTTTTCACTAATGTCACTGTGGGCAAGGAGTCACTGCAAGTAATCAATCCAGTGATGGTAAATGAGCGAATTTAATCAACACCGCATTCTACAGTTCTTCGGTGGTACGAGAACAATTCAAAGTGACGCACCTACTGGACGTTTACAATGTGAGCATAAGCAGATTATGATATGGTAGTGAAAGACCCAGAAACAAAACCAAAGCATATAGGCGATGCGTGAATATTTGACGGTGCCTAGAAATAAACAATATCTCGGGACCAGAAATGGGATTTACATTAATTCAAAGACATGACGAGAGGGGGCCGTTAATCAGATAAATAACCTTAAGACGATTTTCAAAACAGCACCCAACCACTAGCTATTTATGTATGATAAAAAATTATGTTAATAAAATAAAAACAAAACAGCAGTGACCACTATATTTATGAATGTTCACCAAAACAAAACAAAACGACTAATTCATTGTTACCATATATAATTACAAGACAGCGGGATGTCAAGAATATCTTGGAGTGAGTATGACTGAAATAATTGTTTATATAACAGGGAATCAATAGGCAAGATGCTACCAATTCAAGTACCGATAAACGAGATGAGATTCAACATAAACGAAAACGATAAAGGGAAGCGTATAATAAACATGCAATTAAGCTCACCTAACTGCGGGTGTAGGTGATGTGTGGCCGATCACGTGCCAGGATACTCAGATCTTTAACACGCGAGCATTCAGCATTGGGCACAGCTATCAATTAATTCTCTCCTCAGCATGAGGGAAGAAAGTTAACGGATTTCTGATCAAATTGAAGATGAGCTCGATAACAAGTCTTCACTCCATCTTTCCATGTCATACACACTGGAGCCATAGCGTGTTCAACTGGGCAGCACCTCCACATCCTCTCTTGATGGGATCATGTTTGTTGTGTGTGTTAGATTTGAGGAGGCAGGTCGATGTCAAGCATTTATTCAGAAATCGGGCAATAATCTTTCCTTGCTATATGTGCTATTTACAGCTTGTCAACTATTCATGATTTTATCATTTGTATGAATGACCATTTTGATCTAGATGGGTTATTGATGACACGGGATTCGGTTTGTAAACATAGCCCCTGAATTGATGGGATGTTATTTGCTGGCTGAAACGTCAAGTTTTATGAATTTTCAATACAAATCTGTGGCAGGCGTTTGTATAAATTCGGCCATTACTTCAGCCTTGGGTCTAGAAGAGAATGAAGATATGATGTAGGATTCTGATAAGACAGAAAGTTGGATAAATCCCACATTAACTGTCTTATTGCCATGGCGAACGTACCATAACTGGTTAACTCTATAAAATACTTGACATCTCCCATCCTGCTTAACCTTGGTATCTCTGTGCAATCAGACTTCAAACAAAGCCACAAGATTTGTACGATCTCATGTTCCGAGTGCGTGTGATAAACATCAATAATACATCCGTACATGCAGCAACACGTGTTCTATTGGGGATCATTAACTCTGACATATTGAACCTTAGAGCCAAAACCGGTTCTGGAATGTCTGGTGCAAATATTATATAAAAAGTCATTTCATTCGCTATTTTAGGACGGCAAAAATATGTCATCCTGTTCACGATGAAGGGTATTTTAAGAAGCTGTTTTCTATAGAGGCTGTCCTTTGCTGTGGAGCGCCACTATCAGTGTTGATGAAAGCCTCAGGCATCAGAGTTATTAACGCCGATATTGCTTGATTTGGCTCATGCTCTGGAGACGAATTGCCATACTCTTGGAGCTTTTTCTATCTGATAAATGTGTTACACTAGATAGTAACCTGATTAATAGAGACTGGTTGAGAGTTCAGGGTCCAGAAAGTGACCAACGAAGAAATTATTTATTATCTTTAACGCGAAGTCACACGAAGGGGAACCAGCCAATTTTCATTGATGCAATAGGATTTGAACAATTCACTGATCGGATAAAGTCACATATGTAAAGATCGTATCTTAAAAGTAGAAAGCATTTTAACATTGCCTGTTGTTAAAGGGCACTTTAAATGTTCTATTTCGTAATTGTGTGCTTTTAATGTGAAGCAGGTCGATGAGAATTACTGTGTTTTAATGCAGCCTTGGTCTGTCAAGACGGCGGTAGTCCATCACGAATACCTCATTTTAGAACTGAGCAATCCGACCAGATGCTTGAAACTCTGTGGAGAAATGTGTTCAAATACAGTACACTATTGTAATATACTGTGATCAGCTAGTGATGTCTGTAGAGGTCTGTCTATAGTTTCTCTCCATGGAATGGGAATTCCACAAATGCCTTGATGAGGGAACATTTCCGTACAGCATCTGCAGAGTCAAGCACAAAGTTTAAGGTTCTGACGCTGGTGGGTGTTTCATCTCCTGAGCTACAAATGATTATATAGCTTTATGTAGCATGTCTCGCGTACACTGATGGGATGTTTCAAAGTCATCAAGAAAACTATCAAAGAACAAGATGTGCAATCAGACATAAACCACTTTGTGAGGAATCGACCAATAGATTTGTGGTGACAAAACAATATTGTAATCAGACTGTTTGATTTTGACTGTCAAACATGTGATATGTTGGATCCGGTTTGCAGTCGGCCAGAATTAGATTCACTCTACATCACAGCTGGATTTCATATGGCACCTTAACACTTCCTGCCTGGAGACTGAAATGAGTGGGAAATGTAGTTTACGTCGGAAATACGTTCACATTGGTGGCCGACAACAGGAAGGCAATACACATAACAGGCTAGAGTTTCTTTCATCCAGGCTTGTAAATATATTGGCGGCTTGGGGCAATGACAGCCGTCTGCCTTGTACAGGAACTGACGAATACAAGTGTAATTGGGTCTGTTAGGTTGGGTTAGGTTCTATCTGTTAGGTTGGGTTAGGTTCTATCTGTTAGGCTGGGTGATATCTTTACAGGATGTACATACAAACACCGCTGTGTCGAACTCTGATGTGTCGAACGTGCAGTTGTTAAGAAGTAAAAGCTTGGTCCCTCGATATTCCTTAAAGTGTATTTAGTAAAGTGAATGCATACGGATAAAAAAAAATATGACCGCATCGAAGCTGCTTTTGTGCAGTATATGAATGTGTGTAATAGAAAATAAGTGAACCATTATCACAAACCAGTGGGGAACCTATCACAAACAAGGGCAACTGTGGATCTGATCACAGCGCCATGTAACACGTGCGGTATATGAATGTTTGATAGAAAAGAAAAGAAGAGAAATCAAATGACCTGACCTGTTATCACAACCCAATGCGGAACCTACCACAAAGAAAGGCAACCAAGGATCTGTCCTCCTTAGACAAAATAGATGTATAATCGACTGATCATGAATCGAACACTAACATTTAGATAATAACAGAATGGCATTGCATCATTCTATGTATGAATTAATAGACTATTATTTGAAGTTAAATTTGAACTTAAATATAGATACAAATAATACGTACATGAAATCGAACACTAATCTGTGAAATTCATAAACCATTAAACTCCAACAAACCAATCAACTTCCCAATCTCTATTGTTGTCATGGCAATATGTAATAGTCGTTAAAAAAGACAAAATTATTTTCATAACCTTACGAAATCTTCGTTGAGACTGTGTCATGCACGTGTGTTCATTATCCACTAAGCATCGCCCGGAAATATGATGATCTGAAATAAGTTATAGTACATGTAACTCCAATTTCCATTGTCCAGCTGTGCACTTTCGCTAGAGTAGACTGTGGAGGAAATTTAATACTCCAACAGTGTCACGAATCCAGTTCTGTTGCAATATCCATGTAGGTTAATATGCGCTTCAAAAGCCTATTCATACGCGTAACAGTTCTCTGCTGAAGGGCATTCAATTGTACGATTTCAACAATATCACCATCTGTTTATGAATCATCATCAAATAGTGATTACAAACTAGTGATCGTATCCTGCGCCAACGTCAGGAATACATTCAATGGCAGTCAGTTGTTTACCCGAATATTCACATGAATGCAAGTGAAAACAGGGACTTAGTTCGGACATCATGCTATTGTCACTGAATCTTCAAATATTAAAATGCCTGCTATGGCAAAACGTTTTTATACATTCACTAAGACTATTGTGATGGTGTTGTGATAATCAGATATCAGTCTTTCTATTGGTATTCAAACATTATTCAACGTAATGGTTTTCGTTTGTTTGTTTGTTTGTATATTTCTTTGTTCAACGCACTTTTCCAGCTATATGACGACGGGCTGTACATATTCGAGTCTGGACCAGACAATCCAGTGACTGACATCATGAGCATCGATCTAAGCAATTGGAATACGATGACATGTGTCACCCAAGTCAGTGAGCCTGACCACCCCATTGCGATTGTCACCTCTTAAGACAAGCGCTGGTTGCTGAAGACCAATTCTAACCCGGATCTTTACGGGACAATGTAATAGCTAAAGCCAGCATATTCGGTATAGTTCAAGATTAGTTCAGACTGCCTTGCGAGTTGTGTATTTAAAGGTTATACACTTGAATATGTTCTTTTATCATCCAAAACTGTGTTCCACTGGAGATATTGCTTGTGTGAGATCAAACGATATCTCCTATGAGATATCGTTTTGACAGTAGATTTTGGACAATGCTATGACTCCATGAACTTGATGACAGCTATGACATCGCTGCACTGAAAGTCTAATGGCAGTACCGTGATCTGAAATGTACATTTTTCATTGAAAACTAATGAAGAGTGAATTATCTATGATAGATAGAATCTCACCCTCGCATTTTCTGATATCAACTTTATCAACACTCATTGATAAAAGTAAAATATACTCGGCAAGCCTCGGATATTTGTAACTTTATCAACTGGTGTTGATATAATTGATATCAGAAGACACTTGGGTAAGATTCTCTATATATCTATTTGAGAATGTTGTGTAACGCCCACGTGGCACTGCGGTATTTAGTAGCAAAAGTATAGAACGTAATTCATACTACTTTCAGTTAGATGTGTGTGGAATACTATTATAGAAACAGAAGGTTTCATCTATTGTTTCATGCTCAAGAAGGTTGATGTTATCTCCGGATGAAAGAACAATTTCTTCAGAACAAAGGTTTATTTCTGCACGAATAACGAATAATCTATTATGAAACATTGCTCGTATCTGAATTTGAAAAAAGCGAACGTGCCTAACAGGCTTTATGAAAATATTCATTATGTATTCATTGGTGACAATTCTTTGTACTTAAGCAGTAAATGTATAGTTAGATTCTTTACCACACTAAAAGTCAATCTTATGAATATCCATAATATGGACATAACTAGTTCAGTTTTGAGCATTTGCTCTGGCATCTATTTTAACTTGAGAGGAGGCTTTCTACTTCAATAGGTAATGGAATAACAAATCGATGTTTCCTTGAATTCTATATGTTGCCATACTGGCCTTGTCTACTAAATACACTGTCAACCCGTCAAGATGTGTCTGGCTGTCTGATTTCGGTTTGATTGCATTCGCACAGCCTCTTTTTCCTTTCAAAAAAAAGAAAATAGCCTGGGTAACGCCAATTGCACTAAGTGTTAGGCTGCATGATCGTAAGAGTTATTCCGAACTCCCACTGACATTGACCAATGTGTACGGTTGTAGAGAGAATATAGATATAAGTACTATAACGCTGAACACAGCAATATGCCAGCCATGTGACGGTGTTCTGTAAATAACCAAGTCTGGAACAGGCAATGCAGTGTTTGACATCATGAGCATCAATCTACTCAGTTGGGATACGATGCCATTCATCAACCAAGTCAGCGAGGTGACCTGACCTGCATTTTACAAGCATGGGTTGATGAAGACCAATTCCAATTCGATCTTCACGTATTCCAAAGACGATAATGGGAAAGAGTGCGTGTGAACATTTCCGTTTCCTCACAGGGAAACCCACTATAAGCCTTTTAAACTGACCTCTCTATACAGTGTTACACCCCTTAGACGTATCAGGATCTGTTGTTCGTAGGTTTGATACCCAGACTGGAGCTGATCATATCCCCTTGATATTACAGTAACGTAATTAACGCATTTATTTGGCGATCACCACCCTTTGTTTCAAAACATTGCACGATGGGTGAAAGTGTGCCTCAACCAATTACTTTCCCCAAAGCGATAAAGGACTCCGAGTTGGACTATACTTTCTGCTCTCACTAAACTGCTGCGCCGTGTAGCTGTAATACTGTTCACAGCGGCGATAAACCCAGCACATTTCTCCTTCGCTAAAGTTACATTCAACATCTGAGAAAAGCAGGAAACGTGATTCGAAGTTGTTCGCAGAGAAGTCGAGGTAAAAAGATCCTTCCGAAGTCAACACGGGAATACGGAATTTGAAATCTTAACGAATGTCTAATTTGATGGTGTTTCCGCTGCCATGTTGCTCTTGCGTGCTTCCGTAACGTCCATCAAGGGTCCCGATTCTCCCAAGAGTATATCGTTACAGCATGGGTCTCAGTATGTTCCGATTGATCATACATGAAGCTCTGTGAGATCTGCTCGGGCGGATTCCACTGACCATTTAGCAAGCACCGACTCAAAGCAGTTGACATGTATGTTGGCTAATTCAGCACAACTGTAACCAGAGAGTAACATACTTGGAAAATCGATCTATGCCTCTGATAACGGCCTGACCATTGATACGTGCGGCAGGCTTTGTCTACCGACTCCACAATCTGGAAACATTTCCGTCGACAAAGGCGTTTGATAGGATTCTCCTGTTGGTGAAGTTCAGTCTACGCTGAAAACAAATTTGATTAGTTTTGTGTCTGTAACGTTCGTTATCCGAAGATTTTATAATTATGCAGCAAATACATTTGTAATGTGTGCTCAAAAGATCCATTACATGACTCTTAGTCGACTTGTCAGCATACAAGACACTGGCTTGGTGAGCCTTTTATTTGTCTTGGAAAGTTATCAATGTTTCTTCGTTCTATTTGGGACTTGAATCCCACTGGAACCGACGTTAAATGGAATCCATTAGAAAAATGTTTGAAACATGTATGGGAACCTTTGGATAATTCCTAGTAAAGATGATATTACTCGTTCACGGTTTCAATAGGTATTACTCAATTGTAAATGGATGCACGGGTCTCCGAGAGAAGGTAAACGCACATTGTCGTTCCGAGGTAAATACAAGTCATGTGGGAGATTATTTCTGTATGCATTTATTATACAATTCTTAGCACTATCTCTGTATGCCAACTCTTTATCTCTACCTCACTGTCACTTCTATTGAATTTTCAACGTATTTTGTATTAATATCTTTATCTGGTCATAATCTCTGTTGATCATTCTCTTTCTCATTGTTTCTCTTTTCTACATTGAAAACCTCCCTCTTCTCTCGATCTTCCCTCATTAATCTCTTCCAATATGGTTTTCCCTCTTACATTTTCCTTTTAACTTTTGATAACATGGCAATACCTTCCCACCTTTTTTCTGGATTTTTCCTGTCTTACTCTCACTCGTTTCGTGTTTGGATCCGTAGTTTTCACTAATGTCACTGTGGGCAAGGAGTCACTGCAAGTAATCAATCCAGTGAGTCACTGTAAGTAATCAATCCAGTGATGGTAATTGAGCGAATTTAATCAACACCGCATTCTACAGTTCTTCGGTGGTACGAGAACAATTCAAAGTGACGCACCTACTGGACGTTTACCATGTGAGCATAAGCAGATTATGATATGGTAGTGAAAGACCCAGAAACAAAACCAAAGCAAATAGGCGATGCGTGAATATGGTTTTACGGTGCTTTTAGAAATAAGTCAGCAATATCACGGCGGGGGAAACCAGAAATGGGATTTACACATTCCACTCATGTGGGGAATCGAACCCGGATCTCCAGCGTGACGAGAGGGCCGTGTAATCAGATAAGTTACCCACCACCCAAATTAGACGATGAAAGATTTCGGCCACTCGTAAGGTACCCAACTCTACACAGCTATTTGAGGTGCCTGAACACTCGGACCGTACATCAATTCAAAGACATGTTAATAAAAATAACCCTTTTTCAAAACAGCAGTGACCACTATATTTATGTATAATAAAATTTACGGTAAAATTCAATCTGTCAAAAGAAAACAAAAATCCATAAACTAATTCTTTGTTACCATATATAATTACAAGACAGTGGGATGTCAAGAATATCTTGGAGTGAGTATGACTGAAATAATTGTTTATATAACAGGGAATCAATAGGCAAGATGCTACCAATTCCAGTACCGATAAACGAGATGAGATTCAACAGAAACGAAAACGATAAAGGAAGAAGCGCATAATAAACATGCAATTAAGCTCACCTAACTGCGGGTGTAGGTGGTGTGTGGCCGATCACGTGCCAGGATACTAAGATCTTTAACACGCGAGCATTCAGCACTGGGCACAGCTATCAATTAATTCTCTCCTCAGCATGCGGGAAGAAAGTTAACGGATTTCTGATCAAATTGAAGATGAGCTCGATAACAAGTCTTCACTCCATCTTTCCATGTCATACACACTGGAGCCATAGCGTGTTCAACTGGGCAGCACCTCCACATCCTCTCTTGATGGGATCATGTTTGTTGTGTGTGTTAGATTTGTAGAGGAGGCAGGTCGATGTCAAAGCGTTTATTCAGAAATCGGGCAATAATCTTTCCTTGCTATATGTGCTATTTACAGCTTGTCCACTATTCGTGATTTTATCATTTGTATGAATGACCATTTTGATCTAGATGGGTTATTGATGACATGGGATTTGGTTTGTAAACATAGCCCCTGAATTGACGGGATGTTATTTGCTGGCTGAAACGACAACTTTTATGAATTTTCAATACAAATCTGTGGCAAGCGTTTGTGTAAATTCGGCCATTACTTCAGTCTTGGGTCTAGAAGAGAATAAAGATATGATGTAGGATTCTGATAAGACAGAAAGTTGGATAAATCCCACATTAACTGTCTTATTGCCATGGCGAACGTTCCATAACTGGTTAACTCTATAAAATACTTGACATCTCCCATCCTGCTTAACCTTGGTATCTCTGTGCAATCAGACTTCAAACAAAGCCACAAGATTTGTACGATCTCATGTTCCGAGTGCGTGTGATAAACATCAATAATACATCCGTACATGCAGCAACACTTGTTCTATTGGGGATCATTAACTCTGATATATTGAACCTTAGAGCCAAAACCGGTTCTGGAATGTCTGGTGCAAATATTATATAAAAAGTCATTTCATTCGCTATCTTAGGATGCCAAAATCATGTCATCCTGTTCACGATGAAGGGTATTTTAAGAAGCTGTTTTCTATAGAGGCTGTCCTTTGCTGTGGAGCGCCACTATCAGTGTTGATGAAAGCCTCAGGCATCAGAGTTATTAACGCCGATATTGCTTGATTTGGCTCATGCTCTGGAGACGAATTGCCATACTCTTGGAGCTTTTTCTATCTGATAAATGTGTTACACTAGATAGTAACCTGATTAATAGAGACTGGTTGAGAGTTCAGGGTCCAGAAAGTGACCAACGAAGAAATTATTTATTCTCTTTAACGCGTCACACAGAAGGGGAACCAGCCAATTTTCATCGATGCAATAGGATTTGAACAATTCACTGATCTGATAAAGTCACATATGTAAAGATCGTATCTTAAAAGTAGAAAGCATTTTAACATTGCCTGTTGTTAAAGGGCACTTTAAATGTTTCTATTTCGTAATTGTGTGCTTTTAATGTGAAGGCAGGTCGATGAGAATGATTATGTTTTAATGCAGCCTTGGTCTGTCAAGACGGCGGTAGTCCATCACGAATACCACATTTTAGAACTGAGCAATCCGACCAGATGCTTGAGGCTCTGTGGGGAAATGTGTTCATATACAGTACACTATTGTAATGTAGTTTCTCTCCATGGAATGGGAATTCCACAAATGCCTTGATGAGGGAACATTTCCGTACAGCATCTGTTGAGTCAAGCGCAAAGTTTAAGGTTCTGACGCTGGTGGTTGTTTCATCTGCTGAGCTACAAATGATATAGCTTTACGTAGCATGTCTCGCGTACACTGATGGGATGTTTCAAAGTCATCAAGAAAACTATCAAAGAACAAGATGTGCAATCAGACATAAACCACTTTGTGAGGAATCGACCAATAGATTTGTGGTGACAAAACAATATTGTAATCAGACTGTTTGATTTTGACTGTCAAAAATGTGATCCGGTTTGCAGTCGGCCAGAATTAGATTCACTCTACATCACAGCTGGATTTCATATGGCACCTTAACACTTGCTGCCTGGAGACTGAAATGCGTGGGAAATGTAGTTTACGTCGGAAATACGTAAAAGCTTGGTCCCTCTATATTTCCTTTTTAGAGATCAGTCTGCGGTTGTATTGGACACCGGATAACTCGAAGTATTTAGTACGTCGACACAACAGATAGTGTCCGTATATTCCTTAAAATAAGGGCATGTAGTTTCTGATTTACTTCGTACAAGTTTCCGGGTTTGTCTAATTTTTAACTGTATGACAGCTATTTTAGAGGGACAGTAAACTCAGTCGTCGACCAATCCTGTAAACCCACTATAGTGGGTATGGTGCCTGAAGCAAAGCTGACCAAAGATCCATTGATCCAGCAAACGCAAGGGACGCAACTCTTTACTCTGAATGGCAGCGCCTTATACCGCTGGGCCAAGACGCTTCTCTGTTGTTGCCGTCTATGATTCTTTTTCTTTTTCTTTAAGTAATGTATATTATTCGTCGGACATATTTTGCGGTTCCCCTGAACAAATAATTATTGTCTTCACACTACTGTGTGCAAATGTCATTGACGTACGTAATGATATTTTACATTCAAGGTATTTCATTGTCCGTGATTTTGATCGTAGTATGAATTCGTGCAAACATCACCAACATCTGAAGGAATGATTTAAATCCGGCTAGGACCCATGCAGGTACCAAAAGTACTGTAAGTCCCTAGTGTGGTGATCTAAGTTCAGTTGCTGGTGATCTCCAGCCCATTGTTATATTGTAAAGTCTAATATATTTGTTTAATTTTAAAGTTGTATGCTAGGCTTAATTCTCTGAGATAATCTATTTCATTGACCGTCCTTGATCGACAGAATTTTATAATTTATTTGCATTATTGTGAATTTATAACTTTTTAAAGTCCAGATGTGACTATAGATCTTAACTCATTCACTAACGTAATTGTATTTTATAACACGTCATTCGATTAGCCAATGACAGTATTAAATTAAAGTAAACAGCTTTTCATCTGATAACAGTTCAAACATATTCATATGTCGTATGAGCTCCACTTCTTCAGTTATCATATTCGTTCCCGAGCAACAAAAACGCACCATCGTCCATGGTTTTGTTTCACAATGGTTTCTCATTTGTTTCGAGACATGCACAGTAATTATACACTGGAATCTTGTCGAGTGGATAGACCCCGTGCAGACAGCCATGTTGGCGGAGTGATAAAGTCTTAAACTAACGGGTTGTTTGGAAGTTAACGTGATCGATCGTTTATCAGGATAGCCACAGCTTTATCGTGTATTTTGGCTCGGAACGTGGCAAAAAGACAAAACCGTAGGCATCCCTGCCTATCAGCGACCATCAGATCTCCTCATGTAACGGCAATGGATAAACCATACAGGGAGAGAGGGAGGAGTATAGATCAACACTGAATGAAGAACATTCTCATCATTAATGCATACGTGCTCCTCATCGATCAGCGATCAGAACGGAACTCAAGTCTTCCTGAGTGACCGCAACGGGGAATGAAGACTAGGTTCTTCAGTTGTAGATTACAACAGGATAAAAGAAAATACCAAGACGTTGTGTCGGGAATATGTTTAAGCATCTACAGCAAAGTAACAGGGCTGTTTGTGTTGAAGTTATGCGGGAATAACACATCTGATGGACAACAGTTGGAATATAGACAACCAGAGCAGAACCGTTTGGTCTGAACGCAAATGTCTGAATTGAATGGAGGAATGGTCACAGTGAAAGATTACTGAATTATTCAACCAACAATACAGGTCGCTATTCTGAACTGACTTGATAATCACCGTTTTAAAGGATGAGTCAGAAACTCAAAATGAATCAGCCGGGAGACGTATCCATACAAGGATACTCTTTCAAGGAATATCAGCTCCGCTATGCATACAACAGCACTAACTGGATATCCGAAGACTCATAATGGAATGGTTCTTTCAGTAGAGGTGTATTATATCTATTGTTTATGGATCAATAACCGTTGTAGGCGTATCTCCTGACGACGGTTTACCCAACCAGCTCATATTAGTCCTAGAACTAAGTCAATGTTAGAGCTCATACGTGGCTTATTTACTGCTAACAATATGGAATGGTACTGCCGCATTTAACGTGTTAGCAAGATAAATATTCCCATTGACTTCTGAAGTGGTTAATCTGTAACTGGCAGATCCAACTAAATTATTTCAACATGAATTGGAATTATTAAGATTGATATTTGATTATCAATGTAGGGCAAGGTCCTTTATCAATGTTGAGAATTATTCAGAATTCTTAAGATGAGAATTATTCAGGATTGTTAAGATGAGAATTATTCAGAATTGTTGGTAATTTGGATGTTTTCAGAAGTTACTGAAACGCCGCAATTGGCGTACGTGACTGTCAACGTGACGTTTAGTAGACCTTATTATAATTTCAATCCACAAATGATATTTTATTTAATGTCCTGAGAAAACACAATACATCAATTACAGGCAGCGAATAACATATTTCCGATGGCTGTGAAGCAGCTGGTGAATTCATGTGCCTCATCCCAACCAAATGTGGAGCGCTGCACATACTTGACACTGAACGTAACGCTGCTCTTTGGGATTGATAGCCGCATTACGAAGCGCATACCTCGACGGAGTGTATACAAAACTTAAATAATCGCGTCACTTCTCGCAGCAAATCAATGGACATCTCTTTACAACGTGTAGATTGATGTTTTGGGGAGACGTGTTGCCTGTATTTTCATCATATTGATATTCCCAGCTTTACATTATGGCTCATTTGGATCATATGTACGTTCGGCAATCATACTGATGTCACTTGTATGACATGAGGATATAACTATTGGAAGCAGCTCCAATCCGTGGTCCAAATATGGTAGTTTCTTGTCACTTTTTGCTTACTGCAATTGAAAACGGACTAGTCTCCTTAACGTTGCTCCCCAGTGTCAGCTTCTGTGATAAATCAATTTAGGAAGCATGTTTTCAATCCTGAGCCGCTTGTGACAAAGTGACTTAACATTGATGACCGCGAATCTGATGTGATTTCATGTTCGGTGTCAATTGGCTCAGAAAACCAAGATCTGGATCTCACCTGGGTTAAGCTGCTTAGGTACTGAAGGCGAGGATCTGCTCATGTAACCGCTACATATATGGATAAGCTAGGGGAATCCCAACTCGCAGCCACTCTTAACACTGGTTCTCTTCAGCTATGGATGCCTAATGAAGTATCTCTGGTTTGTCAATCTGATGGAGCTTGTTTTGCCTGATAGTGATTGAGTTTTTATTCCTTTAGTAAGAACTGGGACAGCCGAGTCGGTGTTTTTAAACGCAATGTGCTATTAACAAGTTGGTGGAGATGCACATGTCACTATGAAGCCCATCGGAGAAAGTATCGATCCCTTGTGAATTGCCATTAACTTACTGACAAAACCGCTACAGACAACTTTGTATTTCTTCCACGGAGGAGAGAAGTCACCGATGGCTTGGATAGTTAAGATCTCTTTATTGAGTAAAGCAAAAGAGGTATTCTAGATCACTTTCGCTGATGTCAGGGAATGGTGCTTTCTTCGGGAACAAAGATGGAGCTGGATTTACTTACTGTGTGACGATTTACTGTCTGAAAGGTTATACGTCTCCGCTGAACCATTCATAACAATTTACTGTTTAAGTAGATGCAAGTATTGTAATCATCTAAGGAGTATTTAAGCACGAAGCATACATGAGCGTATGCATTATGTCGGAAAGCCCACGTTAAATCTCCAAATCATCATCATTGTCAGGAGCGTATCGTATTCATGCATAATGGACACGGTTCCACAATGTGTTGGATTGAATAGTCCAACTCCACCACTCACTGGTTACCTGGATGTTATGATATAATATTTTATGACATTCTTCTGAAGACTTCAAACCCTACGAGTGTAATCTGAGGATTCTTACAGTGGTGTACGGTTGTATCTGTGTTAGAGGAAGATACGCCTGTGTCAATCTGTGACAGAAGAACCAGATTCTTCAGTGTAGATCTTTCATGTTAATATTTTATGTGTGATATCACTGGGTGGCTACTTTTAACATAACGACAAGCGATCGATAGACACAGCTACTGTCGGGAACATCTGTATACATATACCAGCTTAGGTACATATTACCTGTGACTCACTGCGACGCCCGCCAGTTACTGAAAGCATCTGGGCAAAGCATCGGGCATATTTTTGAGAAAGGATTCATTGATTTGTCTGAAATACCCTTGAGCGCCTTGTCCAGAGTCGGGGTGCTTTGGTGACATTGCTCATAGTTCTTCTACTTCTGATGGAGATGTGAGGGGACTCGGCAGTGCTGCCAATGTGGAGTTTTGTGCGCTGACATTGAACATTTTCATGAATTATGAGCTATTATCATCGGCGTTAATGTTTTGTGTGTTTTGAGAAAGGATATCGTCGGTAGTGTTTACGAAAGTGATTGTGAGGTTCTTATTATAGTGACTGGGTCAATAGCTTGTGTATTTGGGCATACAAATGTACTGTTCCTTATGAGTGCTTTCTCTAATCTCTTACCTAACACGTGTTCCGCAAAGGTGATATTACATAATGCCAGCTTGTTATTATACTTATAGTAGAAGAACCTGACGAACTGACTTCTTGCAAGTCTTAATCATCCACTTAATCTGAACGTATTAGCTAATCAAGCGGAAATAACATCAGGTAATAGAATAGCGAGGGACAGCCCACATCGGTCTCCTGGATTGGAAGAGTTGTTACATGAAGGTATCTAGACGGAACCAGCAAGGTTGATGAAGACACTACAAACTGACATATGACTTAACATCAATCATTGATCAATGGCTGGCCGCCAACATAGGCGAGAGACTTCAAATAAAGGAGATTAACATATAAATACTTTGGATTAACGCTGTGTGGATTAACGGATTAACAATGGTGACCGACGACGCGATTAGTCTGCTGTTGGCGATGGAAGAGGACGCGTGCTTGAGACGTATGCTAAATGAACGTTTCACTCTTTCAGATTCAGGAGTGGTATATTGTAACTCTACCTTCGACACTGTCTCGTGTTGGCCTCCCACCCCCGAGGGAATCCTTGCTGTCATTCCCTGCCCCCAGGGTCTGAGTGTGGTTGATCCAACAAGTAAGTAGATGCTTAAATATTTACTGTCTTTCATACTCAGTCCGTGGAACGATATCGTTCCCCCTTGCTTCTTGTATGCAACATTGTTGAGTCCTGTTTCCTTCCTTAAGATCGATGGATTCCCTTGATGCCATGCAACACTTATTAATGGAGATTGTTGCAGATTACAGAATACACAACAGGCACATTTGCGGCCTTCTATTAGTATTGAAATTGCTTCATCCCGAGTTTTTCCATAATATTGACTCTACTCAAAACATGGCTGATTTGATACCTGATGCTGTTCACGGGGAGTGAAGGGTGGAATTGTAATTAATGGGGGTGCGAACGAACGGTCACAATAATAGCTTCCATTAACTAGGTGCCTGGTTTAGTATCATTACTTCACACTTGTGCATACTGACAATACAACGCCGTACGTGGAATATCGGAAACATGCTCGGGCCTAGTTGAGTATGTCATCGAAGAATGCAATGTGTATTATTACTGCCTTTCTCGCTAACATATGCATACATATACCTCAGCCACATATGATGAAATGCACGATCAAAAACCCACCCCTACTAACGCGCAAACTACCACGCCCTCATTCCACACCTGTGCAACATCAAGATCCCCACCTATGTCTACATCCATACTCACCACATCTACCCCAACACACGATCATCAACCCACCTCTACTGCTGCGCGAATTACCACACTGCATCCATAATCACACTCGCAAAACTTGAAACCAAAACAACCACATCCACACACGTGTCCAAATACACACCTACATCCATCTACACCCACAGCAACACCCATATGTACATCCACGCCAGTATCAACGCCAATATACACACCCACATTAATCTACATCCACAACAACACCCATATGTACATCCATGTCAGTATCAACGCCCATATACACACCCACATTAATCTACATCCACAGCAACACCCATATGTACATCCACGCCAGTAACAACGCCCATATACACACCCACATTAATCTACATCCACAACAACACCCATATGTACATCCATGCCAGTATCAACGCCCATATACACACCCACATTAATCTACATCCACAGCAACACCCATATGTACATCCACGCCAGTATCAACGCCCATATACACACCCACATTAATCTACATCCACAACAACACCCATATGTACATCCATGCCAGTATCAACGCCCATATACACACCCACATCTACACACGTATCTGTATCCAAATCCACGCCTACATCCACACATACATCTACCCCAACACGCGATTACCAGTCCACTACTACTGCCATCCCGACTACCACACCCTTAAAATCCTGTGTCCACACCCGCAAATTAACCCACATCCCCATGCACACCCACAAGACTCACATACACACTCATCACGACATCCACACATGTATCCAAATCCACACCCACATACATCCACAACCAAATGCACATCAGAACAAACCTTCGCATGCACATCAACATCCATAAACATCCACCCACGCATCCAAACATTCACCAGCATCTACAGACACTCCAACATCTACAGACACACCCACACCCACACTGATACCTACACCAGCATCCAGATCCACATCCAGATTCTCATCCACACCCACGCCCACACCCATACCCACACCCACACGAACAACCGCAACCGAACCCGTACCTACATCGTAACCATAACTACAGCCACACTAATCCACACGTACACTACACCTGCATCTACAGCCATATTCACACATATACCCACAGACGTATCCAGGTACCCACCAACACCCACAACACCCACATCCACATCCACATCAACATCAACATCCACACCCACACCCACACCCACACCCACACCCACATCCACACCCACATCCACATCCACATCCACACCAACATCCACATCCACACCCACACCCACACCCACACCCACACCCACACCCCACACCAACATCCACATCCACACCCACACCACCCATCCACACCCACATCCACACCCACATCCACACACATCCATCCACATCCACACCCACACCCACACCACACCATCCACATCCACACCCACACCCACATCCACACCCACACATCAACATCCACATCCACACCCACACCCACACCCACATCCACACCCACACCCACACCCACACCCACATCCACACCACACCCACACACCCACATCCACATCCACACCCACACCCACACCAACATCCACATCAATATCCACACCCACACCCACCCACACCCACACCCACATCCACATCCACATCCACATCCACACCCACACATCCACATCCACATCCACATCCAGACCCACATCCACATCCACACCCACACCAACCCATCCACATCACATCCACCCACCCATTCATCCCACATCCACACCCACACCCACACCCAAACCCACACCAACATCCAGAGCCACATCCACATCCACATCCACATCCACATCCACATCCATATCCTTATCCCACACCCATATCCATATCCATATCCATATCCACATCCACATCCACATCCACATCAACTAACAACCACATCCACATCCATATCCACACCCACAATGAAACAGCCTTACCCTTTTGCATACACCTTTAAGGACCCACACCCACACGAACAACCGCAACCGAACCCGTACCTACATCGTAACCATAACTACAGCCACACTAATCCACACGTACACTACACCTGCATCTACAGCCATATTCACACATATACCCACAGACGTATCCAGGTACCTACCAACACCCACAACACCCACATCCACATCCACATCAACATCAACATCCACACCCACACCCACACCACACCCACACCCACACCCACACCCACACACCACACCCACACCCACACCCACACCCACACCCACATCCACCCACATCCACATCCACACCCACACCCACATCCACACCCACACCCACACCCACACCCACACCCACACCCACACCCACACCCACACCCACACCACACCCACATCCACATCCACACCCACACCCACATCCACATCCACACACCCACATCCACATCCACACCCACACCCACACCCACATCCACATCCACATCCACACCCACACCCACATCCACATCCACACCCACACCCACATCCACACCCACACCCACATCCACATCCACACCCACACCCACATCCACATCCAGACCCACACCCACATCCAAACCCACACCAACATCCACATCCAGACCCACACCCACATCCACACCCACACCCACACCCAAACCCACACCAACATCCACATCCACATCCACATCCACATCCACATCCACATCCATATCCCATATCCATATCCATATCCACATCCACATCCACATCCACATCCACATCAACAACCACATCCACATCCATATCCACACCCACAATGAAACAGCCTTACCTTTTTGCATACACCTTTAAGGACTCTTCAGATATGCGACGCTAGATCTTTTACAGAAAACGTACAACATATAGGTCAATTATTCCAACGAAGTGAAAAACACTGCAATAGATAAGATATTGTTTCATCAGAAAATACGACACCTGGTGATATGTGGCTGAAGGCACCGCACAACCAGGCTGTATATCGTCAACCTTTTAAGCTCCATCCTCAGTATCAATGTCAATGTACATCATGAAATATACATAATGGAATGTCTAGCAACCATTTTATAAGTAGATGCATTATCACACTTGAAATTAAGAAAATTGATGGTTATAAAACCTTTATATATGTTTATCCACATTCCTCCCGCAAAGATCAATAGTGTTACTTTCTTTACACACACCGACTTTCATATCCTAAGCTGTATCATATTGTGTCACTATATGATGAATTCAAACTTTCATATATTTGAATTCCGTTCCAATTCGAAAACGTATTGGTAAACGATAAAGTCAAGGTGTGAAAAAACTGAAATATTTAGGTTTTTAGTAAAATCCCCCAGTAAAAATCAGAAAAAAATCAGATGAGTTTAAATTTAACAAATAGGTTATCACAAACACACACGCGCACGCATGCACGTGCACACACACACACGAGCACGCATGCATGCATATATATGTATGTGTTCCTTGTAAGGTAATAATGTGTCGGTACTTTTTAGGCAACATTCAGACATTACAAAATAATTACTAAAAACGTAGGTTTGCGTTTTTCTGTATATAGCTAGAAACAGTACTGACAAATGAAAACCCGCTCAGTAGATGATCATTATATTAAAAGGAACATCTGGATGACCACTTACTGTTGGTACAATGGACTGCAGGATGAAAGTGGGGCAATGGACGCATATAAATGATGCATTGATTGTTGGCGCATTTATTCAGCCGACAAGTAAACTGATGGCTTGTTTAACACATTTAGTTGTGTGTGATATTCCCATACAGACATCAGGACCAATCAATTAAAACACATCACTGTTATAGCTTTTAATATACTTAAAGTAGCGTGCAATATGCTTTCTAGCAGAGGATCGCTTGAGGTGGTTGCTCAAGGACATTGTACGATGAGGGACGGCGAGTCGAGGAGTATTTTACCTTTTCCCTATTTGAGAACGTCCCTTGTGGCCTTGTTCGTGCCTATAGACATAAATGTACTGTGTTTAGAAATTTGATATTGTCTAACGGTAGATTAGATACCACTTATAATAATTGGAATTGAGAGCTTCAGTGCGGTATTCGCAGCGTATGCACGAGATGTATCTAAACGCAGGTTTATCTCCAGGTATATCTTGTCTGCCATGACAAAAAGGATCGTTTAGAAACGGAGCTCGTTTGGAACAGACACTTACACATTTGTTACAACTCGCCGAGGAGGGATCACAGAGAGATACCTTATATTTGTTACTTCGATTTTGCTCTAGTATATGCCTGCATGCACACTTACCTACACACGTACCGTACCGTCCTACCTACCTACCAAAATGCCTACCTACGTATGAAAATACATACATGCATGCAAGTCTGTCATGCAGACCCTGAAGCAAATATATATCCAAGAAAGCCCACGCAAGTCTAGATCACGAGGCAAAGAAAGTTTCAGGGCTCCTTTTCATTATGTTCCATTTTTTTTACTATGAATTTTTTTTCTGTAAAATATGCTCATTTCAGAGACTAGTTGTTAGTCTTCATGCATGCATACATCCATACCTACTTGCGCGTGTGTATCATTATGCATATTATAATTGCGTCGCAGCCTGTTGCAGTATATTACACTGTTTTGTTGGTGACATAATCATCATAATATCTCCCTTTGTATGTTGACTGGACGTAGAATTAGTTTAAAAACCGCTCAACTAAAATCAATGTTTTAGTTGTTATGCAGCTGTTTGAAGTAACTCCCCAGTGTAAGTGTTTTAGCTGTTTGAAATACCTCCCCGGTATTTCTATTCAGAATGGGGGCGGTGGGGTAGCTTAATGGTTAAAGCGGTGGCTCGTTCCGCCGAAGACCCGGGTTCGAATCCCCACATGGGTACAATGTGTGAAGCCCATTTCTGGTGTCCCCCGCCGTGATGTTGCTTGAATATTGCTAAAAGCGGCGTAAAACCAAACTCAGTCAGTCAGTCTATTCAGAATGACTGTCTCTCCAGCCCGACCTTCAACATGCATTTTACCTTCATCGGCAATGTTCACTGTCGATGGCTGCCAAAAATAGTATGACTGTGGCTCTGACTGTGTCTGTGCTATGTACAAACTACATGTACACGAAGCCGGAGGACACTACCGAATTGGCTTTCTGTTAAGTAACTAACCTGGGTCCCCATCCACAAAGCGTTTGTAGCGTACTTATCGTAACGCTCTACTTAATGATGGGCAATCGAGTTGCGTAAAGCTACGAACACTTTGTGGATATGGTCACAGTTCTTGTGATATCGAGAAGATGACATTATAGCATTATTAATGACACCGATTGTTTGTATCCATCGATGAGGAGGCGATTTTAGGCGCACGGATTTTGAGTAAACAGTTATTTTTCTTTTATCGAATGGATACTATATTTTAAACATAATCTGACCAGTCAGAATCAAGCATTCCTTGCGATTTGATAGAATTAAATATAACAGTATTTTCTATTTCGTTATATTTTGGACCACTACTGTGAACAAACTCGTGCTTACACATTATCACGATCACACACACACACGCATACACGTGCATGCACGCACAAGTACACCACAGACAACACAAGGTGACAGAGCGGGATGTCATCACTGAGTATCAGTGATCCTGTCAACAGTGATCTGATGTCTGCTCCGGTTTACACGATTCATAAAGTACAGTCTTTTCATCGCTTCATCTCGTTTGCCACTTGCTCGTCGGAATCTGTTCTGTGCTCATGTTATATTTATTATTTTGAAGTTATATATTTTGTGAATATGTTTCACCGACAAAGTCAGCAATGTCCAAGCTACCGAACGACATTCTGCAAGTTATTCAGTTACCACTCAACCAGAGACTGAAAGCATGAACAATCATCAACAATTTCGGAGTGGATGGTGGCGTGGCCAATTGGTCAGGGCGTTCTCTGACCCGAGTTCGATTCTCCTCATGAGTAAAATGAGTAAAGCTCATTTCCAGGGTACCTGCCATGATCTTGCTGAAATATAGGGGTAGTAGGGAAGCCTAGAGGTTAAAGCGTTCGTTCGTCAAGCCAAAGACTCGGTTTCGATTTCACACCTGGTACAATGTGTAAAGCCCATTGCTGGTGTCCCCCGACTATAATGTTTTGCTGCAATATCATGCTGCTAAAAGCCGAGAAAACCTGAACTCTCTCGCTCATTCCCTTTGCTGGAATATTGTTACAAACAGCGTAGACCCCTCACTCGCTCACTCCTCCCTCGCTCCTCCTCTCCTCCTCACTCACTCACCCACCCACTCACTCACTCACTCACTCACTCACTCACTCACTCACTCACTCACTCACCACTCACTCACTCACCCACCCTCCTCACTCCTCACTCACTCACCCATCCCTCACTCACCCACTCCTCACCTCACTCACTCACCAAACACTCACTCACCCACCCACCCACCCCTCACTCACTCACTCACTCACCAAACACTCTCACTCACCTCGAACACTCACCCACTCACTCACTCACTCACCCACTCACTCACTCTCCACTCACCACTCACTCACTCACTCACTCACTCACCCACTCACTCACCACTCACTCACTCACTCACTCACTCACTCAGCAGTTTCGAAGCACAATTAAACACATCAGACAATTTAACGCCCCTTACCACGCAGACCTGTTGAAGTGACACTCACGCCATGAGATACTTGGGGTCCATTCTTCTTCTGGATCCCAATAGGATTACTCTTGATGACATTATTTATCAAATGATAGCGTGTTAGGCGTGTAATACAATTAAGGACGGGGTTTTACTTACACCAGTGATCTGGTTTTTGCTCCGGTTTACACGATACATGAAGGTACAGTGTTTGAAGTCCATTTCTGTCGTTCTCCTGTAGCGGCTGGTATATTGCTTGACACGGCGTAAAACTATGCACATCTCTAGATGCATTACAGCAATAATAATAAGCCCCTTTGTTATGGTAAATGATACCATACTGGTACCATAAAACACATGGGATGTTGCGATACTTTTTTCCATGCGTATACATTCAATTTCAATGTAACTCTTAACACTGGAGTCCTAATACAGATCATGGCCGTAAAGTTAGCAAGGTCCTAATTTACCGGCAACGACCTGTTCCGACATTGAGCATGTATAGTAATTTCAACCCACCAGAGTACCCTCGGCAAACCGACTGTACACCATGAAGAACTAACCGTGTGGCTTGACATTTTGCGTGTAGTGGTTAGAGCGTCCGCCCGAGAGCGGAAGGTCGCGGGTTCGATCCCCGACCGCGTCATGCAAAGACGTTAAAATATGGACTTGTTGGTCCCTGCCTGGCGCTGAGTATAACAAGGACTGGTCGGCTCGGAGTAGTATACTGTGTCAGGTGGGGTATTCCCACTGCAGCATGGTAGTGGGCTAGCCTATTAAACCAGCTTTAGTCTGGGCAGTAACAGCCAACTACACATACGCATGCACGTCGTCATATGAGCGAAATATTCTCAAGCACGACGTAAAACCCAATTTTACCTCACCTCACCTCACCTTGACATTTTGCATGACGTAGATTGCTCACATTAAACAAAGCACTCTTTCTTCTTTTCGGCGGTTTCCTTCGCATTGATCATAATGAGCGCTATTTATGACCAGTTCGTGTCCCATCTCTCGAACCTATCGCGCAAACGCACCTGTCATATGGGCAGCCCATACTTACAATTGTGAATGCTGAGAGCCAATTATGTTTTAATTAAATGGCCTAATTTGAAAAAGAGAGAAAAGCATCTTGAACAATGTATTTTTTAGACAGACATATATCATTTTCATGTTATGCTGTCTGACGCAATTTTCTACAAACATCTTCTAGGAAGACGTTTGTTTCTTATGAAATGCCAGCTCCATCACTCGATACGATACACGATACAATGCATGAGAATATATATATATGTTGTCAGTGCAAAGGAACAGAAATTGATTATCTTCAGAAATAAATTCGTTTTAGAATAAAGGACAAAATACATGTGAAAATAATTAGACTAGACCACTGATGACTGATGTCACCAGGTGTTGATGAAGGGCATATGTATGTTCTGTACTGTTGGCCACATCGACGTTACATTTACATAACAAATGAGTATTTGCAATATGACGCCACACAGAACAACTCTTGTCATGTCACAGTAGCCTGTACACGCTCCAGACAATCAAGTGATCGATGAGCCAGCAAATGCAGCTGTTAAATTTGAATTATGACTAAATCTGGAGAGGTTAAGAGATTCCGTTGCTAACAAGTAAGGAAAAGGGTTCTGGAGATAGGTTTGTTTACCAAGACAGTGATAGTCAGTTTTAATGTGAATTCACTGCATGGCACAAGAAGAGATGAAGTCCATGCTCAAAGGAATGAGTAATTAAAGAGAAACGTATTGTGATTTTTGTAGGGAATTTAATTAAAGAAAACCTTTCTTATATAGCACGTGCCAGATGAAAATAGCATTTTGCAATGAATCAGTTTACATGTCGTCGATACAAACTCGATTATAGAAATTAGAGAGATGCGACCGTTTACGGGCAGGGCAAGGGGTTTGAAATGTAGGTGATAATAGAGGTGAGGTAAAATTGGGTTTTACGTCGTGCTTGAGAATATTTCGCTCATATGACGACGTGCATGCGTGTGTATGTGTACGTGCGGCTGCTTGTACTAGCCCAGACTTAAGCTGGTTTTATAGTGCTAGCCCACTGAGATACCATGCCGCAGTGAAGCTTGAATACCCCACTCAGACACAGTATACTGACTCCGAGCCGACCAGTCCTTGTTATACCCATTAATGCCGAGCGCCAGGCAGGGACCAACAAGTACAATATTTTAACGTCTTTTGGTATGACGCGGTCGGGGATCGAACCCGCGACCTTCCGCTCTCCGGGCGGACGCTCTAACCACTACGCCACGGAGGCGGTCAGGTGATAATAGAGGGTAGGTAAGCTGGGTGTGCTTAGGTAGCCCGTCCACTACATATTTTGAACATATTCTTCTTAAATCTACCTTTGCTTTTGTGACCAATTCGGATATCTTGTCAATGGTTGAGACATCATTCGAAAAATTCTTACGTTTCTTGCGCCTGGATATACGAGACGTTCATCTGTATGGATGATAAATGTATCTATAATACGAAAAGACCATAAACTTACAAGAGAAACTTATTTAAGAAATTAACACCTACCTGTCAATGACACTTAATTACAAAATAGATTTGATACAGATTTGAATATATACTCTTAAAACATGTAGGAGAACCTGAACTTTCAATTTGGATAGGAAGTATAAGCGTTCACAACCTTTTTACAAACACATTTCTTATAAACGCACCACCATTTATCTTTAACAGTAGCCCCCATACACGTGCATGTGTTGTCATTCTTGATTTTGGCGGTTTTAAGAAGGTCGATAAATCACTGTAGACCATTCATTGTGACAATCACCATGAACCACACAATTGTTAGTGTCTGTTTCTAACCATTTTTTGTGGGTTTTTTAAATGAAAATCATACACATGCAAATTTCACGCCATACACCAATCATCTTTCAAGAGCTATAACTCATATCAACATTGATTGACTCCGATATAACTCCCAATGTTTTCAATCGTACATTAAAATGAAGTTCCCCTACTTGTTATGAAGAGTATAAAAGGATCGTGGACATGGTATGACAGAATACCTACAATAATATGAAACCCAAGGGTGCTCCTTAACATGGTAGTATGTTACTGGAAGGGAACTCTTTCTCAGGCGGAGTAGTAAGTGAGTCTAGTTTTACGCCGCGTTTAGCGATATTCCATCAATATCATGACAGGGGACACAAAAAATGGGCTTCACACATTGTACCCATGTGGAGAATAGAACCTGGGTCTGAAGAGCGAACGCTTTAACCACTAGGCTACCCCACCGCCTCCATTTAAACGTTTAAGTCTAGTTTCCCAACGGCACATATATGCACATGAGACGGCTGGATGAAAGCAAATTCCACCTGAATGACACGCACCTGCACACATTCAAATAAACGCCATGTAGCTTCATACACCGTGCTTCTTCGCATGATACGCGTAAAACGTTAAACCTCAAGGCAAGAGAATAATCGCCGAAATAATGCCATAACAATGTGTCATAACAACATTAAAGCTGTTATTTTGTCGTGGATGATAACAAAAGCACTAAACACATGTTGCCATCGTATTATTCAGGAACAAAGTACATGTTCAATTTATGTAATATGATGTGTCAGCTTTTTAGGATGCTGCTAATTTTACTCGAGGTTGTAGAGATGTGTCAGGTTGCGCTGACAGTGAGTGATCTTGAAGTTATTGTTTCGCTACTTTAAAGCAATATACCGCAAATGTACGTATCGGTCACCCATGAAAGGATTTGGATATTATATCTTCGTCACTGTAACCAGATGGGGATTAAATTGAACCTTTAATGACTCTCACTAGACAACCTTCTCTTGTCCGACTGGGTTTCAGGAAAACGGAAACGGAATAAAACAGTAAAACAACGTAAAACCCTTGGGTCCTTTGAAAACATATCGATACATACGTAGTTCGAGACAAACATCTGACTATAGAGCAGAAAAGGTTATCCGAAACCTTTCTGAATTTGTTTGTTTGTTTGTTCTTTTGTTGTTTAACGTCGCACTCACCAATATTCCAGCCATATGTCAGCAAACAATCGCGTCTGGACTAAACAATCCAGTGGTCAACAGCATGATCATCGATCTACGCAATTGGGATACGATGACATGTGTCAACCAAGTCAGCAAGCCTGACCACCCGATCCAGTTAGTCGCCTCTTACGACAAGCATGGGTTACTGAAGAGCAATTCGAACCCAGATCTCCACGTGTAAGGTGAACAACAACGTGGACTTGATCAACGGGTGTCCTCTTTATTTTAATGGTTTCACATTTCGTTATGAAAGCTGTACATTGCAGCTTGACATTCTAACGAGAGTTGCTTAAGACCGATACCAACCCAGATCTTCACGGGTCCCATTTTAAGTCTTTGACGTAAACGTCACTTCGGGATAATAATAATTCGGTTAACGAGGTTTCCTTTTATACATGGGAAGTAATGTACAGCTGTTATATCACGAAATACATCTCACTTTCAATCAACGTTCTATATAGATTACCACAGCGCAAAGTTAACACTCCTTTGAATTTAACAACCGCCTCTTATTGAAGATACATGTCAATAACTCTATCAATGTTACGCGATTTATTGGTCTGAGGGGGCGAAGCGTTTTATTCGAGAAGAAAGTGCAGTTGGCTTCCATCAGGCACACTGCACTCAGTTCTCAAGCATTACAGCACACCGAGGGTACACGAGCAGTGATCACACGCTTACAAAAATAATCAATTGATCAACGAACGATTTCGTACTCTCTATGTAAGACATGCCGACGCATTGATGTTTGGGCGAAGGTATGATGTGTGCTTCCGCATTTAAGTCGTTGCTTCACATGTTCCATGCCGCTGACCATAGTAACAAGTCCATATGACTGGAGTCCAATCACCAGCTGTAATGGGCATTGACTGTCAAGGACGTGGGTAGCCTAGTGGTAATAGCGTTCACTCATCACGCCGATGCCCCGGGGTCGATTCCCAACATGGGTACGATGTGTAAAGCCAATTTCTTGTGTTCCTCACCTTGATACTAGTGGAATATTGCTAAATCAGGCGTAAAATCATACTCACTCGCTCACATGCCGAATATATTTAAACAGGCGTCTAACTCAGGTCTTGAACTGTTGAGCAAGCCTAGATTATCCAAGTCTGGTCATGGAAACATGAATTATTCTTGGCTACATTTGGATTTCTTTTTTAAAGATTCATATTTTGATAGACACATCTGACTCATGCTACATAAGGATCTCTTGCTTTAATCAACTCCCTTCAAAATACGTTCCGTTTAATTACTCATTCCTTTGATCATGAAGCATAATTTCTTCTCCTGGCATGCAGTGAGTTCACATTAAGATGACATTATTTCTGGGACTACATGTCAGTCTATGAATGTACGTCGGGATACGGTAACAATCCGTATTGTTACGTAGTACTTAAATACTACTGAGCAGAACCAAATATATATAATAAACACCACCACCCATCCCACCCCCGAGCTCCACCCACCCCCCAACCCTAGGTCGACACCCGTTACATCATTAAATGGTTAATTTCGAGCTGATCCTGAGTCCATGCAGAACGTAGAAAGTTCTTAATTGGTGCTCATAGTATTGATATTACAATATCTCCTTTGCCAGCTTTATTGTTGTATCACATTTGCTATATATAGTATATTATTTGTATATGGACTATTACACACAACTTTGCATTGGGCGCCAATATCACCGTCGAGACCCGCACGACAATGGCGGTCAGACTAATCTCTGGTTAAGCTGGCGTATGTTCTTTGTAATGGAGATTATAGAGTTGTGGGTAATCCGGATAGACGTTCATTCAATAGTTTCTGTTTTCATACATGGTAAAAGCTAGTTTTAGAAATATGGCTGAAATATTGCCAATGTGACTTTAAAGTTTAACTCACTCACTCACTCACTCATGGTGTATATTTATGTTTGCTCTTAAAGTCTACAATAGTCTCTCATAACCCTAATCGGGTGGCTCACTTTTATTCTGTATTACAGCCTATATATGTCCTGTATTTAACAAGTGAGGTGAGACTCAAATAAATAATCTGTCTGTCGGTCTGTCGGTCTCTGTCGGTCTGTCGGTCTGGTATTACTACAGACATTTGGTGAGTTTTATTACGGGTGTCAGCTTGATGCGGTGGACATATCAAATTGATGCAGATTTCAAGACGTTCACGACTTTGCTGAAGTCACCGAGCACGAATATGATGCTGACAAACCTAGACACATAAGAGAGAACCGGGATTCGAACGCACGATAGGTTTCACAAGGGACGCAACTCTGCACAGCATTTCACTGGGCCAGTTACGGCACCGATTTTCACCAGTACGCATATCATGCGTAATATTACAAGAACCCAGCATTACCCACTGGTCACACGTTTCATTAAAGCTGCTATGATGATAAACAATGTTTATACCAAAATGACCAGAATATATAACAGCTGCCTAAACCATGATAGGAATTGTAAGTATTCATTATTTTAACAAAGGATACCGATAAAGCGTAGGCGATCTTTATTGTTAGACAAATACCTGACTACAAACTGGTGTTTAGTGTAAACATAAGCGACAAAACCTTTTAAATATTCAGAGGAAATGTGTCCTAAAAGCATGGTCCACTGATCGAGTCCCATATCGTGGGGATCTGTTTATAGGTAACTGTCAAATAGTGTTGAATACAAAGAAGGCCCAAGTGTTCGCGAAACTGCGAGCGTATCCTTGCACACTGGTACACCCGTCACAAAGCCGAAAGCCAATTTTGCACCCACAAAAAGATGGGAACACACGCCTGTGATACAGTACAAAATTGATACTCGCTTCTATGGCACTGATGTGTCCTCCAAATGTCTACGGTGCAGATGGAGATGCTGGCATATTGCCTTATTTACATGGAAGGTTGTCATGACTATACGAAATTTAAACTTCACCTGGGTAAATCGGTGGAAGGCAATAGCTAATTTGAGGGTCATTGGAAATATAAGATCATCAATGTTAATCTTATGTACTTGTGTTCTGCAAAAAGAAAACAACAAATAGAATTTATTGTGCTACGGTATGAAATAGAGTTTACAGTATATAGGTTTAAGCCGCTTCAGCAGTATTCCATCAATATCACGGCGCGGGAGACCAGAAAAGGGCTGCACGTTGAATACACATTTGTACCCATGTGGGGCGTCGAACCCGCCACTGAAATTAAATGCGTATTGTTGTATGTGGTTTTAGCAACCGTGTACAGATGTCGATATCAGCATGTTGCCAAATGCATATTAACCTGTTTAATACTAGGCATAATTCATATAAGCATATTTTAACACGAATCGTTGTAAATTTGTGATTCATATGCATCGGAAAGAGGTTAGCTATATGAGTGGAATTTTGTTTCCCAGCATATATTTTCACTGGTCAAATATTGATTGGTTCAAATATGGCAATGATTCACTATGTGTTACCACCAGATACACATTGTCGTCTCCTCCCGAAAACTTTTGATGCCGGGTACCTGTTCTTGTCCGGAATCGCTAAGGGAATATTTCTTAACTGTGTCTGATAATATATTAGCCATTTGCCCAAAAGTGAGTGAGTGTGTGAGTTGGGTTTTACTCCGCTTTTAGCAATATTCCATAATATCACGGCGGGGGACATCAGGCTTGGGCTTCACACATTGTACCCATGTGGGGAATTGAACCTGGGTCTTTAGCGTGACGAGCCAACGTTATAACCACATGGCTACAAGTGCAATGAGGTATGTCCATAAAGACAGCTGGTATAGAATGTACCTATGTATAAGGTATATTAACAACGTTTTAGATAGTTTCTCATTCAAGATCTCTTGTGCAAACTTTATCAAAGAAGGACCCTTTCGTTTGTCGTATCTTTGTTACATCTTTCTTTGCCTTAGTGAAGCATTCAAAATGTATTGTGTTAGATTTGTGAAGAACGTTTCCGAAAAGACCCATCATCATCAAAATAATGTCAGAGTCAATTCCACATTTCCACTTGTATCAAATGTTCTGTCTTTGTCCAGATGTATGTTTGACATGCGTTTGCATGTGTACTTGTTGAGCAAGATAATATAGGTCTAATATAGACCAGAATCATGCCATAGACTTTCCTTTAGTAGATATTATTTAGGATTTTGGAAAATATCTTGACGCTTTAATTACAACATATCGTTCATTTCAACTATTCTGTTAATCTATTTAATTCATCAATACTTGGACAAATGTTATCATACCAGACGCTGTAGATTTTGACTCATCGTATAAACTGAGCGACTAAAGAAAGTATACTGATTTGTTGTGCAGTTGACAATTGAAATAACTGTAAAGTTTGATCATGTCTATTTAATCATCACCCAATTCCCACAGTTTGTAAAATGTCATCCGTGGCTGTGTAGTTTTGTGTCACAGTAAAGTGTTCCAATGAAGACTTGGGTAAGAAATGAAACCACATGCCCCCTACCATATTTGTAATTCTGTGACTAAAATACAAGTTTATTGATTTCCAAGTATAAGACGTGTATTTGGCTGTTGTTTTGGTTTTAAATCAAGTTTTATTTTAAGAAATAGAAGCATGCAGAACTATGGATTGGGGTCCAAAGGCCAGTACAGTTTCTGTAAGAATGTAAAATCGCAAAACAATATTTTCAGCTGAAATCAAATATGTGATGAAACCGGCTGGGTGTATTTTGTTCTTCTTCAGTTTATTTCCCTCGATGTATATATGTGTATGAGTGAAATAAGTATATTGTAAAACAAAGCTGTTGATATATGATTGTATTTCCTCAAGTCTAATAAATAATAAATGTATTGATATCATTCGATGTCATTGTAAATCTTCAAACAGCGTGTCAGCCCGTAGCGAAATATCGTGTAGTTGAGTTTACTGCTCGAAAAAATAGCAAAAGGAAATTGAGTTGAAGATTCAGGCAATCCTACCACAGAATAATCGATTATATGTTCGCCAACATGACACTTTTTAGGTGACCTTGATATGTTAATAGGGTGTGAATAACATTTTTAAGGCCACTTTGAACATGTGTTAAATGAAGCGAGTGTTAAAATCGGGTCCTTTTTCCCTGTCTCATATTCGATTTAGTTTGCTTCAAAAACAATCTCACACTTGAATGTGGCCTAAATGTGTGAAAAACCGTCGATCTCAAACACACAATTGTGGTAGCTGATTCTACTATATAGTTCGGACAAACTGACAGTGCGTTTCAGTTTGGATTAAGTGCCAGTCAGGTTTAGATCAGATAAACTATAAATACGATTTTATCAGATAATCATTCTATCAGTCACTAAACTGTCAAGCAGTATTAGTTCACATACACGGTGAACTGATATATTTCAACGCAAGCTATCAGTCAAGGTTTAGTTCAGATAGGCTGCCAATTAGTTTTAGTTCATATAAGTTGTCAATCGGTTTTTAGTTCAAGTGAGCTGTCTGTCAGTTTAATTCAGATAACTTGTCAATCAGGTTTAGTTGAGGTAAGTGTCAATCGATTTTAGTTTAGATGAGCTGTCAGTCGGTTTTAGTTCAAATAAGCAGCCAATCAGTTTTAGTTCAGATAAGTTGTCAATCGGTTTTTTAGTTTCAGTCAGTATAATTTACCTAAACTAACTATACATCCCATACACTATGTAAAGTTTAGCAAGAATGTGTTTCTGTTAAATCATATGCATGTATCTGCTTGTTTCATGAGGAAAGTCAAACATTATTCAGGTCTTATACGTTTACAAACACGGCGACATCAAAGACCACGGTTCGAACAAATCTAACTTAACCAGGATTATCCTGGATTCGAACCCGCGACCATGCCTCCAGTAAGTTAACTGAAGTCAGTAAGCTATATTCCATTCTGCATGTGTTCACACAATATATTGCACTAAGCCTAAACATTTACGCTGATAGCTGACAATTGTAAATTGCTCTATTGCTTTAAGCCAGGTCAACTGCAGTGATGTTCGACAACTGAAAACTTCTATTGCTTTAAGCCCAGACGTTTACACCGTAAGCTGACAGCTGAAACTCTTCTATTGCATTAAGCCCAGTCATTTCCACTGATTGTTGACTCGCTGACTAGTTGACTTTGACCCAATGTATAAATAGAAAAGCGACTAGTCCAATAAGTTCAGTTGAGTAAGCCTTGTTGTATTCTGCATGTTTTCAAACACAATTAATTGTTTTAAGCGCAGTTATTTGCAGTGATGGTTGACAATGTGAATGTGATCTTCCTAGTTGTTCTTAACAAATGTCAATTTGTTTGTTGTTCAAAGCAACAATATTACAACAGTCAACGGAAATTGTATGGGTCTGGACCAGTGAGTGAGTTTAGTTTTATAAACAATGATTTGGCAAAAAATTCAGATTGGGCTAGAAAGTGGCAAGTAAGTTTTAATCCTCGTTATAAGACTGAGGTATAACTTTCACTCAAAAAACGTCAGACCGAACATATTAATGAATGGCGAAACTATTAAAGAAGTTGATAACCATTAACACTTATGTATAACACTTCAAAGCAATTGTTCTTGGAAAGTTCATATAGGTGACATGATAAAGAATATTAGTCCAATGATCAATTTTCTGAGAAGTTTGAAATACGGTTTATCACGGAAAACGTTAAATACTTTATATAAGTCCTTTATCTTACCACTTTTTGATTACTGCTGTCATATATCGGATAACCGTACTATTGAACGGGCGATTTTACTAGAAAATTTACATTTAGACGCAATAAGAACTATATGCGGTGCGGTTCCTGGCACCCATCACGATAAAAACATACAGGGAAACCAATTACAGCACACTGAAAGAAAGACGATATATCGCTCTAATCTCATAACTTTCTATGAAACGTGTCATCGTTTGACTCCTGATTATCTGAACGATCGTGTTCCAGATAGAATATTTGAACAAAGCAACTATAATCTTAGAAACAGTACTTCCATTCGAACTATTAATCAATCATTTCTACCGCGATTTTATAATTTATATTGAAATTATGGGACTTGATTTTGCCAAATCATCCATTGTTGCCTCAAACTCGGCTGTAGTAATCTAAGCACAAACAGATATAATCGGCATAATCCAAGTGTTCATGTGGCCATTATGATGAAGACGTTATTCACTACCTTTTCACATATCAGAACGACCAACTTTTAAGAACAACTATGTATTTTTTTATTCAAGGATACGGTGTTAAACGTACTCTATACGGTAATGACGCTTTGAATAACAGTAAAATTCTCAACTCATTACACCAGTTCATTTCTAAAAGTAACCGCTTCCAGTGATTATCACCACGACATATATACTCAATGTACCTTAAAGTTAATATAATTGGACATCTGCTGCAGCTCATTTCGTTGCTTGGCATAACCAACACCACAAGGAACATATTCAATATTCAATCATATATCTGATATAATGTATGATGTTCTCACAATAGTATCTCTCAGTATTATTCTCCTGTTGTTACATTATTTCATTTATGTATCCAGCTATTGGAATAATGTACTGGAGCGGCGTTTACATAAGCCACTAGGCCTGTTCGCCTATCCAGGTTTAAGTTTTGTCTGAATATCTATCTATATATATCTATATATCTATATATCTATATCTATATATATATATATATATATATGTATATATGTGTGTGTGTGTGTGTGTGTGTGTGTTTAAACCAGTTTTACGCCGCTTTTAGCAATATTCCATCAAACATCAATCATGGCGGGAGACACTGTCAATAGGCTTATATCCATTATATTGTATCCGTGTGGGGAATCGAACCAGGGTCTACCAGGGTCTACGCTTTAGCCACTCGCCTACCGCCCCGGTTCTGGTCCAGACATACCTGTGGTTGATTTGGTACTGCAACCTACCACGCCATTAGAGTATGATTACAATTGTAACCGATTACAATCCTGCAAGCATCCATTCATAAAGTCCCCAAGTGGGACAGTGGGGTAGTCTGGTGGTTAAAGCGCTCGCTGTCTCGCCCAAAACCCAGGATTCGAATTGTCCACGTGGGTATAACGTGTGTAGCCCATTTCTTCTGTCCTCCATCGTGCTATTGCTTGAGTATTGCTAAACGAGGCGTACAAACATATTCACTCAATTCAGACAAGTATATCACACTCCGGCACAGCGATGACTTAACATAACATCACAGCCACAGGCTAATTTGCATATCACGTGACTGGACTTTTCTCTTGTTTGTAATCAAACGCGAATATTCATTAATAAGAAGAGACTTGACTCACGAAAGCTTTTCGGCGCCCTCTTCATAATGTTTTACATTGTTACATATATATTCTTCCACAACTGCGACAGTAAGGTCTATGACAGTACATATTTAGATATCAAACTGGCTGCATCGTTTGCTCTCCGTCGGCTTCGATGACAGCACGTGGAGCCGTACAACCTATGTAAACAAAGGATCGCTACGCAAATCGAAATAGTGTTACATGTTTTTGGATATTTTCTCAGTGAAACTAAACCATTCTATTAAGGATGTTTAGTTAGATGTGTAGACTCGTCAAAATAAAAGAGTAAAAGAAATCTGTACATTATATTGAATGGACATTGCAAGATGTGACGAGTCGTCACATTTTTCTGGCCTGTGGCAGAGGTACTATGCTGGCTTGCCGCATGGAACTCTGGGTAGGAGAGTGACAAGTATATGTGACTCAGGGTTATTCAACATGTACGACTGGAAACACCTCAGTGGTGTATGCATGTTTTTCCGTCACACGGTGTGCTATCCCTAAGAGTGGATACACCCGCAACCTTTGAGTGATATTGTATGTTCACGAATGGAGAACGTTTAATTCTTCAAGTACATTCAACCATTGTCATAGTGCCACAATTTATCAAGGAAGATTTATGGCCTTATAACCAGGGAACTCAAATCGGTCCGACCATCTCAAACGCCAATACCAATAACATTATAACCAATAGCAAAAGTAACAAAAGTGTAATTTGCAGATATATCTTATGAACAGGTTGATTGTGTTCTTAACTAAACTTGTCTTTATTGTTTGTGTCACCGAGGTGCGGTGGGGTAGCCCCGTGGTTAAAGCGTTCTCTCGGCACGCCGAAGATCCGTGTTCGATTCCCCACATGGTCAATATGTGTTTCTGGTTTCCCCCGTCGTGACATTGCTGGAATATTGCTAAACGCGGCGTAGAACTAAACTGACTCACTCACTTGTGTCACCGAGGGTTCTTTTGATCCTGCTATTCCTTAATGTGGAGAAATGGACAGCTAACCTCTGACGAGAATGGTGCACGCCTTAACGCTACTCGAAAATCATTTGATTATTCTCGCGTCATATTTATGTGCCAGGATACTGATACAGATCTTAGTCGCCCCTGTGTGAACATCAACACATATTAGTCATCAGATATTTCCTTCATATCCGTTGTTTTCAGATTACGTAAATGTCATTGACGTTATAAAGAATAATGGCAGTCTGAATAGTCAACAAGAATATGTCATATATGCTAAACTACATTTCAAATATGGATCCATTCACTGTGTAATTATCACAAAATGTTCTTTGGAAATAGAAATGGCATTTAAGATGAACGAACAAAGGTTTACATTTCATGGACAGGTCTATAGCTATGCTCTTTGGTTACTCTTGAATCACGCTTGTCACAGTTTAGTAATGAACTCGATCTAAATATATCTCAGTAACGTTATCAACGTTAACGGGGCGTAGATGATGCCGTCCTTGATGAGGGTATTTTTTATTCTGGCCAGATTTGAATAGCTGATGGTCAAGGTGAACATATGTGTGACCTGCCCCTTTGGAATGAACAACAATTTCTAATATTATCTGAAAGGGTATCTAGTGCATGCATATCTTATTTAGGTGGCCTTCATTGTCACAGATATTTTTGTAACTGGGTTAATTCTATTGTTTTGCAACTCAGCTTGCATACTGTTCTGTCAACAAGGGCAACCATGCCTTGGTTCCCGAGTTGTTTGGGAGAATGGCTCACATACCATTATTGTGAAACGGTGAACCTCATACATGACTTTTACATACTGTATCACTAGTATACTATTTATACTGTAATACAAGGAGGTTAAATGACACTGCATACTGAATCCTCCTACATTATTCAGGAATGTGAGAGCAAAACAATTTAGTATACATTTATGCTGCGGTAAGGGAATCGCTATACATGTGCTGTGGATGTTTTTGTTGTGAGTCATTAGAGTGCTTGGTAATGGGTGTGTGTAGGTGGTTGGCGCAGTGTGTGTGTGTGTGTGTGTGTGTGTGTGTGTGTGTGTGTGTGTGTGTGTGTGTGTGTGTGACTGAGTGGAGTTAGCTATGATAGTGGCGGAGAGGTGTTTGTGGAAGTGGTAGTAGTTGAGGCAGTCGTAGTTGTGGTCTTGGTGGTAGTAGTAGCAGTGGTAGTAGTAGTAGTAGTAGTATAGTAGTAGTAGTAGTAGTAGCAGTAGCAGTAGTGGTAGTAGTAGTAGTAGTAGTGGTAGTAGTATAGTAGTAGTAGTGGTAGTAGTAGTAGTAGTAGTAGTAGTAGTAGTGGTAGTATTAGTAGTAGTAGTAGTATAGTAGTAGTAGTAGTGCTGGTGGTAGTAGCAGTGGTGTAGTAGTAGTAGCAGTAGTAGTAGTAGTAGTAGTAGTAGTAGTAGTAGTAGTAGTAGTAGTAGTGGTAGTAGTAGTAGCAGCAGTAGTAGTAGTAGTAGTAGTAGTAGTAGCAGTAGTAGTGGTAGTAGTAGTAGTAGTAGTAGTAGTAGTAGTAGTAGTAGTAGTAGTAGTAGTAGTAGTAGTAGTAGCAGTAGTAGTGGTGGTAGTAGTAGTAGTAGTAGTAGTAGTAGTAGTAGTAGTGGGTGGTAGTAGTAGTAGTATAGTAGTAGTAGTAGTAGCAGTAGTAGTAGTAGTAGTAGTAGTAGTAGTAGTAGTAGTAGTAGTAGTAGTAGTAGTAGTAGTAGTAGTAGTAGTAGTAGTAGTAGTAGTAGTAGTAGTAGTAGTAGTAGTAGTAGTAGTACTGGTGGTGTAGACGGAACTGACAACAGTGGTGTTAGTCATAGTTCTTTTCTTCGCCGTGGTAGCGAGTAAGTGAGTTAAGTTTTGCGCCGCTTTTAGCAATATTCCAGCAATATCACGGCGGGGGACACCAGATATGGGCTTCACACATTGTACCCATGTTGGGAATCGAACCCGGGTCTTTGGCGAACGCTTTGACCACAATGCTACCCCAGCGCTCCAGCACTTCTTGGACACGACAACCCAATGTCGTCCTCTTTCGTATACACTACTACGTTTTTAGATCTTGTTTAGAAACATAAATCGATATTAACCACGGTATCATGATAACTATCTGTTGTTGAACATAAACCAGACCTGAATGATGGAACTTAAATCAACATAATCATTTGTACAACCCGCTCCTTCTGTCAGCTACCTGTTAAAGCATAAAAATATTGATTATCTCAAGTGAGGAAGCATCTAGTTGATTTTTAATATGCATTTATCATTCTTCGGGGAATATAGTTTTTAATAACGCTTGAACAAAAACGCTGACGTGTGTTATTATTTTGTAAAAATATTGACATATGTCAGTGTTTTTGTTCAGACGTTATTCAGAACTATATTCCATGGTGACTTGTAAATGCCCATTGGAAAACATGTACATAATTCCCCGTATATTTTCAAAATGTAAATTTGAATTGGTTATTTCTTATTCACATATTTGCAATAATAACTGGAAAACCAATTACACTGTTCTTGTTGGAGATATGCCGCTTCAAGAGTTCAATTTCAAAGCATGTCGCTGCTTTGACGTCACCTTCGGGGAAAACATTCTCAAGTCTGACGTCAATTTGTACACGTGCGCCCCTATCTTAGACCTTCATAATTAGGTAGGCGATGAGATATCCTAGTCGTTAAAGCCTTCGGTCCTCACACCGAACACCCCGGTTCCATTCCCAACATGGGTACAATGTGTGAAGCCCGTTTCTGGTTTCCCCCGACGTGATATTGCTGGTATATTGCTAAAAACCTCGTAAAATTACTCACTCACACTCTTATAATTCGGTACACGGACAACTCATCTAATTGTCACTAACACGTCCTTTTTCGAGGTATAGAACCTGTGTAAATGACCGTTTATAGGCCGCAGAGCTGGGAATTTAGGATGCAGAGTTGCGTCCCTTAACTGTACCAGGAATCACTGTTCGTTTTACCTAATGTCACATTTGCTCTGATTATGATGTCTGGTTAGTCGATTTCACAGTTATGGTAAACGTAAATCACCTGAGCCACATTGGGTGTGAGTGAGTTTAGTTTTACGCCGCCTGTAGCAATATTCCAGCAATATCACCGCAGGGAACACCAGAAATGGGCTTCACACATTGTGCCCGGGTCTTCGGCGTGACGAGTAAACTGACTGACTGACTGAGTTTTGGTTTTACGCCCCGTTTTTAGCATTATTCCAGCAACATCACGGCGGGGGACACCAGAGTGAGTGAGTGAGTATGGTTTTACGCCGCTTTTAGCAATATTCCAGCAATATCACGGCGGGGGACACCAGAAATGGGCTTCACACATTGTACCCATGTTGGGATTCGAACCCGGGTCTTCGGCGTGACGAGCCAACGCATTACCCACTTGGCTACCCCACCGCCCCTGAGCTATAGCGGGGTTGTCGCTCATGTTAAACTGATTCACTGATTTATCGGAACTACTGTTCAAAGGGCATTAAACCCAATTCAGTCAGTCACGCACAGCTGTTGTTAAAGCCACACAGGTATGTGTTATGGTGAACTTGATCACAGATTTCTATATATCCCAGGAAAAGAATGCAAAACACTCGACTCCTCACCAAAAATACAAATGGATATAAATATAACTTTAATGAACTCTTTCACTCTGATATGACACCTCCCTGCGTAACGATTTGACAAACATTCCGTCCGGTGAACCCTGATCGACCTCTGACGGATGCGTAGCGTATCGGACCCAATCAGAATGTCAGCTTTCTAAATCGATTCTGCTCCACATATCTTCACCACCGACTTTCAGATCTTAACAACAACTGAAAACGTACACAGAAGACAAATATTCCTTTCATGGTAGTTCCATTTTGGTGTAGTTGCGATGCGCTCGGTGTATAAAAGAGATATATGATAGTACAGACGTAATTATCTCCATTCGGAACATCCCGTTTAGATTCCTTTACGAGATATAAGAATCATTTGTATGCTGCTCTGAACTTTTTGCTCTCTTATCGAGAATGTAGCATCGATGTGACTTTGCTGATATGAAAGTTCCCGAATTGTTTCGGCCTAAATGAAAACGAAACTCGTGTTAAGAGCTGTGTCTATTTTACGAACCCGACTTTATCATTGACTGACTAGATTGCCTGACTTCTGCCATCAAGCAATACCTCATACATGTCAACAGAATAGAAAAAAAGTCTAAGATATATTTGAGCAGTAGGACAACGTACTTAAGTAACTACTTAAACGTTATATGTTATGCTACACATATGCTAATGTCAGTGTGTCAAGCGATGATATGATGTATATATACGTATATATGGTGAAAGTGATGGAATCACCAGAGATTGATTGATGATGATGATGATGATGATGATGATGATGATGATGATGATGATGATGAATATCACACGAAACGTTTTTTATATTAAACGAAATAATGACAAGACAAGACACCACATGCATATAATATCACGTCATACAAGGTTGAACAAATGCCCACCGGATAGAGATATTTTTGGAAAACAAAGAAAAATACTGAATAATGTATCCAGTCCGAGTTCGAAAATAACAGACACAATCTTCGTATTTTTTATCTTCATGTTAAGATGACTATCGTTTCTAGAAACTTTGATCATATTAATACCTCAGCTTTTATCACTTCCAATCAATTATGTGGAATGTCAAATCACACATGTATCCCCTTTTTGTTACTTTATCATCATTAGATCTACTGACCAAAGTGATGATAATCCTCAATAAGGGCTACACTGTCTACACGTTCTGCCCTGGTGGAGAATGTTCAGCCCGTTTGTCTTGATGGGCAACTGTCTTTCTCCTTTTGATGTAGCTAGATAAGAAGGTAGGTGCAATTGCCCAGTGCCCAAGGCACGACACAATCAACAGAGCTGTCCATTTCCATACAGAATACCCTGACTTTGGCAACCTTCTTCAAACAGGAAGGGTCAAGTGTATTGACACTTGGCTCTGTCCGGAACAGGATGATGAATTTTCTAACCCGTGATGTGTACAATCAATTCTTGAGTCTAACAAGTCTTGGCGTTACAGTCAGTTATTATGTTGTGTCAACATAGATATACGTTTCGCTGCCAGACATGTTTTTTGTGGACTAGACACTTTTTAACTTGCTCACGTTGATGTCTTGACACATGGACAAAGAGGTCGCTTGAGGGTCGATATTAATTATTAGTGAGTGAGTTGCCTGGGTTTAACGCTGCTTTCAATAGCGTTATCACGGCGTTCTGACAACGTTGTCTGGAAAGGTCGCCTTCAGCGGTTGCAGATCTGCCAAATTCCTGTGTAAGAATACAGGTTCTCGCACGCCTGAAAACAACGCTGGTGACTTGGCTGAGCAGCAGGCTGACAAAGAGCTAATAGGTAATAGTTATTACAATATATAATGCTGGATAAATGTACTCCATGCAGCACCGATACCTCGGATGGTAATAATCTAATACCTTGTGCCTGTGAGAAGGATTCAGATCTACACTGTGTTTCGGTGTAAAACACTCAGAACTCAAACTTGTATCTGTGTCAAAGACTCAGATCTCAACCTTGTATCTGTGTCAAAGACTCAGATCTCAACCTTGTATCTGTGTCAAAGACTCAGAATTCAGATCTCAACCTTGTATCTGTGTCAAAGACTCAGAATTCAGATCTCAACCTTGTATCTGTGTCAAAGACTCAGATCTCAACCTTGTATCTGTGTCAAAGACTCAGAATTCAGATCTCAACCGTGTATCTGTGTCAAAGACTCAGATCTCAACCTTGTATCTGTGTCAAAGACTCAGAATTCAGATCTCAACCTTGTATCTGTGTCAAAGACTCAGATCTCAACCTTGATAGATAGATAGATATTCTTTATTTCCTCCAACTGAATGAAGATGACAATATGCAGTGATGATATATTTTACGTCAAGTGATTAACATGGATTAGTGATATAGTCACAAATGTTCATATACATACAAGTGTTTTAGCAAGTATCGCCATTTCCTTATAAAATGGCTTACATTAATTATTAGTTTTGCCCATACATCTCTTTCTAGTTCCATGATACACGCTACTGGACATCCACCAAGTAAAAATGCAAGAATAACATCATCATCTTGATCCCAGATCTTAACAAAAGTTTCTACATCCAGAATATCACATATGGAGTTAAAAGGTTCATTTCTGTCATTCATATTAATCGTACATGACATAAACACGTGCTTTACAATATCATTTGGCGACAGTTTTACAAAAACATTCTCTTGAAACAATTTCAGCTGATCCATAGGATACAGTCTTGCAATATCAGTTAACTGGTCGTTCTTCTCTGCGGCTAGCATCCAGAGATTACTGGATCTTATATTGATATATCTTGACAGACTAAGTCTTGAATTAAGATGAACATAAAATAGATTGTCTCGATTAGATTTAATAGTATCATTTACGGCATTGGACCAGTATTTCTTATTGATAAATTGACCATTATTGACATAGTTAGCTAGTATATCGTTTAGGTTATACTTATGTACAAGTTGCAGCATATTATATATCGGGGATTTTCTACTACATACGTTGCATGTAGAACTATCTGTACACATACATTGACCCCGGCGAACTAGAAACATTACTTTAAAAACACAGTTATACTTTGCATTACATTACTTTCCTAATAGGTAGAGTGCTCTTTTATCTAGGTAATACTGTAGTGGCATGATCCCGATACAATCCAATACAACAATACTGTGAGTGCGCTTGTGTAGTCCCTGAACCTTCTTGCAAAATTGTCGTTGTACAACTTCAAGCATTTCATATTCTTTAAGAGGAAGTTTACCCCATACGTTACATCCATAGAGGCCACATGATAAGATTACCCTCTCCCAGATACGTGCTGCAGATAACGGGTTAAGACCACCAAAATACAATCCATTGTTATGATTAGTATCTGTGTCAAAGACTCAGATCTAACCCTTGTCTATGTGTCTAAGACTCGGATTTAGAGTGTGTTTTTGGATGTAAGACTTGGATTTAGACTTTTTTGCATGTAAGACTCGGATCTAGATTGTGTCTCTGTAAGACTCAGATCGAAACCTTGTGTCTGTGTTTATGACTCGGATCTCAATTGTGTCTGTGTGTGTAAGATTCAGATCTCGACTGTGGGACTCTCTCTGTGTAGGGACTCTCTATGTGTAGCACTGAGGTCTGGATTTTATATCTTTGTTGCACGCAACTGCTGTAGCGACATCATCCTCACAATGAACCTAAAATAAAGTCAGGCAGCACATTTACTTAATATGTATCTAATTATTTCTAAATATTATTCTGAATCCAACCAGCGTTGCAAAATACACTTTGTATGCACAGCAAATATTCCTTGAAGAGATTGTTTATTTGCATGTTTACCAAACAACCTGCCTATTGGAACTAGTTCCATAATTTCTCATCTAAATCGATTTTCTGTCGGAAACAGTACCAAAAACATGTTATAATAAATTTTGTCTTGCACAAAAAAACAGAAGTTGATTGGTATCACAAAGAGTGACAAGACCGAAATAGCTAACACTGTTAAATGTCTGACTTGGCCGTAATTGTATGGAAGATGATTGGTCTTCAAAGGACTTGTAACGCACGGCTCGACAAGGAAGCAAATGGATTCTATCTTAATAGACATGACTGTCACAACTGGTAGTCAAGTGTGTTGACTTGCTGCAGTCAAGCTGGCGTCTTTGAATTTGTCTTTAATATAACGGGATTCTGTGATTGGTCATTGCTGAAAATATACACTGTCGAGGCTTCGGCTGAGAGATGTCTGAATGATATAGATTTGCAGCGTTAGGTTTCGTTTCAAGTGTTCTTGGCATGTCTAACTGCATGTCAGTGTTGAGTCTGCGTGTACATTTATATTCAGTAAAGGGGGTGGGGGTCTGTATATTAAGTGAAATATGAAGTAACAGATTGACTTGTCCGACTATATACGAAGTGGAGTGGGAGATTTACATGCTCACGTGTATTTTCAGTAAAGGGGAGGGGGGGGTCTGCATATCAAGTGAAATATGATGACATATCATATTGATATGTCAGACTATATATAGTGACGTATGAGATCTCAGATTGATAAGGGGCGGTGGGGTAGCCTAATGGTTAAAGCGTTGGCTCGTCACGCCGAAGACCCGGGTTCGAATACCCACATGGGTACAATGTGTGAAGCCCATTTCTGGTGTCCCCCGCCGTGATGTTGCTGGAATATTGCTAAAAGCGGCGTAAAACCAAACTCAGTCAGTCAGTCAGATTGATAATGTTTGACCATAAATTAAGTAAAGTGCAATATGTATGATTGACATGTCTGGCTTTATACTCAGTATGAGATCTAAGATTTACATGTCTTAACTGCTATTCAGCAAAGTGTTATGTCTGACTACGAATTCTGCGAAGTATGATGTCTCCAACTGACATGACTGACTATATACATGTATTCAATGAAGTGTGATGTCAAACGATCATATCTGTCTATTAATTCACTGAATGTCTTTTATGACAGGTGTCGATGGTTGTGGTGTAAGAATTATGCCCCTTATCTGTACCAGGAACTACTAACGGTGGTTCGAGCCAATAATCTCCGTGGTTTTCCAGCACCACATCAGTGCTTGCTTACTTACCAAAGTGCTCAATCTCTACGCTTGCGTCACATTGGACTGACCTAATGTTGAAAGGAGAGCGAGACCCAACACTCACCTAATGACATGCTTGGTAACGTTACCCTAGAAACCATTTCGACAGTTAAGCCCGTTATAGTGGAATATCATTGTGGCGCATTGGATACAAATTATATCTGCTCATGGAAAGTCTTCGTCATAAAAAACATCATATTATTTTAGAGATTTAATAGAAGAGAGGTATTGATCTTATTGGTTACTTTTGACCGGGAGACTATTTATGAATGGAACTCTCCCGAGTGTGGGAAAACGAGATTAATTCACTATCGTTTTTGCAACAATAAAAGATGTAGCTTGTCGATATCTGGAATGAATCCGAGCAATAAAACTGTGAAGAAATCTCATCTCTGCTGATTGTCGAAACAACCCAAATCCCAATATCCGTAAAGCTGCAAAAACTAAATCGAATTAAAACCTTCAGCAATATAACAACAAGGTAATCCATTACCCGTGCCCAGCGGAAGATATCGCCTCATGATTTGATGAAAGTATCTTAACTTAATAAGGAAAGAGGTCGGTAAGATTACTGCACATCTATGCCATTGAATTTCATTCCGCCACAGAACAAGACCAGGTAATCTGCCACAAAACGAGAGGACGGTGATTGAAGGGGTTTCTTTAACGCCAGTCAAACGTGGATCCCTGAAATTGCTCAAATGCAAATTAATATATTAATGTAATTCAATGCCATTTATAGCTGCAGTATTTGTGGTGTGGAGAAACTCCACAGAGCAGGTAGTCTCGTGTATGGCGATCGTTCACGTGGAGATAATAGCGCTACGACTGTTTTATCACTTGAGCGCGTACACTGCTGGACAAATGAAAGTATACATCTGTGTTCCATGGTGTCTGAAATGAGACAAACTCAAAATGTATATGTCAGAAATCAGTTGAAGTTAAGCAACGTTGGGCTCAGAGAGTCCTTGGATGGGTGACCGTGTGTGATAGGTTGACTCCTGAGAGTTTCTAACACTTCAGTACTGCCCCACAACAAAGCAAATGTGATACATGTGGTTTCACCTAAGGCAAGTGAGTTTGTTCAAACCTGCCTCTGTTCAACAGCAGAACATGGGTACCCGGTGGGATAAGTCATGTGACTATAACCTTCTAACGCCTCAATGGCAAATTCGGTTATCCGGGGTAATAATAATCAAATTGTAGCTCTTTGAGCGTGTACCTCCGCGGTGCGGAATTCAACGCATTACAAATGCTCTTATTATTATTTATTATTTATGTGCTAGGGGTATCATAGCTGTGTCTGGACCGGGATCTGGATCTGCTGTGTTTCGGCGACTGGTTTCAGCCAGGGTGCGTTTTGATAACCTTTGTAATTTTTTGGTCAAATCCAATTTCAAGACTATACTTTCTTTGCCAAACAGTTTAGTTCATGATGATAGCGCTGGATCGCCTTTTGACACGGGCCCCTAATACTGCTTACCACATAAAATTCAATACTAATTAGTTTTCTGTGGACTCCATTAACGGAATCAGTGAGTCGATGCACATGAAGTTTTCGGTGAGACAAATATTGACAAACGGGGAGATTTCCCTATTTATCTTTTTAAAACCTCGCGCAATAAATAATGTTTGCAATATAACTATAAATAGTGAGACGTTTTGTGTAATAGAAATGAAGAAATCCTACTCCTCTGACAGTTTCTATCAGAATTTTGACACATTGCAATACATTTTCGCAGAATTTGGTGAATCGATGTGGCTTCACGATAAATAGTCAATCAGGGGTAAATACATGCAGTTAAATATGTATGTATGTATGTATGTATGTATGTATGTATGTATGTATGTATGTATGTATGTATGTATGTATGTATGTATGTATGTATGTATGTATGTATGTATGTATGTATGTATGTATGTATGTATGTATGTGTATGTCTGTGTCTGTCCACTCACTCACACACTCACACACTCCACTCACTCTACTCACTCTACTCACTCCACTTACTCCTCTCACTTCACTCATTCACTCACTCACTCACTTTACTCACTGACTCCTCCTCACTTCACTCATTCACTCACTCACTCACTCTACTCACTCACTTACTCCTCTCACTTTATTCATTCACTCACTCACTCTACTCACTCACTGACCCCTCTCACTTTATTCATTCACTCACTCACTCTACTAACTCACTCCTCTCACTTGAATCATTCACTCACTCACTCTACTCACTCACTGACTCCTCTCACTTTACTCATTCACTCACTCACTCACTCTACTCACTCACTCCTCTCACTTCACTCATTCACTCACTCACTCACTTTACTCACTGACTCCTCTCACTCCACTCATTCACTCACTCACTCTACTCACTGACTGACTCCTCTCACTTTACTCATTCACTCACTCACTTACTCTACTCACTCACTTACTCCTCTCACTTCACTCATTCATTCACCCATTCTACTTACTCACTTACTCCTCTCACTTCACTCACTCACTCCTCATTCAATCACTCACTGAATCCTCTCACTTTACTCATTCACTCACTCACTCACTCTACTCACTCACTTACTCACTGACTCCTCTCTCTTCACTCACTCACTTCACTCACTCACTCCTCACTCACTCTACTCACTCCATTCACTCCTCTCACTTCACTTCACTCACTCACTCACTCCTCTCACTTCACTCATTCACTTACTCACTCACTCACTCATTCACTCATACAGTAAAAAGTGAACCAACGTTAGAACAGTTCCAACTGAAATTCAGATTAAGGAATAATAGTGACGGAGTTATGTCACTATGTAGACAAGAATGTGTTGCTAGTTGTCATCCTCCATACCTAGATCCGGATTATTTACTGTATTGTATGTTTCAAAAACGTATAAACATCACACCAAAATTAAACGAGTCCGAAACACCTCTTCCAAAACCAATCAATCCGCAACTACAGAAAAGTGTCAGGTGAGTGATTCTTTGAAACATACTTAATTCAGATTTTCAGCTTCATGTCGGAGGAAAGGCTTATGTGATGCAGGTATTCAACCTTCAACACTTTCGACAAGTCTAGTGATGACAAGGTTTCCTACCTGAGCCAATCTTGGGTTTGAACCACCGATCCTCGACCTCACGACCTGGTTCAGTGTGATGTATGTTGCCCTATTTGAACGTATATACTTTACCGACGTGTGTTAGTCAGCCTACAAGTTGACCGTGTCTGACCCCTCTAGACCAAACCAATCAACCTTTCACATACCGTATTGTATGTGTGAAAGGTCAAGGGAGAAGATAGTTTCAAGATGTCTGCAGCCTTGGAGAATTAAAAAACGGATGATTAGGTTTTCATCTCACAGATGTGTCCGAGAAAAGATCAATGAGGCTATCCCTCGCTCTTCCCGCCTCCCCCTCTCTCAGCCAGTCTTCCTCTCTCCCGTTCCGCGGTTCTGAACCGAACTGTTCATTTCCCATGATGTCAACATCACTACCTCCAGTGATTCTTGCCAACCATCTGACAATCATGTCCCGCTTGGTCGAATATCATAGTCTTCAGTGTTTAAACTCCTAGAAGGACATGGTGCTCTCTAATCATCGACATTTGGTGTATTGATTACAGAATGATGCTTGAGATCTCTTGAGAATGGAGAAAATCTGGGTTCTACGAGACCTTGTGTATTTGGGGTAATTGCCTTGGTGTAAGTTGCCAAAGTCTGTTGGTGTGTTTGTATTTCTGTATTCCTACGGGAAAGATATTAGCATGGAAAAGACTATTAGTACCATCCCCTACTCATAACCAGTTCACATTACTTGCCGAGATTGCTTGAGAGGTCATTCGCGCGGAACCTCTGTGGCTTCAGAAGTTTATATTTTGCTCAACAGCAAAGCGATGTAATGTGAATTGTGCTTATTGTGTTATTGATACAAGTGACAAATATCATGTTGTGCCACAGAATGCATATGTATAACCTGTGTACCACAGCATGCTATCTAACCTTAAATGACACAGGGGTCATGACAAAGTATACGATCATGTCAGAAATCAATCATTTTGTTGTCCTGAAGTATGAAAGAAACACGGTGACAAGTTTGGTTAAACACAGCTGAGCACCGACAAATACAGTTTAGCATTTCTTTGGCGGGTGTGTCATGATAGCAAAATCACGAATTCTATGCTACTTCTTTAATTAAGAATCTAATCAGTTCATGTAAAGTAGAGTGTAACATTTATTTCATATATATGTGGCTGCCTCGAGTTTTCATTATTTATAACTACGTACTAATCAAACATCAATGAACCTTACTGAATGCCCGAAGAAGAATACAGGATTTAATCATCATTATCAGACATGAGTCACATGTAGAACCTGTCATATGAATTTTATTGTTGCTACTGAAATCTCTTGAGGGATATCGATCGTCAATCAGAGTCAGTTTTCTAATTTACACACATTTAATTGTTGTCTATAACATCTATCATAGGTAGGATGTTTGCCCATGGCTGTATCCTGAGACTTGATTGTGAATATGTTAAACTGACTGACTGACTGAGTTTTGGTTTAACGCCGCTTTTAGCAATATTCCAGCAATATCACGGCGGGGGACACCAGAAATGGGCTTCACTCATTGTACCCATGTGTGGATTCGAACCCGGGTCTTCGGCGTGACGGGCCAATGCTTTAACCACTAGACTACCCCACCGCCCCTGAATATGTTAAATCTCATCGAGGTCTATCCTTGATACACTGTGTATATGTATGATATCCTACCATGTTGTAATGGTAAAGAGTGAGTGAATGAGTTTAGTTTTACGCCGCACTCAGCAATATCCCAGCTATATGGCGGCGGTGTAATGGTAAAGAGCGAACGTTTACCTTCTTAGAATTTGCTGAATATACCTTAAAGATTGTTGGTCGGGGTAAGATCGGGGTTTGAATCCTTTGCTGTTATGTAATTCCTCACTCAGCAATTTTTTTTATGAAACGCAATAATCCAGTATAGAAAATATTGGATCAGACAAAAACATTGATTGCTGAAACAATCAACGCCGTGTGGGTACAGTATGAAACAGTCAGCTAAATGAGTCCAATATAGAAATCGACGTCGCACCTTACTAACAAGATACATGTAGGCTGTTAGGGAACAGTTCTAACACGGGTTTGGTACTACTGTCAAATACCGTAATGTCTTCAGCAGGTGAAAATCGTACCGATGAAAACAGGGTCCATAAGGGACCGTTCGTAATTTATGGCTGGGGGGTTGGATGATGAATTTTATGGAGAAGCAATGTTACCCTCCCCGACCCCAAAAAAAAAAAAAAAAACAAAAAGAAAAAAAACAAACAAACAAACAAACAAACAAAAAAACAAACAAATATATACGTACCAAGTAAAAGCCAACCCTACCCACACCATCCCCTGCATCTCATGTACAATATCAATGACAACAACCCCTAGTTCATGTGTACAACATTGATGGCCCCCTACCTCCCCAGAACAAAGTGGGTAACCCCCACCCACTTAAAATCATCATCACCCCCTAGTTATAAATTATGAACGGTCCCTTAAGGGCAAAAGCAAATATTTTCCACTGCCACTGTCTTCTCACTACATACGATCACTTCTCAACGTCTCACTGTTTCCTCACCACATGCGATCACTACTACACATATTTCACTGTCTCTTCGGGCGGTGGGGTAGCCTAGTGGTTAAAGCGTTGGCTCGTCACGCCGAAAACCCGGGTTCGAATCCCCACAAGGGTACAATGTGTAAAGCCCATTTCTGGTGACCCGCCGTGATATTGCTGGAATATTGCTAAAAGCGGCGTAAAACTAAACTCACTCACTCACTCACTGTCTCTTCATTACATACGATCACAACTACAATATCTCAGTCTTCTCGCTACATACGATTACTTCTCCACGTCTCGCTGTCTCCTCACAAAATACGAACACCACTACACATATTACTGTCTCCTCACTACATACGACCACCACTTCACGTATGTCACTCTCCTCACAACACACGACCACCACTTCACGTATGTCACTCTCTTCACAACACACGACCACCACTTCACATATGTCACTCTTTTCACAACACACGACCACCACTTCGTATGTCACTCTCCTCACACACACGACCACCACTTCACGTATGTCACTCTCTTCACAACACACGACCACCACTTCACGTATGTCACTCTCCTCACAACACACGACCACCACTTCACGTATGTCACTCTCCTCACAACACACGACCACCACTTCACGTATGTCACTCTCCTCACAACACACGACCACCACTTCACGTATGTCACTCTCCTCACAACACACGACCACTACTACAATCATTACTGTCTCCTCACAACACTACTAGATCACTTCTACTACCACGTATGTCTCTCCTGAACGGCCACTACTACAATATCACTGTCTCCACACAACACAAGATCAGTACTACACGTGTCTTGAAAAGAAATACAAAATGTTTTTATTTCTCACAACTTCATGGTGTAATAATGCTAATACAGATTTCCCCATCACTGAATCTTAAAACAGGAATAAATGGCAGCTGTAGTTCTTCATACTGGCGCCGGTCCCAGTTTCCAGCACCTGGGAATAGTTATGATAAATGCCGATGCATCACGTATTAATTTTACACGAAGATGTGTGAACAGGACCTTATCATCAGACGGGACAAAGCTTCAGTGAATCTGATATTATATGAAACACTGTTTGAAGGCCACACGAGACTTTCTGTCCATTTTCGTTTTTAATCATAACATCCCTCTAACCTTATCTTGATTTATAAAGGGAATTAAATTCAGAGACAGGAATGGTTGTTATTCTTTAGATTTGCTGACAACTGAAAGTAAATAACAATTATGCAGATATTGATCTTGATGGGCCCACAGCGGCAAAATGGCCAGAGGTGACGAGATGATGTAATGGGTGACTATATGAATAATATCACAAGGATAATTCACACAATAAATGAGAGATTTATTCATTCATTCATTCAATCATTCATTCATGTACATATTTATTTACTTATTTATTTATATCTTTTTATTGTTTTAGGGGAGGGGGTGTCACATAGCAGTAAAAAACGAATTGTTGTTGTTTAGATTTTAGTCAACACTATCCAATATTGATTTCACCATTTCACCACAAGTTGTAACCCTTAAGAGAAAGTCCATAAGTTGTAAAACAAAAATGAAAAATAATGAATATTTTTTTCTGACGACAAGTTGTTATCCTCTAGAAAAGAGCAAAAAGTCAAACCCAATTCGTCGTGCAGCATTATCAGATATCACCATAAGTTGTAACCATAATATTTCAACCCTTAAGAGTGAAAGGGGCACATTTCAACCTAGTGAAGGGGCACACGAATTGCAACAACAACAACAGCAACATAAAGGCTTCGGAACCGTTCCACGATCGTGCGGATCAGGTTCCATTCTCACTATGTCAAAAGCATAAATATACTTCTCAAACACAATAGTGAGGACACCGGGTGTTCCCGAAAGATAAGCATATCCTACCCACCGGTGGGACATATCACAATCACACTTCAAACAACCCAGTGCTTAAGACACACCATACACTAAGCACATCAAACGAACCATTCACATCTCATATGCATTAGAGCTCTCATATGAAATCGAGTTTTCCTCCGCAAATTCCAGCAATATTATGGTGTATGACGCTTGGGGTTATTGAAAACTTGTACCCATATGAGGAATCGAACCAAGGAGTTTTGACGTGAAGATCGAACGCTCTAACTACGAGGCTACCCACCGGCCCCATGTGCAACAGAGAATGCATATGCCAACTTCAATCAATATCTGAAAGTACGTTTCGTTCTCCCCAATTCTACCCCTACCCCATCTCCCCCTTCTCACACTACCAATACACCATACTGACACACCCCGCTCCTCCACCGCAGTCTGGATTACAATGTAGAATTACTCCTGGTTACCTACGTGTCTTCTGTCTTAGGAAGCAGGGACTTTGATGGACAAGCTAAGTGACTTTCATGGTGGTATGTCATCCGACACTGAGCGCCCGAGCTGATTGCTCACAAAAGAAATAACTACTCGACTAGACAGGTCATGACTAGATCAATTACTGACGGACGACACACTTCTGGAATATTACTGACTGCGGCGTAAAATAACAAGCACATGGCTTCAGCCACAACATGAGACACAATATACATTCATTTCTCAGTCTGTAGAATCATGCGGTACAGTCAGCTATGTCTCGTCAGAAAATGAAAAGAGGTGTCCGCAAAGAAGTCGCCTCAAAGATATTTTTACCAGATCGGACCAAAAACAATTACACTTTTTATTGCCTGTGTTGAACTTTACAAGTGTACTTCATTAATCTTTTACAAAACCTTCTATTTCAGAAAACGCCTCACGGCTGTGTGACGTCGGTGGAGTTTGGGCGAACAAATCAAATTACAACGACTGTTTGACTGTATACGAAGACCACCACCATGTTGATGTAAGTATACCCTCCTGTCCGCTCTCCCTCAAGCTGGAGTTTAGTAGAGGGGCATTATTTTCAAAGAGCCTAATCAGACAGAAGTATATATCAAGCCAAGAATGATGGGGTTCGCATGAAGAGATCGACAGATGCAAGTTAGAGTGAGGGGAGGTTTAAATCACTTTTAGCAAAATTCCACCAATACAAAACTGTACAGTATGGGGCTATGACGGAGTTCGCATATTACGCCGGGAATCGAACCCAGGCCTTTGATTTGAATTATCTCGAGCGAACGCTTGAAACACCACAATCACCCTGCGGATTCATTCTCAATAGAATTGTTTATCATGCCAGGGGAATACAACAATCCCTGTTTATACTAAGGCAGACTTAATGGACATTGGGTGATCAAAATGGCAAGTGAATGTGGACAACACCGGCTATGTGGACAACTTAATGACAAACTCCCTTAGGTAAGCCTGGGATGAATGCTCTCAACATTGACCACATGCCATGTGTGTTTCACTAAATGACCTGTTTACGCTGAAGGTAGAAGGTACTGAACGTTAGATATTAATGCCATATACCTGTACACCAGTGACTGGCAGCATGAAGCACGAACCCAGGCCCCGATTTCTTGAAACAAACTTAAGTTAAAGTTTTACTCAAATTAAAGAAAACGCATAAAAATGCATTTTCCAAAATTAACTGAAATCGATATTTAACTCAAACATAGGAGACAATTTGAGTTTAGTAGGTAGGTTACTTGAGTTGTTTGGGGTTTTGATTTTAGAAATGCAGCTGAGTTAGATATTCAGCGGTTTCAAATTATCAAACTCATTTTGAAAATGAGTAAACACTTAAGTTTGTTTCGAGAAATCAGCTCCATGCCTCCGGCTTGACGAGTTACTGTCTATTACCCAACTTTAACAACAGGACGTGAAGTTTTGATGCACAATATCGTTAAATCAAAGTGTCCACAGTTTAACAATACACTATAGCAGGGGCTGAAGATTTTATCACAATTTGTGGGCGGTATGTTGCATTCATTCTGTAAACCACATTTGCCCATGAACTGTAAATACGCAATTAGATTTGAACTTCAGAAACTCATGCTCGTCCTGAGAGGCGGCTAACGGAATCGGTTTGTCTTGTTCGATGTCTTGGTTTTATGCATGTCATCCTACCGCATTTGACTACATGGATGGCTTTCCATCACTGGATTGTCTGGTCCAGACGCCACTATTTACAAACCATCGTGATACTGCAGCATCAAGCAACAACAAAAAAATACAAATTTAAAGCATAGTGTTGTGTTCAGATACTGGTGTCACTACTATAAGACAATGGCATTTGAGGTTCTATATATGCATATAGAAGTTGGTATTCATGTGTAAGACAAAATATTATGGATGTCAACTTCTTCTTTATTGTATACACAACGTTTCTGAGCTATTCCTTGCCCCTTCGTCAGGCGAATGATAAAGAAGTTGACATCCATAATATCTTGTGTTATAACATGGTATTTGGTATGTGTTTATCATCTCCAATCTCAATTTACAACAGCTCGGAGGTCTGAACGATACATGCATAAATATAAACAGAATAAAAATATTTGTCAGGAAAGTTGCAGAATTGGAGTTTAGTGTACGCCGCTTTTAGCAATTTCTAAACAATATCACGGTGGAAGGACACCAGAAATGGCCTTCACACACTGTGCCCATGTGGGGAATCGTACCCGGGTCTTCTACGTAGCGGGCGAACGCAATAACCACTAGGCTACCTCACCTACAGATATAAGAAAACTAGATATTATTTCAAGTCGGAAAGAAAATTCAGGGCGGGTGGGAGATAAGAAACTCAGAAATAGATACGAAAGCCTTACCTGTTCTTGTATATCTATTTCAAACTATAAAGCTCACGCCCACAAATGCATAACGTTAGTGCGTAGATATCAGATTTTAATATTTAAAAATATTCTCGTCGCCATGTTGCTCAAACTACAAACTACAAAGCTCACTCCCTACATATAAAAGTTCCTTGATTAGCACAAAAGCATAAAGATACTTTAGTGTGTTGATAACAGTTGCAAACTTAAATCATACTTTCAAAGTGTGTTCCTTTGATATAAAACATTTTTTTAGTGTGTTGTTATTCTCATCGTCATATTTCTCAAAGTACATAGCCCACGCTCTGACATATAAATGATCCATTTACATAGCACAAAAGCCCAACTTTACTGTGTTAACAGTTTTTATCCAAAACCTATTCTACACAATATTGCTCAAAATACAAGGCCTCACGCCTTCACATACGTTATGACACTCCGTTAAACTTTAGGAGTGAGTAGGATACGTCAGTTTCAAATCCTGTCCGCCGAGTGTCGATTCTAACACTACCATTAACGTTATCATGTGGTTTCTTCATCAAAGATGTATACTAATGTCTGTTAACAGAAGAGATTTGAAAATCGACTCTCATTAACTTTTCAAATAGTTTCACTAATGTTGCCGTTGGAACAGTTTAAACTATTGAAAACTGTATTATCAAATTAACTGCTAATGTCAATGATTTAAAAACTTTATAATGTTTCTCAGAAACGCCCTCGCAAGAAGGTTTTCCAACGATTTTGTTAAATGTCACACATTCCGAGTCCTAAGATAGATGAGCTTCCATTGAAAACCGTGGGCACGCCAAGGTTGTCTGAATAACTGTAGGCGGTCACTGTGGAAAGTTAGCCCCAGTTGGGTTCGAATCCCATATTTACCCTGATTACCTAATTCTGATCCGTGGTTTATCATCACCATGCGACCACTCTAACGCCAATGTCCAGAATAACAATGGACTTTCGCTCAATAGATACGTTCTGGTATATCTCAAATACTGTTTAAGTACCGTCAGTGGTATACCTCAAATACTGTTTAAAGTAGCGTTAGTAGTATACCTCAAATACTGTTTAAGTAGCGTCAGTGGTATACCTCAAATACTGTTAAAGTAGCGTCAGTGGTATACCTCAAATACTGTTAAAGTAGCGTTAGTAGTATACCTCAAATACTGTTAAAGTAGCGTTAGTGGTATACCTCAAATACTGTTAAAGTAGCGTTAGTAGCAAATACTGTTAAGTAGCGTATACCTCAAATACTGTTTAAGTAGCGTCAGTGGTATACCTCAAATACTGTTAAAGTAGCGTCAGTGGTATACCTCAAATACTGTATTCAAATAAAGTAGCGTCAGTGGTATACCTCAAATACTGTTTAAGTAGCGTCAGTGGTATACCTCAAATACTGTTTAAGTAGCGTCAGTGGTATACCTCAAATACTGTTTAAGTAGCGTCAGTGGTATACCTCAAATACTGTTTAAGTAGCGTCAGTGGTATACCTCAAATACTGTTTAAGTAGCGTCAGTGGTATACCTCAAATACTGTTTAAGTAGCGTCAGTGGTATACCTCAAATACTGTTTAAAGTAGCGTCAGTGGTATACCTCAAATACTGTTTAAGTAGCGTCAGTGGTATACCTCAAATACTGTTTAAGTAGCGTCAGTGGTATACCTCAAATACTGTTTAAAGTAGCGTCACTGAAATACCTCAAATACTGTTTAAGTACAGTCACTGGTATACCTAGAATACTGTTAAGTAGTGTCAGTGGTATACCTCAAATACTGTTTAAGTAGCGTCAGTGATATACCTCAAATACTGTTTAAGTAGCGTCAGTGGTATACCTCAAATACTGTTTAAAGTAGCGTCAGTGGTATACCTCAAATACTGTTTAAGTAGCGTCAGTGGTATACCTCAAATACTGTTTGGTATACCTGGGGAATACTGTAGCGTCAGTGGTATACCTCAAATACTGTTTAAGTAGCGTCAGTGGTATACCTCAAATACTGTTTAAGTACCGCCAGTGGTATACCTCAAATGCTGTTTAAGTAGCGTTAAGTCTTTACTTACTCATTCACTCATGACATTTCTCTTTTAATCAATGACATCGTCATTGTCTCGCCTTGTCGGAACTAAAAATATATAGTCATTGAAATGTTTAAGTAAGGTATATTACTGGGTTTGTATTGGAGCAATCAATTCATAATGCGTGCTGATTGCTGTTTCAATTTGTCCCATGTGACCAAAGCTGGTCGTTGGGGGGTCTATATTCAATTAATCAGGCTGGATCAGGCGAGGAAGAGTTATGGTGAGGAAGAGTTTTTTGTATGTCAACTTCTTTATTATGAGGAACACAACGTTTTGGAGTATATGCCTACTCACGTGAATGGATGGTATGAGAGCATATATATGTACATTTAAAAGAACAACCAAACTAATAAGAAAACAAAGATGCAGGCTGAACAATGGAAGCCAACAGTTAACTGGCGTTGATATATGATTGGCAAAGGACAAACGTTAGCCACCACTTAACAGTTAATTAGCGCTGAAAGGACGCCAACACTTAACAGCTACTTAGCGCTGAATATAAATGAGCACTTAACAGAGAAATTCCTTCACGTTGCATTCCTCATAATAAAGAAGTTGGCATCCATATAAACTCTCTTCCTCACCTGATCGAGCCTGAGTGGAAGACAACACTTAACAGTTACTTTGCGCTGAATATAAATCAGCACTTAACAGTGAAATTCCTTCACGTTGCATTCCTCATAATAAAGAAGTTGGCATCCATATAAACTCTCTTCCTCACCTGATCGAGCCTGAGTGGAAGCCAACACTTAACAGTTAAATTAATTCACCTGATGAAGGAGTGAGGATAAACTCCGAAACGTTGTGTTCCTCATAATAAAGAAGTTGACATCCATAAAAACTTTCCCCTAATGTGTATCACTTCTAAAAGCCATTCAAAGACCTCGACCAGCTGGTTGACTGCATGCCATCGTGCCCCGCCAGTGTCAACTGTTGCTCACAGCATATATCGATTCTTTACTATCTGCTATCATGTAGCTGAAATATTCATGAGTGCGGCGTTAAACTACAACATTAAGATAGAAACAAATTTCATATTATTGCAAGTCGGATATTCGTTATATTGAGATAAAAATTAATGAGAGTCAGTGAAAACCACTGAAACTATTCAGTGTTATAGGGAACACATACGCTTGCGCGCCAGACAGGGGTTGGTTGGTTGGTTGGTTGGTTGGTTGGTTGGCTGGTTAGTTGGTTGGTTGGTTGGTTGGCTGGTTGGTTGGTTGGTTGGTTGGTTGGCACAAATCCATCTATATGGCGGCGGTCTGTAAATAATCGAATCCGGTCCAGACAATCCAGTGATCAACGTCACGAGCATCGATCTACCTAATTGGGATACGCTGACATGTGTCAACCAATTCAGTGTGCCGGACCATCCGATCCCGTTAGTCACCTCCTCTTACGACAAGCATGGGCTACAAAATATCAATTCTAACTCGGATCTTCACGGGTCACCAGACAGGGGTACAACAAGTACTAACTTTTAACCTCTCTTTGTATGACGAGTCGCGGATCGAACCTTCCCCTTTTCGGGGATAATGTTTGTACACCTGACCACAGAGGTAGTTTAATGCACACATACTGAATTTAAACTAGCGGTTAGCATCTAATCACTATCTTTAATATCCGGGTTTTAGCTCTACAGAGCTTCACGCTATCAGTCACTGGTTTGTGTGGCCCGACAGCGGTACATTACTATTCATACAGTTGTGGTCCGTTATGAAGGCTTTAATCCCACGTTAGGGAGTTTGTCAATATACTAGCCATCCGTGAAGGCTTTAATCCCCATGTGGGTCAATATACTTTTAAGGCTTTAATCCCACCGATCCCGTTATTTTAACTATCCGATCCCGTTAAGGTATACATGTATTTTAAAGGCATGAGATTCGAGATTGTTGAATTCCTGGCACACAGATACAGAATCCTGATACCATTTGGCCTTGGTCCGGTAACGCGGAAGTACCGGGTTCTTCATATAGGTACATTGAAACCCATGTCTGGCGTTCCACCCTCTGGAGTATTAGATTGTCGAACAGCGATATAAAACAAAACACCCAATTAAGAACCACCCGATTATCTGATTATCTGCCAATATAGATTCCAGTGGGTGTAAATACTAAACCAGGGTGAAAATTGTGTAAATGATTCACAAAAATCAGTTAAGACACCAGGTGTTGGCGATAAGGGTAAGCGTGTCACGTCCCACATGTTGCTGCCGCCTGTCCCACGATTTGCATGAATCGGTGTTTGTCTATTGTCTAGTGCATCACGTCAGTACCTCTGCCAGATAAAGTACATGTCGACAATGAATTGCCGTTATCTTTCCAGGGCTTTACACCGGACAAACTCGGAGTCAGGGTCATCTACAACGTCGGATTCACCGTAACAACAGTGGCCTTGGTAGTAGCTCTTGTAATATTTCTGTACTTCAGGTAAGTCGTCCGAATCGAATTGTAGTGTTCATTTCTTGCCAGTGAACCATTCAATTTACATAAATCTTGACGCTGGTAATCTCGAAGCTTGAGTTTAATCCGTCAGTCAGACGGACAGACAAGTAGACAGGTAGACTGACAATATATTGTCGGACCATGGGCCTATAGGTCATACCTATACGTGGACCATCATCTACCTGTCTCTTTCAGATGTATGTGTGCATATGGTATTGTGACGAAGCATAATAAAATAGAGACATAATATCATTAGTAGTAACAAAGCTTAATATGTAACATGTATCAGCACAGCAGCTGATTGAACATATGTGGTTTTAAATATAATCCAGTGATTGGATAAGCATACGATATCTGTTTTGAGTTTATATTCCTGTGAACCGAAAAATAGGCTAGCAGTCTGTTGGTCATCAGTCTGAGTGTGATATAGACCTCTAAAATGAGTTTGAAGGCCACCTGTGGCCCAGGTGTCTAACGAGCTGGAAACGCTAAATTTGCCTAAATCGATGCTCATGATGTCAATCACTGGGCTGTCTGGTCCAGACTGGATTATTTACAGACCGATCAATGAAATCAGCCCTCGTCCGTACTTACGCCATTTTACAAATAGCTGTGTCCTGATCCGTCATTGACTTTATATAACGTTTGATGTTTGTTCCTTGCGTAGATCGGTGCTCACGCTGTTGATCACTGGACTGACTCGATTATTTACAGGTCGCCGTTATATATACTGGACACAAATAGTTAGGGATATATGTAAATTTTGAAATTATGAACAATGATCTATTTATTCATTGACACACTGATAAAATATAAATCATAAAAATACCAGTATCCCTAACTTATTTTGTCCAGTATAGTTGGAATATGACTGATTTCGGCTGCAAACATCAAACAAACGTAAACATGGTAAATCAGATCTGGCGTTCTTATCCTAACCGTGATATAACCGACATGATTTTCAAAGCAATTTGTATATGAATTTTGATAAAATTATAACATATTGTACATATGCTTATATGCATTAACATCTCGTTGCAGGAGTTTACGATGTTTACGAAACAAGATTCACTGTCACCTCATCGTCACATTCATCTTGCAAAACGTCATGTGGGTGTTAATGCACAACACCTTGCTGCAATTATGGAGGTCGAAATACGAGGTAATCCCAGATATAGCTGATAGTGTTATTATCTTGAACAATAGGTGCGAGGCCCTGAAGATGCGTGAACACGTCCTCCGCGGATGTGAATCTGGAAACGGTTATACGATTAATATCATTAATGATTCAGCATCTGCTTCCACGGGAGATATCGCTTGGATGAAAATGCATTACATTGTTTTCCACACGTTTGTTACGCCACTGTTGCTTGACGTCACATTGTTACGTCACTGTTGCTTGACGTCACAATTACGCGATGTCATTCCATTTGCAATTGATTATAGCTGCTTAGTTGTTCCCTTCATACCCATGGCATGTGTTTCTGCTGTTACCAAACTGAAAAGATGATAAATAGAATGGTTGATAAAAATGTCATCCTCGAGCTATTTTGGATGAATATCTTTTGCTATTTTATATGATGAGTGAGTGAGTTTAGTTTTACGCCGCACTCAGCAATAGTCCATCTATATGGCGGCGGTCTGTAAATAATCGAGTCTGGTCCAGACAATCCAGTGATCAACAGCATGAACATCCATCTGCGTAAGTGGGAACTGATGACATGTGTCATCCAAGTCAGCGGGCCTGACCACCCGATCCTGTTAGTCGTCTCTTACGACAAGCATGGGTTACTGAAGGTTCATTCTAACCCGGACCTTCACGGGTTCTATTTTATATGATTCTGACAATCATCGTTGAAGGTCTTTCGTCTCGACAAACATCGGTTTTGTAAGGTGGGGTAGGTGACGTTGGAGGATGACATATATACTCATGCCAATAATGGTTGTCATTTCCCCTCCCCACCCCAACCCCACACACACCCCAAACACATCGGGAATACTTTATATATACTCATGCATGGTTGTCACCCCCTGCCCACACCCTCTCCAATAAAACAAATTGAAGGGGGTGACAACCATTATTGGCATGAGTATATAAAGTAATAAATGAAATTTGCCTTTTTTTAAGTAAGGCTTTCAGGCGTATGAAACCGTGGCGGAGAAAAATATGATATCACACTGTTGTTACAGATATTACTAATCACTCTAAACCGTCATTCTGTATACTTGTGAGCATGATCGTAAGGTTCCATTAGTCAAGGTGATCATTTTGCATATCTGGCCCCTCACGCTTGTGGAGCTTATAACACGTATTTGGAACTTTCTTCAAGGAGCGGTCTCTGGGGTTGTATTAGAGAAGCATCTTCGTTGTTGTATTAAGTGTGTGGTTGAGCAAGTGATAAACGACTTGAACTTAAGTGAAACAACGAATCAGCAAAGGTGAAATTCTGAAGTGATTAAAGTCTTAGACGTTGTCAAATTGAGACCCACCAACACGGTTAGAGGCCGACAAACCAAAAATGTAATCTGGGTAAATTCGACGGGTAATTATAAGGATTCTGTCACTACAGGATATGCGTTAGGAAGGAACAGGAATACAGTGTTTAGATTTCAATGTACGCTCTTGCATAGTAGTTGAAATACGCTTCAAGGATAAATGGTGTTCCATTTCAGTTAGTGAACAAGAGAAGTGGAGTATTGTCTACTTGTCAAACATTACAAGAATGATAAGTCTACTGTATGGTTAAGTACATGACCATCAACCTCCCGTTAGGTATGCGGTGCAGAGCCCTGACTCACACACACAGCGTTCAGTTGGGTGCCAAAATCGGATGATCAATCTGAGGTTCAGGAGGTAGGAGAATTTGCCGGCCACTTGTGTAGCAGGGTTACAAATTCAAAGACTTCCTCCTGGACGGGGATGATAGGCATGGACCATTGGAACACGCGTTTGTTCGTCCATGCAAATAAAGGGTTCAAGGTTCGGGGCTCATGGTCATCTATGCAAGGGTATTTTGTGGGTTCGTGGAGCCAGTGGTGGTCAAGCTGTGGTGTAAACTCCCTTCGTGTAGGTGTGACAGTATTCTATGATCATGAGTTCGAACACAGGCAAACTGTGGCACAAACATGCGAGCGAAGCAAACAAATGTTGGCAACATACTTCCCTCGCTTCGGTTCAAAAAATATTTTTAATATCAGAACAAAATATCGTCCCCACAAAACGCAGATACGCATTTTCTCACAGGGCTGTGCTCTCAGACTTCCAACCTCACATTTAATAATCACTCACGTAAAATATATTTTATTCAACATTTTAAGCGCCACTCGTGCCACATCAAATCGTTCTTCGCCTCCATTACCCCTGCCAGCTTCCGGTTCAACAGAGTGAAGGAACAAGAATAAGCAGAAATTGAAAAGAAATATTATATGCCTAATTTTACCATTAAACTGTTGAAGATTATTTATCTTATCTGCCGTCGTTCTTGTTAGAGTTTTCGTAACATGTATTCTGAAAACACACTTCTGACGTAGCGGGTGAATGAAACGAGAGGTAACTTTCCATATTGCGGACATGTGATTCAACAGGTATATTCAGATCTACCTCCCCTGTTTCTTTTCTACTACTTTTGAGGATATGTTTTCATAAGTCATTTTAACTATTCTGAAAACTCCACATGTTTATGTGGAGAAAGGAACATTATTCCGAACACATCTCAGCCCGGAAGCATATTTATCCGGACGACACCATAAAGCTTCTGTTCGCATTACAAGGTTTTACTGTCGCCACACCTAAATATGTATTCATGACGATATTATATTGTGTCTTTCCAGTGGATATGCAAGATCATTGTGACCCTGTACAACTACTTCCACGGAACCAATTTCTTCTGGATGTTTGTGGAAGGGTTATACCTGTTTACCATCATCGTGTGGGCTTACTCTGCAGACAAGATCAAGCTGTGGCACTACATGATAGTCGGTTGGGGTATGTCACAGATATAACTGTTGATTACAGGATTAAGTGGTTTTGTGAGGCCGACTTGGGAATGTATGGCAGAATATCGATGAAGTACGGAATACTGTAGGGGACATTTTCGCGTTCCCTATGTTCGCATCATCCGGCGACTTCGACCTTGAAAACATTATGTTAACTCTGATGTGTCCACATTTCGGATGTCTCGAAGTAAAAGTTGTTCCCTCTGCATTTTGAATTTAGTCATCTCCATGCGGTTGTATCGACCCTCAGACAACTCGATGGAAGAAGTTTGCCACAGCAGTGTTTGAATGTTGTATCTATTGAGACGGGGCAATAATGATACAAGATCCTACAGATTAGGGAGGGACGAATGATCGATTTGGGCCAAACTCTGCTTAGGGGCAATATATGGTTGTCATGTCTAGCCAGATTAATGTATCAACCATAAATACCTTTTGTGAGATCTTTTGAGAGGGTATTGACCGGACTGTTGGATAAGGGACACAACTGTGTGAAGCTAATAGGCCACTGTGTCCCGACAGCTGGAGACATCACCGGGACAATGAGTGCGTGAGTGAGTGAGTGAGTGAGAGACTTGGGAATGTATTGGGGGGGCTTATGGAGCTGACAACACAGCAGATTTGTAGGAGTTTCTTTTGCAGATAGTGAATGCTTAACTGTAAATACAAATAATTCACAACTGCTTACCTTGATGTTTACAACTGTTTTCTGGTTTTCAGGGATACCTTTCATATACACGATTGTATGGGCCGTGGTCAGATCGACGCTAGATGACTTCCAGTAAGTGCAGACCACATTTAACGTTGTCAGATGGCTACCAGAAACGTTGTCAGATTGTCACCTTGAAAGTTGCCTTAATGCTTGACTAAGTCAAATAATCATACATACCTTGTTTGCCAATGTTGGAAAAGCATGGGAGGATCCCTCACCCAGTCAAAGCCTCCAGCCATCCTGAACAACAGTTCATGCCACTCTAAAACCCTCTTTACCTATACCTGCCCTGCCCTGCCCTGCCCTGCCCTGCCCTGCCCTGCCCTGCCCTGCCCTGCCCTGCCCTGCCCTGCCCTGCCCTGCCCTGCCCTGCCCTGCCCCGCCTCGCCCCCGCCCCGCATAGGCACCAACCCAGATTAATGAACAAAACGATACAAATCACTGGGAATCTACACACCTTAGGCAAAAATAGTAGAGTTCATATGGATCCAGGTCCATCTTGCCTATCCTCTCCTGATTGGATTTGCTTTGGACTACCTGTGAAGCTATAAACAGATTTTTTGCGTTCAATAACGTGTCATTGAGTGTGTACCGTGTGTCTCATTTAAGAAGGGAAAGAATTTCTGATTCATGAACGTGATACTCATCAGGGTATTAATTACTCAACAGACTAAATTTCATTTTCATATTTTTTATGTTGGTCAGTAAACCAGCCAAAAGAAACTAAAAAAATCTTTCATATTGTAAACATGAGATTTAGGGTTTCCATTTTTCACTATATGTGGTCTGTGTGTAATTCAACTCTGAATTAGCTATGAGATACGTTTAAACAAAAGTAATATGATTGAACGATATTATATACATTGAATCGAAGCAGGGAGCTGCCGGGTATGATAGTATACAATTACAATTATTATAAATATCACATTGTGTGGTTTCAAATGTACCAGCTACTCGATTACGCGCCCGCTATGAAGCAGCAATAACGATGATCAGTCAGACATTTGTGGCTGATCCGTTTCAAACCGACTGCAGAGAATAAACGACCCGCTTCCTGTACGTGTAAAGGGGAGGCAGGGTGGCCTAATGGTTACAGCGTTCGCTGGGCACGCCAAGGTCCGGGTTTGATTCCGGGTAGAATGCGTGAAGCCCGTTTCTGTTACTCCTGCCTGGATGTTTTAGCTTAAATATTGCTAAAGGTAGCGTAAAACAGCACACACGTGCATGTAGTCAGTTCCTTGCTATGTAATAGTGTGATTTGCCTGCCGTTGGTCGAGAAAGCGAGCCGTCTCAATTTGAAGTTCGTTGGATTCCTACAAACAATATATTACCATAATTACCATGATAAATTATCATCATGGACTCGTAATAGGACTTGGGACTATTCCTGTTTATAATCCAATACTTGCTCCGACAGGTGATTTCGCCCTTGCGAGATCAAAGAATGAATGAGAAGAGATATTGCTTTCCTGATCACCTACTTGCTGATTGATCTCAGCGTTGGTTTGAGGTTCACATACCCAAATACATACAGAAATGAGTGTATTTTGGACTAAATTTTACTTCAAAACATTTAATTCCCTCCATGCGACGTGGTAACAACCAATCTTGGAAAACTCGTAATTTGTGAGAGAATAACTCAGTCCAAGATTAAATTGCATTGACTTAATATATAAAACGGACTTCACAGTACGATTATCATTTATTGACGTAATAAAGTTTGAGATTGGTGGCATTCTTCACGGATTAAACTTTGACCGATTTACCTTTGCGAAAATGAATATCGTCCAACATACATTGAACTGTTGAACACATAAATGCAATGTTTGGTAAACATGTTTTTTACAAAATAACTCTGCTTATGTTTCAGTCTAGAATATGTGTTTTAATTCGAGTGATGCACAACTGTTATTCTTAGTTCAAACCAGGGTATTAGAATTAATCCGGTGTTTGTTTCCCTGAGGGGTGACATGTATTGTATGATATATAATACCTCTACGTCTTTTGGGTGAAGGTGGTGTAGTCTTGTGGTTAAAGCGTTCGCTCGTCACGCCGAAAGCCCGGGTTCCATTCCTCACATGGGTACAATGTATGAAGCTCATTTCTGGTGTCCCCAGCTGTGCTGTTGCTGGAATATTGCTAAAAGCGGCGTAAAACCAAACTCACTCACTTTTGGCATTAAATAAATCAACATCTGTAGATGAGAGCACGCTAACTCCATGGCAAGGTCGAAAAGTCTTCTGTACTCGATTGACCCGCGAAGATCCGGGTTATAATTGGACTTCAGCAATCCATGCTTGCCGTAAGAGGCGGCTAACGGGATCGGTTGGTCAGGCTCGCTGACTGGGTTGACACATGTCATCGTATCCCAATTATGTAGATCGATGTTCATGCTGTTGATCCCTGGATTGTCAGGTCCAGATCCGATTATTTACAGACCGCCGCCATATAGCTGGAATATTGCTGAGTGTCAAACTAAAGCTCACTCACTCACTCAAGCACTCAAGACATTATTTTACGATGGAGATATTGAAATTATCATGTCGTTGTATGGACCTTCAGTTTGCAGTGTTTCTGTAGTTGTTTTCAACCAAATAAAATGGTTGTTTGTCAAATCCAGTAAAATGCTTTACATTGCAAAATGTTTATGGGTAATCAGGTATGTAGTAAGATATATATTGGGTTTTAGTGAAAACGGACCCCAGCGAAAAAGGCCCAAAAAATCGAGAAAACGGCCACCGCTGCTAGAGAAAACGGCACATAAGCCTAGAAAAAACGGCCATTATGTATAACAGAAAGTTACATGTAGTTTATTTTACTTTTATTCATCTCTCAGTCAATATTATAATAATATAACAATGATAACACCGTCTCTCACATTTCTTCAAAGAGGCCGTTTTCTCTAGGCTTAGGGTCCGTTTTCTCGTGGGCGGTGGCCGTTTACTCGATTTTTGGGGGGTCCGTTTTCGCTGGGGTCCGTTTTCTCAGTATCCCTATATATTGACACAACTAACTGATGCGATAGTGATGTGATTTCAGCAAATACAATAACACATCATTCAAATATGGTTCTAATAGGTCGATACACCATTGCAATCGCCACGCTATTTACGTTCTACTAAAACGACAAACCAATCGGTCTTCTCGCATGTACTTCCGCCCGAGAATCCCGGGTTTTTTTATGTACATGTTATCCATTCACTGTTTCGTGACATGTTAAAGATTGAATCGTGCGGTATATTACAGGTCTGTCACATTGCTTGTTAACAAAATGCATGCATGAAAATTGCGTGGGCCGGTCGTAAATTGACCATACTTACTTTTCCATGACCGCTAGCGCCGAGACGGAGCCCAGTCATTACAAACGAAAGGGGTGCTATTCGCCAATCTGCTGGTTCGGGAATGACACAAATAAATCACAAATGATCACAATTTCATGTAAACTGCGTAGTAATCTTGTCGTCCCACATCTCGTGTCTCTTCAGTTGGATTTCATCTTCCTCACTTCATTTTTTATTCATTATTTCATGTTCCAAGAATAACGGTACTAAAATACATTTTATATCGGTCTTGTGGCCGTGACAGAACATCGATCGTAACAAATCTCGTAAGCTCCAAGCCCCCGCTCAAAGAACAGGGTCCCCCTTCACAAAGCTATCGTAGCGCTACAACTGTCGTACTTCCTATACCATAGTACAGGTTACGACAGTCGTAGCGCTACGACAGCTTTGTGAAACTGGACCCAGACGTGCATGTACTCCAGCACGAAACATAGCAGAGTTACATCCCTTGCGTACCTTGACTGTGGGTTCGAATCCCGGGTCGTTTCGATTATGTTTCGTGGCTTGGGAGTGAGTGAGTATGGTTTTACGCCGCTTTCAGCAATACTCCAGCAATATCACGGCAGGGAACACCGTGAATGGGCTTCACACAAGTGGAGTGGTTGAGTGGGTTAGATGGCTCACTTTCTGTGCTGGCGATTAGATGCCTGACTCTGTGGGTGTGGGTTGGAATCCCGTATGAGACTAAACCCAACTAAAGTGCTAGAATCTGTACTTCACAGAGAAAGTGTAATCCCAAATATAACATGTGTTACATTTGACAGCTTTCTAAATGACACTCTATTCATGATCAAAGTAGGCTTTAACATAACTCACTGACTGACTTAATGGAGTCTTTGAGGTGGAGTTTACGGTAAACATGATTCTGCCCACAATAAGATAACATCCAGAATCGCCCAAAAGTTTGAAGCAACTTCCGGTTGTGATCGTCATACTCTTACTCAACTGGCTTCAGAAAAGAACAATTTTAGAACTTGACGTTGTGAGTAACGTCGCAGCAGTATGCCAGTGATGCAACGACGACACTTAGATCATATATACACATGTACAACACAATCACAAAGTCACCTTTAACAGCAATTTGTACATACACATTTACGTATTACAGCATAATTCACAGTTTAGAACATGGGCTGTTACAAGATTATTTACAGTTTAAAGCACGGCCTGTTAGCCAAACTTAAAAATGCGTACCTGGTTATGCACGTAAACAATTTTAGATTCAAGGACAATCCTTTTACTTTTCAAACTCTTGAAGAAAACAAAGTTTCATTTCAGACAGGAATTGTATAAGCCTTTATCGAATTTCAGAATACGCTGGGAGCAATATGACTGCTCCAAGCAATTGCACGCATATCATTGCTCCACACATAACGATGTGTAAATTAGAGAAAATGTCTGAAAGCAGCGAAATGAACGCTGCCAAGATTCATTATCATGAAGATGACCCCAGAGCCCTCAGTCACGAACCCAATTATTGGTTTTGGTCAAAAAGACTATTCACGTTTATATCTTTAAAATCACCATGCAGTTGATATTTTCATTTTGAAATAAACTAAATATGCCTGCAAGCTGATCAATGCCGCTATCAGAATTTGATCTATGCTGACATGTGCATTCATATTATTCATGGAACTCGTGGCAGTGAATTGCACGGACTCGAGGTTCAATTCCGCTACCTGTTTCGACCTAACAGTGCCATTTACGAAAGATGAAAATTTGAGAGAAGATATGTCGAAATTCAGCATTAGTGTTTGTCATTAAAGTGAAATGTGCGACATTGTCATTCAGATAGGATGACGATGCTATGTAGGTCAAAGAAACAAATTGGGCTTAAACATCTTCACATGTGTACGTTTGTTTCAGGATAAATCAGAATCTGGTTACTTTGATTTTGAAGGATACTTAAAGTGTCCATACTTCTATTACCTGTACGAAAACCATCGCAGTTTCGGTGTCTAATCATTAAATGAGTGAGTGAGTGAGTGAGTTTAGTTTTAAGCCGTTTTGTGGCAATATTACCTGAGGATATAAAAAAAAGCTTAAAAATATGGGAAGGGGTCATTGCTTTTGTAGGGTGGCATGCCGGGTAGGGTGGGTGGGGCACTAGCTCTGTACATAAATTTGATGGGGGTATTCAAATTGTACAAGCTTCTCCATAAATATCATCATCAACCTCCCGTTTTCGAATTAATATGGAAACTAAGGGACGTAACTCTGGTTGCCACGTTGTCGAGACCACTATATTCACATGTTTGAATGGCAATGACTCCATTAGGATTGTTGTTTTGTTATCCAGGTGTTGGCTGCCATCAGAGACACATTATGACTACATACTTCACGTCCCTATATTCTGGGTCCTGGTGGTAAGTTCATGACGTGCTTGTACTGTCAGTATCATGAATACGAGTTGTTCAGAGAACTGACGAAAGAGTAGATACAACACAGGTTTTGATAATTATGTATATTGGTCAATTAAACGATTTAACCTTTTAGCTCAGTGGAATCTGTTTCGTTGGATAATCGAGATTTAAAAAAAAAATTGCATATTTTTCCAGGTACACAGGTTGACATGTGTAAAAGTATACAGTTCAATACATACGTGTAAGGTTCATAATACTTCAGTATAATTGTACAGAGTCAATAACATCGTTACATGTACAACGAGATAATTTACTTACTCAACGGTTCTGAATAGCATGTGTAAACTTGACCATAGTTTTAGGAAGTTGGGTTCCTGGTCAAGATTAATGTGTACATATTTTGTGGTATTATAATATTGTATGATTTGTCTCTTGATGTATGAAACATTTGGAATGAAACCTTTCTTACTGCAGTTGTATATGATATTCTTGACTAAAATAATTATCGCATTTAATGTATAGTTATGCTTTCCTTTAATCCCAAACATTACCTGGGAGTTAGTAAGACTCAATTCTACGTCTACAGTTCTGAGCCATATTTTCATTTCACACCATATGCTGTCCACCATGTCACACTCCCAGAAGATATGATAAATTGTTTCGTCATGGTCGTTGCAAAAGGTACACATAGTTGATTTTGTAGAGGAAATGTCTGACTGGCAATATTCCGTGAATGGTTCTGTACTGCAACCATCTTAACTCGGTGCTTGTAGTTCATTTATTTGCGATCGAGTTGAAACATTTCAAGTCCGAACAGTGTGAACCAGTGACGTGTTCCTACGTATATAGCAGGGGAGTTGAACAAAGCGTGAATCAACTAACATATCATATACTTCCTGATATCCCAGGAGAGTGTTTGTACATTTCATTATAAACGGATACACACGATTACATAATTTACGTCCGGATAAAGTAATGAATGTTGAATTTGCATAACATAAAACTGCTCGTTTAACGCCATCATATTTAAGAAAGTGTGTTTCTAGGGTGTATAAGGCACAAAATTCTTCCTTAGAATAATATCTCCCGTTTTCATTCAATAAGTCGTTTGTGAATATTATACCTTGTTTGTCCCAGATTTTGTAAGAAATAGTCTTATTTTCAGCTTTTATGTTATCATTATTCCAAATACTTTGAGAGAGAAGGGCGCATTCAGTTTTTTCATGTCCTTTGTATCTACTAACAATATTAGACCAATCTTTAAAGACTTCTATCCAAAATGGGTTTGAAATGGCAGGAATCATTCTAATTTCGATATATGTATTATCTGATATCCACAATACATTCTGGCTGTGTAATCTATGCATTAATAATAATTTGATGAGGTACTTTGTAATCTCTCTAAACATTTCAAGTTTTGCGAAGATATAACATTTTAAGTCCTCGAAACTTTAAGTCCCCCATATTCCGGATTTAGAACAACAGTATATCTTTTACATGTACATTTATCTGGCTTGTTTCGCATATTTTGGAAATTGTCTATAACAGTTTCAGGTGGTCGGGGAAGGGCAGAAAACAGATGGTTTAACTTGGGCAGGAGGAGAGATTTTAAAACTGATTTTTCCATAAGGTGTTAGATTTCTTGCTAACCTGATGTTCATTAGGTGTTTTATTTGTAGGAACTTTTCTTCATGATTTAATTGGCTCATGTTGTCCATATAAGTATCGAAGTCTATTCCTAACAGTTTGAAATCGGTCTGAGACCAGTCAAAGTTCCACGCCTTACATAGTTTGATACGAGATCGTTTCTTGGATCCTGTCCAAGTTAGTCTTGTTTTTTCTACATTAACCTTTACACCAGAAAAGCGTGCGAAAAGTTGCAGGGTTTTTAAGACGGCGTATAAACATTGTTCAGATCCATCAAGTGTCATTGACGTATCATCAGCAAACTGAGACAATAAATACTAGATAATCGACACTTCTTAATCTCTGGTGATGATTTTCTATATGTATTTAGACACGTTTGGAGGATTTAGGTTATTAAACTGCTGTCATTTGGGATTGTCGTTAAATAGATGTAGCTTATGGTGTCAATCATTGGATTGTCTGGTCCAGGCTAGAATGTTTACATACCGCGTCATACAGCTGTAATACTGCTGAATGTGGCGTCTAATACATACTCATGGAATAGCTAGAATTGTACAGTCGACTCAGCTTTTAGCAGAGATTTCTTTTGGATGTGGAAAGGATTTTGTCTTTTTTTCCCAATTAGATACATGTATTGCACATTAAGACAGCTTCTCTGGAGAAAGTCGTAGTGACATTGGAAACCGAAGACATTTAATAATTTGCTGAAATGTTGTTGACGGAGGGATCATTTGTATGATTGGGATTCGAACCCGCGTGCATAGGATCCGGTCACTGTTGAGGAACGCAACTCTATATTAGATAATTCCAGCATCTTCAGTTTCGTATGCACCATGCACCTGGTACATTGATATGTTCATTAGCGTCTTCAGGAAGATAGATCAATCCTTGGGATTTCATTTGCCGCCGTTCAACACTGGCATTCGAAAACATTGCCAATTAAAATACAAAAATATTCTGATTAATTTTACAAATTGAACATACTGACATGTGGACTTCTGTTGATTTATCTGTTTGTGTGTCTTTTACAGAGTAACATTCTCTTCCTGTCTGCCATTATCTGGGTCCTCATCACCAAACTCAAGGCCTCCCACAATTTGGAGACACGCCAATACAGGTACACGCATACTTCGCACATTTACATAGCCAGTTCGTGAGCATGGTGACATTGTGTTTGTGTGAATGTGTTTGTTTATTTGTATCTGGTAAACATGGACAAATGTATCGAAACACGCCATATTTATTAGCATCAATATCATTAACCATAGAAAATGAACTTGTCGAAATCTCAATTTAACTTTCTATCTGGATATATTGACCCTCAAGGAATAGTTACATGACAAATCTCAACACAAAAAGAACGAACAGCTGTAGTTAAAAACAGCAAATATGGCGGAAAATTGACAAGTGCTAATAGCTATCATCGTATGACGTTAGAAGTGCTGACATGATCAAGATTCTGGCATACAATCCTCAAGAAATGACACATGCATCAATAACGAGCGCGATGTCAATATCTGATGTAACCTCCGCCAACTGCAGTAACATCAATGATAATCTTCTTCATTGACTGCACCAGACGTTGCATTTGACGTTGACGTATTGCGTTCTATTCTTGATGGAGGGCTTGCTCCAACATATCAAGATTTTGTACTGGTGGATAGCTCTGACGTATTCTACGACCCATAATGACCCACACATGCCCTCTGGCATGGAGAAATGGACTCCTGGAAGTCCGCCTCTTGACGTAAGAAAATCCCCAACGGCATGTGGACGGAGTTAGCTAACATTGTCTTGCATGAAGAATGGCCTTGAGCTCAGAGGATGGTTATCGAATTGTGGTACAGCAACCCTGTATAGGATGTCAGTGATGCACCGCTGTCCATTCCGATTTTGTGTAATCGCCACAAGGTCAGGTTTACAGTCACGTGAGAGGCACCCCTAAACCACCAGTGAACCCCTGCTATTCGGTACTTGCTCCAAGATATTCCGTTGTGTATACGCATTGTTTCTGCGGCGCTAAATATGAACTTGATCATCAATCATGAGCAAACGAAATCGGCTTTCTTCCGACCAGAGGACCCTTCCATATGACGTCAAATTCCAGTGACGGCGAGCTGACAACAAACCAGCTGTATCGCTTAGCGCTCTGGGGATAACAACAGAAGCGACCGATTTTAGGCGACTTCGTCACACCGTTCTGTAGCAAGTACATGCCGAAATTAAGTGAAAGGGTCAAACTGTTACTATCAATATAACTGTCTATATGAGGGTTTAAATCGTAGGTGTTGCGATACTTTTTTCCATGTGTACATATTCATGTGTCTGCAAATATGCTCGTTTATTTCTATATGTGTATGTGTGTGCCTGAGCGAGCGCACGTGTATAAATATTCACGGATGACGATTATGCTAAAAAGTCTTGGTTCGACTCAGGCTTGTATGTGAAGCCCTTTTTTTGATATTATCCGCAATAATATTTATTAATGTGTTAAATCGGTGTATAACTCTACTCAGTTAGTAACAGATGATGACTTAGAGAGCACAATGCTTCGCACATTTCCCTCGGGATAATAAAGTATCATCTTATCTCATCGTTTTTTATCTTATACAATTAAAAAAAAGTTAAAGAACACCATATCCTTATATTACTAGTTAATGGTATTAATGTGAGCGAATCGATTTATCCTTATCTTCTTTTGAATAGTATATTTAATTCTTTATCCCAACGTACTGCAAGCTGCGATGTTAGTCTCATATCAAGTTTCTCTTCCTAGTTTTACAATGTAAAATTGAAATATAAAACTGTACTGTGAAATCCAAACAGTTTTATGTGTATCGTTTCTTCAGAAAGGCTGTGAAGGCAACCATCATTCTCTTTCCTTTGCTGGGGGTCACCTACGTGCTTTTCTTGATTCCACCCAGCAACGACCCCGTGGTACAGAACGTGTTTCAGTACGCCAACGCATTTCTTCAGTCATTCCAGGTAAAACCTTTCTCTATAAAACACTGCCAGGTCTCTCAAACACTCGACTGGAAAATGCAAATTCGTTTTTGATATTCCAAATCTTTGCTCGAGGAAAAAACCTGAGCTTTTGCCAATGTGTTTTGCATTCCAATCAGATACCCTTTTCCCAAAATAACTAAGATGGCCACGTGATCGCTAATTTAGAAAATCTCCGTATTACGTCGAACGTGTCTGGAATAGAAATGTATATCGACCAATCAATGACTTTGTACAGGAAACGTAGCAACAAACATGAACACTTATGCACCAGACACGATCTCTCGAAATTAATGACCTACACACATTGTTTCCTCACAACTAATGATCTAATATACACTCTTGCCTCGGAACTAAGGGTCTAAAGAAAATTTTGTCTCGCAAATAATGATATACAGACAAAAGTTCTTCCAGCTAATGGCGTTCAAATATTGGTTCCTCTCAGCTAATGGATCTTTGCAACTACTGACCGATAGTCAACGATCCTCGCTGTAATGACAACGGTTCCTTACATCTCACGACCACTGGACGAGATCTCACGCAACTAATGACCTACTGACAATGCCTGATAGCAATATTGACTGACATACACTGGTACCTCGCAACTTCAGACCTCTATAAGAGGTTTCTTCGCAACTAATGAAATGCCTCATCATAACTAATGAACTACTGACAATGCCTCCTTGCAACTAGCGACCTGCAGACAAAGGTTCCTATCAACCAGCGACCTGCAGACAAAGGTTCATAGCAATCAGCAACCTGCAGACAAAGGTTCATAGCAACCAGCGACCTACAGACAGAGATTCCTCGCAACCAGCGACCTGCAGACAAAGGTTCATAGCAACCAGCGACCTACAGACAAAGATTCCTTGCAAATAATGACCTGCAGTCAAAAGTTCCTAGCAACCAGCGACCTACAGACAAAGGGTCCTTGCAAATAATGACCTAAAGACAAAGGTTCCTTGCAACTAATGGCCTACAAAGCTTTCTCACAACTAACAACCAACAGACAAAGGTTCCTCGCAACTAATGACCAACAGACAAAGGTCTCTTACAACTTACGACCTACAGACAAGGGTCTCTTACAACTTACGATCTTAAAACAAAGGTCTCTTACAATTTACGACCTACAGAAAAGGGTCTCTTACAACTTACGACCTACAGACAAGGGTCTCTTACAACTTACGACCTACAGACAAAGGTCTCTTACAACTTACGACCTACAGACAAAGGTCTCTTACAACTTGCGATCTTAAGACAAAGGTCTCTTACAACTTACGACCTACAGACAAGGGTCTCTTACAACTTACGACCTACAGACAAGGGTTACAGCTGACGACCTACAAACAAAGGTCTCACACAACTTACGACCTACAGACAAAGGTCTCTTACAACTTACGACCTACAGACAAGGGTCTCTTACAACTTACGATCTTAAGACAAAGGTCTCTTACAACTTAAGACCTACAGACAACAAGACGATCTTAAGACAAAGGTCTCTTACAACTTACGACCTACAGACAAGGGTCTCTTACAACTTATGACCTACAGAAGAAGTCCTCTTACAACTTACGACCTACAGACAAGGGTCTCTTACAACTTACGACCTACAGACAAGGGTACCTTACAACTTACGACCTACAGAGACAAGGGTCTCTTACAACTTAAGACCTACAGGCAAGGGTCTCTTACAACTTACAAACCTACAGACAAAGGTCTCTTACAACTTACGACCCAAAGCTAAGGGTCTCTTACAACTTACGACCTACAGGCAAGGGTCTCTTACAACTTACGACCTACAGACAAGGGTCTCTTACAACTTACGACCTACAGACAAGGGTACCTTACAACTTACGATCTTAAGACAAAGGTTTCTTGCATCTTATTACGTAACTAAAATTGTTTCTAGCTACTAGAAACTTAATATCCGCAGTTCCGTTTGACAATATGTAAGTCACTGACATGCCTTGAACTAATGGGAAAACAGCAGTTTGCACTCACTTTAGGTAACTTCTTACCAGGCAGTAATGGTATTATATGTCTCAAGAGCGACATAACATTATTTAATTTGGTATCTTTACAATTATGTGTAAGATATAAAATACAGAGTGAAAGATTAACTCATTTACCAGTGCTGCTGACAAACGAACACTTAATCGATTTTCCGTACCTTTACTAGCGTTTTTGAACACACACTCAAAATTCTCCTTTTTTCAAACTTGCTGGCATTACCAAACCAATATGTAAACATATAACATCAACCCCTGAAAACAAGCCGCGATTATCTGCCGAGACAGATTACATTGAGCGTAAAAGGCAAACATTGCGGTTATTATTCTCTCAATGGATCACTGTCAGCCTTAGATGAAGCCTAGTGTTCGCGAAAAGGGTAGGTACATAACGTTCACATTCAGGGACATTAACTTGATTCAGTATACGTGTTCGGAAACACATCTATGTGCAGAACACAATGGGTACTCCTTACACTTTAATGTTCGCCAGTAGCCTTCGCCTGTTCCCAAGATGACAATTGTCACTGTGTCCATTAAACTACTTAATGGCTGACCAGTGAGACACAATGTCATCATGGCATTCTCCCTCGGGGGTATTAATCTACTTCTTTACCGACATTATAATGGTTAATCGTGACTGACTGACTGACAGCTTCCTCCCTAGTCCATTGTCATCCACGTGATGGGAAATTCACCTCTTGTTGGGAGGTGTTAGATTCAAGCGAATTGATATCACAGTCTTTGATAAGAGCTCTCAAAACACAGCTTTACTTATCAGGTCTTGAAGTTTTTGAAAGACATTTAGACGTTGGACGAACATGAATACATGACACGTTTGGGTGTCATGAAACGTCGTGTAAAGAATATAAAAGAAGTTGACTTGTTGTCCATTAAACGTGTCATGTATTCATTATCAGGTCATGTTCTATCTCAGTCTCGCAATACAACTACGTACTTTGAATACACAATGCCATGGATACGCAATGCCATTTAGCAAGTGGTCCAATGGAACATATGTTATATTTGGGATTACACTTTCTCAGTAAAGTGCCTATTCTAGTACTTTTCTTAACACACACTCTCAGAGCCAGGCACCTAATCATCAGCACACAAAGTCCACTCATCCTCCGCTGCTTCCACTACGTACTTACAATAATTAATTGTATTCTGAACGGATGGAACGCCATCATCACAACCACCTGCCATCTGTTATGAGGGATTTTGGGATAGCCGAGTAGTTAAATTGTTCGCTCGTCACGGCGAAAGCCCTGGATGAATTTCTTACGTGAGTACAACGTGTGAAGCCCGTGATGTTGCTGGGTTATTTCTAAAAGCGGCGTAAAACCTTATTCGCTCACTTGAACTCAGTGGTCTGCAGGGGTCAATGAAAGGTTTTACCTCGCTTCAAAACAATATTCCAAAATATAACAGACTGCCAGGTCACACATTGTACGTATCCGATCATCAAACTTTCTTTATGGGTTACTGTATATATTCTCTGTCGGTGCTAATGTAGATCCTATTAAGTGTAGTGATGGTATCTTATAACTGTTTGAACGAATTGAACAATGTATAAAACGTACTAGCAATACATAATACCCCAAATGACCTCAGAAAATTTGACTTTAGAATCGAACCCAGTTTTCCGGGATCGTCAGTGAAAACTTTAGCCACAAGACTACCATAACCTCTAAGAAACAGGGCGGTGGGGTAGCCTAATGGTTAAAGCGTTGGCTCGTCACGCCGAAGACCCGGGTTTGAATCCCCACATGGGTACAATGTGTGAAGCCCATTTCTGGCGTCCCCCGCCGTGATGTTTCTGGAATATTGCTAAAAGCGGCGTAAAACCAAACTCAGTCAGTCAGTCAGTCTAAGAAACAAATACAGTCAATTAATCAGTAAGCAGACCGTCATGAAATAGAGCAGTGCATCCATGTTCATGAATACCACACACAACATCCACAAACCAAGAGCCCTGTGATCATTCTCGACAACTAATGATGCCCACTAACCACCTGATTTATATATCAATTCCGCCACCAACACAATCCATAATTGTTAATTGTTAGCCTAAATACCCAATTGCTTCTAATTCTGAATTCTCCTGCCTTCTTATCCCAATCTTTATAGTGTCCCTAGTCTGATGAATGGTTTCGTTGTCCACTGAACTAGAGATAATACCTCTCCGAGACGTGATTATCAGGAGAAATGTGTACTCAGGTGCCTGATCCGCCCTATCGCCATCCCCATCTTCAGAGTGGTCAGTGTTATAGAGGAACTGAATGTATTTATCTGTCTGACTGTGCTCTTCGGAGTATTACAGCAATTAATTGTAATGGCAATAGCTGGTATTTAGATTATAACATTTCTTGTGAGGTTTTCAGTTTTGTCATTTAAGCTCATGTGTGTATTAGAGACACATTTGTACATTGTGCACTCTAGATGTTACACATGCTGATGTGATTCTATGAAACCGGCATTGTCTGACGAACACTAAATGTTCAAATAACGTTGTTAATAATTATAATAATGATGATAAGCATTGTCTGACGAACAGCAAATGTACAAATAACGTTGTTAATAATTATGATGATGATGATAAGCATTGTCAGAGGAACAGCAAATACACAAATAACGTTGTTAATAATCATGATGATGATAATAGGCATTGTGAATGGAACAGCAGATGCACACATAACGTTAATGTCCATCATATCATCGCCATCATCTGCATCGTAACGATAATAGAAGTACGGAATTTCTTTAACTGAAGGTATTGATTTTATTAACTGAAGTAAGCAGCATGGCCTGATCTAACTACAGCCTTTTATCATCTCATTTCTCACACCTAAAATACACATAGTCCTTATGTTCCACAGTCGTTATTATAGAATTTGGTTTGGAATATGCTTTCCTTAATTGACAGTGGCCTGTACAGTGTATTACAACTGTTTTGTATATATAGGCTGGTAGTGTGTATATTTACAAGTTTTTCAAATATTAGAGAAGGCTACATTATAAAAGAAATCGATATCAAGACAAGCCTACGCCTTTTGTCAGTATCAACAAAGCTTTGTTACCAAGGCAACATATCGAAAACACTGGTACAGTTATACCACGTAATGTAAATCGGAAATTCATTGTTTTTGAATATTTACAAACAACAATACCACGATCATGCTACATATAAAAATATGGCGGACTTTGTGAATGAAACGAACGCATGGGGCCAGGTATAAGGCGTATACGTCATGCAGAGTTATGTCCCTTATTGGATTCTGAATTTGACGATATTACGTTTGTTTTATTGGCATCGAGATTCTGCTATGAAATTTCATCTGAGAATTTCATTTTCATTATTTCTGGGTTGACATATACATTTACACGCCGTTATTATAGTGAGAATATTGATGTGCTGTATCGGTTACTGGGAGTGGTTGATTCCGATACCGACCCCCTTCAAAATCATAAATGAATAGATAAGTAGATAAAATAAAATAAATAATTATAAATTAAAGCAGCCCCGAGGACCGTGTGACGTACATTTAGCGCGGCTTGACTGCAATCTAATTATGGAGGTTAATGTTACTGTGGCACCCAACATCTAACATCACTAGCACATTTAGAGTCAGATGTCATACGGCAAGCAGTACCATTCAAAACTAAGCAAACTGCGAAATGTTCTGTTGAAAATCATTTCAAGACTGTACATTTCTGGATTTGTCTTTTTTTCTTTGTTTGTTTATTTGTTCCAACATCAATGCAGTCGACGTAAATAACCGCACTTGACATACTATGTTATGTCATTTAGTGTGTAGGTTGGGGATCGTTTAACATTTCAGCATTTTTAAATATAGACTGTGATGATATGTTTCTTTACAGCGATGGCAATTTGGAATACGATATGTTCGGTGTATGAATCATCGGCTAGAACTGGAATGAGTGTTAATATCTTGTTGATTTCAGGGTCTGTTTGTGGCGGTGTTCTATTGCTTTTTAAATGGCGAGGTATGTATAACATTTACACGGATTGTGATATGAGTGAGTGCAGCCAATTTTAGGAAACATTTACCACTATGATGTACAGACGTATGTGAAAATGAGACGTGTGGGTGGGTGAGTGAGTGAGTGAGTGAGTTAAGATTTGTAGTCACACCGGCAGTATTTCTGCTGGACCGTGGCTTTATCAAGTTCTATAGTTCTACTTTTTTATACAGAAACGCCATTAAAGGACAGTGTAATAATTACCAATATATCACAGACTGATATAAATCTACTAATTGGCAACATACAATGTAATAGGCGGCTACAGATCTTCAGCAACAAAGGTAAGGTCACCACACTATGGACCATGGGGATCCACTTCTGTTACCTGTGTGGCTCCTCGTCAGGATTGACACCCATTCCTTATATTTCTTCCTGGCGAGTGTCACATGTTTAGTCAGAGTGTGAACTCAACAAATATTTTATGCTTTAAAACTGAGGTAGATGTAAATATACTTTGAAATTCATGGCCTGACACATCCAGTCGGGGATGATTATTATATGCTATATAAAATTCAATCGAAAGTGTAGCCCATAACGATCTCAGTTATGAATATATTCTACCAATGTTGACATATACTCCTTCAAACAAGTATGGGAACGCCCTATATTTGGTAGACCTCAGATTATATATAACAAATACTAATAAATATAACACTGATACATTGTCTAGTGGTGTCATTTTAACAATGCAGATGTAAGGTATCCACACATGCAGGTAAAACCCTTTATGATCGGATATTGGTTGTGTTTGGCGTCGGTCAATGTGGCCCAAAACAAATGAGAATGTGCTCAAATGCAAACAGGTGAACTGTCAACGGAGTGTCTCTGCAATGGCAAAACATGCATGCATGTGCATTCGGGAACTTGGGGATAAGACTGCACCCATGGGTATAAAGCTGACGTTGCAGAAATTTGGTCTGTGTTCCCTTTTTGATTCGGTATGGTGCGTCGACCTCTGAGTACAGAAGATCGTGGAAGAGCTATTGGGTGGCGTCAAGATGGAGTTAGCTTCAGAGAAATTGGAAGACGCCTGCAGAGGTCCCCATCTGTAATTCATCGTCTATGGGAACGATTTCAGGCAACTGGAAGAGTCCAGGATCGACCACGCCGAGGTAGACCAAGATCCAAGGGCTGATGATCGCTATGTCGTTTTGCTGCGTGAGAGGTTCATCACCGCCAATGCTCTACGACGACGTCTTCGACAGGCAACACATGTGAACGTCAGCACACAAACCATTCGGAACCGTCTTCGTGTCGCTGGTATCCACAGTAGACGTCCTGCTGTTAGACCAATTCTTCTTCAACGTCACAGACAAGCCCGGCGTGCATGGTGTCGTGCCCATTTGCGTTGGAATCGCCAAGAATGGGGTCGAGTGTTGTTCACTGACGAACCCCGCTTCAGTTTAATGTTCCAAGATGTTCGTGTGTTCAGAAGGCGCGGTGAACGCTTCCGGGATGCCAATGTCTGGAAGCATGACAGGTTCGGCGGAGGGTCGGTGATGGTTTGGGGTGGCTTCAGCTTGCACCACAGGACTCCCCTTTATCACATTGAAGGCAATTTGAATGGTATTCGATACAGGGACGAGATTGTTGGACCCCTTGTGATTCCGGCTCTTAACGCCATTGGACCTGGTAGTGTGCTTCAAGATGATAATGCCAGGCCTCATCGCGCACGTGTTATTGACTTTCTCAAACCAAAGAGGTGTTCAGAGAATGCAATGGCCGGCTTATTCGCCTGATCTCGCCCCAATTGAACATGTCTGGGACATTTTGGGCCGACGTGTTCGTGAAAACCACCCTCCTCCTGCTAACCGCCAACAGATGGTTGCATTTCTTCAACATGAATGGCAGCCAATACCACAGGCAACACTACGGACACTTGTCAGATCCATGAGATCTCTCTGTGACGAATGCATCCGAAACCATGGTGGGCACACTCATTATTAACAGAGTGTTATGACCTGTGACTTTTAAAAGGACCCTCTTCACTTGCAAATCGCTGTACGGATATTGTTTGATGATTTGGTTGTAACTGTTAATGAAAATGAAATCATTAACTATCGTACTATTTCCAATTATATAAAGTTTCCGAGCTGTTTTTAAACTAGGAAGATATTCTGGAAATATTGGGTGTTCCCATACTTGTTTGAAGGAGTATATCATGGAATGTTCACTGCTTTTAGTACATATGTATTTCGATTGGGGAAATGGTTATGTGGTTTTAAATAACACTAGACACGTGTACCTTAGACCACGACTGTCCTATCTTACTGACTAACTATTATGTCTTTACTGGGTAACTATTATGTCTTCACTGGGTAACTATTATGTTTTTACTGGGTAACTATTATGTCTTCAATGGGTAACTTTTGTGTCTTCACTGGATAACTGTCTTTACTGAGTAACTATTATGTCTTCACTTGGCAACTATTATGTCTTTACTAGGTAACTGTTATGTCTTTACTGGGTTACTATTATCTCTTTACTAGGTAACATTATGTCTTTACTAGGTAACTATTATGTCTTTACTGGGTAACTATTATGTCTTTACTAGGTAACTATTATCTCTTTACTAGGTAACTATTATGTCTTTACTAGGTAACTATTATGTCTTTACTAGGTAACTATTATGTCTTTACTAGGTAACTATTATGTCTTTACTGGGTAACTATTATGTCTTTACTGGGTAACTATTATGTCTTTACTAGGTAATTATTATCTCTTTACTAGGTAACTATTATGTCATACTAGGTAACTAATATGTCTTTACTAGGTAACTATTATGTCTTTACTGGGTAACTATTATGTCTTTACTGGGTAACTATTATGTCTTTACTAAGTAACTATTATGTCTTTACTAGGGTAATGTCTTTACTGGGTAACTATTATGTCTTTACTAGCTAACTGTTATGTCTTTACTAGCTAACTATTATGTCTTCACTGAATAACTGTCTTTGCTGGGTAACTATTATGTCTTTACTGGGTAACTATTATCTCTTTACTAGGTAACTATGATGTCTTTACTAGGTAACTATTATGTCTTTACTGGGTAACTATTATGTCTTTACTAGCTAACTGTTATGTCTTCACTGAATAACTGTCTTTACTGGGTAACTATTATGTCTTTACTAGGTAACTATTATGTCTTCACTGGGTAACTATTATGTCTTTACTAGGTAATTATTATGTCTTCACTGGGTAACTATTATGTCTTTACTAGGTAACTATTATATATTTACTTGGTAACTATTATATCTTCACTGGGTAACTATTATGTCTTCACTGGGTAACTATTATGTTTTTACTGGGTAACTATTATGTCTTCAATGGGTAACTTTTGTGTCTTCACTGGATAAATGTCTTTACTGTGTAACTATTATGTCTTCACTTGGCAACTATTATGTCTTTACTAGGTAACTGTTATGTCCTTACTAAGTAACTTTTCTGTCTTTACAGGGTAACTATTATGTCTTTACTGGGTTACTATTATATCTTTACTAGGTAACATTATGTCTTTACTAGGTAACTATTATGTCTTTACTGGGTAACTATTATGTCTTTACTGTGTAATATTATGTCTTTACTGGGTAACTATTATGTCTTTACTAGGTAACTATTATATCTTTACTAGCTAACTGTTATGTCTTCACTGAATAACTGTCTTTACTGGGTAACTATCATGTCTTTACTAGCTGGATAACTGTCTTTAATGTGTAAATATTATGTCTTTACTGGGTAACTATTATGTCTTTACTGGGTGACTATTATGTCTTTACTAGCTAACTGTTATGTCTTCACTGAATAACTGTCTTTACTTGGTAACTATAATGTCTTTACTAGCTAACTGTTATGTCTTCGCTGGATAACTGTCTTCACTAGGTAACTATTATGTCTTTACCGGGTAACTATGATGTCTTTACTAGGTAACTATTATGTCTTTACTGGGTAACTATGATGTCTTTACTAGGTAACTATTATGTCTCTCCTAGGTAACTATTATGTCTTTACTAGCTAACTGTTATGTCTTCACTGAATAACTGTCTTTACTGGGTAACTATTATGTCTTTACTAGCTAACTATTATGTCTTCGCTGGATAACTGTCTTCACTAGGTAACTATTATGTCTTCACTGGGTAACTATTATGTCTTAACTAGGTAACTATTATGTCTTCACACGGTAACTAGTATGTCTTCACTGGATAACTGTCTTTACTGGGTAACTATTATGTCTTTACTGGGTAACTATTATGTCTTCACTGGGTAACTATTATGTCTTCACTGGGTAATTATTGTGTCTTCACTGGGGTAACTGTAACTATTTGGGTGTGTCTTTATTGGATGACTGTCTTTACTGGGTAACTTGGCTGGGTAACTATTATGTCTTCACTGGGCAACTTTATTACTAGGTAACTATTATGTCTTCACAGGGATTAACTATTATGTCTTTACTATATAACTGTAAGTAACTTTTCTGTCTTTGGGGTAACTATTATGTCTTTTACTACTTTACTTAATATCTTTACTAGCTAACTGTTATGTCTTCACTGAATAACTGTCTTTACTGGGTAACTATTATGTCTTTACTAGCTGGATAACTGTCTTTAATGGTAACTATTTGTGGGTCTATTATGTCTTACTGCCTTTACTTGGTAACTATAATGTCTTTACTAGCTAACTGGTGGATAAACTATGATGTCTTTACTAGGTAACTATTATGTTGTTACTGGGTAACTATTATGTCTTCACTTGACAACTATTATGTCTTTACTATGTAACTGTTATGTCTTTACTGGGTAACGTCACCACAATGGTGAAAATATGAATTGACATTTGAGAAAAAGGGAGCTCAACATTTATCATTTACTGTGTAACTATTATGTCTTTACTTGTAACTATTATGTCTTCACTGGGTAACTATTATATCCCCACTGGGTAACTATTATGTCTTTACTGGGTAACTATTATGTATTTACTAGGTAACCATTATGTCTTTACTTGGTAACTATTATGTCTTTACTAGGTAACTATTATATCCCCACTGGGTAACTATTATGTCTTTACTTGGTAACTATTATGTCTTCACTGGGTAACTATTATATCCCCACTGGGTAACTATTATGTCTTTACTGGGTAACTATTATGTATTTACTAGGTAACCATTATGTCTTTACTTGGTAACTATTATGTCTTCACTGGGTAACTATTATATCCCCACTGGGTAACTATTATGTCTTTACTTGGTAACTATTATGTCTTCACTGGGTAACTATTATATCCCCACTGGGTAACTATTATGTCTTTACTGGGTAACTATTATGTATTTACTAGGTAACCATTATGTCTTTACTTGGTAACTATTATGTCTTCACTAGGTAACTATTATATCTTCACTGGGTAACTATTATGTCTTCACTGGTAACTATTATCGCTTTACTAGGTTACTATTATGTCTTTACTAGGTAACTATTATGTCTTTACTGGGTAACTATTATGTCTTTACTAGGTAACTATTATATCTTTACAAGGTAACTTTTGTGTCTTTACTGGGTAACTATTATGTCTTTACTGGGTGACTTTTGTCTTTACTGTATAACTGTCTTTACTGGGTAACTATTATGTCTTCACTGGGTAACTATTATGTCTTTACTGGGTAACTATTATATCTTCACTGTGTAACTATTATGTCTTCACTGGGTAACGTCACCATAATGGCGAAAATATGAATTGCCATTTGAGAAAAAGGGCAGACTCGTGAGCTCAACATTTATCCTTGCTGATGTAAACCCCAAATATATTCCACAAAAACCTTATCAGATATCAATCCTTTTCAAATATGATTTATATTTTCAATTTCATCCAAATCCAAATAATGTCTTTTCAAAACATGGCGTCTTTCGCGACGAGCGTCTTAAATGCATGATATTTCCACATGACGATTCTTTTCGTGGCAATTTTCACCGCACTATTTACATGAAATCTACTCTCAAATTATGCAGAAATGGGGTACAAATATAGTTTACGTCGCGAGTTTCAACGCAGTTCTTTACATCATTGCTACAGATAATGTCTGTAATCCGCCACCTCCACCAAAGATCCTTTGGCTACAAAAAGCGACGGAATGCTTGCAACGAGATCGGTTTAGATCTTTCGATTGGTTCTTTTGAAACATGTAAACGTATCTTTTTATAGCGTCATCGCCTACAAATAAATTGCTCACCAGAAAGAGAGACAGACTGTTGAGCAGAGATTAGAAGAAAGTGACTTGAGTATAAATTAGCCTGGCTCTTTAATCTACGATGTTCCCATTGCACGGTAGATATCTTCAATCATTTTGCTTGCTTTAAAGATGTCAACACTAACGCATCGAAGCATGTACAGTAGGAGTTGATTTGCTTTTTATTAGGCATTTCAGTCTAACTGTCTGGCTATCGTCTCTTTGAAAGACAGGCTTGCCCAGTTTGATAGGAAACGCTTTCAAAGTCATTTGCACTTCTGTGCTAGACGAGCAAGCAAATCACATGTCTAAGGACAAGAAGCGGCAATGCGTTAACAATGATATGAGGAACTGAATGCTGAGATGTTTTTCATATTGTTTCTGTCTTAGATATTTTGCTTTGGGATATATGAGAGATTAACTTGTTCCGGTAGTGGACGATGAATCGTGGTTTAGCGAAACGTTATCATGTGATTAAGAAATAATGACATAGTAAATTAGGTTTGTTCTTTTATCATTAAGTCATGGACAAACAAGACGGAATGGTATAGTAGGCAAGTGAATGAGCATGCTTGTACGCCTCTTTTAGCAATATTCAAGCAATATCCCAGCAGGAGATACCGGGAATGGGTTTTCAAACACTGTAGACTTGTGGAGAATCGAACTCAGATTCTCGGCGTAACGAGTGATAGCTTTAATCACCAAGACCGACTTTGAATGATGTACATTAGAATTGATCTTAGTAACATTATATCAATGTATATGTCATCGCTCTTGCTATTCTGGGCTTGTGGAGCATCGAATTCAGTGGGTGAAACGTTATTGACGTGGGTGTACGGGTTGCTCTTGGAAGCCATTGTTGGAAGCTATTCTTGGTTCTCATTTCGGCTGTGTTCGCTCACAGGTATAAACAATAAAAACTTCCAGGCAAAAGGAAACAGGAAACGGACACGTTTGATGGTGTCTAAAACAATACAGAGAATGATTGCTTATTGACGATGATATGATGGTATCATATTTCTGTTTGACTGTTTACTTAATAATTGTTTGCATGTGTAGCAAAGTAATTTTTTCTTTGGGGCACTTTCACGAGACGACAAAATATATATTATCGCTCAGGTTGTATTACAATAAACTACTATGACGTATGGTGACATATTATGAGAAAGTGAGTTTGATTTAATGTCGTAGCTTGCTGTGTATGTTAATGGTGGAAGAAAGCCCAAAGAGACTGTTACTATTGTGGTGCGACCCACACGCTCGAGAAGGTTTTATGGAACTTTTATTCGCAAGAAAGTTCAGTTATGTTAAGAGGAACCATCATCACGATTCCTGGTCAAAATAGGCCCTGGCATCCTTGCTTCTCTGAAACCACTGTTATGTGATTTATAACACCCAGTATGACTTGTGTGTTTTGTATAATTAATATGACCAGAGTCCTGATCCACAAAGCGTTCGTACATTTACGCCATGTCGTAACTCTATAGTATATCATCTATAGTGTAAGCTTACGAATGTCGGAGTGCTACGAACGTTTAGTGGAAAGGGGTCCTGGACTCGACCATCTGCGCACCGCATTGCTGTAGCTGGAATTTTGCTGAATGCTTCGTAAACCATCGTTCATTCGCTCAGAGAAACAAGGATAAACTGGTCAGTAAAATGTCTGTTTTCCATGCAGGTGCAAGCAGCCATTCGTAAAAAGCTGAGCAACTACCAGGAGAGTCGAAGTATCGTTACGAGATACACGAAAACCTCATTTGTTGGCTCTCCGGCACGCTCAACCAGCAACTACAACCAGAGCCTTCAAATGAGCACGTGTAATAACGGAAAACAAAATGGCTGCCGAGGGACGAGATACAGCGAGAGTTCGCGTGGAATGGAGGAGGAAGCAGAAAACATGTTGTGACTCCTCACTGGAAAATTATGGTCCAACAAAAGATCACATGTCAAAATGAACATTAACGAGGTAATGCTGTAATCGACAGATATAGATATCAGTCAATTGTGCTGAGTGAGCATTTTAAAGAGGAACATCTGTTCGTTGCAAAGGGTAGGGATCATTCATTGTCTTCGGTTCCCTTGCATGTGACTGTAAGAACAGTTTGTTGTCGGAATTTCCTGTATGAGATTCAGTACGATGTTAAATTTCAAGAGATTTACTGTTGTATATTTTTAAATGTCGTCAAAGTTCTTTATACATCTCATTGAGCTGTATGAATGCGACAAGTTGTTGAGATGTATATCCCCTGTAGCCCAGTGCATTATATGTCTATTGACTTTACGATACCATCCTAGAGCAACTCGTGACCACAGCTACGGTTCGGAGTGAGTGAGTGAGTGAGTATGGTTTTACTGCGTTTTTAGAATATTCCAGCAATATCGCAGCGGGGAATACGAAAATGGGTTTCAGACATTGTACCCATGTGGGGAATCGAACTCGGGTCTTCGGCGTGACGAGCGAACGCTTTAACCATTAGGCTACCCCACCGCCCACTCTGTTCGAAAGTGACGTCTCTATAGATCAAGCTTAGCATGTCCTTCGCTTACTCCAGTACATTGGCGTACATATATTTTCGTTTAATTTGAATCTGTTATGGTGGCGAAGGGCCTAGGGTATATAATAGAATGGAGAATAAAATGCACTGGGTTATCGAGAATGCAAAATTTATTGAAAGAGTATTTGTGAGAGTTCAACTATGACAAGAGCCGTATTTTACACAAAATCTGACCTGGCAATTCTTTTACAGCGTGTACGTTCATGCTTTTATTGAATTGTTCGAATTTTTAAAGATTATTCATGTGCTTTTTAATTGTGCCATATATACGTATCAACAAGTGTATATATCTATATGTAAATAGACCGTGTAAATAGAAATTATTAGTAGAAGTAGGGATAGACAAACTTTCATTCCAAACTGTTAATAGTTAAGCTGGGATTAACAGTACTAGTGTTCATTTTACGTGTATACACTCATCATACAATGTATCCGACATTATATACTGAGCAAAACATGTTAGGGATCATTAATTGTTTGGGGAATATTCCTTTTATAATTAAAAATATAAGATCCCTAACTTTTTTTGTTCAGTATATAAGACTATATATCATTATTCTGCCTAACGCAAGAACATTTGGGAAAAATAACATCCTTTAAGAGACGCCATTCGATATGTTGGAAAATGACGGATCAATCCGTCCACATATCGAAATGTCATGCTTTTGTAATGAGCGTCTTTTTACATATTCCTTACAACTTTGAAGTTTTTTAACTGTGAAGAAATTCCTATTACAGAATCCATTGCTGCATACAGACCTTTCAGAACTAATGTATCAATCGATTTAGTCCGAAGGAAATAAGGTTGCGGTATTTTTTTTATATTTCTAATACATATCGTGATCAAGTGTACTTCATCCAAGAGAATATGTGTCATGATATTTGCCATGAGTTGTGTAGGCCATGACATATCGGTGTCACGAAATTGCTGACTTAATATTATCGGAACGCTTAGTTTGAACATTTTCTCTGAAATGAAGAATTGTTAATGGGTTTTTTAATCGACAATGTTAGTATTTTAAAAACTACATATTTTAAAAAGAATATAATTGAAAGATAGCTCCATTTGGTCAATCAGTAGTGCAATCAGCCCAAGTAGTATGTTGAAGAGGCAGTTTCCTTTTATGTTTCTCAATTTCGGATGTGGAGTTTACTACCTGATCAAATGGAATAATGTTGCACTGAAGCTGATCACATTTTCACATCTTTGAGACCAAACGTCACGACACCTGGTCAGTGAGCAGTCTAATTACATTCTCAGGTAGAGAATATAATATATGTCTCGTAGATACGGAGGCAGTGAAATGGGAATGTGTTACAGAAATGAGACCGCGTGGGTACCCGTAAGCAGCAGAGATTACTACAGATAGATACGACATATCTTACGATGTTTTACCTGACATAAATTTGTACAGCCATCTGTTTCTCACACATTCTAAAACTGCGCAATTTTAGTATCGAAATCAAGCATACTTTCAATATTCTCATGATCGCAGTGGCGTAATAGTACATATCAAAACGGGCATATGTGACCATCCACACAAACAAAAAACCCTTCAGTGATTTGTTGATAATTAACTGCAACTAACGAACAAACAGATAAACAAACAAACAGTGTCTATTATACAAATAGTCATTTGACCAGTATATTCTATCGGGATTGAGCTATGGAGCATCAAGGTATCTAAGCTTACAGTCCTGTTTTAGTACATATCATCTAGATATTGCAATTCTAGATAGAAAGATGTACATTGTCCACACTGATTGCTATATGTTGATTAATGGGTGTATCTTGTTAAACTTTACACATACCGATTCAAAGTGATATAATCGATTAGACAAACATTCTAATTTTTGGTTCAATTGATTTATGATAATGACAGAACAAAAACAATCATATTCATATTTCGTTATAATTCACTTTGATGTTATTTTGGAAAAAAAAGTTGCAAAAAAGCATCGGTTTCTTGCTACATTTTCTGCTCATGCAGCAGAATTTCTGTGATATCGCCGACATGATTTGACAGTTATCTGAAGGTCTTGCCACAGTGAAAGGTTGCCACAGTCAAATGTAAATTATTTCATCAGAATGCTTGTTTAGAGCATATTTGTATTTGTAATATTGCATGATGGGGAAAGAACGAAATCCAAAAGAATTCTGATTGAAAAAAATACATTTTGCCTCATATGTTAGGATGATTGTATAATGAGCCGCGGTTAGGCTCCTTGTTATTGTATAGTAGGATTTCTATTCACTGTAAATATCTGTGCTACTCACAGCTTGTAAATACTCCACTTGTTTAACAAATAAATCTACGCTGTTACATGTTCGATATCACCCGTCAAATGTAATCTCACAATGTTTACTACCTAAATGATATATTCTTATAACTAACATTCTTTTAATTGTTAGCTTCTTCACATTCGTAGCATTCATTCCATGCAAAGGAGGTTCACACCTTTAAAGACTAAACATGCATATTTCATAACACATGGTATGTTTAAAACACGTCTGTCGACGTCCGTCTATAACGTAAACGTTCCTTATTCTCCAAGGATGGACGTTTGGTTGACAGTTATGGTACCTACCCTTCACGGTCGATTTTCTTTAGATTAGTTTGTATCTCAGTTATTCAAAATACCCCTTGACCGTCATCGGTATTACATATATTCTGATTTTGTGGGTTTTTTCTGAATTTGTTATTGTTAAGTTAAACAGGTGTATGAAGCCAATGAAAATATTGAGACAGTGTACTGCATAGAAAAAATTATAGTGTAAAAAGAACAACAACATCAACATTTGTACATGCATTGAATGAATACGTTCAGACCAATTTGTCATCACATATAGTATAGTTTTAGTTAGAGTAAAACTGATTTTAACAGTACGTAAAGAGTTGCCTCCTGTTGACCAACCCAGGACTTAGGTGTTTGACGGTGATGTGAAGAGTTATCTTCCTTGGTGTTAGAGGGCGTTACGTAACACCGCGCTTACTGCTAGCATGGCGACCGCTGTCGCACACAAGGTTTTATGAAAACGACAGAAAGTTGTCATGTTACTGAACATGGCGGATGATAGCGAAGGGGTGAAAACTAAACGTACGGGTTGAGGAACGCGTACGCTAGTAGGTCCCCTGTTATCGATACGACCGCTTTACAGAGCGAATGTGAAGTTCTGGATGCCGAATTGACGAAACTACGACTTGAAGCCAAGCGCAAGAAATTGGTGGATGAGATTGAGGGCACATATATACGTGATTATCAAAACAAACAAATTCAGTGGCACAAACATTCGTTGAAATTGTGCCTAATTTTAACATTCTTCTTTCATGCTGTCTAACTCATGTAATTTATATGTCTCATTATCATGTTATAAACTACTGCAACTGTGACCTCGAAACTCAAGAACACATGCACATGTACCCGACGTTTCTTGCTGTCCAACAAACACGACGTATTTCAGTAATATTTAAAGTGGCAACTACAATGTAACATACTACTCTAAGTTCTCCAAAATAGTTGGAATCCAAACCGTATATTAATCACAAAAGCAGGAGGATGTACATCCCACATCAATAATTCCTAAAGTCTGGTTTACGGATAACAGAACTTACTATTCGCTACTAAGCACACTGATTTGTTATCAGATGCGCAACGGTTCTCGTGATTGTGACGTATACAAATGTGTTTTTCTATGATTCTACCAAAAACATATTGGTTTTTGCGTTGTCGGACCCCGTGGTGTTTTCGGGTCGGATTTTGCCTTGAGTAACTTATGCTTGCCATGAACGAAACCGTTTCGTTACGTGATTTTCTAAACGACATATTCATCTGAACCAAATTGTGAACTATATTCTCTTATTTCAATGTACTTTCAGGTTTTTGCATAATTATGTTTTAATTATTATCATTTCTGTGACAGAAAAAAATGAAATGAAGACTTGTTCACGATGATGAAATAGTGTGATTCATGTGATCAAGTTCTGTGAATCAGCTGCCATTGACTGCCATTTTTTTGGCGTGCATGGTCGGTCATGCGTTCAGGACTTCTGGGATACTGTTGACGTCAGCATAACCAATGTACATTCATACGCTCTTCACTATAATCCCTGCTGATGCTTTGAAGAGCACCAAATATCCCACTGGGTGTGCGAACATCTGTCCACGTGTGGAGGGATCACAACTAAGGTGATGGTTAAACAGCAAATAAATTCTAAACGACAGTTGGTGATGACTAGATTATTTGGTTACAGTATATGATGCGCACAATACATCACTCAGAAATTATTTTGGTTTACTTCCGTAAGGGCTATATACCATCAGTACCTATGTATTTCACCTCCAGACTTTGGTTTCTTCACGATATGGCTGAGATTTTGCCGATGTGACGTTAAATATTAACTCACTCACTCCAGACTTTGGACAAAAAGGTCTCGACCTACAAATATTAAGGTTGTTGTTAGTGTAACAATAGATTTTAACTCCTCTCCCAGTTTTTTAGTATAATAAATGTATGTTACGTTCTGTCTACCTCCAGGATTCACCTCGATGATGTCGCTCAGTTAAATTGGAGTTGTATATTTTGTAGACCTCACATTGTCTCTTTCATATTTTATTCAATGCCAATTTAACATCCACCGCATATTTCATCTTGACACCTAACTAGTCCGGCTGAATGACATGTCCAGCAAATATCTGATATGTTTTCAAATGATCTCCCAGGTTTCAATATTATCCCTCTAATTTGAAACACTTGTTTATTTCTAAACATTCTTATGTCTGACATTTTCATCATGTTTTGTTCCATTAGTTCATTCATCGCCTGAAAGACAGGGTTACATGTTACAGAAAAAAATTATGTCATCACAAGCTGTCATCCGTGAAGATCCGGGTTGGAATTGGTCTTCATCAGCACTGCTTGTCGTTAAAGGCGACAAGGCTGTCTGACTGTACTCATGCATGTCGTGTCATCTATGCTAGGATTGATGCTTATGATGGCAACCACTGCATTGTCTGGAGAGACTCGATTATTTACAGACCGTCGTAATGTACCAAGCATATTGCTGAGCTTATCAACAAACGTGTTACTATCAGAAGAGTATGTCAGTCATTACATTGTGGTAAATACAACACAGACAAGTACTGTTTATGTTACTGTAAATATTCGTTTGCAGCTTTTAGTAGATGGATATGTAACATTTGTTATAGTTTATCTTTCCAATTCGGATTTGTTAATCAACATTTCGCCGGCTTCTTGCAATTGCCAATAAATGATTGAATGCTAAGTTGGTTTATTTTTATTTCAAATTGCATGCCACACGATTGTCTGCATCGACGCACGCATATACAGTTGGACAGCTGCATCGTATACTACGTCGTTACTCATGCTGTTGATCACTGGGTTGTCTATTCCAGACAAGATTAGTTACAAACCACCGCCATTTAGTGGGAATGTTACTGGACACGTCGTTAAACAATAGACGACCTTACAAAGGATGGAGAGCCATAGCTGATGACAGTATAAAGATAAAACACCATATTCTGAATACATATTGTGTATTCCCACGACATTTTACCAGTCGTATTCATGTGTACAGTTTAAGTGATTGTGTATTCTTTGCAAAACTTGTTTTGTACTGAAGCATTTCTTGCAAACGGTCAGTTACAATTTTGACACAACATTGAGATGAGAAACTGTAGAGAAAAAGACGCTTTACATTTCTTGGTCCTACATCTCTGAATCAATTCCTTCAACTGGCAAGGAATAACATTACTTATTTGAATAAAGTTTACATTTGCAAATCTTATTCTTCATTGATTTTGTCATGTCAAATGACAGAAACCTCTTTCTTTCCTTCTTATAGAATGTATCGCCATTTTTATTGTAATTCTATATATTCACTGATTTTATCTGTGATCCATCCATATGATTTTTACCTCTTTTGCCCTATTTACGCCCAGTGGAATCGTTTCGGCAGATAATCGAGGTAACCATCTTACGAACCCGCGAAGATCCGGGTTAGAATTGATCTTCAGCAACCCATGCTTGTCGTAAGAGGCGACTAACGGGATCGAGTGGTCAGGCTCGCTGACTTGGTTGACAATGTCATCGTATCCCAATTGTATAGATCGATACTCATGCTGCTGATCAGTGGGTTGTCTGGTCCAGACTCGATTATTTACAGACAGCCACCATATAGCTGGAATATTGCTGAGTGCGGCGCAAACACTAACCAAACCAAACCAAACTATCTCACGTTAACGTTTCGTATACACTAAACGCCAAAAGAAACGTTACCCTCCTTCCTTAATGACGGAGGTACCTATCTTCAGCTGGCGTTGTGATGCGTGGACGTCCACTTCTTGGTCTGTCTACGGTGATCCCAGTCTGTCTGAAGCCCTGAATAAGTCTTATAACCGTGATACGGTGGCATCCGTGGGCGTTGGCAACAGCATTGTATGTCGACCCCATCTGCACCATCCCAATGGCTCTTTCTCTCCCTTCAGCTGTTAATCGTGGCATATTTCTCGTACTTGTGTATCAGATCATGTCTTCTAGGCTCTCTTTATACCCTATAGAATCATTCTGCATGTGAAATGGATGCAAATACTGTTTGAATATTGCTGCGTTTTGGCGATTGATATTGCTATGTGTAAAATGGAAATGGAAAAATGTTACTTTGCAAGCAAAAATGTTAACAAAGATAATTGTAGATGTTCCTAAACATTTTTTCACAATATCAAAGACACGTTTTACTTGTTTTCACTAATGCAAATCAGCAGAAAATGTTTTAAAAGACTGAAATCATAGCAATGATTATTTTACAATTTTACACACTCTACAACAGTTGTTTCTTGTTTTAATAGTTGAAAAATGGTGACTTTAAATGGTTTATCATTGTCCCAAAGCAGAATTTTATTTCAACCTTTCTTTTGGACATCAAAATCACTATTATTGGTTTATTTCGGCATGGACGAATATAGGACAATTTAACTCTTCTGAAAAAGATGCATTTCACCCAAATATGAATGCATTTGAGAATTTCTTTTCGTGATTTGCATAAAGCTGTGTTGTTAAGCTTTCTTGTAAACTAAAACCTTCTAAAATATCTTTGATAGTTTTTCAGTAATTCATAAAGGTAGGAGGGTAACGTTTCTTTTGGCGTCTAGTGTATGTCCAAGGTTCTATTGCCCATATGTGTTGCTCGTCTCTTGTTTTATTGGCGTTGAACCTCACTCACTCACTCACTCGTCATGTCTGCGGTGCATGCATCAAAAGAGTATTGACTCAGTGGACTCAGTGGACCCTCACACAAGAACACCTATGAAATAATCTATATAAAGACTAGATGTCTTTTGCAGAAGTTGTTAGTTTCCCAATCGTTTTTCATTCTTCTTTCATGACTGTTAACAATGCTCAAAGACCTTTTTATATTTTTGAAATTATTTCTCATTTAGGAAAAACAACGAGCCAGGTAGACATTCCTCCCATTGGGAAATCCCCAGATGGAAATGGTTGTGTTTTAATTGTGTTGCTTTTCATGTTGATATGTCACGTGTGACATCTATAGGGTGTCTCATGTCCTTTGGTATTGTTTCAGAATGACGCGTAAAAAGTTTTCAAAAAAACGTATAATAATCATGTGCATGTTCTTTTAATTTCCTTGTCATTCATCCCGATTGGACAAAGAAAATCGTGAAAGCCAAATCCCGTTTCACTTTACTAACTAATCCCTTGTCGATCTGTTGACTCTCTCGTTTGAAGTTCTTTGATCATGGTAACTTAGATCATGTCTGAGAGTTCTCCAATATTCAGCTTTGCTTTCAGATAGCAAAGGATTGATATTGTGCATTTTGCAAATAAATCAAATTGACATCAATCTATGTAATAACATTCTTGCAATGGAATCGAGCTGCAATGTGTGTAATATTGTACGGTTTTGTAGAACCTGTATGTCCATATCCCAGAGATGTTATTGTCAAAATGATGAACCCCTTTGTGTTCTTATAAAACTACATTATATGTTTCTTTGCACATATTTAACCAGCCCCCATAGGTGTGTCCCATTTAAAACTGATGCTCAGTTCAAATAAATAACACATCCACTGATGCTTAAAACAGATTGTAGTGTACCATATGTGTATCTTCTATTTCCAACTTCTCGTGCAGAATTCGTGCACGTGTTGTTGTGTGCAATGACAGTTCATCTTACTAACTTTTTGAGTGGCATTGTTTAGAAGTTGGAGAGTAAAATACAGACAAACTTTATGGATAAACATCTTCTTTATTCGATAGATGCGACGTTTCGATACAGATTCTTGTATCGTTGCTTGACAGTAGTATAGTATCAGTATTTATGAAACAGCTGTAACGCATCACTAAAATACGTATTGGTATATGCAGTGTGGTTGGTGTTCAACTGAGTCGTGCATGGGTGGGGCTTATTCATTGCCAATAACCGCACGTGCACTTTAGTTATCATTAGTGGGAGATAATAGATTTACTCTTCACCTCATTCCAGTTTGCTGGACAGATGATTACAACAGATTACAATCATTGATATATTCATTGCATATTGCCATACTAGTTATTGTAAATCTGTTATACACATACTGAGGATCACTGAAAATGTCGTCTGCTAGCAAGTAAACAAAGGGGATAACTCTTCACAAACTAATGAAAAAAGATTAACGGAGTTGTCTCTCTTGAATGAAACCAAGCACTTGATAGCTGGTCAAGGTTGTTTATACTAGAAATCCAATTAAACGTATTCCTAAAATTCTCAATAATTTATGGTCATACTATATAAACATTTAATGCATTCTTATGTACAGTTGCATTGTATGTGTTAGAAATATTACTCATCAGTTTGATTTTTTTTACAAAGTCATACGTAGCATATATACATACATTTATAAAGCATCAGCAAACGTGGCCAGCGTGCCTCACAATTGTTGAACATGGCATGTATTGATCTAAATGCCAGACATTAATGTTACAGACATTTATCATCACTTTCAGTTCACCAAGTGCTTTGGATTTTATGGCAAAGGTAACTGCACTTATCATGAGATTCTTGAGAGGCATTTAGAAGTTGATGAATATATAAGACGAGTATATGGATGACAACTTCTTCTTTATTGTATAACACGACGCATCTGGGCTACTTCTTGCCCCTTCTTCAGGTGATGAAGATCATTCTTCAGCTGACGAAGATCACCTGAAGAAGGGGCAAGGAGTAGCCCAGAAACGTCGTGTTATACAATAAAAAGATATTGTCATCCATATACTCGTCTTATGCAACTATCATGTGTATCAATCAGAAATATTTCAGTAACGATCCTTTATTAGCGTGACAAACCTCAGCAGTTTCAAAAGAAAAACCCACTTGACTTGCCTTTGCATGTGATTGTCGCTGGTTAGCTTATCGCTAGCACATAAGTACACTAGTCATACAATGGGTTCTTCTTTTAGTGTTGACTTCATATCATTATAACATAATGAAAGGAGAATTCTCGCAACTGATTATTTGTCACTCCAAGTATGTGCGTTTTTTCACCACTTTGCGACATATTTCAGCCATACCACAAAGGACGACACTTTTAGACCTTTCTACATGGGGAGGATCGAATATGTTTCAGTTACCACTAGGTTGCTAGACCTCCCTCAATAGGAAGGTAAAGCAGAAATTAATGCAGGTGTTCTACGTTGAACAGTTTCCTGAAACCCATGAAAAAAAATACACGAACCAGAAAATGACATGGTTTTATAAAGTGGCAAATGTTAAAAACTTAAATAACATCACTACAACCAGAATATTACTTACACAACTTGCTCATTTGGGTCAGAATATGGCCCGGAATGTCCCAGAATGTGTGGAGCTGGTTTAACTTCACCATATACCTTTGTCCTACAGCAGGCATTTCAACTGCCTGAACATTTTACTCAATTTTACCCTTTGTTCTCTCAAACATTTTATCTCTCCTTTTTTTAATTAGTTTGGTATTTTTAAAGCGTACACAAGACCATGTGTGCACTTAATCACTGAAGAGTTTTTAATTCTGGAATATTTATTCTCTAGATATTTCGATTAATTTGCCATCAATTGCCAAAAACTATAGGGTTGATGTAAATCCTGAAGCAGGAAGTCCCAATTGTCCCTTGCATCAGAGCCTAGCTTTGGGTGCAAGCGATCTGTAGCCTATGTATCATATATAATAGCATCCTCTATAACATTAATGTCCTATTACAAGACTTAAAAACATAACCGTGATATATTTGACAGATGTTGATACTCTTATAAATGTATACCATGTATTAGTTACGTTTTGGTTGAAATACTGCAGCGTGACTGAAACCTTACCTCGCACCTGTATAAAACACAGAAGAAATCGCTTATTTTCCTTTATCAACGGTTTTACTGCTCCATTAAACTCATCCACCTTTTCGTTATTAGTATCAAATTGACTTGATAACCTTAATGGATTTACGAACTTATTTGTCTGAGTGCTAATGACCACCCATCGTATCCTATATGCCACACAGGATATTAGATAGTTATATGGCTTTTTATTGTCCCTTTAGTGTCTGAAAATGGATATACCTGTGCCCGAAGAAATATTTAAAGTCCTTTGAATGTTAATGTCACAATGGTATTTACAAAGATTGAAATTATTGTTATTGCAATGCTCCACCACATGAGGGTCATATTACACTTGATTTCCTGCTGAAAAGACTCATCAACGTACTAAAACTCCCATTGTTAAACCCATGAGGGCAATGTGACCTTACATCGGCGAGATAGTTTGCTGCCAACTATGAATATCAACAGAACAACACATCAGATAGATAATACCTTTCGTTGTACAATGGGTCGTGTGAGTACAATTTGTTAATCTCGCCATTTCTGAGTCTTGGAATTTGCCATCACTTAATGGAACCTCAAGGGATTGAGTCGGCATATATATTCCAAACAAAAAGTATGGGAACACCCTATGATTTGATAGTCATATATAAACTTAAACGTGGTTAGGTCATTTATACCCTAGGGTAAATGCAACTATTTGTGTGCTTAAAAGGCACTTAAAATGACATGTTAGAAGATGCAGTGAAGCAACTGATTCAATATTCGTGGAGTTTGAGTGAAATGAAACATTGCCAAATACAGCGAAAAACAAGGGTGTGAATGAATGAACGTTTGCACAATTATATGTACAAAAATGACGGGATAGTTTTGTAAAATGCGTGTGTTTCACGGAAACAAATTTCATAATGTACATTAATGAATTCACATAAATACGCCATGGAGAGCAGAGATTTAATTAAAAGTGATAAAACCCTTTCACCATCCATAAGAAATCTCTGCTCGATTGTACAATTCTGACTATATCATGTGCGCATTTGATTCAGCAGTATTACAGCTGAAAGATGTTGTTTGCAAACAATCGAGTGTGGATTAGACAATGCAGTGAATGTCGCCATGCGATATGATGACAGAGCATGTGGTTGTGAATCACTATAAAATAGTGATGATATCAGGTGTTCGCGAGGGCAGCCGTCATAAGCTTGTAAACTGTTCGCCTGAAAGAAATCGCAAACGTATTGTACAAGTCAAAGTATGGATTTGCACCAGAAATCAGTTTTATCACTGATGTCCTTCCCATGTCTACCATTAAACTTTTGAAGGCTCTACTGAGACCTTGAATGGTGTAACGTTGGTCATATGATGCTCTTTGAAGTCTTGGTAAAAAGAACATGCTTGATTGTTCCTCAAAAGTTGGAAAATACAAACACCAAAGGCTGGAGCTGTTGCTCGACATGAAAGGAAAGTTGGAATGTTGAAATCATCCCTTTTGCAATTCAGATCAATACAGCCGAGGCTGTCTCACTTGTCTCCTTACTTTCAAATTCAGGTGTGTAAATCAGTGGAAGGCAATTGGCTATTTGATGGTTAATGATCATCAATATATCTGAGGCTTAAATTAAACTTTTGGCCGAATTACCTCGTTTTTTTGTTGTTGGTTTGTTTGCTTTCTGGCACCATTTTGATTCATATACACAAAGAAACAGATCCGCAAGGAGGGGAGCCCAAGTGGCGTCTTTGCCTACTTCCTGTCAAAACGTTTTACCCCACATTTTACAAAGTTGTTATCAGTGAGGAAGTCCGGCATGTCACATTGTGTTTCTCAGTATTTTACTTAGTATTAGTTTACTTTCATTTTGACAAATTTTCCTGAAACCTCGAAGATAGATATATAGGTGTATCTTTGTTCACCACGTTTACTTACAAATGCCACATGGATCAAGAAATGAAGTTTGCCATGTGGGATACTGGTGTGCAATGTTGAAATATCAAAAGAACTAAACTTGATCCGGTTTTGAGATGAAAAAAATAAATTCATGTAAATTCTTTAAGGTTTTGAGAATCAAGATGACATTAATTCTGCTTTTCTCAAATACTTTCTGAATATAGAGGAAGTGCTTCCTTCATAGTATCTGTCTTTGTACAAAGTTTTATGTAGCTTAGAAATTCAGTACAAAAGATGAATGGACATGTTTTAGGTATTAGAGTCAAGCCATACGCTTATATCACTGATCAATTGTGTTGGCAGATCTCTCTCTCAGTTAACGCACTGGCCATATATACTTCCCATCAAAAGTTTAGACTCACTAGTAAATATAGCCACTTACTTCAGGCAGGTGTTCTAAACTACATTTTGCAAAATATCCCATTCTGTTTAATGGTACTGTTTACACATGAACTGATTTAAAACAAATTCGTAACGTTGAAAAGATTATTGTCATAAGTTCAATAAATGATAAAAATCAGTGAAAATTGGCGAATTCGTAACAGAAATTTACACCAGAACGCACATGCACGATATTTGCACATGCTTTTCAGCAACTTGATGCATGATCCTCGTGCAATTCATCTGAATAAGGTTTGCAGTTGGTTACCCCATAATTTGAGTCCAGATATTTCTTCTTGTCAAATCTCCTTTATATGTGCAGATATAAAGGAGATTTGACAAGAAGAAATATCTGGACTCATATTTTATATATTTATTCTTATACACCTGCAGAAATCACTTGTTTATATAAATATAGTGAGTGTTTAAAGTTAGTCTAAACATTGGATTAGAAGTATACTCAGCAGTAAAAAAACGTCAGTACGAATTCAAAATTAGATAGGCACTGTAATCAAATCATTACGGAAATGGACATAATATGCAGATCAAAAACATTTTTGTGTACAATATCTTGACACATCAATGTATAACTCAAGAATTTCAAAACATTACGTGAACGTTTGCAGTCCTTTCAGACTCTTGACTTCAGTATCAAGTGTGACCACCACGAGCGGCAATAACTGCAGCACAGCGTCTTTGCATGGAGTGCACCAATCAATTGATGAAGGCCATTGGCACCTGGAACCACACTCTGAGGAAGGCCTGTCGAAATAAATCTGCTGTGTTCGCCCTTGGTATGACATTATTCATTCTCCTCTGAATTTCATCCCAAAGATGTTCAATTGGGTTTAATCAGGACTAAGGCCTGGCCACTGCATAATGTTGACACCGTTCTGCTGTAGGAAGTCCCGTGTAGCTCTGGCAGTATGGGCCCGGGCGTTATCATGCTGGAAAATGTTGTTCCGGTGACGTGCGAAATGTGGTATGACGTGAGGTCTGAGAGCTTGGTCGATGTAGCGCACCGCTGTGATGCCGCCTCTTCTCCCTGGACCAAGGTTCTGGAACACCACAGGACCCACTCTCTGGTTCAGGCCTATTCCACCCCATACCATGATGCTTGCACCTCCACATGAGTCTCCTTCCATAACACATTGGCCTTAGTAACGCTGGCCACGCCGTCGCCATATTCTTGTCTCCAAGCTTCAAGTCTCCCTAGCGCCTGGTTCCTCTGAGCTGTCGCGAGTCGCGGCATCCTGCTGACGTTGTAATGTGAATGTTTCAACCAGGTTTGGGGGTGCATTTTATAGGGCTGGTCCTTGTGAACAGCACGTGCAGCATGAGTTGCATGAAAAACATGGAGAACATCGTACCATCTCCGAGAACAGGTTGCGTTTTTGAGACCATTTCCTGGGTTCCATTCCGAGGTTGGGAAGGAATGTCTTTGCTCAGGTAAAGTTGGAGATGTTGTCAAAAATATACATTCAAACATTAAATGAGTTTACAGTTATCCGTTTCTGTGAAGGAAAATTCCAAACTGACGTTTCTTTTTCTGCCTAGTATATATGTGGCATTATTTGATATGTCACGTATACCAAGCTCTTTGATCAAACAATTCATGTAATGATGTTTACATCTAATGGTTATGCTATATGAAGCCTCCTTGTCAGTGGGAATAATTTCAAACCTCCCATGCACGCAGCAAGACTTTGGATGACAGCTGGCTGGGACAAAATAGATTTATTCCAATTCTGTTTCCTCTTCTTCAGCTTGTGCATTCTACCAAAAACAACATGACGCACTGACTTAACCCCACTCTGAAAGAGATTCCACAGGTTTCTCTTGTATAAATTGCGTCATGAATGCACTCTGTGCCACGTGTGTAATATCCGTGGTCCATCATGGCATGGAAGAATTGATTCTTCCATCAAATAACCGACACGTATCTTGACTGGTCACATAAGTTCACATTGCATACCATAGATCTGTAAGCGCTGATAACAAGATCAATTACATTTTTGATATGCTGAAATGTAAGGTTACTGAACAGTTCTCAGGAGCCATGGTACAATGTAAACTTATATTGACAACTGAAACACACAAGAAAACGCGTTATCATGTTTTCAAGCATCACAAAAGATGTTCTGTGCTAACGTCCATCTCGAAACAAATCGAATTGGAATCAAACACGTTGATCCGACTACAGAGAACATCTACACTTGAGTTTTGCGGTCATTCTGTTAAATGACAGAATTATTTCTTTACTTGTGTCAAATATAGTGAACTCAGAAAAAATGCCTTCTTTACATCCATGGATATGATCTAGAAACTATCTTATATGGTAACTAGTTTTTAAGCAAAGATGTTGATATGCATATAATAAAATCTGTCCATCACAACTATAAGCAATCGATTTGTAAATGCTCAGGCATTACCATCATATTGTTAATTGCATATTTGCTTCATTTACTGATGAACACATGCTTATTTATATATGAACACGTGAGCTGTTAATTATTTTCGTTTACTTGTAACATCACGATTTTGGAATTGTTATATTGCTGGGGCGGTATTTATATAAGCATGAAAATGCTTGTTTACCAGCCCAGGTTTCTGAAAATAAATATGTTTAAACCATTATGTTAAACAATACAAGAAATCAGATATGTTTTCCAAAGCGTTTACCAACGTTAGTTGGTTGGTCAGTACGACTGATCAGGAAGGTGCTAATTCACTTCAGACTGGTAGGTGCTAGACTGACAACTACACGTGCATCATGCCTTTTGGAACATGATATTAAGGAAATCCAGTCCGTTACTCTATCTGCACACATGGGTTCGAACCTGGTTTACCTGAACCCAAGGACATATATCTGATGTCTTCATGTCTCCAATGCATCTCGTTCATCGGTTACTAACAGAAATGTGGCGCACTATCAACGCCGATCACGGTATGATAGATACCAACTTTTCATTGCAAGCGACTTACATGTAGGAGGGACATTCTTCAAAGCACGTCTTCTACTTACATCGCCTTTATGTGTGCTCCTATCCCAGCTCACACTTCGGAAAAAGACAATTCATAAATAACATGTATTTTTTAAATGATGAAAGTGAAATGGTTTCCTTATTTTATATAGGTGTGTAACATTTTGTTTTAAACAAGGCGTCAGACATTCCCACATAGGATATATGTAAGAAGCCCATCTCTGGTGAAATCTCCTGTATTATAGCTAAAAGCGGCGTAAAATCACTCTCCCTAATTGGTGTTCAAAAGCTGATTTCATGGTGAAACGGTAACACAATGTGAAACAAATGTTGAGAATGATTCACCTTTACATGGAACAAAGCCAAAGACATGAACCAATGAATACTATTTGAACAAACAATTCACCATGCACGTTTGAATACGCATGGACTACTAGTGATTTCATAGCTGTGATAATAACGCTCAGTGAAAATGACAGGGTCCTATTAGTAACCCGCATATGAAAGAAGTGCTAAAGTGACACGTTACTGTCATATAGAGTGCACTGTTTGCGATTTCAGAGTTGTGATAATCAAGTTCAATGTCAATGGCGTGGTTCTATTAGTAGCCCGTTGCTCCTATATAGAGTGTTACTTAACTGATACATAGGGTGCTTAGTTTGTGATTCCACAGTGGTGATAATCAAGTTCAATATCAATGGCGTGGTTCTATTAGTAGCCCGTTGCTGCTACATATAGTGTTACATAACTGTTACATAGGGTGCTTAATTTGTGATTCCACAGTGGTGATAATCAAGTTCAATGTCAATAGCGTGGTTCTATTAGTAGCCCGTTGCTGCTACATATAGTGTTACATAACTGTTACATAGGGTGCTTAATTTGTGATTCCACAGTGGTGATAATCAAGTTCAATGTCAATAGCGTGGTTCTGTTAGTAGCCCGTTGCTACCTATATAGAGTGTTACTTAACTGATACATAGGGTGCTTAGTTTGTGATTCCTGATAATGACAATGTAAATGACAGGGTCCTAGTAGAAACCTGATGATGAAAGTAGTAACATAACATTACATAAGTGCCACATACCATCCCACAGCTCTGGCGTGCAGTCACTGACTATATTAACCCTTGCAGCCTGGCTCTTGGTCCTATGTGATGTCAATGCCTCAGATCAGACCTCATCTCTCTCCAGGATTAGATCATCCATATGCCTCCCACGTAATTGATATGGAAGATATATGCACTAGTGTCAGTTTATTGGCTACCCTAGGCACATCCAACACAATGCCATGGACGCATTTAGAGGTCATTTGTCAACAGAGATATTACACTGCCTTGGTCTCGGAACTGTGAGTAACTCAGACATTGATCCAGACAGATTAGGTGGACAATGGCTGAGCATAAATAGACTATAGCCATTGGTTGCAAACGTGGCGTAAAAACAGGTTATATATGTGACCAACGAAATACACGTCATGTGTGGGCAGATTATCAGCAGGTGGAGCGTGGGAGGTGCGATCGTTCAATACATACATTGACTGAGTTCAATTTCCATCTAATCTCTGTTCTCTTACGGAGTTGTGAATCATTGTTTCTGAATAAAGTGTATAATCAGTCAAAGCAAGTCATCTGCTCATGCGTGTACTTCGGGAGTGGGTCAGTTGACATGAAGTGTCAACGCCAAAGAATAGCCCGTCTCGACTATCTGTAAATAGCGGTATCAAAGTAGGCGTTTATTTACATTGAAAGGAGTTTAACGTCAAAAGAATACCAAGGCGTCAACTGAATAAGCAGTTATTGCAAACTAGTGACTGATATTATGACAACGATTCAGTATGTCTGATATGTTCATAACTGTTTCTTTGTGTGTCATACAAACATCATCGAAACACCAGTGAAGATATTTGTAATTGTATTTTTGTGATTACATTGTTATTTTAAGTGGTATCGCGGAGCAAACTAATGAAAATAAAATTATATTTTTGTAAATGTATATACATGAAACAAACGTATTGCAGCTTCCCATATTTTCATGGTATCTTTCTATCCGGATAGACTGACCTTCAAGGAATACTTAAATCGCAATACTGAATGCAGAAAGAGCTGTAGTTTATTAAGAGAAGCAAATATGGTAAAACTCATTTTGTAGTGCTGATAACTATGGTTGTTTGACGTTAACAAGTGCGAATAGTTTCAAGATTCAATAACAGCGCACAACGTCAAGATCTAGGGTTCTGTCGGACAAACGGCGATGTGGAAGCCACTTTGCTTTAACACTCCACTTGACATATTGTGATCCTGATAAGAGCTGTATCCCCACCAGGAGTTGTTACTTGTGGCACACCTCAACACTGGCAGTCCTCCACGTCATTAGTCTGCTGATGTTTTCTGATAGCCAGTCGGCTGATAGTCGATGGATGACAACCGACATATCTTGCAATAGTCCTCAATGACTTGCAAAGCAGTATCCTGCCATCTTTGATCAGTTATCAGTGGAGGAGATCATATGTTTGCTGATCAACAACGAAATCAATTGATTTTCCAAGTTATGGAGCCTTTAGAACAGTTAACTGATACTTGATACCTTCTTAATGACGGTTACTTGTATTTCAAGATGAAGGAAATAAAATAATCATAGAAACATTATTATGATATAAATACATATGGGAGTTGATAATCAAATGTCTTGGGATATTGTTGTTTCCGTGTGGATGCATCATTCTTTATATGTGCAAATCAAAATATTTCCAGTAGTTTTCATATTCCGTACCAGTTTTATTACAATGTCCCTTCCATATCAATCTTCCTCTGCGTTTGTCTCTAACTGTTGCTTTTGTGGCGACTAGTTATATTAAATATTCGTGGAGAGGGGTTGTCAGAACTTTTCCACGATTCTTTTCACTTTGTGAATAAACTAGTCTCCTGTTCACTCAGTCGACAGGGGAGGTCTGTCTGTTCTTCACTTTTTCCCTTGAATCACCACGGGAAAAGTTTTATCAACTTACCTTACTGCTGAATTGTACTATACTCAGGACAAAGGTTACTGTGACGTGGATTATCTCGTTAATCATCTTTTGGATTTCAACCAGAGGAAGAATTGTCGAAGAAATACAACCAAGCAGTTGTTGTTCGAACGGCACGGGGAACTATGAAATATTCGAGAAACATGGCCAGGAATGTTCAGTTTAAAAGGTCAGAAAACAAGAGACGTGTCATGTGTACACATTTCACTTCTGAAGACGTTATTGAATTATTAATTTGTACACTTTTTCGCTTGTGATTCTGTTACTTCTTGTTAAAGTGAGTGAGTGAATTTTGTTCAACGCCTCTTTTAGCAATATTCCAGCAATATCACGGCAGGGGACACCAGAAATGGGCTTCACACATTGTACCCATGTGGGGAATCGAACCCGAGTCTTCGGCGTGACGAAGAATGCCCCATCAGGCTGCCCCGCCGCCCACTTTCTGTTAAAATTGTAATGGGACGTTGCTTGATAGTGTGAGGATTGATCAGCGTCGTCTAGACACGATGGCACACAAACAGCCATGTCATCTTGTCGTATCCGACCAGTGGTTCGACAAGGAATTATGAACTTCACAACTGTAACAAAGTGAATGTATTAATGTTAAATATTAAAAATATTGTAAAACGTGATTCTCCAATCACATTGACACTGATGTTACTTGGAAGTCCTGACCTGACTATTCAACAGAATGAATGCATTTTCAAATGTGTGCAAACTTTTATTCATCAATCAAAACGTTTTGAGTGATCACATAAGTCGTGTCCCTTCCTCTTTTCTCTCTTTTACTTTCCTATCTCTTCTCTGTATTCTTTCCTAAGATGTATATAATTGAAATTGTATGTATGTAAATATTAGGGAGCGGGTATTTTAAGTTGGATAACTTGTCCCCAATCCCTTTCACATTTGTGAAAAAAATATATTTAAATCAAAATCAACAAAGTGAAAGATGCACACTTTTTTCAATTATTTCAAGAAATACAAAAGTGGGCATCAGAACTTTAAGAGTCGGGAATCGAGACACTGTCTTCATTGCCAAGATAAGGGAATACTGCAATGTCATCAATCTCAACAACGCCAACCCTACAAACCTCTGCCCCTACGACTACTACAACTAAGGTAACGCTGACAACTTTGAAAGCCACAGCAGCGACATAAACAGAGGTTGAGCCTGCCAAGTCTCCAAGTTCAGACGCAACAATCAGCCATATTGATTCACTTAATGGAGAAATACAAAAATCCACTCTTTTACCAGGAAACGGATCGGGGTTTTGTTACAACTATGAATGCAAGTCACGGCGCTCAACGCCTATCGAAAAAGAACAAATGGCCTATCTGGGGCTCAGCTTAAAGCGTCACATAGGATTATGACCTGTCTGCTCCTTAAGGACTTTCACCAGACAAAAATCAAAGCCAGCTACACACAAGGGGACCATAACACTAAATCTTGTAGGATAAGGTGTTTAGAAATCCACTTAGGGCCTCTTGTGAAGGGAAAATTGTCCACTAGAAATAATCAATCCCACTACAGCGAGTGAAACAGACGAGGCATCTTTGCTTCATCAACGCATTAGCCGGTGTTTGTTTCATGGCCAATCTGTGCATTCATCTTGCTGTACACACAAGCTTGTTCTGCAAACAAAAGTGGCAAAAGGGGTTTCATAATCACAAGAAATCTCTTGCAAAACACAAATCCCTGTTCGATTTCGACTTTATTACATTAAGTATGTGTTGATATATTATTTTTCAAATAGTCATGATACCAGGCTATAGCCAAAAGGGGAGTGCTACTGAACCACCGCCTAAACCATCAAAATCTCAATCAAAGGCAAGTCAATGTTTTACCTGAAAATATGGAACATAGGCAGAAGCCTACAGAAGAGATCCTTACTCGATTCCGACATTATTATAGTAAGTATGTGTTGATTAATTATTTTACAAGTAGTAATGACACCAAGCGAAAAGGTGCTTCTGCGCCCCTGGCTTCATCCGTCAAAACTACATGCAAAGGCAAGTCAATTACCTGAAAAACACTGGAAGTCAAAAGTCAGAATTGCTACGGACATCATCTGTCCCACTGAGACGTCAAATGTGGAAATGTCATCCACGTATCCACCATAAGACTTCAATGAGCAAACGTGGTTCAAATGAAGCTCTTCGAAGAAAGTATCAAAACAGCATACACGTACTCATATGCATATGCACCCAATATAGACTTAGCATAGTTCATTCAACCTTTACTGTAAGACACTCAACGGGGTGGTGGGGTAGCCTAGTGGTTATATCGTTTGATCGTCACGCCGAAGACCCGAGGTCGATTCCCCATATAGTTACAATGTGTGAAGCCCATTTCTAGTGTCCCCCGCCGTAATATTGCTGGAATATTGCTAAAGAGGGCATGAGACTAAACTCACTCACTGTAAGACACTCAATCACCTCTTTGTCTAAAGGCTCATACCTTCTTCCATGTACCAGAGATAAGCCCTGCTGTACTGTGTACAATATGAAGGAAATAACATAAAGCAGTAAGCAGAATGTATGTGGTCTGCTTGGACTACATGCAAACCAACATCTGATCGGGACATGGGTGTCCTCCCATAAGAACTACATGCCATAAGAACTACAGCTTAAACCAACACATGTTATGGTCCAGTGCACAGATTAACTACAAGCTGTCACCTGCGTCTGCTTAATGGATTTGCCCAACACAAAACAAATAAAACATATATAACATTTTTGCTGCGGCAGTTCATGTTGGTTTTGATAGTAAATAGTTTGCCTTCACAAAATGTAAATTTGCAGTCTTCAGTTATGATTGAACAAGTTCCGCATCGAGGTGTTTGGCATTTTGTTATACTGACTGGTAAACCCTTTTTCATAGCATCACTTTCATACAAAATTGGAAGATTTGCTTTTATAATGGACATAATTGTTCAGTTATTAGGATTGTAGGTAAAAATAAATGGAAGAATGTTCATCTGTGTATTTGTTTCTTCTTTTAAGTGTCTCTCTTGGGACTTTTACTGCTTTATGAACAGCATATCAACTACCTTAGATGATCAAGTCTGCTCACATATTCGGACACTGGTCTTGGACGTAAAACACACACAACACAAGAATTATCGATTGGGAACTTCATTCATAATCGAACTCAAAGTATGTTTCCTTTATATAGAAGTTACCGCTATCGGATACCTTAACATGCTATATAACTTCACACCTGTCAGATGACGTTGTGCATCATGTTGAGTATATTCAAACAGTTTTCATGTATATAATCAACGTTTAATCTGACTGACATTAATGTTTTAATACTTAATGGTTGTTTTCCTCGATAAAATCCATAAACCATTGTTCATTATCTAGAATCCACAATGAAAGGAGTGTTGAAGAAGGTGAAGTATACTTGTGATACTTGTGGAGGTGGCTGAGTGAAGATGGGAGAATGCACACACACTTTAAGCAATAACCATATACAAAGTCACGCCACCGTCACGCCACGGTCACGCCACAGTCACGCCACGGTCACGCCCCGGTCATGTCACCCAGTCACGCCAGTCACGCTACAGTCACGCCACAGTCACGCCACAGTCACGCCACAGTCATGCCACAGTCACGCCACAGTCATGCCACAGTCACGCTACAGTCACGCCCCGGTCATGACACAGTCACGCCACAGTCACGCCACAGTCATGCCACAGTCACGCCACAGTCACGCACAGTCCCCGGTCTGCCACAGTCACGCCACGGTCACGCCCCGGTCTCGCCACGGTCACGCCACGGTCTGTCACGCCACGGTCATCCCTTGGGGGTCTTTTAACAGGACATCAGTGCCCAGAGGATGTGTAACATATGTTATATTTGGAATTATACTTTCTCAGTAAAGTACAGATTCTAGTACTTTGTGTGGTTGTGTCCCATCCGGGATTCGAACCCACACCCTCAGAGTGAAGCACCTAATCGCCAGCACACAAAGTCAACCGCCTAACTAAGTCAGCCACCACGACTTCCCCAAATATAACATTTGCTACATTTGACCATTTTCTAAATGGCATTGTGTACCCACAGGATTTTATACGTTGCTTTTGCACCATTGAATTGAGTTGGTTATGGGTAGTTGGCCGAGTTGAGACTGATGTCACTAATATACCTTCAGTTTATGGGTGACATCTGATATCTTAAACAATAACCATATGCACCTTCATCACTCATGCCTCTGCCCATTACAGGATTTGAAGTACAACACCAGCTACGCAACCCATGCTATGGAACTCCTAGCTTCTAATACCCCGTTGCTTTATATCCAGTGTTCCCGTATGTTGTACTTGTTCTAAGCTCAAGGGGATTAGTGCTAATATTTCACCTGACAAAGCAGTGACCGTATACTCAGAAACGTTTTGCTCCTCGTGTCAAAGAAGTTGACATCCATGCACTTCTATATCTCATGGGCATGTAGCTTTGAACATCTTTGGCACATACGGAACGCTACAAGACATATATGTTCATCACCTTTTGAAAGCATTACGAAACATACGTACTATGGTTTTTATATGAATTATACATATGAAAATATGACAAAATATGGTGGAATTGTTAACATCTAAGTATTCTCCTAGGTATATACAAGCGTAATTTGCTTTATTTACAACAGTTCTCGAATTACATTAATCCTATTTGTAACATCGTATCATCTTCCATAACGAGTACTCATTACACGCTAAAGAAAATAAATATAGTAACTAAAGGTCACAACTGCGGTACTGTACCAATTACATGTGCCAAAGTGTTGTTATTGCTCATCATTCACTCAAGATCAGCAATGTTTTCTAAATATTTCATTTGATATTGTTCAAATTTGCTACGTTGTTAATGACGATTTCCAGATTATTGTTCTCTTTATCTGTCGTATTAATAGGAAAATCGGTCCATGAAGAAGAAACACGTATCATTACGACGTTAACGGTTTATTTGTGGCGGGTCATTACCAGAAACTGCCAAATGCAGCAGTATATTTTGAAGTATTTCTTCTTGCTGGAAGGTAGCGTTACAATTTTATGCATAGGCTTTGTACGTTTCGTTTTCCTGACAACGTGGTTTTAGTTTTCAATAATAAAAATGGCAAACTCTTGCTATAAAAATAGTAACCTCCACACTTACAAATAGCTCTCCTTTTTGACAAAACGAGACCTTTAGTGCCCAATAAGAAACCCTCTAGGGAAGTTACAATGCATGAAAAATAAATCGGCCGTGGGGTGAGGAAAACGCCATTCTGCAGCTTTGGCCATTCCAACTAAACACTCGTTATTACACATGTACGCTCGCAATGATGCTGACATGCTGCAAAATGAGTTCCATTAAATAATTAAACCATGTCTCAGTGGAAGACAGTGTCATCAATGTATCTTTACTTATTCTGAAATGTCACTTCTTAAAATGGTTGTTTCTACTTCAGACGGGGGCGGTGGGGTAGCCTAGTGGTGAAAGCGTTCGCTGGTCACGCTGAAAAACCCGGGTTCCCCACTTCGACACAATGTATGAAGCCCACTTCTGGTGTCCCCCTGCCGTGATATTGCTGGAATATTGCTAAAAGCGGCATAAAACTAAACTCACTTACTTCAGACAATTTTTCTTATAAAAATACACCATAGTGTTTATTCATGATTTCTCATATCTGCACAGTGAAAAAAGCGACAAAATCCTTTCCACATCCATAGAAATATCTGCAAAAGCCAGTGTCGGTTTTAATTCCGACTTCGTCGTGATCACGTGTTTATGAATCACGACCAAATAGTGGTAGTTGAGTGAACATTGTTCCTAGCATTGGCAATAGTGCAGCCATACAGCACTGTGAACAAATATGTTATAATTAAATACCTGTTAATAAAGACAGTAAAACAGAAAGTATGTATGAGAGTCCAGTTATATTACAAACCACACCTATATTAGAGCAAAGGTTATATTAATATGTTTCCAGTATATGTTCTTTACTTTGATTTAGATGGACATTTTACAGCACTTCAATCCCCGAATGTCACTGTCGTCAAATATCTTAGTTGATGATGACATCATACTTATTTGAAAAGCACTTCAACTAATGTTCATGAATAACTCAATTCTTTTACACGACCAAAAACGGAATAGGCGCTGACATTATTAAAAAGGTAATTACAAAATGATGAATGATAGTGCATATTCCTTGTGAACGGAAACTTCACATAGTCAATTGCACACAAACATACCTGACTGTGATTCTCGCAAAGGACACCAAACGGAGGAGCATTAGTTTTCAAAAATATTCATGAGTAAAACGTGTATGGGCATTTCGGCATAGTACGTCTTCTTCGTGTCTTCATTCACAACACAAGCAGGTATAACCTAAACTTTGTTTAATTTCATGGCGTTTGTTTATACCGACTTGGGTTTCCACTTATCTAGAAAACACTCTGATAAATTGTCTGATGTTGGGATTACAATTCAGAGTGCGGTATTAGTAGTGGAGAAGCAGTCTTATCAGGAGCTGATTTAGCTGCAGCATCAGCTCGTATGTTACCTACAAGGCCAACATGGCTTGGCAAAGCAACAGGAGACGATGTCAAACTGGCCTGTAAAGAAATCAATGTATTGTGCAATTCTAAAATGTCAAGTGTAACTGGATGTTCTGGAGGTGAATATCCACGTGGTTTGAAAGCAGAAAAACCATCATGAATAGATTATGAATTGGTTATATCAGTGTTGAATGTATTCCAAGGCTATTAGGACCGCCTTGGCTTCAGCAGTGAAAAATGGAACTGCTGTCTGGCATCCTTAACGATTCAACTTTAGATCCGACGACAGTTGCACTGGAAAACATGCCCTGACCCTTATTATGTCATATTATGTTTGTAATTGTATATATTCCTGTTGATATTTTATTGCTTGATAACGGTGTTAGTACCTACACCGAAACGTCGCACTCATTGCAATAAAGAAGTTGACTATCCATAGAACTTGGTTTTCCTTGATATTTTATTTGATTTGTGTCAGATATTTTTAGATTTAGAGAGAGTAAAGTGGATGAAAGGGGAGCGGATCCTGTCCAAACCGTGGCTCTAGTATGTAACACATGCAGCGGCATGTAAATTAATATCTTTTCATGATCCCAAACTTCCCCATGTGTCGACTTTAAAACAATCAATTTAAATATTTGGCCGAAACATAAATATGTGTGTTATTAGGGGTTGTCGATTCGTACTGTTCTCTACTGTTTGCCTTTCAGCGCCTGATTGAGTCTTTTGTTTGGGTCTTTTCACAATCAATTGTTATATTGGTTTCTTTTGTACACTGTCGATTATGTTATATTTATATGAAGTATTTGATGTTGCACATGCTCATCTTGTCTTTGGTAAAAACAGGGTGTATTCTAAACTATTTCTAGTCGTTTCCTGTGAATTGTCAGAAATCTGCTCATACGAACACGGACTTTATAATGTATAACAAATGCACACTGTTTCGTCTGCAGAATCGAAAACAGCGGATATTCGCTGTCTCGCTTGATCTTGAATAGGAAATTACAAATTCCAAGGTACCAAAAATAAATTCACAGAATATTTTCACAACTCCATTTTAGAAGGGAAGGAATTGTAAGATATGTTTTTTCTGCTGGTATTTTTACATAACGTCACAATAAATACGTTCCCTAAGTTTCAGACAGAGTGTGCAACCAGATGTTAAGGAGGTCTCTCTTTACGGATGTATCAAGAGTAATATTAATAGTTATCAATTTGGGGGTACTTTACAAAATCATTAAGTACAACCCTTGTTACCATCACTGTGACATTAACATTCTGATCCTCTAAGGGTTTCTTCTAAGCCTGACTTGGACATTTTCAGTGCTGATGACTGCAATCTTATAATGAGGAAACATACAAAGTAATATCACTCTCCAGGAGATAAGATAGGTGCTCATTACAGAACTGATAGGTCAACTCGAAAATGCATTAACGCTACCATGTCTGTCTGATAACACTAATGAGAAGGTTGATATGTAGGTAAGTGGAGATGAAAGAAGATAACAGGTTGTCACTGAAAGGTTTCCTATCATGGGTTAAATGACAGATGAAACTGCTTTGTAGCGCATGGGATGAAAATTGATTGTTTCCAGAGTTTTCGTGTTGTTGGTGTTAGCTCTAACATTTACATGACGAAACACGGGGAATACATTTTGTTTGCGATGTGTTGTGCAAACGCAATGCTCATACTTTTCGTTAGTGAAAACCACCGTTAGTTTATACATTCTTCAGCGTAGCTCTATTTCTGTTGTTGATCTTAACATGTCCTTTACATATAAGCGGCAAAACTCTCACCATAATGCTGAAATTGCATCTATTGTACGATTCTGATTGCATCATGTGAATGACTTGTTTTGCTTGTTCATCAAGTCTATAACAAATTGAATCGGGTATGTTACTTAATTGAGACTGCTAAATCTCTTGCACTGGTGCTTTATATTATCTGCAATATTTTCACGTAGCTCTCTCGCGATTACATTAGGAGTTTAAATCAAGACATTTGTAAGCATTTTGGAAATTCCATTACAGACATTTACAGGTTGTAAACTTGAATATGTTTTCCCGCTCCTACCGTTGGAGTTGCAGGAAACGTACATCAGTCATGAATAAATGAAACGCATTTGTCCAGTAGCTCTATTAGCCTGCACTGAACGAGAATGATCTTAGCCCATTATTACACACTAAAACCTCTTTGGAAATTGGGGTTATGGTCTCATCAGTATTGCCGTGTTATAGCGGTCTCCAGTACTACAAATTCATTTAAAAATCAACACAAAACAGAAAAATAGCTAGCCTGGAACTAGAGGCAACCATAAGGCTGCTCAAAGAGGTAATGGAAACTCACATTAAGGAGCTACCTGCCGATTTTACCAGACTAAAACGTTTTCTGTCACTTCCATACATTTTTTATACCAAGAGAGAAATACTTGATGCTCTTTTCATAACCCTCTGGAGCAATTGGTGTTATACTGTTACATGGCTGTCACGAATCGATGTCTTCCAGTTTTGGTGTGCAGTCACTGGCTGTATTATATCCTGCCCTTTCGGCAGTTTCGTCAGTACCAATGTCACCTCAATATACCAGATCACATATCCACTGTCTCCAGGATTAGAACTCGAGGTAATTAAGATCACACCCACATCATAGCCATGCTTTGTATGTATGTATGTATGTATGTATGTATGTATGTATGTATGTATGTATGTATGTATGTATGTATGTATGTATGTATGTATGTATGTATGTATGTATGTATATGTATGTATGTATGTATGTATGTATGTATGTATGTATGTATGTATGTGTATTTTTGTGTGTCAGTGTTGGTGGTAAATATATACACACACACACATGTTCACGCAACGACACCCGATTTCATCAGAGTCACGACCATCTGATGTTCTTTCTATTATCCATCTCTGACAGCAACCATGAGATAGTGGAGCCCTGTTTGTGTCCATTACCACCGGGAAACAGCATTTTTTATTGCTACCTACATCCCAAATCAAAGATATGTAGACAGATGCTACTATTTTGAAAACCATCCTTTCACTTTTTTTCCATTTCATCCTTTATTTCTCTTCCCTGGCGAGGGTTTGTATTGATTTATCCCTTTGTTCGTGTGAATGTGAAAGGTTGCATGGTCGAAAGGTCTGGATATGTCTTACTGAAATTAAATTCAGCAAATTATTCCAACAATGCCATTAAAAATAGAAATGTAATCACATTGCTTCGGAAGTCTAAAGAACCAAACTCCAGTTATGGACAACAAAATGATTTATTTTAAAAAACTTCACTTCCTAAAAAAATGCCTTTTGATTTTCATTTAGTGGGTTTTAATCATTTCCAAAATTAATGAATTTGTGAAGTATCTATACTGTATGAAATATGTATCGTATGGTTTCTTTAATACATGTTCGAGGGATAGCATTGCCTAGCAACATATACTGAGCGTGAGTGAATGATGCAACTGTCTGTAACAATCACCCCAAATCACACGTTTTTACGACGCTTTTAGCAGTATTCCAGCAATATCACAGCGAGGGAGACTATGGGGAATCGAACCCGGATCTTCGGTGTGATGATTGAACGCTTTAACCACTAGGCTACCCCACGGCATTGTTGGATGAGATGGATAACTCTACCATGTCTCCAATCTGAGTACCACCGATCCTACACAACCTCTGTATCTGCCGCTCCCACAACAACGACAACTATGAAAGCAACACCGACGACAAAAACAGAGATTGAGACTATCAGGTTCAGACGCAACAATCAGCCATTAATGGAGAAATATAAAAATCCACTTTTTACCAGGAAACGGATTGGGTTTTTGTTACAGCTATGAATCCTTATCCCGGCGCTCATCGCCTATCGAAAATGGCCTAGCTGGGGCTCAGCTTAAAGCGTCACCTAGGTTTATTACCAGTCGGTTCCTTAGGGAGTTTGACCAGACAAAAATCAAAGCCAGCTACACACAAAGGGGTCCATGAAACATAATCTTGTAGGATGGGGTGTTTGGAAATCCACTTACGGTCCCTTGTGGTGAGTAAATTGTCCATTAGAAATAATCAATTCTAGTTCAACGGGAGGCAGCGAGGCATCTTTGCTTCATCATATCATTATCTGGTGTTTGTTTGATGGCCAATCTGTTCGCCCATCTTGCTGTACACACTGGCTTGTCAGTGTCATCATAGTCCCCTTGAAGACGTCTTCGTCAAAGTTCATTCTCTGGGCGTGAACATGCTACACTACTGCCTAAAAGTTTACTACCCATACACGTGATGAGATATCGTGTAACACGCATACCACATGAGTGCTCAACCCGTGTGCATCATCGTGGGCAATTGTGTCGCACGTAGCGCGTGTGCAACCCGTTTTACAGGCGTGCGGGAGGGGTATGCAACGTGTGTGCGCCTCGTGTCACAAATGAGTGCAGTGCGTGCGCACCCCGTATCACACGCGTACGCAACTGATATGAAGCGCGTACGCGCTTCGTGTCTCAAGCTTGTATCATGCATGTAACACAGGACCGGATTTCAGTTTCAGTTGTTTAAATGAAAGGTGAGATAGAAAACAAAACGAAGAGATGTAAATTGTAAATCTTGAGTTAATGAGAGTCCACTGACCCGTGTGAAGGATATGGTTCACCCCTGGCCCATAGAGGTACACACAAACGCGCTAGCCTCCCTTTTAAATGTCCTGTAACATATAATTTTCACCGATATTCAATTTCCCTTTGACACTGCTTTGGTGGACAATCGAGACTGGTTACTTTCTGGCGTTGATGTCTTATATTTAACCCCTTGTCACACCGCATCGTTTAAGGCTACTTTCACATATGAATCGAGTCCAATATCGATGTTCCAAACACTATTGTCCAAGGTTTTGGGGTAGCCTGGTGATTAAAGCGTTCGCTCGTCACACAAAAGACCCGGGTTCGATTCCCCACATTGGTCCATGTCTGGTGTCCCCCACCGTGACATTGCTTGAATGGAGGTAAAAGCGGCGTAAAACTATACTCACTCGCTATAGCATCGGATATTTGCGGCAACGTCTACATCAACACTTCGATCGTAACTTAATACAGCAAAACACACAACGTCGCTTGTCAACTTGAGTAGTTATGTTACCACACGTATTGCTCTGATAATGGGGATGATGGTTCGAAAACGGTGAACGGGTTAACAAATAAATCACATAATTAGGCTCTTTTGTGTCTTTCGGGAGCGTTCTGAAACGATCTGACAACGAATTCGTTATCAGCAACCCATGCTTGTAGTAAGAGGCGACTAACGGGATCAGGTGGTCAGGTTCTCTGACTTGGTTGACACATGTCATCGTATCCGAATTGGGTAGATCGATGTTCAGAATGTCAATCATAGGCTTGTCGACTCGATTATTTCCAAATTGCTGCGTTATGACTGGTATATCGTTGATATAAAAAACAAGCAAACGACAAAACATTCAAGAGCATCTCTTTAAAATAAGATGCATTAATCTACACTTTTGCGCACCTCAGCTAACTTTGGAGTTCCTGGTAGCGACTTCGAACCAGTATGATCACTGCCTAGTCCGCTGGTCGCCCGTGCTCTTGGGTTTGAAATAAGCAATCACTTCCGTTTTCTTCACGTCAAACCCGTGAAGATCCGGGTTAGAATTGATCTTCAGTAACCCATGCTTGTCGTAAGAGGCGACTAACGGGATCAGGTGTTCAGACTCGCTGATTTGACGCATGTCATCGCATCCCAATTCCGAAGATCGATGCTCATGCTGTTGATCATTGGATTGCCTGGTGCGGACTCGATTATTGAGAGACCGCCGCCATATAGCTGGAATATTGCTGAGTGCGGCGTAAAACTAAACTCACTCACTCTTCACATCAAGAAAAGTATACAATATCTCGGAAAAACGAAAATATAGTTCAACTCCACGCACTCACTATTTTTTAGTTCTATTTGAAATTGTTTCTTTCTATTATCAGTTTTCGTCAGCCCATAAAATCGAAAAACTAATCACATGAACATCTGATATCTGATGCCGAGTATTTTTATATGATCTTTTAATCCTGTAAATCTACAAAAACACCGTTAAATATCAGGAATCAACGATGGAGTGAGTTTCTGAGAATGTGAAGCAAATCTGTGGAGGTGGCTTGAAGATGCTCAGGGAAGATGGGGAAATGCAAGGTCACGGCGTCAGTCCTTGAGGGGTTTGACTCGGGATATCAATGCACTCAAGATAGTCGTCTTCTGCCAGTGCATTGAGTTGATTCTTTTTGATTGGCTGGTTTGAAAATGTTTCATGTCTCTAATGAAAGCAATACCAGTTGGAGGATGAGGACTATTTTTATGGATATACAATTTTTTTATTCTGTATAGGCGACGTTTCGACATAGATTCTAATGTCGGCCCACATACAAGGAGAATACATGATATACATATATAAATACTCACAATAATACAAGGATGAAAGGAATAAAGTCAACCAATGCTTAACAGTTCATTTCTTAAAGATAAAGCATGTTTTACAAATAAGGCAAGTTGGAGAATAACGTTTTCATTATTTGAGGATAAAATTGGGATATTTCGGGATATTTTGACTGATATTGCACTGATATATATTTGGTTCTTAGATCAACATAAAATGGACAGAAGAATGTAAAATGGCTGAATGACATAAAGGACATAATCTTAAACATTTCTCTATTGACAATCTTCTACCCTTATTTACGAATAGGTCTGAAAGACCAAGTCGATACTGAACAAAATTGCGCCTGAGATTTTGGATCTTAGCACAGATAAGTATTTTTCTGGTTGAATGAGACTCTTGAAGGATCTATATAGATCATAACGTGAACTTGTTTCTAATGTGAAATGCCATTCTTGATGATACATGTTGATTGATTGTTCTCGAAATTGGTTAAGAAATAGGGGAACATTGCCAACTGTTTGATTTAACCAGACAAACCCAAAACCGTGAGAAAATAAAAGATTTCTTATATGTGACGTCCATGTTGTTTTACCAATATTATCTAGTTTGAGAAGCATATTATAGCTAATTTTGGAATTCGTCGGTCGTGCATTCCGAGAATCTTAAACCAATACTTTAAGCTTCTTATTTTTGAGTTGATAAAAAGAGGGTATCTACAACACTCGCCATATATCATGCAATTTGGCGTTGATTTACCAACGGATAAAAATCTTTTACAAGCTAAAAGATGCAATTTCTCAATACAATCATGTTTTTGGAACCCCCAAATTTCTGAGGCATATAGCATTAAGGGTTGAATTTGAGAATCAAACAATTTAAAGTATATACTATGTGTTAAAACGCCTAAGTTCTGAGATACAGCCATGAGGTTGATTAATGCTTTCTTGGCTCGTGATGTCAAATAAGTAACACTTTTCTTGAAATTCATTGTATGGGTAAACAGTACACCCAGATAAGTATAGTGATTAGTAATAGTAATGAACTTTACATTTAGGGACCATTTCTCATTTTTTGCAACAGGGCCTCCTCTTCTAAAAATGACAACATTTGTTTTGTCAAAATTAACTGACAGTTTCCAATCATGTGTATAACGTTCTAGGATGTTAAGTTGATTTTGTAGTCCAACAATAGTATTTGATACTAGGATAACATCGTCGGCAAATAGCAAAATCAATATTTCAATCATGTCGGGAAACATTTGTATTCCATGTTTTCTGCAATTTGTAATTTCAAGATACAATTCACTTATAAAGAAAGAGAACAAAATTTGGACTTAAAATACAGCCTTGTCGAAGTAGTCGATGGTATCATCCCCACAACGTACACGTTATTTTATATTGGAATACATAGATTTTAGAATATTATACATTTTGCCTTTAAAACGAGCCTTTCGTAAACATGACCATAATTTATGCCGATCAACAGAAGCAAACGCTTTTTTAAAATCAACAAAAGCCACATACAATTTATGTTTACGGCACGTTAAGCATTTTTGGATAATTGCGTATAAGGTGAATATATGGTCACAAGTACAATAGTTTTTTTCTGAAGCCAGCCTGAGCCTCTGGAATTAGATCATGCAGATTAGAACTATTTTGTAATTCTTGTATTCAATATTGATGTAAATATTTTTCCAAGGATGCTCATTAAGGAGATTCCTCTATAATTATCTGGATTATCAAAGCAGCCTTTCTCGTGTATTGGAATTATATAATTGAACACGACCGGCTTTTTGGAAATATACAACTTTCGAATATGGTATAAAAACATTTTTGGAGAAAAGGTAAAAGCTCTGTCGTCGAACATTTTATCATTTCAATTATAATTTGATCAGGACCTGGCGATTTACCATTCTTTAAGTTAGATATAGCTTCCCTTATTTCGATTTCTGAAATGGGGGTGTCTAAAATATACATGTCAGGCAAAGCGTCCGTAAAATCACGCTGTGTATCAATGTCATTAAAAACGGATTCATTCGAGAAAACATTCTTGAAATGAGTAAGCCATTCTGTTTTCGAAATGTTTGATCTTGGACTTGACGGTTTTCGAAATGTCCGAAGCAGTTTCCAAAATTTAGAAGGAGAGTGTATGGAGTCAGTAAGTGTTTGTACCTTTTGTATAGAAATATCAGTCTTATATTTTCTGTAGCAAGCTTTATACAAATGTACTTGTTTCTCAGTTTGCAAAAATGTTTTCTGTTATGGTCATTCACACTAGACCGTTGATGGCCATAATATGTAAATTCACCACTAATATCACCGTATACTCTACCATTCACTATATACAACTGGAGTACATAACACACATCTAATAGCATTTGACCAAAGCTGTTAACAACAGTGTCATGAGATTTACAATCATCAATAGGATAAGACTCTTCATCATCAATAAAATGCATGTTATTGTTTGTGTTATGATCATCATCAACTGTGACAGGTACATTGTTCAACTCTCCAGTGCGTGCATTCATATCTCCACACAAAACTTTATATGAATAAGATAGTTCTTGTATATTGTCTAAAAAGAAGTGTTCAAGCTGTTCAATGTTACATTTGGAAGTTTTGTTCTTATAATACGTTGAACCTGTTGGTGGGATATAAGTGCAAAATAGATTGCCATCTTTGTTAGTGGAACATAATTGTTTTGACAGTTTTAACCAAATAAAATTATCTACATCACATGTCATTTGTTTGTACATCTTTCTAAAACGTTCATGAATACATATACACTCGCCACCTGAAAGACGTCCACATTTAGACAATTTGATATCATAACCATCTAACCAACTAATATTTAACATATCCTGGACAAATGTCTCCACGAGACAAATAATATGAAACTTGCGAAGATATGAAATAAAATCAGTGTGATCAATTTTATCAGATCACCCATTGATATTCCAACACAAAAACGTGAAGTTTGAGTCGTTAACATCATCCGAACTATAGCCAGTGTTACCGGTGTTCGCGTTCGGCGAGCCCTGTGATAAATTAACCGGGCCTTGGCCGCTATCCTATTGAGCCCCGTTCATGTTAGTGGCAGTTTCTTTTTGGGGTCGATGTTGTGTCGTTCTAAGTGGGGGACGGACTGAACCCTGTTTTTTATCACTTTGAACTCCCACAAGCTTTCCATTCTTAAAATAGCCGAATTGTCCTGTCTCCTTAAGGGCTTGAAGTTGTTGGCGTTGGCGAGTTGTAAGGTCGCTTGATATGCCGTACCCAATCTCCCTTAGCACCGGTCTGGCTTTGAGGGCTCGAACCTTGTCCTCGGAAACTTTCTGTTTAACGATAATAGGGCGTGGCTTTATTGCACCATGACGCTTGATTCCAAGGCGGTGGGCTCTAATGACGTCAGACGTTTGACAGGTTTTAAAGGTCAAGTACTTAGTAAATAAAGACATAATTGTGTCCTTACACGCCATCGACTTTTCACCTTCTGCTTCAGGAACACCGTGTATTACAATGTTGTCACGACGACTAAAAGATTCGAGTTTATCAATTTCATCTTCCATCTTGGATAGACGTTTCTGAAAACTCTCAACTCTTCCCGAGACAGCATCGAGATCATCGTACATAACGTCATAGTCATGTTTGGTTGTTTCAATAGTTGTTTTTAGTTCTTTCACAGAATCTTCCAACCTGTCACATCTCGATACTATAGTTTTCACTTCACATTTCAAATCGTTCATTTGCGAGGATAGATCTGATTTTACGTCACGTAATTCTGACAAGATAGCGTCCCTAACATCTTCAAGTGAGGTAGGCCCGGGTTCGGCTCAGCATCGTTTGCACACATTATAATCTGTGTTATAACACTCGCTGGTCGCGTGTCACCTCCGAGGAGACACATTCCACGTGCAATCCGAGTGTGGTGTATAAACAAAACCGGGTCACAGGTAGAAGTGGTGACGTCACATGGGGTACACAAAAGGATATTTTCTTTGGGTAAAAAACTGCCAAAGTTCACTTTTTCAAGACAGCCAAACACAGCATTTGATGTCAAAAGATGTATAGAAAATAGAAATGCACAAATGAGTATTCTGAAGTGGACATCTGTCCCCGACACGAAAGGCGAGTACTCACTCTCATGTTGTAACATTACTTGTTACTGAGTTCCACTGGGGTGGGAGAAAGATCCAATTCTGGCCCGATAGACATCAATAGACACCATTTTTGGCACAAAAGATGTTCACTGTGCACCAAGAGCAACTTTGTCGTCAGTTTCAGTCTTCATAAATCATACATTAGAATATATTTTTCGTAAATTGTCCTCAGCTTTGAGATCGTGTTGTCGTTACCAAGGGACGTTACTCTCTCCTTTTGCGCGCGCTAACTTGCGATATGCGAGACGGGGCCCAGCTTACTTCCGGTACCAGATTTCCGGTGACAAGGGTGTATTTAAGAACGAGGTCTGGTTCCAATTTGCGCGACCGTCAAATAGGACTTCACTAGACCGGACCAAGTGCATAACCATTCTTGGCTGTCACAGTTGCTGACAGTCGTAATAGTTGGCTAATTTTGGGATGGTTAGATCGGAACCCTGGCCTTCGGCGTGACGAGCCAATGCTTTAACCCCACTGGGCTACCCCATTCCCACCCATCCCACCCCCCACTCCCAAACCCATCCCCCCAAAAAAACAAAATAACAAAAAAAAAACTACGGTACGGTTGAGTAGAAAGGTCAAAAAGACGTCACGGTGAATACACAAGCTTCTCGGGTAATTGCGTTTTTATTCAAACCATTTCACAAATGAAATAATTTGGTGTATTACAAGTTTGATACTGCCAAAATATTTTACCCTTCATTTGAACCGATACACATTGGTTGGGACCGCCATTTTCCTTAAGCTTAGACTCGAATTTAGTGTATGTTTTTTCAGATCCATCGATCCATTGGTTACCACGCAGTCCGATCCAAACTCTCTTATTACCAAACCTTGACTGAAGAGCACCAAGGATACCTGCAAGCAATAGCGAGTTTGCGTGTACTCTGCTTTAAACCGTTTCGTTTTCAGATAAAGAGTTGATTTGCCTTTGCATGTGTTTGTGGCTAGTGCTATCGATGGAATTCTGACTATCTATGCATGCTCATGATAAAGGCAGGAACGATGATGATGATCATGATAGTGGTGATGGTGATGATGATGATGATGATGATGATGATGATGATGATGATGATGATGATGATGGTGGTGGTGGTGGTGGTGGTGGTGGTGGTGATGGTGATGATGATGATAATGCTGATGGTGGTGGTTGTTTGTTTGTTGTTGTTGTTTTATAATCGTTGTTCGTTTTATGCATTTCGACGAAAATATAGAGGTGAATTCGGGACAATAAAGTTCGTTATACGCTCGTTGACACACTGTACCCATGTGAAGACTTCGGCGGGACAGGCGAACGCTTTAACCACTGGGCTACCCCATCGAAACTTCCCACGAGGTTACGAACCGACTGAATTTATGTAAACCACCGACGGAATCCAAAATCCCTAAACGATTGTTTTTTCATTGGCAAACATACGTTCATAATCGATTGCAGAAAAATCAAACGGAAAATAATATATTCATTGTACTAACATGAAATGTGAGTTTTGGATCGACAGTAACCGACAACATGCACGTCCTAGAAGCATATCTTTTAACATAAGCAAAAAGGTGATGCTGTCGTTTTATCGTTGTTTTGTTGAAAGTATTTTGACTTTTTCAATTCAATGCTGGTATGGCTCTCTTAATATCAAAAGCAAATCTTATCTTAACCACCGATACCAATTGCCCCGTTTTAACACAAAAAGAGTTCGAAATTATTTTATTCCAGCAAGTATTCACCCTTCAAATGACTGTTAACTTTGTCTGTCTATTGTGTTGTTTTGTGTATTCTTAACCTTTATGTCATTTTTAATATTATATCATGTGACCACTTTCAAATGTAAAGAGAATTCCCCTTGGGGTAATACAGTATTGTCATTGCCATATTATACTTACTTTTCTTTTTTAAGTGCTGTTGAATGATTTTCATTCGAACGTGTGTATTTCCAACAGCTAATCTACTTCCCTCCTTGTTACACGTACTCTCCGCCGATTGCCAGGTTGCAAATTTCTGAATACTATTATGCAGTCGAAGACATAGACATGGCGGAGGCTTCCCTTTGTATACGTGCCTTTTGTCGAGGAATCTGGTAAGAGTGTAAGGCTTCCGACACGACGCTGTAATGAAACAAACGCAAATAATTGAGTGAATGAGTCAGTTTAGTTTTAGGCCGCTTTCAGCAACATTCCAGCAACATCACGGCGGGGACACCAGAAATGGGCTTCACCCACTGTACCCATGTGGGGAATCGAACCCGGGTCTTCGGCGTGACGAGCGAACGTTTTAACCACTGGGCTACCCCACCGCCCCCAAACGCAAACAAGACCATTGTGTGTTTATTGTGTGACCAAATGGAGGATAGTGGGTGGTTGCTTTATTTGTTATTTAGCGCCGGACGCAGCAATATCCCAGCTATAAAGCGGTGATCTGCAAAAAATCGCGTCAGGACAAGACAATCCATTTTATCTTACCTCGCACATAAATGACGCTTTCTGATTGGCTGAGCGCTCTTCTATTATTTTCAATGTACCCCGCTTACAAGCGAGTAACATTTCATTGTACCCCGATGTCAATGGCAACTCATTTGGTAGACCCGTGAAGATCCGGGGTAGAATAGGTCTTCAGCAACCCATGCTTGCCACAAAAAGCGAATATGCTTGTCGTAAAAGGCGACTAACAGTATCGGGTGGGCAGGCTCGCTGACTTGGTTCACACATGTCATCGAGTCTGGACCAGACAATGCAGTGATCAACAGCATGAGGATCGATCTACGCAATTGATAGTCGCCTTTTACGACAAGCATGGGTTGCTGAAGATCAATTCTAACCCAGATCTTCACGGGTTGTGTTAACACGAGAAGCCTGCAGTATAAACACGGGGATTGTGACTGGTGGGGGTCTTTGACGAGTTGATAGTATGCAGGAGGTATGTAATAGCCTTGGTCACGGTTGATTGATGGTTGGAGTCTTTTGATGTAGATAGCTTCTTGGAGTTTCCTGATATAAAAAGTCTTTGTGGCTGGTCGTTAGGGTTTTGACTCTGTCCCACTGGATGCTGTGGCCAGGATTGTCACAGATTTCGTGTGATAGTGTTGATTTGGAGTAAAGTCCTAATACTGAGGTCTGATGCCCTTTGATTCGGGCTGTGTGAGGTTCAGGTTCAAGATGAACGTCAAGACTGTTATCAAGGCTATTTCATACCTCCAGCATTCTATCAACGCACCAAAGATCCCCTCGGTCATAATCCTTTTGTGTATACTACAGGCCTCAGTAGTGATACGATAACATGTGTCAACCAAGTCATTGAGCCTGACCACCCGATCCCGTTGATAGCCTCTGGCGACAGTCATGGTTTTCTGAAGTTCTAACCCGGATGTTCACGGGTCTACAGTCATCCCTTGTGGAAACTCAGTAAAATATACAATAGTCATTGAATTGGCCACCAGCCTGCATACGGATTGTGATTTTGTTTCTAATGAGACAACAGTCTGAATTAGATATTTCTGTGCATTGTTGTGTTGTTCTTCACAAGAACATCGCGAGACACGTAAACGTGGAATAACAATTACGAGGAGATAATTCGGAAACAGAAGTGTCCCCAAATAAATGTAAATCCATGGAGACTCATTCACAGTCATTTTGTCAAAAATGCAACCTATGTCTTTCAATCTTCAAGTATTACGTATTTACAGATGACTGACAGAAGTATTTTACGGAAACATCAATATAATATCGAACTTTCTTTTCAATAGCGTACGTCCCAACTTCTAAAATGCCACTCAAAGAAATGAAAAAGCTGCATGATGATAGTGGCAGCTGCAACTGGGTTACACATGTGCGTCTACTTCTATTCCGAACTGGATTTTCTTATGTTTGGATTACGCAGGAATGTGGGAATATTGAAACATTTATCAAGATATTAAAATTCAAAATTGCCATTCTAGGATAACATCATCATCTTTTCTAAAAGACTATGGAGCAATCAAGTCCACCCTGGAACCTGAAAAATACATATTAGAACTGTGCCATAACAAGGACCTTATACGCATTTTATGCAAATTCCGCTGTTTAAGCCATAAACTGAATGTTTAACAACAACGTTATAGTAATAATATAAATTTCAATGTACTGATGACAAATGTGATTTTAATGTTACACAAGATGAATTTCATTTTTTACCTGTGTGTCCATTCTATTCTGTACACAGAAAACTGTATTTACCTAGTTATTACCATACCTTTCCATCAAGATTAAAATTTAAACAACTTTTAACAACAACAAATGCACATCTATTGAAGTCTATTGCAATATTTCTAAAGCGTAACTTGCCTGTATGAAAATGAACTAACGACATTGCTTTATCTGTCCATCCGCACAATATTGTAATTACATGTTTGTACTTTTGGCCATGTGGCCTCAAATACTGAAAGAAACATATTCTTCTACTCAGAGAAAATACCGAGATATGTTTGACGGAATGGCATTAAGAGTTTCATACTAAACTCTGATCATTGAAAACATACATAATTAAACATTGGCTTTCGTCTCAAATAACGGGTTTATCTCATCTTGGGCCCGGAACGGATAATAAATTCTTTTATTTCGCGAGTGCGACATTTTTATACAGATTCCTGTACCCTTGTCAAGCAGGATCCTGTTCAATAGCGTACGTCCCAACTGCTTAAATGCCACTGTGATCATTGAGAACATACATGAATAAACTTGGGCTTCATGTCATCTTGGGATCCGGAATATTTATTTCTTTTTCGTCACCAATGACAATATTGTTGACTGATGACATTGAATTTATTTCTGAATAGGCCAGAGGCCAGTATACAAGTTACAATTCATATTGCAATAATGATAATAATGCACATGCAATAGGCACATCTCCAATGGTACTGGGTACTGAAAACTAAATGAACAGTATTGTCTGGTGACAGAATGTTAACAACAAATAAGGATATAAGGTTAGCGGCTTGGTCATTTTGCAAATACTATTTTGCACTTACGTTTTCGAACTATAGTCCTACAAATGTATTTGTGATCGGATGTTGGTACAGATTGCAAGTCAACACAATGGCAGCGAATGGAATAATATTATAGGCGTAGTCTTATAGGTGTTTTTCACAGTTTTCTAGTTTTTCTTAGCATACATTTCATAACTGCCTCTTTCTTTAAGGATATGATAAACAAACTTAGCTAACTTCAGAATATTATTTTTGGACTTACTTTTCAGAAATTGTACAAACTTGTACATACTCGGATTTTGATACAAACTCTTGTCTAAATACAACTGTCTATATTTTACATACCTTGGACAAACCATTACAACATGATACTCATCTTCCAAACAACTAGTACAAAAAGGACATACTCTATTCGATATATCTAACTTACTCCACCGTCCCTTTTCTACTAATAGCATGTGAGAACTTAATCGAAATCGCGTTAAGGCTTTTCTATATTTAGCTATTTCTATCCTACAGAGATAGCGTTCAAATTCAAATGTTTCCTTGATGTGTAGATACAATCTAGTGTCGCTAGGCGATAAAAGCTGATATCTCCACATTTGGATATGGATATCATTTACTCTTTGTCTGAATTCATTTAAAAAGCTAATCTTACAAGATACAGTTTGCGACAACCAGTCATAACCAAACCCGTATTGACATAATACATCTCTCAGTAAAGTAAGTTTTACATTCTGGATTGACTATAGACATTTCTAACAAGGCATCATATACAACACGTATGTATCTATGATTTTCACAGTTAATGAGTTTTAACCAATAATGTAAGATACGTAATATTCTACTTGTGTACAGAGGCAAAACACCAAACTCACCATATATAAAACTTGATGGTGTGGATATCTTAACTTTCAGCAATTTTTTCAAGTACGTTAAATGAATCCGTTCAACAGCGGGTGCCTACATAAAGCCCCAGACTTCACACCCATAGTTCAAAATAGGTATAACAAGTGATATTAACAATTCATATTGTTAGCTGACTTGGATATAGGGTTTATGACTAGTTATTCTATATAACGTAAATAATGCTTTGCTAGCTTGCTCAGACAATATTCCTTGAGCCTCCGAAAAACTACCCGAGGGGGTAAAAACTGTACCCAAATATTTAAAGCTATTAACAATTTCCAATTGACTACCTGCATAATTCCAAACGTCTCTCTTAGCCAATTTACCACCCTTTCGAAACACTACAACCTTAGTTTTGTTTACATTAACTTCTAAACCCCATTGTTGGCAATATTCACGTAGCAAGTCTAGGCCCTCTTGGAGACCATGGACAGTTTCACTAAATAGTACCATATCATCGGCAAACAACATGGTGATGACTGATGGTGCGACAATAGACAGATTGACAGAATGGCCATCAACCTACGCACCTGTCCTTCTCAGGAGCGACGACACCATGAATACGTTTCGGTTCAAAATAGGGGCTGTTCGGATGGCCTAGTGGTTAAAGTGTTGACACGTCGGAAAGAAGACCATGGTCTATTTCACTACATGGGTACAATGTGTGAAGCCTATTTCTGTTCTCCACTCGCTACCCCCTATCCCCTCCCCAAATCCCAACCTACCCACTGCTACCGATTCTAAATCGGATCTTCATGCATATATTGGAATGTTCAGCCTTTCCATTGGTCTACTGCTTGTCGTAGATGGCTATCGGGATCGGGTGGTCAGACATGTATACGTGGTTGATGCATGTGGTATGCTCACTGCGTTCGATTTCCATGTTCACTGGAGTGTCTGGTCGTATATACAGGCTGAATATTGCTGATTGCGGCTTTAAAAAGACACAGAGAAAAGATTCATCTACCCGAAATCCTGTAATTTAACCTGTATTAACCTACCTGGTGGTTGGCGTTTATTTCCTGGTTTTAGTCTTTTCTTGGGAAGGCCTTTCCTGTTGGTCACCTTTGGCGTCGTTCTCTTTTGAAGAACATAAGAGTTGAACTGTCTTGCTACAAGCTACTGATTAGTATTATTATGTTTTACTGATTAAAAATAGTACGCAGCAGAGAGGGTTTCGGTAATCATGGTACAGTCAGGCTTGCATTATAAGGCTCATCGTCAGCTCAGGGCCCTTGCCCTTCTACACGCAGCCAACACAGCCAATGGGACTTCTCCCAGTAATGAACCTATCAAGGACTTTCCGGAGAATATGAAGGCTCCCAAACACTGCAGCCTCCTGCATTACCCACAGTGTCAGAAGGCCTCTGCACCAGGTGGAGAACCCGGGCACGCACTCTCCTGATCTGCGCCAAGAGATCAGGTGGTACAAAACCAAGGACACCGTGAACAATGGGGAGCCTGACGATAGTGTACTTGGAATGCAAGCGGGATATTTCAAAGGCGAAGTCCGCATATTTAGCATGCTTTTCCTGAATTTTGTCAATCACGTTGCTGTCAAAAGGTACAGAAAATTCAATGATATAATGAATTCACTGGCTTTATCAAAAAAGCCAAGGTCAGGTTGGTTTACAGGAATTCGTCTTCTATGTAAGAGATATTAAGCACTACGTAGCAGATAGTAAGTCCTACGTAGAAGATAGTACGTCCTAGGTAGGAGATATTAAGTCCTATGTAGGAGATAGTGAGACCAAAATTTTGTTCACCCTGGCCCTACTTCGCTTCCGTACTTTAATTTATTTTGTTATTCTATATAAAATAATCGTATTCGCTCTTGTAAAACCAACCCTGGTTATTTGAGAATATAATGATTTAATGTTTACATAACTAAATACATACCTTTGGAGGGATACCCAATGATCGCCCAGGTTATTTTTTAGGAATATACATTACCTTCCGCGGAGATTTGGGTGGCTGGCGTTTCACAGGGGATCGATTCTTCGTTCTCTGAAAACGCAAAGGGAAATAATAATAAATTCATCAAATATTCTAAGGCCGTTAATTCAGTCAACAAAATTGCCTTTCATGATGACTTTATAAAACACTTTGAGCGTCTGGAGTGTTAAGACATTTTGAATTGCATAACAAAATGTTATTTTCGTTTCGGCTATGACATACGTACGGTAGGATAATAAAAATACTGAACAGCAACAGAAACGCAAATCTGGCTTTTTGTCAATTTTGTTAATAGAAGACAACCCAAATTATGTCTAATCATTTATTCTAAAGAAAACACTGTCAATGTAACAGCTAAAAGTTGCTGTTGACATTGAATTGCAATAAGTTCAAATTGATCACAGTCCGTCAAATGGAGATACCCCCTGAACGCGAAAAGTGACAGTCTCTTTAGTAGCGCGTATAGCCACCTTGAGATTGCACACAGGCCGTGCAACGTGGCCTCATTGAGTTCACTAGAGACTGAAAGAATGCCTGAGGCAACTGGTTCCGCTCAAACACCAATCTCTATTCCAACTGTGCAAGTGTGAGTGGCTGTCTACCTGCAGCAATCCTCCATCCAATTTCGTCCCAGAATGTTCAATTGGAGCCATATCCGGGGAAAGAGACGTTAATGTTGTTCTGAGCCAGATAATCCATCGACACCCTTGCTGTGTGAGGGCTGCAAACGTCGCTGGCGTTGTTGACGTGCCAAAATTGGCCCCACATATGGCCTTCGGCAGTGGATTCCAGCAGCCCGAAGACGACGCCTAATCGTATCGCTTGGCACTGCTCCCCTTGACCCAAGAACTAAGGCTGCTGTTACTGTTGCTGCTTGAGTTCGGTTCCTTAGATGAGTGACCCGGATGAACTGATCTTGCGCATGAGTTGTCACTCGTTGCCGTCCGGTGCGGGGAAGATCAGCAGCAACCCGCTTTGCTGATGACGTTGAGCAAGTCGTGTAATGGTGGTCAGATGACAGCCCAATTGTCTAGCTACAGCGGTTGCAGCGCTACCTCCGTGTAACTTTCCAATGGCCATTCCCCTCTGCTAAGGTCGTTAGTCTAGGCATCATTTGTGTGGCGTGTACACCTCCTAGCGTCAATACTGAACTGTTTTTTGACACAAACCTTTATAAAGGATACCTCAGAGTGAAATGCATGCTTTTCATCCATAAACTTCGATGCACGTGCTAAAATTATGGTTTTGCTGCACTGTTGGTGTGTTTGTGCGAATATTTCGTATGGACGTGAAATTGCATGACATCATCTCATATGGGATCATTACGTCACTTAACCATGAACGTTCCATAAACATGAACGCTTACCTTCATGAGATTTCACTTGCGTTTCTTTTGCTGTTCAGTATATGTATGACTGTCTTGAGTGATAGTACCAACAAAACGGATGCGACAAAACTGTCAGTAAAATAACTAGGGTTGGCTTTTCTATATTTGCAGAAAACAGTAACTACAAAATGTTGGACATTTGAGGACAGTTGAGGACATTTGTGCTTGTGTGTATGCGTTTTCGTTCGTGCGTACGTGCGTGTGTCTTTTTAGATCTTCATAACTACATACCCTTAGAGGGATACTTAACGGTCGCAGTGGTGGCTTTTTATAATTATTCACTCCCTTCCGCGGAGATTTGGGTGGATGGCGTTTCACAGGGGGGCGTTTCGCTGTTCTCTGAAAAGCAAAGTGGAAAAATCAATGATCCTCCATCGATATTCCTTAAACGTTTTTTGGCATAAATACATTATCTTCAGACCATTAATTCAAGCCCAAAACGATAACTTGATAAAACACTTTGATTTGCCGTCCATGGCGTCTGGAATGTTGATACATTTTGAATTGTATTACAAGATGCTGTTTTCGTTTTGGAATTACATAAATACGGTTGGATATTTATATGCATGACTGTCCTATGAGAAAACACAAATAAAACTGAAGCGACACAACAAAAGTCAATACAACAGGAATCAGCGCTAACATTTCTATAATTGTTCCTAACAGTAACTACAGAATGTTGGACATTTGAGGACAGTTGAGGACATTTGTGCTTGTGTGTATGCGTTTTCGTTCGTGCGTACGTGCGTGTGTCTTTTTAGATCTTCATAACTACATACCCTTAGAGGGATACTTAACGGTCGCAGTGGTGGCTTTTTATAATTATTCACTCCCTTCCGCGGAGATTTGGGTGGATGGCGTTTCACAGGGGGGCGTTTCGTTGTTCTCTGAAAAGCAAAGTGGAAAAATCAATGATCCTCCATCGATATTCCTTAAACGTTTTTTGGCATAAATACATTATCTTCAGACCATTAATTCAAGCCCAAAACGATAACTTGATAAAACACTTTGATTTGCCGTCCATGGCGTCTGGAATGTTGATACATTTTGAATTGTATTACAAGATGCTGTTTTCGTTTTGGAATTACATAAATACGGTTGGATATTTATATGCATGACTGTCCTATGAGAAAACACAAATAAAACTGAAGCGACACAACAAAAGTCAATACAACAGGAATCAGCGCTAACATTTCTATAATTGTTCCTAACAGTAACTACAGAATGTTGGACATTTGTTTATGTAGGTTTTAACATAATACAGCCCTTGACAAAACCCATATATTGTTACAGGACAACGAGCGACACGCCCAAAACGTTTCAACCTCAAATTTCTGAAATGAGCCAGCTTTATCGAGTGATTACGGTCCTGTGGTCGTCGTTGATTGTTGGAGACAGGGCGATGCGGCATGCGTTACACAAGGAGCGTCTATGGATTTTCTTTTTATCTTTATTTTTTTTAGATAATATTTATTTTCCAAGATACAGCCATATTGAAATGATACTTGCAATCTATAACACAAACACAGCAATATATACATTCATAGTAACAAAGCAAACTAAAGGTGAGTTCATTATCGGACTGCTGCAACCATTTGACATGGAATTCATTTAAACACCCGCGTGCTGCATTTGACCACGAATGTGTCCCTTGGAGATCTAGACACCGATCTGGGGAAATGTCATGGGATCGCTAAGGCAGTTGAGAAGATAATTCATTTTTGTTATTAATATATGCAAAAAAGCAACAAGAGAGAGGTAGGGAAGGGGGAAATGAGGGAGAGAGAAAGGGGAGGGTGGGGTTAAAGGGTTGGAGAGAAGACAAGAAGAGGTAGCATGTTGTTTAAACTGTAAAACAGCCAGACCATTTTCTCAAAAAGTTTTCATTATCTTCACCGAATATATACTTTTCAACATTATAATGAAGCTTTATAATTTTTAGGAGATGGTTAAAATGTAACTGTTTAGCCATGCATTTCCATTTGTAGATGTATTTTTTCATGATAGTGCATAGGTTGTTGACAAGAATGCTTTCATTGGGGTCACCCAGGAGAAATGAAGAGTCTGTGGATTCTTTGCATGGAGAAATCAGCGCGCAATGGTCAGCACGTCTATATGCCCTAGTCTGTGATTAGCAGACGCCGGGACAAATACCGACAATCCTAAAAGTCATAGTCCACCGCCAGTTTGGATTAAACTTGGCAAGGCGTTACAACGGGAGTTGGACAGGCTCCCTCATATTTCTATCGATAGCATTATTTTATCACAAAATGTTACGACTGATCACGTCTGGACACTTGGTCAGGCAAAGACCTTATGAAATCTTTGGCGGTAGATCGGTTACGGGGTGGGGTGGCATCACTATCACTGGGCGAGCTAAACTCCATAGAAGGAGGTGTCACTTTACAGTACCACCGAGGAAATATAATGCCAGCGTTTCTTGTCCTTTTTGTGCTCCATGTGGATCTACGTTTTGTCTGTCAGAACAACAACGCCCATCCTCACGGTGCACAAACCGTCAGTACTCAACTCTAACTTCAGAGAATGCCATAAGCGACTATGAGGTCAGACTTTTCCCAAAAGGAAAACGCCTGCGGCAAGACAGGAGTTGTGTTCGCCAAAGTCATATGTCCGACGACCGGTTTGGCTGAACTTGGTGAGGCGCTGCAACAGGATTGAGATGGGCACCCTCTCATCGCCATTCAGAGGCCTCTGTTGAGTGGATGAATAATGAACAAATCGTGGAGGTATAAAAAAGGTCAGATGTGTGAAAAATTCTAATCTAACCCCTATCGTCGTTCAAGAACTGCCGTAACACATCACTACTGTGTGTAACGCGTTTACCATACCACAATTACTGAAAACAAATGTCTACCAGTTATGGGAAAAGAAATATAATGCCGAGGATCGTATACTTCTTGTTGAAGAGCACACACACACACACACACACACATTCTATATAATGCATTCATAGCCGCATACCTTCAGAGGGCTATTTGATGATCCTGCAGATAACCTTTCACTAACAATCACTCCTTTCTGCGGAGGTTTGGTTGGCTGGCGTTTCACATTGACCGGCTTCTTGGTGGTGGTTACATGCACTGGCCTTAGCGCTGTGTCGTTTGAGTGGGCTGCGGCAACCTCAGGGGGGATCGTGACGATGGAAACTGCTTGCCTGCCACTCTGTAGTCTCTGAAAAGTGAGTCAGTGAATGAGTTTAGTTTTACGCCACACTCAGCAATATTCCAGCTATATGACGGCGGTCTGTAAATAATCGAGTCTGGACTAGGTAATCCAGTGATCAACAGCATGAGCATTGATCTACGCAATTGGGATGACATGTGTCAACCGAGTCAGTGAGCCTGACCACCCGATCCCGTTAGTCGCTTCTTACGACAAGCATGGGTTACTGAAGATCAATTCTACCCCAGATCTTCACGGGTAGTCACTGAAAAGGCCAAGGGAAATAATAATGTTCCCCCATCGATATTCCTCCTATATGATTTGGGCATAACGCATTCAATATTTTAATGCCATTAATTCATGTAAACCATCTGCTTTCAACGGTAAATTGATAAAACACTTTGATGACAATTCACTGACAGAACGCATGCATTGTAACGGGACAAAGAGAGACACGCCCAAATGTGAGGTAATGAAACAATCCAATGAACAACGGCAGTTCGCAGTGATGCAAGAGAGGCATCCGATGATTAATTAGGGGAATGTGTTCAAAATTTCAACCAAATGACGTGGCTAAACCGACTGGTTACGTGTCCTGTTGTATTCTTCAACCATCTGATCCAAGACATTTTGTTTGAGGAAGAGATCTAAAGACACAGCCTGTCACGGCTGACGAGCAATGTTTTGCAACCTTGAAAGACTGCACATTAATAATAGAAAGAGACGGAGTCCTGTAAACAGACCAACCAATCACGTGGTCGATGGAGCAGAAAAAAGCAGTTACGCGAGAGTCCTTTTGACGATTTGGTTGACACTAACACTACGATATCTTACTCATATGCCATAACAAAATGCAAATGTGGTATTTGTCTCAGTGAAGCATTTCGAACAAGTCGACTTCAAATTTGCTGAAATAAATATCACGTTCAAAGCTCATGTATTCATTATGTGTACACGAAAGGTCACGACAAACGAGAAAATGAGTGCAGACAGACTGTAAGCTATACCGTACTACTTTAGAAACGCATCACCAGGATAAAACGTTTAATCTCCGTGATAAATGAAAAACTTGGCCCTGTTGACATTGAAATTGTCAATCAAGATGAAACAAGAAAAAGAAGCAGCCATTCACCATTTAGTGCATCCATAACATAACGGTAAAATTGACGGGTTGAAACTTGAATTAATCATGCTCCCAAGACTTTGACACAGTCAGTATCAGTAACAGGTATGGCCATCATTTGCGTCGAGCACAGCCACGACAAGAGAGGAATGTTCTTTTGCTGAAGAAAGTTCATGCTGTGTCTACCATTATGGGGTCATGCATTTTTATCCTGATGCAAAATAGGAAGACGTTGATCTGCCGTCATGTAGGGAACGGGCACGACTGTACCTTCCCAGAACCTCCGCTTTACACGTTTGAGTTGTAACTGACCTCGACAGATGTGTAGATGTGCCCAGCAATGACTACCAATCCTTCCACAAATCATAACGCTTCCACCAACACAGCGGGCTAGCTGCTGAACTCGATGATCAGCTTTACGTTCTCGGACTCTAATCCTTCCCTTTACATGACATGAAATCTGGACACGTCAGGAAGGAGAACAAGTACGTGCGATGACATCGCCGCCATACCGTCTGGGAACTGATGATACCCCTTCGTCCGCAATTGTAGTGTCTGTTCTGGACGCTGGTTATAACCCGTTCCTCAAATGAGTAAGGACGATGTGACGATCTTGGGCCGGGGTCGTGATACGTGTTTGTACTGGGAGTGGTCGATCACATGTTGTGCCAGTCAAAAATGTAGTTGAAACATTCGGTGTGATTTTGGTACACAGTTGAATTATCTGTTCATATGTCATGGAACCACCACGTTTAATGCATTTTCCGGCGATTTGCAAGTGAAAAGGTTAATTTCAGCAAATGGTGGGTTACGTGATCACATAGGGATGCACGTGTTTCTCGGTGTGCATCATGTTTATCTGACACAGTCAGATTACTACAAGCATAGTTTGGTTTCTAAGTACGTTTTGCATATTCCATGATCAATAATAATAGGGTGAGGCGCAGTGCTTCAGTATACAATGTATATAAATATCTATGCTTCTTTGGAAACTTTTCAGTAATCCACATGAACAACATCAACATCACATTTTTTATATGTCGGGGTGGTTCAGGTCAGTTTATTTCAGCAACCACCGGTCCAAATTACAAAAAATAAAGAAACCAGTAGGTTTATTACTAATACTGGAGCACCAAAAGTTCTGTGGGGAGGTGGTAACATATCCGATTTTTAACATTCAGCATTCTATCACGCTTCGTCAGACCAAGAGGTGTGCCCCTCCGTGATATTGCTGGAAAGGTGCTAAAAGCAACGTAAAACAAAACTCACTCATTCACTAACTCCTACTTAGATACATGTATGTTTGTTGTAGAGAGGGAGGTATAGTCCCAAATGACGTCATCGAAAACTTGTCTGACCTCATTTCACAGAGGGCAATGACCGCGCACCCCCGTGGGAAAACGGATGACACATCATAGCATCACACCATGACATCACGCCATTATTTCTGACCAATCAGCATAGAGCAACTATCGAACTCACTCTGGTGTGACTCAGGCTGACTGAGGTCAATGACCTCGTACCCCGTTGGAAACGGATGACACATCCAGCGTGACATCATAGCATCACACCATGACATCATGCCATTATTTTGGACCAATCAGCTTAGAGCAACTATCGAACTCACTTGACCACTGACCACAAACTAGTTTCATCCGGTTTCAATTTTAACTATAAAAACCCCTCTGAGAATGAGTTGAGGTTATCACTTGCTACATATGTCTTTTTACAAAATGTTTATATTTTCCACACTCTCTAACCTTTCCTTTCGCGTGTAGAGAAAATCTGTTATCTCAAATGTCAAAGCAAGCACTCGTTACCACAGTATCAATTACCCAATTACCCACTTAACGTGACATCACCTCAGCTCTAAATCACTGGCCTAACAACAGTCATCTGCACACATATGTGTAAAAGAAATTATACGGGTTCAGTTCACGGGTTTTATAACACATTTGTTAAATGCGATATAGATCAGCGTTCATTGCCACATGAAAATGGTTTGAGTTTGTCTTGACCATCACCGAAACAACCCAACTAAATAGAATTTCAAATGTATTTCAAACTTACCGCTATGCCATCGTCACAGTCCATATTTGAATATCCAATCCATATTGTCATTCTATCCTGCCTTGTAATGCCAATATATGTTTGTGATTGTTTCAAATTCCATACTATTGCATGTGTGGGACTATGCTGTGGCGGGGGGCGGTGGAGGAGAGGGGTGAGGGGCGGGGGCACTGCTGTGGCAGGGGGAGGGCGTGTCAAGTTTCTGTCGACAGTTAGCCTGGAGATTTCTCGCGAGTGTAAACAACCTATGTTAATATGGTGGAATTAGCAGCCCATGAATTACTCCCTACTCTCAAACTAAATATTATGATTTTGTATTGACTGAATGCATCATGATAAGACAATGCTTGATGTATTTTAAAACCAAAAACATCCATAAATAAAATGCTACATGCTCGTTAGAATCAACACTAGCTAGGGCGTGTCAGCTTTGACTGTAGAAATGTGGGTTCTCGTCACGGAGATAGTACCTGCGCTTCCAACATATTTAGGAATGCAACTTTCATGGAATTCATCTAAAATTCTATCAGGAATGGGGTGTAATTGTATAGTGTTAGCATGAAAGAGTAATCATAAATGTATGCATGACAACACACTGGTGTATATTATTATTATATGGGTATCTATATAGCACTATAGTCCATCCCGCATGCATGCTCAAAGCGCTGGTAAATTTTTCCTTGGATGTCAATCACAGCCATATTACCATTCTCAACTCCCCGGGGAGCATCTTGCTGCCACTAGGCACACCAAGTTAATGTGGTTTTCCAATCCTAACGAGGTATACATGACAGACAGACAAAAAAAAACATATACTGATTTCATTTTTTTTATTAGCTCCGTTTCAAACGAGTAGAACTACGGGATAGGAGCGCTCCCAGAAGTCTACTTTACATCTGTTGTGAATCGTCTTATTGCCCGTCCTCATCCTCCTGTCCTTCACTCTCTTCATCAGATGTTATGTCTTCATCTTCAGTCAAGCCTTCCACCCAAGACTTATATTTGTACAGATTGGAAAACTTGGGGTATTCCCGGTGGACCCACTGAAGACCTTTCGGGACACCAGTTTCTTCTGTGTTTTTGAAAATCCTGCACGTCTTGAAACATGGGTCCACAGTCATCACAAGATGGCATTGTTGGGAGGTTTGACTCAGACTGAATTGTCCTAGCTTGGAGGTCTCCTTTTAAACTGAATGCATTGAGACAAAGTCGTAAATGGGGAGGTGTTTGGGGTTTTAGATCAACCAACAAGTAGCCATATGGTTTCTGGATAGCCCTTTGAAACGGCTCCATGAAATCGTGTGTGTTACCTGGATACATTTGCCTTGCCAAAGTCATAATGGGTTGTTGATCGATAGGGTTGTTGTACAGAAGCAGATGATGGCAGTTTCTTTGTTGTGTGGGATCCTTACTGAAATACAAATTCTGGTTCAAGGCTATCACTGAGAGATTACGATGATGACTTCCTTCCGTAAATGCATGGATCTTTGCTCGCTGTCGTCATTAAGTCATCGATTATAACCACATTCACCACATGGGGGTCCAGAAACGCATCCTTTTCCAGGTCAGAAGGAATGCCTTGATGAAATTCCACATAGGGATAAACATGGCTTTGAATGGTGTTATACAAGGGCTGCCATTGTTTGTAGAGCCAGATAATACGTTCAGGATAAGGTTTAATGTTCATCCTTTCTAGAATCTGTTTCACTAAGTAGGTTTTTCACATGGTGAATGGGTGTATTAGTCTAAATTCTTCCAAAGACTGAGTATTACTTTCTGTTGAATGTGGTTGTACTGGTTGCTGCTGCTGCTGCTGCTTTTGCATTTGTTGCTGCTGCTGCTGCTGCTGCTGCTTTTGTTGTTGTTGTTGCTGCTGCTGCTAGATATCTTCTCCTGAATGTTTTGTTCGAATATGACGGGACAAGTCATGAGCCCAAACATATTGTTTGTAGCATACGGGACAGGGATGCATAATGATGTTCACACATCGACAGTCCTACTATAAATGACTTATTTAGCCTTTTGTCTCTTGTTATTCCATTGTGTTTTCCCTAAAAATCTGTTTTCATTCGTCCATCTTTTGTTGACGTTGTAAAGGGATTGGGATATCCTTTAGCCTTCCCATTGTCTTTTCCTATTGTTCCAGTTGAATACGATTCTCACACAGAGGTTTCAGATGAAGTGTCACTATCACTTCCATCTAAATGAAGCTAAAACCGTTTCTGTCAATTATATAGGTCTTTAGTCCTAACAACCAATATGGATTTATTCTCAAATAGTCACAAATACACACAGTATTGTACAATGAACATCACAGTCTTACACATGTAAATCTATATGACTACCCCAGCGGACCACCTGTTTTTGAGGTACTCCTACCAGGGCCAAATACGGACAGTTTGGAGACCATTTTTCATGTTCGACCCAAGGATCATCCTCTACGTCCCAGTTCTTGAGAACAACACCACATTGAACACACTTGCAAACGTCTCCTCTGATTAAGTACACAAATCCTGCCCGGGCCATTTGACTAGGACTCTGTTTCATCTGCACAGGCCAAGACTGAAAGGAATTCAGCCGTTCTTGGAACCGTGTTTGAGGTTTGAGAGGGATACTGTCCATACATAGGTACCTACCTAGATCATCATGACCATGAGGCTACTCTGTCTTGTCTGTCTCTAGTCCCAGCAATGTCATGGCTTGTATCTCTCCGCATTCCTCCAAAGTTTTACAGAAGAGGGTGTAAGCTTGGGGTCCTCGCCAGGGAAGGGTATCTAATAAAGCTCTGACCCGGTCAAAGGAGGTTTGTGGTTTTTCGATAATCTCTGCCTTCATGAAGATGGTAAGGACTTCAAACTGTACCAGTTTGTCGACCACCTCTTCTATACGCTGTATAGCTTTCACTAGTCCAGAGCGATTCTTCCTCAGGATATCACGGTGAACGGCTTCCATTTTCTATCTTCGAGGTAAACGGCTACCAGAACCAGTAGAGTCAGGAGCATAGACCCTTTTTTTTCACAGAGAGCAGACGTTCTCTCTGGCGACTGAATGACATGGAGATTGTTCGGGAGTCTTATATTGACCACACGAGTCATACCTCTGGGAAAAGTTGTTTATCCCAAGGCCATCTCAGTACAAGGTCATTGCCCCCTGTGAAATGAGGTCAGCCAGGTGTTCGATGACGTCATTTGGGACTATACACCCCACACCCCACCCCTCTACAACATATGTTCCAAGGCAATTCAAAACAGCTGTTTTAGAGACATGAATAATAATGCCATTTTGCGCGATGAATTAATTTTACAGAAATATTGAGGCAATGTTACACATCTTAAGTTATCATAAAATGGACATTCAAACATAAAATGATATTCATTTTCTGGTCTTGGAACAATACACGCAGAATACAATCTTTCCAAAGCTGGTATGTTCTGCTTTCTACCTTCTCCAATCATTAATTCATGATTACTACATCTAACGTTACACAAAGCTATTTTGTATGCTTTCACCTTTATGTGTGACAAATACGCAATTCAGAAGAAGGATACAACTGAATAGTACGATAAAAATTTAATTTGGAATATCTTTGTAAATCATCGCCGCGACCATCTGGCCCCGTTTTCTCAAAACAAACTTAAGTCTGAGTTTTGACTTAAGTCAGAGTTTTTACTCAAATTTGAGAAAACGCATGAAAATGCATTTCCCAGAATAAACTGAAATCAATATTAAACTCAAACTTAGCAGACAATTTGAGTTTGGTGGATAGATTACTTAGGTTGTTTGGGCTTTTTTTATTTAATAAATGCAGTTGAGTTAAAAATTCAGCTGTTTCAAATTGTCAAACTCAGTTTGAAATTTGAGTAAAAACTTAAGTTTGTTTCGAGAGAAATCGGGGTCTGATGTGGTGTTAAGCAATGCTCATTCACTCACTCACATTTTGAAATCTGTTATCCACATTTCACCATCGACATTTCTCTGTTTGAAAGCATTTATAAATTTAAGAATTGATTCAACACCTTGTTCTATCCAAACATATCTATAGCCACACTGGTATAGCAAAATTGTTAATGCCTTATGTCAGTGTAATGGTAATGGATCACCAATTATTGTTCTGCCACCTCGCTTCACCATCGTAGGATTTCAGGCATGGGACGCTAAGACATTTTACGGCAATGGTTGTTTACGAAATAGGATATTCAAATCAGCGCGAACATTTATTCAAAATCAGTGGCAGCGGAAATATCAAATTGAATATGTTATGACCAATATTGATTTTCATTGGGATACCTCTCAGTTATGCAACGTCGACACAAAGATTGCAAGACTGTCCTCCTTCTAAAATTGTCATGTATTTATTGTCACTGTCCGGGTGTGAACGGAAGTGGTGTATTGGCCGGGAAGACAACTATGTCTAATATCCCTTAACCTATTGTCAAATCTTTTCATGTCAATCCGTTACATATTTCTATACCTGATCGATAAACGTCTTGGTATCTTCATCATTGCATTTATTGTAATAGTGAAGTTGTATATCCATATAATTATCTCCGTTGCTCACAACTTGTGGCAGACATCTCCAAATTTGGCGCATCAATTGTGAAGCCAACATTTCGACAGAATACGTTCACCTGTTATCACTATTTCATAATGATTCATAAACACGATAACGATACAGTCCAAATCGTACAAGGTGAGGTGAAATGGGGTTTAACGACGTACTTAAGAATATTTCGCTCTTATGACGACGTGCATGCGTGTGTATGTGTGGCTGCTTGTACTAGCCCAGACTGAAGCTGGTTTCATTGTGCTAGCTCACTGTGACACCATGCCGCAGAAAAGCATGAATACCCCACACATTATACTGATTCGAGCCGACCATTCCTTGTTTTTACCTATTAATGTCTTTTAACGTCTTTTGGTATGACGCGGCCGGGGATCGAACCCGTAACCTTCCGTTCTAAGGGCGGACACCCTAACCACTACACCACGGAGGCGGTCCTAAGTCGTACAATGGATTACATTTTGAACGAAAATAGCCATATATAGTTGTTTTAAACAAACGCTGTTTGGAGGACAACAATGAAAACAGAATTCTTCATCTTGCTGACATTGGGATGTTATTTTGGTGAGAACAAGAATGAACTTTCAGTCGGGAGAGATACACATTAATTACACAATTAATCAACCAAAGACAAGCCGCATTGAAATACATGATTATTGAAGCTGACTTTAACCTCTTGGAAGATTTAGCCATCTTATGTTCGTGAGATTTAAAGTTCAAGTCAGCCGAATTAATTAATTCGTAATCAACAGAACAAAGTAGGTTAAAACATTACCTTCGGCCACGATGACAGTGAAAAGATTGGGTAGTTCTTTGTGCGTGGTTTCAGGATATTTGCACAATGGCAAACACCATCGTCAACGAAATAGAAGAACTGCTTCAGGGAGCATCTCACAGCACACCTCATGACATCACTGCCCGACAATCTGAACGCCTTTGTATCCGACTTTTCCCCATTTAGTGCAAATTTTGCAAATATTGGTAAACACTCCTCTAAGCAGCAAACTGTGGGCAAAACGAGGACCCCAATATATAGTGTCACAAGCATAGTCGCTCACGTTGAGCTCCCAGAATGCGGTACGCCTGATGATAAATGTATTTGTATGAAGAAGAGAGTGAAGGGACCAGTTCAAAAGTTTTATGTAGGATAAATGCTTCAGACATTTAGCTTGGATGCATTCCATTATCCATCCGCCCATGAAGACAATATATTCTAAAGTTGTTTAATTTCTTGAAGTATTCACACTGTCACGATGGCTACGACGGCAAAACCCGATTTTGAAGAAAGAGTAAAAATGATTTGATGACAAATCCACAGAGCACTTGTATAGCGAAAACTGTTGCGTGACAGAGTTAACAGCATTGTCCCACACATCGCTAAATACAAAACTGATATCAGGTAACTTGACGGAATATCGGCAGAAGAACATTATTATTCCCCTTGGGGTTTCAGAGAATAAAGAGTCATAGACAGTCAGTAGTTCATGTAACCAATGTCAATAGTCGTTTCCCTGTAAAATGCCGGCCTACCAATTCTCCACATCATTTGGTAGCCCCATTAAAATATGCAGTTATGAATGCATGAAGATCTTGAAAGACACACGCACGCATGCACCACGCACGCACCTCAACTTTATCCGACAACGAACTTTTGAACGGGTCCCTTATACGTTTTAGTCAACCACTGAATTTATAATGGTGTCAATTCTTGATAATTTCATAATGGTATGAAGTACGTGTGCTTTTTCGACGGTGACATTTCATGGATATATTTACTAATCTCGAGATTGAGTAGTTTGGTACACTTTCAGAAACTCTTTAAAAATATAGGTTGTGTCAAATAACACATAGATTTATGTCATACACGACTAGCGAAGACAGAATCTTAGAGTTTGAATTTAGCTACAAATATCATGATGAGTGATGAGGTGAACATGTAACACATGTTATATTTGGGATTACACTTTCTTGGTAACGTACAGATTCTAGTACTTTTGTTGGGTTGAGTCCCATCCGGGATTCGAACCCACACCCTCAGAGCCAGGCACCTAATCGCCAGCACAAAGAAAGTGTAATCCCAAATATGACATATGTTACATTTGACCACTTTCTAAAACGGCATTCTGTATTTCGATGAGGTGAACAGACTGAATGGGTGGTATTGATCCGGGACATTGCTTGTTACAGTACATTTCTGGGGGGTTGTCTGTTGTTAAAACGCCACGCAGCTGTATGGCGGTGGTCTGCATATTTTCAACTCTGGACTTGACAAAACAGTGACTGACAGTTAGATAGTAATAGATACAATAACAGCACGGGGTATAACATTATTTACAAATAAAAACATAGGATCTACTCATATCATTTACAATTTAAAACAAACTTTATCAACAATCAATTAGTTAAGCACCTTCATTCACATAGTTATAGTTTATGGTACAGATCAATTTCTTTCCAGTAATGTGCTATGAGATATCAGCTCACAACAGACCCGTCACGTTCACTGCTTGATAATTGAAATGTCCACACAGTCAAGCATAAATTTATGCTTGGTCGGCGAACCTTTCATCAGAAGGAATACACTTAAAAGTGTTGTTTGTTGTTGAACGCCGCACTCAGCAATATTACAGCTATATGGCGGCGGTCTGTAAATAATCGAATCTGGACCAGACAATGCAGTGATCAACATCATGAGCATTGATCTACGCAGTAGCGATACGCTGACATGTGTCAACCAAGTCAGCAAGTCTCTTAAGACATCTGAGTTATTCAAAACTTTCTCTAACCTTGATCACAACGAAGACTTGAATGATCAGTATATTGCTTTTTTTCATTTCTTGTGGTGGGTGAAGAGGGTGTTGGAATTGTCTTTAAGCACATTCACTTGGACGTGACAGGTGCTTGTTTTGTGAAATTATGTATTGCAAAAGATAGCATTGTATATCATGTAATTGCTGTGTATCTGATAAATGTATTTTTTGTTATTATGTAAGAACCATAATTGTAAAGTATTGTTTTTTTCTAAACTCGACATAAAGCACGCCGTGGCAGTTAAAGGAATTTCCAAAGACATGTTAGATAATACAAAGGATCAATTAAAAATGGGCAAAATAGTAAAATGTCTTTGATGTAATCAAAAGAATAGATAAATGCTCTCATTCCCCTACAATAATTTGTTGTACGATTTCTCTATTTTATTGGGAAAATGTACAGTTTCAAAATCGGAGTTTGGATATGACTGATTGTTATCAGGATCACGTTGCCCCTCTTTCTTACACAGTGAATACACACATACAAGAGATGTAGATTGCTGAATTTCGGTCCTTTAATGTGTCTACCTCTAATTTGTTGATGCTTATACTCAGATTGTCCATCACTAGATTGTCTGGTCCAGACTCCATTATTACCAGACCGATTCATTATATCTGGAATACTGACGAGTGCGACATTACACAACGTAAATACATTTTTTTTTTAATTCTGGGCTAAGTTTCATATAGTTTCATTTAGTTTCATGTAAGTTTGCTCCTTTTTTACATTGACGCTACTATGTAAAATTGTCAAAAATCAAATCTGGACCAGGGAGTGATGTTATGAGCATCGTCACAAGCCAGACTTGCGGATCAAGGCGATCACTCAAGAGGAGTCCGGGATACATGTTACAACAAGGGCGAATGTGTAGGTATGGTTTTATACACCGCCTTGTGTAATATTCCAGCAAAATCACGACGGGAGACCTCTAGAAAGGGATTCACACATGGGGAAATCGAACCCTGGTCTTCAGCTGGACGAGAGAACACTTAAACCACTTGGCTACCCCACTGCCCGTCTTTTCAAACCAGTTTCATATTTGTAGCCTCCACCCCACATAGTAAGATATGATATGCTGAGTAATGTTATGGACTTCCAGTGCCGCTGACAAAGAAATATGTGCGTCAGAAGTTGTTTAAGTATCTCAGAAACATTAACGAGGCAAGAACTATCGTCAGTCGGATCAAGGTATGCCTATTCCTCTCAATTAACACAGGGGTGTTGAATATTGAATGTTAACTATTTAGTTTATATCATGGATTAGAACCCTTGATAGTACGTTTTTTCAGTTGTTCTGAGAATTTCATTACTATTGATGAAAAAACTGGAATTCCATCATTAATGTGTAACATAAGTCTAATCACACTTTCACTAGCAGGAGAGTGAGTTCAAAATTTAATAGCATCAGCTTTACTTACAGTTCAGTCATACAGCGAAAAGCCTAAGCACACCCGTATACACACATGAATTATAAATACAAAGTGATTAATTTCAGATGATATGTTACCCTTTCCACGTCCATTAAAAAACATATTTTATGCAGTGTCGATTCCGACTATGAGCATGTGTTTGTCTGTATGTTTAACTCTGCACTCAGCAATATTACAGCTGTATGGCGGCGATCTGTAAATATTCAAGTCCGGGCCATCATCCAGTGATTGACGCAATCAAATACGAACACGGAACGGGGTATGAAAGTAATATTTACAATTTAAAACATAGGTTCTACTCATATTGTTTACAATTTAGAACAACATATAGAAACAATCAATTACTTCAATACCAACACAAATATTATTAATATTTTGTGGTACAGACCATTCTTTCCAGTAATTGTGTTGTGAGATGCCAGCTCACGTTGTAAAACAGATCTTTCAGGATTACTGCAGATAATGTGAATGTCTTGCAAATATAATGTGCTTAACGGTGAACATTGATCACCACAAGGGATACACTTAAGAGCCTCATCCTTACTGATATCAGCAGATATTCGCGAGTAAACCAACCGTGGAAATTCCAAATCTTGATTGCTGTGGCAAACTCATGAAGTTTATTTATTCCTACATGGGTGTCCCAGTTCGTTTGCATTTCATCACTGAGATAACACCTAATTATAGGCTTATAGATCACTGTAAGCAATAAGACGAGATGTCACAGATTTGTTAAGTACTGCTTTAGCATCAGCATTTGCCAGTGCATTTTCCAACAGAAAACGATGTCGATGTCGTTTTGGCCAAAAGCATGATCACTTTATATTTCAATACTTTCAATTAAACGTGGATGAATATATGACGCGAAACATATAACTGTGTGGATAACAACTTCTTGTTAATCGCATAGAACGACACACTCGCTCACTCACTCGCTTGATAACGGTGTATGAATCTATATCGAAACGTCGCTCTATGCAATAAACAAGAAATTGTCATCTATAAAGTTGTATGTTTCATGTGTGACTCACCAACTTCCAGAATCTCGATCAAACAATTTGAATATATGCTATCCCAAAAAAGAAACGCATAAGCCAGAAATCTGTTGCGAAAATGTTGTATTTTCAAACATGTATAACTCGTCCACAAATAGACTTTAGTACATGAAGTTCTACATCAGTTTAGAAGAAGGTAATGTCTATACAACCAAGTGGATAAATTTAGATAACGGAGACGTTGAGCGCAATGGTGACGACGTAACACGGTCCCGACGTCGGGTCTCCTGGCTCTCAGACCAATCTCTTTCAACCTGTTCCGTACAGTTTGACCGGATACCCTCCGAAGTCCAGGCACCCTGGCTGCTGTGCTCTCACCCGTGGCAGTACGATCATGCAAATGTAGTACCCGGATGTACCGATCTTGGGCTGCAGTGGTGACTCGAGGTCTGCCTGTACGGGGACGGTCATTTGTTATACCGGTTTGGTTGTAACGAGCTGCAAGCCGTGATATCGTGCTCAGCCTAACATTCAGACGCCTGGCAACAGAAGATTGGTAATCTCCAGCGTGCATTGTTTCAATGGCGATGTTCCAGGTCGCAGAGTCAAGACCTGGCGTAGTGATTTGACCTTGAAACTCCTTCAAAACGAATGCCGATTTCCGAAAGTAATCTGGATTTTTATAGCCAGATAGTGCATGCTCTTTGCTGCACAATTTCAACTGGACGGTGATTTCTGTTGCGTTGTGGCGATGCCTTTTGAATCCTTGTAAGAAATCTCATCAAAATCAATATTTTCAGGTAAAGTCGATTTTTTACTTGTGAAATTGTGAAAAATCATGTTATCAATACTTTTGTTACATATTTTGACGATTGTTTGAACACAATAGGTAATTATTAGATGTTTTGAAATATAAATCGTCCATGCGTTTCTTTTTTTGTGTGGATAGTATATGAATTCTCGAAAATATTCTGGACATAACATAAACTGTTTATATTCAGACTGCTTATTTATATACTTTATAAGGCATTTGCTTAAGCATTAAAAATGGAACCGGGGTGGTGGGGTAGCCTAGTGGTTAAAGCGTTCGCTCGTCACGACGAAGACCCGGGTTCGATTCCCCATGGGTACAATGTGTGAAGCCCATTTCTGGTGCCCCCGCCGTGATCTTGCTGGAATATTGCTAAAAGCGGCGTAAAACTCACTCACTCACTTAAAATGAAACTGTATATGATTTGGTAATCGTGAAGATATTGTCCAGGATCCAATGGTAGCGGTAGTGACACTAGTAACTGTGCCAATATCAGTGCATCCATCTGTAAACACAGACTTAAATAATTTCTAAATACTCCTCAAATATGTCATAATATTCTTGTTGGAAAATAGGTTGGTTGTTTAGATTTCTTTACAAAAGTTAATATTAGGTCTACCTCCGGGTTTGCTAGCTGCCAAATTAGGCTCTTTTGTGTTTTTCGAGTGCGTTTCGAAACTGTCTGGCAATGAATTGGTCTTCAGCAACCAATGCTTGTCATGAGGGGACTAGAGGGATTTGGTGGTCAGGTTCCTGACTTGGTTGACACATCGTATCCGAGTTGCGTAGATCGATACTCAAGCTGTCAAGCTGTTGAACACTGGATTGTCTGATCCAGACTCGGCGTTAAACAACAAACAAACAACTACTAACTGCATTGGTGGAAAAGAGAAAAGGGGCTATATTTTCCCAATTAAATTTAACCCCAGATGTATAAAATGTGCATGCGGTGAAATAGTTGATGATAATTGTAGTGTCTAAACTGTACTGTCAAACATCGTTTATCCGATGTTTTTTTCCGAATATTGTCAGGGTAGACGGAATTAATGACGCAGGTTGAAGGCGGCTGTCAATTGAATAAAACATATGTTTTGTTTGTTTGTTTCTTGTTTAACACATGATGCTGAGAACGCACAGCATCTCTACACAGCGAACTCAGGTACAGATACAGTGGGCATATACCGACAAGGATCAATTGCCATAAGAGTACTCCATTAGAAAGCCACCACAATCTTAAAACCTTATCGTCTTCCATACTCTAATTTCATGGAATTTTTGAAAAACAAGCAATTTTAGCTGAAACAAAATCAACATTAATTATTTACTTCTTAAAACAGAAAGAAATATAGAACCGGTTTCAGCTGGATGTATATATGAAGGCACGAAAAGAACCTAAAAATATTCTATACTTTTTATATTGCTTATTGACATACGTTAGAGTTATCAGGATCGGGTGGTCAGACTCGTTGACCTAGCTGCGTAGATCTAGATTGCTCTAAGTGTATTCCACTAGAAAGCAACCACAATCTTAAAACCTTATCGTCCGTCTCCCACACAATAATTTTATGGAATTTAAAAAACAAAAACAAGCCCATTTACCTGACAAAATCAGCATTAATTATTTACTTCTTCAAACTGAAAGAAAAGTAGAACCGGTTTTCACGTTAATCAGGTTGTATTGCTTATCTGCTGTTCAGACAATCGTACAATCGTACACGTCAGAGAATAAGGATCCACTGCTCACTGGGCCATTGTTGATCTCTCGTGATTGGTATCTGATGTAAAGGAAACAAGCTATATTGAATTGCTTTAATCCACTGTGTTTCATGAAAAATGTACTATATGTTTTTTTTATTATTTACTATATGTAATGTATTTCAAAGGGAGTGTTAAGGAAGTCTGCTGGAAGAAGAGTTCGCTCGTCACGCTTAGGACCCTTGTTCGATTAATCACATGAAAATGTTTTAAGAACATTTCTGTTATTATGAGCCATGGCATTGCTGGAATATTGCAAAAAAGATACTATCTGCTTCTAAGGAACTATTGCGATGTCAATAGACTACTGCATGCTACTATTGCGATGTTGATAGACTATTGCATGCTACTATTACTATGTCGATTGACTATTGCAAGTTACTATTGCAATGTCGATAGACTATTGCATGCTACTATTGTGATGTTGATAGACTATTGCACTCTACTATTGTGATGTTGATAGACTATTGCACGCTACTATTGTGATGTTGATAGACTATTGCATGCTACTATTGTGATGTTGATAGACTATTGCATGCTACTATTGTGATGTTGATAGACTATTGCATGCTACTATTGTGATGTTGATAGACTATTGCATGCTACTATTGTGATGTCAATAGACTATTGCATGCTAGTATTGTGATGTTGATAGACTATTGCATGCTGCATGACTATTGCACGCTACTATTGTGATGTCTATTGCACTATTGCATGCTATTGCATGCTATTGTGATGTCAATAGACTATTGCATGCTACTATTGTGATGTCAATAGACTATTGCATGCTACTATTGTGATGTCAATAGACTATTGCATGCTACTATTGTGATGTTGATAGACTATTGCATGCTACTATTGCGATGTCAATAGACTATTGCATGCTACTATTGTGATGTTGATAGACTATTGCACGCTGCTATTGCGATGTCAATAGACTATTGCATGCTACTATTGCTTTGATGTCAATGACTATTGCATGCTACTATTGTGATGTCGATAGACTATTGCATGCTACTATTGTGATGTAGATAGACTATTGCATGCTACTATTGCGATGTCGATAGACCATTGCATGCTACTATTGTGATGTCAATAGACTATTGCATGCTACTATTGTGATGTCGATAGACTATTGCATGCTACTATTGTGATGTCGATAGACTATTGCATGCTACTATTGTGATGTCGATAGACTATTGCATGCTACTATTGTGATGTTGATAGACTATTGCATGCTACTATTGTGATGTTATAGACTATTGCATGCTACTATTGTGATGTCAATAGACTATTGCATGCTAATTGTGATGTTGATAGACTATTGCATGCTACTATTGTGATGTTGATAGACTATTGCATGCTACTATTGTGATGTCAATAGACTATTGCATGCTACTATTGTGATGTTGATAGACTATTGCACTCTACTATTGTGATGTTGAAAGACTATTGCACGCTGCTATTGCGATGTCGACAGATGCTACTATTGTGATGTCAATAGACTAATGCATGCTACTATTGTGATGTTAATAGACTATTGCAAGCTGCTATTGCGATGTCAATAGACTATTGCATGCTACTATTGTGATGTTAATAGACTATTGCATGCTACTATTGTGATGACAATAGACTATTGCACTCTACTATTGTGATGTTGATAGACTATTGCATGCTACTATTGCGATGTCAATAGACTAGTGCATGCTAGTATTGTGATGTTGATAGACTATTGCAAGCCACCATTGCTATGTCGATAGACTATTGCATGCTACTATTGTGATTTTGATAGACTATTGATTTTTGATAGACTATTGCATGCTACTATTGTGATGTCAATAGACTATTGCATGCTACTATTGTGATGTCAATAGACTATTGCACGCTACTATTGTGATGTCAATAGACTATTGCATGCTACTATTGTGATGTCAATAGACTAGTGCATGCTACTATTGTGATGTCAATAGACTATTGCATGCTACTATGGCGATGTCAATAGACTATTGCACTCTACTATTGTGATGTCGATAGACTATTGCACGCTGCTATGGCGATGTCAATAGACTATTGCATGCTACTATTGCTTTGTCGAATGACTATTGCAAGCTACCATTGCTATGTCGATAGACTATTGCATGCTACTATTGTGATGTCAATAGACTATTGCATGCTACTATGGCGATGTTGATAGACTATTGCATGCTACTATTGCGATGTCGATAGACTATTGCGATAACTATTGCGATAGTTCAGACAAAATTTAAACTTCGGATAAATTACCATTTTCTACCAACTGCTTCTACATTAAACTATTTAACCATAAAATGTGTTCAGTTGTTTATTCCTTTCAGTCAGTACTTTTCAGGTCAGTACTTCTCAAGTTGCCATGATGACTTCTTGAAGAACATGATTTAGTATCAAACAGTTCCGCAACAAGCAAACAAATGCACACAGGATTTAATAATATTTATTACAAAAATGTGGTTTGCAGACACTTTGATCGCCACAACTCATATGCAAAATAACATACCAATTAAATAAAAAATACTGGCTCTGTGGCTCTGTAACATATTTAACAAATGGTCGCCTTTCAGTTTCCATAGAAAACACTTACTGTGTGTAAAGGTTGAAAATTAAACAGTTCAAAGGTAGACAATTTTAAGTTTAAACAACATGAAGATGAAAAAATATATCCAGTGCACTGAACATTTCCAATTCTTCTTTAGAAACAAGAGTCTGTCCACGTGTACAGATTTAAGAGCAGTACTGCTGTAATGATGTCTCCAGCTGTGGAAAACACAAGTGAGACTTTCCCATTCTTGCTCGTCTGGAGAATAAATATACTCATGCCAATAATGGTTGTCACCCCTTCAATTTTTTAATTGGAGAGGGGTGAAGTGAGGTGTGTGTAGGGTGGGGTGGGGGGGTGACAACCATTATTGGCATGAGTATATTTCTTCTCCAGACGTGCAAGAATGGGAAAATCTCACTGGTGTTGTTCCACCACAACAATGGGTTGGCTGATAATGAGGTAGTTGCTGTCTTTTTGTATTTGGCAACTTTTTCTTCAACTCTATCCAAGGTTGATTTACGAAAATCACATTTGAAGACATGTATGTATACATTCCCAAACAGATTTGACATAGCATTGGTACTACAGTCATCCATGGACTCTGGAGATTCTCCAGAAGATTCTTCAAGTTTGATTTTTCTCCTCAAAATATACAGGGATCTCGTTATCATCATCAACGAGAGATGGCAATGTTGGCTGAGGCTCGACCGGTTCTGCTTTCACTACAGGTTTGTCCTCAGTCTGTTTGATAGCTTCAAGGGTCATGGACTTGAAAGATGAGAGTTTCTCATCAACCTGAGGGAATGGGGCAGTCTCGAACCCTTGGATCACGAAGAGTTGCTGTGATGAGGACTTTTTGTATCTGCATATCGCCGCTCCAAATCCACGGACACAACTTCCTTGACCTGTTTGACGAAAACATTGTCTTCTTCTCGAATGGTCACTGTGTTGTTCAATAGATGCATCTGAAGCGGGAGTATGATGGCGAGTGTTGGGGTTTTCTCTTCACAAAGTGAAACTGTTGCTGTCTTCAACAGTGTCGGGATAGACATTACATCTTCTGCATTTGTAATGTCCTTTTCACAAAGGGCTGTTTGGATTATTTTTCCTCTCAACTATTTGCTAGTGGTAGCTGAAATGATCGAAATGCCTCTTGCTTGTTCTGACGACGAAAGTATCGTAGTGTTGTCATTTAGCAGGGCTGTTTGTCTCTTAGGCCTCCGACGCAGATGATCAGTCAAATTAGTTGTATTTCTACCATACTTCAATATAAGCTTCTTGCCCACTTGATCTGTTTGTATTGTTTCCTGCTACCTGCTTGAGCTGCTAGTTTGGTAAGGAGGGTAACTCTAGATCCCCCCTTATATCACCACAAAATGCTGTCGCTTACACAAATGGAGATTAATCCCTATCGGAAGTAGGACTGTTGGACAAAACATGATTCCAAGTTACCGTTATTTATAAAACAAATATAGCGATAGTATCGATAGTTGATGTATCGATAGTTGATGCAACTATCGATGGCTTGGATCGTCATTTCATACACCTATCGATAAAGTACTATCGGGGCGCTCACAATCGCGATCAATCGATAGTTCGATGCATCGTTACACCCTTACCGCATTCATTTTTCTCAAATAAAATCACATATAAATATTGGATGGCAACTGTCCTTACTTTTGCAGTAAACATAACTGGGTGGCAATTGTCCTGGGTGGCAATTGTCTTAGGTGGTAATTGTCCGGGTGGCAATTGTCCTGCTCCCAATCAATACTTAGCTTGAAACGTCAACCAGTTATATTGATTGCATATCAAATTTAATGGTATTTGTGGGGTACTTTTCTTCCGCAATAAATCAATTACAAACCTCATTGTATCTGAACGATAGTTTGAATCTTTATTGCCTATGTATTAGATTAAGATAGCAGTTTCAGACATTATAACTTTTGTAGTATACTTCAGTGTTCCTACATCACATCAGTTCAGTAGTTGGTGTCACTATGTATAAACATAATAACTTTCATACTGATTCTACTCATAAGTTATATATGAAACATTGTTTTCCCTCCATATAGGACCTAATTAACTCCGTTAACTTCTCTCAGAAAACACCTCTAAAATACTATTCACCTGAACTCACTGTTAACAATTTTCTGTGAATTTATACTGAATCCAATTTTGTATTTATGATAAAAATGAAAAACAAAACCCACTTACCCTTGTCGCTTTATTGCTAGAATGATGTTGATGCAGCATAAAATTCCAAGTGTTTCACGTTTCACACAAAGGAGTGATGCATCAGTATGGGTTACCGATGACAGTGCATGAAGTGCATAACAGTGGCAGGGACATATATGATCATTTGTTTTCTTTGATCAAAATTGCTACTCCACGCTGAGTATGGGAAAGTGAGTGAGTGAGTTTTACGCAGCCCTCAACAATATTCTAGCTATATGGCGTCCGTCTGTAAATAACCGAGTCTGGACCAGACAATCCAGTGATCAACAGCATGAGCATCGATCTACGCAGTTGGGATACGATGACATGTGTCAACCAAGTCAGCGAGCCTGACCACCTGATCCCTTTGGACGCTTTCTATGTTGGCTTGCTTCTTTAGTTATTGTGGATATGATGGTTGGTTGTATCCACGTATGGTATGCTGATTATGAACGGTGCTGATTGCTTGTATGGCCTAGGGTTGTGGAACACCGTTACATATATACTATCCAAAAAAAGAAACGCATAGACGTTTTGTATTTTTTTTAAATGTATTAATTACCTATTGTGTTCAGACAATCGTCAAAATATGTAACAAACGTATTGATAACATGATTTTACACAATTGCACAAGTAGAAAATCGACTTTACCTGAAAATGTTGATTTTTTTATGAGATTTTTTACAAGGATTAAAAATGCACCGCCACAACGTAACAGCAAACACCTTCCAGTTGAATTTGTGCAGCAAAGAGCATGCACTGGCTGACTATAAAAATCCAGATTACTTTCGGAAATTGGCATTTGTTTTGAAGGAGTTTCAAGGTCAAATCACTACGCCACGTCTTGACGCTGCGACACGGAACATCGCCATTGAAAAAATCCACGCTGGAGATTATCAATCTTCTGTTGCCAGGCGTCTGAATATTAGGCTGAGCACGATATCACGACTTGCATCTCCTTAAAACTAAACAGGTATAACAAATGACCCTCTTCATACAGGCAGACCTAGAGTCACCACTGCATCCCAAGATCGGTACATCCGGGTACTCAGTTTGCGTGATCGTACTGCCACGGGTGAGAGCACATCGGCCAGGGTGCCTGGGCTTAGGAGGATATCCGATCAAACTGTACCGGAACAGAGGGTTAACAAACTGTGCGTTTATTGCTCAATGCAAATATGAAACTGTGTATTTATTTTGTTTGGTTGGATTTGTTGTGCCCAGTGTGTACATTTTGTTGTTTGGATTTGATGAAGTGCTTCCCTTATTGCTGAGGCCTTGCCTCCGATGCTTTGCAATAGATAGAATAGAATTGTGGGAGTAGACGGTCGCAGATACAGTTATTTTACGTGCGCGCCAGGAGTTGGTAACGAAAGATGAAATCCTTCCAGACGGGCAATAGTCGCTATTCGGCTTGGCCCTGAATAACAGTTGGTCACGAATGATGTTGTAGCATACGGCTTTTATAGATCACAATTATTGTTTTATGAGTTGTCTCATACCTTAAATGTAGACCTTTTTGTTGTTGTTGTTGTTGTTGTTGTTGTTTAACGCTCCACCCAGCAAAATTATTGCTATGTAACAACGTTCTGTGAATAATCGACCGTCTCCGTGGTGTAGTGGTTAGAGCGTCCGCCCGGAGAGCGGAAGGTTGCGGGTTCGATCCCCGACCGCGTCATACCATAAGACGTTAAAATATGGTACTTGTTGGTCCCTGTCTGGCGCTCGGCATTAATGGTTCAACAAGGACTGGTCGGCTCGGAGTCAGTATAATGTGTCTGAGTGGGGTATTCATGCTGAAACTGCGGCATGATATCTCAGTGGGCTAGCACTATAAAACCAGCTTAAGTCAGGGCTAGTACAAGCAGCCGCACATACACATACACACGCATGCACGTCGTCATATGAGCGAAATATTCTCAAGCACGACGTTAAACCCAATTTCACCTCACCTCACCTGTGAATAATCGCGTCAATCTAGTGATTTACATCATGATCATCGCTTAACTGAACTATGATATGCATTGCCCAAGTCAGTGAGTGAGTTTAATTTTACTCCGCACTCAGCAATATTCTAGCTATATGGCAGTGGTCTGTAAATAATTGAGCATAAACAGCATGAGCATCGATCTACGCAGTTGGGATACGATGTCATGTGTCAGCCAAGTCAGCGATCCTGACCACCCGATCCCGTTAGTCGCCTCTTACGACAAGCATGGGTTACTGAGGATCAATTCTAACCCGGATCTTCACGGGTCCTTGCTCAAGTTAGTGCCAAATAGCTTGCATATTGCCGAGTGCAGTGTGAAACAACAGTCACTTGCACAAAAGACTTTAAACGTTCGTATTGAAGTCGGTATATATGCTGTGAGTGGTGTAGCTATGTTAATCATATTGTGGTATCTTAATGGGATAAACGTCTTCATCCGCTGCACACGAGCGTCAGTCTATGCTATAAGCATAAGCGTGGTAGGCTGAAGACAATTCACTCCCGGATCTACACGGATCCTTTCCAAATGGGGGCGGTGGGGTAGCCTCGTGGTCAAAGCGTTCGCTCGTCACGCCAAAGACCAATTCGATTCCACACATGGGTACATGAGTACTCTTCTGGAAGCTTGCCGACTCCCAAGAAGACATCTTGTAAACAGACTTGCATTATACTACTAAGAAGACGTTCAGAAGACATACGTGGACTTTTAATTCCATCACAGGCAGGACGACTGCCAAGAAGATATCCCACAGGCATATCTGGACCAAGTACAATTCTAAAGGCTTGCCTACTGCCAAGAAGACATCTCGTAAACAGAGTGACATTTTACTACTAAGAATACGTTCAGAAGACAGAAATGGACTTTAAATTCCCTCACAGGCAGGACGACTGCCAAGAAGATATCCTAGAGGCACATCTGCATCAAGCACTCTTCTGCTGGCTTGCTAACTGCCGGGAAGATTTCCCATTTGCAAATCTGGACCAAATACTCTTTTGGAGGCTTGCCGACTGCCAAGAAGACATCTCATCAAAAGGGCGACATTGTACTACTAAAAGGACGTTCAGAAGATACAAGTGGATGTTGAATTCCCTCAGACGAAGGACGACTGCCAAGATGATATCCAATAGACATAACCAGAAAAAGTACTCTTCTGGAGACTTGCCGACTGCAATGAAGACATCTCGTAAACAGAGTGGCGTTTTACTACTAAGACGACGTTCAGAAGACAGCATTGGTCTTTGAATTCCATCACAGACAGGGTGACAGCAAAGAATATATCCCATAGGCACATCCGGACCAGGTACACTTCTGGAGACTTGCCGGCTGCCAAGAAGACATCTTGTAAACAGACTTGCATTATACTACTAAGAAGACGTTCAGAAGACATAAGTGGACTTTTAATTCCATCACAGGCAAGACTACTGCCAAGAAGATATCCCAGAGGATATCAACATCTGGATCAAGCACTCTTATGGAGGCTTGCCGACTGCCAAGAAGACGTTCAGAAGTCTGAAATGGACATTGAATTCTATCACAAAGCAGGACATTTTATCCGAGAGGCACATCTGGAGTACTCTTCTTGGGACTTGCCGTTCGAAAACAGTGAAGACTAAGAGGACGTTCAGAACACAGAAGCAGACTTTGAATTCCCTCAGAGGCTGGACGTCAGCCAAGAAGATATCCCATAGGCACATCAGGAACACGTACTCTTCTGGAGACTTGCCGACTGCAATGAAGACATATTGTAAACATACTTGCATTATACTACTAAGAAGATGTTCAGAAGACAGAAGTGGACCTTGACTTCCCTTAGATACGGGAAGACTGCGAAGAAGATGTCCCATAGGCATATCTTGACCAAGTACTCTTCTGGAGACTTCCCGACAGCCAAGAAGACATCTTCTGAATACACTTGCATTATACTACAAAGAAGATGATCAGAAGACAGAAGTGGACCTTGAATACCCTTAGAGGCAGCACGACTGCCAAGAATATATCCCATATGCACATCTGGACATAGTACTCTTCTGGAGACTTGCCGACTGCCAAGAAGACATCTCGTAAACAGATTGGCATTTTAGTAATAAGAAGACGTTCAGAAGAATAAAATGGACTTTGAATTCCCTTAGAGGCAGGACGACTGCCAAGAATATATCCCAGAGTCACATCTGGACCAAGTACTCTTCTGGAGACTTTGACTGCCAAGGAGACATCTCGAAAACAGAGTAGTATTTTACTAAGAGGACGTTACTAAGAAGACAGAAGTGGGCCTAAAATTCCCTCAGAGGCAGGACGACTGCCAAGAAGATTTCCAGTTTGCAGATCTGGACCAAGTACTCTTCTGGAGACTTGCCGAGTGCCAAGAAGACATCTCGTAAACAGAGTGACATTGTACTAACAAGAGGACGTTCTGAAGACAGAAGTGAAATTGCTGAGAGGCAGGAAAACTGCGAAGAAGATACCCCATAGGCACATCTTGATCAAGTCAACTGCCAAGAAGATTTCCTATGGTTACATTTCGATAAAGTACTCTTATGGATTCTTCCCGACTGCCCTAAATATATCCCATAGGCACATGCGGCCAAAGAACTCTTCTGCGTGCTTGCCGACTGCCAAGAAGTCATCTCGTAAACATAGTGGCATTTCACTTCCAAAAAGGACGTTCAGAACACAGAAGTGGACCTTGAAATCCCTGAGAGGCAGTACAACTGACAAGAAGATATCCCACAGGCAGCTCTGGACCAAGTACTATTCTAAAAGCTTGCCTACTGCCAAGAAGACATCTCGTAAACAGAGTGACATTTTACTACTAAGAAGACGTTTAGCGGACAAAAGTGGACCTGGAAATACCTGCCAGGCAGGACGACAGCCAGGAAGATTTCACTTTTGCAGATGTAGACCAAATACTCTTCTTGAGACTTTTCGACTGCCAAGAAGATATCCTATAGGCACATCTGGACCAAGTACTCTTTTTGCCGAGTGCCAGGAAGATTTTCCATGTTAGATCTGGACCAAGTACTCTTCTGGAGGCTTGCCGACTGCCAAGAAGATATCTCGTTAACAGAGTGACATTTTACCACTAACAAGACGTCCAGAGGAAGCAAGATTACCTTGAATTCCATCACAGGTAGGACGACTGCCAAGGTGATATCTCAGAGCACATGTTGATCAAATACTCTTTTTGAGGCTTGCCGACTGTCAAGAAACAGAGTGGCACTTTACTTCTAAGGAGACGTTTAGCAGACAAAAGTGGACATCCAAAGGCAAGAAGTGAACTAAGACCTACACTGAGAGGGACTTGATACCAAGGCTACTTGCCTACCTTCAGGCACACAGGACTTTCAAGAAGACATCATGTTGATGGAAGTTTACCTTCTCGTCCCTTAGGGGCAGGACGACTGCCAAAAAGACACCCAATGGCACGACGTGGAGCAAGAACTACACTGGGACGGAACTGACAGCAAGGCTACTATCGTCAAGTGCATAGGACTTCCTGGAAGAAGTTCTGTTTTTAAAGGTTGACCTTCTGGTCCCCTACTGCCAAGAAGACATTTAACAGCAAAAAGTGGACCAAGAACTATACTGACACGGAACTGATACCAAGACTACAACCTTCAGGTACTCAGGACTTTAAAGGAGACTCTGCCTTTGGACAGCCAAGAAGACATCCAATGGCAAGAGATGGAACAAGAACTACTAGTATACTGAGACAGAATTGATGCCATGACTGCTACCTCCAGGTACACAGAACTTTCAAGAAGACATCATGTTGATGGAAGTTCACCTACTCGTCCCCTAGTGCCAGAAATACATCCAATAGAGAAGTGGAACTCTACTGAGACGGATCTGATACCAAGACTACCACCTTCAAGTACACAATACTTTAAAGGAGACATCCTCTAGATGGAATCGGACCTTCAAGTCCCCTAGTGGCAGGACGACTGCAAGAAAACATTCAATGGCAAGAAGTGGAACATGAACTATGCTTAGACAGAACTGATGCCAAGACTACTCGATACCCATCAGTTACACAGAGCAAACAGACCTTCGAGTCCCTCCATGGTTGGACGACCGCCAGGAAGACCTGCGGAGGAACATTCCTTTCACGAAGACTTCCTGACGTGGAGTTTGAAGTCCCTCAGAAGCAGGAGGTCTGCCAAGAAGACATACTTTGATCAGAAGTGGATCGTGAACTCTTCTGTATGACAGCCCACTGCCATGAAGCCCTCTGGACTTACGGGTATGCAAAGAAGACTTTCTGTTGCAGAAATGGACATCGAAATGCCCCACAGGCAGGACGACTGCCAAGAAGACTTCCTATTGCCAGAGGTGGACCAAGATGGAGGCAGGACGACTGCCAAGAAGACTTCCTATTGCCAGAGGTGGACTCTGAAGACACCCAGCAATATGGCGACTGTGAAGAAATCATCCCATTTGCAAAAGTGGACCCAGAACTCATTGAGACAGGAGAACTGCGAAGAAGACTACCTAGGAGTAGAAGTGTGCCAAGAACCATACTGCTTTCAAAACTACTACCTTCGGGTACAAGAAGACGTAATGTTCTTAGAAGTGGCCCTTGTGGTCCCGAGAGGCACTATAACTGCCATATATAATCGTTTGTGAGCCCTATACTTTTGTTCTGTGCTATACATTTGTCCCACTCTAACTGTGTACCAAGAGGTGAAGGTATATATACAATATACGGCATAATATATCGGCACAAAATACCACAGATAAATCCCTTTTGTTCATTGCCTCACTCAGTTCTTGACTGTATCTGCGCGCTGCGACCCTCCCAACTCCGCCACCATCTCGTCAAACGGATGTTAGATGAAAGAGGACCCAGGCTGAAGGATCACACCCCAACCCCAACCCAACACACCCCACACACCTCCTATTGGGCTAGCTAACTTGCAATAACAACCTATGCTAAGCCTTTTCCCTTCTATTGAACAGTTTTTATCTTTCGGAAATCTATTGTGTTGGACCTTATCGTGTAGGAGACTTGTCTATGCTTTTGCTATACTCTACGAACACTGTTTGGAGTTAGAGTTTCATGGATCTGTAGCTATAGCCATTTCCAAGCCTTGTACATATATGTACACATATATGCTCTCTGTTATTTATGAGATGTATGTGTTTCAGGTGTACTGATATCATGTATCAAGGTGGGCTGTGTATGAGGAACATAGTTGGACTATGCAGTGATTTCATCACTTATCCAAGCACAGTTGCATGGAATGGAGAGCCGTAGTATTTGTACTCCATATTATGGCTGCAGAGCTGTTACAATACTCCTCTGTATAATAAGTCGGGCTGCAGAACTGTTATAATACTCCTGAATAAAAATATGGGCTGCAGAGCCGTTATTATACACCTTTGTGTAATAAGTTGGGCTGCAGAGCCGTTATAATACTCCTCTGTGTAATAAGTTGGGCTGCAGAGCCGTTATAATACTCCTCTGTGTAATAAGTTGGGCTACAGAGCCGTTATAATACTCCTCTGTGTAATAAGTTGGGCTGCAGAGCCGTTATAATACTCCCTCTGTGTAATAAGTTGGGCTGCAGAGCCGTTATAATACTCCTGTATAATACGTTGGGCTGCAGAGCCGTTATAATACACCTCTGTGTAATAAGTTGGGCTCCAGAGCTGTTATAATACTCCTCTGTGTAATAAGTTGGGCTCCCAGAGCTGTTATAATACTCCTCTGTGTAATAAGTTGGGCTGCAGAGCCGTTATAATACTCCTCTGTGTAATAAGTTGGGCTACAGAGCCGTTATAATACTCCTCTGTGTAATTAGTTGGGCTGCAGAGCCGTTATAATACTCCTCTGTGTAATAAGTTAGGCTCCCAGAGCTGTTATCATACTCCTCTGTGTAATAAGTTGGGCTCCAGAGCTGTTATAATACTCCTCTGTAAAATAAGTTGGGCTGCAGAGCGGTTATAATACTCCTCTGTGTAATAAGTTGGGCTCCAGAGCTGCTATAATACTCCTCTGTAAAATAAGTTGGGCTCCAGAGCTGTTATAATACTCCTCTGTGTAATAAGTTGGGCTCCAGAGCCGTTATAATACTCCTCTGTATAATAAGTTGGGCTGCAGAGCTGTTTATAATACTCCTTTGTGTAATACGTTGAGCTGCAGAGCTGTTATAATACTCCTCTGTGTAATAAGTTGGGCTGCAGAGCCGTTATAATACTCCTCTGTATAATACGTTGGGCTGCAGAGCTGTTATAATAGTCCTTTGTATAATAAGTTGGGCTGCAGAGCCGTTATAATACTCCTCTGTGTAATAAGTTGGTCTGCAGAGCTGTTATAATACTCCTCTGTGTAATAAGTTGGTCTGCAGAGCCGTTATAATACTCCTCTGTGTAATAAGTTGGGCTGCAGAGCCGTTATAATACTCACTCTGTGTAATAAGTTGGGCTGCAGAGCCGTTACAATGCTCCTCTATGTAATAAGTTGGGCTGCAGAGCTGTTATAATACTCCTGTATCATACGTTGGGCTGCAGAGCTGTTATAATACTCCTTTGTGTAATAAGTTAGGCTCCAGAGCTGTTATCATACTCCTCTGTGTAATAAGTTGGGCTACAGAGCTGCGTTATAATACACCTCTGTAAAATTAGTTGGGCTGCAGAGCTGTTATAATACTCCTCTGTATAATAAGTTGGGCTGCAGAGCTGTTTTAATACTCCCTTGTGTGTAATACGTTGAGCTGCAGAGCTGTTATAATACTCCTCTGTGTAATAAGTTGGGCTGCAGAGCCGTTATAATACTCCTCAGTGTAATACGTTGGGCTGCAGAGCTGTTATAATAGTCCTTTGTATAATAAGTTGGGCTGCAGAGCCGTTATAATACTCCTCTGTGTAATAAGTTGGTCTGCAGAGCTGTTATAATACTCCTCTGTGTAATAAGTTGGGCTGCAGAGCCGTTATAATACTCCTTTGTGTAATACGATGAGCTGCAGAGCTGTTATAATACTCCTCTGTGTAATAAGTTGGGCTGCAGAGCCGTTATAATACTCCCTCTGTGTAATAAGTTGGGCTCCAGAGCCGTTATAATACTCCTCTGTAAAATAAGTTGGGCTGCAGAGCCGTTATAATACTCCTCTGTGTAATAAGTTGGGCTGCAGAGCCGTTATAATACTCCTCTGTGTAATAAGTTGGGCTGCAGAGCCGTTATAATACTCCTCTGTGTAATAAGTTGGGCTGCAGAGCCGTTATAATACTCCTCTGTGTAATAAGTTGGGCTGCAGAGCCGTTATAATACTCCTCTGTGTAATAAGTTGGGCTGCAGAGCCGTTATAATACTCCTCTGTGTAATAAGTTGGTCTGCAGAGCGGTTATAATACTCCTCTCTGTGTAATAAGTTGGTCTGCAGAGCCGTTATAATACTCCTCTGTGTAATAAGTTGGTCTGCAGAGCCGTTATAATACTCCCTCTGTGTAATAAGTTGAGCTGCAGCTGCTGTTATATTCTCCTTTGTGTAATAAGTTGGGCTGCAGAGCTGTTATAATACTCCTCTGTGTAATAAGTTGGGCTGCACCAGCCGTTATAATACCCTCTAATGTAATAAGTTGGGCTGCAGAGCCGTTATAATACCATGTACGTATTGCTTCATTACGTTTTAATTGATGATATATGACCTTGCAATGCATTAGGCATGTCTGCTACTGTAAACCCTCCAGTAGAGTTGGTAGTGCTGCATACGTTGAGGGAACACGGTTCCAGAGCGTTTTTGAGAAAAAACGTTTTTATCTCTGGTTTTACGTGTCGGGTTTCAAACTACCCGTGGCCGTTTTCAAATGTACGTTTAAACTATACAGATACATATGTACACACATGTTGTTTGTTAACCGGCGTGATGCCGGTGGTTGTTGGCAATGTGTCTTGTTGTTTATGTTGATATTAAATCATGCTGGGGATTTTGACAATAAAATAGGTCATAGCTGTTCTAATTGCACTTGTTTTTGTTTTTGTTGGTTATGGGATTCTTAGGGTTTCTAAGAGAACTGATCTCTTAGTCAACGCCATAAAGCCACAGAAAATTTGTGTGAACAGCTTCCGTATACTGAATTTTCGATATGGTACTGAGTGAAAAAGCATGCTATATATTTTATCCCCAATAAACTTTCCAGTCGCGGGGCATTCCCATTGGTCCACTGAACTGTGTTGTTCCCCTTGGTTTATGGAACAACCTCACCTTCACATCAGATATATTATATAACGTGCAGTCATAGTTGCTATTAAACCCTCGTGTGTAGTATCCTTTAATACATTGTTCAATAAAAAATCCAACGTCACACGTCACCACATCCATCTATGCATGCAAAATAGTAAATACTACTGTACACATAACGAATTTCCAGTGTCACAAATAGTGTTATTTTAAGGAAACTCTCTTTTAAGTGAATAATAACTTTCCCTGACATCCCTCCTCTCCTCTCTTTTTACCCGCGAAGGTCCGGGTTAGAATTGGCCTTCAGTAACCCGTGCTTGTCGTAAGAGGCGACTAACGGGATCGGGTGGTCAGGATCACTGACTTGTTTGACACATGTCATCGGTTCCCAATTGCGAAGATCGATGCTCATGCTGTTGATCACTGGATTGTCTGGTCCAGACTCGATTATTTACATACCGCCGCCATATAGCTGGAATATTTCTGAGTGCGGCGTAAAACTCAACACACTCACTCACTTAATATGGCCTCTATCAGAAGTGTTATAATATGCGGTCTGTCTACCTTAACGTTTCTAAAATCACGGATGTATCACGGGACATTTATGATAGTTTGGCGTATAGGAAAAATGGTTTCATTTTGAAATTTATCAATCGGGAATAGAAAACAAAAAAACACATGTCTTACACTTTTGTCTTACTCTGAGAGCGGACCTGCATGTGATCCTACCAAAACGTACGATAATTTGTATGTTATTGTGAACTCCATAATATAATGTTGCATGGCGGCTAAATATTCTTTACAATTTATAATTTACTTCAAACTAGATTTCCAACAGGTCATACATGGAGACATGAGATTCTTCTTAGGGTTAATTGCTCGCATTTTTGTTTATTTAATAAAGCCTAACCATCACAATCAAACATGGGTACCATGTGATCGTGAAACGTTGAATTTATCCTGACACACAGTTGGCACCAATCACACATCTAAAGGCAAGCCAATTGGTCACCGGGCACGGAACCAAGCACGGGAATATGTGGTGCAAGTCAGAAGAGGAAATTGACTTGCGTGTTGCTGAAACCTTTTGGAAAACATTACCGAGACCTTGAATGTCGTAACAAATTTTGACCAGGTGTAGCATTACCTCCATTGGTAGAAAGAGCACATAATATTGTACCTCAAAAGTAGTGAAACCAACGCCTAAACCAACTTATTTGAACACCTGGTGTCATCACCGGTCAGTCATCCATTTAACCAATACTTCATTCAGTTTAGAAACTTTTTGCCAATATACAGATATACGTACATATGATAGTGAAATAATTTTAAACTTAATTTTACAAATACGTTCTTCTCTCATACTCATGATAAACTAATAAACAGAGTTTTTATATATCTTCTTTTCTGTATAGCAAAATACATTTTGTAAATGTACTTATTTTTATAATAGAGATACATATTATTTTAATTTTCTACTTCTGATTTGACCAGCACGCACTTTCAGGAACTAGATTATATCAGGTTACCCAGTGTCACCTCAGACACGGCTGCAGTGATCTAAATTTAAAAGACACATTTAATATCTAACTGTTCTTTTGTTGTTACTGTGAAGATGTCCTATATTTTCTGTTCACAAGTCGAAAACATCATGATATTATTAAGGGAAATATATCTTTATACACTGAAGGTTATAACATAAATAGTTTTATATGTCAGTACTTCGTTAAATAACTCACCCAACGTGGATATTCTTTAATCTGTACACGAGTTTATTCTAAAAAGCAAAATATTTCAATGTTCATACGATGGGCATCACTACATCAAAAGTCTTACTTAAGTCTTGTAATATATTCAGATCTGTCTTTATGTTGTTACCGTAGCGGTATTGACATAAGCATGTTTGCTACTTTACCCGTCCGTCATTCTTCTAAACACATTTCGAAATCCATCCATGACGTTTAAGTAGCTTTTGACAGACAGGTTTATTAAAGCCTCACTCGTAGTACATATAAAACGTATAAGACTTCATATAAATACAGCATAATAAAATAATAAAATATACTACGACCAGTCGCTCAGCGACTTATGATAGACATCTTAAACATGCAATCAAATAACACATTCATAAAATATATATTATCAAAAGAGAAACTTGACATTGGACAAATTTGAATTTTAGGAAAATATTTGACACAAATCAATCCATGCTGAATCCCGGCATGTGGGGGAATGGTTGCCGACAACAAAACGTTTGAAAAAAAGAAACGTTTAACAAAATCGTAACGTTACACTCACGTCTGTATTGAATCGTTAAAACGCACCCTACATGAAATGCACGAGCATAATGAAATTGTGTATCACCCTGAGCTGAAGCCTATGATTGTAGACTTTAAAAAAGCCACATCAATTGTACTCTACATGCATTGCTTTAAGCCACTATAAACGACAAGAGAATGAAAAGACTGGCAGAAGCTCAACGACACAACGCCATCGGCCGTTTACAAGGACGGACATCGCAGCATGATGTGGCAAGGCACTTCAAAAATACTGGGAGTGTTAATGACAGACCCAGGTCAGGTCGACTTGGAGTTACCACCGCCGCCCAGGATCGCTACATCCGGTTGAGACATTTTCGTTCAAACACCACGGCCGCATCATCCACAACAATCCAAATTCATTGACTGCGCCGAATCTCCGACCCGACAGTGCGCAATTGATTATGGAAAGCCAGACTTTTTGCCAGAAGACGAGTTCAACGTCACGTCGTTACCTACATCAACGTGATCCTTGGAGCATGACGATGCTCGACCTCACGTTGCACCTGTTTGACAGGTCTTCCTCCAGCAAAACCATGTTCAGTTGTTACCTTGGCCTTCTCGATCACCGGATTTGTCCCAAATTGAACACCTATGAGATGTTCTTGATCGACGCTTGCTCCAGCGTAATCCGCCACCTCAGACACTACGAGAACTGCTCACAGCACTTCAGCAAGTGTATCAAAACATTCCCCAAGACAGCATTCGGCGTCTCCTTTCTTCTATGGGTCAACGCTGCCAAGCTGTTATCGATGCGCATGGTGGTCACACCAGATACTAACACTTTTCTCTGACCAAGTGGCTTTAATAGCCCTCTGTGGTTTTACCAAACTCATTCTGGATAATCATGTTTTGGAAATTTGTAAAGTGATGATTTTAGTGTAACTGAACAACGATGTCATGTTTGAATCAGTTATAAGTATAACATATGTTATATTTGGGATTACAATTCTTAGTAAAGTACAGATTCTAGTACTTTTTTGGGTTGAGTCCCATCCGGGATTCGAACCAACACCCTCAGAGTCAGGCACCTAATCGCCAGCACACAAAGTCAGACGCCTAGACCGCTCAGCCACCGCGGCTTCCACAAAAATGGAAGTCGGACAACTGGTAGTCTAGACTGCGGACTTTGTTTACCCCTCTGATAAGTGTTAATTGGCACGGCTGCCACGGCCGAAAGCTATGAAATACACAATGCCATTTTAGAAAGTAGTCAAATGTAACATATGTTATATTTGGGATTACACTTTCTTAGTAAAGTACAGATTCTAGTACTTTTTGGGGTTGAGTCCCATCCGGGATTCGAACCCACACCCTCAGAGACAGGCACCTAATCGCCAGCACACTTTCGGTGGGAAAGTTACTACTTCAAACATAATGGTTTATGGTGAATATGGTAGTTTTCCATTACTTGTTGAATCGAAAATGACAGTAGTAAAATATTGCCTAAAATTCTTAAATATGCCATCTTACAGATTCCGTAAACAATGTTGCAATATCATGAACTTGTACGATAGAAATGAAAAACGTAATTGGGTCACATATGTTAAAATTTACTATTTTACTATTTTCTACTGGTTTCGGAAATATAAGACTAGAACAGTGCATAGATTCGCATCCAAATTTCTACGTATCCATTAAACAAAGGTTACAAGAAATATATCTCCAGAATTGACTTGACCAATTATCTGCATCAAATAGATGTTTTTGTTACAGAATGTTTAAGCATTCTTTATACAATGGAACCTATTTATCATCTTTGAAATCGGAAATATAGAATCATGCTTACAACATTTCGTTACTCATCCCATGATTTGTTAACAGTAATAGGTAGATATATTGGAATACAAAAAAGAAGATAGAATCTGTAAAATGTGTGATTGGAATCTAATTGAAGATGAATATCGTTTTCTTTGTGTCTGTGAAGCCTACCATACTTTGAGAATTAAGTATATTAAGAAATATTACTTTGTACACCATAATATTTATAAATTTATATCTCTATCAACCTATTCTAGCAAGGACAGAGACGTTTCTGTATAAATCAAGAAAAAAAATGTACTCTCTAATGCCTAATAATAATATTGTCTGTATAATGTACTATAGGCCTGTGGCCTCTTTAGCGCAAATAAAGATTGACTACATTTTCTCAATTGAAACAAAACCTCTCGTTGTGCGGTATATTTTCATATCTTCCCGTTTCAACTGTTATTGGGGCCACTCCATTCACCACACTATTCATTTTCATAGTTTGTTTTAAACAGTTTATAGTTTTTGAACTTGTTTCCTCGCCATCTTCCTTTTTCGTCATGTATCGTCTCTTTCAATCCTTTCTTGTATACCGTACACATTGCTTCTTGCACGTTCGTGACGAATAGTTTCTTTTCCAGGTAGTGTTCATTATCTGTGAGGTGTTCGAATCCAAGGGTTACACGATGTAACGACCTTCTACTAGGTTTTGTTAGACTCAGTATGGTAGTGTAACGAATAATACTGAGCCTAAGTTTACTTAGACTGATGTCGGGCCATCTGGCGTTTTATCGAAAGAGAGGTGATGTGAGCAAAAGATACAGCAACCTGAAGGGGGGCGTTAGGGTTGCATAATGACATCTATACGAAGTTTGAATTTTGGAAATTGGCCAGAAATGGCAGGGTGGATTAACTTCTGATGGTTTGGTTGGTAGTTGTTTTGATGTTTTGTTTTAGCATGTTCATTCATGTTACCAGTAGTGGGTTAGGTGGGGTTATATGCGACCTAAAAGATCAGTTTTGATAAGAAATACAGTAAGGCTTTGAAGGTTTTGGTGTTATTTAGTGGGCATAGGAGCGTTTGTACTTTTAGATGTGTGTTCGTGTCTCTGGAGCACCATTCTGTGTTTTTTGCAATTGCTTACGAGGTGAGGTGAGGTGAAATTGGGTTTTACGTCGTGCTTGAGAATATTTTGCTCATATGACGACGTGCATGTGTGTGTATGTGTATGTGCGGCTGCTTGTACTAGCCCAGACTGGTTTTATAGTGCTAGCCCACTGAGATACCATGCCGCAGTGAAGCATGAATACCCTACTCTGACACATTATACTGACACCGAGCCGACGAGTCCTCGTTGTACCCATTAATGCCGAGCGCCAGGCAGGGACCAACAAGTACCGTATTTAAACGTCTTTTGGTATGACGCGGTCGGGGATCGAACCTGCGACCTTCCGCTCTCAGGGCGGACACTCTAACCACTACACCACGGAGGCGGTCGCAATTGCTTACGCATGCAGTGTCGGGCGTTTCTATTTCGTTGCAATGTGTGCATTTGTCTGTTTGGTGTGCTTGGTGGTATGTTATGTAGATGGGAATGTATGATTGTGTGTGATCTGTTTGTAATTTGGTTATCACCCGGTCAATACTTTTAGATTAATGGTAGTTTATTTAGTTTTAAGAGGTCTTTGTACTAGATGTTTTAGGTTTTTAGAATTTAAACTTTGCCACTCTTGGAAGATTTTTCGTTGTGATAGACATTTCATTTCGTTTTTTAGATAATAGTATGTTTAAGTAAACGTCTGGGAGTTTAAGCGCCGCCTTGGCCGCCTGGTCGGCACGTGTGTGGCCAAACACACCAACATATGCAGTCATCCATATGAATTCTACCCTTTTTCGCCTTTCGGCTTGCAGATCCTGTATGGTTTTAGTGTTTCGCTCATTAGTGTAGGTTGTTGGGTTTTTGTGTGCTTTTGTCTTTTAATGCTTGGAGCCCGCAGACTGTGTCTGTTAACATAAAAAAAAAAATTGTTGATATTTCTATGAAGACATTGCTTTTTATTTGGAGTCGACACACATTAACGGTGCTGTAAGTGCTTTAACCTACATTAAAAAATGTTTTGCCATTCAATTCACATTCGCCAATATCCAATTTCAATTGAATTAAGAGGCGACTAACGGGATCGTGGGTTCTGGCACGCTGACTCTGACATCGTATCTCAATTGCATAGATCGATGCTCACGTTGTTGACCACTGGATTGTCTGGTCCAGATTCGATTATTTACAGATCGCCGCCAATTTTGCTGGAATATTGCTGAGTGCAGTGTAAAACTAAACTCACTCATTCACTTTCAATGAAAAAAGCATCCAGTGCAGCTTCAGCATGAACCAAATGACGTTAATTAGGGAAAGTCAAAACGCTTCAACCTGCCCAGGACTTCCCGCGTCATAAGCTGCGGGCAGTTAACCTTCTCACATAGACATGTCATAACAGAAACACTCAAGGCGGTGGCTTTTCTACGGAACACATAGTTTTATTTCATATTTCATTGTGAAATATACGTTTAGACTCAAACACTATACATTTGTGAACTATGAAATTGTATCAACACAGAGGTGTAAGTTTCCGTCTTACTTTTCTGCAGTCCTGATTTTCATGGCCCCGGTTTTGGCAGTCCTGTATTATGTTTCCATCCATCTAGCCGCTATGCGGAAACGGATGGTTACCAGCCCGTACATATGGTTGCTGCATGTCATCATATTCCCGCTGACGTGGTTGCTGCATGTCATCATATTCCCGCTGACGTGGTTGCTGCATGTCATCATATTCCCGCTGACGTCGTTGCTGCATGTCATCCTATTCCCGCTGATATGGTTGCAGCATGTCATCATATTCCCGCTGAGATGATTCTTGCATGTCATCATATTCCCACTAACAGTGGTTGCTGCATGTCATCATATTCCCGCTGATATGGTTGCTGCATGTCATCAGATTCCCGCTGACGTGGTTGCTGCATGTCATATTCCCACTGACGTGCTTGCTGCATGTCATCATATTCCCACTGAGATGGTTGCTGCAAGTCATCATAATCCCGCTGACGTAGTTGCTGCATGTCATCATATTCCCGCTGATACGGTTGTTGCATGTCAGCATATGCCAGCTGCACAGAGTACCTCGCTACACATTCCGTTAATAATCGTATTGTCTGGTGCAAACTCGGATGTTTTAACAGATCAACATCAAATAGCTGGTATATTGGTAAGTGCGGCGTTAAATAACAAAACAAACAAAATCGGTGCATAAATTGTGAATTTTAGGTGCCTTTCATCTTGAATGAATATTTCTAAAAGCAACTTAAGTTAATTAAATTTTCGGCAAAACAGTGGACTATGCCAGTTCGCATATATAAAAATTATAGATTTCACACTTCTCGTATTTCCAGGTGAATTCAGCTACCTTCACTGACACGCACAATTCTTTGTCGTGTTCTATTGTCACATTTGCAAATTTGGCGTCGATTATGCGTGTCCCGTCCACCCAACTGTTCCCACGAAGGCCAATCCACATGCGATAGCTTTTTTGGTTGAAGGCTTGAAGCCAATCTGTAAAATACAAGAAAAACTAACATTGTGGAGTGAGTGAGGTAAAATTTAACGATACCTGTCATTATTTCAGCCATGTAGCGATGAGAACTAGATTTAACTTCAAGCATGTATATTTGAAAAACGATTTATCGAACACATATTTTAACAAAGCACCACTATTTACAACTGTTTGAAATATAATTGCCTGTGGATCTAGAAATGTGACCTTGCTTCTTAAAACCTCTCAAATACAACACACAACATATTAGTGATGCCAGTGGATAGTCGCGTTAATTTCATCTATTCAGACTTGTAGGACATCTCTTGTGTCTGTTTAGTAGGGCTGCGCAATATAACCGGTTTACCGGTATTTACCGGTTCAGACATGAAAATGATACGTATTGCGATACGCTGATCGAAAACCGGTATTTTGACTTGCATTCGGAAAACGTCGTAACACTCGGAAATGTTCGGATATGTCCTTGTTTCATTTGTGCCAAATATTATTCACATTTTTATTTTATCATGATTAAAAGTTGTTATTAAAGCTTAATCAAGCCTAGTGATTTTGTTGTGTTTTTGCTCTATAAATCAAGAAGTAACTCGATTATAAGTAGTTTTTTGTTTAAAAATACTTCATGCAATATATTGCAATACATATCGCAATACATGCTTTCGCATCACAATATATCGCAATATGAAAATTCTCTGCAATACCCACCCGTACTATTTAGGCCGATGATAGGCCAAAACCTAGTACAAAAACAATACGAGCATTGACCCTCTACTGAGACTGAATGTGAGTGAGTTGAGTTTTACGCCGTTTTAGCAATGTTCCAGCAATATCACGGCGGAGGACACCAGAAATTGGCTGCGCATATTGTACCCCTGTGGGTAATCGTACCGGGGTCTACGTTCTGACGAGCGAAAGTATTAACCACCACGCTACATCCCACCACCCACCATCCACCACCCACCACCCCATCCCTCTGTGCCGAGAAATACATGTGATCCAGGTCAGGGCAATTCTAAGTAGTAAACAATCGAGAAATACAAGGATATCTGCGAACTGCGAACTGCGAACTGTATGCATGCACGTACTTCGTTCATTTTCAGTCTTCAGGAATTTGTTCATAAGTTTTATCTTCATTTTGGTATCAGCAACAGCAAGACGCCCTTTGTATCGGTTACACTGTTGCTTTGCCAGATGAAACGTTTCCCGATTACCGTTCTTCAATGCCAAGCACATCGCGTCGGATCCCCTCCTTGTGAAATCTAAAACCATTCTTCTTGCTTTTGTTGCAATAACCTGGAAGAAAAAACAACTTGAAAATTTTCATCAGCATCTCAATATTGCACCAATTTACGAACTGTCACCACTGGAGTATACCGCCCATCTCTCTCATGTTCAGGTTTACACTTGACGAATTAAGCAGTTCTTTAACACTAGAATCATTCCATCAACACTGCAACCCGCCGTGTCCACAGTAGAATTTAGGTGGTTGCGAATATATCTCATAAGCATGCAACTTTTCATGTACCTGTAGTATAAGTCCAAAGTTTCATTCAAGAAACTTCAGCAATTTCTGGGAAAAGTTGTTCACAATTGTTCACAATTCACGCAGTATACACTAAGTTAAAAAGTTGTTCACAATTCACACAGTATACAATAAGTTGACAAGTTTTGAGCAAGGGCCTTAACTGTTAGTGAGCAAGTTTTAGTTTTAAGCCGTTTTCAGCAATATTTCAGGAATATCACGGCGGGGGGACACCATAAATGGGCTTCACACATTGTACCCATGTAGGGACTCGAACCCGGGTCTTCGGCGTGACGAGCGAACGTTTTAAACACTACACGTGTAGACTACGCCACCACCTTAACATGTGAAAAGGAATGTAAGATCGCAGTCTTCGAATCCGTGATCAGTAAACCAACTCAAAAGGACCACTAATTTTAGTTCGTAGCTCGTTATACGCAATTCACAATACACATAGAGCAAATAGCCGGGACCCACAGTTCGTTATATATGTGGCCATTGTAATTATTTTACAGTGTTTGAATTGTAAATATTGATGATCTTAAATAAACCTGTTAATCATTTCACATTTCTTTGTTATATGTTGGATTCAAATGCGGCTCCTACAGTAGACAACAACTAAATAAATAAAGAAACGTAATTCACACACGTGCACAGACTTAATTAAAACCTAACATAACTATCACACTCGCTCTCTCAAAGGGTAAAAGGTCATATGGTAGTTAAAGATCGGAGTTAGACCCAAAGGAGGTTACTAACGGGTTAGGGTGGTCTCACTTGGTTGAAGCATTTCATCGCATTTCGATGCCCATGATGTCAATCATCGGATTGTCTGGTCATGTGTGAAGAAACATTGATCAAGGTTACCCTGTTTTAACGTTAGTTAAGCTACTAAGCATAAAACATATTTAAATGTATAAAATACTTTATATGTCAGCAACCACATCAGTTTGCAAATGAATCTTCGAAGAATTAGAAAGTGTGCCTTCCCGTTCCTCTGGTTCAATGAAAAACATTCCTAAAGCACAATGTGAAGATCCGGGTTAGAATTGATCTTCAGCAATCCATGCTTGTCGTGAGAGGCGGCTGACAGGACCAGTTGGTCAGGTTCGCTGACTTGGTTGACACATGTCATCGTCTACAAATTGCGTAGGTCGATGCTCATGTTGATCACTAGATTGTCTGGTCCAGACTTGATTATTTACAGACCGTCGTCATACAGCTGGAATATTGCTCAGTGCTGGGTTAAACAACAAACAGTAACACTATACAGTGTGTATCAAGGTTGATGCTTCCACGACACCTGAAACCCCACAGCAGAATGTTGCGTTCAGCAGAATACTGAACATACAATGATTGCGATAATACTGAATTCCACCATGTCGTTGAGAACTTGAAATTAGAACAACACCTGTAGAAAGTTAAAGCGTTGGCATTCTTTTTATGATCAAAGATAAATTCTTTGTCATATCTCGAAGGATCATCTGCGAACTGCAATCGAAATCATAGTTTGTAGCAGCCTGTACGATAGCGGGCGCAGTTTTTCTGTTTCGGCTGAACTTTAAACAGTAAAATGCAAAAGTAACCGCTTTTCGTTGGGTGGCCAAGTCAAGCCGAGGGTTGAACCGTTGGAACAAGGTATTGTCAGAAGACAGGCAATCATCATTTCAAATATTAAAAAAATCAAATAATTTATATTTTTTTAAATCAACAGGACAACGTTCCCAGGTTACAATTTTTTCTCTCATCTCATACACGACATGTTGCCTGATCGTCTTTGTAGCAGGTACCATTTTGAACCAAACAGATGATTGAGTATTGTGCCATATCCATTAGAAACTCTCAATCAATCAGTTTATTGCATGAAGACCATAGGCCCATATACATAATATATATGCATAGTATGTACAACATATACAACATACGACACACACGTTACATTGAATCTATTCTCAAAACGAGCGCATGATAAATAAATAGAGCTACCTTATATTGTAATAGGGATGCTTTACAGGAAAGTATTGAATACAGTTTTGTAGCATTAATATTTGATTGTAGCTATTGTGGAGAATACATTTGCCTTAAATCATTATATACAGGACAAAAAAATAAGAAATGTAATTCATTCTCTACAGTATTACAAAATGGACAGAACTTTGTGATTTTACAATAGATAAATTGAAAATGTCCCTTTTGTCTTTTCTTGTATTCAAGACATGATCTTACAGACAAACATGCAGCTACCGAGCCTGCACATCACTCATGTAAGCCGAAACATACAACCTTGTAAACAAATACGGGAATACCCAACTCGAAATGGTGTTATGTGTTGATCCCAAATATTTTAACAAAAAATTGTGAAGCCATTCAAATCATATTGTGACGAAAAGTCGGAATGACGTTACAATTGATATGCTGCCATGCGAACCATCCGAAACGGCCGGCTGATGATACTTCACTGCTGTACCCGTACTCGATGTCAATGAGTGGAGACAGAAAAACGCGTGTGGACCTTTTGGTTTTACTTTTGTGTTTACAATGTCGATAAACATCATATGCTGGCCAATTCCGGGGTGTTATTGAGTATTTGAAACTAACGCTGTCGGTTCCAAATGAATTCCCGTGCTTCAAATACTCAATAACACCCGGAACTTGGCCAACACACGATGTTTATCTCCTAAATACAAATCACGTCGAAGATATTACAGTGGCAGTATCAAATCCGACCTACCCAAAATCCCCACAAGTACAAAGTATTATATACTAGGCAGCAAAAGAAACGTCAGTTTGGAATTTTCCTTCGCAGAAACGGATAACTGTAAGCACATTTAATGTTTTGATTGTATATTTTTGACAACATCTCCGACTTTACCTGAGCAAAGACATTCCTTCCCATACTCAGAATGGAACCAAGGAAATGGTCTCAAAAGCGCAACCTGATTTCGGAGATGGTACGGTGTTCTCCATGTTTTTCATGCAACTCATGCTGCCCGTGCTGTTCACAAGGACTAGCCCTTTTAAAATGCACCCCCAAACCTGGTTGAAACATTCACATTACAACGTCAGCAAGATGCCACGACTCACGACAGCTCAGAGAAACCAGGCGCTAGGACGACTTGAAGCTGGCCGCACTGCACAAGCCGTTGCCAATCACTTCCAGGTCAATCTGGACCATCTACAAGCTGCAGCAACGTTTCCGGGCCACTAACATCACAAATGATCACCCCGTACTGGCAGACCAAGGGTGACCACAAGACGACAAGACCGTCATGTTGTGCGACAGCATGTACAGAATCCCTTAATGCAGGCATCCGAAACAGCACGCCAGACAGTGGGAACACACGGAAGACCAATCAGTACTGATACAGTACGCCGACGTCTTAACAGCGGGAACCTCCATTGCCGTAGACCTTACCGTGGACCTATCCTCACCCCTCGTCATCGGCATGAACGTCTACAGTTTGCCCTACAACACCAAAACTGGCGATACAGGCAATGGAGAAGTGTTCTGTTCACCGATGAGAGTCGTATCAACTGCAGATGGCGACGGCGTGGCCAGCGTTACTCAGACTAATGTGTTATGGAAAGAGACTCATTGGGAGGTGCAAGCATCATGGTATAGGGTGGAATAGGCCTGAACCAGAGAGTGGGTCCTGTGGTGTTCCAGAGCCTTGGTCCAAGGAGAGGAGGCGGCATCACAGCGGTTCGCTACATCGACCAAGCTCTCAGACCCCACGTCATACCACATTTCGCACGTCACCGGAACAACATTTTCAGGCATGATAACGCCCGGGCCCATACTGCCAGAGCTACACGGGACTTCCTACAGCAGAACGATATCAACATTATGCAGTGGCCAGCCCTTAGTCCTGATTTAAACCCAGATGAACATCTCTGGGATGAAATTCAGAGGAGACTGAATAATGTCATACCAAGGCCGAACACAGCCGATTTATTGCGCCAGGCCTTTCTCAGAGTGTGGTTCAAGGTGTCAATGGCCTTCATGAATAGATTGGTGCACTCCATGCATAGACGCTGTGCTGAAGTTATTGCCGCTCGTGGTGGTCACACTAGATACTGAAGTCAAGAGTCTGAATGGACTTCAAACCTTCACGTAATGTCTTGGAATGGTGCTGAGTTATTCATTGATATGTCAAGATATTGTACACAAAAAAAGGTTTTGATCCACTAATTAAGTCTATTTCTGTAATGATTTGATTACAGTGCCTATCTAATTTTGAATTCGTACTGACGTTTTGTTTGCTGCTGATCAGTATTTTATAGATGGCGCACTGTTGCACAGTGAATAACACTTAAATGCATAAATGTGCCATCCTCGATAATGTCCAGGATATACGTTCCGATAAATGTCCACTAGTACCCTGGATGCATCTACGGCTCGGCCCCATAATTGTATTACCTCCCTTTGGTGGCTTTGAATCCAACGAGGTGTCTACGCTGGGGCGTTGAGCGTACCAATCACAAGGCTTCTATCATAACTCACTTCCGCTTCTTTTATCTAACCAATTAAACACAATTGTTGCAGAGGTACCCTGGAAGAGGTAGAAGGAGTTCTTACATAGGTTTCACGACTTGTCAGTTTGTCTGTATGAGTTGCGGCCGTCATATTTGTTGACACTGGCAAACTCGGTTGTAACGGCTTATCTGATTGGCTACTGTGAGAAGGCGAAGCCAACAAAGGGAGGTAATACAATTATCGGACCGAGCCGTAGATGCATCCAGCGTACTAGTGGATTATCGAGGATATAAGTGCATGCTCCATGAGAATTCCGGGTATAACTATTATTGCAGCGTCCTATGCTAATTGTGAGAAGCGGCACAACGGATTTGGTGGTCAGGCTCACAATATCAATCACCGGTCCAGATTCTGTCATTTCAAACATAACATCGCACACATGTATCAAATATGTTATGATGATTTTTTTTTTGCTGAACGCCGCAATATTCCAGCTATTTAACGGCGGTCTGCAGGTAACCAGGTCTGGACCAGACAATCATCCAGTGATCAACAGCATGAGCATCGATCTACGCAACTAGGATACGATGACATGTGTCAACCAAGTCAGCGAACCTGACCACCCGATCCCGTCAGTCGCCTCTTACGACAAGGATTGGTTGCTAAGACCAAGTCTAACCCGGATGGTATCAGGTAAAAGTAATATATAGGAATGTAGCCGTACAATAACTTACGTTTTAATTTCTTCTGCGCAACTTTTCTTATCGATTCATATTTCCTTGTAGTCATCGTTGTTCCCGACGTTACAACAGCAGACGTGGTTGGTTTGGTCTGTAAATACGATAACCGGAATAATATAATCACAATAAACAATGAAGGTCTCATGCGATATTTCTATTTATGGATTATCCCGTTTGACTTATATAGATCTCCATTTGGACAGTGTTGTTGGATGTTGTTTAACGCCACACTATGCAATATGACAGTCATCTGTAAAACTCGTACGTAGACCAGACAATCCAGTGACTGACATCATGAGCATCGATCTGCGCAATAGGCATACAATGACATGTGGAAAACCAGTTTGAACACCAGACTCTGTTAGTCGTTTCGTACAGATTACAGCAGACTGTAACAAATGCGGGACGTCGAATAAGTCATAACTTCGCAAGGACCTGCATGCATGTTCAAATTTATAAATCGCACCTCCATGGTATTAGTTTAATAGGTCAGTGATTGCTCTTGGATATGGTCAAAAAAGGAATGCTCTCAACACGCTATCACGCTGAGAAGATCCCTCTTGTTATGTGTACTGACTCCACCCCTCTAGCCCACGTCCCCCTAGCCCCTTGTTGTTACAAGCTACTAATTAGTACCTCTAGTAGGGCTGGGTATTGCAGAGAATTTTCATATTGCAATATATTGCGATGCGAAAGCATATAGTGCGATATGTATTGCAATATATTGCAAGAAGTTCTCTTTTAACAAAAAACTACTTATAATCGAGTTAATGCTTGATTTATAAAGCAAAAACACAACAAAATCATCATGCTTGATTAAGCTTTAATAACAACTTTTAATCATGACAAAATTAAAATGTAAATAATATTTGGCACTAATAAAAAGAGGAAAGGAACAATTTATAAAACGGAAATATCCGAAGATTTCCGAGTGTTACGAAGTCTTTTCGAATGCATGTCAAAATACCTGTTTTCAATCAGCATATCGCAATACGTATCGTTTTCATGTCTGAACCGGTATATACCGGTAAACCGGTTATAGTGCGCAGCCCCAACCTCTAGCCCCTCGCCTGGCTGTTCTGTAAGCTGTACTCACTCCCCTGTAACTGGATTAACTGCCACTAATAGGAGGTTGTATTCCGAATTTAAGTAGTGAGTTGGGTCAGATATAAGATAACATCACAGAACATGTACTCTTGCTCTCCTTCTAACAGGGTAGAGAAGCATTCCTTCTAATCCAGTTACGGTTAGTGAGTACAGCCAACAGAACGGCCAGGCGAGGGGCTAGGGGTACTAATTAGTGGTTTGTAACAACAGGGGGCTAGGGGGACGGGGGCTAGAGGAACGATGCCTGTGTACTGACGACTTGGGGGAAGGGGAATACATTGTATCTCATCTTCCTGCGACTCTGATTTTTACGTTTGTTTGTTTTGTTTTTCGGTTGACCAGATTCAGTCAGGCAAAAGCACTGCTTTCCAGACGGAATCCCAGCCTCATCCCCGAGGTACAAGTTTACTGCACGTTGCTGTACCCGCAACTTGGTGTTGGCGCGTATTCGTGTGGCCACCATCTGGTCATTTACCAACGGACTCGTGGGTTCTTGTAAGCGCACAGGGTAGTGTACTGTACACTAGGGGTTGTGACAACACTGAAAGAGTCTGCACACAGAGTTGACTCCAAGGTTTTTACACAGGTGGGATCGATCCCGGCACCTCAAGTTCGCTGGATCAGTAGTCAGACAGCTCGCCCACCACTTTGGAAATCTGACACAGAAGTTTAAAGTGTATGGTAATGCTTCTGACATATGGTCAGAAAGGACTACTCTCGTCATGTGATCACGTTTCGAAGATCGTTCTTGTTACACGTGCTGTTTCAGACGAGTCGGTGTTATTTCGAGTTTGCGGGAGATGTTTCATCTTCCCATGACTCTTGGTATTTTTCTGGTTTGGCAGATTAAAATAGGAAAAGCGCTTGTCTCCAGACGGAATCCCTGCGTCTACCCTGATCCCGTGAAAAGGCGGTCTGTCCCGAATACCTCCAATCCGGGACAGCGTTGGTATTCAGCAATCCATGCTTCGAAATAGGTCACTAACGGGATCGGGAGGCGAGGCTGACTTGTTGATTGTTCGTCTTTGTTTCAATATTGCGCAGGTCAGTGATGTCAGTCACTGGAACCCATGAAGATCCCGGTAAAAATTGGTCTTCAGCAACCAGTGCTTTTCGTAACAGGCGACTAACGGGATCGGGTGGTCAGGCTCGCTGACTTGGTTGACACATGTCATCGTATCCCAATTGCGTAGATCGATGTTCATGCTGTTGATCCCTGGATTGTCTGGTCCAGACTCGATTATTTACAGACCGCCGCCATACAGCTGGAATATTGCTGAGTGCGGCGTAAAACTAAACTCACTCACTCACTCACTCACTCACTCAGTGGGTTGCCGCGTTAAATTAAACATCATTCAAACAAACAGGATTAAAAAGCGTATCTTTACCTTTCTTGTTCTTTTATGCGAATTTTTCCTCAACGGTATATAGGAAAACTTCAGTCGCTGAAATAATAAGCAGCCTGTGTCAACATTCAATACCAGATTGTGTAGCTAACACAGCTCTTAACAAATCAGTTTCCATCACTACTTTCCCCTTTTACTGACCTTAACGTTTCAATCCGACATATGTAACAGAACAGTTGGAAAGGTCAAGTTTCAAATAAGCTTCATTCCGTTAGGGGGCCGGGGGTTGCCTTGTGGTTAAAGCGTTCGCTCGTCACGCCGAAGACCCGGTTGAAAGCCCCGTAAACCCAAACTGACTCACTCAAAACGCAAAACCCAACAGGACGGAATCTGTTCAGTTGAATAATTTTCAAGATGAGTTTGTGATACAGCGATGTCCCGACGGCCATGGCCACTATCGTTACGATGGACAATCCTTTTTATTCAGAAAGGAAGACCCACCGCAATGCATCCCTTGCAAAAGACCCATTAGTATCAAGAACATTTTGCTTGAATGTGTTGAGGTTTTTTTTCACAAATTAGACAATGTTCTAAGACAATGTTGCTACTTTATCTGAATTTTTTAGAACAGTTTCTTACCAACTGATTTTAGGGTATTTAGAACAAAATCATACTACATGAAAAAATATAGATTTTTTGTCTGAAGAGACAGTTTGTTAAAACTTGAATGTGATATTTGACTGAGATCTTAGTGATTTTCAACTTCAATTTAATTGTGTTCAGGTTTTTGTAAATTTTCAAATTTAGGTATAAAATTGCTAATGCGGCGTTAAGCGACACTCACTCACTCACTCGTAAATTTTCAGACAGAGGGGACGCTACTTTGCGGTGCCTGTTTCTTTGATGACATTATAATGGGTGAGTTTGGAAGTTATGTCCGTAGTTCCTCCATGACCGCCACCTTCTCTACAAATATTAATTCCTATTCCCCTGACAACCGCGCTCGAACGGCAATGGTATAACTACAGGTTTGTTTGTTTTAGTTAAGTGACTTCATATTACTCTGTTATGGTTAAAGTGCATTACTGTATAAACAGCATTGTCGTAGAGTGCCCTGTTACTGGATAAGGACAAACAATGGCTTTATCAAACGACATAAGCCGGCTGTTTATTCACCCTAATAGAATGTCACCCTGTGCGACACGGAATTCCTATCATAATTGCCTAAATTTATGCATTGCTTATATCAGTCAACTCACTGCTGAACAGGTTTTCTAAAATGATGACTCATAGTGTATACAACCAGCAGTATTTACAGAGATATGACGGCAAAACTAAGGTACCGTCAGGGGTGGAAATAACCCATTGCCCGACGCCCCAGTCAAGTGTTTTTTTCTGTCGGGCAAGCAAATTTGTATATCACACTGTACCGGTGTCCAGTTGACTTTCCAATGTTAATTATGTTGTTTATTTTAAAAATCAAAAGGAAAATCAGCCAGTATAGTGGAAAAATTATCAGGGCAAGTGATTTTACATGTGCCACTGTACCGGAGTACACTAACAATCTTAAAGTTATTTCCACCCCTGACCGTTAGTCCCCGTGGTCCCCAGTGGGGTGGCCAAGCGTAGTTTGCTTGTACTCTTTGCCAGGATCTTAAATTATTGTGAAATATATTGAAAACAATCTATGAAAACACGATTTTGTTTTACTTTAGAATCTCACCCGAGTGTCTTCTGACATCAAATATATCACCTCGAGTTGATAAAGTAACAAATTAACGCCGCACTCAGCAATATTGTTACTTTTATCAACGAGTGTTGATATATTTCATATCAGAAGACAGGAGGGTGAGATTCTATTTATCATCAAAAATCACTCTTCGTTAGTTTTCAATGAAAAATGTACATCTCTGAACACGGTTCTGCCATTAGACTTGCAGTGCAGTGATGTCATAGCATTGTGACGTCATCAAATTCATGACGTCTTAACATTGTACAAAATCTACTGTTAAAATGATATCTTCTAGGAGGTATGGTTTGATTTCACACAAGAAATATCTAATGTGGAACACAGTTTTGGATGATAAATTCAAATTCATTCACTATCACTTGAAAAGCGTTATTACATTATATAATATATCATCTCCTGTTACAACTCTGGTTACCAGAAGATCCTTCTTAACCTGGATACTCAGCCTAGGTTGATTTTTTTTTTTTTTTTTATTTATATATATTTATATAGCGCCAATATCCAGATCACCTGCTCAAAGGCGCTTTGTTGTTTTCTCGATCATTGGATGTCAGTCTCAAACGGCACAATGTATTATCAATCTCATCTCCCTGGGGAGCATACAACTAACTATTTTGAAGATATGCAGCAATCTATTGGGATACAGGTGTAAAGTTTTACGAAACAAGACAAACCATTCACTCACTATTCACAAAAATACGAAGTTATTTTTAATTATCAAATAAATTAATTAAGAATATGATATAATTTTATTCGTCTGTAAATAAGCCATGATATAAGAGCCCTTTAGAATAAAATTCTGCGTTACAGCTTTTGTTAAAGAAAAAAACATTTTTCAATACTATATCTCAATCTCAACTCACTTCTGAACTGAGCAATATTTTGTAAAGCAGAACTGAGCTTGCATCTGTACAAGTAATATTTTCCCAATAAAATGAACAATTCAAAAACAGAGTCAGTAAAAACATTTTTCTTACAGCCACAATTTATCAGTTCCATAGTGAGATTGAGATCATGGATGTGGTCACAACCTTTCGTTAACCATGATAACAATTTTGACCAAAAGGTTTGCATAAATTCACATTCCCATAACAAGTGACAAATAGATTCCTTTTCTTCATTACAGAATGAACATAAATCAGAATCTTTTATTTTAATTTTTTTCAGAAATGTAGTGGTAGTTAAAAGGGAAGTTAAATTATCATCTGTCGTAATTGCTATAACCACTGTTTTTGTATTATACTGACTTGTTAGTTACCGTATTTCTCTAATAAGCGCCCGGGCGCTTATTTTTAAACGGACTCCAAGACCCGGCGCTTATTGGAGACCCGGCGCTTATTGGAGACCCGGCGCTTATTACATAATATCCATCAATCCGTGCCATGTGGAGGACAGGAAGCTAACACTAATGGGGCCATTCCTTAATAAATCTAATTTTGGGTCAAAGGAGAATGCATTTATTTATAAAAACCGTACCCGGCGCTTATTTCTTAAACCGCTGCTTTACCCCCGGCGCTGATTAGAGTCCCGGCGCTTAATAGAGAGACCCGGCGCTTAATAGAGAGACCCGGCGCTTAATAGAGAGACCCGGCGCTTATTACAGGAAATACGGTATATCACATTGCTTTGTTGTTTAAAGGTTTCGCTCATGTTGTTTTAAGTTGTTTTACGAACTTATTCTCGATTATTTGTGAGGAAACTAACCATCTTTACATCAAGTGAGGGCCGTCTATATGCCATGAAAGTTAATACATATTCCCTAAGCAGAAGTAATCATCTGTCACGCATTGATTTAATGATTCAATTGTGAGAGGCATATTTGTGACATCTGATTCTAAATTGCATGTAAAAAAAAACATTTTAATCATTTTCTGACTGCAAAAAAAATGGAAACATACAATTATTATTCTCACCTGAGGCCAAATCGTAAGTGGATATGAATATGATGAAACATTCCTCCGAGGCCAAAGGCAGCTCGTCGGTCCGAGAGCCAGACATCTGGCCGCACACATCATTAAACGTGATCCATCTTTGTAAAAACCTTTCGTACATACAAAGTTCTTTCCAGCATTACCGGTTAAGCCAGGAATATTCGGACGATCGCATTGTAGTGCTGAGGTAAATGTATGCATCAATATGCCAAGCCCGCATCTAAGGAACCAAACACATTTAGCCATGTCGCCAATGTGTGTCTTTGCACAAGTCCTGTGTTGAACAACTCTGGCGAGAGTTCTGCACCACAGCTGAGCAAAGTGCTGGTGTTCTGAAGCTTTAAAATATTTATTGCTGAGTTTGTGTGGATTGGTCTCTTCTCATCTTACTAACGATTGGAACTTACTGCGTACACATTGGTTGTTGTTTTGATGTCTTAAACGTAAGGAAAACCTTTGTGTCCGTGGCTATGAAACAGCCGTGTTAGAGTGAGTCAAAACTGTACATCACACTTGCAATGTTGCAGCCATAAGAAGAAGTTAATTATAATTTTATGTCTGTCGACAAAGTCAACTATCACAGTTGATACGTAAAGGAAACCAATTCAGTATTAAAACAAATAATTACTCAGTATATTATTTAGTAGTAATTAAAACTATAATCCACTAGCAACCAACGCTAGACCACCTTTGTAGGGGTGAAGAGAAGACGTGCCTCTGTTTCCTGCAGGATATGCTGCATCACCGTGGTGGCTGTGTACAGAGACTAATATTAGTTAGTGCCAGGATGAGGCACGTAGGTTCGGGTCCCGAGGTGGGCACATATGCGTAGTATCCTTGGCTAGATACTCAGATCCACATTGTCTCAGTTCCCCCAGCTGTAAAATGGGTACCCGCGAGGATGTGCTGGCAATGTGAGTGTTTAGTTCATTGCGCCTAACAGGCAGCATGACTGTATGATCCCCAGGGAGTTTAAAAAGTAATGTACGTAGCACCGTGAGCAGGCAATGTGCCTGGATATAAGCGCCATACAAGCGGAATATTACTATTACTAATAACTTAATAACAAACTGTTTTCAAGGAATTATAACACCAGTTGACTTATATACTTTGATGGCCATGTGTGCTACTGTCATCGTAACGATACATCTACAGGACTAAGAGGCACCGTCGATAACGATCTGTTGGTTATGAAATCATTCTTATTTGAAAACTATTCAAAATTTATGAAACAGTTCTATTTCTTTCAAAGCACCAAGTATCAAATGAACACTGACCTTATCATAAAGATTATTTTGGGGAGATAATAGATACTCCTTGTGAGAGGCAAAAACGTGCTTGACTGCGTTTCCCTAATGGGACACAGACTGGGTTATCTTCATCTTTTCCCTTCATCTTTTCAGCAATTATTCATCAGTAAAACGTGCGTGGCCAATTCGTCTCATAACCACTACAACAAACTATCCACAGGGCTGTATGATTTCAAAAGCGATGGTTTCATTTTTTCAATAATCAACTTTTCCTTCAATATTGGGGCAACTCAAATTTTACATTTCGCAACTTTTGAGATACGGTCGAGCATGTCCCTTTCACCAACATTTCCAATTCTTCAGTTCCTCAGGTGTTCTATAGGTTACAGTATCCAAGGACTCAGAAAACGATTTAAAACATATGGTAGACGTGTAGAGGACATTCAAAATTTGATACATCCGGGGACAACTAAGAATATTGGAGCACTCAATGCTCCAAGGAGGTGACGAAATCGATCCAGGGGTTAAGCTAATTGTCTGTCATCGTATTCCAATAGCCTGGATTTGGTGTTTGTTATGTCAAGCACTGGTTTGTTTTGACCAGACGCAATACGTTACAAATAACCGCCATGCATCTGGTTTATTGATGAGTGCGGCATTACACAAAAAACACTTGCGTGCTTGCTTGCTTGCTTGCTTGCTTGCTTGCTTACTTGTTTAACGCCGTGCTGTATAAAGCCGGGGGGTAGCTCTCTGATCCCATGTCACCAGCTACTCAACTGCAAAGCACAGACAGTGTACACTGTAGTTTATAATATTGGCCTCCACTGACCCTTCGTTTCTATCTGGGCCGATCTCTGGCTTTGTCAGTGCAGAGGGAAAACTATTACCTCCCTTTCAAGCCCTAATGTAAATCGATTAGCGTTTACAATTCTACAGGAGATAGGAATTCAAATGCCGCACTCCAGCCGTTATAGGCTTATGAATGAATGAATGAGTGAGTGAGTTTAGTTTTACGACGCACTCAGCTATATGGCGGCGGTCTGTAAATGACCGAGTCTGGACCACACAATCCAGTTATGAACAGCACGAGCATCGATCTACGCATTTGTGATACGATGACATGTGTCAACCAAGTCAGTGAATCTGACCACCCGATCCCGTTAGTCGCCTCTTACGACAAGCGTGGGTTGATGAAGACCAGCAGTGTGAACCTTGGGCCCCATACATGATAACAGCAGTGTGAACCTTGGACCCTTTTATGATAACAGCAGTGTGAACCTGGGTCCCGTACATGATAACAGCAGTGTGAATCTGGGGCCTCTTTTATGATAACAGCAGTGTGAACCTGGGCCCCGTACATGATAACAGCAGTGTGAATCTGGGGCCCCATACATGATAACAGCAGTGTGAACCTTGGACCCTTTTATGATAACAGCAGTGTGAACCTGGGCCCCGTACATGATAACACCAGTGTGAACCTTGGATCCCCTTTTATGATAACAGCAGTGTGAACCTGGGCCTCGTACATGATAATAGCAGTGTGAACCTGGGACTCGTACATGTGACAGCAATGTGAACCTTGGACCCCTTTCATGATAACAGCAGTGTGAACCTGGGGCCCCGTTGTGATGATATTATGAACTCAGAGAAGAATTCTTGATAATGATAACACAGCGAACTTGGGGCAGAATTGCGTGTGACAGCACAGTAGAACTAGGCTCGAGTTTAGAGCTAGCATAGGGCAGTGTTCATGATCTCAGCACTCAGAGTCTTTTTGCCAAGTTCATGCTGTCAGCGCCGAGAACTTTTTGTCGAGTTTATTATGTCAGAGCCGAGAACCCTTTGCCGAATTCATTATGTCGGCGCCGAGAACCTTTTGTTGAGTTTATGATGTCGGCACCGAGAACCTTTTGTCGGGTTCATTATGTCGGCGCCTAGAACCTTTTGTTGAGTTCATGATGTCGGCGCCTAGAACCTTTTGTTGAGTTCATGATGTCGGCGCCTAGAACCTTTTGTCGAGTTCATGATGTCGGCGCCGAGAACCTTCTGTTGAGTTCATGATGTCAGCGCCGAGAACCTTTGGTCGAGTTTATTATGTCGGCGCCGAGAACCTTTTGCCGAGTTCATTATGTCGGTGCTAAGAACCTTTTGTTCATGATGTCGGCACCGAGAACCTTGTGCCGAGTTCATGATGTTATCACTTTGAACCTAGTGCCGAGTCTATGATATCGGCACTGAGAACCTTTTGTCAAGTTTACGATGTCAGTTGTGTTCTCAGTTAAGAAAAACAAATATTTAATTTAACATTATTATGATAGATATTCCTACAACACATTTATTTATTGTAACAACCTGTAGCCCAAGCCACTAAGATACGTTCTGCTGAGTTAAAAGATATAACATTTGATAACTGCACTCAGAAAGCCACATCCCGATCATAAAAGAAGGTTTAGTGTTAACGTTTTACCGTAATGGATGAAAATGCGTCTTTAGTCTTATCATTTCTTTATTACGTTATACAATAGCTTAAATACAACCTATTAATCAAAGGCGTTAGGGTAGAGAGACTCGTTTTGAAGTAAATATATGTATTTCTCACATGTTATCGTTTTCATTCATTCCGGTTTCTCTGGTACAATGAAAAAAACATTGCTAAAGCACAATGTGAAGATCCGAGTTAGAATTGGTCTTCAGCAACCCATGCTTGTTGTAAGAGGCGACTAACGGGATCGGGTGGTCAGACTCGCTGACTTGGTTGACACATGTCATAGGTTTCCAATTGCGTAGATCGATGCTAATGCTGTTAATCACTGGATTGTCTGGTACTGACTCGATTATTTACAGGCCGTCGCCATATAGCTGGAATGTTGCTGAGTGAGGGGTTAAACAACAAATAAAAAGCATGTTATTCGGTAATTGTAATGTGATCCGTTGTACATGTATGTCCAGCCAGTGTCAGTTGGCTACCCCAACCGCCTCGGTTTAGTCCCGATTTTGACAGTCCCAAATTTGACAGTTAAATTTCACACTTCTGTAATTGATCTAGCCAGTTGTTCCAATTTTGACAGTAAGCTTACCGGTTGAATCCTTTATTGATACCGTTATTAAATATAACGTTATTGACAGAGGATTTTGAACCGAATAAGATTACGACGTAAGTTATATAGCCATGAAAATCAGAAAAGTAAATAATTGAAAATTTGTGATAACGAAAATAAAAAAACGACAAAAATCTTCCTATAGTCCTAAGAAATATCGACTAAAAGCAGATTCTATTTTACAATTCGACTATATGATGAGCACGTGTTTGCGGGTCATTATCGTGATGATACAAAGCTTTCGCGTATCCTGCCCCACCCGTCACACACACATGCAAAGTCAAAAGGAGCAATGCCGGTAGTAAATGACGATGAGGCAAAGACCTGTCACCTGAAACAATTAAATGAAGGCTCGGAAATAAATATAATCTCGTGCAAAATCAGTTCTTAAGTAAGCTCGGGGACGCTTTGTGCTCCGTGGTGTGAAATGTTTCATCTTTCTGTTCACAGCTGCCCTGAGGTGAGCATTATGATAAACCGACATTCGTTTCGAGTGCCCGATTTAGGCTTGTAAGCATGATGGTTTAATCTATGATGTGGCTGATATTTAACTAATAACTTATTGATATAGTCAGTACAGATTATTAGAGTGAATGAGTAAGTATGGTTTTACGCCGCTTTTAGCAATATTCCAGCAATACCACGGCGGGGGGACACCAGAAATGGGCTTAACATTGTACCATGTGGGGAATTGAACCCTGGTCTTCGGCGTTACTAGCGAACGCTTTAACCACTAGGCTACCCATCCACCACTTAAAACGAATGAAATTTATTGATATGTTTGACGTCTGAGTGCATGATGTATGTTTGAGTCCATGATGTATTTTTAAGTGTATGATTCATTCATTCGTTCATTCGTTCGCGTTCATTCATTCATTCATTCATTCGACCCGTAAAGGTCCGGGTTAGAATTGGCCTTCAGTAACCCAATCTTGTCCTTTAAGGCGACTAACGGGATCGTGTGGTCAGGCTCGCTGACTTGGTTGACACATGTCATCGGTTCCCGATTGCGCAGGCCGATGCTCATACTGTTGATCACTGGATTGTCTGATCCAGACTCGGTCATTTACAGACCGCCACCATATAGCTGAGTGCGTCGTAAAACTAAACTCACTCACTCATTCATTCATTCATAAGCCTATAACGGCAGGAGTGCGGCATTTGAATTCCTATCTCCTGTCGAATTGTAAACGCTAATCGATTTACATTAGGGCTTGAAAGGGAAATAATAGTTTTCTCTCTGCACTGACAAAGCCAGAGATCGGCCCAGATAGAAACGAAGGGTCAGTGGAGGCCAACATTATAAACTACAGTGTACTGTCTGTGCTTTGCAGTTGAGTAGCTGGTGACATGGGATCAGAGAGCTATCCCCCGGCTTTATACAGATCTACTGTTAATGCATGCCTCGGGGATTTCTATCAATGCGCAATCAGCAACGCAGGTTTCAACGCGCCCCGTAACTAAGGAAGCTATCGGCAAATGTCGGCGACCCTCGGCAAACAAACTTTGAGGTTGACGAGTTTATAGAGTCGGGTTGTGATTGTCGTGACTGGGATTTAATATGTGGTCGTTCCGAGTTTAGACTGATACACACACCAGGTAGGACAAACTTTAGTTATATATTTGATATGTACATTGATGTGTATATGTTAAATGTCCTCGGACCGTCCGCTGGTCGCCGTGGTCGGTATATAAGTAAATATACATGTATATCCCTCGCCCACTTGGCTAAGTAGGCACTTGACGGGTAAAGACTGTCTTAGTATAGACTGAATGAGATTCTGTCCAGGTATCTTTACTAATTATCACATTTTACACCATTATGAAACACGATAAACACACATCGGTTATTATAAGTGTATTACGTGTAAACCATATTTACAGCATACCATCTTAATCAAAGTGATATTTGTATATTATAAACGTTAACGAGTCAACAGTCTTGTCGGCACTGAATTTCTCCGTTTATGCTTTGTAAAGGTATAATAGGAAGCAATTAAACACCCGGTGTCATAAGCTTTTCACAGTGATCAATAAACTCCTGCTTATGCCTGAGTCGGTATTATAATGGTGACTGCCTTTAACAGACATTTTTTCTTATTATTGTAAAATGATTTTTGTTATGCTCTGTTTATAAATTATACATGACAATATAAGAGTTTTACAATAAAACGCAATCTGAAGAACACCATGCAGATCCTGATTTGGCAAGGTGGGTGTGGGCCGGCTTATATGGTCTACCCCTAATCCCACTATCCGCTGATTCTATGTGTTGCATATGAGCCATTTACTTGAGCCATTGGAAATGCTGATGCTGTTTGAAAACGTATTAGCGATGGGTATACTAAAAACTAAAGTAATACAAACCCATGACTATCACATTTGATCACGTTTCAAACAATAGATTGAGACACAATTGTAGTACACTAAATAAGTTTAGTTACTTGTGTGATATATGTACTGTTTTGGTTAAGAAACTACTGGGTAAATACTTTCCATACTGGAAAAAAATGCAAGAATCGTTTGCCTTTTAAAACAAATGTATCTCCAAGACTATTCCACCCTTCCTACCAAATCAGAAAAGTTGTCATATCCTTGACTTGATCATTGGTATATTCAAATGTAAACTAATATATTTTATTAAGTGTTTTATGATCCTTTTCCCAGATATTCAAGAACCACTGCAATAAACATTTGTCGTGTTGGAGGCAGTATATCGATCAATGTCACTGGCCTGTGTTAAACGCAACCTATATACAGGTACAAGCACAATCAGTTAACGTTATACTTTGTTTAACACGCAAGTGATAAACATATGATAACACATCCAATCTGGCTTGGCAGTCGTTGGTATCAACGTTCTTATTCCCACGTTATCATTGAATAAGTACACTACACAAATACACTGCTAAAAATTCCATAAACTGTATGGTATATATGTCTGTAGTCTGAAGAGAAGATTTACGACATGTGTGTATGTATTTGACTCGGTTGCTTGTTATAGAACCTATAGAGGCAAGATCAATAGATTTATGGCTTTATGGAAGCATTCACTGTCCTTACACTCGGACAATGAGCTCTCACACACAATTTGTTTCAATAGCTATAAACAACATGTATTTGGTTTCGCAGATAAGCAGAGATAGATGTGCTTCACTGAGATCCAGTATACACACACACACACACACACACTGTAAACGATCGTATATGTAAATAAACCTGTATACTATATATATTGCCCAATACAGGTTTATTTACATATACGATCGTTTACTAATATACCAATCATGACAAAATACGTTCGTAAGAAATACTTAAAAGGACACCTTTTATACGTGTGTAGATACTGTTTGACATAAACTGAATATAGTACGAAGGCGATGTACTATCTTTACGTTTGAAGGCGTATTAAAGCTTACAGGGAATACGGTGCATGGTCGATTGGAAATATGTTATGCAACTTAGTTACACTTGAATTATTATTATTATTATTATTATTATTATTTTATTTATTATTATTCATTTTATTTATATTTCAACAAAGTAATACAATCACAGAACGCGAACTGCCAAATCAGAAATACACTCTTCTATTTTGTATTGGCATTTTGGTTATGATGCATATTTATGCTTCCTCCTGTTTGTTCAACGAAACACGTACACAGAATAACACCCGTTGTTGTTTGTTTGTTTGTTTGTTTGTTTGTTTGTTGCTGAACGTGGCACTCAGCAATATTCTAAGTGGCAGGCGTTTTGGTTTGCCGATGTACTGACCCTTCAGGCAATAATGATATATCTTAACCAGTCAGAACATACAAAATAATTAACATTTATAAGTAGAGAAGAATTTGTCCTCTTTTATGGTGTTCTTACCATTAAAAGAGTAGTTGAAATAATTTTTAAAAATTAATTTCTATTTTGTGTGCGTGTATCTCTTTATTTTTTAGATTGAAGTCAGTGAGTGAGTGAGTTAAGATTTTAAGTCACATCGGCAGAATTTCAGCCAGATCGTGACTATATCAAGTTATAGATTCATAATTCCTGACTGAAAATAATACGAATTGAATCTTTTTAAAGAAAAATTTAAAATTAAATATAATCACACTTTGTTTTGTATGCCGAGTTTAGCTTCTGTAGTATGGTACGTAGACTAAAATGTCAACTCGTCCTGTTAAACCCACATCACGTCCGATGAGCAATAAACATAATACCAACGGGGAATCGAACGCGGCATACATTGCGGGACGATCGAAAGCTGATCGAACCCTTATCGCATGCACTCGCCCACCCCACGACTTGACGAAGGCCAACGGTGAGATTATATTTAGACCTCTACACGAAGCATTGCTTCATCGATAACCATAATGGATAATCCTAATCTCCGTAATCAGATAACGTACACGTGCGTAATGCATGATAATCCCTTTCAGTGTAATCCTTACATTAGAGGGCAGGGATTATTCTTTCCGAGGATTAACCTTGCAGGAATCAAAATATTGTGTTGGAAAGGATTAAAGTAGTGAGGCATATAGCTCTATAAAAATATTTAATTATTTGGATCTAAAGGGACAGTTTTGTAAAACAAAACATGTTTAGATCTGACAGGTAAAACGGCTTAGATCTGCACAACGATCCACAAAGGCTGTGGATGTGGTTTCAAAACTTTATTAAAAAGAGGTTTCGTATTCATGTGAAATATCTGATTTTGGTTAGATTGCATCTGAACAGATCATATTTCACATCAACAATTTACAGGGTGATTCGAGATGGGGGTGGGGGTGTGTGTGGGGGTGTAGGTAAGGGGGAATATTCGAACCTCCAATTATCGATATAATCTTTCACTTGGAGACATAAACTCACATTGTACAACTAGTTTTCTGTTTATTTGTAACGTATTTTCAGGCCTATTGTTGACGGCCTAATTTCTAAGATTGGGGCATTAATACTCTTTTGATGAAATATTGCATCGCTAAATTTCAATTCTTCATTTATGCTCCGGAGCGTTATATTCAGGAATTGCCATTCTGTAAAAGCTTGTTATGTACAATTTCTAACATAGTTGAAAAAGAAAATCCTTTATATTAGCACAAAAACCAGAAATCGACTTCTCGAACCCGGGTCTTCCGCGTGGACGAGCGAACCCTTGAACCACGTCGAATGACCGGGTTCGATTCCCCACTTGGGTACAATATGTGAAGCCTATTTCTGGTGTTTCCCGCCGTGATATTGCTGGAATATTGCTAAAAAAAAGCGGCGTAAAACCCAACTCACTCACTCACTTCATTCTTGCTTGACAAGGGTACATGTTCCACTCCGAAACGTCACATAATACTCAAATACAGAAGTTGCCATCCAAAAAATATTTGACTGTCACCTACCAAGGTTTAAAATACCTCGCAAACGGAAATGGTTTACCAGTATTCTGTAACTCCTTTAACCATCTTTGAACATATTTTGTGTTCATGATTGTGTTCATGATGTTGTGTTCATGATTTGTGTTCATGATGTTGTGTTCATGATGTTGTGTTCATGATTTGTGTTCATGATGTTGTGGTCATGATGATGTGTTCATGATTTGTGGTCATGATGTTGTGTTCATGATTTTTGTGTTCATGATGTTGTGTTCATGATTTTGTGTATTGTTTAACGCCGCACTAGCTATTTGACGGCGGTCCACGAATAATCTAACAATCCAGTGATCAACATGAGTGTCGATCTACGTAACTGCGATACGATATGTGTCAACCAAGTCAGCGAGCCTGACCATCCGATCCCATTAGTTGCCTCTTACGACAAACATGGCTTGCTGATGATCAGTTCTAATCCGGATCGACAAGGGCACTGTGAATTCACAATGCCTTGATAACCGTGTATTATGGATGTTCCAAGACGTACAATCCACATCTGTACAAGCTATTTCAGACCTTATTTATCTGAGGCACATTTTTCACATTCCACTTGCAACTGGATCCTGATGTATAGCCAATGCGATACGATTGCATGAGTTTAAAAATTTAAAGAAGTATTTTAAGAGGAGAATATATATATCTATTGACATACATTTGATATGTATCCAGTTTGACGAAAACGTCGATAAAAGGAGACAGTTAGCACGTATCAACATACTTCTAAATGTATTTTAGTTTCCATGGTATCAAATAAATCAACCAGAGTCTAAATAGAAAATTCACATTTTCAAACATTTTCTATGATCACGAACATATACACAAAGAACTTAACTTAGTACCCCCTGCATTTTTGCAATGATAGGTTTGCAACACGTTCATAAACCTCTCGTGGTGACCACGATGGGAAAACAGGAGTACTTCTGACCCGTATGACCCTTTGACTCAAAATGATTGGAATCCATGTTGATTTTATGATAATAATTGCTCACTTTGAAAAAAAAAAGATTTTCATACAAAACCATGTCTGTACCAGTATGGCCCTAGAATGTTTCATGTTGGATTTATTGGCGAATGTGCACATTCAAAATGTCATTTTGCGTGTCTTACAAGATTCAAGGTCAATACATAGTGTAACCTCCATGCGACTGTATGACAGCCAGCCATGTGACTGTATGACAGCCAGCACTCTCTTCCTCATACCCTCTGATCCTCTGATGGGGCAGTCTATGTCATTTCTCATGTAAAGCAGCTTCCAATTGGACCAGGTTCTGTACAGGAGGATCCTTTTGTTGCACACGACGACCAATCATGTCCCAGATATGCCCCAAATGGTTCAGATCGGGGCTCATTCAATCGTGATATATGTCATGTGGTGCTTAACTAAATTCATTGTGTATGTTGTGTCTATTTACATACATTTCATATCTATTCTGTTTGACATAATACAACACGTCAATACAATAAGACAGTGAATGAACGCACAGCACGTATCAACAGAATTTTAAATGAACATGTTCCATGTGCGATGTATGGTGTTTAGAGGCTATCAAATAAATTAACCAAATTGAAAGCATAAGTAGAAAATTCAATTTTTCAGATATTCTATACGAACATAAACTTAGCCTTTAAATCTTTGCACGCATGTTCTCCTCATACTAAAGGAGACGTTATATTTCATGTTATTACTATATCAAACAGGTTGATATTTTTAAAAACATTGCTACCCTAATATAAACGTCTGAGTTGATTTTCCCTCTGACACGAAAAAGACAACGATATCTTTCCTGTAAATTTAACACAGTTTGCATACATCCCATTGGGATTCTAAAATAACATAATATCTTCTGAAAACAAACTAAATAGCAAATGAATGTCTTCTGGGAGTATGTCATTCTCTATGTTTTCATATCTAAACCTCCCAGGAGCGAGGGAGAATGGATGGGAGGGAGAATTCACTATTCATTCCGAAGTAGAACAGTAGAAAAATGTTCATTCTCATCCAAAATTAATACATATTTCCAAAGGTGTTTTGGTTCGCATAGCTATGAGGCGAATTATGATAATTTAACACGTATGTTGGTCCAGATTGGTTTCAGCTCTGACTAAAGATGATAATTTTACTGTATAGTTTTGCATTTCGAAATCAGCACATGTATGACCGTCAGATAAGTCAAAAAGAGAAAAGGGCCTTTCTTTCTGTTTCAGGCGTTTCATAATGTGAAATAGCGTGGCTACCATGGCCGAAATCGTGCTTAGCGAGTTTGCATTCTTTAGAAAGTTTGGGGAGGTGGGGTAGCCTAGTTGTTAAAGTGTGTGATCGTTACGCTGAAGATCCGGGTTCGATTCCCTACATGGGTACAATGTGAGAAGCCCATTTCTGGTACCTCCCGCCGTGATATTGCTGAAAGCGGCGTAAAACTAACTTCACTCACTCATTTGGAAAGTTTACGACGTTCACACAAAGACAAAGCATGTCGATATTCTTGGTGCACAAAAGCTACTGGTGTGTTAAATTGGGATGAATTCTCTTACAACGATGCATGTTTGTGTTACAATTGTGAACTATACCTGTTACTCGTATTTGCGTGTACTTTGATTAACAGGATTTCTCCATTTCAATTTTGGAGAAAAGTACTCAATTTAACACAGGTACAAGATCAACAACAAAAGTAAGTCTTCTCGGAACAGGCCGCTCTGGATATTTTCCTGAAAAGCTATTTCCAAATCTTTCACGTGAGACATTGTCTGAATTATATATAAAAAGCCAATAGAGGGGGTGATTTATGTGCACAGATAGCAATATAGCGAGAACGCCAGTGTTTCCATTGGGACGGAGGTTGACTGTAGCTCAATAGAGATGCGGGTGCCATGAAGATACAAGTATGGGCCTTTAAACCCGTTACAAGCACTAAAATAGGACCTTGGACGTTATATATTTGGGATAACACTTTCTTTATAATGTACAATTTCTATCATGGAAAGGAGGTTAATAAACTCCCTTGAAAGGTTAACATCATATAAGGGAGGTTGGTCGACATCATGTAAGGGAGGTTGGTTGACATCATGTAAGGGAGCTTGGTTGACATCATGTAAGGGACGTTGGTTGACATTATGTAAGGGAGGTTGGTTGACATCATGTAAGGGAGGATGGTTGACATCATGTAAGGGAGGATGGTTGACATCATGTAAGGGAGGATGGTTGACATCATGTAAGGGAGGTTGGTTGACATCATATAAGGGAGGATGGTTGACATCATGTAAGGGAGGTTGGTTGACATCATGTAAGGGAGGTTGGTTGACATTATGTAAGGGAGGTTGGTTGACATCATGTAAGTGAGGATGGTTGACATCATGTAAGGGAGGCTGGTTGACATCATGTAAGGGAGGATGATTAACATCATGTAAGGGAGGATGGTTTACATCATGCAAACGAGGATGGTTAACATCATGTAAGGGAGGTCGGTTAGCATCATGTAAGGGAGGTTGGTTGACATCATGTAAGGGAGGATGGTTAACATCATCAAAGTGAGAATGGTTGACATCATATAAGGGAGGATGGTTAACATCATGTATGGGAGGACGGTTGACATCATGTAAGGGAGGATGGTTGACATCATGTAAGTGAGTATGGTTAACATCATGTAATCGAGGATGGTTAACATCATGTAAGGGAGGATGGTTGACATCATGTAAGGGAGGATGGTTGACATCATGTAAGGGAGGATGGTTGACATCATATGAGTGAGGATGTTTAACATCATATAAGGGAGGATGGTAAACATCATGTAAGGGAGGTTGGTTAACATCATGTAAGGGAGGTTGGTTGACATCATGTAAGGGAGGATGGTTGACATTATGTAAGTGAGTATGGTTAACATCATGTAAGGGAGGATGATTAACATCGTGTAAGGGAGAATGGTTGACATCATGAAAGGGAGGATGATTAAGATCGTGTAAGGGAGAATGGTTGACATCATGTAAGGGAGGATGGTTGACATCATGTAAGGGAGGATGGTTGACATCATATAAGGGAGGATGGTTAACATCATGTAAGGGAGGTTGGTTGACATCATATAAGGGAGGATGGTTAACATCATGTAAGGGAGGATGGTTGACATCATGTAAGTGAGGAAGGTTGACATCATGTAAGGGAGGCTGGTTAACATCATGTAAGGGAGGATGGTTAACATCGTGTAAGGGAGGATGGTTGTCATCATGTAAGGGAGGATGGTTGACATCATGTATGGGAGGACGGTTGACATCATGTAAGGGAGGATGGTTGACATCATGTAAGGGAGGATGGTTGACATCATGTAAGGGAGGATGGTTAACATCATGTAAGGGAGGATGGTTAACATCATGTAAGGGAGGATGGTTAACATCATGTAAGGGAGGATGGTTAACATCATGTAAGGGAGGATGGTTAACATCATGTATGGGAGGACGGTTGACATCATGTAAGGGAGGATGGTTGACATCATGTAAGGGAGGATGGTTAACATCATGTATGGGAGGATGGTTAACATCATGTAAGGGAGGATGGTTGACATCATGTAAGGGAGGATGGTTGACATCATGTAAGGGAGGATGGTTGACATCATATGAGTGAGGATGTTTAACATCATGTAAGGGAGGATGGTAAACATCATGTAAGGGAGGTTGGTTAACATCATGTAAGGGAGGTTGGTTGACATCATGTAAGGGAGGATGATTAAGATCGTGTAAGGGAGGATGGTTGACATCATGTAAGGGAGGATGGTTCACATCATGTAAGGGAGGATGATTAAGATCGTGTAAGGGAGAATGGTTGACATCATGAAAGGGAGGTGGTTGACATCATGTAAGGGAGGATGGTTGACATCATGTAAGGGAGGATGGTTGACATCATGTAAGGGAGGTTGGTTGACATCATGTAAGGGAGGATGGTTGACATCATGTAAGGGAGGTTGGTTGACATCATGTAAGGGAGGATGGTTAACATCATGTTAGGGAGGATGGTTAACATCATGTAAGGGAGGATGGTTGACATCATGAAAGGGAGGTGGTTGACATCATGTAAGGGAGGATGGTTGACATCATGTAAGGGAGGATGGTTGACATCATGTAAGGGAGGTTGCTTGACATCATGTAAGGGAGGATGGTTGACATCATGTAAGGGAGGTTGGTTGACATCATGTAAGGGAGGATGGTTAACATCATGTTAGGGAGGATGGTTAACATCATGTAAGTTAGAATGGTTGACATCATGTAAGGGAAAGTGGTTGACATCATGTAAGGTTGGTTGGTTGACATCATATAAGGGAGGATGGTTAACATCATGTAAGGGAGGTTGGTTGACATCATATAATGGAGGATGGTTAACATCATGTAAGGGAGGATGGTTAACATCATGTAAGGGAGGATGGTTGGCATCATATAATGGAGGATGGTTAACATCATGTAAGGGAGTATGGTTAACATCATGTAAGTTAGAATGGTTGACATCATGTAAGGGATAATGGTTGACATCATGTAAGGTTGGTTGGTTGACATCATATAAGGGAGGATGGTTAACATGATGTAAGGGAGGTTGGTTGACATGATATAAGGGAGGTTGGTTGACATCATGTAAGGGAGGATGGTTAACATCATGTAAGGGAGGTTGGTTGACATCATGTAAGGGAGGATGGTTGACATCATGTAAGGGAGGTTGGTTGACATGATGTAAGGGAGGTTGGTTGACATCATGTAAGGGAGGATGGCTCACATCATGTAAGGGAGGATGGTTGACATCATGTAAGGGAGGTTGGTTGGCATCATGTAAGGGAGGGTGGTTGACATCATGTAATGGAGGATGGTCAACATCGTGTAAGGGAGGATGGTTGACATCATGTAAGGGAGGTTGGTTGGCATCATGTAATGGAGGATGGTTGACATCATGTAATGGAGGATGGTTTACATCATGTAAGGGAGGCTGGTTGACATCATGTAAGGGAGGTTGGTTAACATCATGCATGGTAGGAAGGTTGACATCATGTAAGGGAGGAATGTTAATATCATGTAAGGGAGGATGATTAACATCATGTAAGGGAGACTGGTTGACATCATGTAAGGGAGGATGGTTTACATCATGTAAGGAAGGTTGGTTGACATCATGTAAGGGAGGATGGTTGACATCATGTAAGGGAGGTTGGTTGACATCATGTAAGGGAGGATGGTTGACATCATGTAAGGGGGGAGATGATGATGTGGAGGGTGGTTGACATCATGTAAGGGAGGATGGTTTACATCATGTAAGGGAGACTGGTTGACATCATGTAAGGGAGGTTGGTTGACATCATGTAAGGGAGGTTGTACCATGGAAAAGTGTAGTAAGGGGTTTGTTACGTTACAACTGACCCCCATGAGGCTGTTTCGGTTTTGTTAATAACGAATTTACAGGGATCCATCGTAAAACATCCCCTGATAAATTAGGACAATCACGTGTTGGAATAAGATTTCTCCATTCATAATAAATTCATACTTGTTGCGTGAATAAAATCTATCCGGAATCATGTAAATAGGCAAATCTTTACCTCATTATAAAGTAAATATATATGTCAAACCCCTAAGGAAATGTAATATGATATACTAGTGGTGAGCTTAATCTCAGCGATCTACTTGTACTGTTCACTGATTCCCTGACTTGGCATACATACACCCTAACGCTGTGTTTGGGTCAACACAGGCCCGACGGGTCGACCATACCAGCACGGCCATATCTTATTTGTCTTCTAGTTTTACGGCTCTCCTGAACGGTGTAGAAAACCACAAATACTTCCTTCACTTTTTACTTGATATCTGCCAAAGGCATCGTAAAACCATATTCAATCAATCACCCCATTGCTGGATTCAATCTAAGTGTCAAGTTTTTTAATTTCCTTGAGTATATGTCGCCATGGATACGCTATAAATCATAGATATTTCTATAACATTATCTTTGTTGAAATCATCACAAAAGTACATTTGTGGATGTATGCTTTAATTTTTAACGTCTAATCCCTGTCCTGGTGCACGTATCGTGACGATACGAGTATCTGAGGTTGCAAAGTCCTTTTGGTACGCCGGTTTCGGAGAAATGCTAAGTGACTTAGTTGTAAAACGTCAGCTGTATTTCATCCATATAGCGAAGATACTAAATTCACACACATACACAAGTTTATTATAAACACGAAGTCACACTAGAAAGCAATTTGTTATGCATACAATTTAACATTTCAATATTATTTACAATTCAAAACCACAGAATATAAGCCCAAATTAAGATATTATTATACACATACATATATATTGACCAAATTCATTCAAGTAATTTATTAGGAGGGTAAATAGATCTTCCAGGTTTACTGCTTCAATAGAAGAAGGTTCACAAAATAAGTCTATGAAATAGGTAATCGAGACTCATCAGCGTGGTATGAGGGAGGTAAATAATGTCGCATTTTGGCACGTAGAATGGACATAATAAACTGTATATTTTATGTTCTCGATATTTCCCTTTAAATCTCACATTTGTGGTGTAGTGGTTAGAACGTCCGCCCGGAGAGCGGAAGGTCGCGGGTTCGATCCCTGACCGCGTCATACCAAAAGACGTTAAAAGATGGTACTTGTTGGTCCCTGCCTGGCGCTCGGCATTAATGGGTACAACAAGGACTGGTCGGCTCGGAGTCAGTATAATGAGTCTGAGTGGGGTATTCATGCCTAACTGCGGCATGGTATCTCAGTGGGCTAGCACCATGAAAAAACAGCTTCAGTCTTGGCTAGTACAAGCAGCCGCACATACACATACACACGCATGCACGTCGTCATATAAGCGAAATATTCTCAAGCACGACGTTAAACCCAATTTCACCTCACCTCACCTCACCTCACCTCACCTCACAATTGTGACACGAGGGCGTGATCTGGAAAATAGGTTTTGGTCTGTGATCAACGTTCCACCTTTGTAGTGTGAACTTGACATATATCTTTGAGAATAATGCTAAGAAGTATGCCCAAATTAGTGACTCAACTGACCCTTGAGTGATCCGGGTTAAAATTTGTCCAATTTTCATTACATTATCCAATTGAGTGTCTATGTTTAAAAATACGTCATTAACTTGAATCAATCAGAAGCGGCAGGGTAGAGAGACTCGTTTTGAAGTAAATATATGTATTTCTCACATGTTATCTTTTTATTCATGCCCATCACCCTGTTACAATAAAGAAACATGTCTAACGCACAATGTCCATCTTGCTTGCTAGACCCGTCAAGATACGGGTGGGAATTGGTCTTCAGCAATCCATGCTTGTAGTAAGAGGCAACTTACGGGATCAGGTGGTCGGGTTCGCTGACTTGATTGACACGTCATGGTGTCCCAATTGCGTAGATTGGGACACGATGGTGCTGATGGTTGCCCGTGATGGAGCTATTTAAGCCGTATCTACCGTGTCACCTGTGGAGCTGTTGTATCCTTTTGTTCCTCACATTTTTTCAGCGATCGTTTAATCACATATAAAAAATAATTAAATAACAATCAATATGCATTTTTTGCAAACAGGTCCGACCATGACGACCACGCTCAGCCAGTCGGATGTGAAGGCTGAAACGTCACGCCCACCTAGCGGAAAGAGCTCACTAGGGATAGTCCAGTTCGGCTTCCATGCCAAAACAAGTTTTGACGCCGATGATGCATTGCTCCAGACTAGAAGCGAAAAGTTACAAGTCAAAAAGAACACCAAAGACGATGACATATGGCGAAAGCCACCCCCTGACTTCCGGGTAGCTGTATATGACCCCCAACCACCTAAACGTAACACAGTTGATTCCATGCAGCCCTGGAGGTACGGTACCATCCCTGGGGAGCGAACCAGGGTCAAGAGGGAGAGAGCGTCGTTACTGCCAGTCATATTCCGTGACAGAGGCCCAAAGGTAGAAAACTTTGTGACGAGATTCCATATACCCCGGCCTTTTACGGCTAAGAAACAGTTCGTGAGAGATGGGATGCACCCAGCGGAGGAGTATGAGACGCCCCAGAAACACGACTTCAGACGGGTGAGTGAGGGGCCTGTTATTGTCTTTGATGAACTTTGTTCCAAGTCATAATAATATGCAGACCGCCTCCGTGGTGTAGTGGTTAGAGCGTCCACCTAGAGAGCGGAAGGTCGCGGGTTCGATCCCCGGCCGCGTCATACGAAAACACGTTAAAATATGGTACTTGTTTATCCCTGCCTGGCGCTCGGCATAAATTAAGGACTGGTCGGCTCGGAGTCAGTATAATGAGTCTGAGAGGGGTATTCATGCTTCACTGCGGCATGGTATCTCACTGGGCTAGCACTATAAAACCTGCTTCAGTCTGAGCTAGTACAAGCAGCCGCACATACACATACACACGCATGCACGTCGTCATATGAGCGAAATAGGCTCAAGCACGACGTTAACCCGTTTCACCTCACCTCACCTAATCATATGCAATTGTCACTCGTGAACTTTGACAATTTTCGTCATGGCATTTTATTAAATTTACTAAATCGTCTTTTATTTTCTTAGACCCCCTGCTATGATAATATGTCAAGGTCATAAATTTGTTACCTTTTGTCATGGTCTTCCATTCACCTCGCCTCCTGTTGTAAGGCAATACCGTTGTCATTCATTATCTTTAAAATGACTCCAGCTGTCATACTATGCCAGGTTTTCACTGCATGTTTCACCTTTCGTCATAATATGACATGGTCATATTTACGTCATACCGACATCTTGACCGACAATCTTTAAAGATTGAGAGTGACAAAAATCTCTCCACAATAACGTACGACTGTATGACGAGAGGTATAAATCCAGCTTCCAAAAGTCAGCATTTATTTGGCAATATTCCAGCAAATGCAGCATTTGGTGTTGACATTTCTAGGCGAATTCGAGCGTGCTCTTTCTGCAATGGTTTCAAGGAGTTTTGTTCAGAAGCCGTTTGATCAAAGTTACAATATCCAATTGCTCAGAATTGCTTCCAAATTGTCATACATCAGTTATAAACGATCATAACTATAAAGAAAAATGTCATTATCCTTTTATGTTTTCACGATCACATCGTGCGTTGAACCCCACAGCAATAGTTTGACTTATAAGGGATTCGACATATCCTACTTGATCTGATGACAGTCTGTGGATTAGAAGCAACTAATGTATAGCCCAATTAAGCCAAACTGATTACTTGATTACTCAGCTGGTTCCATCCGTATCTTGTCGCATCTTGTCTTGGATGGTTCTCGTACATATACATGTCTTCCACAGCATCCGCCAATCAAAAGCCTCGGATTGCCAGAGTTCTTGACAAACTATGAGAAGGACCCATACAACATCCTGTTCAACACAGAACACCGCAATACAAGTATGTACATCTTCCTAATTTCAATGATATGTTCCTCAATGTACAATGACTTATTCATTTTATCAACAATGCGTCAAATCAGCAAACGTCTCTAGTGCATTCTGGAACCTTTTCTGCCATGATGCGAAAAAAACGCTATACATCCATACTGAACTATTGGTTATCTCGATGTGTCGTTCATCTCGAAGCATGGCTTATCTTGGCGTCAAGTCAATCATTGTTCAGACCTTTATTCTAAAATGGCAATGTCCCTCTCGAAGTATTGTTTATCTCAATGAAGGGTAATTTCAAAATGTTGAGTACTTTAAAGGGTTTAACTTGTTTATCTCGAAATATCATGTTTCTCGAAGTACTCTGAGCTTTCATTGTTGGTTATCCCAGCACGAGTAGCGCATACTGCGGTATTGCAAAAAGCGAAAACATATTTTTCACGAAATTGTGTTTATGTTTTATCTCGAAATATCATATTTCTCGAGGTACCATAAGCTTTCATTATTGGTTATCTCATAGAGTAGAGTACCCAGCAGTGTTGCACAAAGCGAAAAAAACGTTTCTCCCGAACATGTGTTTATGTGGAAGTATACTCACGGTGTCATCAGCTCCATGTTTCGAATTCCCGCAGGTGACTAGAAACTAGATGAAGAGTATTCATTAGGGAGTAGCGTCCACTTCCTAACTCCAATGTCCCTTGTTTATCAAAGCCTTCTCCTCCGCGTGTTTCAAAATTAAATTTCAATCCAGCTGTTGTTTAGCTCTACACACCTTCGTTACAGTACACGGCTTGACGCTGGGCTGCACAGAACGCGACCTCGTGAACGAACGTCAGATGGCGCCGGCGATGCCCTCAAAGCCAAAATACGAGTCTGAGCTCATCCTCTCCAGAGATCCTTGGCCAACCAAGAGCGGAGCTTACACAGTAAGTATACTGCCAGAAGAGTGAGTGAGTTAGGTTTGATGCAATTTGAAATGAAAGTACAGTCAAGGTCTGTCAGCTTCGTGTGGGAGGAAGGTAGAAGTTAATGCAGATCATAGACATCAATGCCTTTAGTGGAACCCAACAGGGTATGGTGCTGACAATTCAAGAATCATAAACAGAGCGATTCTGACAGGGGCGGTGGGGTAGCCCAGTGGTTAAAGCGTTCGTTCTTCACGCCGTGGACTCGTCACACGGCTAATATAGACAAAAGCCCATTTCTGATGTCTCCTGCCGTGATACAGCTGGAATAATCGGCGTCAAATCATGTTCACTCAGTCATTCACTCGAATCTGACAACATAACTTTGATCCTATCATTCTGGCATGCCTAAAACTTCGTATCGCATCCCCTCAGTTTTTTTCGATGCTCCTTTTTGTTTTCAGCGTCACCGTCGACGTAACCGCCAGCCATACAGCGCGTTCATGGAACGTGTGGAGACGGAATTGGTCACGCAGTGGGCACGTGAGAAACTGGAGAAGGTTTTGCGGGAATACGAGGAGAGAAAGCAGGCCGTTAAAGTGTCCTAACGAAGCGAACGTTAATTGTTGTGTTCCTGTATTCAATGGATTTACACAGGCAACAAATTGCTCCAGTCTCTAACAAACAGCTAGTCTGAACCAGTACACCGAAAGATGGATCCCCTGGGCATATAACGAGCAGGATGAATGCAATTTTTTCGTGAATATATTTGCAATTTGAGTTTGAAAGTCGTGTGTTTAAAACATATCACCAAACAAGTGTAGTTTCGAACGGTTAAGAGGGAGTGTTTCTGACAAAGCTTGTTATAATTAATATGGATGTATCACAATTTACAGTTTTTAATATTTTAAAACCTGACCAAAATAGGATTCCACTTAAAATTTAACGAGCAAGATGAATGCCATTCTTCGTGAATATGTTTGCAGTTTGAGTTTGAAAGTCGTGAAACTTTAAACAGGTGTAGATTCAAACGGTTGTGTTGGAGTGTATCTGGTAAAGCTTGTTATCATTGATATGGACGTATGAAACTTGACTCAATATTATCACCTGACCAGAATAAGGACTCCCGCTTAAGCGGTTTATTTCCACTATGTCATCAGTTCAACCTCACACTTACCAGCCATTAAGAGACAACAGCATGAATGTTTGATCTACTAAGCATTTCAGTGAATAATTGATACACCAAAGAGTGCTAAATGCATCTTCTGTCGGGAATGCCGACGGGGCATTAATGATTAATTTTAATGCGTGCAAATGTCTAGATATCAGAACTTGTTAATCAGTTAACAATTGCCATGGTGTGACCATGTAATATTCAGAGAGGAGCTTGGATATGTCGTTCACTGCTTCAAAAAGTTGTGTTTTTTTCTCCGCTAAGACGGAGCGACAGAACACAATGTTTGTCACAACACATTCTTCGGGTCGGTCCACAGAGACATTTAGTTTCGTTTTTATCTATTATTTTTTTAAAAAAATAATAAAATCCCATTGGTGACGAGGCGCTGTGATGCTGAAAACTGGTTCTGGCTCATATCATGCCAAATATGTGTCTGGTATCTGACAAGGAGACGTTGCTGGAATATTGCTTAAACGGTGAAAACAAGCCCCACTCATTGCTTGTCTGGGAACTTTAGAATACATATTCGATGGCCCATGGTGAGTGAGCGAGTTTAGTTTTACGCCGCTTTTTAGCAAAAATCCAGCAATATCACGGCGAGAGACACCAGAAATGGGCTTCACACATTGTACTCAAGTGGGGAATCGAACCCGGGTTTTCGGGGTGACGAGCGAACACTTTAACCACTGGGCGACCCCACCGCCCCCGATGGTCCAAGACTATACTTTCCTCGACTCTCTAGTGGCAAACAAGGATAAGTTGGACCGGCGCAGAGAACGCGCTTACCAGAAGTAGGCGGTGCACGGCATTGAGCAAACCCATTTGGTTTGTGAAAGGTAGAGCAGGTGTAGGCTAGTGCACGTGCATTACATGACGATAAAATTGAATCCGCGCGTAGCTGCACATGCCTTGCTCATAAGACTGACGTCGGTGTAGCAAGTAGCACTAGACTTGATCGCGGACAACCTGGGGCCCCTTTTGCTAACAATGGCAAGCGCCAGTTGGCGACACTCATACATGCTAATACGGGTCAATTGTCAGGTCGCTGCTGAACTTATCCTTTTGTGCCAGTAGTAAGCGTAATCGTTTCGTAGCATTGCGCATGACCGGAAGCTTGATCTTTATGTTAAAGTCATAGATAAGGAATTCCTTGATTCTGCATTTCATGGTTTTATTAATAATATAATTATTTGCATTATCTACGTCAGTTCCTAGTCGTCTTTCTCACTGGATACAAGTCCTTGCGTCTCAAATAACCTAATTGCTGGTAATTATGTTTTTATGCACACAATCCTCTTGTTTTATGTTACAAATTCTATTATTTATGGAGTCATGTCTCACAATAAGCAATAAAGATTATATCTATTTTTACATAAATATGCATTAATGGTCACATATGCTCACAAAACCAAACAGTATTATCTGCTCAAACGCACTTGCTAACCATATTACCTAAACCTGTAGATTGTATATATCATATATCTTGAAGATGGGTTTGCTATTAAATAGGTGAAATCATTATTGCTTCGTCTTATATTTTTTAACCTTTCAAAGAAAGCACGCAATCACACCCAACACAAAATAACGCACGGCTGTTGACAAGAGTGTGTGAGTGAGTGAGTTTAGTTTTACGCCGCACTCAGCAATATTCCAGCTATATGGCGGCGGTCTGTAAATAATCGAGCCTGGACCAGACAATCCAGGGATCAACAGCACGAGCATCGATCTGCGCAATTGGGAACCGATGACATGTGTCAATCAAGCCAGTGAGCCTGACCACCCCGATCCCGTTAGTCGCCTCTTACCACAAGCATGGGTTGCTGATCAATATTCGACCGCCTCCGTGGTGTAGTGGTTAGAGCGTCCGCCCGGAGTGCAGAAGGTCGCGGGACTGAACCCCAACCGCGTCATACCAAAAGACGTTAAAATATGGTACTTGTTGGTCCCTGCCTGGCGCTCGGCATTAATGGGTACAACAAGTACTGGTCGGTTCGGAGTCAGTATGATGTGTCTGAGTGGGGTATTCATGCTTCACTGCGGCATGGTATCTCAGTGGGCTAGCACTATAAAACCAGCTTCAGTCTGGGCTAGTACAAGCAGCCGCACATACACATACACACGCATGCACGTCGTCATATGAGCGAAATATTCTCAAGCATGACGTAAAACCCAATTCCATCACCAACACTGATCAGTATTCTAACCCGGACCTCCACGGGTACTGTTGACAAGAAGGTCTAAACGTTGAGACTGACTCAAATTCAAAAGAGTAGAGTTAAAACATTCGGATGCCTTAACTGATATCCTTGGAGAAGCCCAAAGAACGGGTATGGTGCTTATAAACTTAAAATTCAATTCAGGGCAAACCTCGGATTCGAACCCGGGATCTAGGTTTTGGGGTGCCTAAAGGATGCAGGTTCATGTATCAAACTGTCACGGCACCTTAGGTAAGTAAGTCACCCTGTCCTTAAACTAGAATAAGCCCAAGTTAGCACCATATTTATGCTGTCACTGGATGGCAGCACAGGAATCTGATGACCTTATCCGCCCCATAAATTTCCAGGCAGAGACAAGTGTGGGAATCTGATGATCACGTCTGTCCCAGACTCTCCACAAGGAGCCATGTGTGCGTCTGGTTAATCTGTCTGCCCTTGAAATTCCACTGGGAGTCAGATGAACTTATCTGCCTGACTCTCCACAGGTAGACAAGCATTTGAGTGTGATAAATGTATCCATCCTAGACAGACGCATTCAGTCAAAAATAATAAAACGGAGGATCCCCACATTTATTTCCAAACAAACCATACTTAAAACAATACTCCCCACAATACCAAAAACAATCCCAATAAGGTAATACACATGTAAGTACAGTGCGTATACATAAACATTTCTGTTGATGTATGTCTTATGTTAAGAATGCCAGTAAACTTCTCAGGGTCATAACAATGTGTTACAAATACACACTGTACTGAGCAAATAGATGTGTAGAAGAACACTTCATACCTACAACTGTCCAGCCACAACCATGGAAACACTGCAAAACAATTTCATTATGATCAATGGTACGAATAGAACCAGGTCTTTCATGAGGTGGGTGCAGTGGTATGGTGTGTTAACCTGGGGGCTCCTTACAGGAAGCAACCTTTACTAAGGTTAACCTTAACTCCCATTCTTTAACATTGCACTAAGGTTACCTTAATGACTTACGATCACCTCAGTGCTTTGTGAAAGGAGGCCCAGGTGTTCCAAACACCTGGTGTCATCACTGATTATTAGCAACCCATTCATATGATAATAACTGCTATTTTTCCCTTTATACCCAACAGAAAGTTTTCTGAGGAAAGTCAAGGCTGGGTATTCTTTTGCACTGGCATTTGATGTTCATGACTGTTCCATGGCGGTAGTTTTATTTGGCTGCACTTTCGGTTTCTGCATCAGCAGTCACTCTCAGCAAGTATCCTATATAAAGAGTGAGTGAGTATGGTTCTACACCACTCTTACCAATATTCCAGCAATATCGCAGCAGGGGACACCAGAAATGGACTTCACAAAATGTACGCATGTGGGGAATCGAACACAGGTCTTCAGCCTGACGAGTGAACACTTTAACCACTAGGCCACCCCACCGCCTCTTATACAAAGTGCACAAAGATGCACAAAACACATTTTACTTTGCATAAAGGGCAAAACAGCAATGAAATTTATATGAACAAATCTCAGAAATTCAGTGATGACACCAAGTCACCAAGATTTTCGTGAATATGTTGTATGCACATTATTTAAAGAATCATGGAAGTTCAAGATGTAGTATAGTGAAGGGGTGGTGTTTAACTTAGTCCATGTGTATAGATGGAAGGATTTAGTTGACATCCTTGTCATGGAAGACAGATAAATATAAATTTTAGTATCACATGAAACAATACCTTCTGGTAGGTTATATAAATATTCACACTAGTACATTTGTATAAGGAAGTGCATCACCAATATACCCTGTATGAGACGAAAACATGCCTTTCTGCTGTCTGCTTCATATTAATCAATAGAAACTGGCAAAATTGAGGCACTGAAAATAAACACTGGGAAATTGCTTTGCTCTTTTTTGTGCAGTTAAATATTTTACTGAAAATTTAAATACAAATGTCAATGGCAGAGAAGAGCCTGACTCAATAATGCATGGTGAAATGGTGGTGAAAAAGCGAAATTGCAGTGAAAACTTCACCAACGGATCACTGAAAATTTGTCATCTTTTATGAACAAATGACCTTTCGTATCACCTGATGTTTGTCTGATCTCCATCTTAGGATTTCAAATTCATAAAATATGTTAAACTCTTTTTATTTTCCTGTCTCCTGTTTGAGTAACTGAAGCCAGAAGCCAGAATCATTTACACTGTTACAAGTTTGATTCCTAATTGCCTGACCATTCCAACCTATACAGTAAGGAAAAATGAAAAAAGGCAACTCAGGGCAGTTACAGAGAGCTGACCGCTAGAAGACCTGCTCTAGCCATTTAATAGTATTGAATGTCCATTACAAATACATTACCCCAAACAATCAAAAATGTTACAGAAGCTCATCTGAGCAATACCCAAAGGCTGGAAGACATACAGTAAAGCATGACTGAAATATCACATATCACAATGAAACTCCCCTTTCTAACAACCAGTTAGCATGAATGTGACGAAATCTGAAAATAGAACAATAGACACACTGGCTCCCTGTTTCTGTAACAATGTATAGATGGATTGCTACTGACCAATACAGATGACTGCGCTTTATCACCATGCCACCACACATAACCACATCAGTGATCAGAATAAATAAAAACAAAGGAGTTCTCCCACACAAAACAATCCTTCAGTGATACATATTACTAGTTGCTGTAGCAATATTTATCAATAAATAAAGTGAGCTTTTATTTGATAATATTTTCAAGTTCTGTATCTGTATAGTCAGATGCCATATTGCTTCTGATGGAAGCCAGCAGAAAATGGGTACCTGGTGGGATAAGTCATATAACCATCTAGCACAGGCAGCTTGGGTTATCCAGGGTTTGTGACTTTGACTAGACTTTGTGATGCGCCGTTGAAGAGCTTCAAGTTGGATACCAGGTGCAATAGAAATCCATTATATATTAATTAGCAGAATAAATTAATAAGAATACTGCTTCTTACTGAACATTCTGGTTGTGTCTGTAAGTACCATTGTGTAAAGAAATCAAGCGATCAATAACTTGTCCATGATCAGCTGCGCTGGATACTGGTGCTATACAAATATCACATAATAATAATAAAATATGAAAAAGAATACTTTCCCCAAACACATTACACAATCAACATGATTGCTTCTTGTGCCTATTTGCCAACATATGAAATTTGTTTTAAAATACCACTCATATATCTACAAGATAACTCGTAGTGGCAAATTCTGTCAGAATTGATAATACAGGTATACTCGTGGTGGAAGTCAACATGTTTATAATGCTGAAGGGGTTGTTGTCAACACAGGTTGGGCTGCACAATATAACCAGTTTACCGGTATTTACCGGTTCAGACATGAAAACGATACGTATTGCGATACATTGATGGAAAAATGGTATTTTGACTTGCATTCGGAAAACTTCGTAACACTCGGAAATCTTCGGATATTTATATTATTCACATTTTTATTTTTAATCATGAATAAAAGTTGTTATTAAAGCTTAATCAAACATAGTGATATTGCTGTGTATTTGCTCTATAAATCAAGCATTGCCTCGATTATAAGTAGTTTTTACTTCACGCAATATATTGCAATACATATCGCAATACATGCTTTTGCATCGCAATATATCGCAATATGAAAATTCTCTGCAATACCCACCCCTAAACACAGGTACTACAGATATGTACCCCAGGTACGTTTCTGTATGCAGACATGTACCCTAATCTACAGAAACAAGCCTGGTGCACTAAACTGGGACCATCTTCTGCAAACCCAAACCCAAAACCGTTTGTATTTGCTCCTGTTCAACTGATTGTCAGTGGCATTGAGCATCGCAAAATATTCATTATTGTGTATGCACTTTTCTTACATAACACAATCAAATGCATCCAATAAAACAGTATGACAGTTCCGATCAAGAAAAGGGCATGAAATGGACATGTCCTAGGGTATGTTTCAGCATTCTGATTTTGGTTAGGGTACGTTACTGTATACAGAAATGTACCTGGGGTACACATCTCTAGTACCTAGTGGTGTTCTGATGATCAAAAATAATCGAAAATCGATCTAAGGAAGGATTGAAAAGGATTATCAATTGTAAAAAACATATTTCCGATTACTCAGAATTTTGTTGTTTTAGTAAAAACACGCTTAAATGAAGTAAACTAACCATTGACAGAGGCCCAGATAAGCTGCGTATCCGGGTAAAATACGCATAGAAAATTTCCAATTACGCATTGAAAAAATAATTGTTGCGTACCAATTATGCATTTAAAATGTTAGATACGCAAAATGTTTAAAACAAATGCGTACAGAATATATTTATAAAAATCGCTTGCGTAATGAAAAAGACATCGATTGCTATTTGTACTGTAAGTATAGGATGAGCTATTTTTATAAAATCATTTTCATTATATTTAAGTTGGTTTTGATTAGGTATTACATAAGGCAGAACATACCTGCTTAGTAAACTTACTCAATGACGTAATACTAGGGTGAGCAAAATGACTTAAATACGCACATATTTGAAAGTAGTGGGTAACGGAAAATGAAATACCCACTCAACATACATAATACCCACTCCAAAAAAATACAATGGGTACAGTACCCACATGAGCTAAATCCTATCTGGAGCTCTGCATTGAATTTGACAAATATTCACAAGCAAACATGCACTCAAAAGCATAAAGCTATACTCATTATAAAATGTTAACTATTTTCATTGTTTAATTACAATTCAGCGTCTTTCTTGCATGCGTGCATTTCTTTTCATGACAGTATTAGTTATATAAAACATTAATTACACAAAAAATTGGGGAAAACCCTTAAAATTGGGGATTACATTAAAAATGTATATATTTCGATTATAGTCGATAATTGATAGTGGATTTGGTTTCCGATTCCCAACACTAGTAATACCCGTGCCGATAACGACCCCTTCAGTCTTAATAACAGCCTAAGCTGGAGTTACCTTCATGCCCATCATAAGCGAAAATGCTTACTCTTATTGCAGAGAACTTTTAGAAGACTAGATAAGCAGTGGAGAAAACAGTTTGTCAACAGCTGCCTTGACCAGACAAAATTATAACTAGCTTCTCTCCTGTCATTCAGGTTGACTGAAAAACTAGAATTCGACACAAAAACAGTACAAAAAGCACCACAATATGTAACCATATTATTACCCTATTGATTCAATACTCGTTGTTAGTACAGTATCAAAATGTGTATGATGTCACTCAAATATTGCATTGTGTATAACAATCCCAACATCTCCCTACATGTTGTGATGCATCTTCTGAGCTGAGCACCTCAAGCTTCAACCAGACTGGCTTTTCAAAGATGCCCGGTATTCTGCGACCTCCACGCCCTCCCAGTTCTTGTTGTTCAGCGGCTTCATGAACCTAGGAAAGGGAGGTAAATGTGATGAATAATCAGACTTCAGAGTTAGATTTAATACATATTTTTTTAGTATTCCAGTTATAACATGGCTTGGCTGAAACAGTCCCTATTTCAAAAGATATTTGTCTAATTAGAAAAACATCATGCCGCATATTTTTTCCTCCCTGATGTGTTCAAAAATATAGAACCTCAAGAAACTTTGGCAAAACATTTAATTTTATTGATTTTTTCTAACTTGTTTGTTCAATTATTTAAGGTTGTCTCGTTTACATGTTATTACAACATGAAGGAGACAGCTCCTCTTGAGGGTGTTGGGATATGGCTAAACTATTGATGCTCGAACTGATTCCCATTCCTAGCATCCCCATCCAAAGGATATCTGGAATACTACAGAAAGCAGGGAAAACCCCATTTACGCACCATGAAATAATGGCATTAAGATAACACTATTGACTAAGCAAGTAGGTTTTCAGGACTCTTGCAATATTCCAGCTATTTCCTTACACGCACCCCAGAAATTGGCGCCAATCATTTCATCCATGTACAGAATAAAACCAGCTCTAAGGGCTGATGAGCAAATACCATATCCAAAAGACTACCCTAAGACCTAACAAAACCTATACAAGCATATTGGACCTTGTACAGTTATTCAAATACAGAATTAAACATTTTACGTGATCAACAAGTCAAACTGCTGGAATGATGAAGGATGTTAGTAGAAACACTTATGTCTTATTTTGCCAGTTTTGTAAGTCACTGGTCATTGTTCTTATAAATCAAATAAATTGGTCAAACCAAGTCAAATAATCTTTTTTGTTTCTGTTTCTCTAAACATAATATAAAATATAATCAACAACAGACTAGCTGTATTTATCAATATACATACGTATTCGTTACCTATATTTGTGATTAGGGCTGGGTAAAAGATTGATAATCAGAAATATTGTCAATGGGAATCATTTTTAATGATTATCGATATGAAAATCATCAATGAAATATTGTGATGAAATAATTTTAGAATTTAACCTCAAAATACACAGAGTTAGGTCTGTGTTCATGGGCTTTTCCTAACGTATGTTCAGGTCGACGTTTTGTTGGTAATCCACACATAAATATGTCACTTCCCACCACTGATGTGAAATATGTAGGGATGTCATGATACACAAGTTTCATGAATCGATACATATCACGATACCCATGTCACGATTCCATACGTTTCACGATACCTATTTTCACAGCATTATTGCGTAAATTTAGTTACATTTTGAACATTAATATTTCATACTTTATAACTGTCCATGAAAAGATCAACATTTCTTATTCTCAGAGATTATAAAGTTCTAATTCCCCATCTTTGTGCATGAAAAATAATCATTTATAACTCTCATAACTTCAAAAAACCGCAAACTGTAAACTGATACAATTGCGAACTGTAAACGATACATAAACATATTTAAACCGATACTTTCATAACTAAATATCGATACAGTTTTGAATGTATCAATAACTGTATCGTCTTCGAAAAAGTATTGATGCATCGATGCAGGGAAATGGGTGCTTCCTACCATTCACATCAAACAGTTTCACAGTCTCTGATTTAGTGTTCTGGTCACATGATTCTTCATCTTCTTGAAGTTCTTCACTTCTCGTGACTCTTCACTATTCACCAAATTGACTGTTGGGAAATGAAGTTCAAGCAATCCTATCTTTTGTGCTGTAATACTTCCCTTGATTACACAATACTCCACATCTGCAACCTGAACTGTCACTGCTTCTGGTTTCTCGGTACCAGGGATATGGAAATACACCACACACGATCTAAGGTTTGTGACTTTGGCAAGCTTTCATTCTCACTGATAGGTTCATCAAGCTCAAAGTCCTTTGGCAATATTTTCCTGAAGACTGACACAGGAATAATGTTGGTTTCTGCTCCAGAATCTATCTTACAGTCGCAATACGTAACTGTTGTTCCCTTTCCTTGAGAAATTACCACTGTGAGAATAGCTTTGTCCTTGTCAGACTTGTGCACAGTATCCACATCGCACACAGTATCAATATCACTGACAGTATCAATACTGTCAACTGATATCTGTCCCAGATACAGACAAGAATCTTCATCATCAGACCGTCCGTTGTCAACCTGAACTTCATGGACTTTCTTCTTTATTTTCTTCGTACAAGCTCTAGAGTAATGTCCAACTTGTTTGCACAAATAACACTTTGATTTCTTTGCCGGACATCCTGCACCTTGAAAATGTTCTAACAGACAGCTCTGACATTTCCTTGTCTGTGCTCTATCTTTGTTTGCAAAAGACTTTTTTCCAGTACCATGAGATTTTCTTATCACAGGATTGACTTCAGCTTCTGATGATAATGTCATTCTTTTCATTTGTCTAGTGGCAGATTCTTCTGTTTTGGCTAATCTAATCACTTCATCAAGATCTAAATCATTGCCCTTCTTCAGACATTCCTTCCTGACCCTGTCTGAATTCATGCCAAACACAAGGTGATCTCTGACAAACCTCTCCTTCGATGGATATCCTGCCTCATTCACAAGTGTGGTAACAAATTCTTCAAGTGAAAGCGTTCCCTGTTTGAGACAATGCAGTTGCAATTAATTCATTCGACTGAGGTCGTACATAATCTTCATACTTGTCAAAGTAGTTATTCAGTTTTTTAGACTGTTCATCAGAAAATGCCCAACTGTTGTATATGTCTAGCCCACGTTCGCCAGCCCATAACAGTAAATACTTGCATTTCGTCTGCTCTTCAACTTTGACGAGAGGTCCCGTGAATATAAAATTCGCACATTGTTTCCAAACTTTGAATCTTCTGTACAGACCCCCATCATCAGTCCAATCCATCGTCGGACCCTTGTCGTACCACGACGAAGACACATGTTTACCAGTACCTCTCTTTTCACTCATGCCGATATCGGGATTTGGAGTCCAGAAATTACACAGAACTTCCACTTACATCAGTAGAACTGTCACTTCACTTACACCAGTGATGCTAATCTGTCATTTCTCCCCCTTCTCCGCGTTCAGGGTTCTTCTGACACCATGTGAAATAATAAGAAGAGGATGCTCCGTTCAACAGCCATTTATTCCGGTAGCCATCTTGTATACCCGACAGTGGTGCTCCTTAAAATATGTTCCCATGTAATCAGGTCCGTAACTGGTGTTACCAAAGATAGTTACTCATATCTTTACACATTTAACGATGATAGATCTCTAGGATCTATATCAATAACCAGCCCTCTCTGTGATACATATCATATTCGCCTGTAGTCATTACCAGATACCCATGAAGATCCGAGTTAGAATTGGTTTTCAGTAACCAATGCTTGTTGTAAGAGGCAACTTACGGGATCGGGTGGTCAGGCTCGCTGACTTGGTTGACACATGTCATCGGTTTCCAATTGCGCTGAGAATTTTGAGATCGATGCTCATGATGTTGATCACTGGATTACCTGGTCCAGAGTCGATTATTTATAAACCGCTGCCATATAGCTGGAATATTGCTGTGAGTGAGGCATTAAACCAACCAACCAGCCAACCAATCATTGCCAGACACACCCCTGCTTGCTGACTTACTTCTCCATTACTTCTTGCTGTGTCTTCTTCTCCAGGTCACTGAGCGGAGTGTACACGGAGTCAATGTTCTTCTGTAGGTTTTGCAAACTGAAACAAACAACAAACACACATAAAATACACTCCCCATGCAACTGCTACACAATGAGGGTTACAGACCAGAATAGATCCCCAGCAACCTGACTGGTGAGAAATGGAACCCGTGTCAGCTTTTCTGACTTGGTTGATAGCATCTCCTCATAACCCCACCAACCTGTGAAGATCGGGTTAGATTTGGTCTTCATCAACCCACGCTTGTCGTAAGGGGCGACTAACAGAATCAAATGGTCAGGCTCGCTGACTTGGTTGACACATGTCATCGAATCCCAATTGCGTACATCGATACTCATGCTGTTGATCACTGGATTCTATGGTCTAGACTTGATTATTTGCAGACTGGCGCCATATAGCTGGAATAGTGCTGAGTGTGGCGTAAAACTACAGTGTGGGTCAGTGTTGAAAATATCAATCACTGGATCGTCTGGTCCAGGATTGGCTACAAACAAGCCATCCTCATAAAGCAGGAATATTGTTGAGAACGGCATTAAACAACAAACAGAAAGAAACACACAAAACAAAAACGCCTTCATATAATAAATAAACAATCCACACAAAAACAAAGAAAAAGTATTATAAATTCTACACCACATCATGTGTCTTGCTGCCATAAAGATCCCCCGGAAAATGTAATTACATTTTCTACTTCTCCAACATGAAAAACTGGATGTGATTCTTTGTCATTTCATCAATACCATAAATCCTCATTGTGCAGTGAAAGATATTTGATTAGTTTTAAATCACATGAACATCGACGTATATTCACTCAGTTTCGAAGAGGACACAGTGAATTGGAGACTGTACTTTTGGTGGAAAAGATCAATTATCTGTGTGTAAACATTGTAAAGTTATAGAAAATGACCAGCACATACTTTCTGATTGTCCTCTCTATTATGTTGACCAGTTGTATTCCTGAATTAACAGGATTCTGGATTAACAGTGTGTGCGTGTCAATATAAGTTGTATGCTTCTCTCGAGGGTAATATGACGTCATATGATTGTTAGCCATACAGCTTGTCGTGGAGTGTTTGGCGGTTACCGTGGCAGTGGGTAATATTTTTTTCCAGTTGTCACCCTCCTAGGAAACTTGTTAAAGCATCACTGACCAATTATAATTAAAGAATTTTACATGAAGGTAACATAATGCTCCATACCTGGCAGTGCTGACCAGAGTGGAGTGGTATTGTGGCTGAGACAAGGTGAAGTCCATGGCAAGACGAGATATATCCACTCCCCTCTCCTGGAACCAACAAAGTAGACATGCCTATGTCAGCCAGTGGCTTAATATTTGATCAATTAAGAAATCATTTATCACTTTGGTTTCATCTCCCTCTTTTCAGAGTGTGACATGCTAGGCTCAATTTAGGAACTTCACACTTGACAGACTCAGAAATAGTTGGTTTTACCCTGATGGTCCTGAAACTGACACTAAACCTAATTATTTCATCAACACACAATGATATCATAATAAAAGACATACAAGCCATAATTTCATGGATAAAAGTCTAGATGTGCTTTTTTGAAAATTTAAGAGGAAAGTCGAGACAAAGTTTATGTTTAAATATTGCAAAAGGGACACAACTCTGCACAGTAACTTGTGATAATGTACGTAGTGAAAGTTTGTTTGTTTAATACTGAGATCAGACAATCTGGTGATCAACAGGGTGAGTAGCAATCCACTCCATCAGGGTACACTGACTTCATTGTTGTGTTGGCTGTCTGTATGTTCAGGTTGTGTTGGCTTTCTGTATGTTCAGGTTGTGTTGGCTGTATCAGTGCTGTGTTGACTGTATCGGTGTTGTGTTGACTGTATCAGTATTGTGTTGACTGTATCAGTGTTGTGTTGACTGTATCAGTGTTGTGCTGACTGTATCAGTGTTGTGTTGACTGTATCAGTGCTGTGTTGACTGTATCGGTGTTGTGTTGACTGTATCAGTGTTGTGTTGACTGTATCAGTGTATGTGTTGACTGTATCAGTGTTGTGTTGACTGTATCAGTGTTGTGTTGACTGTATCAGTGCTGTGTTGACTGTATCGGTGCTGTGTTGACTGTATCAGTGTTGTGTGTACTGTTGTATCATGCTGTGTTGACTGTATCAGTGTTGTGTTGACTGTATCAGTGTTGTGTTGACTGTATCAGTGTTGTGTTGACTGTATCAGTGCTGTGTTGACTGTATCAGTGTTGTGTTGCCTCTTTGTCCATGTGTTGACTGTATCAGTGTTGTGTTGACTGTATCAGTGTTGTGTTGACTGTATCAGTGCTGTGTTGACTGTATCAGTGTTGTGTTGCCTGTATGTCCATGTGTTGACTGTATCAGTGTTGTGTTGACTGTATCAGTGCTGTGTTGACTGTATCAGTGTTGTGTTGAGTCTATGTCAGTGTTGTTGACTGTATCAGTGCTGTGTTGACTGTATCAGTGTTGTGTTGACTGTATCAGTGCTGTGTTGATGTATCTGTGCTGTGTTGACTGTATCGGTGTTGTGTTGACTGTATCAGTGTTGTGTTGACTGTATCAGTGCTGTGTTGACTGTATCAGTGCTGTGTTGACTGTATCGAGTGTTGTGTTGACTGTATCAGTGTTGTGTTGACTGTATCAGTGCTGTGTTGACTGTATCAGTGCTGTGTTGACTGTATCAGTGCTGTGTTGACTGTATCAGTGCTGTGTTGACTGTATCAGTGTTGTGTTGACTGTATCAGTGCTGTGTTGACTGTATCAGTGTTGTGTTGACTGTATGTCCATGTGTTGACTGTATCAGTGTTGTGTTGACTGTATCAGTGTTGTGTTGACTGTATCAGTGTTGTGTTGACTGTATCAGTGTTGTGTTGACTGTATCAGTGTTGTGTTGACTGTATCAGTGTTGTGTTGACTGTATCAGTGCTGTGTTGACTGTATCAGTGTTGTGTTGCCTGACTGTATGTCAGTGTTGTGTTGACTGTATCAGTGTTGTGTTGACTGTATCAGTGTTGTGTTGACTGTATCAGTGTTGTGTTGACTGTATCAGTGCTGTGTTGACTGCATGTGTGTTGTGTTGTTGACTCTATGCATGTGTTGACTGTATCAGTGCTGTGTTGACTGTATCAGTGCTGTGTTGACTGTATCAGTGTTGTGTTGACTGTATCAGTGTTGTGTTGACTGTATCAGTGTTGTGTTGACTGTATCAGTGTTGTGTTGACTGTATCAGTGCTGTGTTGAGTGTGGACTGTATTAGTGCTGTGTTGACTGTATCAGTGTTGTGTTGACTGTATCAGTGTTGTGTTGACTGTATCAGTGTTGTGTTGGCTGTATGTATCAGTGTTGTTGACTGTATCAGTGTTGTGTTGACTGTATCAGTGCTGTGTTGACTGTATCAGTGCTGTGTTGACTGTATCAGTGCTGTGTTGACTGTATCAGTGTTGTGTTGACTGTATCAGTGTTGTGTTGACTGTATCAGTGTTGTGTTGACTGTATCAGTGTTGTGTTGACTGTATCAGTGCTGTGTTGACTGTATCAGTGTTGTGTTGACTGTATCAGTGTTGTGTTGACTGTATCAGTGTTGTGTTGACTGTATCAGTGTTGTGTTGACTGTATCAGTGTTGTGTTGACTGTATCAGTGTTGTGTTGACTGTATCAGTGTTGTGTTGTATCTGTTGTGTGACTGTATCAGTGCTGTGTTGACTGTATCAGTGCTGTGTTGACTGTATCAGTGCTGTGTTGACTGTATCAGTGCTGTGTTGACTGTATGACAGTGACTGTATGTGTTGACTGTATCAGTGTTGTGTTGACTGTATCAGTGTTGTGTTGACTGTATCAGTGTTGTGTTGACTGTATCAGTGCTGTGTTGACTGTATCAGTGTTGTGTTGACTGTATCAGTGTTGTGTTGACTGTATCAGTGTTGTGTTGACTGTATCAGTGTTGTGTTGACTGTATCAGTGTTGTGTTGACTGTATCAGTGTTGTGTTGACTGTATCAGTGCTGTGTTGACTGTATCAGTGTTGTGTTGACTGTATCAGTGTTGTGTTGACTGTGTTGACTGTATCAGTGTTGTGTTGACTGTATCAGTGTTGTGTTGACTGTATCAGTGCTGTGTTGACTGTATCAGTGCTGTGTTGACTGTATCAGTGTTGTGTTGACTGTATCAGTGTTGTGTTGACTGTATCAGTGTTGTGTTGACTGTATCAGTGTTGTGTTGACTGTATCAGTGTTGTGTTGACTGTATCAGTGCTGTGTTGACTGTATCAGTGCTGTGTTGACTGTATCAGTGTTGTGTTGACTGTATCAGTGCTGTGTTGACTGTATCAGTGTTGTGTTGACTGTATCAGTGTTGTGTTGACTGTATCAGTGTTGTGTTGACTGTATCAGTGTTGTGTTGACTGTATCAGTGTTGTGTTGACTGTATCAGTGCTGTGTTGACTGTATCAGTGCTGTGTTGACTGTATCAGTGCTGTGTTGACTGTATCAGTGTTGTGTTGACTGTATCAGTGTTGTGTTGACTGTATCAGTGTTGTGTTGACTGTATCAGTGTTGTGTTGACTGTATCTGTGCTGTGTTGACTGTATCAGTGCTGTGTTGACTGTATCAGTGCTGTGTTGACTGTATCTGTGCTGTGTTGACTGTATCAGTGCTGTGTTGACTGTATCTGTGCTGTGTTGACTGTATCTGTGCTGTGTTTACTGTATGTCTTATTGTGCATGTTATTTTGTTTACCTTGCAGTAGGCTGCTGCTGCAGCACAGGTATCCTTGAGATCCTGGGATGCCGGGTGCCAAGATGGGGCGCCGCGGTCCGACAACAGACCCATACTGATTGGTGAGGCATTCAGAATCCCAATACCTTTAGACTGCAACAGAAACGTTTATACAACATCCAATAATATTCTTCAGAATCACCTTTCCTTCATGATGTCATAAAGTTTCACTATCTCTTCAAAACATGCCTGACAACCAAACACATGATATATAAATTACTATCAGTGATTCCCATATCATTCCTACCTTGAACTCATAGACCCAAGTTTCTACCTTGCAATGCAACTAAAAATGTGATTCACTATACTGCACTGATTACAAACTGTGTCCTTGAAAACTTGTATATGAAGGCTAAAGTGTCAACATAATATCTTCAAAAACACAGTTTATATTTTAACAGCTGTTATTCTATATCTAAGAATGATATATATTCTGACACCGGTCATTCTATATCTAAGAAGGGTATATATTCTGCCAGGGAGATATCATATCTCGAAGTATGGAATATATTCTGCCAGTGAGATATCCTACCTCAAAGTATGGGATATAATCTACTAGGGAGATATCCTACCTCAAAGTATATAATATATTCTGCCGGAGAGATATCCTACCTCAAAGTATGGAATATAATCTGCCAGGAGATATCCTACCTCAAAGTATGGTATATAATCTGCTAGTAAGATATCCTACCTCAAAGTATGGTATATATTCTGCCAGGGATATATCCTACCTCAAAGTATGGAATATATTCTGCAAGGGAGTTATCATTCATAGATCCTCGGCAGTAGGTCAGTATACTGTCTATCTTCACCGTACTCTTCTCCAGCACTGTCCTAAATAAACAAATCAACATTTCACATTGTCTTTACATCACATCTCCTCTCATCTATTTACTGGACACTGACCATGCTAACCAGACATGTGCCACAAGATTCAATATCTTTCTGTGTCTATGGTAACAATACAGTCCACATTTCCAATTGAAGCACTGTCTAACCATGGATAACTATAACAATCAAAATGAATTGCAAAGGCAAGTGTCAATACATCATGTAATATGTTTAATGACATTAATGTCAAAACTTTAATTTATGTACAAAACTAAATTGGCCTAGATTTTTGACACTTAGCCCCAGCCAGGGCAAAGGGAAGTAACTCTAATGTATTTTGGCAGACTTGAGAGATGTGAGCACATGACTGACTGACTGAGTTTGTTTTTACGCTGCTTTTAGCAATATTCCAGCAATATCACGGCGAGGAACACCAGAAATGGGCTTCACTCATTGTACCCATGTGGGGATTCGAACCCGGATCTTCGGCGTGACGAGCCAACGCTTTAACCACTAGACTACCCCACCACCCCTGTGAGCACATGATCAGCTAGGGCTGCATGGTGTTAGGTATGAAGATGTGGAATGAAATGTTAGCTTGACATGTTTGAAGATTTGAGGACCTGCAACATATATTAACATCAATCATTCAAGCAATGATGAATTATAAAGGTCAAGTCAACTGTATTGAAGGTATTGGCATGTTTAATAGAAGAAGTGCATGACCTGTGACTTTGATTTTGAAGCTGAATTGAGTTTGAACTGAGTATAGACTTGATAAGAACTGAACAGAGGATTTGGAAACTACAGAATAGGGTTCTGATTCAAGTTGTATTTATATCTCACAAGGATACCAGGATCACATTCGTAGAACTACTCGTGTCATTCCGGCAAGCTGGATGGCGTCTCATAACCCTCTCGTGGCCATGTTTACGACTGGGCTCTGTACAAGTGCAAACGGGCACGGTGACGGAGATGAAAATAGTCTAGTACTATTACCAAGGAAAGATAACTCTGAATTTCCAAACATGGCTACTCCTAGAATATCCTAATATCCCATGGGCAAAACAACTATATCATGTCAGTCATTCCCTTTGTAAATATGTTTCAGTGTATAAAGTTGCTGATCCTTTAGCTCAAAGTTTATGTTTAAATTGTGCTTTGCATAGTTTAGCGAAGTTTAAAAGTTCAACGGTGCCGCCATTTTCATGCTTGATTGGTTTGCCATGATTCTTGACAATAATGGCGTTCGATAGGGGTACGAGTCTTCTTGTAGGTCACGGAAAGAGGCGAGTAGTTAGGAATGACCAAGATCATAGAGATGCTGTACATCGATGGCCACAGCACCAATGAGAAACACCAAGTCAAGGGGTATTTTCAACAGCTTTCCAAATCAATTGGTCCTGAGGGCCATGAAGTTTTTTTACACTTTGAATCTCGGGACAACCTTAATATTTTGTTCCAACAGTCAGATTTATGTTTGATGTATGCTAAGGTGCTTCATCATGTTGTTGTCTTTTGTTACTGGAACTTAACGACACTCTAATCAATATTCCAGCTACATGCGGGCGCTCTGTAAATAGTCCGGCCTGGACCAGATTTCATGACCATTGATCCATGCATCCATTGATCAACCAAGTCATCAAGCTTGCCAGTCCAACATATTTAGCTACGACTTTCAACAGGCATAGGTTTCTGGGGAACTAAATTCTTACCAAGAATCGCCACAAGTTTGTTTTATCATGCGATTATGCAGAGAAGTCAAGACAAGACCAAATGTCACTTAATGAATGTGTTGCGCAGTGGAATTGAAAATTAAACTAACTGAAATTGAAGTATCGAAATGTCCTATTTGGGGAAATAAATGTGACTCTCTTGATTAAACTGATGAAATAATTCAAGCAATAAATGTTGGGAACTAAACGTGAATCTCTTTTAACAAATGCTAATGAGGCAAGAAACTTAATGTGATACCTTAAATTCTATGATCTACACTATCTAGCTCTATTGCAGTGTAAGTCTACTATCTACAGTATCTAGCTCTATAGCAGCTAGCTATATGGAACTTCTATTTCGATGCACTAATACATTCTTTATATCAGTCTATCTTATCCTATTTTGACGAGCCGTCACCCACCTCGAGAAACACCCGAACTCAAGTAAAATCTGAACTCAACTGACATCTAAACTCAAGTCAGACCTTAACCTAAGCATAACCTCAACACAACTGACCGATTCGACCGTTTCCCACGTGGTCAAGAACACGTGGTTTGACCGCACGTGAAAAGTCATGCTCCTCGGTTTGCCGCGAAGCATGGTGCATTTACGCGATCTGTTCCAACTGTTTTGTCTCCAGACCAGAATGCATGTTGAAATTATTGAATTTCATGATTTTGAGCAATCTATGCAAAAACTTTTCACAACTATTTTGACTCATGAATATAATTGAACCGGACATTTTCTATGCTAAATTTACAGCACAATGATGATCAACCCTGTACTAACCTGAAGTTTTCTAGAGGATATCCAGTGATGCCAATCATTCTGGCCTTCCCAGCTTCCTTGACCTTCTGTAATGCTGGCAGGGTTTCGTTGATCACAATGTCAAGGTTGTCAGCAAACTCCATATCATGGATCTGTAGCATGAGCAGTTCTCAAGTTTGTTTGGCCATTATGATTTTTGCCTTTTTTTGCCTTTTTCATTTCCTTGATTTACTGCAAGTAAAAGTTATATTTTTGTTGGGATATTTGCTAGACCTGGAGGCTCGCATTACACTCTGATAACTTAACATCATGTAAAAAAGAAGTATAAAAAAGCCTTGTAGACACTCACCTGTATAATATCGATGTAGTCCACACCCAGCCTCCCATACACCTGTATAATATCGATGAGACTCTCATCCACACTCCGTATGGTTCTCTCAGCACTGAAGTCAAACATCTGGTCCGGCTCAGGCAGGTACCGACAAACTTGGTGGTGAGGTAGTAAGCTTTGGTGGTGAGGTAGCTTCCCTGGGGGCTCCTTCAGGGGCCCTAGACAAGTAAAACACTTGTAGTAAGCTTTCCCTCAGGGGACTAAAACACCTTCTGGGGGCCTAGACAAGTAAAACACTTGTAGTAAGCTTTCCTGGGGATGCCCTTCAGGGCCTAGACAAGTAAAACACTTATAAAATCAGGCCCCGATTTCTCGAAACCAACTTAAGTTTTTACTCAAATTTCAACCTGAGTTGGACAATTTGAAGCAGATGAATTTTTAACTCAACTGCATTTTTAAATAAAAAAGCCCAAACAACTTAAGTAATCTATCCACCAAACTCAAATTGTCTACTATGTTTGAGTTTAATATCGATTTTAGTTCATTCTGGGAAATGCATTTGCTCAAATTTGAGTAAAACTCTAACTTAAGTCAAAACTCAGACTTAAGTTTGTTTCGAGAAATCGGGGCCTGGTCCTGCCCTGTTATCCCAACATATGTTGAAGTTGAAAACTTCAGTTCATAAAATTTGTGAGTCCCGTGCTGGGTATTTGAACCAGACTATCTGATCCAAAGTCGGACGCCTTGTCCACATGAGCAAAGAGGTTAACCACATCAGCAAGCTGACAAGGTAAAGATGGCATCTATGGGATGACTCCACACTATGTACTGAGCTTGGCATTCCTGTGTATCCTGGTGTTATCATGACAAGACATGTGGTGGGGTGAAATTGGGTGTAATGTCGCAGTCAATATTAATTCATTTATACAGCAACATGTATGTGTGTGGAGTGTTATGGGTTTGTGTGTGTGTGTGTGTGCAGGTGTGTATGGTATGAGTGTGTTTGTTTGTGTGTGTGCAAGTGTGTATGGTATGAGTGTGTGTTGTGTTTGAGAAAGTGTGTGTAGAAGTGTGATGGGTGAAAGTGTGTGTGTGGTGTGTGAGAGAAAGTGTGTGTGGTGTGTGAGAGAAAGTGTGTGTGTGGTGTGAGAGTGAGTGGAAAGTGTGGTGGGTGAGAGAAAGTGGGTGTGGTGGGTGAGAGAAAGTGGGTGTGGTGTGTGAGAGAAAGTGTGTGTGGTGGGTGAGAGAAAGTGGGTGTGGTGCGACACAAATAACATGAACCAAGCAACACCGGATGTCTAAATTATAAAATTGTTTTACTTAATCTATATCATACCTTCCCCAAGACAGTTTCCGCCTTGCCATGGCCATACCAGGGTGCCACGTCTACAACATTGATGCCACTCCTCAGAGCCTTGCGAACCACCTCAATAGATTCCTCCTCTTTGGTGGAACGGAACACGCTGCCCAGGGACGACGCACCTGATACACAAACAGTCGATGTAGTCGATGTAGTCAGTGTGCAGCCATTACACTAACATTACCAGATGGTGGCCACATGAATACGTACAAACACCTAGTTACGGGTACAGCAACGTGCAGTAAACTTGGACAAAGTACTGTGACTATGTGAATGGGTACCTCGTAGGGATGGGAAAGCCACATTAACTCGATGCGCCTAGTGGCGGCAAGTGTTGTATTCTCACCCAGGGAGTTGAGATTGATAATACGAGGAGCCATTGAGACTGACATCCTATGATCCAGGGAAAAACAAAGCACCTGTGAGCAGCCTAGCTGGAACTCAGCGCTATATAAATAGATTATAATAAATAAATAAATAAATTTGCCATGGTCAGTCTTGCAGTGTTAAGAACATGATCCAACCAGCGTTGCAACAACACAGGGCAATAAACTATCAGGAGAAAAGGTTAAGTTTGGAAACCAAACATTTTGTGGCCAAGTAGCAGTTCTTGCCTCTTACATTTTGCAATCCCAGCTGCTATTTTGGCCAGGAGCAGATCCTCTCTTTTGTTTTTGTTGTTCTCCGTAAGCGTTTACTGTTTGGTAGCCATTGCCACCTTAACACATCAAATGTTAACAATTCTTTTCTAAAACTGTATTTGAGTGCCTGCTTTGTTTACAGAACGCCATTGCCTGGCAGAAATACTGCTTTGTGGTGTCCGCTTCTCACAAAAAATACTTTATTCATCCATTCATAGAATTTTCACAGCTTTTTTCTCTTTATGCCAAAAGGAATTTACTTCTGAGGATACTGAAGGCTGGGTATTCTTTTGCAATGACTTTCTGTATATATTTCATTATTGAGTGACCATAGTTTGACAACTGTCAAATTTTACTAAGGCTGAAAAGGTCGTCGGCACAGATACAAATGTACAGATATAAACAAAGTTATAGTACAGAAACATTTTCTGTACCCTAAATGACGGATGAGTCCATATTCCACACCCCAAAAGTGAAATCGTTTATAGTCGTTCCCGTTCAACTGGTTCCAAGTGGTATTGTGCATATTGTCAGGGTATGAAACTCCCAAAAATGTCAGCCAGACCACAGGGCTGGTAAGATGTAAAACTTGCCAGCCCTGACCAAAACTTACCTGTCCGCAAATAATTTAGGTGTGACAAGCGATGTAGTTCATCCAATCGGAATTCATCATTTATTTTTACAAGTAATTTAATAATAATCTATTATCCTGAAATATGATGAATATCTTCACATACGTGTCTAAATTTTAACCCGACCGTTGGGCAGGTGAATTTGAGAATCTGGCAGTCCGTGTTGAAAATAACCCGTCCCAGGTGGTCGGGCAGGCAGGTATTTCGAACGCTGTTATTGTGTATGCTTGTTTCTTACATAACACAATCAAAAGCGTCTAATACAACAGTATGACAGTTCCGTTCACAATACAGTATGTAATCGTCCTGGGGTACGTTTCTCTGATTTTGGCTTGGGTACATTTCTGTATACAGAAACGTCCTCCTGACAACGACTCCTCAGCTATACTAAGTAATACAGTAACCAAACACAACCAATACTCACCAAGGCTTAATACTGATACTTCAAGTCCTGTATCTCCAAAGGTATTGTAGCGCATTTTGGAACAAAGCTCTTCATCATGGAAGCCGGGTACAAATGTGGCAGGACGCTTGCTGAAACATTACATCACAAATGTAAATAACATGTGTTTTGAGCAGAAAATCTAGTGATTGATATAATGAGGGGCATGTCGACACACAACAAACAAAGTCATTGGGGCCTGACCACCATATCCATTGAACTGTGTCTTATGACATTCATGGTGCTGGAGATGAATTATGACCTAGAGTGAGAGAGTGAGTTTGATTTTACGCCGCTTTTAGCAATATTCCAGCAATATCACGGCGGGGGACACCAGAAATGGGCTTCACACATTTTACCCATGTGGAGAATCGAACCCGGGCCTTCGGTGAGACGAGCGAACGCTTTACCCACTAGGCTACCCCACCGCCCCAATTATGATCTAGACCTAACAGTGAATAATCACATGTTTATAAGTATTATTCCAGATATATCAACCAAATGGACAAGAATGGGTTTCACTCAAACTTTGGTATACTGACTGAGTTTAGTTTTACGCTGCTTTTAGCAATATTCCAGCAATATCGCGGCGGGGACACCAGAAATGGGCTTCACACATTGTGCCCATGTGGGGAATCGAACCAGGTCTTTGGTGTGATTTGAATTAGCGCTTTAACCACTAGGATACCCACCGCCCACTTTGGTATACAACTTGAACCATTTGGGGGCAGGGGGTTGCCGAGAGGTTAAAGCGTCCACTCATCATTCTGAAAATTTAACAGGGATGGCTCTTGTTCACAAAACACAACTCTGTTTAGGTATGCAAGCCAATGTTTGTTATAGAATGGAAACAGCTTTACAAGTTACAGGTTTGATTTTTAAATGGGTACAAAGTGTGAAGCCCATTTCTTTGTCCATCGACATGATATTGCTGGAATATTGATAAAAGCAGCATAAAACCTTATTCACTCACTCACTTATCCATTTGGACACACCATCACCCTAATAAGTAAACCACAGACAGAGATCCAGATAAGATTTAGCTCATGTGGGTATTGTACCCATTGTATTTTTTTGGAGTGGGTATTATGAATGTTGAGTGGGTATTCATTTTCCGTTACCCACTGCTTTCAAATATGTGGGTATTTCAGTCATTTTACTCACCTAAGTATTATGTCATTGAGCAGGTTTACTAAGCAGGTATGTTCTGCCTTATGTCATACCTAATCAAAACCAACTTAAATAGAATGGAAATGTTTTCATAAAAAATCACTCATCCTGTACTGACAGTACAACACTTGTCCTATACTAACAGTACAACTTGATAGCAATCGATGTCTTTTTCATTACCAAAGCGATTTTTATAAATATATTCCGTACGCATTTGTTATAAACTTTTGCGTATCTAACATTTTAAATGCCTAATTGGTACGCAACAAATATTTTTCAATGCGTAATTGGAAATTTTCTATGCATATTTTACCCAGATACACAGCTTATCTGGGCCTCTGCACAGACATGCTAAACATCCATTTCCTAGTAATACAGTTAATGAGTTAACTCCTTTCTGGGAGAAGTAACTGTGTTAATGTTAGTTTTGTTTGAGGCATTAACAGGAGGATGAAACAATGAATTCTTTTAGAATTTGATCACAATTCAATCATTAAAAAATACAAGAATGTTTCAAACACAAGAAAAAAACAATCTGCTCAGATATCAGTTCACCAGTTGTGTCACCTACACTTCGTGTCACTATACATATTGTGACCACCTGATTGAAGATGTAAGACCCTGCTAGAGGCTATCTGAGAGTAAACATTCCTATGTACATTCAGATAGTGCTGTCCTTGTAGATAATAGACAAACATTTTTCTCTCGCTGGAGCATAAAGAGACTTGTCTCTGCTGGGTCCGAAGATAAGATTAAAACTGTTCCCATGAATTAGGTTATAACTAACGCAATTGCTTTGCAACCTCATTTGTATTTCATTGATAACAGGACCAGAAGAAAATTTTACAATGCTGGGTATTACATTATTGTATTAAGGCACCTATCAAAATCTTTTGATTGTCTTCCTCAAGAATTGTTACCAGCAAAACTTAAGTGTTACGAGCTTAAAGTAAGTTAGTGAGTTTAGTTTTTTTCGCTTTTAGCAATATTCCAGCAATATCACAGTAGGGGACACCAAATATGGGCTTCACACATTGTACCCTGAGGATGAAATTCAAGTACAGTAAAATACCTTTATAACGAACTCTAAGGGACCACTGAAATTAGTTCGTTATATCCGTAGTTCGCTATTCACTTTTAAATGATAATATAAGGTTTATTCGGACTTAAGTTCGCTATAACCATCAGTTCGTTATATCCATGTTCGTTATAAAAGTATTCTACTGTACAAGCTGATCCACTGACCGGGGTAATATGGAATGGTGCATTATAAACATGAAAAATGAACTTTGTATTATTAATTAACATTTTTCTTTTTGGAGACATAATAATTGATTTTGATGACAAAGTAAACTTGTTTGGGGTCAGTATCAGACCACACATCGACACAACCATTGCAAAAATATTAGGTAAACAACTACATTTCATATATGCATGGGTCACTGCCTCACAAGGCAGGTCTTTTATCTTTTATCCTCTCTAAATTCATTACTTTCCCGTTTTGGTGTTTTTGCACAAGTCCAGCAGTAAGTAAATGGAAAAATCAAGAACAAGACCTAAGAATATGACTATGATAGTCCTATCTAAAATGTCTTTAATTGGCACAAACAAGCTCCTTGTAAAACACTGAGCAGATAGCGCAGGCATGCTTTTCAAAATTATCCCAAAAACATTTTCTTGTCTTTAATTTTTTTAAATAAACCTGATAAACTACACTCTCATGCTAGAACTTACAATAGAGTTTCTCATGGCACAGAAACATTCAGATATGGTATAAGTTGCTTATTACTCATGTAGATATTTCTGCAGACTTCAGAACTTGTCAGAGCTTGCCTTACTCCATGTGCAACTGCTCTGTATATAAATATGATAACTGATCTCTCATTTAAATTTTAGTTTCATTTCTCTTGGATTAAATGACTTTTAATCTTTAAAGAATTTCTACCAATCCATGTATTTTTTCTCCTAAATCATGATAATCTGTTCATCTATTTGTGGCAATTAATGTATTTTTCGTTTGCATAAGCACCATTTAAGAAAATTTCTTGCATCTTGTAAATCTCAATGTTTTCACAAAAAGTGCAAAGTTCAATGTGTTAGTTTTGTCGATGTTAACAATGTTCTAATTTCTAAATGTCAGAACACAAATTAGTGAGTGATTGAGTTTAGGTTTATGCCGCAATCAGCAATATTCCAGCTATATGGCGGCGGTCTGTAAAAAATCGAGTCTGGACCAGACAACCCAGTGATCAACAGCATGAGCATCGATCTGCACAACTGGGAACCGATGACATGTGTCAAAAAACAAATTAGTAGTAACAGACCATTATGTAAAAAATTATGTAAAAACTAAAAGTTTCAAAATTGGTAAAAATATAGAAGAATTCCCCTTGGAAAGTTGATGAAGCCATAAAAAGGTCCCATGGCAGTTGGCTCTAGGAATGTATATATTAAGTACATAATACGTTGTCAGACAGTAGTGTTTAATCACAATATAATGAGGTTGTGTTGTGCTGTACAGGCATTGTATATACATGGATGATGGCTTGTGTTTCAACTTTAAGGCAAAGTTGTCTTTTAAAGGTTAGTTCTTCATCTGATTAGAGCCAAGTGGTTAAAGCTTAAGACCCGGGAAACAATAAATGTTCTGAGTGAGTGAAACCAAACTCAGTGAGTGATTGAGTTTAGTTTAGTTTCATGCACGCTTTTAGCAATACTCCAGTAATATCACAGCTAGGGACACCAACTATGGGCTTCACACTAGTGTTGGGAATTGGTTAAAATCTCATAATTGATGATTGGTTCATTACAACCGATCAATCATCGAAAATAATTGGTTAGCATCATTTATGAAATGTGTTAATGCACACAAAAATAAGGAAAAAAACATGTAGTTCTTTGGGGTGTTTTGGGGCAAAATTTCACATCTTTAAAGGATGACTAGTATGGAGGAACATAAATTTCTTAGAGTCTTTAAGATAAATTCAATCATGACTTGGAACGAGCTTGTAGTGCTTATGAAATGTAACAGACAAAACCAACCTAGTGAAAAATACTGTTAATGAAAACAAGTGTTCTAGAATTGTTTGTGTTCGATTATGAGAAAACATGATCGATTGCTTGGTCGTTTAGTCACTGCGACCAATCTTCGATTATTTCAATTAATCAGACCACCACTACTTCACACACTGAACCCATGTCTTCAGCATGATGAGCGAACGGCTGACTACTAGGCTACCCGACCGCCCCAGATAAATAGTGATTGATGTATAAGACTGTGTAAGGTATATATAACGCAAGTGGACCCTGTGTTGTTACTTTAATAAAATGCACCATCCTATTAAATATTCACAGTACATACTACAGAATAGCGCATTTCTGACACTCATCATAGTAACTGGTCTGGAAATATTTAAAAGACTGAGGTGAACTTTTATTTACCCTCATGCCTCTATTAGCAACATCAGTGGCACAAAACAGTTCACGAAAATAATACATATATATACCAATGTAGGATGGAAAAAACACACCATTGCCGAGCACGTATATACAGATTCACTAGGTTAATAGTATAGGTGCAATTCAGTAAGGAGAGACTTACTTTATAGGTTTAAACAATAACTTGACGATTTTTAAAAATTAGGACAATTTTCTCAAGGTTCATAACTGTGGACTAGTGAAAAGTAAATTCATTTTTTATAAATATTGGTTTCAATGTAGTATTCTGTGTAAAATTGTTTTCTTTCTAAAATACACAAATTATGGAACTCATCACCTGCGTCAGACTTTTAACTTTCTTCTAGTTAAACCTATTTTTCTCCCTCCCATTTATGCAAATAATGGCTACAAGTTCAAAATTTAAGAAAGACTCACCAAATGTTTTGATGCAGTATGTTTAAGTGAGATTAAAAATTTAGATGACAATATTTTATTACTCAACACATTGTGCCTTTCGAAGATTTATCTCTTGCCTTTACCCAAAATTGTAGGTTAATGTCATTATAACTTTCATGGCCACATCAACCAGTGCAGACTAACGCTTAGTCTCTGCATATACAAAATTTTGATAGTAAAAATAAACCCATTTAAACTGAAAAGGAGCCCCTGTGAGGTGGGAAACCCTAAACCTGAGGAAATCTAGACTTGCTTCATTTAGTGCTTTAGCATTGCAAGGAGGGCTAGGCAGTAGGGAAATTAATGTGGTTCAGGGACTGTGAGATAGACAAAAAGGCTGTGGTATCATGCCTTGATGTGACTTGTGCAGTGAGCAGTTTCCTTCAGTAAAAGATATAAAGTCCTTATTATAGGCGGATCCAGAGAGAGAGGGGGGAGAGAGAATTAGGAGGGAGGAAAGTTTATTAGATCTAAAAGACCATTGAAAACGGGTGAAAATGAAGTGTGCAGCACCCCACCCCTTACGCACGCACGCACGCACGCACACACACACACACCACCACACACACCAAAACCCCACCCCTTTCTTAAAAGGTTGTATCCGCCCCTGATTAACATTGAAATACACAGTCAGTTGTTCTGAAACATATTTAACTTACCTGGACATAATGGAAATCGCTCGACACAAACTCAAACTATGTGTGAGATGTTTGCAAACCCGTTTTTCACGATCTGTCCTCGACAAGACAGTCCACTCCGACTTGGAATGATGTTGATAACACAAGCTCCAGCGTAACTTTCACAGAAACACGCACCCACTAGCTGATCATTCATAATACGTCTGTTGAGAAAGGTTGAAGATAAGTTGACAGTTATCTAATTCGTCCGAGGTCAGTACGATAAACCTTATTGAGGTCGTGTGATACAGATTGGTAGGTGACACTGCGTACACTACAGTGTTCAGCTGATGGCCGTGATGCGTGGCAGTTCACTGGCGTGTGGCCATTAGACTCTAATGTAGAGCCGTGCCACGTTCCACACTTTCACCGATGAGCATTTATTTACAACGCTCTGTTTTCCACTAATTGTTTACAAATATGAACACCCGGCTGACCAATGTAAGGGAGGCTACTCTCTCAACTCATACTTGAAAAGCACCCTAAATAAAATTCCATCCAGCGTGGAAGCAGACTGGTATGCCTGCCCTTCAGCGCTTGCGCATCTCGCTGCACTACATTGTGCAACCGATTGGACCCTGAAGGGAAAGGTACCAGTCTGGCGCGGAAGTGATTAGACATACCACTCTCAGTTGCTTAGCAACACTTGTTTACCTCCTACCGCAACAGTGTCAACAGTCGTTTCAAAAGGGAACAGGTTTAACGGGCCAAATTACAAAACGGCCCAAACTGGAAAAGTCAAAAGGGCCAAAGAAAAGTCAAACGAGCCAAGGGAAAGTCAAAAGGGCCATAGATTAAAGTCAAAAGGGCCAAACTTTTAGAATATACTTAAATAGTAAGATTAGAAGAAATCCATTACATATTGTTGAAGTAGTTCTAAATCTAAACATCCCAGTGTTGTTTATTTAAAACATCTCAGAGTGGTTAAGTGTTTATTTTGTGAGTATAGCCAACAATACAACTGTTAATTTGGTTATCTCCCAGTTGACAGACACTAGACTGTCAATGATTACAAGAGGTATCAACAGAGTCACTGGTGACAACTGCACCCATATGTACATGCATCTCCGCCCTCCTGTATATAAACTATTGTGAGAATAAAGAAGTTGATCATCCATAAACTGTTGTCATCTCTACCTGAATGTATGATGACCACACTACATATTAATACTATTTCTACTACATATTGATACAAATATAATAAAACATATAAAATATATATTTGTTTGTATGTTCTTATTTGACTTTGATCTATGGCCCTTTTGACTTGAATCTATGGCCCTTTTGACTTTCCTTTGGCCTTTTCGACTTTTTCTTTGGCGCTTTTGATTTTTTCAGTTTTGGCCCTTTTGTCCTTTGGCTACAACCCTTTCAAAATGGCCTAGGACGGTGTAACACAATGAGAATATTGTTATTGTAGAGTAAGAGCAGAAGGTCGCAGAAATACCTTTTGCAAATAATGAATATATTTCGGCAACAGGAATTAATGAACACATAAGGGTAAGGCATGTGAACAACTTCTTTATGGTGAATGTGGCGGGTTTCTTCTTTATATAACTTCACAAGTTAAAGTAGTCAAATATTGGCTAAGACTTTTAAATATGTCCTCTTTTCGTTTAATAATAATAATAATAATAATGCATATTTATGTGTGCGCCCAATCAACCTCGACAGATATGCTCAAGGCGCTACAGAGTGAAATGTTATGAAAATCAAAGAAATGTTATGAAAATGATGATGATTCTATATGATGGGAATGGGCACAGGAATTGGGGAACGAATGTAAAGAATTATTTATTTACAAGAGGTTTCAATCACATGAGGCAGGAGCAGAATGTTGAGTTTCACTCAAAGTTTATTAGTTTATTTACGCAAAGATTAAAAGATATATACCAACTAACTGGCTTGAAAAACTTTCCTTTTCTATGAAATGCCATCTTTTAAACTATACATGTATACTGAGTATTATCTATCATGTGTCACGTTTAAAATATTTAGATTAAGTTTAGCACGTTTTCGCTGCTCATTACCATGAAAAAGGTAGATTTATGAAGATAAAAAGAGATGACTGACTGACTGAGTTTAGTTTTACGTCGCTTTTAGCAATATTCCAGCAATATCACGGCGGGGGACACCGGAATAAAAAGAGATGAAAGATTATGTAAATAATATACCATTTTTGCTCGTATGTCCATTATATGATAAACTACGAAATACCTTAAAGACTTTTATTATGTCCATCCATCTATATATAAATTTTAGTCTTCATAAAACTGTAACATCCATGATATGATTCAGAATGTTGCTATGTTTATATATCACGCTATGAAACCCAGAAAAGACCGCAGAGCATCGTCTGAACGCCACGATTGTATGTAAACATATCATCAATATCGTGTATAAAACTGTTCTATACTGTATTAATATGTATCATACTATAGGCCTGTGGCCTTTGAATATTGAATAATGATTGACTGATTAAAAGAACGTACATTCACCAGTTGCTATCCTGATTGTAATACAATCATTCATCTAAACAACTTATCTTCTAAATGCCCCTAAAAATGACTACGTTGAAGTGGTCTACAGCAACCCACGTTTGATTTACACTCATTCTCAATAAACCATTGCATTTGGCACTCGCAAATAAAAAATCATGCCCTTCAAACAGCTGGATTTAAAAAGCGTCACCTTTGTTATAAATGTTTTGTATTATACAGAGGAGCAGAAAATAGCATATATACTCATGCAGTTCCTATATTAAAGAAATCCCCATCCAACTTTTAAACAACTAATCAGCTAATTTAGAAATGTAATGTGCGTCACCAACGTATCTATCATTCATGAAAGTTCTGTTTACATTATTGGTATCCATACACAGAAGAATGTACGTGGCATAAAGGTTAGGCCTCAAGGTACCGAGGAGTTCATGTACCTTGGCAGTACCATCAGGCGCAGGTACCAACATAAAGAACCGCCTTGCAAAGCACGCAATGCCTTTCGTGTGCTGAACAACGCGTGGAAGTCGTCACAGTACAGTACAGCACAAACACCAAACTTAGACTGTACAAGAGCTGGGTACTTTCCACACTTATGCACGGCTCTGAATGCTAGAGAACGACAATACGACATAAACAAGCTGTCCATATTTCGCACTAAAAGCCTCCGAGAGATCCTAAAAATCTTCTGGCCCAACAAAACCAGTAACTGCTAATATAACGTTTAACATCCTGCAAAATGGAAAGTATAAATACCATCTTAACCAGACGAAGGTGGAGATGGACTGGCCATATTCTCAGGAAGGAGCCCAGCAGTAGCACACGCACTGCTTTACACTGGACCCCAGAAGGACGACGGAGGCAAGGAAGGCCAAAGAACACCTGTCGACGCACCGTGGAGAGCGAACTGAAGACCCTAAACCACAGCGGGGTAGAATACAGCACATAGTTCAGAACAGACAAGAGTGGCGATCCTTTGTTGCTGCCCTACACGCCGATGGGCGTATAAGGGATAAAGCAAAAAAGCTAAAGGTATCAACTATGACGATATATTGGACAATGTAATTTTTCAAATGTGATTGACACACCTAAAATATACTCCCGAAACCTACAGTTGATGTGTTCATAGTATCTCAAAGGCAATGAACATGGAATGCAGAAGACTAGACTGACATTTTAAAGTCATAAACATGTAACGTACATTTCACTTGAACTGATAAGTGGATGTATTCAAGACATATTAACACAGCTTCATTTCCCATGTCGCTGACCCGTGAAGATCCGGTTTAGAATTGTTCTTTAGTAACCCATGCATGTCGCAAGAGGCGACTAACGGGATCGGGTGTCAACCAAGTCAGCGAGCCTGACCACCCGATCCCGTTAGTCGCCTCTCTCGACAAGCGTGAGTTACTGAAGAGCAATTCTAACCCAGATCTTCATGGGTAAGGTGATGAATTGGAAAGACCAATAACAGCATGGACTTGATGATCGGGTATCCTCTTTATATATTAAGGGTTTCACATTTCGCTGTGAAAGCTGTACATTGCTGCTTGACATTCTTCTGATGAGGCTAATAGAAATCTGACTTCTTTCAAGCTTGAACTAACAGCCCATTCAAGAAAATCCTTGGCATCCGGAATAACGACTCTTTCGCTCCTCACAGCCTCGTCAGCCATTCTTTTTGCTGTCCCGCCCAGGTAATCACACGGCCCCTTGCCACACCCAGCTTCATGGTATCTCAGTGGGCTAAAATAATTCCAGCGACTATCAAAACCAAAAATGTCCGTATGATACACTACTGTGTAGAAGACCTGCTTGTTTCGATACTGACTGGCAAAGTAAATTATCATCATTTAGAATAAACCTAATGAACTGTGTTTACTCTCTGTATTGAGGAAGTTAGTCGTGTTTGGCATGAAGACTGGAGACACTTGTAGCGTACACTACAAAATCGACAAAATGACCTAATCGTGGTGGATAAGTGGACATGTATAGTCACATAGTTTATCATAATATTATTTCATTTATGACATTTATTACTCAATGCATCATTAAAACAGGGCCAAAGACTCTTGTCAATTCAATCTGCATGGAGACTGTAACGTACGTTACAAAATCAATACTAACCTTCCCTTGCACTTTCCGAGTTTACATCTATAAACGGAATGGTGCCTGTTTTAGTACACCCAAGTTCCACTGCATCTATTGCAATCATGACATTAATCATGGACACTGTTGTCAAAAAGTCAAATAACCAGAGACATTATTGCGAATTAGTGTTCGAGAGGCGACTTACGGGGCTGGGTGTTGACTAGGTTGCATGTCATCCTATAACAAATGCATTGATAAAAGTGCATGATGTCAACTGGATTGTCTGGTCCAGAGTGGATTAAGACTTAAAATGTAAAGAATGAGGTTTTATATCCGACCCCGAACTTTTGAATTGGTCCATAATAAATAGTACATGAGTTACATACATTTGCAAATGTGAATTTACCTCAATTATATTTCTGTTGTGAAGTAAGAAACCTGTTCTCAAGAAGGTATTTAGTTTACATACAAACTAATCTGTCGTACAGATCCTGAAGCAAATATATCCAAGAAAGCCCACGCAAGTCTAGAAACTGTGGCAAGTCTAGATTTCCACAGCTTATGAAAATGAAGAAAGCCTCAGGGCTCCTTTTCATTATATTTTTTTTTGTTGTTATGAACTTTTTCTCTGTAAAATATTTTCATTTCGGAGCCTAGTTGTTAGTTTACATACAAACGAACGTGATGTTGATGGCATTCATGCTTGGCAAGGGATCTCATTATCTCCCTTTGACCATGTCTTCAGACCTTATTATCATACACACAAAAAAAAAACTAATCAGCGAATGTATTTTTACATGAAGGATGCAATGAAATAAACGATTAACAATATGATAGCAGAAACTTCTTTTTTGTTTGTTGATATGTTACTAATACACTATACACCAGCTTCAAGGTAAACAAATATAACCAAACATAAGAATAGAACATATAAGATGGTTTGTTTGATTGGGGTTTTTTTAAAGTATATACATCTATTTATGTGATTTTAAAGAATACTATGCCTGCAGACATTTGAATTTAATTGTTATCATATCTCACTTTCTTACACTAGCATACAATACAAAACACAATCAATATTGGAATACATTCTGATTTGTGTACATGAAATGTATCAAAAAGTGTAATGCTAAGGTATAAACACAATTTATTTTGACTTTTGAAATAATATTTGAAATTTTGGTATGTTAAACAAATGCAGGATATTACACAGTTTGAGTCACCGTTATTTTATCAACAAAATTAATACCAGACAGTGCTGCTGCCCTACTTCCTGCTACAGCTGTGCATTTCATCCATCCTAACGCCTGTCAGGGAGAGTAACAGTATTGCCTTGAGACCAGTCAAACCGCTCATGAGGAATGATCTATCGTCAAGAGTGAGTGAGTTTAGTTTTACGCCGCACTCAGCAATGTTCCAGCTATATGGCGGCGGTCTGTAAATAATCGAGTCTGGACCAGACAATCCAGTGATCAACAGAATGATCATCAATCTACGCAATTGGGAAACGATGACATGTGTCAAAAAAGTCAGCGAGCCTGACCACCCCATCCCGTTAGTCGCCTCTTACGACAAGCATGGGTTACTTTTTTAAGGTTCATTCTAACCCGGACCTTCACGGGTACTCTCGTCAAGAGAACCAGTACACAAACGAGAGACAGTACGTGGTTGTGACGCCAGGTATGTAACTTTGTTTTGGTGAAGCTGAATAGCCTTTGTTAAAACAAAAATCATTACAGAGGATTTTACAACGTTACATCGGCCTGAGAAAGTTACAATTCAACGTTACATCGGCCTTATGTCAGCGATGTATTTAATGATGACACAACGCCGAGAGCCAGGAGGAAGACATTGTGGAGGATGAGAAATCAAGTCACTCTTTTGAGGGCACGCATGGACGAATACAGAACTAGTAACGATATGCTCTCCAGAGAATTGATGCATTGTGTTGTAGTCCCTGTAACGACAAGAAGTACCTGGCTGCACCAACTACGACAACAACAAGTCAGCAGCTAAAGAGCGTAGAGGCCTTAAAACAACGAGCATAACTTTGGTCCATTTATTGGCATAGTTGCGGAAAATTAAACAATGTTAAGGAGAAAGATTATATTACGCAATCTAATCACGACAAACTTTCTAACATCAAACAACTTTATACTATGTCGATAAAGTGTATACAAGGAAATGGTAGTTATCAAGATTTTAGTTCATGTTACCAGACCGGCATAATGGTTGGTGAGGTTGTAACGTATATTTTTTTTTATTTTTAAAAAAAAAATGTTTATATATTTTTTCGTCCGGTGACAAGATACCTGTAATATGACCAGCATGAATACACCTGTTAAAACCCTTTTGTAATATGGGCCATGGCCTTGAATACTCGAAATAAATTGTCTGTCTGTCTGTCTGTCTGTCTGTCTAATGTAGATTACCGATTGATTCAAAATGAATATGTCCACGTGGATATTCTGACTCAAGTTTGGAAATGAATACATCTCCTTCTGTGGAGGATGTCGTTTCATTCTCACCGCTGAAGAACGAATATAGTTCCATGTACAAGTATAATAAGCTGCCAAAGTTTCAACATTGTTTCCGTTTATAGTTATATTCTACTCACAAACCAGGAAGTAAGTGACCTGGATCGTCCATCTTAGTCGTAATTAGGGGAGATAATGACTGGAGATTTTATTCTAACCCATTATTGCCCTTCTGTTGAGATAGGGTTTACATGTACAATTAGTAACTGATCGATAACTAGGTTCGAGTTACTGATATGCATACAGAGAGCCGTAACCAGAACTATATACTTGCGCTAGACAACCTACCTTTTTTCCACTGGGTCATTCTGTCCATGTTAGCCATGTTTAGCAGTCACGTTGACGTGTCACACGTCTCGTCTATATCATACAGCTTATAACCACGAGACTGGTATATTCCAAACTGCCACAGTGGAATAAACTGATAATGATTGTGATTCTTCTGTTTGAATATGGTGATATACGTTTCATATTTACCGGCTTGGTTAATTTACATGGTGGAACATTAAAAGAAGCAGCGACTTCTCAGATATCGTAGAAGCGCCCGAAAAAGACGCGCATAGCTGTTTAAAACACGTGTTGCGGAAAGAGAGTGAACATTTCTGGACATATGCAGACTTTATAAAAGCCGAGTGATCTGACCTGCGTCTTGAGCCTTACGTATAACCTTGCACCGATAAAGTGTACACATACAAAAATATCGTCATCGTAAGTATAGTTTTACGCCACTTTTAGCAATATTCAAGCAGTATATATGTGTGTGTGTGTGTGTGTGTGGGTGGGCGGGCGGGGGTGGGAGGTGGGCACAATAAATGGGTTCCACACATTGTGCCCATGTGTCGAATCGAGCCCGGGTGTTCGTCGTGATGAGCGGACGCTTTAACCACTAGGCTACCCCACCGCCCCGTCATCTTCAGCTGCACTGACATTTCACGTTGAAAGAGCAAGCTCGATGATGCAATGCTGGACCTGAATTGAAAGTTGACGTCACCCTCCTGTCACACGACCGCCTCACCCATTGAACAAATATGGTGTTTTTCTCTAGTGGTTACTGAGCTAAACCGAAAAGAAAATGTGACTTGTATTCACACGGAAGCAGTGAGCGGAGTTCAATTTGTATCCATGGAGATAACACGCGTAAATACCAAAATTAAGACGCATATAAAATATTGGTAACACGATTGGTCAGCATCCTGCCTGGCGCTCAGCATTAATGGGTACAATCAATGGGACTGGTCATGCTTGTCGCAAGAGTCGACTTACGGAATGTGGTCAGGCTTGCTGACTTGGTGGGGTATGTCATGCTTCAGTTGCTGCGGCATGATGTTAATCTCGGATTGTCTAGATTACTATAAAACCAGCTTATAGCTGGGAAATATCCTGAGTGTGGCGTTAAACAACAAGGTACAAAGAGAATCTGTCTCATTGACTGCGATAATCGATCGGATGTTTTCTGCAGTTGCAGCGTTCAAACTCCATGCTAAAATACCATTTCGCAAATGCTTCTCCAACCTGCATACCACTCGATAAGGATGACCGTGTTTGTCCAAATAGATTGCAACATCGATCGAGCTAATGACTGTTATGTGACGTTGACTGAACTTAATCCTCAGCCTGTTGACAATGTGTTTCTCGATGATACAAAGTTGGATATTATCTCAGCGCTGACTCGGGCCAACGCTCCCCCATAGCGATACGAATATTGATACGTTGCTTGATATGTGTCGCTCATTACCCGAGAGATCTCCGTACTGAATAATAAATAAAGAAAATTTTGCTTCCTCTTTTCGAAAACATTATCGGGACAGTGAGGTAGCCTTGTGGTGAAAGCGTTCGCTCATCACGCCGAAGACCCGAGTTCGATGCCCCACATGCGTACGATGTGTGAAACCCATTTCTGGTGTCCCCCGTCGTGATATTCCTGGAATATTGCTAAAAAACCCGGCGTAAAACCATACTCACTCAAAAATATATGTCAGATTTTCACCATTTCCTCGATAACATGGTCTACTGAAGACAGTGGGGATCATCCACAGCCTTTCATATATAACAAAGTCATGATATATTGGACAATAGTGGGAAACATCCACAGCCTTTCATATATAACAAAGTCATGATATATTGGACAATAGTGGGAAACATCCACAGCCTTTCATATATAACAAAGTCATGATATATTGGACAATAGTGGGAAACATCCACAGCCTTTCATATATAACAAAGTCATGATATATTGGACAATAGTGGGAAACATCCACAGCCTTTCATATATAACAAAGTCATGATATATTGGACAATAGTGGGAAACATCCACAGCCTTTCATATATAACAAAGTCATGATATATTGGACAATAGTGGGAAACATCCACAGCCTTTCATATATAACAAAGTCATGATATATTGGACAATAGTGGGAAACATCCACAGCCTTTCATATATAACAAAGTCATAACAAAGTCATATATTGGACAATAGTGGGAAACATCCACAGCCTTTCATATATAACAAAGTCATGATATATTGGACAATAGTGGGAAACATCCACAGCCTTTCATATATAACAAAGTCATCATATATTGGACAATAGTGGGAAACATCCACAGCCTTTCATATATAACAAAGTCATCATATATTGGACAATGTTTCGTCGTACGAGGGAAACATACGTTTGGAAAAGTGTTAACTGAATTATTTGTCTGATATATAAATCCTTGTTTATATGGGAAAATATATCCCTCAAAACAGAATTTACAGACAAAACAAGGATACAAATGTATATAGGTTATACCTACATGGCCTCCGATCATGAAGAGTGAGTGAGTGAGTTTTGGTTTTACGCCGCTTTTAGCAATATTCCAGCAACATCACGGCGGGGGACACCAGAAATGGGCTTCACACAATGTACCCATGTGGGGATTCGAGCCCGGGTCCTCGGCGTGACGAACCAACGCTTTAACCACTAGGCTACCCCACCGCCCCCTATCATGAAGACGTAAACACCCTCGTACCTATTTGTCACGTGACGACCGTCTAAATATATAAGGTCAACGTCAGACCCTGACGACCATTAACTGTCGAGTAGGTTTTTATAGGTTATAGATGTATACTTGGCGAAATATCAAGACAAGGTCAATCTTCAAGACATTTTCGTCCACATTTCTTAACGTTCTACTCAGACGTGATTCAAAATCAACATCAACAATATTAGTAAACCAATCTCGTGACTGTATGGACTTTTAGTCAATAACTTGATTGTCTGGTTTGTTTACAGTCCGCTGTCGCATTGCACGAGTACTGGTCTGGCATCAGGCAACAAGGATAGATGTTCTGCAAACTGTGAGTGAATGGCGCTAGGCACGAAAACCAGTCTACCATTCAGATAATTCCCTTCGCTGTTTTACCTCTTGTGTCCATTGGGTTCTGTAGCAGGGATAGTCAAGACTGGTTATTGTCTGTCGTTGACATTTCATATTATATGAGGTGAGGTGAGATGAAATTGGGTTTAACGTCGTGCTTGAGAATATTTCGCTCATATGACGACGTGCATGCGTGTGTATGTGTATGTGCGGCTGCTTGTACTAGCCCAGACTGAAGCTGGTTTTATAGTGCTAGCCCACTGAGATACCATGCCGCAGTGAAGCATGAATACCCCACTCAGACACATTATACTGACTCCGAGCCGACCAGTCCTTGTTGTACCCATTAATGCCGAGCGCCAGGCAGGGACCAACAAGTACCATATTTTAACGTCTTTTGGTATGACGCGGTCGGGGATCGAACCCGCGACCTTCCGCTCTCCGGGCGGACGCTCTAACCACTACACCACGGAGGCGGTTCATATTATATGACAAATGCGCGTCTCCTTGTACATGGTAATCAACAGTTCTCGAGGTTTCGCCATCTTATTATAATTTGGGTATCCTATCTGTCCCAGGTAAAACTATGCTATTTAAAGCCAACTCCTTTTTACCAATCAACAGTGTCTTCAGATTTGAAATTTAGGTATATCATATGTACTTTAATTCTTGTGTTTTGAAATTTATGTTACTTTCTGATTCTGGGGTTTTGAACACAAAAAGTCACATTGCACTCAGAAACGACGTTACACCATATCGCTACAAATGACAACGTGTTTCAGATCGGTAGTATCATATACACATTAATTTAATATTACACCACATACATCAATTCATTGCTCCACGTCTCTGAACACTGCAGGTTTGTAAATCAGATAAATGTATCTGTTCTCCAGTCGGTTTTTACATCAGCCCTGAACATTGTCAGCTAAGTTTTATCGCAATTAAAATGACCAAATATTCAACGATTTAAACCATGGCCAGAAGAAAACTACTTCCGATGACGTGGTACCCTCTCAGGGGAACATCATTTACGTTATTTGTGAGGTGAAGGGTGAAATTCGTAAACGACTTAAACTGGTTTTATAGTGCTAGCCAATGAGATACCATGCCGCACGGACTATACTGACTCCGAGCCGTTTTGTTGTTCATTAATTTGAGCGCCCAGGAACCAACAAGTACCATATTTTAACGTCTTTTGGTATGACGCGGTAAACCCGCGACCTTCCGCTAGTCACGCTCTAACCAAATCTGTCGACGAACAACACTTTACTGATCTGCGACGAACTGGGCTAAAACTGGTCCATTTGAGTTCGTTATAACCGTGGTTTATTGTATGTCTTTAAAAATATATATTCCCTCATTAGAAATAGTGACATTTAAAAGTCCTCCTTAAATTATAACGTTAGAACTGACATTGATCCAACATAGCAATAATACTTATAAAAAGCCACCATACCAATGACCAAACCTTTTCAACATCGAAAATAAATCTTTCCCAAAGGCAGAGTCAATTGTACCATTCAGACTATATCATGAATCAATATCAAATCGATAAGACAGCTGGTGTTCACGACAGAAGCATTTTAACTGAAAATTATTTATACCATAACTGATGCTACATTGAAACACATTACATAAGCTTTTACGCACAACATTCAATCTATTAATCGATGAATGCATTTCCTTGATGGTTATCTGTACTTTGCTTACTGGTGTTGATAGAGATATGTCTCGAGAGCCTTTTTGCGTGGAATGTTTGCTATGAACAATTCAATATTATATCCTATATTTAGCCTCTATATTGAAGAGACTGACATTGTTGTAATTTCAAAATAGCGTTGATGGCCTCCCTTGACTGTCAATGTCAGCCAATCAGCTGGAAACCTTCAAACGACTTTACCTACGTCATACATATAAAACATGGAGATATGTTTTATGTCTTCTCGCCCAAGTAGCTGTAACAAGAGGACACAAAATCCTATTTGAAAGTTTTCTGCTGCCTTGTAATGCATCACTTGTTCAAGAGCATCACAAACATTGACTTGTCTGATACTAAAGGCGCCCGCCACATGTGAGATTAAATTCCACTATTCATCTCCTTCCAGGCATGCAGTGTAAATATATTTAATGATTGTCATAATTTCCTTTTAGGAGAATAATAATTCAAATTAACAAGGATAATGTCCCATGTGATCGGACAATCACCAATGTTAAGATTTAAATTGATTTATTCAGGTTCGTTACCAGGCATATGAAATGTCTGCTCGAGATGCTTAGCTGCTATGTGCATGCAAGGTAGGTACCGATATGGGTTAAAATTGTGAATATTATATGATATGGGGCGTTAACGTCGGACAGCTTGTCGTGTTTATGAACATGCTTGATTCATTGTATGTAGAAAATGTCTTTCCTGCTATTATTGGGTGAGGTTAAAACAATATGCAAATTGCATGTTATTAAGTCAATGCACTGGCTGACTATGGGAACTTCCAGCATAGTTCTTAGGCTTCAATCGGTTGGGGTTTTCAGATAGCTTCAGACATCTTACTTAAAGACACACTCGCCGTTGTTGAGGTTCAATAAATGTCAGAGGACGGTATTCTGTTGGATATATTTTAAGCAAGATAACGAAAAGCAAATTGTTTCACGTAATTAATGACAGGACTTGAACATTTGTCAAGTTTGACAATGTATTACCACAAACAGAGTTATACTAGTGATTAAACACGGTGGAGAACGGTCTGAACAAGGAATGTCTGAGGTGTCGCCATGGAAACGAATGTACTTTTCCACTTCACCACTAGTTTGTATGAGCTTTAGAATGGGGCATATCACTGTGTGATGTCTATGGTTATTCAGAACACACATTGGCTAGAAATCTCACAGCATGTTCATCTAAAATATATAGGCAATTTAAACCATGATGTGAGAGGTGCCGCCATGGAAACAAATGCACTTTTCCACTTCATCTCTAGTTTGAGGCAAAACTCTGTGTGATGTCTCTGATTATTCAGAACAGATATTAGCTAGAAATCCCACATAATGTTTTTTCGTCGTATTGTCCACCATGATGGTTCTTCTCGCCACGATACCATTCTGGTCATCGGATGAGACAACAGCTTCAGTTTGAGACGTGGTTCTGTTCTGGCCGTTTGTTCATTGACGTGTGTGACTCATCATTACAATGAAATGTGCTTAAACAATTATTACGGACATGGCACAAGAGACTGTCTGAGTGATGACTGTTGTACGCTATGTAAGTCATTGAGTTGGTCACAAAGCAAGTGCTCCTTAGCATAGTGACCCTGTTCTTTATGTCACGAAAAGGCGCCCATGTAAAGGCCCTACTGAAGAGCTGGCACCTTGTAGACCCAGAAGCCTTACATCGAGAGAATCATTACACATATGACACTATTGATAAGGAACTATATGAAAACTAACTGACAGAGAAATGTGATCACGGTACAAACAGTACTCGGTCATAAATCAATAGTGATCATCCGAACAGAAATGGAAGGTGAAAACCCTTTCCATATCCTTACGAAATCAGTATGGATTGTACAATACCATGAGTGAGTGAGTGAGTTTAGTTTTCAGCACTCAGCAATATTCCAGCTATATGGCGGCGGTCTGTAAATACTCGAGTCTGGACCAGACAATCCAGTGATCAACAGCATGAGCATCGATCTGCGCAAAAGGGAATCGATGACATGTGTCAACCAAGCCAGCGAGCCTGACCATCCGATCCCGTTAGTCACCTCTTACGACAAGCATGGGTAACTGAAGGTTCATTCTAACCCGAACCTTCACGGGTCACAATACCACGAGAATGTGTTTATGTGAAATACTGATTGATACCCGGTCTACCATGAAACCTTTTGAAAGCTTGACCGAGTCATTGAATGTTGTAACCCTTTTCGAACAGCTTCAATGCATGGGTCATATTCTGGTCTTTGAAATCATCAGATAAAAGCATGAAGTACATTTGAAATCAAGAGGTATTGTTTTCATCGTTTTTCATTGTCACTGACCAAATAGACATGGTATAACAACGCAATACACACAGCTAGATCGAGATTTTCTCTTGCAAAATGTTTTGCAGTAGGTCATTCAAGGTAAATGCTGACTTTCACTGAAGGTTTACTATTCCGATTTTCACCTGGTATCTGAAACACCTGGTACCATTACTTTTGGTTATTCATAAATACAACAATCGACTCTGTGTGTAGCAGATTTGTGGTATAAATATGGAAAATGGTTTTGTTGCTTTCACTTAAGTGAGCACAAAGACAGTGCCTGCTAGCAACATTACATGGTTATTTGTTAACATCGACCTGGCCTAATATATTCCATAAGTCCAGGAATCTACGAAAACGTGACATGTTACGTATGAAACGTCAACGTAAGGGGTTCCCCAGTCTTTGTTCTCTGCCGAAACATATTCCATTGGAGGTAATAGGCCATCTGCACTCAGTTGCTTAAATTCAAAGCGAATTAATTTGCCCTTGACTTGGCAAAATGTCACATGCAACAATCTCTGACTTCTTGATTGTAGATCTACAGTAAACTACTTCAGATGAAGCTTAAAACGATATAGGTGTTACCAAACAAAACATACATGTAGATTTCTTTCACTGCACCGCAAGAAAAGAAAGTATCTCTCACGACACATATCAATATTGCGATAAGAGGATCTTACTCTTCTCATTCAACTGACTAAAGGTAGAATAGTGTAAAAAGTTGAAAAGTCAATTTTTTGACAGAATTGAACTTGGCTCTTTTCTGAGATTGCAAATATCCAAGTAAACCCACAATGTATGATTTCTGCATGCATAAACAAAAGCAGTTGTCCGTCTCATATTGAGACTTGTCTCATGGGGAAGCAGCAGCTCCATACTCCAGAAAGTCATTAGGCTTTAAGCATAGACGTGGTATAAAAACAGGACAAATATCACGCTAGATTACATCCATGACCACAGGTGCGGAAGTGAGTTAAATCAAATATTGGACTTAACATTTGTTAAAAAATTCAATCAGCTTAGATGAAATATTTATGAGTTGATACATTTCGGGATCAAAGCCATGTCAGAATTTCATAAAGCCTTGTCTGATTAAATCTTCACTTCAGTTTCACCCTTATGGCGACTTGCTGGAAAGTTCAATACACAGCAGGATATCAAGCAAGAGAGTAATAAACCAAAATTACACCAAACTAAATTCCCACATGATACAAATCGTACTTTGGTTCAACCACAACAGAAGCAAGTGATTCGCTTTGTTCTTACGAGTTATATGTAACCGCTTTCCTAACAACCAGACTTCGTGATTGTGAGATTCAATTTTCAAGCAGTAATTTTGATATCAAAGATCCTGTGTGGCGGGCATCTCATAATGATTTTCTTGAAAGAATCTGGTCTGTGTCATAAATTGTAAACATATTATATGTGTAAAAGCTGACCGCATGTTTTGTTTTGACCCATGAATGTTCGGGTTAGACTTGCTCTTCAGCAACCTATGCTTGTCCCGTGAAGCGACTAACTGTATCGAGAAGTCATGATTGTTAACTTGGGTGATACATGTCATAGTATCGCAGTTGCGCAGATTGTTCCTCATGATGTCAGTCACCGGATTGTCTGGTCCAGACTCGAATATTGCTGAATGTTAAACAAACAAACAAAACATCTATAATTGGTGTGATATTTTTGGGGTGCTTTTTTTAAACGGAGATTATCGGAGTCACTGTCCAAGAGGTTGAAGTACTGTAAAAAGACTGACACGTAATTTATAACAAAATATATGTAGTTATCAGCAACTGGTGTTGTAAGCCAATTTAATGCGAGGAATCTATTGATATGGCACAGTGTCTTGGCTTTTTATGCTGGTGGCTAAGGCCGGTGTTTTAAAGGGGTAAGTGTAGTGTGACAAAATTGCTTTTAAATATGATCTGTATGTTTTATGAAATTTTGCAAATGTTTAAAAAACTTGGTGTGTATGTGACTGGCGTTAAAGTTTGGATTAAAAGCCATGACTTCTCTTGTTTATGTCATCTACACGAAACATCAGTTCCCTTAGTACCAAATGTTTCTTCCTTCTATTTTTTGCGTTCGAAATCACAGGAATCAGCGTCACGTAAATGAAGAATCACCTCGCTTGAAATTTAAATGGAGCTACTCGGGTTCATTACGATGGAAATGATAATCCATACTAGCCTCGCATGTCTTCTCTGTCAATAATCTGCGTAGACATTCTCATGACCAAAATAGTTTTTATAGGCAAACCAAAATCCATGTCTCATAAACTTTGACGTGCAGCTACCTCTGACAGACGGCTTTCGTGCTCTCTTTGAACTAATATTTTAATATTTTATGATGGCTATATTATTGCATAATTGTTGTATGTGTCGCTCCACGACAATCTGCGTTGACATCGAGTATACCGTCGGGAGCCCATTGACCTATAACATGTAACGCGAATGCTGTTTATTTCCAAATTTGATGGTTATTTGCACCTTGCTTACTGGTGTTGATAGAGATATGTCTCGAGAGCCTTTATTGCGTGGAATGTTTGCTATGAACAATTCAATATTATATCCTATATTTAGCCTCTATATTGAAGAGACTGACATTGTTGTAACTTCAAAATAGAGTTGATGGCCTCCCTTGACTGTCAATGTCAGCCAATCAGCTGGAAACCTTCAAAACGACTTTACCTACGTCATACATATAAAACATGGAGATAAGTTTTATGTCCTTCGCCCAAGAAGCTGTAACAAGAGGACACACAAAATCCTATTTGAAAGCTTTATGCTGCCTTGTCATGCATCACTTGTTCAAGAGCATCACAAACATTACTTGTCTGATACTAAAGGCGCCCGCCACATGTGAGATTAAATTCCACTTTTATTTCCTTCCAGGCATGCAGTGTAAATATATTTAATGGTTTTCATAATTCCCTTTTAGGAGAATAATAATTCAAATTAACAAGGATAATGTCTCATGTGATCGGACAATCACAAATGTTAAGATTTAAATTGATTTATTCAGGTTCGTTACTGCGGCATATAAAATGTCTGCTCGAGATGCTTAGCTGCTATGTGCATGCAAGGTAGGTACCGATATGGGTTAAAATTGTGAATATTATATGATATGGGGCGTTTACGTCGGACAGCTTGTCGTGTTTATGAACATGCTTTATGCATTGTATGTAGAAAATGTCTTTCCTGTTATTGTTGGGTGAGGTTAAAACAATATGCAAATTGCATGTTATTAAGTCAATGCACTGGCTGACTATAGGGAACTTCCAGCATAGTTCTTAGGCTTCAATCGGTTGGGGTTTTTCAGATAGCTTCAGACATCTTACTTAAAGACAGACACACTCGCCATTGTTGAGGTTCAATAAATGTCAGAGGACGGTATTCTGTTGGATATATTTTAAGCATGATAACGAAAAGCAAACTGTTTCACATAATTAGTGACAGGACTTGAACATTTGTCAAGTTTGGACAATGTATTACCACAAACAGAGTTATACTAGTGATTAAACGCGGTGGAGAACGGTCTCAGTGAGTGAGTGAGTGAGTTAATATTTAACGTCACATCGGCAATATCTCAGGAGAACGGTCTGAACAAGGAATGTCTGAGGTGTCGCCATGGAAACGAATGTACTTTTCCACTTCACCACTAGTTTGTATGAGCTTTAGAATGGGGCAAATCACTGTGTGATGTCTATGGTTATTCAGAACACACATTGGCTAGAAATCTACAGCATGTTTTTCTAACATATATAGGCGATTTAAACCATGATGTGAGAGGTGCCGCCATTGAAACAATTGCAAATTTTCCACTTCATCTCTAGTTTTAGGTACATCCCTGTGTGATGTTTTCTGATTATTTAGAACAGATATTAGCTAGAAATCCCACATAATGTGTTTCTAAAATAAAAAGTCGTTGTATTGACCACCATGATGGTTCTTCTCGCCACGATACCATTCTGGTCATCGGATGAGACAACAGCTTCAGTTTGAGACGTTGTTCTGTTCTGGCTGTTTGTTCATTGACGTGTGTGACTCATCATTACAATGAAATGCTAAACAATTATTACGGACATGGCACAAGAGACTGTCTGGTGATGACTGTTGTACGCTATGTAAGTCATTGAGTTGGTCACAAAAGCAAGTGCTCCTTAGCATAGTGACCCTGTTCTTTATGTCACGAAAAGGCGCCCATGTAAAGGCCCTACTGAAGAGCTGGCACCTTGTAGACCCAGAAGCCTTACATCGAAAGAATCATTACACATATGAGGTGAGGTGAAATTGGGTTTAACGTCGTGCTGGAGAATATTTCGCTGATATGAAGACGTGCATGCGCGTGTATGTGTGTGTGGGGCTGCTTGTACTAGCCCAGACTTAAGCTGGTTTTATAGTACTAGCTCACTGAGGTACCATGCCGCAGTGAAGCATGAATACCCCACTCAGACTGACTGACTGAGTTTAGTTTTACGCCACTTTTAGCAATATTCCAGCAATATCACGGCGGGGGACACCAGAAATGGGCTTAAGACATTGTGCCCATGTGGGGAATCGAACCCGGGTCTTCGGCGTGACGAGCCAACGCTTTAACCACTAGGCTACCCCAACCACCACATGTGACATGTTACGTATGAAACGTCAACGTAAGGGGTTCCCAAGTCTCTGTTCTCTGCCGAAACATATTCCATTGGAGGTAATAGGCCATCTGCACTCAGTTGCTTAAATTAAAGCGAATTAATTTGCCCTTGACTTGGCAAAATGTCACACGCAACAATCTCTGACTTCTTGATTGTAGATCTACAGCAAACTACTTCAGATGAAGCTTAAAACGATATAGGTGTTACCAAACAAAACATACATGTAGATTTCTTTCACTGCACCGCAAGAAAAGAAAGTATCTCTCATGACACATATCAATATTGCAACAAGAGGATCTTACTCTTCTCATTCAACTGACTAAAGGTAAAATAGTGTAAAAAGTTGAAAAGTCAATTTTTTGACAGAATTGAACTTGGCTCTTTTCTGAGATTGCAAATATCCAAGTAAACCCACAATGTATGATTTCTCCATGCATAAACAAAAGCAGTTGTCCGTCTCATATTGAGGCTTGTCTCATAGGGAAGCAGCAGCTCCATACTCCAGAAAGTCATTAGGCTTTAAGCATAGACGTGGTATAAAAACAGGACAAATATCACGCTAGATTACTTCCATGACCACAGGTGCGGAAGTGAGTTAAATCAAATATTGGACTTAACATTTGTTAAAAAATTTCAATCAGCTTAGATGAAATATTTATGAGTTGATACATTTCGGGATCAAAGCCATGTCAGAATTTCATAAAGCCTTGTCTGATTAAATCTTCACTTCAGTTTCACCCTTATGGCGACTTGCTGGGAAGTTCAATACACAGCATGATATCAAGCAAGAGAGTAATAAACCAAAATTACACCAAACTAAATTCCCACTTGATACAAATCGTACTTAGGTTAAAGCACAACAGAAGCAAGTGATTCGCTTTGTTCTTACTGGTTACATGTAACCGCTTTCCTAACAACCAGACTTCGTGATTGTGAGATTCAATTTTCAAGCAGTCATTTTGATATCAAAGATCCTGTGTGGCGGGCATCTCATAATGATTTTCTTGAAAGAATCTGGTCTGTGTCATAAATTGTAAACATATTATATGTGTAAAAGCTGACCACATGTTTTGTTTTGACTCATGAATGTTGGGATTAGACTTGCTCTTCAGCAACCTATGCTTGTCCCGTGAAGCGACTAACTGTATCGAGAAGTCATGATTGTTAACTTGGGTGATACATGTCATAGTATTGCAGTTGCGCAGATTGTTCCTCATGATGTCAGTCACCGGATTGTCTGGTCCAGACTCGAATATTGCTAATGTTAAGCAAACAAACAAAACATCTATAATTGGTGTGATATTTTTGGGGTGTTTTTTTAAACGGAGATTATCTGAGCACTGTCCAAGGGGTTGAAGTACTGTAAAAAGACTGACACGTAATTTATAACAAAATATATGTAGTTATCAGCAACTGGTGTTGTAAGCCAATTTAATGCGAGGAATCAATTGATATGGCACAGTGTCTTGGCTTTTGATGCTGGTGGCTAAAGCCGGTGTTTTAAAGAGTTAATAATATAGTGTAGTGTGACAAAATTGCTTTTAAATATGACCTGTATGTTTTATGAAATTTTGCAAATGTATAAACTTGGTGTGTATGTGACTGGCGTTAAATTTGGGATTAAAAACTATGACTTCTCTTGTTTATGTCATCAACACGAAATATCATTCCTCTTAGTACCAAATGTTTCTTCCTACTATTTTTGGCGTTCGAAATCACAGGAATCAGCGTCACGTAAATGAAGAATCACCTCGCTTGAAATTTAAATGGAGCTACTGGGGTTCATTACGATGGAAATGATAATCCATACTAGCCTCGCATGTCTTCTCAGTCAATAATCTACGTAGACATTCTCATGACCAAAATAGTTTTTATAGGCAAACCAAAATCCATGTCTCATAAACTTTGACGTGCAGCTACCTCTGACAGACGGCTTTCGTGCTCTCTTTGATCTACTAATATTTTACGAGGGCTATATTATTGCATAATTGTTGTATGTGACGCTCCCACGACAATCTGCGTTGACATCGAGTGTACCGTCGGGAGCCCATTGACCTATAACATGTAACGGGAATGCTGTTTATTTCCAGCTCAATTGTACCATTCAGACTATATCATGAATCAATATCAAATCGATAAGACAGCTGGTGTTCACGACAGAAGCATTTTAACTGAAAATTATTTATACCACAACTGATGCTACATTGAAACACATTACATAAGCTTTTATGCACAACATTCAATCTATTAATCGATGAATGCATGTCCTTGATGGTTATTTGCACCTTGCTTACTGGTGTTGATAGAGATATGTCTCGAGAGCCTTTATTGCGTGGAATGTTTGCTATGAACAATTCAATATTATATCCTATATTTAGCCTCTATATTGAAGAGACTGACATTGTTGTAACTTCAAAATAGAGTTGATGGCCTCCCTTGACTGTCAATGTCAGCCAATCAGCTGGAAACCTTCAAACGACTTTACCTACGTCATACATATAAAACATGGAGATAAGTTTTATGTCTTCTCGCCCAAGAAGCTGTAACAAGAGGACACACAAAATCCTATTTGAAAGCTTTATGCTGCCTTGTCATGCATCACTTGTTCAAGAGCATCACAAACATTACTTGTCTGATACTAAAGGCGCCCGCCACATGTGAGATTAAATTCCACTTTTATTTCCTTCCAGGCATGCAGTGTAAATATATTTAATGGTTTTCATAATTCCCTTTTAGGAGAATAATAATTCAAATTAACAAGGATAATGTCTCATGTGATCGGACAATCACAAATGTTAAGATTTAAATTGATTTATTCAGGTTCGTTACCAGGCATATAAAATGTCTGCTCGAGATGCTTAGCTGCTATGTGCATGCAAGGTAGGTACCGATATGGGTTAAAATTGTGAATATTATATGATATGGGGCGTTTACGTCGGACAGCTTGTCGTGTTTATGAACATGCTTTATGCATTGTATGTAGAAAATGTCTTTCCTGTTATTGTTGGGTGAGGTTAAAACAATATGCAAATTGCATGTTATTAAGTCAATGCACTGGCTGACTATGGGAACTTCCAGCATAGTTCTTAGGCTTCAATCGGTTGGGGTTTTCAGATAGCTTCAGACATCTTACTTAAAGACAGACACACTCGCCATTGTTGAGGTTCAATAAATGTCAGAGGACGGTATTCTGTTGGATATATTTTAAGCATGATAACGAAAAGCAAACTGTTTCACATAATTAGTGACAGGACTTGAACATTTGTCAAGTTTGACAATGTATTACCACAAACAGAGTTATACTAGTGATTAAACGCGGTGGAGAACGGTCTCAGTGAGTGAGTGAGTGAGTTAATATTTAACGTCACATCGGCAATATCTCAGGAGAACGGTCTGAACAAGGAATGTCTGAGGTGTCGCCATGGAAACGAATGTACTTTTCCACTTCACCACTAGTTTGTATGAGCTTTAGAATGGGGCAAATCACTGTGTGATGTCTATGGTTATTCAGAACACACATTGGCTAGAAATCTCACAGCATGTTTTTCTAACATATATAGGCGATTTAAACCATGATGTGAGAGGTGCCGCCATTGAAACAATTGCACTTTTCCACTTCATCTCTAGTTTTAGGCACATCCCTGTGTGATGTTTCTGATTATTTAGAACAGATATTAGCTAGAAATCCCACATAATGTGTTTCTAAAATAAAAAGTCGTTGTATTGACCACCATGATGGTTCTTCTCGCCACGATACCATTCTGGTCATCGGATGAGACAACAGCTTCAGTTTGAGACGTTGTTCTGTTCTGGCTGTTTGTTCATTGACGTGTGTGACTCATCATTACAATGAAATGTGCTTAAACAATTATTACGGACATGGCACAAGAGACTGTCTGAGTGATGACTGTTGTACGCTATGTAAGTCATTGAGTTGGTCACAAAGCAAGTGCTCCTTAGCATAGTGACCCTGTTCTTTATGTCACGAAAAGGCGCCCATGTAAAGGCCCTACTGAAGAGCTGGCACCTTGTAGACCCAGAAGCCTTACATCGAAAGAATCATTACACATATGAGGTGAGGTGAAATTGGGTTTAACGTCGTGCTGGAGAATATTTCGCTGATATGAAGACGTGCATGCGCGTGTATGTGTGTGTGGGGCTGCTTGTACTAGCCCAGACTTAAGCTGGTTTTATAGTACTAGCTCACTGAGGTACCATGCCGCAGTGAAGCATGAATACCCCACTCAGACTGACTGACTGAGTTTAGTTTTACGCCACTTTTAGCAATATTCCAGCAATATCACGGCGGGGGACACCAGAAATGGGCTTAAGACATTGTGCCCATGTGGGGAATCGAACCCGGGTCTTCGGCGTGACGAGCCAACGCTTTAACCACCAGGCTACCCAACCACCACATGTGACATGTTACGTATGAAACGTCAACGTAAGGGGTTCCCCAGTCTCTGTTCTCTGCCGAAACATATTCCATTGGAGGTAATAGGCCATCTGCACTCAGTTGCTTAAATTAAAGCGAATTAATTTGCCCTTGACTTGGCAAAATGTCACATGCAACAATCTCTGACTTCTTGATTGTAGATCTACAGTAAACTACTTCAGATGAAGCTTAAAACGATATAGGTGTTACCAAACAAAACATACATGTAGATTTCTTTCACTGCACCGCAAGAAAAGAAAGTATCTCTCACGACACGTATCAACATTGCGACAAGAGGATCTTACTCTTCTCATTCAACTGACTAAAGGTAGAATAGTGTAAAAAGTTGAAAAGTCAATTTTTTGACAGAATTGAACTTGGCTCTTTTCTGAGATTGCAAATATCCAAGTAAACCCACAATGTATGATTTCTGCATGCATAAACAAAAGCAGTTGTCCGTCTCATATTGAGGCTTGTCTCATGGGGAAGCAGCAGCTCCATACTCCAAGAAAGTTGATACATTAGGCTTTAAGCATAGACAAAACAGGACAAATATCACGCTAGATTACATCCATGACCACAGGTGCGGAAGTGAGTTAAATCAAATATTGGACTTAACATTTGTTAAAAAATTCAATCAGCTTAGATGAAATATTTTGAGTTGATACATTTCGGGATCAAAGCCATGTCAGAATTTCATAAAGCCTTGTCTGCATATGGCGACTTGCTGGAAAGTTCAATACACAGCAGGATATCAAGCAAGAGAGTAATAAACCAAAACTACATCAAACTAAATTCCCACATGTACAAATCGTACTTTGGTTCAACCACAACAGAAGCAAGTGATTCGCTTTGTTCTTACGAGTTATATGTAACCGCTTTCCTAACAACCAGACTTCGTGATTGTGAGATTCAATTTTCAAGCAGTCATTTTGATATCAAAGATCCTGTGTGGCGGGCATCTCATAATGATTTTCTAGAAAGAATCTGGTCTGTGTCATAAATTGTAAACATATTATATGTGTAAAAGCTGACCACATGTTTTGTTTTGACCCATGAATGTTTGGGTTAGACTTGCTCTTCAGCAACCTATGCTTGTCCCGTGAAGCGACTAACTGTATCGAGAAGTCATGATTGTTAACTTGGGTGATACATGTCATAGTATCGCAGTTGCGCAGATTGTTCCTCATGATGTCAGTCACCTGATTGTCTGGTCCAGACTCGAATATTGCTGAATGTTAAACAAACAAACAAAACATCTATAATTGGTGTGATAATTTTGGTGTGCTTTTTTTAAACGGAGATTATCTGAGCACTGTCCAAGAGGTTGAAGTACTGTAAAAAGACTGACACGTACTTTATAACAAAATATATGTAGTTATCAGCAACTGGTGTTGTAAGCCAATTTAATGCGAGGAATCTATTGATATTGCACAGTGTCTTGGCTTTTTTATGCTGGTGGCTAAGGCCGGTGTTTTAAAGGGGTTAGTGTAGTGTGACAAAATTGCTTTTAAATATGACCTGTATGTTTTATGGCATTTTGCAAATGTATACACTTGGTGTGTATGTGACTGGCGCTAAAGTTTGGATTAAAAACCCTGACTTCTCCTGTTTATGTCATCTACACGAAACACCATTCCTCTTAGTACCAACTGTTTCTTCCTTCTATTTTTGGCATTCGAAATCACAGGAATCAGCGTCACGTAAATGAAGAATCACCTCGCTTGAAATTTAAATGGAGCTACTCGGGTTCATTACGATGGAAATGATAATCCATACTAGCCTCGCATGTCTTCTCTGTCAATAATCTGCGTAGACATTCTCATGACCAAAATAGTTTTTATAGGCAAACCAAAATCCATGTCTCATAAACTTTGACGTGCAGCTACCTCTGACAGACGGCTTTCGTGCTCTCTTTGAACTACTAATATTTTATGATGGCTATATTATTGCATAATTGTTGTATGTGTCGCTCCCACGACAATCTGCGTTGACATCGAGTGTACCGTCGGGAGCCCATTGACCTATAACATGTAACGCGAATGCTGTTTATTTCCAGCTATATTTCCCTGGCTTTTAGGTAATTGAGTCTGGGCCATACATACCAGAAGTTGAAAACGTGCTTCCACCCATTGATCTACAAGGAAATCTTAAACACAAAAGACTTCGCGAATGTGTCGTCTTTAATCACTTTTACATGTAGAGGTTACTGAGCACAGTTTTTGCCCCAGGATCCTCACCGACATTATTACAGGTTACGTTTTCTTTGGACTACATAAGCCAAAGACTTTATTTGTAAATCGTCGAAATACAAATATTTAATGTATACGTTTTCTTTGGACTTTATAAATCCTCTGAAAAACAGATTCAATATATACGAACTGATACTGCATCTTTAATTAAAGAAATCTTTGCAAATAATTAAAAGAAAATCGCCAAACATTTTAAACGATGTTTATGATGTCAGTCACTGGATTGTCTGGTACAGATTTGAATATTTGCACGTCATAGAGATGGAATAATGCTCAGTAACAAGCAAGAAAGACGATCAACTGTTTCTGTCAGTTTCCCTATATACTTCAGTAGCTTCAACCTTATGTCTCATGCCTCCTTTGAATATTCAGTTTCATTTATACTTGAATTCTGCTGTTATGCGGCAGTGCTATCCTCATAATGTATCAACAATCCAACTGTTATATCCATTCGGGAAAAGGAGTGGTGTCAGCGGTGTGCTCTGTATCTAGACTTGTATCAGATTTCGACAGTCCTACGTGGAGCTGATTCCACAAGCATGTCTCAGAGAGTAATGTAGATTGTTCTAGCATCCTTTTCTTAGATATATAAGGGGAGATAACTCATACCTCTTATGTTACTTGCCATCTCAACTTACAAGAAGACAGGCATTGTGTGTGATGATCATTATACACTGGGTACTGTTTCTATCCTCATTGCTGTAATCACTGCTCTTGTACTATATTACCTTTGAATCTGTACTGGAACTCTATTTTGTACTGCTATGGGGATATGTTTTTCTTGGTTTGTACTTATTTGTAAACTTCTAGAAGTTACTTTAGATTACAATTGTTAATTACATCCTATTGTGTATTGGTTTTGCATCTCGTTCTTTTACGGACTGATTCTCGGTTAACCTTTAATTCCTTTTGAATCAACACGTACCACTTCCAAGTATCAACTTTGTCTACATCACGTTGGTTCTGATACATGTACTTTTACACAAAAACAATCTAAGACACAACAGACATATAATCACCAGATCTGTTTGCTCTGTAGACAAATAATCAGCAATTGGTTGGTTGTGACATGTTAAGATCAACCAAATCTCGTTTTTATTGGCAGACTGAAGTTGCCCGTAGGCCGATAAGCCCTTAGCAGACTAAAAGTTACATGATAAGTTATCGTCTTCCAAGCGATACAGGCGAGTCACGCAAACAGTAATTATGGTTATCTTTAGGTCGAGACGAACACTTTAATTTTGAAAAAACAAGACAGATTCTACATTTCAGTGTTGGGTTTTGTCCTCAGGTGTATATATTTTCTGGACTATCAATCGACAGGAATTGGTATCAAGCATTGTGCCACCTTTTGGCACACTTCAGGAAATCCATCAGCAAAATAATATATATATTCTCTGCTGATGGATTCCCTGAAGTGTGCCAAAAGGCGGCATAATGCTTCATACCAATTCCTCTCGATTGAGAGTCCAGAAATATGATCTATGATGGTTTAGATACTTGAATGAAGATTCAGATCCTCTGTCACACGCAAACAAAATCACAGACAATATTTAGAACAGTTGCTCACTGTTAACGGTTTTGGAGCAAACTATAGCGTGCTTAAAGCGTTCGTAAAATTTTCTCACATAGTCTTTGTCGGGGGTAGACATGCATAATCGTATCGGCAGTATTTAAGTCACATAGAGACAGGCAAGCCAAATAAATGTGAGCAATGCTCACTAATACCTTTGACTATCACTCTCAACTTCAGCTGAACAACAAATTAATCATCACTATTAGGGACAAAAATACACGTTTCGTATCACACTTTGCACTTCACCTTTCTGTAAAATCTGTACAATCTCCATTAAATGATTGTAAAATGATTAAAAAGGTTTTATCTGGGACTATTTCCTGAGTATTGTTTGATGAATTAAAAATATTACTAAAAGTTTGCACTGCATCTCTTATTGATATGGAAAATGATCCTCAAAACAATCCATTTAAATGTGTTCAAGTTATTCCGTATGGATGTTGAAGTTCAAAACATGTAAATTAGAACATTGGGACCAACATTTCCTTTAGAGATTTAGGGAAAGAAACTATTTTCCAAATTTGAAAACATTTTGACTAATATCTTTCAAGTTATTGATTGAACAACCTTTTCTTAGAGACTTATATTGGTGTAATTCTTGTAAAAAATAAAATATCATAATCCAAATTTATACTGCACCTCTCCTTTAGACAAGGAAGGTGGTCCCCAAATAATCCAACCAACAGTTGTCAATATATTTCAAGTAAGACAGGGCCGTGGGCTGTCACCGTCGCCATGACCACCACCCATGGTAACAACACACGCAGCGACAGAGCACCCAAACCGGGATGCACATCAGATAGTCCGGGAAAACAGGGTTCTGATGGGAGGACGAAATCGATACTTTTTGAATTATGTACTTCTCTGGTATATTTGCTGAGGCCAGGGCGCTGTTTCACAAAGCTCTCGTAAGCCTAAGATCTCGTAACTTTCCTCGTAGTATTCGAAGTTCCTGTGTTATAGTATGGGAAGTACGACTGCTACGAGAAAAGTTACGAGATCTTAGGCTTACGAGAGCTTTGTGGAACGGGGCCAAGGGCCGTTAAAATAAGCAGCCTGACGTACACCGCTCAAGTCAACACTGGAGGACAATCTGAAGGCTACAATCGAATCTTCCGTGACATACAACTGCAATCTTGCGCAATGTTTCTAAGACTAATACGCTACTGGTACTATTCCAATTCATCTAGTAGAGATGCTTCGTCATCTGTTCCTATCCTTTTGCAGTCAGACTCTTTTATATCCTAAAATTGAACCTTTTTTAAAATTCACGATAAGATATTTACTAACGGGGCCGTTATGCACTGGCAGTCACTGGACGTTTCACATTTTGTTTACTTATCGAGAGTTATTTCTACCTATCAAGTTTGAGTTTAAATAAATAAACAACCACACTCATTACGCCAATCTGTTGACAATAAATTATACATAAGAGTGACAATAAAAGATGGACACCAGACAACCCGCCACGATGCAGGTTTGTATGTGTGTAACCATGCGTTTGACATCGAATTTGCAAACAGTCTCGGTACCGGCGAGAATTCCCCTCTAACGGCTGATATATACGGAAATAGTGAGTGAGTGAGTTTGGTTTTACGCCGCTTTTAGCAATATTCCAGTAATATCACGGCGGGGGACACCAGAAATGAGCTTCACACAATGTACCCATGTGGGGATTCGAACCCGGGTCTTCGGCGTGACGAGCGAACGCTTTAACCACTAAGCTACCCCACCGCCCCTTACACGGAAATAATAGCATTATGTTGTTAATGTTGTAGTTAAAACGGCCCACATAAAATACATGCATTCTATATCCGGAAGACATGTCCATTCCCTTTTCGCACTAACTCTGTATAAAGAGAGATATATCGCAGGTGAACAATCAAATCGTTCTCAAGGAAAAACAAAATCCTATTATGCAACCAAGGAAATACTTTTTATATTCTCAGAGAGTATGTTGAATGTATTTTGACACCATGGCTTCTCGAAAACAAAAAGATTGATCGTTTTCAATGTCACAAAAATGCAAGTACATTAATGTCAAAACCATTTGATTTTTCAACTCTGTACAAGACTGTCTCAACGACACGCCACCATAACGGAAACTAAATCCATGGGCAAACTGTCACTAAAAGTACTGCCGGGGTACGTAATTATCTCTCTGTCTCCATCTCCAAATGTTTAAGAACAAAAGCAAATGTTAACAAGGACTTTTGTTTCGGAGTCAGCATAATGTGTCAAGAGTGGAATGCTGATGTTAAACCTTTCTTATGTTGCGATCAAGCAATTTTGGCATGTTCGTTTCCAACGTTTGGGATGGAGAGAATGTCCCTTACAGTATTCCACTGATGCCTACTCAGAGCAGGGCACCATTTGAAGCATGGAGTGGCCATCCCGGTCATCAGGCTGTAATCTTATCCAACTCTGGAACGAGCTGTGGAATGCCCTCTCATGACGTGGTGTTGTTCTAGCATTTCTAGGTTGCTCTTACGGACGACTTGAATACCATGGAAGTCTGCGATGATGGTGCCAGGCATTATATCCATCGCATGCGCGCGCTGCTGAAGCATGAAGAAACATCAACCACAAAAGCCTGCATGACCACAGTCGCCTCTTATGACAAGCTTGGATTGCTGAAGACCAATTATATTCTGACCCAGATCTTCACGGGTAAACTGATTTTGAATGCACCTATTTGATATTGATGTCAGATACCATCAGGGTCGTAACTAAGCACTTATGATAGTGTACACCAATGAGACAAATGGTCGAGGGAGCGAATCGGCAGATTTTTCGAGGGGGGGGATTTTAGATCCCTAGTCTCTGAAACGCGATTTCCTGATATTTTGAGACTAAGTGGATACAAGTTTAGTACCCCAAATTATTGTCTACTTTGTTTTGAAGTTGGAAATTATATACATTTAAGTATGTGTTTAATGTATGAAAACTGCCTGTATATTAGATGATATCATGGGCATTTGTAATCATTTTGACACCGTTAAGATTCCAGGTTTGTTGTCCCAAGCGTGATCACCTCATTCAGTCACGAGTAGGTTTTAGCGTGTTGTTACAAACTGGCGACACAATGGCCAATAGCACAATAGTGCTGTAATTGATCGCATGCCGCGATTTGTTTCCATGACTGATTACAGACGTTCATTTTTTTGGTGGTGTGTATTCATCTGTGTTGAATAATTCTGAAGTAAATTCCTTGATCACTGTAATATTTTGGCGATTGTTTTCAGGTTTGTTTGTTTTTGTCTTTTCTGTCATGGTAAGGTTGCTATTATTTTCATTGTAGGTAATAAATACAATGCACAACTCATTCCCATGTTATAACATGTTCATCATGATTGTGACAATAATAATTCCATGAAAGATATATTACGTGGGAACGAGTGTGATACATAGATGCTTAAGTAATAAAAAGGAACTTTGATTCAGCTGAATCGACTAGGTTGTTTGTAAACTAAGCTACAATTCTGTTGCTTGAACCTCCGCAGATTCAAAATATCTGCTATACTGTTGATCTAATAATGCATTGCGTCAAGAGACAACCGACAAAATAGGCTTTTGCTTTCCTTTTACTTGCAAGTATTTCACGTTAGGAGGTGTAAAAAACAATTTTCCCCAGGACGAATGTTTTATGGGGATGACGTACAATGGTGAATTGGTTTGAAAGCTTGCAGCTGATTGGCCGCCGTGGACAGTCAAGGGAGGCCATCAATGCCATTTGTCATGGCGACGCTGGCAGACTCTTCAATATAGAGGCTAAATATAGAGCTTAAATTGAATTGTTAACAGCAAACACTCAGCGTTAAAAAGCCCTTTTGAGAAATAACTCTGTGAACTCCAGTAGCCATGAGATGGCTTTCATCCAGGAACACGCATTTATCCATTAATCGTAGGGTATGTTAAACAAAACAGATTTTATTGGGTGTGGTGAAATGTAAGATTATACACGTTGTATGAGCATGCAGGCTTCTTTTTCTGTTAGCATCAGTTACATTACGAAAAAAATGTCCAGTGATAATGGTTGTTTGTTGGGTTTTGTATTTTGCAAAATAAAGTCAGTGATAGCTCTAGATAGAATAGTCTCACTGTAATTGGGCTGGTAATTCTTGATATTTATATAGGTGGGATAATTTATATTAATGTGTTTCTAATCAACCCCTCTCCAATAAACAAAATTGAAGGGGGTGACAACCATTATTGGCATAAGTATATCTGGGTGTAGTTTTTATGACGAAGGCGGAATGATATCTTTCCTTTGTACGGCCGGTTGCCTCTCCTCAAGAAAGGATGAAATCTGCTGAAAGTAAGAAATAGACCATACCCTGACTCATTTTAATAAATCAGACTCATGCAACTTTTGCTGATTGGTTGGTCTACTTCATTATATCACACGAAGACTCCGTGTTTTTGCATTTGAAATTTGCAAACACGGGAATAGGACCCTTGAATTCTGGTAACATTACCTGACACAAATCTTTCCAAAATACCACACAGTTATTAACAGTTCATTTCCCTATCCAAACAACATTGCAGCTCATGGTGTAACAACTTGTTGCGGCCAATACACATCATACTGCTACCAGTCTATAGGTCGCAAACACGGGTGAATAGCAAAAACCCAAATGTTTCCAGACAGGACGAAACTATCGTGGGCAGTCTCCAACTGTAGGAATCACGATTTTACAACCATTATGGATCCTGTCAAAGCATCTTCAAAATCATTGGCTCTAACAGAAGCACCTGCAAAATGGCTCACACTGGGTCAATGCATCTTTGTGTCTATGTGAATCCATTTCACGATTCTGACATATTTTTATGGCCACTATCAAATAGTGATACTTGGTGTTCATATGTTAATGGTGACTGTGGTAACAATTACAAACAGATGTACATGGAAGTCAACTGCCAAAACAGGGCAACTCAATTTAGGCACTGCAAAACATATTACAGCTATTGCAAGTAAGATAATATATTAGTGTGTGTGCTTGTAGAGACGGTCGTCCATTTGATTCTCAGCAGCAGCATACCAAAAGACGATAAAATGTTATTGCAGTTATTTCCATGGCGCATGGTCTTAAGACGTGAGTTTTTCCTTCTTCCAAATGCCTAATGGTACCTCTTTGGGGTAACACTATAACAACTCATTAGTCAGGAACAGCACAACAGACAGGCACACGCTCGCATGAATTGCAGTGATTATGAACGTCGCATTAAACCTCATTTCCCCAAGCCAAACTTTGTAAAAAGCAGGTACAAACCTGTGTGGACATAAATATGCAGAAAGTGTGGTAAGGACGCAGGATGGAGGAAGGAATCGCCTAAAAGCAAGCATGACTGGTGTTCATAGTAAGGTGTGACCAGACTGGTGAATGGGTACTAGTATATGTCGTTTGAAGTATTGCTGATTTGTATAGCAATGTCGCCTGACGTTATTTCCATGCGCACTCGTGACATCAATCACTAGTTGTCGGGCCAGATATGTGTAGAGAAACAGAAAGGGCGAAGACAGTGTGATGTATCATCTTCCTCGAAATATACATAGTGCCAAACATTAAATATTTTTACTCTGCCTGAAGTGGAATTTAATGTAGCATAGAATATGTTGTTGCACACTTCAATGTTTGTCATGCATGCACATGTGATTTGTTCAAGTGATTCATTAGAAGTCAAGAGAAAACAGATATAGCGGGCGAGCGACCCTTTTATTTTTCAATTACTTTGGCTCCAGGAGGCATGAAACCTATTTCCCTCAGGACCAGTGTTTTGTGTTGATAGATAAATAAAGTGGTCAAGCTGACAGATGACTGGCTGACATGGACAATCAAGCGAGGCCATCAACGATATTATCATGGTGACACTGCCAAACTATTCAATATAGAGGCTTAATATAGGGCATAAATTGAATTTGTAACAGCATTAGAAAGCCCTCTTGAGAAATAATCTACGAATACCAGGAGCTTTTATAGGGAGGCTTTCTTTCAACCGGTAACACGTACTAATCAATTACCTGGCAGGACTGTTTATTGAAAAATACCATGGAGGACTGTTGAAAGAAAATGCTTGTCTTATATGCCTACGATAGTAAAGATTTGAAATCTTGTTACACAGAGGAGACTTTATGATTTTAAATTAGATTTACTTCTTTCATTTTATGCCGCATTTTGATGTTGGGTTTGTATATGTTACATGTTGGTCTTTGGATAAATCATACTAGCAATATTTTATGGCCCAAATAAAGGTAATAATAATGCATGGACTGGTATCATTCCTTTCACAATGGTCAAGCGCGTGCACTATTATCACAAATCATTGCATGCATTCTAGACATTGTCGTACATCATTTCCCAATCTGATGTCATATATAGAACATAATTAATTGTGCAACGTTTAAACGGATTATTATATATTCCAGATCTAGATTTGACGAGACAATCAGACATGAAAATGATAAAAGACTGATACAGCTTTTGATCTGCGTTTTCTACCCACTCATTCGTTACATAAACTGACTGAGCTTTTTCAAGACATGTTACATATTACACTCTTTCGCATTTGGGGGGGGAAGAACTAATCGACCATGTCAGTTGTTAATATTTATATATCTTTTCAATGCTGAAAATCTATTAACTTTCTGAATCTGAATGAAGCTGTTGTTACCTCCACCGAAAAGTCTCAATTTGAAACTCACGACTTATTTTTAGATCTCCCCTATTGAGCACTTCACCAAGTGAATAGTATCAGTGAAACATCACGAGGCTCCCTTACTAAACTCCAACGACCTTTCTGAACACATGTGGTCACGTGTGGTAGTTTGTAGAAATACAATTGTATTTGTGTGAATATACTATCGATTTCCATGTAAGGTAAGCTTACTTGGTAAATAATGGAAGGGGTACATTAACTTTAATTTCTTATGTATGTGCATGTTGTCTTTTTAAGTTTTTTTTGTAAATGTGTTCAGAACGTATCTGCTTCGTTTTGTTCTAGAATCATATACAGTCAAAAGCCGTGAAGACCTGGGTTAGAATTGGTCTTCAGCAACCTGTGCTTGTCGTGAGAGGCGACAGACGGGATAGGGTGGTCAGGCTCGCTCACGTAGTCCCCATTGTGTAGATCGATGCCCATGCTGTTGATCACGGGACAGTCTGGTCCAAACTCTATTATTTACAAACCGCTGCCACATAACAAGAATATAGCTGAAAAACAGCCAAGACACAAACAGACACATTCACACGTATTTTATCATTGCGTAATACATCTGAAATATATGTTAAACTACACAATGCCTTTCTGAAGGTATCATATCATTTTGATAAAAGTGTGATCCAAAATATAACATATGTAACGCCTGAGATCATTTCCGGTTCATTTACAACTGTTTTAAAAGAAAGCCATAAAGAAACAGATTGTTGAGGGTGTCATCTTGAGAAGACAAGGGGTTTCCTGTGGATTTGCAAATGTTTTAAAAAGAAAACCAAAAAGAAAAAGGTTGTACAAGGTGTCATCATGAAAGACAGAGCTGTCCTGCGGATTTACAGCTGCTTCAAACGGAAAATGTTTTGAATCATAAAGAAACAGTTTGACGGTCACATTGCGAAAATACTGATCTCGCATATATGCCTGCGTACTCACGTTGACTGGGATACGCATTGAGAAGATGTGAAACGGATGTCAGCATGTACACTCCACTCACAGAAGTCAGTCAATTCCTTTATTGCAGGCACTCGTGTCATAAAGACTCGTTGTCGTTTAATTGTAACTAACAATCGACAAAATAAGCTGAAGGAACTTGGATGAACTGATATATGTATGTGAAAAAAACACAACAACAGCAACCACAACGCAATATCCCATTAAGGGACTGGAAAAGTTTCTGCTTTCTATTTAATTGCTCTGTTCTACAATGTTGCTTCAGTTACTTTTCCCTATCGACGTAACATGTTAGACGGGTTACAGCTAGTTGATCGCTAGTTGCATTAAGCCAAGAAATGTCTGACGCAAAGTGGATATTGCTTAGACACCAAGTCAAACAACTAAATGAAAGCGACAAAACTCTTTCCATATTCATGAGACATCCCGCTAAAAGCAGAGCAGAGTGTAAAGTTATAAGACTGTATCGTTAGCATGTGTTCACGAAGCACTATCAAATAGTGTGGAAACGGTGAGCATATACTAGTACCCATCAGAAACACATGAAAGGCCATGCCAAATGGAGAGAAAAAAACAAGAACAGATTTTTCAGACGTCAAATAGGGAACTGTATCGCGTCAAAACTGGAATTGATTTGCACACGTTTACTGTAAAACTTTGTTGAATTTTCACTGATGCGGGTTTTAACGCCGGTATGAACAGTTGTATCATGGCGAAATGATGGCGTACTGTAAATAATTGAATCTGGACCAAACAATCCAGTGCTTGACATCATGCACAACGACTGGGACATGATAACATTAATCAACCAAGTCAGAAAGTCTCACTACACGATCCCGTTAGTCGCCACTTACAAGCATGGGTTGCTGACTGTCAGTTCTAACCCAGGTCTTCATTGGGCCTGTTTGTTTGGGTATTTATGTATCGGAGAATGAATAGAAGATACAATTTTAAGGTGAACAAACAATCACGCTTGGATCGGGACTTCATTTATTTTCCATGTATTTAATAAACGTGAGAAAGATGAACTATTTATTCTTTCCCTATCCATAAGAAATCCACAAAGCCAACAAAGACAATGTGACATTTTCAACATGCAGGTTCTAAAAAAAACTATCACTCTTAACATTGTCCTCATCCAAGCTCCAAATTATCTAATACATTAACACTAATGGTGCCTTGGCTTCCCCCTCTTCAAGTCCATTACATGCGCATTACGTGATTAGTTGGACGAAATGGCATTTCATTTCGAGACATGAAGGAAAATTATTCATTTTGCGCCAGTAAGCCCAATGAGCCTTATCGGCGGATTATTTTCTGTTGCAAATTAACATCATCCAGACAACTGCCCCCAGAGACATTCATCTATCAGATTGTTGATGAGCACGCGTAGGTTTACAAATTAAGCAGTATATCAGCATCTGTAGTCCATCAGCTCTTGAGGCTTAACAATGCAACTAATATGACGCCAAACTGTTCACTGATAAAGACAATGATGTTTACATGTTGTAATCTTATAATGATGGCATCACGGATCAGTCGCTGGCTTCAAGTGACGGGATGGGGTTTGAGAGCGCTAAGGAATCACCCATGGTGATTACACAGAAATTAAGACTTTACTTGATTTCATGATGAGACTGTTAGAAATCCGTTCGATTGATGTTGGTTTTACATTTAAGGAATATGCCTGTTTCATGTAGTAATAATGTTAAGAGCGGGTTGATATACTTTAATCCATTCACAGAATAATATATGAATACACAGGACATGGTCTGAACGTTATTGTTTCATCTGATTTTTTGCTTCATGGTGCATTGAATGAGTTTGGTTTAATGCCCTTTTGAACAGTATGTCAGTTATATTGATGTGGGATAAAAGTCGCGAAACGGGTCTTTGACATTTACAACATTGGTGAACCACTTTTGCACTGGTATGACGGGACACACCTGGAAACCTCATGGTAGGTCCTGGGTTCTAAACCACGCTCATAGGTTTCTGGCGAGCCCCAGGGATGAATCTCTGTACCACTAATTGTGGCACCTGGCCTACAGGACCAGCCGTGTAGTCATGGTATGTTGAGTTATATCTGCTGTCGATCACTGGATTGTCTCATCCAGAGTCAATTATTTACAGACCGCCGTCATATAGCTGGAATATTGCCGAGTGGGGCGTTAAACAACAATCAATCAATGTTGAGTTGTATCACTATCTCTGTATCTGGCTTGTATAAAATGGCTGAACATGAGTTCCACTGTAACAGTGACCTGGACGTGTGCTATATTTGGGCAGAACATGCCTAGTGTTACCCTTTCCACAGTGGAGACCTCCATGTGTTGTCTCAACCACGTGGACATCTATGCATGTTTACTTGTGTGACACTATGATGAGATGAGATAGAGACTACAGGAAAGCTTATGATTGTATCAAAAGATCCCATCAACGGCTTCCCTGATTATTATATTTACCATGGTTGCTCTTCGTGGCACAACTTTAAGGCACACTTTTTAACACATTTATTTTTCTGATGGTCCTCTTCTGAAGCATGTCAAAGGTAATGAAACAACAAGGCATTATACAGTTTGCTTAGCCGAACACGCTGGCCAGTGTCATATGTTTATGTTCCTGTATTGCTGTATTGTACCCAACAAACCTAACCATGTTCTTTTCTATTAGTCCCATGAAAACATTTTTATGATGGACTTTTTTGTCCCTTGTTACACTAATGTGACTGACAAGACATGGCAAACATGCTGACCTCGTAAACGAAATGTCACGCTTGCATCCAAGGTGCATCGTCCGACTCCCCGTAGTTCCGATGCCCTATGTTTGGTACCTTCCAATCTGTGGACTGACAGACATTTAAATAATGTCTATCCGGGTTCAAATTTTTGCTAAGAACACAGCGCTTCTGACACGCTCGGTAATTCAGAAGGCTGCAGTGTTGGGGAGCCTTCACATTCTCCAAAGGTTCTTGGCTGGTTCGACAAGGCAGCGTTGTCGCTGTGTACAGGCAGCAACAGCCCTGTGCTGATGATCAGCCTGACTGTCCCAGGACCGCCCGAACCCTCTTACTGTGCATATATATTTAAAGCTATGCAGGAAAACGGATTTAAACTCAAATCCTAATTCTCACATCCGAGCCAACAGTTCAGTTTAGTTCCCTGTACATATTGACATACCTTGTAGGTGTCATTTCCTTTTGCCATTTCCCTTACTCACAACACCTACATGTTCAACTGCCTCAGAGGTGTCGAGGGATGGTGCGCTCGCGTCTCTTCATGCTGTATTCTCCTCGTCTTGTCTGGTATGTGAACGTTGTACATAATTCATGCATGTAGCTGTGACTCACGCCATGGAGTTGGTAAGTTACATCACTGATGCATTTCACATATTGCTACAAGGATTGGATTGTTTGGGATTCTTCGTAGTCAGTTACTGTATCGGGGTTTAATTATATACTGGTGTCAAGTCAAAAGAGGTCAATTGTGAAAACGGGGAATCTCTAGACTGTTTTGTCCAAACTCGATAATTTCTTGACCGCTGTCACAATTTTGCTGAGTGAGGCGTTAAACAACAACAAACAAACACGGTAGGAGTAGCCGCTCTTTGCCCACTGGACTCTTATTCTCTGGTCTTGACGTCTTATGTGTACATTGTGTTCTTACCACTAGCGGTTTACGATATTTATGTACAACTGAGTGGACCTGACGTTAAATGTTGGCGGAACAAATTCATAAACTCGTTTGTGATTCTTTATCAGTTTTTCACTCAGAAATCTCCAACGGAAAAAGGAAAACAGTCCATTTCTTACGGTTGTTTCTCTAGTGAGCCTGTCTGAGGCTAGAGTGTTTAACATTGATAATACTATTTTGACTATTTTTAGCTTCAATATATTGACGAGTCTCCTAGTGCCGTCACGGCTGGTCGTATTGATGCCCTGTCGACTGTCCACGTCAGCCAATCAGCTGCAAGCTTTCAGAACCACGTCACTTATCTACGTCATCAGTGTAACACAGACGTCCTTGGGGAAATACTTAGTGCCTTCTGTCACAGTGACTGATTGAACTAATGGGAAAAGAAGACGCTTCGTACCGGAGCTCTCTTGATTTGTAGCATTTGAAAAGCATAACAAACATTGATGTTGTTTGTTTTGTTTTTATTTCAGCTCATGACAGACCACAACATATTTAAACTGGATTTCTCTCTATCAAACCTTACGCATGCCTTTTGTCGCTTATATTTCTAATTATGGAAACGAGATATCATTTAAGTATATTTGAAAATGACAGTTTCAATTGTGCAAATATTCTTGACTCATTGTTCTTTTTGACAGGCGGGCTCACAGTATAAATCACCGAGTTATCTGCTCCAGACTCGATTATTAAATACAGAAACATAGTTAGGTTAAGATATACTAGAAATGATATGGTGGATTATCATGATTTGTAATATATAATGACATTCGGTAATTTTCATAGTAACGCAGACTCGTGAGAATCCGGGTAAGAATTGGTCTTCAGCAGCCCATACTTGTCGTAAGATTCGACTAACGGGATCGAGTGCTCAGGAATTGGTTGACAAATGTCAGCGTCGATGCTCGAGCTGTTGATCACTGGATTGTCTGGTGCAGGATCGATTATTTACAGATCGCTGTCATATAACTGCAGTATTGGGGTTAAACAACACACTAACGAACACAATAATGCAAGAAGAATGCAAGCAGTAAGGTTGTTTCCCTGCTTTCAACTATGTGTCTAACAGAGGTTCCTGTCCTTTTACCTGCGCTGTTTCAAAACAATGAAGTCACGCGTCTTCTGTAAACAAATACCAAAGTCGGAGCTTGAGTGGGAACGATACAAGTCATGTTTCACCATGTAAACATACCCCATCCAAAATGTCTATTTTCTAAACACATTTTCCTTCTACAATAAGTGCTCACTGCCCATCTTCACACAACCCATCTCTGAACACCTTTCTGATGTATATTGTGTTTACAGTGCCAGTAACTTCCACAGCTAGAATTCATACACGAACCTCCCTCAAGTGCTCTTCCTGTCCGTCAGGAAATCGATAAGTGTAGACGATGGCCACTTACTGACTTTATGATAGACATCCATCTCACAATCACCGCCATCTCGATGGAGATGGAGCTGAAGACTGAGTGAGTGAGTGAGTTACGCCGCTTTTAGCAATATTCCAGCTAAACAGAGGTGGGGTGACTTCACGCATTGTACCCATGTGGGTGTTCGAATCCGGGTCGTCAGCAAACGCTTTAACCACTAGGCTATCCTACAGTCTATTACACTGATGGCCCTGGACACACACACGCACGCACACGCACGCACACATACACACACAATGTAACATCTTCATAGGCAATGGCGATTTAGTTTACGTCGCTTTGAACAGCATTTCTGTCTCATCACGGCGTGTGACATCGCGGTCCCAAGTGAAGCAGATCATGTTTACCATCATAGTACAACCCAGGAGCTGAAGGTAATGTACTGTTAAACCTAATTCCCTGATTAGGGAGGATCTGGGATTCGGAGCCACTATCACGGGTTTCTATGTACAACTATGCTTCGCAATCATGTACGGCGAATTCCAATGCATTAGGCGAATGTTCCAGCAATGCCTGATATGTACGTGGCTTTGCAGGGACGGCGGGGTAGCCTCGTGGTAGCGATCACTCGTCACGCCGGATTCGATTCCCCACATGGGTGCAATGTTTGAAACAAATTTCTGGTGTTCCTCGCCGTGATATTGCTGGAAAATTGCTAAAAGCTGCGTAAACCCAATGTATTCACTAACATGACTTAACGCCGTGATGATATATGTATCATGGATGAAATTTGTTGGATAATCTTGAGTATAGAAAAGTGCCATTTCATTTTGAAAGGGACGGTATGGGATATTAAAATACCAACATTCCAGCACTACTAAAAGGAAAATTACATATGCCCTGCATTGTAGGACAAAATATAACGTTTCCTTGCAGCAAATGTCCAAACAAAAAACTTCCTTATTAGTGACTTGAGAAATACATGAAGCGCTGCTTATGTTGAAGTAATTGAGCTCCTGTATATTTAAACAAATATCTCAAACCAAAACCTCTCCGTCCTCAAATATTACCCACGTAGAGTACACACTGTCACGGACACGATGCTAATCTGACGCTCAACGTTGTAATCATACAGGCATCCTTATCAGTACATTACAGAACGACATATTCTTCCCTAAATGGTCTCTGTAGTACAACGTATCTGGCAGCTCTCTGACATCTGACAAGAACCATGCCTCTGTTCTCGGGACTTGAGGCTGACCTGTACTGGGTTAGCGTGTAATGTTTTCTTTTAAACAGATGCAGTTTATTGACAAGAAGATTTGGTGTGTGGACCTCCCTGCTCCCCATCTGTCATATGTAAAACTCGGGTTACACATAACACAAGGTCACAGATCATTACCGTTTGCAGAGATCTGCATATTTCCATCCAATCTCCCATTAGTCCGGTCTATGTAAAAACTGAAACCACGTAGGGTGCAGGTTGGTAGCATGTTTTAAGCTGGAGTCAGGTGCTGATGTCAGTGACATAATTATGTCTCTGGCCATACAATCACACCTTCTCCAGGTATACATAAAACGTCATATCGCGAAGGTCTATAATTGGTTCTGCATTCTGGAATCAGCGCCAAACCTCCTATCTATATGAAATAAGCGTCAAGCAATTAAATATTACTATCTTAAACAAAGTGTGTGACAGGTGGAACACGTTTACGGCTGATTTTCATTAATACATTCATACTGTTTTCAACACTAATTTTACTATGACGCCCAGTGGAATCAATTTCGGCGGAAAATGGACACTGTTTATTCTCTGACGTTGTCGTTTATTCGTTTTATATATTTTTCTTTCAAATAAATCCCTGTATTTCGGGTTAAATTACATATAGGTCCCGTGTGTACTATCTCCCCTGTAGAACCTTTTGAACGAAGCACTTCATACAATATGTTTTTCCCTTTCTCAAGGATCAAGTGAGATGATAAGATCATATTCCATCCTAATTTTTCAACTTAATGACACGTGCTCTGTGTGATCAAGTGAACATGAAAGAAAATTATTATTAGACAAACCGTTCGTAACAGAAAGTCAGCTGAGACCAAGGAGCTGTAATTGTAATATCCGTTTTTAGGGAAATGGTTTCTAGTCTCAGTCCACGGAGTGTCATTGATCATACGGACTGGTGATTGAGGTCTTTTGTCCAAGGCCTGTCATCTCTGGCACTTGAGTAGTTTTTACCATGGATGAGGTAGCTTCAAATCTGGTTGTCGGCTTGCTTATTGTTCAAACATTTCATCATCTATAACCAGGCGGTATGATGGAAATAGCTACAGTCTAGGTTATTTTACCATTGTAATCCCACTGAAAGACAGTTGAACAATATAGATACGTCTACTCATAGTCGGTGACCTATTTCAAGAACTGGTTGAGAGATATTCCCTGTATATCCGCCTTAAACTACGATGACCTTTCCAGACATTCGTCACCCATTTATGAGCACATATGAAAGAGCTTCGAAAGCAGGTCCAGATGATTGTGTTCGAGATGTTGTGAACAGATGTCTCAAATGTCTTGTGAGTGGGTGCGTGAGTTTTTAGTTTTACGCCGCTTTTAGCAATATTCCAGTAATATCACGGCAGGGACACCAGAAAGGCTTCACATATTGTAACATGTAGGGGATCGAACCCGGGTCTTTGGCGTGACGAGCGAACGCTTTAACCACTAGGCTACCCCAGTGCTCCTTTTTGAGATGAGTATTACTTACAAGCACTATGGGATATCTTAATTCCCATTCCATGTCCGCTGCAGCATCCCATTCTCATCTTCTTCTCCACTCGTATTTACAGCGCAGTTGAAGCTGGTGCATCCCTTCACTTTAATGGTGTAGTTTATGTCAAACTTTCGTCTATTTAATCGTCGCGACCGAGAATCATAAACCAACTGCCACACTCTCAGAGAAACGCGATTTATATCACTCATAAATAAATGCGTTCAAGATGAACGATAAATCGCTTAATGCTTTTATTCAAAGCGGGAAGCAGAACAACATTCTCAATCCTGATTCCGAGTGCGCTTTCTGAGGCATTTTTTCGGAGTTTTTTTATTTTGTTTTCATTTTATGGACATAGTCGCTATACATAACTTCGTCTACTTCTAACAGACCATAATTGATTGAAGTTTCTTCCGCGTGGTGCAAGTGTGATTGTGAGGATATGAAAGTTGTGAAAAGCAGAAAGTACTTTAAACGTGTTTCGCAATGCACTTTCCAGCCATCTTTATTCGAACATCGATACTTTTCTGTGCCGAAAAGATTTGTTTAACAGCTTTACTCACTTTACGACATTTACAGTAATGCCGGATATCTTAACGGTATAACGCTTTGTGGTTCCTTATTCTGTTTTAGTGTAAATAGTTTCACACACGATACCAGAGTAACTTGGAATATAACCATTAATAAGCCAAAACACATCAGAGAGTACTCACAAACAGAAGGGGGCATAACTCTCTACTTCCTATAATGTAGGCCATTAAAGCTTATGTGGTATAAATTCAATTTACATCAGGACGATCTGCTTTCGCCGAGTTCTATTCAGCTGTGTATTGATTAATATTGAAACTTTATACCTTTGCGTCCTGTCATTTGTGGTAAGAAACATGAAACAGCACTGTACAAGATGTGAAGGAACATATCGGCATTCCTACCGCACGAGTAGTTTGGCCTTTATCTTTCCACTAACCAAAAGGTCTAATTGCATTTCGACTGGAGTTGTGTCCCCTGTCGCGATATTGCTGTAATATTGCTAAAAGTGGCGTAAAACCATACTCATTCATTCGCCTGAAGTTGTCTGGTAGGTTGGTTCGTTTGTTGTTTAATGCCATACTCAGCAATATTCCAGCTATATGGCGGCGGTGTGTAAATAATCGAGTCTGCACCAGACAATCCAGTCAGGAACAGCATGAGCATCGATCTACGTAATTGGGATACGATGACATGTGTCAACCAAGTCAGCGAGCCTCACCACCCGATCCCGTTAGTCATCTCTTACGACAAGCATGGGTTGCTGAAGACCAATTCTAAGTTGTCTGGTAAATAGTGGGTTATGTGTGACACTAACCAGAGAAGGTTAATCCGGAATCAAAAATCGGGTGTCCTTTAGAACTATCTTTGACGTCATGACCTGAGATATGAGCAAATGAGTTCAGATTTAACGTAATATTTCAACAATGTTGTGACTGGAAACAATTTATGCATTATGAAAAAAATATTTAGACTGTAAAATGTGTCAGATAATTGCCTTGTCGAAAAGATGGGTGATAGAAATATCCTCCACATGTCTGACCTAAATATCTTTATGGAAGCTGTATTAAGGCCTTGTATTCTTGTAGTCCTGATCAAACAACTTAAGTGTCACAGAAAAATCTGTCGTTTGGGTTAATCAATTGTTTTGACAGAATACAACTGGTTCCGCGAAATAATAGAAATCTGTAGAGTCATTGAATGTATGAAAGTGATTGATTTGTAAATTATGCCGTTTTGTCACAATCACTGGATCGTCTGGTCGAGATAGGCTACAGTCACAGATAAACGTGAATAGTGAATCTGTTACAAATGTTACATACGCCAGTCATCGCTTATATTTACATAAAGACAACTTGATTTCAGCAATCACCGTTATTGACGTTGTGAGAGAACTGCTGTTCATACTGGAATATACACACATAAATACATGCGGTAATGGTTTGTTTTACATAAATTGAATTCTCCAGGAACTCGCAATAGATAATGGTGCCATGTTTCCTTTCAAAACAATCATAAAACTTTTGGGTTTGAGTGAAATGTCAAAATAGCGCTATTTACGGTGAAAATAAATATTCGGAGGCTGTTATTTGAAGCTTTGTGTTACTTCAATTGAGTTAAACTCATATTATAAAACAGCGAATGTCCCGTGAGATGCAAAACCTTCTAGTTTACTCGTCAACTACAAAGAAAGTGAAGAAGATATAAACATGTACATATCCTCATTCCGTGACATTTATTATGAGGTCATCCATGAAACAACGACACTCCTTGTACATCTAATTTGTAAACGATAATACATCACGGGAAGCATAAAGGTTCCATGTAAAGTGCGGTGCCATAAAAACAGTATAATCTTAAAAAATGAATTTGCTGCCAAAGTTATAAACGCTGTCAACATATTTCAGGTCTAAAACACAACTCAGATACCCATATCAGATATAGCAGGACCGAATAAACATTTCTTGTGTGCCATTGAGCAGTCGATGATTTTCGGAAGACGTGAGTAATGGTATTGGGTGGTCTAAGACCAGACTAGAACATGTACAAACCGCCGTCAGATAGCTGGAAAATTAATGAATCCACACAAACAGCATTAAAAACATACACGTTGTCCAAAAGACATCTGCGTGTCCTTTCTGTATCCACTCCGTCCAGCGGGTGTATTAGTAAATATTAATTATTTTGAGAGTGATCTTTCTGACATTTCCCACGAGGTGAAATGAGGTTAAACATTGCGTTGAAGATAAATGCTTTCATACAGCGACATGAATGTATGTGGCTACTTGTACTAGTCAGACGCTATGACGGTTTTACAGCGCTAGCCCACTGAGATACTATTCCACACTGGGATACCATGCCACAATTTAACGAGCATAAACCCAGTGACATCATATAACCTCTTCTCTCATAATGGTAAGTACAACAAGTACCACAGTAACAACAAGTACCATTTCTTAACGTCATTTGGTATAAGGATGTGGACATCAAACCAAAGACGTTCTCCATTCCGGGCTGACGAATCCACTACAATTTCCCAGCACATATTTCAGCCTATCTATGTAACCAACAAGCTGACAAGCAGTGATTGATATTACGAACAAATGATCCATGCAACGGAGCACGATGACACACCATCAAGCAAATCAATAAGCCTGATCACCCAAATTAGTAGTAGTAGCAGTAGCAGTAGTAGTAGTAGTAGTAGTAGTAGTAGTAGTAGTAGTAGTAGTAGTAGTAGTAGTAGTAGTAGTAGTAGTAGTAGTAGTAGTAGTAGTAGTAGTAGTAGTAGTAGTAGTAGTAGTAGTAGTAGTAGTAGTAGTAGTAGTAGTAGTAGTAGTAGTAGTAGTAGTAGTAGTAGTAGTAGTAGTAGTAGTAGTAGTAGTAGTAGTAGTAGTAGTAGTAGTAGTATCGTCCCTTCCAAACAGATACCTCCACCATGCTCGGGAATCAGTCCATATCAAATACAACATCAGACGAAAGGACCATCAAATGCCAGATGCCAGTATTCATGTTCCAGACATGACCAGTCCCAGCCACGCTGTGTCCCAGAATGCTAATACATTTCCATATTTGTAAATCCCCTACACATGTCTCTAACGATTATACCAACCAATTGATCAGCATTGACCATACCTACATGCTTACACCAAGTTTGGAGTGTGATAGGGTATTACCTCTAACACATTGGCCATACATTGCCAAATTAGCCTTGAACATTGTATGTCCCAAGAACATTTCCATAATTCCCGAATTATTAGTCCATTATTCCACCTCCCTAAACGCCGCTGGTCTGTAATTGAGATTAACGTATCCTTGGATGGGCATATTTGTCTAGGAAGGTCGAAGAAGTCGTTTAGCCAGGGGACGTCGCGATCCCTCACTGACACCACCCTTGGAGGGATCTGCTTATTATCAGTGCTTCCCAACCGGCAGGCATCACGATGGTGTGTTGAGAATTACAGACCTGCACTCAGGAACAAAGTATCATGTGAAGAAATCAGCAGTCAATCAGCTTCTTAAAATCATCAAATATTAAGTGAAGGAGCGGCATGAATTATTGACAAATAACTCGAAGCATTACGTCTCCGTTCATTGGTGCGGAATAACATTATAACTCATTACTGGGTTTTAAACAAGTTTAGGCGTTCAGTAGGCTTTGAAATAGTATTGAAGTAGCTTCTCTTCGGTCGATATAATCGAACTCAATTACAAGATCAAAGTAAAATCATATTTTAGGAAATATCATTTCATTAAAAAAATCGAGTGATAAGAATTTCCTCAGGCCAATGTGAGGAGATTGTACTGCCATGCCTTACAGAGATTGAGCAGCATATAAATGTTCATGCGGAGGCGTTTTCATAAAATCTCATGAAATAAATGTCGCAGGGGTATTTTTCCATTCACTCAAACTGGCCAAATAATATGATCTTGGTCCAGTCACTGTTTTAAATGGTTTCACTTCCATGTTTAATTCAGGTTCGGCACACACTTATATGTGTTACTCAAAGCTAATGACTCGCTGCTTCTAGCTTTGAGTGTGCCTAAAGCCACTTTCGTAAGATACACCATCGTCACGTCACGTGTTTTCCTTCTGAACGTTGAGACCGCCTCCGTGGTGTAGTGGTTAGAGCGTCCGCCCGGAGAGCGGAAGGTCGCGGGTTCGATCCCCGACCGCGTCATACCAAAAGACGTTAAAATATGGTACTTGTTGGTCCCTGCCTGGCGCTCGGCATTAATGGGTACAACAAGGACTGGTCGGCCCGGAGTCAGTATAATGTGTCTGAGTGGGGTATTCATGCTTCACTGCGGCATGGTATCTCTTTTGGCTAGCACTATAAAACCAGCAGTTCAGTACAAGCAGCCGCACATACACATACACACGCATGCACGTCGTCATATGTGCGAAATATTCTCAAGCACGACGTTAAACCCAATTTCACCTCACCTCACCTCTGAACGTTGAAATTTCTTTGGTTGCCAGTGAACCTGCACCGAGTAGCAATGTCACGTGAAAGCGTCAACGTGCATAGTTATTTAAGGCTTACTCAAACAAACCAAACGACGCTGAGTCTTCATAGAAAGTGAACTCAAAAGATGTGAAATATGGACACCACGTTGTAAACTGCTGGAATGGTGCTCGCTATCAGTTGCCAAAACGTTGTCTGTCTCCAACTGGCATGCCACCACCACGTCGTCGGGCTATTAAGAAGATGTTGGTTGTACCCAGGGTGTTCATTGTATCCCTGACCACTATTTCTAGACCCGTATTGCAATGTCTACCCAGGACTGATTCATAAGACTTATGTCCATCGTGGCTTATATTTACTCTTATAACATCTTCTGCAAAATCAGTAAATCTGGCATGCTGAAACATGCCTGACCACACAGTGTGGAACCGTGTTCGTTGGACGGGACTCCAGGTTCCTGAGGGAAGTGTTGTGTTGATACAACGTCATCATCAGCTACAAAATGAGTACTTGCAAGGAGCTGACTTGCCAGCCTTGTAAACCTGTTTGTTTCGACTTAAGAGGATTTAACCAAACAAGTAATCCCGCTTTGATTTAACTAATCATATTACGGAAGCTTGCTGATGCGGCAATCCGGTGTATCAAAACCTGCACAAGTACAAGCAACTTATAGTAAAATTACAAGTAACAGTATAATTCGTATCAGACTACAATGTAGAGGTCCAGAAACCTTGTAAATTGTTGTATGTGAACACAACAGAACACTTATGGGACGAGTTGGCATACTACAGCGTCATCTCGAATCACTATCCCAGCAAAAGCATGTTCGTGAAGTTTACTTTCTTGAAAAACTTGATGGTAATGGTGGACAGACAAGTTGTTCACATCACGGGACATGTGTCAATTTTTATGTCCGCTGTCGACAAGTTTGCAATATGTCATCTCTTATCAAGTGTTCAGATGTGTGCTATTACCCATTGGAAAGTTTGTCAGTGAATTTAACCCAGACGTAGTTGTACTGACTGTAATAAAACTGACTTTATCTCAGTACAGAACATTGGTATTCTGGGCAACAATGTCCCCCTAGAATATGCTTGTAGTTTGGTTTAAGTTGACAGTCTCGGAAATTTCGTTGACTGCATATCGACATAACCCAGCAGTGTCTCTCATAATATCAATTATTGGTCCCAATCTGGTCCAGACTCGAAATTTACAAAACAAATTGGTTGACAAATGACTTCATCGACTACAAGATAAGCTGTCAAAATAGACGTAGTTTTACTGACTGTCATTAATCTGCCTTTATGTAATTATGCCTTATGTCATCTCTTGTCATAACCCAGTTTCTGACTGTAATAAAACTGACTTTATCTAAGTACAGAACATTGTTATACAACACTCATGCTTTAGTTTAGTTGAAGTTGACAGCAGAAATCAGATTGTCGTAACCCAACAGTGTGTCATGTTTCTCATAACATCAATTACTTGTCCCAATCTGGTCCAGATACGAAATTTACAAAACAAATACTGAAAACATATCTATAAATGACTTCATTTAAGATATACAAAATACTATTTTGTCGTATTTATTGGTACTGGCGTCTCGGCAATATTACAGTGTTTGTAATTCCCCTGTACATATCACATCAGATGCCCCCTGGGCACGATCCAGGGAACGTGATTCGGGTTCTGTCTGAACCAAACGTTAGTTGTAATCAGTGTTAGACACGGATAGTTTATAAGTTTGCTTTGGATATATGTTGGCATTTGCAGTAGTGAATGTTCTGAGACGTATTTCTCTACTGGGATTAAAACGCCAGAGCTTGAACCAGGGAAATTCACAAATCAATTTATTTTTAACCTTTATATTGAAAAGTGACGCCATGAAAGGAAGTCTCTATGGCCCCCTTGTCTATCCATATTAACGAATCACCTGCGAGCCTTCATTTTCACGTTACTCATTTGCGCCAGCCATGAAAAACAATGGTCCTTGTCGAGATGCTGTTTTCAAGGTATCCAGCGCTGAGGCTTTCCAACCCAGGGAGACATGATGAAATATTGCTCCAGTGTTCTGTTGACATTTCATGTTCCATGTCAACATGACAGTGCCGTCCAACAAAACGATGTCAAACTGCTATTATAATGATATGTTGGATTTGTAACCTTATTTGTTGAAAGATCCACATCATTTTCTCTGTGCGGGTTGAAATAACATATTTTCAGTTTACTGGATCTTATTAAAGTGGTTCCCATGATCATTAATGGAGGCATGGGTGACCACATTGTCTGAGGCACAGCCACATGTTGTGCAGAGTTGCATCCCTTAGACGAATCGGAAACATTTGATCATGGGCTTGAATCTCAGAATTTATCTGACTCGTATTATTCGCAGCATATTCCCAATGATAAACATCTTGGAGATACCATACTTCGGAACTTCCTCCCATAGCAAGCTGACGCATCACAATAAAACGGAAATAGTATTCAAAGTAAAACCAAACTGACTCACACATATTCTTCCTCCAAATCCAACCAGCTCATGTCCACATTTCAGGGCAAAACACTCGGAACAATTAATAAGGAGCTTTGAAAACACCCATGTTGGTGGTCTTCTGAAAGTCGTTGAGCTGATCTGAGATAAGTGTCCCCGATCATGTCTGGATTACAGTTTACACATTTTTCTATACTTTTACACAACTCTATATTGCTTGCATGTCACGATGCCTTGACGTACGACTTCAAGCACTCCGTTCTACTTGACATGTTCATATTTAACCAAATGTGGAAATCTTAAACTTTTTGTAGTCAAACTATACGCTCTAGAGAAATGTGCACGGAATCCCTGGATTACGGGAATGGTAGAAATAGATATACCTGCTGCTCTTGAGTCGTAAGGATACTCCAACTGACACTCACACTGCCGTTAATGAACAGGCGTTTCTAATCCACATGTCGTTCAAAATCTGCAATAGTTCCACAAGAGCAATCCCCATCTGATCTGGATCAGAAGTTGAAACTTGTAAGTCAAGACGATCTCAGTCACGAGATGGTTGATGGTAATTTGAAACTTCATGACTACTCTTGCTAAAAAGCTACTGGGTGAAGATTTCAATATTCAAGGCTGCAGCAAAGTTGTAAAAGTACGTGTGATACATGTGGTCTCACCTTTGGCAAGTGAGTTTGTTCAAAATTGTGAAATGTCACCCACCAGAATATGGCTATCTTCTTTTGTACCACAGGCAGCTTAGCTTATCCAGGGTAACAATTGGCAGATTTTGTAGTTGTGGCGCTTTGAACATGCTTCGGGCAGGGTTACTTCATATTCTGGATTATGGCGGCGCTAATACAAAGGCATGATTTATGTATTACAAGAAGAGGAGTAAGTGAGTGTATTTATTAGATATTATATTTAATTTATATGTGTGTGTATCTAAGAATCCGGACCTTGTTATTTACATACCTAACGAACGAGAGACTGAGTGGTCAGGAAGGAGAAACTTCACTTCAACTCTTCTCCTGATCACGACACTCGATCTACCCGATCAGACAAAGTACACGATGGTCCTTTGTGTGTCAATCTCAACTCCCAGCAGCATATTGCGTTACCTCCGTCAGATGTCAGATACCAGTCACACACAGTGTACATCACGGTCCGTCCAGCACTGATAACAGGACAATCGAATAAAGGACTCAGCCCAGCCACAAAATATATATTGGGATATTGCCAAGGGGACATCGGAAATCAGTTTACCGCATTCCTGCAGTGCTGTTCATCAGATTTATTCTGATGGAGGATTCAGACACTGTTTAATGAAACGGACACAGAAGACAACTTGTGTTTAATATTGGGGAATCTGGAGTGTGTCAGGTGCGAAATCAAGACACAAGAGTAATCACAGCGCAGTATTGCGAGTGACCACTCAATGTGACTGAGTGGTTCTTGACTGAATGTCCATCAGTGTACCTGTGATTGTCTTTGTAAACCACCTTCCTGGTTTGTGTAGATTGTTGCATTCTGGATGTGAGGATGAGATCTGACATGGGACGTGGGAATTTGACGTTCTGGGGAATTTAGTGGTGTTGTTTAGTCGTGCGGGCTTGTTTGTTTGTTTGTTTGTTTGTTTGAGGCCTCATTCAGCAATATTATAGCTATATGGAAATATGCTCTGTAAAATGATCGAGTCTGGACCAAACAATCCAATGATCAACAGCATGATCACCGATCTACGCAATAGGGATACGATGACATGTGTCAATCAAGTCAGTGAGCTTGACCACCCGATCCCCTTAGTCTCCTCTTACGACAAATAAACATCACTGTTCAAGTTAGGTTACTGCTTGAGCACTTTAGGAACACAGCACGGTTTGCAGAGACAGACGGTTGCTGACAGATTCTGTGTCCGACACCGTTGATTGTAACGACTATACTTGAAATGGGATCATTCGTGTAAATAATGCCAGTGGTAACAACAATTATAAGCAACATTAACAACATATAACACAAGCACCAACTGTTGTGGGTGTGCTGCTGATAGACCCCTTACTGTTTCCAAACACAAAGACCTGCACAAAGACAATAAACAAAATCATCAATAGAAAATCAGGTTGCAAACAAAATCAAGATAAGATATAGACAATCCAGACTCAAACACCGATGTCTTTTATAATGAAACGTAATGGACACCAATGTCAACAGTGGTTATTGTAAATCAATGACATAATTATAGCCGATGGATAAAAAAGACCTAGTTTAAACAAAAATTACCTGAATAGACAACGAAATAATTTCATGATGCAGCCACATATCACCACCAATTTATGATCTTAAATAACACGCAATACTTACAGCTTAAACCGTTTTAGAGCAATGAGCGATTTTCTCTGTTAGACTTTATTATTTGTCATAAATTAACTGCGACAAAATATGCTTCCATAATCGTAAGAAATGACCACGAAAACGTCCACTGCACGATACCAAGTACATCCTAAGGATGTGTTTTTAAATCACTATCTGATGATTGTTATCGGCAAGATTAGCGGTAGAAATGTCTTGTATACCAGAATTATACCTTGGTTAAATCTATTAAGCCTTGTATTCTTTTAAACTGATCAAACAGCTTTAGTGTAAAGGAGGCATGAATTTGGCTTCTCTGTAGCTCGACAAATCAAATGGTGTGACACAACTGAACTTGGTTTGACCGAATGTCTTGAAATCTTTAGAGTTATTGAATGTTTTGAATGTACTGAATTGTACATTATGCTGTATTTTAAACAATATGATCGTATGCTGTTATTTGCACAATCACTGCATCGTCTGGTCGAGATAGGCCACAGTCACAGACATTTGTCAATAGTCCCTCTGTAACAAATCTTCAGTCATCACAGAAACACTTCCATTTACATTATGACAACCAAATGTGTTCATCGTCGACCGTTATTGGCAATGTGCCAGAACTGCTGTTGATAAACTGATATAGCATACTCATATAAATACATGCAATTCTATTTTTATTTAAAAGGAATTCTCTAGGTACTAGCTATAGATAATTGCACCATGTTTCCTTTCAAAACAAGCATACAAATTGACGATATTCAGAATTGAGTCAAATGTAAAAGGAAATTGACATTTTCGATGAAAAATAATATTCTGAGGCTGTCGTATGAACCTTTTTATTTTGAATGAAAATCATCCTCTTGGGATGCAAAACCTTTTAGTTCACGCGCCAACTACAAAGAACGTGTTGGGGATGAAGAACCTATACATGTACGTGTCGGTGTCTTCGTTGAACTGAAAGATCATGCATGGAACAATGTCACTCCTTGTAAACAGATTGTTTTAAACGACAGTACATTGCGGATTATACCGTGTTGAGCATGGAATAACCTTGTCTTGTGTGCCCCTGAAGATCTCCAGGAACCATTGCTTGTAGTGACTAACGGTATCTGGCGGTCAGGCTCCAGATAAACCACCTTCATGTCACAGACCTTCTGCTCTCAAGGCGGATGCGTCCACTAGACATAAGAGACGTGCATCTACAGTCCCCATCAATCTAATAAATCTAGTCAGTTGTGGGTCTATTAACATTTCAAATCTGTACAAATTCCTGGATTGAGCGATTGAGCTTCAGCATATTCCAGCAAGATCACTACCGGGTTTACCAGAAGTGCTTCACGGATTGTAACCATGTGAGAATCTTTCACCTCCACAACGGCCCGTGTTTCCCAACATGGGTAAAATGTGATGCCACGTAAACCAATACTTAACCAAATTTTAATGCCCAAACCCACTGAAATGACTGCACATAATTCAGCCTGTTTCCGTAACCAACAAGCTGACAGGCAGTGACTGATATTGTGAACAAATGACCCATGCAATCGGGGTACGATGACATGCCATCAAGCAAATCACCAAGCCTGATCACCCGATTCATTTTAACATTGTCACAGTAGTAGTAGTAGTAGTAGTAGTAGTAGCAGTAGTAGTAGTAGTAGTAGTAGTAGTAAGTAGTAGTAGCAGCAGCAGCAGCAGCAGCACACCCCTCCCAGAATGCCAATACGTTTCCATATCTGGAAATCCCTACACATGTCTCTAACGATCATGCACACCATTTGATAAGCATTGACTTTGCCTACAAATCCTTGCCATTCGTTTGGAAGTTGATAGGTATTATGTCTAACACATTGGCCAAACATTGCCAAATTAGCCTTGAACATTGTATGTCCCTAGAACATTTCAATAATTCCCGAATTATTAGTCCATTTGGGGAAGCATTATTCCACCTCCCTAAAGGCCGCTTGTTTTTAATTGAGATTAACGTATCCTTGGATGGGCATATTTGTCTAGGAAGGTCGAAGAAGTCGTTTGGCCAGGGGACGTCGGGATCCCTCACTGACACCACCCTTGGAGGGATCTGCTTATTATCAGTGCTTCCCAACCGGCAGGCATCACGATGGTGTGTTGAGAATTACAGACCTGCACTCAGGAACAAAGTATCATGTGAAGAAATCAGCAGTCAATCAACTTCTTAAAATCATCAAATATTAAGTGAAGGAGCGGCATGAATAATTGACAAATAACACGCAGCATTATGTCTCCAATCATTGAAGCGGAATAGCGTTATAACTCATTATTGGGTTTTAAACAGGTTTAGGCGTTCAGTCAGCTTTGAAATAGTATTGAAGTAGCTTTTCTTTATAAGATCAAAGTGAAATTAAATTTCAGGAAATATGGTTTCATTAAATAGAGTCATAAGAATTTCCTCAGGCCAATGAGAGGAGATTGTACTGCCATGTCATACGGCGCTTGAGCAGCATATAAATGTTTATGTGGAGCCGTTTTCATAAAGTCAGGGATTTTTCTACTCACTCAAACTGGCCAAATAATACGATCTTGATCCAGTCACTGTCTAAAATGGTTTGCATTTCCATGTTTAATTCAGGCTCGACACACTTATTGTGTGTTACTTAAAGTTTGGTCCTTAATAGCAAATGGTATATGTACTTATCTTAAAAGTGCATGTTCTGGTGTCGATGGCAAAGTGGGCCAAACCATTGGTATGCTACGTCCCACGGGGCAGCTGGTGTCATTTTACGTGATTTATTCAGATAATGTGTTACCAGTTACACCAAATGGAATCTGTTTTGGTGGATTATATGGGCATGTTTTTCTCGAGCGATTACTAAAGACAAATAATGATAGATGAGCGGTATCCTGCTACAGCTGATGGCCATCGTCACAAACACATGTAAGGGTACACGCAATTCTTCACGTGATTGAAACCAGAACCTATATATGGTACAAGTTAAAATAGGGAACTACATCAGACATTATTTCTGTCACTATTGCTACAGATTAGGCAGTGAATATTACTTAAATCTTTCAGTAGGCTATATAATCAACCATCTTTGGGTAGTCTTCACAGAAACTGCATGATCGATCAATCGAACTCAAAAGATGTGAAATATAGACATCAAGTCGTAAACTGCTAGAAAAGTGTTCGTTCTCAGTCATGCCACCACCACGTCGTCGGGCTATTAAGAAGATGTTGGTTGTACCCAGGGTGTTTATTGGATCCCTGGCCACTATTTCTAGACCCGTATTGCAATGTCTGCCCAGGACTGATTAATAAAGCTATGCCCATTGTGGCAATCTATTCACTTCTGTAACAAAATTAGTAATTCTGGCATGTTGAAACATGCCTGGCCAGACAGTGTGGAGCAGTAGTTGCAAGAAACTGTCTTGCCAGCCTTGTAGAAGTGTTTGTGTCAAAGACGGCTTAAAGAAATGTTGCTTCAATCTGATGCAAGAGCGAGAATTAATTTAAAGAGGTAATCACGTTTTGATTTAAATTCATATCATGGAAGCTTACTGATGCGGAAATCCGGTGACACAAAACCTGCACAAGTGCAAGGAAACTTACAGTAACTGTTTAATCATAGGTCATTACAAGTAACAGTAGAATTCGTGTCGGACTACAATGTAGAGGTCTTCCAGAAGACCTGTAAATCGTTGCATGTGAAGACGACAGAACACGTATTGGGCAAGTTTGCATAACACAGCGTCATCTCAAACCACAGTCAGCATGTTGAGTTAACTTTCTCCATTAAGTGATCCGTACTCACATTTCATCAGTGGGCTGGACAAAACTTGATGGTAATGGTGGACAGACAAGTTGTTCACATCACGGGACATTTGTCATTATTATGTCCGCTGTTGACAAGGTTTGCATTATATCATTTCTTAGCAAGTGTTCAGTGTGTACAATTACCTACTTGAAAGTTTGTCAATGAATTAAACTCAGTGGAACTGCCCAAATTGACGTAGTTTTACTGACTGTAATTAATCTGACTTTATCTCAATACAGAACATTGTTATTCTGGGCTTCAATGTCTCCCTAGTATATGCTTGTAGTTTAGTTTAGGTTGACAGCCTCATACATTTCGTTGACAGATTGTGTCATGTTTCTCATAATATCAATTACTTGTCGCAATCTGGTCCAGACTCGAAATTTACAAAACAAATACTGAAAACATATCTATAAATGATTTCATTTAAGATATACACGATACTATTACTTATTTGTTGGTACTGGCGTCTCTGCAACATTACTGTTTGCAATTCTTCTGTAAATATGACATCAGATGGCGCGATCCAGGGAACGTGATTCGTGTTCTGCCTGAACCACACGTTAGTTGTAATCAGTGTTAGACACGGATATTTCTACAAGTTTATATTGGATGTATGTTGACATTTGCAGTACTGAGTGTTCTGAGACGAATTTCTCTACAGGGATTAAAACGCGAGAGCTTGAGCTTATTTTCTCTGTGTGGTTTGAAAAACCATATTTTCAGTTTACATGATGTAATTAACGACATTTTCATGACCTTTAATGAGGTCATGGGTGACCACGTTGGCTGAGGCACAGCGATATTGTGCAGAGTTGCATCCCTAAAATGAATCGGAAACATAATGATCATGGGTTTGAATCTCAGAATTTCCCTGACTCGAATTATTTGCAGCATAATACCAAAGATAAACGTCTGGACTCTCACATATGTTTCCTCCAAACCCTACCAGGTGATAAACACTCGGAACAATTCATACGGAGTTTTGAAAACACTGATCTCCGAGAGAGGAGTACCCGATCGTGTCGGGATTACCGTTTACACATCTTTCTATACTTTTAACGAACTCTATGTTGCTTGTATTTCACGATGCCTTGATGTAAGAGTGAGTGAGTTTGGTTTTACGCCGCGTTTATTCCAGCAATATCACGGCGGGGGTCACCACAAATGGGCTTCACACATTGCGCCCATGTGGGGAATCGAACCCGGGTCTTCGGCGTGACGAGCGAACGCTTTAACCACTAGGCTACCCCACCGCCCCCTTGATGTAAGAACTCAGAACTCAGTTCTACTTCATATTTAAGCAAATGTGGAAATCTTAAACTTTTTGTAGTCACACTACACACTCTAGCGAAATGTGCACGGAATCCCCGGATTACTGACTCACACATATTCTTCCTCCAAATCTAACCAGCTCATGTCCACATTTCAGGGGCAAAACACTCAGAACAATTAATAAGGAGCTTTGAAAACACTGATGTTGGTGGTCTTCTGAAAGTCGTTGAGCTGATCTGAGATAAGAGTCCCCGATCATGTCTGGATTACAGTTTACACATTTTTCTATACTTTTACACAACTCTATATTGCTTGCATGTCACGATGCCTTGACGTACGACTTCAAGCACTCCGTTCTACTTGACATGTTCATATTTAACCAAATGTGGAAATCTTAAACTTTTTGTAGTCAAACTATACGCTCTAGCGAAATGTGCACGGAATCCCTGGATTACGGGATGGTAGAAATAGATATACCTGCTGCTCTTGAGTCGTAAGGTTACTCCAGCTGACACTCACACTGCCGTTAATGAACAGGCGTTTCTAATCCACATGTCGTTCAAAATCTGCAATAGTTCCACAAGAGCAATCCCCATCTGATCTGGATCAGAAGTTGAAACATGTATATCAAGACGATCTCAGTCACGAGATGGTTGATGGTAATTTGAAACTTCATGACTACTCTTGCTCAAAAGCTATTTGGTTAAAATTTCAATATTCAAGGCTGTAACAAAGTTTTCAGTTTGAATGTAGAATGTGGTGGACATTTCATAATTAGAAGGAACGAATCAGTGAAAAGATTTATGTGCAATGTACTTCTCTATCTTGACTTGTACCATAGGTTCATGTGCTGTTCCACAATTGGCTTGATCTTGTTTGTGACGGCGCTACACGCGGGGGCACGATACGCTCACCTTTTCGGAAACAGCTGGTATGACACTATATAATAGTGATTGATAAACGTGTGCCCATATGGTTAGGGGCTGTATTACGGGGTTTTATATATGCCTCAAACAACCACAACTTCATATTCTGGATTATGGCGGCGCTAATAATAATACAGGCATCGATTCTATGTCCATTACAAGTAGAGGAGTAAGTGAGTGTATTTATCCCTGATGTGATATATATATTTAATTGTATATATGTGTACATGTCTACGAATCCGGACCTATCTGATATGGGCTTTACATACCTAACGAACTAGAGACTGAGTGTTCAACAAGGAGAAGCTTCACTTCAGCTCATATCCTGATCACGACACTCGATCTTCCCAATCAGACAAAGTACACAATGGTCCTTTGTATGTCAATCTCAACTCCCAGCAGCATATTGCGTTACCTCCGTCAAATGTCAGATACCAGTCACACACAGTGTACATCACGGTCCGTCCAGCACTGATAACAGGACAATCGAATAAAGGACTCAGCCCAGCCACAAAATATATATTGGGATATTGCCAAGGGGACATCGGAAATCAGTTTACCGCATTCCTGCAGTGCTGTTCATCAGATTTACTCTGATGGAGGATTCAGACACTGTTTAATGAATCGGACACAGAAGACAACTTGTGTTTAATACTGGAGAACCTGAAGTGGATCAGGTGCGAAATCAAGACACAAGGGTAATCTCAACGCAGTATTGCGAGTGACCGTGACTGACTGTCCATCAGTGTACCTGTGATTGTCTTTCGCAAACCACCTTACTGGTTTCAGTAGATTGTTGCAAAGTGGATGTCGAGGATTCTTCGTGGGACGTTGGCTCTCACATATGGGAATGTGACGTTCTTGTTAAGACCTGTGGGCTTGCGTCGGTATTTGTTGTAAAAGGCTTCACTCATCAATCGTATAGCTATATGGAAATATGTTCTGTAAATAATCAAGTCTAGACCACAAAATCCAATGATAACATGATGAATACAACTAGGATACGATGACAAGTGTCAAACAAGTCAGTGAGCCTGACCACCCGATCCCGTTAGTCGCATCTTACGACAAGCATGACTTGCCAATTCTACAAAGGTTCCATGGATCTTCATGGGTTACTGCTTGTGTAATGAAGAAAGAAGTTACCGACTGAGTCTATGTTTGAATGTTTATATTATTAGGACAAACCTTAGAATCACTCGTGTAACACTTGAGGAACACAACACAATTTCCAAAGACAAAGAACCACGAAATTGTAAGAACTAAAATCATCAAGAGTAAAAACCAGTTCCAAACAAGGTTCACTGAAACAAGAAAAGATACATCTTAGATATTCCAGAATCAAACTTTGTATTTCAACTTTGTGATTGACGTCAGGCCATGTAATATGCATGTGATAACGTTTTTCATAAAAAGAATTCTCTCGGTACTAGCTGTTCATAATTGTACCACATTTCCTGTCAAAAAATCATAAAAATTGACAATATTTGGGATTGAGTGAAATGTCAAAAAATGCAATATTTACGCTGAAAAAAATATTCAGAGGTTGTTTTGTGAAGCTTTGTGTTAAAGAAATTGAATGAAACTCATCTTATAGTACAGTGAATTTCCCGTGGGATGTAAAAACTTGTAGATTACTCGTTAACTCTAAGAAGTGTAGAAGATGAAGACCCTATACGTTATACGAACCGCTATCTCATTGTGTGACGTGACAATCGAATAAAGGACCCACTCACAAAATACATAATTGGATATTGCCAAGAGGAATCAGTATAGCCCATCCATACATTGATGCTTGTCAGATTTAATCTGTTGGAAGATACAAACACTGTTTAATGAATAAGACACAGCAGAAAACTTGTGTTTAATATTGGAGAACCTGGAGTGTGTCAGGTGCGAAATCAAGACACGAAAGTAATCAGCAGTATTGTGAGTGACCACTCATTCTGACTGCTTGGTCCATGACTGAATTGATATGGCATATGGCCCTTCTGGCATGATAAGGAAGGCACTCACTGGGTCTGTGTCAGACAGAGTTTTCATTGGAACGATTATTCTTATATCAGGGAGAAGGGGAAGAGGTGTGGGAGGGTGGGGGAGCACAATTCATTTTCACCCGTTTTCACAAGCGTTTCAATGGTCATATGATAAACATTCAGGCGCCCCTGCACCCCCTCACCCGCTACCCCTCTGGAACCGCCTATGCTTGGTTTGTATCTAGCATCTGCATAGGTAATAAACACCAACTGTTGCGTATATGCTGCACCTCGAACACGCAGCTGGTAAATGGTAATGTGAAAATTCGTCAAACGAAAAATCAAAATGTTAACTGAAACAAAATAGATATCTCCCGGATAGAATTTGTCTAATATAACGTAATTACGTTCTTCAGGGAAATCAATGACAAAACGTCAAATTTCGATTTGATAAAAAAATTAATACAAAACAGATGAAACAAACAAAAAATCGAAATGAGATGACAAAGTTGAAGATTTTGGATTGAAAGAAAAAGATAGTGGAACAAAACAATTTCAAACAAAATATACTTTTAAAATGTGATGGAAAACAATGAATGCAACCAATGGCACTGATGAGAAAAGCCCCACCATGAATTTAAGAGAAACGTTATATAAAATATTTGGGGCCTATACCCGGTAACTGCATCCTCGAAAAGCCATGGGTAGAGGAGTGCAATGATAACTTCCATGACAACATTAGGTCGCCATTGGTGTGTTTCATTACATCTCATGGACGGACAAAAGTAATTAAACAAGTCCAAACCTTACACAGCGCCAAGGGATGTGGTTTTTGAAACCAGTATTGGAAACTGTACCTTTGTGTTCAAGTGCAATTACTTCACAGTTTCATTTCTTTCATGGGCACAGGGGATGTTCGTTCATGCATGTGCAAAGGTCGAACAATACTTCTCCAAAGAAAGGTGAAATGGCTGTTCCTTTAAAAAAATTGCCTGGGAAGAGGTTTCTAGGTCACAAACTTATTTCAGGGGGATTCTTTTAGTCCTTTGTTTTTTCTCTTTGTCACTAAATTCTTATAGCTTACTCACCTTTTGTACATGCATGACCAGAAACTTATCGATAACATTTAATTGTATCACGTCGGAATGAAAAGTCAGGGTGTGTTGGAGAAAATACGGACAGTCCAACGAGAACATAAATTTTCAAACGATTGTTCACTTGATCCAAGGGAGGACACACCCATTTGCTACACGAAGGTCAGGGGCATACCCTACTACATAATAGCGTGTTTATATAAGAAGATGCTTTGAACCTTGACAAAGGCACGAAGCCTACATTCTAATTTGAGGTGTATTCTCACCAATTTTGGACGTATTCACGTAACGAATATTTTTGGAAGTTTTCAGGTACATTATTGTGTCGCGAAGAGTATATTGTCCATCAATAATCCTTGTATAGTTACGTTACATATTATTTCAGTGTGTTAAGAGTTATTGTCACTTCGGCAATATTTCAGCCATATCGTGACTAGAACAAGTCATACATTGATACTAAATAAAGTTGTATCACTAAATTTGTCCACAAAGGACAGTAAAACAACTAGATTACCACACGAACACACTTTAATAGTAGCTTGTAATTCTTAAAGTTATATTTCTATTCACAATACAATAGAAAAACGGTTGTATATCACCAGCAACTGAAGGTAGATCACTACACATAGGACCATGGGGATCTGCAGGGACCCTGACTGGATTTACATAATTCCTTCAGGTGTTGGCGATTGTTTCGCAAATTATCCCCGTACATTAAAAAAACATATATTCTTCGAATTAAATCATGGAGAATGAAAAATCAAATGGGACTTAAGTATCCTCTAAGGGGCAATTGTTACTCGCTACTTCAACCCCATTTGAACGTACTGCCACCAGCAATATTATATGTATTCACTCTTCCAAATTAAAAGTTTTACTTGCATTTACAATCTATATTCTTTTCAAAATGTATCAATTAATTCAATTTCGTTTGAAAATCCAGTTATTAAATAAGAACTAATATCAGGAAAAAGATGATGATTTGAAATATTGATCTCTTGAAATGGAAAATCAATACAGTCAAGCAGGACGTGCTTCACTTGATGTTATTTTTGAATGTGTAATTACACCTGTACGTTTATCTTGCAGTGTTGCCTTCGACATTCGACCATTAAGTTATGGTTGTGGGGCTCCTTTCACGAAGCAACCTTTACTAAGTTAACCTTAACTCCCATTCTTTAACATTGCACTAAGGTTACCTTAGTGACTTACGATCACCTTAGTGCTTTGTGAAAGGAGGCCGTTTAGTGGAGGTGTGATGTTTTATTGTTCCTCAATGTCTATAGTATATCTCGGAGTATATCACATGCATCTGCACCATGACGGATAATACTTTGATCAATGGCCGTACTTTCAAAAGAAACGCGACCCGTGAAGATCCGGGTTAGAATTGATCTTCAGCGACCCATGCTTGTAGGAGGCGACTAAGGGCATCAGGCGGTCAGATTTGATGACTTGGTTGACACATGTCATCGTTCCCAATTGCGTATATCGATGCTCATGTTGTTGATCACTGCATTGTCTGGTGCAGACTCGACAGAGTATTTACAGACCGCCGCCATACAGCTGGAATCTTGCTGAGTGCGGCGTAAAACAACAACCCCAAAAACAATCAATAGAAACGCAGGATCACTGCAAGCAGAAGCTCCAATACATCAGTGATGCTTATTTTCTAAATCATAGCCTTTGGGTTTCTGAGTATGGTCCTGCCGATGTGACGTTAAATATTAACTCACTCACTCACTGAGTATGGTCCGGGATGGAGCATTGTCGTGATGGAATGAAGCTAAGTGTGCTGTAAAGCCAACGCAACACAAACAAACGTTTTTCAAACCGGATTGTTGCAGTATTACAACGGTGTCAATGGAAACAATGAAGTCATGAAGTGTGAAACGAGTAATTTAATGCGATGAAAGCCAAACAACCAAATGACAGGAACTGTTCCTATTCATGATATTAAACATGCATGTACATCGATCCCTGACTGAAATAGAACAGAAACACAATATCCCACAACACACCATGCAATAACGACGTGCGAGATAAGGATTGGGTTTCATATAGTGAGTGCAAAATCAAATTCATAGGGCGACCGTATAATCATGTAACTGCCGATTGCATTGACAGCCTCTTTGAAATGCGATTCGATGGAAGGTTGACATGCCCTGGAAGAATGTCACGATGATACGAGATGTTTCCACAGCAGTCGATGATGTCGGGCTGTCGTCCTTGTCAACGTGTCTGTGTTCAGGAATGTTTGGTGTCCATACCACCGACGTCATACACCTGGAACATTGCTGACTGCGACGTCAAACAACGTCATACACCTGGAACATTGCTGACACAGACGTTAAACAACGTCATAAACCTGAAACATTGCTGACAGTGACGTTAAATAACGTCATACACCTGGAACATTGCTGACTGCGACGTCAAACAACGTCATACACCTCGAACATTGCTGACTGCGACGTCGAACAACGTTATACACCTGGAGCATTGCACACAGTGACGTTAAATAACGTCATACACCTGAAACATTGCTGACAGTGACGTTAAATAACGTCATATACCTGGAACATTGCTGACTGCGACGTCAAACAACGTCATACACCTGGAACATTGCTGACAGTGACGTTAACCCCCTGGATGCCACAGGGACATATATGTCCTTCCCCTTCAACCCTCAATTTCAAGTCCAATAAAAATCAAAATTTCCCATGCACACAAATACACTTCACAGTTTCGAATTCTGCGGGAAATTTCCTGTTTCTTGATACCATCCACTATTATTTTAGACAAAGCTCAAGTGCTGAAAATGACCTTTCAAAATAGGCTTCATCGAAAATGTCGCCATTTTTGACACAGTACGAAATCGCGATTCACAGCGTTTTTGCTGTATGTTTTGAAATGTGAAAATCGGATAATTACTGGGAGTATTGAATTTAAAAAATAACATATTAATGAACACTGATATCACTTTTACATGAAATCGCTAATGATAATTCTGAAACGTTGCCGATGAATCTAGAAGCGGTTGGGATGTTTTCGAAAATACACTTACACGAACGCCGTAGAGCGCTTTCCGCCATATTGGATAGTGTTTACAAAATCACGTTCCGCGAAGGCCGGTATTGAGACGCCTATTTCATCACGTATATTTCATATTCAGCTTCGAAAAATGCATCAATGAATTCCCCATACATTTTAGAATCAAACTGCAACTGGTCTTTGTCACCAATGCCAACGCGTCTAGATAAAATGAGACGAAACATATTGGGTGTGAAAACGAACGCTGTGCTCGAAAGACTGCGCTGGTTCGAAATGTAAACAAAGACAAAAACCTATTTTACACTGTGTAGCATTTTCTGAAATTTTCCAACATTCATCCGTCTATTCATTGCTTGCAATGGCTCAATACCTTTGGAATATGCATGGAAAGAGTATCGTAGCAAGAAATAGGAAATTATAAATAGATACAATGCAATGATTTGATAATTCATAAGAAATTGTCAAAGTTTCCGTGCAGCGTGACGCCATGACTGACGCAAAATCACGCAGAACGACAACGGTAATTATCTGCATTTCTGGCTTTTTCTCTTACTTATAGTGAAAACGATAAAAACATATAACAATACACAGATAGTCCGAATCATTCTGATTACTTACATCTCATATTTATGGACAAACGATCCCTGAATCAATAGAAGGGTCCTTGCAAAATCCTGTGTACCCTTGTCAGCAAAGCCGCCATTTTGTAAGAAATCGGTCAGCGGTAGTGATGTCATACGTCAACATTGTTGTACATATTAGGCAATTTCTTTGAGGTGAAGGTCGGTTGAACAAGAGTAAACACAATCGCCCAAACCTTCCGATTACACTGTCAGTATTATGGTGTATATTTTGCGTATAGTTCAGATACTTTTTCATGAAAGTGACTTAAGTATCCACATTTAGCCTTGTTCAATATCATATTATACGCGCGTATAGGGTTTACGGTGTCTTATTCTTTGAAAGTTTTTGATTGTTTGAATCATATTTACATAAGAAATTGACATATTAAGTGCAATACACTATATTCTAAACCTTTACACAAGTGTAAGAAGATCAAACGTAGCCATAACTGCAATTGCGTTAGTTCCTATGATGTACAATATTCAATGCATTTGGACGAATATTGCAGTTTCACATGAACAGGTTAATGAACGGCGATTTAATTCAACCTTATAAGTACAACTGATAATATTAATGAAAATGATTTATATATGGTATGAAATGTATATGCACACATATTTAAAGGAATTGTCTTGTTCTTTGCACATTTGTGTGTCGGTTTATAGAGAAAACAATGATGTAAATTGATTGGCCACGTGCGCGTTTGTCGGAAACATTTTATGATTCATTATCATTGTTTTCGATAATATAATCAATTCATATTCGATTTAAAAATATTGTGATGACAGGATATCAAACTCTAACTATATTTATACGAAAATTGTTTAAAAATATATAAACATGTCATGTCTTAATTTGGACAAATCTTACATCCATATTCTAATATATAGTACGTACTAGTTCCATATATAAAAAGCTATCATTTTGCATCTTCCATTGCATACTTATGAAGAGAAATAGCTACATAATCATAAACAAAGAAAATTCTTATCCTAAACAAAATATTTGGGTGTTGTAAAATGTTATTTTTCATTTACGTTAAATTGATGCCAAACAGGTGCGCGTGTTGCTCACAAAAAAATACACAGTCAAACTGTCTAATTGTTGATATATTCAGGACACTATTTAAAGGGAAAAATCAGTCATTTTATGATATGTTTATTTTATGTTTTGTCTAAAGAGTGTTAAATTCAGACATAGAAGCCGAGACCTTTCACACAATTAATGGAAATTAGGTGAGATATGTACTAATCAGCATACCAATGTCGTCTTTTTCCGACGTCGCAAAATGCATAAAACAAGCAATGACGTCAACTAAAATGGTGTATTATTTTCAGCAATTTGATTACATTTGAAGATATGGCTAGTACTCTGGTAATAATGATGCAAAATTAGTCAAAATACATCTACACAAACAGGACAATATGGGAATCTAAGAACTAACTTATATATCGGAGGAGGCCATCCAAATCGTTATGACGTGCTTTCACATGTAATACGTTGTCATCTTTTTTTATAAATTGTGAAACTACCAAAGCGTATCCTCTCATATTGAGGAACTTTGAATTGGAATAGTTTGGTTCACCGTAAACTAAAAATAACGAAAATATAGCGTCCGTATCCACAACAAATTATCTCCATGTGATCTGAGTTACATTGACCTAGTGTTAAGCATAACAGAGTTATGCACCCTTATCATTATACGTGTAGGACCTCTGTCGTCGTTTGACGTCATAGAAGAAAATCCATTTTTGACATTTATTGCGAGTCATTTTTAATGTTGAGCGTATAATGTTATGCATAAGCACATAAACCCAATTCATATACACTTATGTCGTTCAGATATCAGGCTGTATTTTCTTCGCTCACACTTTCCGTAAAGATGCCAAATTAAAAAAATCGTAGCACAGTGCTTTTATCGGTACGCGATAAAAAGCGGAAAAATGTACTGTTTTTTAACGCATAACAAAAAAATTGACAACATTTAGCAAGGTCTATTTCTCAAACCGAGGAGGTAGTTGCACTTATATTTATACTAACGGACAGGAAATTTAATATTCTACATTTCTGTGTAATTGTATAGCCGAACGTAGATCCAGGACCACGCGAGGCCCAATTCTCGCACAACGTTCACTTTTCAAAGCGTATGAAACTGTGCGCCTGAAAAAACTCAGCAGCCAGGGGTTAAACAACGTCATACACCTGGAACATTGCTGACTGCGACGTCAAACAACGCCATACACCTGGAACATTGCTGACTGCGACGTCAAACAACGTCATACACCTGTGGCCGTATGCATGTTGGGCGTAGCTAACGTCAGGTGTAACACACTACGTCGGGCTTAGCAGCGCCCTCCTCTTACGCCATGCACAACGTCGGTTAATCCTGGGCGTTACTACGCCCGGCTTAACGGATTTACGTCAAGGCGCGGTGTGCTATTTTTAGATTTTCGAACGTTTTTTAAACCAGCGGTAAAGGCGCGAAACAACTTCGCGGTACATCCCTTGCAGCCGTAATCATGGAAAGCCAAAGAAACCGAGAAAACCCAGCTTTACCGATGGATCCTGATGGAGAAATAGCATGGACTTTCAAAATGGGTTTCACCATAAATGTCGCCATATTTGACACATTGATTTTGACATCTTACTGTATCTGATGGTGACTGTGGTAGATTCCTTATGGAGGTTCCTGAGCTGGTGACATGCTCTGACTCTGAATTAGCAGCATCTGGAAATGGACACAACACCAACAGGTTTCAGTTGGTGTAATTAGACGTCCATAATATGTCCTGTATCCCTGAAGTACTGGCCGGGGCATAGAGTAATTTGAAAGTAGATATATTTCTGATTTTTTAACAGCATGTGTATGTCCTGCATATATGTACTTGAAATGTGCCACTTTGATTTGCAGCCAATCTTAATTTCTTAATTGATACAGAGAACATTTGTAAACAAAATTCCCTACATCATGACAAGAGGTCTGCACATGTCCATATGCTTAAAAAAATAAATACATGAATTTTATGACTAGGGGGTGATGATGATTTTAGGTGCGGTAAGTTTGGGGTGTTCCGCACACTGGGAGGCAGGGGAGGCCACTGGGCGTACATGTGAACTAGGGGTGTCTGTGAAGGTCGGTTGAACAAGAGTAAACACAATCGCCCAAACCTTCCGATTACACTGTCAGTATTATGGTGTATATTTTGCGTATAGTTCAGATACTTTTTCATGAAAGTGACTTAAGTATCCACATTTAGCCTTGTTCAATATCATATTATACGCGCGTATAGGGTTTACGGTGTCTTATTCTTTGAAAGTTTTTTGATTGTTTGAATCATATTTACATAAGAAATTGACATATTAAGTGCAATACACTATATTCTAAACCTTTACACAAGTGTAAGAAGATCAAACGTAGCCATAACTGCAATTGCGTTAGTTCCTATGATGTACAATATTCAATGCATTTGGACTAATATTGCAGTTTCACATGAACAGGTTAATGAACGGCGATTTAATTCAACCTTATAAGTACAACTGATAATATTAATGAAAATGATTTATATATGGTATGAAATGTATATGCACACATATTTAAAGGAATAGTCTTGTTCTTTGCACATTTTGTGTGTCGGTTTATAGAGAAAACAATGATGTAAAATTGATTGGCCAGGTGCGCGTTTGTCGGAAACGTTTTTATGATTCATTATCATTGTTTTCGATAATATAATCAATTCATGTTCGATTTAAAAATATTGTGATGACAGGATATCAACATCTAACTATATTTATACGAAAATTGTTTAAAAATATATAAACATGTCATGTCTTAATTTGGACAAACCTTACATCCATATTCTAATATATAGTACGTACTAGTTCCATATATAAAAAGCTATCATTTTGCATCTTCCATTGCATACTTTATGAAGAGAAATAGCTACATAATCATAAACAAAGAAAATTCTTATCCTAAACAAAATATTTGGGTGTTGTAAAATGTTATTTTTTTCATTTACGTTAAATTGATGCCAAACAGGTGCGCGTGTTGCTCACAAAAATACACAGTCAAACTGTCAAATTGTTGATATATTCAGGACACTATTTTAAAGGGAAAAATCAGTCATTTTATGATATGTTTATTTTATGTTTTGTCTAAAGAGTGTTAAATTCTGACATAGAAGCCGAGACCTTTCACACAATTAATGGAAATTAGGTGAGATATGTACTAATCAGCATACCAATGTCGTCTTTTTCCGACGTCGCAAAATGCATAAAACAAGCAATGACGTCAACTAAAATGTTGTATTATTTTCAGCAATTTCATTACATTTGAAGATATGGCTAGTACTCTGGTAATAATGATGCAAAATTAGTCAAAATACATCTACACAAACAGGACAATATGGGAATCTAAGAACTAACTTATATATCGGAGGAGGCCATCCAAATCGTTATGACGTGCTTTCACATGTAATACGTTGTCATCTTTTTTTATAAATTGTGAAACTACCAAAGCGTATCCTCTCATATTGAGGAACTTTGAATTGGAATAGTTTGGTTCACCGTAAACTAAAAATAACGAAAATATAGCGTCCGTATCCACAACAAATTATCTCCATGTGATCTGAGTAACATTGACCTAGTGTTAAGCATAACAGAGTTATGCACCCTTATCATTATACGTGTATGACCTCTGTCGTCGTTTGACGTCATAGAAGAAAATCCATTTTTGACATTTATTGCGAGTCGTTTTTAATGTTGAGCGTATAATGTTATGCATAAGCACATGAACCCAATTCATATACACTTATGTCGTTCAGATATCAGGCTGTATTTTCTTCGCTCACACTTTCCGTAAAGATGCCAAATTAAAAAAATCGTAGCACAGTGCTTTTATCGGTGCGCGATAAAAAGCGGAAAAATGTACTGTTTTTTAACGCATAACAAAAAATTTGACAACATTTAGCAAGGTCTATTTCTCAAACCGAGGAGGTAGTTGCACTTATATTTATACTAACGGACAGGAAATTTAATATTCTACATTTCTGTGTAATTGTATAGCCGAACGTAGATCCAGGACCACGCGAGCCCAATTCTCGCACAACGTTCACTTTTCAAAGCGTATGAAACTGTGCGCCTGAAAAAAAACTCAGCAGCCAGGGGGTTAAACAACGTCATACACCTGGAACATTGCTGACTGCGACGTCAAACAACGCCATACACCTGGAACATTGCTGACTGCGACGTCAAACAACGTCATACACCTGTGGCCGTATGCACATGTTGGGCGTAGCTAACGTCAGGTGTAACACACTACGTCGGGCTTAGCAGCGCCCTCCTCTTACACGTCATGCACAACGTCGGTTAAGCCTAGGCGTTACTACGCCCGGCTTAACGGATTTACGTCAAGGCGCGGTGTGCTATTTTTAGATTTTCGAACGTTTTTAAACCAGCGGTAAAAGGCGCGAAACAACTTCGCGTTACATCCCTTGCAGCCGTAATCATGGAAAGCCAATGAAAACCGAGAAAACCCAACTTTACCGATGGATCCTGAGGGAGAAATAACATGGACTTTCAAAATGGGTTTCACCATAAATGTCGCCATATTTGACACATTACGAAATCACGATTCACAGCGTTATTTGGTGTATGTTTTCAAATGTGCAAATCGGATAATTACTACTCAGATGTATTGAATTTCAAAAATAGCATATTAATGATCACTGATATCAGGTTTTCATGAAATCACTAATGGTAATTCTGAAAATACACTTGTAAACACGAACGCCGAAGTGCGCTTTCCGTCATATTGGATAGTGTTTACAAAATCAAGTTTCGCGGAGGACGGTAATTAGACGCCAATTACATCACGTGTATATCACATTTACCTGCGACAAATGCATCACTGAATTCCCCATACATTTTAGAATCAAATTACTAATGGTCTTTGTCACCAATATCAACTGTCTGGATAAAATGAAACGAAAGATATTGAGTGTCAAAAGTCCAAACGAACGCTGTGCTCGAAAGACATGCAGCCGTCTATTCATCGCTTGCAATGGCTCAATAGCTTTAGAATATGCATGGAAAAAGTATCGTAGCAAGAAATGGGAAATTAAAAAAAGAAGCAATGCAATCATTTGATATTTCTTAAGAAATTGTCGAAGTGTCCGTGCAGCATGACGCCATGACTGACGCAGAACGACAAAGGTTTTTTATCAGCATTTCTGGCTTCTTCTCTTACTTACAATGAAAACGATAAAACATATAACAATACACATATAGTCAGAATCATTCTGATTACTTACATCTCATATTTATGTACAAACGATCCCTGAATCAAGGGAAGGGTCCTCGCAAAATCCTGTGTACCCTTGTCAGCGTGGCCGCCATTTTATAAGTAATCGGTCGGTGGCAGTGATGTCATACGTCAACATTGTTGTACATGTTAGACAATTTCTTTGAGGTGAAGGTCGGTTGAACAAGTGTAAACACAATCGCCCTATCCTTCCGATTACACTTTCAGTATTATGATGTATACTTTGCGTATCGTTCAGATATTTTTTCATCAAACTATTTTCAGTATATACATTTAGCCTTGTTCAATACCATATTATACCTGGATATAGGGTAGGCGTTTTTTTATTCTTTGAAAGTTTTTTGATTGTTTGAATAATATTTACATAAGAAATTGGCATACGTAGCCATAACTGCAAAATATTTGGGTGTTGTGAAATATTATTTTTCTTTTAAGTTAAATTGATGCCAAACAGGTGCGCGTGTTGCTCACAATAAGATACCCAGTCAAACCGTCTAATTGTTGATATATTCAGGACACTATTTAATTGGTAAAATCATTCATTTTATGTTTGGTCTAAAGAGTGTTAAATTCAGACATAGAAGCCGAGACCTTTCATACAATTAATGGAATTTAGGTAAGATATATACTAATCAGCAAACTAATGTCGTCTTTTTCAGATGTCGCAAAATGCATATAACAAGCCATGACGTCAACTAAAATGTTGTATTATTATCAGTAATTTCAGTACATTTGAAGATATGGCTAGTACTCCGTTAATAATGATGCAAAATTAGTCAATATACATCTACACAAACAGGAGAATATGGGAATCTAAGAACTAACTTACATATCGGATAGGGCCATCCAAATCGCTATTCTGCTTTCTCAAGTAGTACATTGCCATCTTTTCTTATAAATTGTGAAACTACCAAAACGTATCCGCTCACATTGGGCAACTTTGTAATGGAATAGGTTGGTTCACCGTGAACACAGCATAACGAACATATAGCGTAAGTATCCACAACAACTTTTCTCCAAGTGATCTGAGTAACATTGACCTAGTGTTAAGCATAACTAAGTTATGCCCCCTTATCTTTTATACGTGTATGACCTCTCTGTCGTCAGTTGACGTCATAGAAGAAAATCCATTTTTGACACTTTTTGCGAGTCATTTTTAATGTTGAGCGTCTAACGTTATGCATTAGCACATAAACCCAATTCATATACACTTATGTCGTTCAGATAGCAGGCTGTATTTTCTGAGCTCACACTTTCTGTAAAGATGCCAAATTAAAAAAATCGTAGCAGAGTGCTTTTATCGGTGCGCGACAAAAAGCGGAGAAATTGACAGTTTCTTAACGCGTAACAAAATTTTAGACAACATTTAGCAGTGTCTATTTCTCAAACCGCCGAGGTAGTCGCACTTATATTTATACCAACGGATATGAAATTAAATATTCTACATTTCTGTGTAATTTTATAGCCATACGCAGATCCAGGACCACGCGAGCCCAATTCTCGCACAACGGTTTCTTTGGCTTTCCATGATTACGGCTGCAAGGGATGTACCGCGAAGTTGTTTCGCGCCTTTTACCGCTGGTTTAAAAACGTTCGAAAATCTAAAAATAGCACACCGCGCCTTGACGTAAATCCGTTAAGCCGGGCGTAGTAACGCCTAGGATTAACCGACGTTGTGCATGGCGTGTAAGAGGAGGGCGCTGCTAAGCCCGACGTAGTGTTTTACGCCTGACGTTAGCTACGCCCAACATGTGCATACGGCCACTGGATGCCACAGGGACATATATGTCCTTCCGCTTCAACCCTCAATTTCAAGTCCAATAAAAATCAAAATTTCCCATGCACACAAATACACTTCACAGTTTCGAATTCTGCGGGAAATTTCCTGTTTCTTGATACCATCCACTATTATTTTAGACAAAGCTCAAGTGCTGAAAATGACCTTTCAAAATAGGCTTCATCGAAAATGTCGCCATTTTTGACACAGTACGAAATCGCGATTCACAGCGTTATTTGCTGTATGTTTTGAAATGTGAAAATCGGATAATTACTGGGACTATTGAATTTCAGAAATAACATATTCATGATCACTGATATCAGTTTTACATAAAATCGCTAATTATAATTCTGAAACGTTGCCGATGAATTTAGAATCGGTTGGGATGTTTTCGAAAATGCACTTACACGAACGCCGTAGAGCGCTTTCCGCCATATTGGATAGTGTTTACAAAATCACGTTTCGCGAAGGCCATCACTGAATTCCCCATACATTTTAGAATCGAATTGCAACTGGTCTTTGTCACCAATACCAACTGTCTAGATAAAAAGAGACGAAACATATTGGGTGTGAAAACGAACGCTATGATTGAAAGACTGCGCTTATGTCTGAAATGTAAACAAAGACAAATTCCGATTTTACACTGCGTAGCATTTTCTGAAATGTTTCAACATTGATCCGTCTATTCATTGCTTGCAATGGCTCAATACCTTTGGAATATGCATGGACAGAGTATCGTAGCAAGCAATAGGAAATTATAAATGGATACAATGCAATGATTTGATAATTCATAAGAAATTGTCAAAGTTTCCGTGCAACGTGATGCCATGACTGACGCAAAATCACGCAGAACGACAACGGTAATTATCTGCATTTCTGGCTTTTTCTCTTACTTATAGTGAAAACGATAAAAACATATAACAATACACAGATAGTCCGAATCATTCTGATTACTTACATCTCATATTTATGGACAAACGATCCCTGATTCAATGGAAGGGTCCTTGCAAAATCCTGTGTGCCTTTGTCAGCAAAGTCGCCATTTTGTAAGAAATCGATCAGCGGTAGTGATGTCATACGTCAACATTGTTGTACATATTAGGCAATTTCTTTGAGGTGAAGGTCGGTTGAACAAGATTAAACACAATCGCCCAATCTTTCCGATTACACTGTCAGTATATTATGGTGTATATTTTGGGTATAGTTCAGATACTTTGTCATGAAACTGACTTCAGTATCTACATTTAGCCTTGTTCAGTATCATATCATATGTGCATATAGGGTTTACGGTGTTTTATTCTTTGAAAGTTTTTGATTGTTTGAATCATATTTACATAAGAAATTGACATATTTAGTGCAATACACTATATTCTAAACCTTTACACAAGTGTTAGAAGATCAAACGTAGCCATAACTGCAACTACTGTAGTTCCTATGATGTATAATATACTCTGCAAATTAACCAAACATAATGTATACTTGTTCATATCCATTAGTATCGCTCAAACACACCCATTTCATGAAATATTGTTGTTTGATGATGGTTTTGAAAATATCATGAAATTTTCACGTGTAAATGACACTTCGAGGAACGATATGCACGTGAAAGTTGCTTCACCTATGCACCCAGTGTGTAGGGTATATGAGGAAGGCAGTTTAACGTGTTCAATTCACTTTCAACGCCAGTTTACTGACGAATTCAACATGCCACGACTTAGCGAAGCTGACCGAACATCGCCATCGGACGTCTTGAGGCTGGCAGATCTCAGTCATCAGTTGCAAGACACTTCAACGTGCATCACACAACAATTTCCCCGTTTATGGAGGCGCTACAATCAACTGGGCTCGACCCGCGACCGACCTCGGAGGTGGTAGACCACGGGTAACCACGCTGCACAGGACCGCTACATCCGGGTGTTCCATTTTACGTAACCGGGCCGTCCCAGCAACACAAACAGCAGAGAACGTCCCAGGTCTTCGCCGCGTCTCCGCCCAGACCATCAGAAATCGCCTCTCCAGACAGCACGTGTGGGATACGCCCTCGACGACCTCACGTAGGATGCACACTACGACTCTCATCATCGCCTGGCACGTGTTCGATGGTGCAGGAACGTCCAGAGATGGAATTGAGACATTGGCAGCGAATTTGGTTCAGCGACGGATCTCTCGCTTCCAACTTCAAAGACACGATGGTGTAGGACGAGGGTCTATAGACGGAGAAACGAACGTTACGCCCGTAATTGTGTAGTTGAAGCGGACAGATTTGGAGGGGGGAAGTGTGATGGTATAGGGGCCATTTCTTACAACGGAGAAGTGACTTGGTGCACGTCCGTGGTAACCTGACTGCAATTCGTTACAGGGATGAAATTCTGCAACGTCATCTTTTACCTGTCATCAACCCTCAACGTCACGTTTTCCAACAGGACAACGCCAGACCGCACGTGGCTCCGCATCACGAATATTTAATTTATTTAGACTAATATTGTAATTTCATATGAACAGGTTAATGAACGGAGATTTAATTCAACCTTATATGTAAAACTGATAATATTAATGAAAATGATTTATATATGGTATGAAATGTATATGTGCACATATTTAAAGGAATGTCTTGTTCATTGCATAATTTTGTGTCGTTTTATAGACAAAAGAATGATACATATTGATCGGCCAGGTGCGCGTTTGTTGGAAACGTTTTATGATTCTCTATCATTGTTTTCGATAATATAATCAATTCATATTCGATTAAATAATATTGAGATGACAGGATATCAAACTCTAACTACATTTATAAGAAAATTGTTGAAAAATATATATACCATCTCATGTGTTAATTCGGACAAATCTTACATCCATATTCTAATATATAGTTACATATATATAAAGCTATCTTTTTGCATCTTTCATTGCATACGTATGAAAAAAAAATAGCTACATAATCATAAACAAACAAAATTCTTATCCCAAACAAAATATTCGGGTGTTGTGAAATATTATTTTTATTTCCGTCAAGTTGATGCCAAACAGGTGCGCGTGTTGTTCACAATAAGATACGCTATCAAACCGTCTAATTGTTGATATATTCAGGACACTATTTAAAGGGAAAAATCAGTCATTTTATGTTTTGTCTAAAGAGTGTTAAATTCTGACGCAGAAGCCGAGACCTTTTATACAATTAATGGACATTAGGTGAGATATCTACTAATCAACATACCAATGTCGTCTTTTTCAGACGTCGCAAAATGCATAAAACAAGCAATGACGTCAACTAAAATGTTGTATTATTTTCAGCAATTTGATTACATTTGAAGATATGGCTAGTATTCCGGTAATAACGATGCAAAATTAGTCAAATTACATCTACACAAACAGGAGGATATGTGAATCTAAGAACTAACTTATATATCGGATAGGGCAATCCAAATCGGTATTACGTGCTTTCACATGTAATACGTTGTAATTTTTCTTGTAAATTGTGAAACTACCAAACTGCATCCGCTCACATTGGGGAACTTTGAATTGGAATAGTTTGGTTCACCATGAACATAAAATAACGAAAATATAGCGTAAGTATCCACAACAAATTCTCACCAAGTGATCTGAGTTACATTAACCTAGTGTTACGCATAACGGAGTTATGCCCCCTTATCATTATACGTGTATGACCTCTCTGTCGTCGTTTGACGTCATAGAAGAAAATCCATTTTTGACATTTATTGCGAGTCATTTTTAATGTTGAGCGCATAACGTTATGCACAAGCACATAAACCCAATTCATATACACTTATGTCGTTCAGATATCAGGCTGTATTTTCTTCGCTCACACTTTCCGTAAAGAAGCCACATTAAAAAATTCGTAGCACAGTGCTTTTATCGGTGCGCGATAAAAAGCGGATAAATTTACTGTTTTTTAACGCATAGCAAAATTTTGGACATCATTTAGCAGTGTTTATTTCTCAAACCGCCAAGGTAGTGGCACTTATATTTTTACCAACGGACAGGAAATTTAATATTCTACATTTCTGTGTAATTTTATAGCCGTACGTAGATCCAGGACCACGCGAGCGCAATTCTCGCACAACGTTCACTTTTCAAACTGTATGAAAATGTGCGCCTAAAAAAAACCTCGGCATCAAGGGGGTTAAACAACGCCATACACCTGGAACATTGCTGACTGCGACGTTAAACAACGTCATACACCTGGAACATTGCTGACAGCGACGTCAAACAACGTCACACACATTGAACTTTGCTGACAGCGACCTTCATCAACAAACCAATAATGTATGGTTTTCATACCAGATGTAGCCGCCATATAGCTGGAATATTGCTGAGTGCGGCGTAAAACTAATCTCACTCACTCACTCACTCATACCAGATGTGCATCATTTAAGAGATTTTGTAACAGTGACATACTCGATCATAAATCTTACATATCCAAATCTGACTGCACGGACCCTATCGCCGTGTCTCATATAAGTAGCACGGTTTCTCACTCGCTGAGCAAACAATCGCTCATTTAATAGATTTAGCAACGATGCTTTACTGAATACTGATACTAGGAATGGGGTCATTCTGCTATGAGAGAGTGCTGTCCTCGAGAGATCTGAACAGTAGCATCGCCATTTATCATAACTCTTCAAGGTCGTGTCATTCAACCAAGAAATAACACAATATGACGTCAGATATGGTGACAAATGGTTTAACATTTGGCACATCCGTGACAAAAATAATACAATTTGACCTGTACCATACGTTCCGTGTTTCTTTGGGTCGGCACCCGTTGTAAACACATGCAAAGGCTAGTCAGTTGTTCATTGACTAGCCTTTGCATGTTTTATGACGGGTACCACGGGTGGATCAGGAGGTTTTCGCGAACACCTGGCATCATCCCTATTTAGATAGAGATTTATAAGTAGCCAGAATTGTACACACGACTCTGCTTTTAGCAGAAACTTCGTATGGATGGGGTAAGGGATTTGTATATCTCTAGGGCATGTAGCATTGGTGAATGGAGATATAACACACTGTTGGCACTCTTAGTTACACACTCTTGGTTACAATTACTTTTCAATGGAGAATGTCCCAATGCACATTCGGAGAATACCACAACTGGGTAAACGATCCATAAGTGAACGCCAATGGAGTGCTAGGTTTACTTGAAGCACATGATCAGACCAACTGTTGTCGGTAACCTGTCGGCAATATGCCCCAGTTATACGACTCAAGTGTTTGTTGAAGCTCTGGACGCCTCCTTGTCAAGTTCTCCCAACATGAAATGGACAGCTTGTCAGCTGCACTAGAGAACTCGAGTGCTGACAAGATGCTTGCCTGATTGGCAGTTGTAGGCTTGGAGAAGGGAAGGCAGTTAACGTGGTCACATAGCCAGAATAGTTGACATGGAAGCCGTAGGCCATGCTGTTGTCATCGTGCGCTGTTGCTGCTGCAGTAAGTAAACAAAGAAACACTATTTGTCCAACAACAGCCGAATAATTCCTCCTTCCCAATAGTATTACCTTGCACCGTGTCTAACGACCCGATCGATCTGGTAGCCTTTGTTTCTGAGGAAGGGCTCCTGTTTTCCACGGGCTCCTGGCAGATAACATCACTGTTGAGTGTGTCAATGAGTCATAGCTTCAAGTAACATTTATCAATATTCCTACACACCTAGGTTTGGTTTGTTGTTTAACGCCGAACTCAGCAATAATCCAGCTATAAATAATCGAGTCTGAACCAGACAGTGCAGTGATCAACACCATGAGCACCGATCTACGCAATTGGGATACCATGACGTGTGTCAACCAAGTCAACTCCCCCGATCCCGTCAGTCGTCTCTCACGACAAGCATGGGTTGCTGAAGACCAATTCTAACCCGGACCTTCACGGGTCCAACAACCTGGAGTCCCATGTTGCGATACTGCACAATGTTCAAGCTCTGTTTGATGTTTAACGCCGCATGCAGCAACATTCATGCTGTAAAGAATCAGGTCTGTATCACACAATCCAGTGACTGACATCACCGATTTACGCAGATGGAATGCCAACCAAGCTTTGACCACCTGATACCGATAGGGGAAAAATACCAGCGCCTCGAGCATGCACTAGTTGCCTGGATATGTGCGCTATATAAATATCCTATAATAATAATAAATAGTCACCTTTTATGACGAGTTTAAAGAGAGTATCACTTTCAGCCATCAAAATCATTAATAACAAGCGAATTTAAGATAACAGTATGAATACAATAAAAAAATCTAAAGAGATCCATTTTCAAACTTGTACCAAGGTAAAGGTCCTTTGATAGCCAACATATTGAGGTGTTTTCATTAACAACTTTCTGGACAGTAATTAATTAATTAGTCAGTCAAAGACTCACAGAAAATGTTGGTTGGGTATTCTTGGGTCATTATCACACGGTCCTTCGTATATAATGTGTCTTGGCGTAAAGGATGACGATGCCACTTTTCTGGCGCCCAACGTTATCACTGTTGCGGAGACCGCCTCCGTGGTGTAGTGGTTAGAGTGTTCGCCCGGAGAGCGGAAGGTCGGGGGTTCATTCCCCGACCGCGTCATACCAAAAGACGTTAAAATATGGTACTTGTTGGTCCCTGCCTGGCGCTCGGCATTAATGGGTACAGCAAGGACTGGTCGGCTCGGAGTCAGTATAATGTGTCTGAGTGGGATATTCATGCTTCACTGCGGCATGGTATCTCAGTGGACTAGCACTATAAAACCAGCTTAAGTCTGGGCTAGTACAAGCAGCCGCACACACACATACACACGCATGCACGTCGTCATATGAGCGAAATATTCTCAAGCACGACGTTAAACCCAATTTCACCTCACCTCACTGTTGCGCAGCATCACTGATGTATGGGATTGTGGTGATAGCGACTGCTCTCAGTAGCTGAAGGATGTGGACCAGGTTGAACCGGACATCAGTTCATTGCTACTAAATATTGTTTTGATGGCACGATTGAACAGACTTAAGAACCTCCGTGCCTTTGTTAATCCAAAGTATTTCCAACTGGGAGGTGGTTTGGTACACGTGGTAATTGACTATGTGAGGTGAGGTGAGGTGAGATTTAACGTCGCGTCGGGTAGAGGACTTTTGAACTTCTATAGCGACGTCATCACGTGTCAGTATGTACCAGTCCGCACCAGTACGTCCAATTCCGGTGTATTTAGCTAGCGAACTCATATACAGTACCGCACTTTACCATAGATATCCCAAAGTCATGTTTCAACACCCATAGTGCAAGAGCTCTAGTCAAGGCAGGGCGGTGGGGTAGCCTAGTGGTTAAAGCGTTCGCTCGTCACGCCGATTACTGATGTCCCCCTTCGTGATATTGCTGAAATATTGGTAAAAGCGGCGTAAAACACAACTAACTCACTCACTCACTCACTCTAGTCAAGGCAAAAACAAATACTATCTATCGACGTGGTTTGGTGTTCACACGTCATGGGGATCGACCCACCGACCTTCTGCTCTCCAGGCAGGCGCGCAGTCCACTGAGCCAAGGAGACTCAATTTTTGACAAGTTGTAATGATCCCCTTTGTGAAGGTGCTGAACTTAGTATATAATCTTGGCACCACAAATTCACCACTAAGACTAGCATATATCGTGCTCGACACTCATACTATGGATTCCAAATCTGGAAACACCAAAGCAGGTTTAAATACTTGCAAGTGTATATGTCTTCAGTTCTGAAAATGGATATATTTCTCTTATCGTTTTGTATCAAATATTAAAGCAATTTCACAACAATAATCTTAAAATATTTTCATTTCAGAGAATGTCAATCTACTTAAAAATCTCTGTTATGTGTTCTATATTCACATTTTGCCCTACGGGATTCTCCTCTCAGACTGGGCTGTATTCGTGTTATGAAAGAAGACGTAGCTATTTACTTCGTCCCCGCTGAGCATACTGTGTGTGGAGTCAAATTCTGATCAATCATCTTCATTATATGTGACATGATACGGGTATTGGAGGACATTAGAAAAATTAATTGTTATGTGTTCTTCACTGTTTGATTTTTTATTTATTTTACACTTGATGTTTCTTAAAAGGAAATTGATAAATGGATGAAACTAATTAAACGTCTATTTATCAGAAATTTTCTGAAGAATTCATAACCGATTTTAGGTCTTCTGAAATAATATGATTGCCTCCGGCGCCAGTTTAATAGCGTGGTTGAAACTGCAGATAACCTTGCTCTGAATAAAAATCTGTTGCGAAATGATACAATTATACGCGAACTCTTTGGTTTTAGCGAAGGTATTAAATGAATCCACTGTTTTGAAAGGATTGCCAAATTGGGAAACACCGTTGCTAGGTTTTGAATAAGTATGGAGCTGTATTGTTTTTAGTTTTCAATTCATTTAGAACCGCATGCTTTACTTGCTTGAAAGAGCTTCTTCGTAAGCTAACGTGAAATGCTGAAGAAATGTATGCTGCCATTGCAAGGTTTAGCTCTACAACGCGGATCACTATGAGTATTAATTCGTCAATTTCGTTAAAAATACAGGTTCCTGGCAAAGGCAAAAGAGTATTGATCTTTCCAAATCTCCTTATATCAAATACTGTATAATGTGCCCTGATTACAAGGATGAAACTCGACTGAAGTTGATGTCTACTTTAGGATGCCTGTCCATGTAGTTGAAGCCATAAATATTCTCACAAAACATTTAATCTTAGATATGACATTCATGCTAAAAGTCGTACTAAAGTATCGGAAGTCACGGCATGTGGTTGATAAATGTTCATGAATTAAACAATAACTGTGATTATGAGTTCGAAGTGAAGTTTAAATACGCTCGGGTTTTTATTTAGTTGCATGATATACAGTTCGCAGCGCCTGATACACAAGATGCGTAACAACGAAATAACCCGACTTGGAAATAGTTGGGAGGAATTTTCAACAGGCAAGAATTCCTTAAACCATTAAAATAATATGAGAACAATGAAACCAGCAGACCCACTTCAATAACCGCGGGGTAATTGTTGAATATTTATTTTGCTGGTGTGACTGCCATTTTATAAATGAATTATGGAAATGTTATTTTGGAACGGGATTGCATAAAAGCTCTGATTCACGAGGTCAGACATCCACTTACACCCTACAATACCTCTAGAGTGAGTGAGTGAGTGAATATGATTTCCAACATCACGCCAGCAAACAACAAAATGGGTTTTATCCACTATTCCAATACAGGGCATGGAACCGTGGCCTTGGGGGTTACGAGCAATCGCTTTTACCAGTCGGCTATCCCACAGCTGGATTGATGATACTAGAATTTGTAATGCAAGACGACTAAATACATATAACAGTACTTGTGTCTCATGAACTGATCCTAGTATCATGCCTTAGAAGTGACAGTTGGATCTCCTGCTATCAGATTTCGAAATTATGTCATACGTATAATGTTGCTAATCATAATCCTCGTTTGAGGACACATAACATTTCCTTCTATAAACATACGAACTTTACAGACTGACTGACTGACTGACTGAGTTTGGTTTTACGCCGCTTTTAGCAATATTCCAGCAACATCACGGCAGGGGACACCAGATATGGGCTTACACATTGTACCCATGTGGGGATTCGAACCCGGGTCTTCGGCGTGACAAGCCAACGCTTTAACCACTAGGCTACCCCACCTCCCTACTTTACAGACGGTTATTGACAAAATACTAGTAGTCAGTTTTCCTATAGGAAAGTATTGAGCATACTTCGGAAGGGGGAGTATTGAGGATACTTATGCTTTGGAAAGTATTGAGCAGGCGTACTTCAAGGAAATGATAAATAGTATAAAATATATAATTTACTAGGGGTGGAATCAAGCAAATTATCTTTTAGGAAGAATTATTGAGCACAAATAGAACATATTTACTCGAAGGGGGCAGGCTGTAATCTTCATACTGTGAAACGTTCAAATTCGGAGATGAAAAAATATAGCAATTCATAAAAATACAGACAGTGTTGAAGAAGCGACCTACAAATATATCCTGGCAAACAACCTTGGCACACACACACACATTTGTCTTCAAGCAAACTCAATCAATGGACATGAACACAGCTATTATTGTCAACAATCTTGAGCTACAGCCATGACCTGGTGTATAATAAACTAGTGCTCATAAGAACCTATACACCGGAAAATATTACATAAAAATTCACAAAAATAAACGAAGTGATAAAGCCATACTGAGCCATGTCACACACGCACACACCCATCCTTTCCGGAACAAACGGCGAGATAAGTTAACGAATCGCTTATCGCTTAAATGCCAAAACGACTTTGAAACTTGAACATGAGCTGCACGTGCATACTAACGGTATAAAACAGCCTGCGCGACACGTGAGCAACACAGTAGTAACATGAACACAATATGCCACGTTTGAGGCAAATCTAAAGAGAGAGCTGTCGGAATGGCCCAACAAGGAGCTAACCACACCGTCTTTGCCAGAACCTTCGGCTGCACCCGAGCAACTGTTATCAGACGGGTGCAACGACTAAGACAAACAAGCAAACGTCAAACAGGCCTAGGAGTGGTCGACCACGTGTGACAACGCCCGGCGATGATCGCCACATCCTGACAATTCCTCTGAGAACTGGTTTTGTAACGGCGACGTCAAGAACAGCGACGGCACTAGGACACCATATCAGTCGACATACAGTGTACCGGCGACTAAGAGAACGTGGTATTCGTGAAAGTCGGCCGTACCGCGGAGTGCATCTTAATCTTCAAAACCGACGTCGTTGATTAACATGGGCCAGGCGAGTTCGACGTTGGCAGATGCGTGACTGGCGACGTGTGATGTTAACCGACGAGGGTAGGATTTGCCTGTATAGTAATGACGACCGGGCTCGTGTTTACAGACGAGTAGGTGAACGTTTAGCGCCGAATTGTGTTCAGCAAGTCAGACCGTTTGAAGCCGAAAGCGTGATGGTGTGGGGAGGGATCTGAAGTGATCTCAGAACGAGACTTGTGATTATTCATGGCAACCTGAATGCTCGAAGGTACAAGGATGAAGTTTTGCGACCAGTTTTGTTGCCATTTATCCAACAACAACCACGTGGCATTGTCTACCAACTCGATAACGCAAGGCCTCATATATACTAGGCACATAAAGAAACTGTGCATACAAAAATTTAAAATCTAAATTTATCAAACCTGTGTAGATACATAAGGATTTAAACTCAGATATTAGTGACATGTATCCAACATGCATGCACGTGCCACGTTCCGTGACGTCAGTGGGTTCGTCCTTGAGACGTGCAATACGTTGTTGCACGTGCATTCCGGGAAAGAGAAACAGAGCAAATGAATGCCACACAATACTGTCACTTTGGAAAGCTCAATCCCTGCCCTTGCGATCGTTCAAAAACTTAAACGGCTATTGAAACGCATAGCATGCCAAGGCTCACGTCTGCACAACGTCATGAGGCCATTGGGATGGTTCGTGGGGGAATGGCTCAACGACAAGTGGCTGCACATTTCCACTGCCACCGGAACACCATTTCGGCACTGGTGAGACGCTACCAGAACACAAATGACGTCATCGATCGGCCACGTTCTGGACGTCCACGTGTAACAAAACCAAGACAGGACAGATGGATAAGGGTGACCCATCTTCGCCACAGGTTTCAGACTGCTGTGATGACTGCCCGAACCATCCCAGGACTTCGCCGTATCCACCCCAACACAGTTCGACAACGTTTACGTCATCACGGGATCAGACCACGACGTCCCGCCATACGGCCTATCCTGACACAACGTCATCGACAAGCTCGCCGAATGTGCTGCCGAAATCATGTCCGCAGACCGTTGTTTTGGTGGAGAAATGTTGTTTTTACAGATGAGTCCAGGTTTAACATTTCCCATAGTGATGGACGTCAACGTGCGTGGGAGAACGTTATGCACAGGCCTGTGTCTTGTAGAGGAATCGCTTTGGTGGTGGTTCCGTGATGATTTGGGGTGGAATAACAGCACGCCAAAGAACTCCTTTGGTGATTGTTCAGGGCAACTTAACAGGTGTGGGCTACAGGGATCAGATTCTTCGACCTGTGGCAGTTCCTTTTCTGCAACGTCATGGCCCTGGGTTAATATTCCAACAGGACAATGCCCGCCCTCATACGAAAAGGGTTGCTATGGATTTCTTGCAACACCACAACGTTGACTTACTGTCTTGGCCTGCAAATTCACCGCGTCTTCCTCATCCGCCAGATAACGTCCTTGACCTTGCAACAGAACTGGAGAATCTGGCGTGACATCCCACAAGCCTTCCTTGCACGTTTGATAGGCTTTATGCGTCCTCGATGCTGTTCTCAACGCCGATGGTGGACATACCCGTTATTGAGATTGTGACATGGTCGTTTGACCCCTGTCCCGCTTGTGGACTCGTGACGTCATTGTGATTGACTTTTCAATTGAGATTCTCCCGACTTGTTATGGTCTCATGATCCCTCCATTAACGTTTATATGTACCTTTGACATTGTTATCGTACTTATCAACTGGGATAATATTTTGACAATGCATATTCTTTATGTGGGTAGTATAGTTAGACTGACAAACGACTTTCTGCATAACGATGACATCGTTGTTTTGCCGTTGCCCGCATGTTCTCCCGACATGAATCCGATAGAACACTTATGGAACTACCTACATCGACTAATCAGAAGACTACCAGCGCCACCTCTCACCGCTCAACAACTGGAATAATGTCTCCTACAGGAATGGCAACGGATCACGTCTAACGTCATTGTCGTCTTACGTCATCAATACGTCGACGTGTTTGGGCGTGTATTGAAGCCAATGGTGGTCAAACTCACTGTTCAACATTTGACTGCATTTTGCAGAACAAAACGCCTTGTTGATTTGTGTAAAAGTTCAGACTGTGATAACATGTCTCTTTCAGTGTCAGTCAAACGGTACTTTCGGCTTTGTATGACATGGAATTATGAACATTTGCATACTCTATTGAAATAGATGAAACAGATAAAACATTTATATATGTTTTTCTTTTCTTTTCAGGTTTGGTCAAACACACTGTATACGTTCTTTTGAGCACTAGTTTAGTTACATCTGACACATGCAGGTCATGTCTAGAACTGGTCTGCAGCAACCAATGCTTGTTGTGGGGATTGGGTAGTCATATCTTCTGAATTGATGTTTTAAAGAACCTGTTTTAATTTTCAGAACTTCCCGTCATACGGCTAAAAGAATCCCGATTTAATTTTTTACTCACTCACTTAAAACGCACTACTCGATGTAATTAAGCCTGATAGTTCCATTTGTGAATCTACACTGTATGTCTAGTGTGGAGGTCAAGTACCAATCGTCAAAGATGTATCTTTAGCTTTACTGATTATCTTTCCAATAGAGGAAGATGTTTCTTCATCTATACAGATTACCTTTGTATTTGAGAAAGATGTTTTGGGGCTTTACTGAATATAAGTCATTGGATCTGTATTAATACACCCACCATCCCACACCCCACCCCTAAATTTTTTAAATGCTCAATTTCATAATCTAAAAACATTTTTTTAATGCATGCAAATGACGTATGATTTTGATATTTTATATGGAGTCACAATATGTCTGTAAAGTCGATCACGGTATACAATGACACAACCCACAATGTTACAAAAGAACTTAATTAAACATTTATCATAAGGCAATTGACATTTCATTTAAATGTCCTGGTTTTCTTAAGGTTATTTCTTAATGGGGCATTTAAAAGCCAAAGTTAGTGCGTTTGCCATTCGCAACTCAATTTAAGCGCTATTTTTAGTCTTTCTATTGGGAGAGTCTGTCAGTGCCGCCATGACATTCAGAGTTGATGTCCGCGACGACTATCCACGTCAGCCTATCAGTTACAAGCTCTCAACACCCAGATATTTTTGTGTTGTTCATTTAACTGGTTAAACGCATGTACAGACACAGTTTATTCTTGCAACCAAGCGATATGTATATATGACCACTTGGTGTTTCATACATGTATGTTACATATATAACTTGTAAATACTGATGTAAACTTGTACCTCTAATGCCGCAGAACGCGGTCGGAGTGTAAATAATTAGTAAAAACGTTCAGTTCAGTTCACTTACGTCAGCAGACAAAACAGTGGTCCGTGGGTAAACAGAGGGGTGTTTTCAATTACCTCTGCGTTAGTGGTGGTCCGATTAATTGAAATAATCGAAGATTGGTCGCAGTGACTAAACGACCAAGCAATCGATCATGTTTTCTCAATCGAACACAAACAATTCTAGAACACTTGTTTTCATTAACAGTATTTTTCACGAGGTTGGTTTTGTCTGTTACATTTCATAAGCACTACAAACTCGTTCCAAGTCATGATTGAATTTATCTTAAAGACTCTAAGAAATTTATGTTCCTCCATACTAGTCATCGTTTAAAGATGTGAAATTTTGCCCCCAAAAAACCAAAAGAACTACATGGTTTTTTTCCTTATTTTTTTGTGCATTAACACATTTCATAAATGACGCTAACCAAATATTTTCGATGATTGATCGGTTGTAATGAACCAATCATCAATTATGAGATTTTAACCAAATCCCAACACTACCCTGCGTCCAGTGATGTTTCGATCCATGGCCATTGCGACAGTTTTCTCTTTTGGTGGTTGGTGTTAAAATGCAACACATGCAGAAAGAAGTGATAATAATTCGTCTCACCTTTGTTAGGTGTTAGGTGACAGATTAGGTGAATAAGTGTAAGGTTTTCATTTGCGAATACCAAAACTTTTGGTATGGCGTCACGCCAAATCGTCAGGTTTGAGAGTAACCAATATCACGCGGTTTACGTTTGGAGTAAAATTACTTGTTAACAAGTAATTTCAGATTATTTTGGTTTTCGGTTCATTTAAAGAGTATCTTTATGAACGTTCATTCATTCATTCATTCATTCATTCATTCATTCATTCATTCATTCATTCATTCATTCACGAAAAGCGGTTTGAAAGAATGATACTGGGACCGGTGCCATAGTATGTTCAGACTCTGCTTCACCGGCACCACCCGCCACCAAAATGTGTCTAAAAATAAAGATTTTGCCCGCCCCTACACCTGCCATGAGACGGCGGTGTAGCCTAGTGGTTAAAGCGTTCACTCGTCGCGTCGGAGGCCTGTGTTCGATTCCCAATGTGTACAATGCGCAAAACACATTTCTGGTGTCGACAGCTGTGATTGCAGGAATGTTGCAAAAAGCGCCGTAAAACTCTCACTTTCTCATGTACGACTACCATACACTGACTGACATCAAACCAAGGACCTTCAAACCTAGCTGACGTATGATAGGTACCAGTGGATGGCTAGGCTCCCACTACGGTTATTAACTACTTATGATACATATGCATATTTATGACACAGTTGTAGAATTCGCATCACGTTATATTCTTATCACAGTAATGTCCAGCAGAATGGTCAGTCTTTATAACAATGCAGGATTAAGCGCGCTCTGTTTCTTCTCCGAGAGTCTCATTATATGGAACCCTCCAGATTGCAGTGTGTATGGTACTTACAGAGTTGTCTCCCAGAGGGACAGCAGGAATAGTGCTATGGTGATCGATAAACGCACACTGTGGTAGTTGGCTTCACTTTCTCACACAATGGTAGTGCAACCTTTCAAACAATTACCCACTGACATCTAATCTCCATGCATACATATTTCTCCTGCACTGAAATCATGCAAGCCTGACTATCTCTTTGTTAAGCGTGCCTGTGTACTTTCTGTTAACTTCGAGAATTTGAGAATTGTGTTAACAGCCTTGTGTTTTATAGTATGCGTTGGTGTGAATATAGAAGTGAGGTGAAATTGGGTTTTACGTCGTGCTTGAGAATATTTCGCTCATATGACGACGTGCATGCGTGTGTATGTGTGTGTGCGGCTGCTTGTACTAGCCCAGACTGAAGCTGGTTTTATAGTGCTAGTCCACTGAGATACCATGCCACAGTGAAGCATGAATACCCCACTCAGACACATTACACTCCGAGTCGACCAGTCCTTGTTGTACCCATTTATGCCGAGCGCCAGGCAGGGACCAACAAGTACCATATTTTAACGTCTTTTGGTATGACGCGGTCGGGGATCGAACCCGCGACCTTCCGCTCTCCGGGCGGACGCTCTAACCACTACACCACGGAGGCGGTCCTGTGAATATAGAAGTGTCTGAAATCCGAAGTACTGAAGTCCGGAAACACTGTGATAAAGAGAGTTCGGGTTTACCGACACCTCAAGGATTATCAATATGAGAAAAAACTCAGAAGGCGTTCCACAGAGTACAAAATAGGGATGTGTTTGGACGTGGGGGTTGGATCGGTAAAGCAAGATGGGGTACGGGTTCGCACCCCTATATTTTCAGATTCCTACACAGTAAAAAATGTATTCTGGTTCTAAACACAAACGAAAACACGACCCTTGTCCACTACGATTGCTGTTTTTAGGGTGTAAACAAGTTCAGGATTCTGTTGGTTTTAACATTGCCACCAATGACCCTCAATTGTCCTCCTTGATATTGGAACTATACTGAACAGCATTATTAAGGTGTCAAGTGCCAATGAAACAAAGGTGGGAGATCAGGAACCAAACTCTATTTGCCAATTACACCTGACCTGGGAACGTGTCATGTCCCAATAACTCTTGTTTGTTGATTATGTACCTAGTTCGTTGCATGTCAATAACAGGACTGCCTGATTTACAGAATGCGGCGTTCGTCAAACAAACACATACTCCTGATATATTCACAATTTCTTACGGACGTGGGAAGGGTTTTGTCCCGTCTACTGGTGGTATCTGACTGAGTTTGGTTTTACGCCGCTTTTAGCAATATTCCAGCAACATCACGGCGGGGGACACCAGAAATGGGCTTCACACATTGTGCCCATGGGTGGTATCTGTATCGTGCACATCCAGATTCAATATGTATTGTTCATCTTATCGGGGATCCGTGAAGATCCGGGTTACAATTGATTCAACAACCCATGCTTGTCGTAAGAGGCGACTAACGGGATCGGGCTCACTGACTTGGTTGACACATTGTCATTGTATCCCAGTTGCGTAGATCGATGCTCATGTTGTTGATCACTGGGTTGTCTGGTCCAGACTCAATTATTTACAGACCGCCGCCATATAACTAGAATATTGCCAAGTGTGGCGTTAAACAACAAACAAAGCAAATCACCGGTTTATCTAGTCCAGGGTCAGTTATTTACATATCGCTGGCCTATAGTGGAATTAGAGCCCAGAGTGAAAACGTTCCGTACTGGGAAAACGCTCCCTTGTATCAATAGCTTGTGTATATTAAACGTTAAATTCCCTTAGGTTTTGTATTACCCCTTAAATGGTAACGCAAAAACCTAAACGGCCTTCATTGTATATAAAAACATCTTTTTGTGCAAACATTACCATGAGATCGTGTTTCTCATGTACGGATATAGCATCTAGTATCAGATTATGGTTTGTTACTTCGAGAATTTATGTGACAAAAAAACTCTCCAAAGGTTTATAACTAAAAGAATGATTTCTTCTTCCTAATAGTCAATTTCCCCGTGATGTCGAGACATATTCCAACAGCTCCAGCCAACTGATTAGCCTTTGCTTGTGTTTATGACGGCTGCCACCAATGGGGCAGGATTCGCTCACGTTTTCACAGCTTGCCTACTCCAACGTCCTTGATTTTACGTCACTTTAAAATATAGGATTATTATACTTCACGACATCATTCCGAGTTTGTACCGGCACTCGACAATATTCCAGCTGTTTGGCGGCGGTCTGTAAATGATCGAGTCTGGACCAGACAATCCAGTGATCAACTGCATGAGCATCGATGAATGCAACGTTGACATGTATCATCCAAGTCAGCGAGCCTGACCACCCCATCCCCATAGTCGCCTCTAACGACAAGCATGGGTTGCTAAAGATCTTCACGTGACGTAGGAAGTGGGTGCACTGAAATATGACCTGTAACCTAAGTTGACAGATAAAATGCGTTTCAGATTTGTCATTGAGTAATCGAATCCCGGGAATTTTGACAATCGAAACCTTTACCGTCGATTCCAAACATGATGTCCCGTCATCGAATTTTCCATTACAACCGGAAATCAAAACTGCTGTACTCTTAAATTCCTCATTTACACATATATCTTCTCCGAAAACAGTATCATATTTACGGACGATATTTCATCATATTAACATACACATCACATACTCTGCCATAGCCTTGCAGACTTTCGGCTTCATAGATGAAGGTTTGATTACTGTGCAGATGAAGAGCGAACGTTTTCATTCTATCATGTCAACTGTGTGCGGAAGTGTGACTAATTAAAATGCTCAAATGGAAACCAGAATGTGAATTCAATTATCATCTGTCAGCCAACTGTTTGTTTAAGTTGATTGATTGCGTGTTTGGATTGAAAAATCAAATATGATTAAAACAAAAAATATAGTTTTTAATACAGAGATCTACCCATCACTAATCACTTAATGGACTGAAATAACTGAATTTCACAAGTGACATACATCGAAATTCTGATGGATCTGTTCCCGGAGCAGTCGTCAAGAGTAACATATTTCCATATTAATCTGTTTGGCACGTAATTCTTGTCATAATCAGTGTAACTATCATCAACCAGTCAACTCATTACTGAGTGAGTGTACTTGTTGGTCCCTGCCTGGCGCTCGGCATTAATGGGTACAACAAGGACTGGTCGGCTCAGAGTCTCAGAGTATAATGTGTCTGAGTGGGGTATTCATGTTTCACTGCGGCATGGTATCTCAGTGGGCTAGCATTATAAAACCAGCTTCAGTCTGGGCTAGTACAAGCAGCCGCATGTACACATACCCACGTATGCACGTCGTCATATGAGCTAAATATTCTCAAGCATGACGTAAAACCCAAATTCACCTCACCTCACTGAGTGAGTGAGTGAATTTAATTATACGCCACACTCAGCAATATTCCAGCTATATGGCGGCGGTCTGTAAATAATCGAGTCTGGACCAGACAATCCAGTAATCAACAGAAGGAGCATCGATCTGCGCAATTGGGAACCGATGACATGTGTCAACCAAGTCAGCGAGCCTGACCACCCGATCCTGTTAGTCGCCTCTTGAAGCTCAATTCTAACCCTGATCTTCACGGGTCCATTACTGAGAAGAAGTTGTAAGTATTGGCTGGCATTATGATGACGTAAAGTCTTTGCACGGCATTCTATATATTGGTCAGCTAATAATGAAGCATACGACTTTATGGATAACAATTTCATGGCTATTACATAGAGCGACGTTTTTATGCAGATTCTTACACCGTTATCAAGCTAAATGTATGTTAAGAATCTACACCGAAACGTCGCTCTGTGCAATAAACAAGAAGTTGTTATCCATAAAGTTGTATGCTTCATTTTTAACGTAAACGCTACTGGGGAATCATGTCGGAAGCTGAGGAATCGTATCTATCCTCTAGGAACCGTATCTCTCTCCTCCAGGGACCATATCTCTCTCCTCTAGGAACCGCATTTCTCCTCCAGGGACCGTATCTCTCTCCTCTAGGAACCGTAAACAACGTCACACACATTGAACTTTGCTGACAGCGACGTTCATCAACAAACCAATAATGTATGGTTTTCATACCAGATGTAGCCGCCATATAGCTGGAATATTGCTGAGTGCGGCGTAAAACTAATCTCACTCACTCACTCACTCACTCATACCAGATGTGCATCATTTAAGAGATTTTGTAACAGTGACATGCACGATCATAAATCTTACATATGCAAAATCTGACTGCACGGACCCTATGGCCGTGTCTCATATAAGTAGCACGGTTTCTCACTCGCAGAGCAAACAATCGTTCATTTAATAGATAAGAAAGGATCTTAGATTTGGCAACGATGCTTTACTGAATACTGATACTAGGAATGGGGTCATTCTGCTATGAGAGAGTGCTGTCCTCGAGAGATCTGAACAGTAGTATCGCCATTTATCACAACTCTTCAAGGTCGTGTCATTCAACCAAGAAATAACACAATATGACGTCAGATATGGTGACAAATGGTTTAACATTTGGCACATCCGTGACAAAAATAATACAATTTGACCTGCACCATACGTTCCGTGTTTCTTTGGGTCGGCACCCATTGTAAACACATGCAAAGGCTAGTCAGTTGTTCATTGACTAGCCTTTGCATGTTTTATGACGGGTACCACGGGTGGATCAGGAGGTTTTCGCGAACACCTGGCATCATCCCTATTTAGATAGAGATTTATAAGTAGTCAGAATTGTACACACGACTCTGCTTTTAGCAGAAACTTCGTATGGATGGGGAAAGGGATTTGTATATCTCTAGGGCATGTAGCATTGGTGAATAGAGATATAACACACTGTTGGCACTCTTAGTTACACACTCTCGGTTACAATTATTTTTCAATGGAGAATGTCCCAATGCACATTCGGAGAATACCACAACTGGGTAAACGATCCATAAGTGAACGCCAATGGAGTGCTAGGTTTACTTGAAGCACATGATCAGACCAACTGTTGTCGGTAACCTGTCGACAATATGCCCCAGTTATACGACTCAAGTGTGTTTGTTGAAGCTCTGGACGCCACCTTGTCAAGTCCTCCCAACATGAAATGGACGGCTTGTCAGCTGCACTAGAGAACTCCAGTGCTGACAAGATGCTTGCCTGATTGGCAGTTGTAGGCTTGGAGAAGGGAAGTCAGTTAACGTGGTCACATAGCCAGAATAGTTGACATGGAAGCCGTAGGCCATGCTGTTGTCATCGTGCGCTGTTGCTGCTGCAGTAAGTAAACAAAGAAACACTATTTGTCCAACAACAGCCGAATAGTTCCTCCTTCCCAATAGTATTACCTTGCACCGTGTCTAACCACCCGATCGATCTGGTAGCCTTTTGTTTCTGAGGAAGGGCTCCTGTTTTCCACGGGCTCCTGGCAGATAACATCACTGTTGAGTGAGTCAATGAGTCATAGCTTCAAGTAACATTTATCAATATTCCTACACACCTAGGTTTGGTTTGTTGTTTAACGCCGAACTCAGCAATAATCCAGCTGTAAATAATCGAGTCTGGACCAGACAGTCCAGTGATCAACACCATGAGCACCGATCTACGCCATTGGGATACCATGACGTGTGTCAACCAAGTCAACTCCCCGATCCCGTCAGTCGCCTCTTACGACAAGCATGGGTTGCTGAAGACCAATTCTAACCCGGACCTTCACGGGTCCAACAACCTGGAGTCCCATGTTGCGATACTGCACAATGTTCAAGCTCTGTTTGATGTTTAACGCCGCATGCAGCAACATTCATGCTGTAAAGAATCAGGTCTGTATCAGACAATCCAGTGACTGACATCACCGATTTACGCAGATGGAATGCCAACCAAGCTTTGACCACCCGATACCGATAGGGGAAAAATACCAGCGCCTTGAGCATGCACTAGTTGCCTGGATGTGTGCGCTGTATAAATATCCTATAATAATAATAAATAGTCACCTCTTATGACGAGGTTAAAGAGAGTATCACTTTCAGCCATCAAAATCATTAATAACAAGCGAATTTAAGATAACAGTATGAATACAATAAAAATATCTAAAGAGATCCATTTTCAAACTTGTACCAAGGTAAAGGTCCTTTGAAGATGTTTATTTTAAGTCCAGTGATAGCCAACATATTGAGGTGTTTTCATTAAAAACTTTCTGGACAGTAATTAATTAATTAGTCAGTCAAAGACTCACAGAAAATGTTGGTTGGGTATTCTTGGGTCATTATCACACGGTCCTTCGTATATAATGTGTCTTGGCGTAAAGGATGACGATGCCACTTTTCTGGCGCCCAACGTTATCACTGTTGCGCAGACCGCCTCCGTGGTGTAGTGGTTAGAGTGTTCGCCCGGAGAGCGGAAGGTCGGGGGTTCATTCCCCGACCGCGTCATACCAAAAGACGTTAAAATATGGTACTTGTTGGTCCCTGCCTGGCGCTCGTTATTAATGGGTACAGCAAGGACTGGTCGGCTTGGAGTCAGTATAATGTGTCTGAGTGGGGTATTCATGCTTCACTGCGGCATGGTATCTCAGTGGACTAGCACTATTAAACCAGCTTAAGTCTGGGGTAGTACAAGCAGCCGCACTTACACATACACACGCATGCACGTCGTCATATGAGCGAAATATTCTCAAGCACGACGTTAAACCCAATTTCACCTCACCTCCCTGTTGAGCAGCATCACTGATGTATGGGATTGTGGTGATAGCGACTGCTCTCAGTAGCTGAAGGATGTGGACCAGGTTGAACCGGACATCAGTTCATTGCTACTAAATATTGTTTTGATGGCACGATTGAACAGAATTAAGAACCTCCGTGCCTTTGTTAATCCAAAGTATTTCCAACTGGGAGGTGGTTTGGTACACGTGGTAATTGACTATGTGAGGTGAGGTGAGGTGAGGTGAGATTTAACGTCGCGTCGGGTAGAGGACTTTTGAACTTCTATAGCGACGTCATCACGTGTCAGTATGTACCAGTCCGCACCAGTACGTCCAATTCCGGTGTATTTAGCTAGCGAACTCATATACAGTACCGCACTTTACCATAGATATCCCAAAGTCATGTTTCAACACCCATAGTGCAAGAGCTCTAGTCAAGGCAGGGCGGTGGGGTAGCCTAGGGGTTAAAGCGTTCGCTCGTCACGCCGATTACTGGTGTCCCCCTTCGTGATATTGCTGAAATATTGGTAAAAGTGGCGTAAAACACAACTCACTCACTCACTCACTCACTCTAGTCAAGGCAACAACCAATACTATCTATCGACGTGTGTTGGTGTTCACACGTCACGGGGATCGACCCACCGACCTTCCGCTCTCCAGGCAGGCGCGCAGTCCACTGAGTCAAGGAGACTCAATTGTTGACAAGTTGTATTGATCCCCTTTGTGAAGGTGCTGAACTTAGTATATAATCTCGGCACCACAAATTCACCACTAAGACTAGCATATATCGTGCTCGACACTCATACTATGGATTCCAAATCTGGAAACACCAAAGCAGGTTTAAATACTTGCAAGTGTATATGTCTTCAGTTCTGAAAATGGATATATTTCTCTCATCGTTTTGTATCAAATATTAAAGCAATTTCACAACAATAATCTTAAAATATTTTCATTTCAGAGAATGTCAATCTACTTAAAAATCTGTTATGTGTTCTATATTCACATTTTGCCCTGCGGGATTCTCCTCTCAGACTGGGCTGTATTCGTGTTATGAAAGAAGACGTAGCTATTTACTTCGTCCCCGCTGAGCATACTGTGTGTGGAGTCAAATTCTGATCAATCATCTTCATTATATGTGACATGATACGGGTATTGGAGGACATTAGAAAAATTAATTGTTATGTGTTCTTCACTGTTTGATTTTTTATTTATTTTACACTTGATGTTTCTAAAAAAGAAATTGATAAATGGATGAAACTAATTAAACGTCTATTTATCAGAAATTTTCTGAAGAATTCATAACCGATTTTAGGTCTTCTGAAATAATATGATTGCCTCCGGCGCCAGTTTAATAGCGTGGTTGAAACTGCAGATAACCTTGCTCTGAATAAAAATCTGTTGCGAAATGACACAATTATATACGCGAACTCTTTGGTTTTAGCTAAGGTATTAAATGAATCCACTGTTTTGAAAGGATTGCCAAATATGGAAACACCGTTGCTAGGTTTTGAATAAGTATGGAGCTGTATTGTTTTTAGTTTTCAATTCATTTAGAACGGCATGCTTTACTGGCTTGAAAGAGCTTCTTCGTAAGCTAACGTGAAATGCTGAAGAAATGTATGCTGCCATTGCAAGGTTTAGCTCTACAACGCGCATCACTATTAGTATTAATTCGTCAATTTCGTTAAAAATACAGGTTCCAGGCAAAGGCAAAAGAGTATTGATCTTTCCAAATCTCCTTATATCAAATACTGTATAATGTGCCCTGATTACAAGGATGAAACTCGACTGAAGTTGATGTCTACTTTAGGATGCCTGTCCATGTAGTTGAAGCCATAAATATTCTCACAAAACATTTAATCTTAGATATGACATTCATGCTAAAAGTCGTACTAAAGTATCGGAAGTCACGGCATGTGGTTGATAAATGTTCATGAATTAAACAATAACTGTATTTATGAGTTCGAAGTGAAGTTTAAATACGCTCGGGTTTTTATTTAGTTGCATGATATACAGTTCGCAGCGCCTGATACACAAGATGCGTAACAACGAAATAACCCGACTTGGAAATAGTTGGGAGGAATTTTCAACAGGCAAGAATTCCTTAAACCATTAAAATAATATGAGAACAATGAAACCAGCAGACCCACTTCAATAACCGCGGGGTAATTGTTGAATATTTATTTTGCTGGTGTGACTGCCATTTTATAAATGAATTATGGAAATGTTATTTTGGAACGGGATTGCATAAAAGCTCTGATTCACGAGGTCAGACATCCACTTACACCCTGCAATACCTCTAGAGTGAGTGAGTGAATATGATTTCCAACATCACGCCAGCAAACAACAAAAATGGGTTTTATCCACTATTCCAATGCAGGGAATTGAACCGTGGCCTTGGGGGTTACGAGCAATCGCTTTTACCAGTCGGCTATCCCACAGCTGGATTGATGATACTAGAATTTGTAATGCAAGACGACTAAATACATATAACAGTACTTGTCTCATGAACTGATCCTAGTATCATGCCTTAGAAGTGACAGTTGGATCTTCTGCTATCAGATTTCGATGTTATAATGTCATACGTATAATGTTGATAATCATAATCCTCGTTTGAGGACACATAACATTTCCTTCTATAAACATACGTACGTTACAGACGGTTCTTGACAAAATACTAGTAGTCAGTTTTCCTATGGGAAAGTATTGAGCATACTGCGGAAGGGGGAGTATTGAGGATACTTATGCTTTGGAAAGTATTGAGCAGTCGTACTTCAAGGAAATGATAAATAGTAAAAAATATATAATTTACTAGGGGTGGAATCAAGCAAATTATCTTTTAGGAAGAATTATTGAGCACAAATAGAACATATTTACTCGAAGGGGGCAGGCTGTAATCTTCATACTGTGAAACGTTCAAATTCGGAGATGAAAAAATATAGCAATTCATAAAAATACAGACAGTGTTGAAGAAGCGACCTACAAATATATCCTGGCAAACAACCTTGGCACACACACACACACACACACACATTTGTCTTCAAGCAAACTCAATCAATGGACATGAACACAGCTATTATTGTCAACAATCTTGAGCTACAGCCATGACCTGGTGTATAATAAACTAGTGCTCATAAGAACCTATACACCGGAAAATATTACATAAAAATTCACAAAAATAAATGAAGTGATAAAGCCATACTGAGCCATGTCACACACGCACACACCCATCCTTTCCGGAACAAACGGCGAGATAAGTTAACGAATCGCTTATCGCTTAAATTCCAAAACGACTTTGAAACTTGAACATGAACTGCACGTGCATACTGACGGTATAAAACAGCCTACGCGACACGTGAGCATCACAGTAGTAAAATAAACACAATAAATATGCCACGTTTGAGGCAAATGTAAAGAGAGAGCTGTCGGAATGGCCCAACAAGGAGCTAACCACACCGTCTTTGCCAGAACCTTCGGCTGCACCCGAGTAACTGTTATCAGACGGGTGCAACGACTAAGACAAACAAGCAAACGTCAGACAGGCCTAGGAGTGGTCGACCACGTGTGACAACGCCCGGCGATGATCGCCACATCCTGACAATTCCTCTGAGAACTGGTTTTGTAACGGCGACGTCAAGAACAGCGACGGCACTAGGACACCATATCAGTCGACATACAGTGTACCGGCGACTAAGAGAACATGGTATTCGTGAAAGTCGACCGTACCGGGGAGTGCATCTTAATCTTCAAAACCGACGTCGTCGATTAACATGGGCCAGGCGAGTTCGACGTTGGCAGATGCGTGACTGGCGACGTGTGATGTTAAGCGACGAGGGTAGGATTTGCCTGTATAGTAATGACGACCGGGCTCGTGTTTACAGACGAGTAGGTGAACGTTTAGCGCCGAATTGTGTTCAGCAAGTCAGGCCATTTGAAGCCGAAAGCGTGATGGTGTGGGGAAGGATCTGAGGTGATCTCAGAACGAAAGTTGTGATTATTCATGGCAACCTGAATGCTCGAAGATACAAGGATGAAGTTTTGCGACCAGTTTTGTTGCCATTTATCCAGCAACAACCACGTGGCATTGTCTACCAACACGATAACACAAGGCCTCATACAGTAAGACTGACAAATGACTTTCTGCATAACGATGACATCGTTGTTTTGCCGTGGCCCGCATGTTCTCCCGACATGAATCCGATAGAACACTTATGGAACTACCTAGATCGACAAATCAGAAGACTACCAGCGCCACCTCTCACCGCTCAACAACTGGAATAATGTCTCCTACAGGAATGGCAACGGATCACGTCTAACGTCATTGTCGTCTTACGTCATCAATACGTCGACGTGTTTGGGCGTGTATTGAAGCCAATGGTGGTCAAACTCACTGTTCAACATTTGACTGCATTTTGCAGAACAAAACGCCTTGTTGATTTGTGTAAAAGTTCAGACTGTGATAACATGTCTCTTTCAGTGTCAGTCAAACGGTACTTTCGGCTTTGTATGACATGGAATTATGAACATTTGCATACTCTATTGAAATAGATGAAACAGATAGAACATTTATATATGTTTTTCTTTTCTTTTCAGGTTTGGTCAAACACACTGTATACGTTCTTTTGAGCACTAGTTTAGTTACATCTGACACATGCAGGGCCCCGTTCCTCAATATGATCGTAGCCCTCAGATGATCGTAACTCCCATACTTTAACATAGACTTACGACTGTCGTAGCGCTACAATCGCTTTGAGGAACGGGGCCCAGGTCATGTCTAGAACTGATCTGCAGCAACCAATGCTTGTTGTGGGGATTGGGTAGCCATTCTGAATTAATGTTTTAGAGAACTTGTTTTAATTTTCAGAACTTCCCGTCATTCGGCTGAAAGAATCCCGATTTAAATTTTTACTCACTCACTCAACACGCACTACTCGATGTAATTAAGCCTGATAGTTCCATCTGTGAATCTACACTGTATGTCTAGTGTGGAGGTCAAGGACCAATCGTGAAACATGTTTCTTTAGCTTCACTGATTATCTTTCCAATAGAGGAAGATGTTTCTTCATCTATACAGATTCTCTTGTATTTGAGAAAGATGTTTTCGGGCTTTACTGAATATTAGTCATTGGATCTGTATTAATAACCTCCATCCCTCCACCCCACCCCTCAATTCCTTAAATGCTAAATTTCATAATCTAAAAACAAATTTTTAAATGCATGCAAATGACGTATTATTATATATTGTATATGGAGTCGCAATATGTCTGTAAAATCGATCACGGTATACAATGGCACAACCCACAATGTTACAAAAGAACTTAATTAAACATTTATCATAAGGCAATTGACATTTCATTTAAATGTCCTGGTTTTCTTAAGGTTATTTCTTAAGGGGCATTTAAAAGCCAAAGTTAGTGCGTTTGCCATTAGCAACTCAATTTAAGCTCTATATTTAGTCTTTCTATTGGAGAGTCTGTCAGTGCCGCCATGACATTCAGAGTTGATGTCCGCGACGACTATCCACGTCAGCCCATCAGTTACAAGCTCTCAACACCCAGATATTTTTGTGTTGTTCATTTAACTGGTTAAACGCATGTACAGACACAGTTTATTCTTGCAACCAAGCGATATGTATATATGACCACTTGTTTTTTCATACATGTATGTTACATATATAACTTGTAAATACTGATGTAAACTTGTACCCCTAATGCCGCAGAACGCGGTCGGAGTGTAAATAATAAGTAAACACGTTCACGTTCAGTTCACTTACGTCATCAGACAAAAGAGTGGTCCGTGGGTAAACAGAGGGGTGTTTTCAATTACCTCTGCGTCCTGTGATGTTTCGATCCTTGGCCATTGCGACAGTTTTTCTCTTTTTGTGGTTGGTGTTAAAATGCAACACATGCAGAAAGAAGTGATAATAATTCGTCTCACCTTTGTTAGGTGTTATGTGACAGATTAGGTGAATAAGTGTAAGGTTTCATTTGCGAATACCAAAACTTTTGGTATGGCGTCACGCCAAATCGTCAGGTTTGAGAGTAACCAATATGTCACGGTTTACGTTTGGAGTAAAATTACTTGTTAACTAGTAATTTCAGATTATTTTATTTTTCGGTTCATTTAAAGAGTATCTTTATGAACGTTCATTCATTCATTCATTCATTCATTCAAGAAAAGCGGTTTGAAAGAATGATACTGGGACCGGTGCCATAGTATGTTCAGACTCTGCTTAACCGGCACCACCCGCCACCAAAATGTGTCTAAAAATAAAGATTTTGCCCGCCACTACACCTGCCATGAGACGGCGGTGTAGCCTAGTGGTTAAAGCGTTCACTCGTCCCGTCGGAGGCCTGTGTTCGATTCCCAATGTGTGCAATGCGCAAAACACATTTCTGGTGTCGACAGCTGTGATTGCAGGAATGTTGCAAAAAGCGCCGTAAAACTATAAGCTCTGTCGACAGCTGTGATTGCAGGAATGTTGCAAAAAGCGCCGTAAAACTATACGCCGTCACTTTCTCATGTACGACTACCATGCACTGACTGACATCAAACCAAGGACCTTCAAACCTAGCTGACGCATGATAGGTACCAGTGGACGGCTAGGCTCCCACTACGGTTATTAACTACTTATGATACATATGCATATTTATGACACAGTTGTAGAATTCGCATCACGTTATATTCTTATCACAGTAATGTCCAGCAGAATGGTCAGTCTTTATTACAATGCAGGATTAAGCGCGCTCTGTTTCTTTCCAAGAGTCTCATTATATGGAACCCTCCAGATTGCAGTGTGTATGGTACTTACAGAGTTGTCTCCCAGAGGGACAGCAGGAATAGTGCTATGGGATCGATAAACGCACACTGTGGTAGTTGGCTTCACTTCCTCACACAATGGTAGTGCAACCTTTCAAACAATTACCCACTGACATCTAATCTCCATGCATACATATTTCTCCTGCACTGAAATCATGCAAGCCTGACTATCTCTTTATTAAGCGTGCCTGTGTACTTTCTGTTAACTTCTAGAATTTGAGAATGGTGTTAACAGCCTTGTGTTTTATAGTATGTGTTGGTGAATATAGAAGTGTGTGAAATAATAATAATAATAAGTCATCTTCTATAGCGCACAGTCTCCAAACACCAAGTGATTGCTCGCGGGCGCTTAATCAGAATCTGATTCTTATTACCCCGATAACCTTAAGCTGCCTGTTAGGCACTAGAAGGTTATAGTCACATGACTTTATCCCACCGGGTACCCATTTTCTGCTGGGTGAACAGGGGCAATTTGAACAAACTCACTTGCCTAAGGTGAGACCACATGCATCACGTGTGATTCGAAGTACTGAAGTCCGGAAACACTATGATAAAGAGAGTTCGGGTTTAATGACACCTCAAGGATTATCAATATGAGAAAAACTCAGAAGGCGTTCCACAGAGTACGAAATAGGGATGTGTTTCGACGTGAGGGTTGGATGGGTAAAGCAAGATGGGGTACGGTTTGCAATACCCTATATTTTCAGTTGGAGAGCGGAAGGTCGCGGGTTCGATCCCCGACCGAGTCATACCAAAAGACGTTAAAATATGGTACTTGTTGGTCCCTGCCTGGCGCTCGGCATTAATGGGTACAACAAGGACTGGTTGGCTCAGAGTCAGTATAATGTGTCTGAGTGGGGTATTCATGCTTCACTGCGGCATGTTATCTCAGTGGGCTAGCACTATAAAACCAGCTTCAGTCTGGGCTAGTACAAGCAGCCGCACATACACATACACACGCATGCACGTCGTCATATGAGCGAAATATTCTCAAGCACGACGTTAAACCCAATTTCACCTCACCTCACCTCACCTCACCTCCACCTCACCTCACCTCACCTCACCTCACCTCACCTCACCTCACCTATATTTTCAGATTCCTACACAGTAAAAATGTATTCTGGTTCTTAACACAAACTTAAACACGACCCTTGTCCACTACGATTGCTGTTTTTAGGGTGTAAACAAGTTCAGGATTCTGTTGGTTTTAACATTGCCACCAATTACCTTCAATTGTCCTCCTTGATATTGGAACTATACTGAACAGCATTTTTCTTCCATGAACTGAAGGTGTCAAGTGCCAATGAAACAAAAGTGGGAGATCAGGAACCAAACTCTATTTGCCAATTACACCTGACCTGGGAACGTGTCATGTCCCAATAACTCTTGTTTGTTGATTATGTACCTAGTTCGTTGCATGTCAATAACAGGACTGCCTGATTTACAGAATGCGGCGTGCGTCAAACAAACACATACTCCTGATATATCACAATTTCTTACAATTGTAAATCGACTCTGCTTTTAGCAGAGATTTTTTACGGACGTAGGAAATGGTTTTGTCCCGTCTACTGGTGGTATCTGTATCGTGCACATCCAGATTCAATATGTATTGTTCATCTTATCGGGGACCCGTGAAGATCCGGGTTACAATTGATTCAACAACCCATGCTTGTCGTAAGAGGCGACTAACGGGATCGGGTGGTCAGGCTCACTGACTTGGTTGACACATTGTCATTGTATCCCAGTTGCGTAGATCGATGCTCATGTTGTTGATCACTGGGTTGTCTGGTCCAGACTCAATTATTTACAGACCGCCGCCATATAACTAGAATATTGCCAAGTGTGGCGTTAAACAACAAACAAAGCAAATCACCGGTTTATCTAGTCCAGGCTCAGTTATTTACATATCGCTGGCCTATAGTGGAATTAGAGCCCAGAGTGAAAACGTTCCGTACTGGGAAAACGCCCTTGTATCAATAGCTTGTGTATATTAAACGTTAAATTCCCTTAGGTTTTGTATTACCCCTTAAATGGTAACGCAAAAACCTAAACGGCCTTCATTGTATATAAAACATCTTTTGTGCAAACATTACCATGAGATCGTGTTTCTCATGTACGGATATAGCATCTAGTATCAGATTAAGGTTTGTTACTTCAAGAATTTATGTGACAAAAAAACTCTCCAAAGGTTTATAACTAAAAGAATGATTTCTTCTTCCTAAAGTCAATTTCCCCGTAATGTCGAGACATATTCCAACAGCTCCAGCCAACTGATTAGCCTTTGCTTGTGTTTATGACGGCTGCCACCAATGGAGCAGGATTCGCTCACGTTTTCACAGCTTGCCTACTCCAACGTCCTTGATTTTACGTCACTCTCAAATATAGGATTATTATACTTCACGACATTATTCCGAGTTTGTACCGGCACTCGACAATATTCCAGCTGTTTGGCGGCGGTCTGTAAATGATCGAGTCTGGACCAGACAATCCAGTGATCAACTGCATGAGCATCGATGAATGCAACGTTGACATGTATCATCCAAGTCAGCGAGCCTGACCACCCCATCCCCATAGTCGCCTCTAACGACAAGCATGGGTTGCTAAAGATCTTCACGTGACGTAGGAAGTGGGTGCACTGAAATATGACCTGTAACCTAAGTTGACAGATAAAATGCATTTCAGATTTGTCATTGAGTAATCGAATCCCGGGAATTTTGACAATCGAAACCTTTACCGTCGATTCCAAACATGATGTCCCGTCATCGAATTTTCCATTACAACCGGAAATCAAAACTGCTGTACTCTTAAATTCCTCATTAACACATATATCTTCTCCGAAAACAGTATCATATTTACGGACGATATTTCATCATATTAACATACACATCACATACTCTGCCATAGCCTTGCAGACTTTCGGCTTCATAGATGAAGGTTTGATTACTGTGCAGATGAAGAGCGAATGTTTTCATTCTCTCATGTCAACTGTGTGCGGAAGTGTGACTAATTAAAATGCTCAAATGGAAACCAGAATGTGAATTCAATTATCATCTGTCAGCCAACTGTTTGTTTGAGTTGATTGATTGCGTGTTTGGATTGAAAAATCAAATATGATTAAAACAAAAACTATATTTTTAATACAGAGATCTACCCATCACTAATCACTTAATGGACTGAAATAACTGAATTTCACAAGTGACATACATCGAAATTCTGATGGATCTGTTCCCGGAGCAGTCGTCAAGAGTAACATATTTCCATATTAATCTGTTTGGCACGTAATTCCTGTCATAATCAGTGTACCTATCATCAACCAGTCAACTCATTACTGATCTTGTGTTTCATTCCTGCCCCATTCCAATAATGTTTCTAGGACTGTTCAGAACCATTCCCACTCATGGGGCCTCACCAAAGTGATGAACAATTGGGACCTTCAGCACTTCATTCTTTCTTCCTATGATATACTGATATATGCTTAGTTTCTGAAGATATATCATTCTGAAAGAAACAAATAATTCCTTTTATATTGAAAAGGGTGATTGGGTAGCCTAGTGGTTAAGGTGTTTGCTGTCTGGGTTTGATTCTCCACATGGGTACAATGTGTGAAGCTTATTTCTGGTGTCCCCTGCCGTGATCCCCGACCGCGTCATACCAAAAGACGTTAAAATATGGTACTTGTTGGTCCCCTGTCTGGCGCTCGGCATTAATGGGTACAACAAGGACTGGTCGGCTCGGAGTCAGTATAATGTGTCTGAGTGGGGTATTCATGCTTCACTGCAGCGTGGTATCTCAGTGGGCTAGCATTATAAAACCAGCTTAAGTCTGGGCTAGTACAAGCAGCCGCACGTACACATACACACGTATGCACGTCGTCATATGAGCGAAATATTCTCAAGCACGACGTTAAACCGAATTTCACCTCACCTCACTGAGTGAGTGAGTGAGTGAGTTTAGTTTTACGCCACACTCAGCAATATTCCAGCTATATGGCGGCGGTTTGTAAATAATCGAATCTGGACAAGACAATCCAGTGATCAACAGCAGGAGCATCGATCTGCGCAATTGGGAACCGATCACACGTGTCAACGAAGTCAGCGAGCCTGACCACCCGAGCTCGTTAGTCGCCTCTTACGACAAGCATGGGGTGCTGAAGATCAATTCTAACCCTGATCTTCACGGGTCCATTACTGAGAAGTAGTTGTAAGGATTGGCTGGCATTATGATGACGTAAATTCTTTGCACGGCATTCTATATATTGGTGAGTTAATAATGAATCATACGTCTTTATTGATAACAATTTCATGGCTATTACATAGAGTGACGTTTTTATGCAGATTCTTACACCGTTATCAAGCTGTTGTTAAGAATCTACACCGAAACGTCGCTCTGTGCAATAAACAAGAAGTTGTTATCCATTAATTTGTATGCTTCATTTTTAACGTAAACGCTACTGGGGAATCATGTAGGAAGCTGATGAATCGTATCTATCCTCTAGGAACCGTATCTCTCCTCTAGGAACCGTATCTCTCTCCTCCAGGGACCGTATCTCTCTCCTCTAGGAACCGTATCTCTCCTCCTCTAGGGACCGTTTCTCTCCTCTAAGAACCGTATCTCTCTCCTCTAGGAACCGTTTCTCTCCTCTAAGAACCGTATATCTCTCATTCAGGGACCGTATCTCTCTCCTCTAGGAACCGTATCTCTCTAGGAATCGCATCTCTCTGCTCTAAGAACCGTATCTCTCCTCTAGGAACCGTATCTCTCTTCTCCAGGAACCGTAGCTCTCCTCTAGATTGGGTTGCTGATTGCTATGAGCCCTTGGTTTAAACTGCTGAAAATAGTGACTGTTGTGATGTTCAAATGTGCATGACAAATTTACTGATAGCTATTAGTAGATGTGTGATGCAGTTGTGTACATATATATAAACTTGATCTTTTTGATATATGGCTGAGATTTTTACTCACTCACTCACCATTAACGCATCTCTGTTTCAGTATATTTGTCATATATACTACTCGAAAGAAGTAAGGAACAATGGCTTTAATTAATCTGTCAGTGGGGTGTATTGCTTCACACAAACATCTAAATGTGGGCTTTCCTTAACTTGTTTTGAGCAGTATGTGAAACCTTTGCACCATGATCGTCCTGAAGGCGAGGGTCCCAGAGAAACTGGATTCGGGCAAGCAAGGTAATATTTTACATACTTTCAATTGCGTCTTGAAACAGACAGTAAGAACCCGTCCATGTGCCATAAGATCGAGAAGAGAAGGTCAAGGAGGTCGTAGAAGCCAAGAATAGCTCTCGCTGTGCGTTAAAACAATGCCCAGTCTGTATTTCGGGAGACGGTTAATGTTATTAGATCTTCTAATGGTGACCGTCTTGGGTCTTCCCTTCATGGCGTCTGTCCTGTATTGTGTAACCTGCCTCGAGGAGAACTGTCCCTCAGACAACGGCGTGCCTTAGTACTTCACGACCGAATCTCCTGTGGAAGGAGAACTATAAACACGAGAAGTGTTTAATCAAGAGTGACCATTAAAGGAAACAAAAGGGATATGGGTAGGAACTTTTTATCGGTCCTCCTCGTGGTCAGGGTAATCAATAATGGTTATTGGGTTTATGATCATATTTGAAATGTACTGCAGTTCCGATGTCTGATTTCCCAGTGGTACCGGTCGTCAGATCAAAGTCAACAGTTTTGTATCATCTGTAGCGTAAGGCTATTTTTATCTCCACCCTCTTCAGCTGGGCTTCTCTCCAGGAGCTATGATGTTAATTTACAGATGAAACACGCTTTAACAATTTTCTATGGCGCAAACCGTTCTCTGTAGTTGACTCGGTATACTGTGCCTTATGTGGTGTGTCAAATTGATCTCTGGTGTTGCTCCAGCTATGAATATAGCTGAAGAATTTAATAATTTAGTAGCGATATTCTTGGAGTGTTTATGAAGAATATGTCCATTTGCGCTGTCCTGCTGGTCTCCCGTCCAGATGATGCAATTTACAAAGCTAGACTTAATCTAGGTTGGTTTGTCAACTATTAATAGGTCTTGCAACGATTAGCTTAAGTTTTGTTTTATCAAATTTTATCAAATGTAAAAGGGACCTGGTACAAATTGTTACAACTAAATGACCTCTCCAAAATACCCATGCACAAAATTACATATTTTACATACCGGAATAAACACAGAATATATTCAAGGAGTGAGTGAGTGAGTTTAGTTTTACGAAGCTGTTAGCAATATTCCAGCATTATCACTGCAGGGGACACCAGAAATGGGCTTCACACATTGTACCCATTTGGGGAATCGGATCCGGGTCTTCGGCTGACGAGCGAACACTTTAACCACTAGGCTACCCCACCGCCTTCAAGGAGTTAGAGTATATCTAGATCTGTAAATGTATGTTCACACTACACAAACCGTTTAGTCATTTAAAGGAACAACTGCACTGCAAATCAAAATAATAATTATCACTCAGGCTCTTGTCTTGTACATTCAACTAAGACGCCGCTGCTGGCTGAGCAGAGTTGCGTCCCTTGGGCACGCCGAAAACCTGCGGTCGTGGGTTTGATTCCCGGTTCGCCCTCCACTCCATTTTTCTCTGCATTGTGATCATGGGTTTCATCGTCGTGAACAACGCCCCAGGCTAGCATCATTTCTGGCCTCTGACGTCAAGCTGACTCGCAGAGAAGAAACCGGAATACTGTTCAACGCAACGCTAAACTCACCTCTCCAGCCATAAGTAAGAACGGTTTTACATAGGCGGATCCAGAAGGAGGGTGCAGGGGTGCGCATCCCCCCTTTTGTCCTGAAAGTTTATTATATGACCATTGAAACTCTCGTGAAAATGAAGTGTGCACCCCTCCTTTCCCAATAGTGTTCACCCCCCCACCCCACCCCCCTTTCTCAAAAAGCTGTAACCGGACCTGTTTTACAACCATTACACAAATATCCACGTGTATAAAAACAAAGCATTTATGTCTTTACTGAAATGAATTAATTTTGTATTGATGTCCTCTGTATGACTTATTATCTATTTTTCAAACTACGACTCCTGTTAACTAACGGAAACGTCAACTATAATCTAATTGAAGAACGCTTGTAAAATGTGTGTGTGTGTGTGTGTGTGTGTGTGTGTGTGTGTGTGTGTGTGTGTGCGTGTTGTGTCTGATTTCACCATAGTGTCAGTATAAGAAATACAACTTTGATTTCGCCTCGAAATAATTTGACCACAAGCGAACACCTGGTGTCATCAGGGCATTTCACCAGCCCATTCACACCACTTCCAAAGCTATCTTGCCCTTAAGGCGCAATGGAATTATATTGTATTACCTCGTTCTTCATTTGCAGTAATTATGATGCATCGATGACATTTGGAAAAGATCAAGGAGGTGCGTTAAGTCTTCAGAGCAGCGACGAGTGTTGGTTTTACGCAGCTGTAGAGAACGCTGCAGTTAGATCATGGTTTGTACATTAAATACATCACCTAACTCAGCTCCTTCTGAACCACATCACATACAATACGATAATACTCCAGGTTGACACCAGACCAAATCCCTTGTCTCGACCATTGCAGGGAGAGGGGAGTGGACTCTACGCTGCTATTGAGAACATTTCTGTTAAAGCACGTCCTGTCCATTAAATGGAACACCCAACCAAGCCCCTTAAAAGAACACAACACAACACACACGCATCCACGCACGCACGCACGCACACGCACGCACGCACGCACGCACGCACGCACACATACACCATGATACATACATACAATACCAGCGGGCCACCATCTAAATTGCTCATCAAGAGAGTATTGTTCAGTCAGTAAATTAAACCTGCAAAACCCGTTCTTATCCATGAGAAATTAGTCCCTTGTACAATTCCAGCTATATCATGTTATATGTATGAATCGACCCGTGAAGGTCCGGGTTAGAATGAACCTTCAGTAACCCATGCTTGTCGTAAGAGGCGACTAACGGGATCGGGTGGTCAGGCTTGTTGGCTTGGTAGACACATGTCATCGGCTCCCAATTGCGCAGATCGATGCTCCTGCTGTTGATCACTGGATTGTCGGGTGCAGACTCGATTATTTACAAACCGCCGCCATATAGCTTGAATATTGCTGAGTGCGGCGTAAAACTAAACTCACTCACTCAATATATGTATGAATCAGTATCACACTAACTGAGCTATTAACACTGACTATTATTAGTTCTTGTGAGTGAGTGAATTGGGTGTTAACGCCGCTTGGAACAGTATTACAGTTATATCACGGGGAGGCAGGCTGGTATGCGCAGGAAGCTCGAAGTGTGGCGGGTCTTAGACGAGCTTTCATGAAATCAAAACACGGATATAGGTCCGATAACCAAAGTCTTGGCCAAGACAGCAGGAAAGATGCCAATGTGATGTCCTTGCATACTACTCTAAAATGTTTATGTCTAAGTAAATGGCAGTGAAGAGTTCTCAACTCATTATCATGACATGTTTGTTTGACAATTACTAGGTAGAATGCTTTGCTATTCAATCGTCAAGTATTTTAATTGGTCAAGAAAATACTTGAAAAACAATATCTTTGTAACATATGTTATATTTGGGATGTCACTTTCTTTGTAAAGTACAGATTCTAGTACTTTAGTACTTTTATACAAAGAAAGTGCAATCCCAAATGTAACATATGTTACATTTGAGTACTTTCTAAAAGGCACTGTGTATTCAATATCTTTAGATTTAGTTTGGTTCACTGAAAGTTTTATCTTAAAATCACACCACACCACACACCACGCTCCACACCACTCCTAGATCCACTGCCTTGAAGGCGCAGTGATGCTCGACACCCATGTACATCTAACATTCTCCTGCGACTGTTACAGTTGTGCATACAATACAAACACATTTGTCAGAGCTCACTGCATGTCTACACAAGGCGATGGTCGTCTAAAGTTCACTTATCATCCAAGTCCCCTTAACAAAGTCAAAATCCCCTGGAAGCTGTCAATGTTCGATACTCCCGACATTCCGACACTTGTTTCAGTCTCACGCCAGGCCTGCCCATGGTGTTGCATCCTCTGCCAGCAACGTGGCGGTTAGATGGACACATCGCCAGCGTAAGAGTGACACTAAAGTGAATGCCTGGGGGTAGCGGACTAGCATAACGGATCGATAAGGAGGATTCTATGGGAGAGTACCATCCACCACGAAACAAGACCGCTTTGCCGCTTTTTACACTCTCCGACCAGGCCACACAAAGACAATGGTTTCAGCATAGCGTTAAAAGTCCCTAGATCAGGCACGTCATAAGCTGAAAGGGTGGGAGAAGAAGCACTTTGATTGGACCCAGTTCCGAATCTATCTACGCATAAAATCAGTCGGTGCTATCTCGATTCACAACCGACGCCTCAGTGGAATTACTTCTGTCATTTACAAGACATCTTGCTTCAAGGAATTTCGCAATATTGACCCCAAGAGATGCTCAAGCAGGAGGTCAAAGTTATTTAGTCAACGTTGTGATGTCATGAGAATATCGGGCTGCCACTGGATTAAGCTTTAGTGTACATCAGATGCGCTCGCTGTTCCTCTAGTCAACACAATCCAGAAATGTATTCCACGCAAGGAACGTGGTGTGTTTTGATGTTGCTGCACATGGTTCTTTTGCTTAATGTGCAGTATTCCAGAGCAGGGAAAAATCTTCCCGAGGTATGTAATGAACTTTCCGCCGTGGCAACAGGCATTGGGAAATACACGGAGATTGTTTCGCGCCAAAGTAATGTCGTCTGTCGGGAGTCTGCTGCCGGCTTAATCGTCTGGTCACACTGGACATCCAAGAGGAATGCCATCCTCAGAGGTAGGAACTTCTATGACATATCTTTATCTGAATTCATCAATGATTTTTTTCATACAAAAATGAGTTTGTATAATATCGTTATGCAATGTTCGTGAAAGTCCTGGAGACAAAACCTGTTTGACAAACTTCGTTTTTACAACTACGTGTACGCCTCAAACTGGCTGCGTCACACCAAAACAAACCCAAATGTTCTTGCCACCCGTCAATATTACGTTTATATCAAAGTACAGAAATACACCAAATTGTACTATGCTTGTTCCTTTAGCAAGCATGTACGTGTATAGATGAAGATCCTGAATCAGAATGTGTATAAAGTGGCAGCTGTCCTCTCACGTTATAACTGCACCGTCAAACACGTACACAACACACCTGTTGGTGTTTACGTTGCATTATACATCGACAACCTGATGTTTATTAACGAGGTTTACACCTTCACGCTGACTACAACGACACCGATGTATGCTGTCGATCGTAAAAAGTAAACAAGTTTGTTTACTACGGAACGGCTTGCAATCTCGTCTATTTAAAGTAACTCAATCGATTTTGGCGGGAAACGGCGTCCAGGAATCTCCAGACACTTGTTTCCGTTTCCAGCTTACTACTCCTGGAACTAGTTTTACAACACTTCCGTCAATATTCCGTTTGAGTTTCTTTTAGATTTTATGACGAAACTGAGTTCGAGTGTTGCCTAGTTTAATTTTCATCTAACCTAACGCTTCCTGCAGTATCTTAGGACAAATGCCTGTTTGTAACTGAAGTTGTTCACTTATACATTCTACCATATATTTGAAATATGTTTATTCTGCGAAAATCGTTTCTTCGATCCATATTATGTACTATTTTGTACAACTAAGTTTTATGATAGTCTTCGCCTACGTCTTGTATCAAAGACATCAAGTGGGTACAATGTCTCCCTTCAAAGTCTCTCCAATCCTCAGATTATACAGCATAAACAACTGTGTGAAATATTTGAAATATGTTTATTCTGCGAAACATTGTCAGCAAAATCGTTTCTTCGATCCATATTATGTCCACATTTGGTAACTCAATTATATTATGTATTATTTTGTGCTGTGGGTCGTATGGCCTTATATGCAAAAAAATCGCTCTCTCTCTCTCACACATTCTACCATGTTCCAAAAATAATCCGAATCGCTTAGTTTTTGTGTCTAGTTATCAAACCTACTTCTAACACCAGGGATACGTTGTTTGACACAACGGAGTGTATTGTGCAAAGAAGTGTTCTTTTGGCATGCTTACATGCAATGGTGATCTATAGGGGCGGTGTGGTAGCCTAATGGTTAAAGCGTTGGCTCGTCACGCCGAAGACCCGGGTTCGAATCCCCACATGGGTACAATGTGTGAAGCCCATTTCTGGTGTCCCCCGCCGTGATGTTGCTGGAATATTGCTTAAAGCGGCGTAAAACCAAACTCAGTCAGTCAGTCATTGATGATCTATATCCCAGATTCTTACGAGGTTTCTGATGTTCTCGCCACATATGCACCGTGGCCATGCTTCTTGATTTTTCGAAAGTTGTACCCGACAAAGACCTGTATCTCTTCCACAAGCTGACAAAGCGGTGATATGACTCACCGAATTATCTATTGACAAGCCTGACTTTTTTAAACGTGATGTCCTTTCTGACGTTTACAAATTCTGAGGATGTTTGATTTGTGTACATCCTTTTCTGTTCTACATATTGGTTGGTATGAGCTCCACTTTGATTCCGGGAAAGTACTAAGAAATACTGAATTTTTACGTATTAGATATACATCTATCGGTACCAGTTTGACGTGTCTGGTCATGAGTTAACTAACATAGTGATTATATATTTTGGACCATTACATGTGTCATTCACACGTCATTTATGCCATGATAATGTTCTCTGATCCATTTCATCATACAGCATTTATTTCATTCAATGTTTTGAAGCTCATATGAAAACATGAAAAATGTTACTGTTCCAGTTCCTTTTGAAGAGTGAAAGTATTTTTGTTCCTCAAGTCTTCCAACCAATATAGTCATTATGGTTACAAACGACCTGATTTTAATACCTATCAAGTTAGATGTTATACACGCGTGCATGCACACACCCACACCCACACAAAACATCCGTAATTTGTGAATTCTGTTCGGACGATAAAGAAATATCTAATTTGATCAGAATCAGTATATGAATTATCTTCCCTTACTTTGAGAGAAGCATGGCATTATTCGTTCATTTTTTAATAATTTTATCTGCATAAAAGAAGGTATTATCAAAACTGTGAAACAAACTTGCGTATACTACCATATCACTAACATTGCGATATTGACCATGGAATAAATGTTAAGTTTAGTCTGTTTTCAATGTCATAATATGTGAGGTTCCTCATTCACACATACATACAAACTGACAGCATAACACAAAACAATATGCAACCAACCCAATGTAATACAATACAAGTTTCACCGCCTGTGCATACCACACTGTTGACGAATCTCTCAGGTGTGTTAAAGCGATAATCACACCGCGACATGATTAACAAGCCTACAGCTCAGCAGATTTTAATAACTTACCTTTTTAATAAGAAAAGCAAGATTTATGGATGTCAACTTCTTTATTGTGAATAACACGAAGTTTCGGAGCATATGCTTGCTCCTTCATCAGGTGAAAATCAGGTCACAGTAATGCATTCCACTTCTTAATGCCCATCAAAGATTTAACTTACTTCCAGAGGCTTCTTTAAGAGGCATAAAAACTTGTTAATTAACAAGGCAGTAGGCCTTGTTAATTGGTGACTATTAACTGCCGTGACTCACTCATCAATCAACAAGGGATTAGGTCCCGGGGCGTGCAAATAACAATGATTTACCATCACCCACCAGTTATATCCCCTTGTGGACATTTCCAAAATTGTAAATCTTTGGAAACATCATCTTTCCAAAATTGGAAATGTCTTGTAAACATGGACTTTTTTTCCAGTGGCTTTTAGCAATATTCCAGCAATATTACGGCGGGGGACACCAGAAATGGGCTTCACACATTGTACCCATGTGGGGAATAGAACCCGGGTCTTCGGCGTGACGAGCGAACGCCTTAACCGCTAGGCTACCCCACCGCCCTCCTGGAAAGAACGGTACCACAGTACCCCGTAGTGGTTATATATAGAAACGTCGAAACCCTTTCCACGTTGATAAGAAATCTCTCCCGTGTCGATTGTCCAATTCTGACTATATTATTATAGTACTGTCGGAAATGCTAGAAAAATGCTTTTTAGCCTTAGTATCTTTATAAAGGTGATAAATGTACTATGTTGTCAATATATCAACTCGCCTATTGTCTACCTAATTTTTATTTCAATCGATTTAACATCCCCATGCATTTAAAGGGCAGTTTACAGGAGAGAATTTGGTACCAAAACAGCAACTTAAGATTTATTCAGTTCAACAACAGAAATCTGAAATAGTCTTTACATTTATGCTAATAATACAGGTGGTGTAAAAATATGAATTAACGTTTTTCCTAAACAAATAAATGTTGAATGTTTGTGTTACTTTACTTAATTATCGTTTTCTGTATTGAAGAAATATTAATATAAATGTTAAGTCTTGATAAATAGGTTTCCCGTCATGCATGCACATCTTTATCACAGCGTGCACTATGGCCAACGATTTGCAGTCGATTGTTGAAAAAGGTTTATAGGTTTTTTTCTGCTTAAAAAAGACAGAGGTAAACCTTTCATTAGTGTAGAGAGGGTTTATTACAGAACTTGTAGAGCTGTTGGCATGTCTTACCAACAAGTTTACAATATTGTAAACAAATCAGACAAGACAGGGACCGTCTCATATGCAAAACCGAGACGTAAAACCATCCTTGACAACTTTGACAAGGGAGTGCTTAGACGGACGGTCTACAAACTTTATGAGAAGAGAAATATACAAGTATATAATATATCTTTGGCCAATGTTCACAACTAGATTAAACTGAACGAATTACATCCATATTTTTTCAATGAACTATACTGTTGACATGCAAAACATTTATTAAAACGTTGCACATTTCTACAATCAATCGATAAGATACCACAAGTGATAGGATTCTTTCCAATGTACAGTAATTCGTATGTTTATGTCACAACAAACACACATACACAAATGATCCCTTACATAACTGATGCGTATACTATACGTACACATATTCAACATTTTGCAGAAAACATCTATTGAGATGACCCCTCGCCCGAGCGTGTGCTCAGGTGTCAATTTCACCTGTCGATACCGTGCATGCTGATGACGTAACACAGGCAGTTAATGTTTGTTTCAAATAACGTCCAACTACCCCTTATTTTTCTAAGTTTTTGGTATTTTCATCAGTAAAAACACAGTTTAGAGCATGTCTCTAAATTTATTCCCCCGGTCTACATTAGGTAGATGTTTCTTGAAGTGATATTTGTTATTTAAGTAACTGTAATACCTCTGAATTTTAAATATAAGTCAAAAAGCATTTTTCTAGCATTTCCGACAGTACTTTAGTATGTGTTTGTTGAACGCCACACTCAGCAGTATTGCAGCTGTACGACGCTGTCTGTAAACAATGGAGTCTGGACCAGACAATCCAGTGACAGACACCACGACACCCTGAGAACCGCCTCACAAGACTGGGAGGCAACGTCCGTGATGACGTAGATGGCCTTTGTTCATTAGTTCGATCAATGTTTTTTCTGGTTCAGACCCTATCACTTCTACACCTGATAAATCTGGTATGTTTTTGACAATGGTTTGAAATAACACTCACCCATTGTAATAGGTCACATTCGTGAGTTAACTTAAGCACTATATAATCCAGAGATGGCTAATGGAACTCTGTCTGGCACTACGGTAACGTATGTTACATCACACACTCCCTGTGGATGCCGCGAGTGACAGTGTGTAAACAGCTGATATGTTGTTGAAAATCTCGTGGGGATACCAGGTTAGAATTGGTTCCCAGCAACCTATGCCATTCGCAAGAGGCGGCTTAATGAATCACAATTCAGACATAGCATTCATTCAAATCCGAGTCTTTGGATATTTTATAAACAACTTATTCACATTCCCAGAAAGAAAATGACGAAACACGTATAAAATGGCAACACTACAGATGAACTTTACAGCAATCTATATTTCAGATGAGGAAATCTTCTCTCAGTACGTCAACACACTACGACGTCATAACGTGTACTTAACAATGACGCTCTGTACAGTAATCGCTTGTACTGACCGATTGTATATATCAGATATTACTACTCTTGATCTGTAATAACAGATTTTATGGACAGCTGTATTTGGGGAGTTATCTTTCTTAATATATGTCTGGATCCGCTGTCACCTTTCTTGAATTCTTGGTCTGTCGTTATCTTGTCAGTATTTGTGGGTTTTAGTGCGACATGTTTTGGCAATTCAGAAGAGTGGCCCACTACCGAAGTGTATGATGTCAGGTAGTTATATAAGTGTCTCCCCATGTGGTTATATAGCGGTGTACAGGTAGTTATATAAGTGTCTCCCCATGTGGTTATATAGCGGTGTACAGGTAGTTATATAAGTGTCTCCCCATGTGGTTATATAGCGGTATACAGATGGTTATATAAGTGTCTCCCCATGTGGTTATATAGCGGTATACAGATGGTTATATAAGTGTCTCCCCATGTGGTTATATAGCGGTGTACAGGTAGTTATATAAGTGTCTCCCCATGTGGTTATATAGCGGTGTACAGATGGTTATGCATAGTGTCTAAACCCTACGCTCAGGAATATTTATACATTTAGAGCCAAGTGTGTCTGATGACCCGTGTACACATGGTTACATGGCCCGTGTACAGGCAGTTATATAACTATGTATGATAACCCGTGTACAGGCAGTTATATGACTATGTATGATAACCTGTGTACAGGCAGTTATATAACTATGTATGATAACCCGTGTACAGGCAGTTATATAACTATGTATGATAACCCGTGTACAGGCAGTTATATAACTATGTATGATAACCCGTGTACAGGCAGTTATATAACTATGTATGATAACCCGTGTACAGGCAGTTATATAACTATGTATGATAACCCGTGTACAGGCAGTTATATAACTATGTATGATAACCCGTGTACAGGCAGTTATATAACTATGTATGATAACCCGTGTACAGGCAGTTATATAACTAACTATGTATGATAACCCGTGTACAGGCAGTTATATAACTATGTATGATAACCTGTGTACAGGCAGTTATATAACTATGTATGATAACCCGTGTACAGGCAGTTATATAACTATGTATGATAACCCGTGTACAGGCAGTTATATAACTATGTATGATAACCCGTGTACAGGCAGTTATATAACTATGTATGATAACCCGTGTACAGGCAGTTATTTGACTATGTATGATAACCCGTGTACAGGCAGTTATATGACTATGTATGATAACCTGTGTACAGGCAGTTATATAACTATGTATGATAACCTGTGTACAGGCAGTTATATGACTATGTATGATAACCTGTGTACAGGCAGTTATATGACTATGTATGATAACCTGAGCATTGGTGGTTATGCAGCAATGTGTGATAACCCGTGTACAGATGGGTATATAGGTGTATATGATAACCTGTGTCCAGGTAGTTATATAACTATGAATGATAACCTATGTACAAATGGGTACAGAGCTATGTATGATAACACGTCTGCGGTTAGTTATATGCTATCTATGGTAACCCGTGTACAGGTGGTTACATAACTGTGTATGGCACCGTGTATAGGTGTTTACATTACTGTATGGTACCGTGTATAGGTGTTTACATAACTGTATGGTACCGTGTATACGTGTTAACATAACTGTGTATGGTACCGTGTATAGGTGTTTACATAACTGCATGGTACCGTGTATAGGTGTTTACATAACTGTATGGTACCGTGTATAGATGGTTACTTAACTGTGTATGGTACCATGTACAGGTGGTTACATAACTGTATGGTACCGTGTATAGGTGTTTACATAACTGCATGGTACCGTGTATAGGTGTTAACATAACTGTATGGTACCGTGTATAGATGGTTACATAACTGTGTATGGTACCCTGTACAGGTGGTTACATAACTGTATGGTACCGTGTATAGATGGTTACATAACTGTGTATGGTACCCTGTACAGGTGGTTACATAACTGTATGGTACCGTGTATAGGTGTTTACATAACTGTATGGGACCGTGTACAGGTGGTTATATAACTCTGTAAGATACCGTGTACAGAGGCACCTTGCCATCTATGATAACCCATGTACATGTTGCTATACAGCTGTGTTTAGTATCCCGTGTATAAGAGGTACCTTGCCATCTATGATAACCCATGTACAGGTTGCTATACATCTGTGTTTAGTATCCCGTGTATAAGAGGTACTTTGTCATCTATGATAACCCATGTACAGGTTGCTATACATCTGTGTTTAGTATCCCGTGTATAAGAGGTACCTTGCCATCTATGATAACCCATGTTCAGGTTGCTATACATCTGTGTTTAGTAACCCGTGTATAAGAGGCACCTTGTCATCTATGATAACCCATGTACAGGTTGCTATACATCTGTGTTTAGTATCCCGTGTATAAGAGGTACCTTGTCATCTATGATAACCCATGTACAGGTTGCTATACAGCTGTGTTTAGTAACCCGTGTATAAGAGGTACCTTGTCATCTATGATACCATGTACCGGTTGCTATACAGCTGTGTTTAGTAACCCGTGTATAAGGGGTACCTTGTAAATAGCTGATAACCTATGTACAGGTTGCTATACATCTGTGTTTAGTATCCCGTGTATAAGAGGTACCTTGTCATCTATGATAACCTATGTACAGGTTGCTATACATCTGTGTTTAGTATCCCGTGTATAAGAGGTACCTTGTCATCTATGATAACCTACGTACAGGTTGCTATACAGCTGTGTTTAGTAACCCGTGTATAAGAGGTACCTTGTCATCTATGATAACCATGTACAGGTTGCTATACAGCTGTGTTTAGTAACCCGTGTATAAGAGGTACCTTGTCATCTATGATAACCATGTACAGGTTGCTATACAGCTGTGTTTAGTAACCCGTGTACAGGGGGTAAATAGCTGATAACCTATGTACAGGTTGCTATACAGCTGTGTTTAGTATCCCGTGTATAAGAGGTACCTTACCATCTATGATAACCCATGTACAGGTTGTTATACAGCTGTGTTTAGTAACCCGTGTATAAGAGGTACCTTGCCATCTATGATAACCCATGTACAGGTTGCTATACAGCTGTGTTTAGTAACCCGTGTATAAGAGGTACCTTGCCATCTATGATAACCCGTGTACAGGCTGTTATACAGCTGTGTTTAGTATCCCGTGTGCAAGATGTAAATAGCTGTCTTTCATAACCCGTGTACAGGTGTTATACACTTGTGTATGATGGTGTCTAAACCCTCCTCTCAGTAATGATATTTAGAGCCAAGTAGAAAATAATGCCACTGGCAGAAAATTCCGGCAGATGCACTCAGGCTACCTAATGATAAAGTGACACAATGTTCCCCACCACTAATTGGTTCCTGCTCAATGAGGCTGTGTGTCTTCAGGGTTGTGTTGGCATTTCGCTCTAAAACCAGCTGATTGTAATAGATGGCAAGCTGACTGGCTGGACCTCACCACTGGTGACTCATGCCGTATGTTTCTGCCTGCCACGTTTACAGCCTCATCCCGATGTAAAGTGGCTTCTTTGATTAACAGAGACATAAAGTTCCTACTTGTGTAATGAATCACAGAAAGTGTTTGCTCTGAAACCGTCATGATTCCGATCGCCAAATGTTAGGACCAACAACTGACAAATATCAATCTCTCAAGTCATTTCACTCTCTACGCCTCCAGGAACGTCTCAAACTTAATCACTTCTATACACGACAGACGTCGAAGGTGATTTTATATTGAGAACCATCTGCTTTATGTCGGATATTTATACGTCTTTCTGGAGGGTTTTCTCTCACGTACTCTCGTTGTCCTTTAAGGACACGTGAAGAATGGAACTTGGTCATTTATGTAAATAGAGTGTTTCAGAGAAATTATAGATCCTTCAAACGTGAATTTAAGCTATACCCTGTCAGTCGGATAGATCCCACAGACCTGGTAGCATCTTGAAGACATGCCGTGACACGGTTTAGTTCTTGTCTGTTTTGATAAACGTATTTTAGCGTGGAGGAGGTTTTTCTGTTGGATTTTTTTCAGGATCGGTCTGATCAGATTTAGAACCTGCTGTCCATCCACAAACAGGGGGTGTCAGTAGGTTGAGTGTGAAGCTGCAGTTTTCCACAGTATTGCAGTAATATCTTTAATAGAAAAGAATGCCCAATTGTGTTATATCTTTTGTTTTTACCTCGTATCATTGTCATGTGGGGTTTGGTATGTTTGGTAGTCCCTCCTGATGTCCCTCAAAATGTACAAACATTAAATAACCAGTGAAGACCAGGACACATCTATTTGTAAAATGGCGTTAGTACAAGGAATGACTGGACTGATTGATTGATGGTTGTTAAACGCCGCACTCAGCAATATTCCAGCTACATGGCGGCGGTCTGTAAATATTCGAGTCTGGACGAAACAATCCAGAGATCAACAGCATGAACATCGATCTATGCAACTGGGATACGATGGCATGTGTCAACTAAGTCAGCGATCCTGACCACCCGATCCTGTTGGTCGCCTCTTTCGACAAGCATAGGTTGCTAAAGATCAATTCTAACCCGGATCTTCACGGGTCATGGAAGGGCTGGAAAAGACCAAAGGTGAAATAACTAGATGCAGGGATTTAGTGTTTAGGGGAATGCTGCTTCAATGATGCTGAAAGCTATATTAAATCACCTTCTGACTCACTCGTTTATTCACGAACAGACAGGCCCAAGATGTTTCTCACAACCATTTGCCGTCTTTTAATGTTTCTTCGCCAAACGATCTGTGTGGGCCGTCGGGATGCTTTTGTTCAGTACGACCTCTGCTGACCACTTGACCACAACATGAGACCTCTTCGCTATGCACTTCCTCCACGCTAATGAGGAAGTGTTTATCTATTGATCTCGTGCTCTCATACCGTGCCTACATACGTGTCTCAATTGTCCAGCGCCGAGCTTTCGTGTATGGTAATTTACAGACGGGAGCTCTCGCTGATAGATGTGTGAATATTTCCTCGATGGTGTCCACCTTTCCCAAACCCTTATACACAAACATATACAAATATGCATACATATAAGCACACATATGTGCGCGCGCACGCACGCACGCACGCACGCACACACACACACACACACGCATACTCAGAAATATTCAAACGTTGTGTTTTGTGTTTTCGTTCAGTATTCATTTATTCCCTAATTCACCTCGGACTATCTTTCCCCTTATTCTCCATCTATTCACTGTCATTCACTCTCTCTGTTCACCTCATCATGAAGCTTGGCAATTCACTCAATACATAAACGACCGATATACATCAAATATGGACAGAGCGTCTAAAATTGCCTTCATCTCCCAAGCCGTTCACGTTCTAGACGCTCCTGTAGTTACTGTCGTCGTCAGTATATTCCTGCTCAGAAGGACCGTTACCATACTCCAAGTAAACTGTCGGACTCTACTTCCACAGCAGATTTAGTTGTAGGGTAGTTAACTAACACAGTCCTCACCCAAACACTGACGCTTGGTTACCCGTGAAGATCAGGGTTAGAATTGATCTTCAGCAACCCATGCTTGTCGTAAGAGGCGACTAACGGGATCGGTTGGTCAGGTTCGCAAACTTGGTTGACACATGTCATCGGTTCCCAATTGTGCAGATCAATACTCCTGCTGTTGATCACTGGATTGTCTCGTCCAGATTTGATTATTTTACAGACCGCCGCCATATAGATAGAATATTGCTGAGTGCGGCATAAAACTAAACTCACTCACTCACTGACGCCTGGTTATGACACTGTAGGAATTACTGTAATAAGTCTGGGATCCATTATATAGTTGCTGTAAGCCAGGACGTCCACAATCCTTACATACAACGGTGATCTTTTAGTCATCGCCTGATCAATTTGTGGAGAGTAGGAGTTATGGATGACAGGGTCTGTCTGCGTTATTCAATTGGAGAGTAACCAAACTACACCGCAACAAACGCTGGTTAACTGGCTTATGCTGCTATTTTCTCTCAGCAATTTGATTTCAGCATTTATGAGCGGTGGCTGACAAGTTATGAGCCTCACCCTCAGAGACTGTGTTGATGGAATTGGTTGCTAAATATTTTTAAACATCATCCTCTCCGAGATCCATCAAGGATTTGCTTGGAACCCGACTGTGTGGAAAGCTTGCTTTTGAAGGTGTACATGTTCTCAACAGATGTCAATAATTTCCATAACGTTTGCCACAATTTGTTTGAATGATGAATGAGTCCATAGTCAAGTATATATACAGACTATATATATAGACTAAATTATATAAACAACACTCAAATAATGAATTCTCAATGATGATAAGCCTTGAAGAGTATGCAGGCGGATTAGCAAGATATGGTCCCGATGGTCTGCCCAATTCTGATCAAGTCAAAACATTGATTACACAACAGTCTCGTTTCCTATTGACTGGGTCCCGTCCTATTGCGCAACTTAGTACAATAACCAGTCCAGAATTTTGAGACCAATTCATTAACTGGATACATAATTATTAATAAGTATTATTTGATACATCTAAGCACCTGTGTATTGCAACACTACGCTCCTTCTAATCCTTGCAAACACGCCGTGCAGCGTGCTCTGTTGTACAGCGAGCTCTGACAAACGAAAACCTGGAAATCGTGGAAATCTCAAAACGAGGCTGGGCCGCTAGAAAATTTGGGCGGTCTAGAACGGACTTGATATTATATCAATCACATTGTGCGGCACAGAACTACACTGAATAAACGCTAAAAAACACATAACAGGTGTAACCAGTGAGCCAGATGCATTGTGAATCATTTTACGACCTCATCAAACAGGGGCAGCCTGTGACGTATTAGTTAAGGTCATGCTGCCTTGACCTCGCAATAAAATATAGAAATACGATGTTATTAAGGTTTAAAATTAAAATTCATTTGTAAACTGTATTTTCTTGTGAAACAAGAAATTGGAATTCAATGTAACCATAGTTGTTTGTGATGTCTATTTTCACTTTCACACGAGAAAATTCGGATCCGCTGAAAAGTAGGTCATTGTCTGAATAGGTTAATGAGACTCATGTTTCGGTTTGGTAGTCCTCTAGCAGGATTCCTTTCGAGTCCCAGAAACCCGAAGCCATCTCCTAGCCAGCTGATGGGGCAGTCTTTGTCTTCTTCGGAGGAGGAGGACGAGGCATTTGATGTTACCAGTGCTTTGACTAATTAGATTGTTGTTTCAACCAGATCTGCTGAAGCTAATTATAAAGATTGTTAGATATCACGTGAGACGATGAACCTGAAGCATTGAATTTCCATTTGAAGGTCTTCAGCTCAGGTGATGACCTCCGAACAGTGACAAGGAATTGAACACATTACCTAACATTGACACTGTCCCCTTGCCTTGCTGTTCTTTATTGGAATTAGCGCTTTTATTTGTGAAATTAAGCAACAAAATATTATCTGAATAAAACAGATTAACTGATGAAATTATATCCACTAACAGGAATATAATAGTGAACACAATGCGTTTGGGAAACACAAAAATAGCGTATCAGTTGAAGCAGCAACGGGGCGGTGGGGTAGCCTAGTGGTTAAAGCGTTCACTCGTCACACCGAAGACCCGGGTTCGATACCCTACATGGGTACAATGTGTAAAAAGAGAAGCGACAAAGCCCTTTCCACATTCTTAAGAAATCTCGGCCAAAATCAGAGTCGATTGTACAATTGTGACTGTATAACGAGCATATATTTGTTTCAGCAGTATTGAAGTTGTATCATGTTATTTGTGAACAAATCGAGTCTGGACCAGAAAATCCAGTGATTGTCACCATGCGATACGATGACACAGCGTGTCTTTATGAATTGCTATGAAATAGTGATGATATCAGGTGTTCGCGAAAAGGTGAGCAACTGGTGTCTCCCGCAGTCATATTGCTAGAATATTGCTAAAAGCGGCGTAAAACTAAAGTCACTTACTCACTAAAGCAACAACGAAATAATGTGAATCGTCCAAATGCACTAACTCTTGAAAAGTCTTTGCAAACTTGATGCACAGACATGTGCAACACGAGCAGCCACTTGCCTCTACTACTGCTATAAATTGACCTGGCATAGAAGGAGTTGGATACAGATGAACCATAAACATCGTTAGACGAAATATACCAGCGAATGGATTGGCACGGGCAGTTGGAAAGGTAAATCTGGGATGACCCAAGCACCTGTGGCAGACCGGTTCCAGTGTCACTTCACGGGCTGTCAATTTATACCGACAAACATGATGCTTTACAGAGAGTCCTCGACAGGGAGTCCATGATGCAGGAGAGGAATTGGTTCTTTGGTGGCCAACAGGGTCGATTGTGTTCATGTTTTTCCAGTAAATATCTTGTATCGGTGATGTCTTCACTGTTTGTGCAATTGGTCCAACATCAGAACGCATAGAAAACATTGAACTGAATACGACTTAACGACTGTTAAGGGTGCATTAAGCACCCAGAACCTGGATCATCTTGAGCAGCTCCTGAGGATAACAAAGCAGTCTTTTCCTCAGCGACAGCTTGACGGCGTACACAAGCCAGCATCAATTCAAATGTTAATCATTCAACCTACTGAGGATGTTCTGTTCTTCAGAAATCGTCTGTCACTACCTGCATGTCTGTCCTGACAGGTGCAATTACAGGAATAGGTTTTTGCATCGAGTTTTTTGGGAGAGCTGGATTTCAGCACTCAAATAGTGTACGTTGCGCATGTTGTTGTTCTTCCTTCGTGGCAGTTCATTTACTGGTTTGTTCAAGTTAGCTTGCATCAATTATAGCACCGATCAGGTTTTATGGTTGTTGGTTTTCTTCTTTTGAAGAGCGTGCTGATAAACAAACGGGTAGACGATTGTGTCCATTTTTCAACAATGAATACCTACAGTCCGTTTGAGTCAGAAACGGACCGATGAATTGCAAATTTTATCATTGTACAAAATTGCCACATAAATATAAATAGTACACATGTTTATCATTTACTAATGCAAGAAAGGATGGAGACGGCACAGAACCGGACTCCAATGAATTCTTTAACTATCATTAGGCACTTTTGACACAGTTCACTTCTCTAACGACCTGGCTGCAGAGAAAGGGCAACCAGGTGTGTAACAAAGGAGTGAGACTGTGTCAAAATTTTAATGATAGTTTCGTAAAGAACTTGGTGGGGAGTCCGCAAAATTTTCAAATATAAGAAAGCTGTTGGGTATTCCTAAATGATAAACATGTGTACTATTTATATTTATGTGGCAATTTTGTACAATGATAAAACGGAAGTTTGTGATGCCTGCATATGTTGACTGGTTTGCAATTGGTCTCAGAGCATGAAGTCACAGAAAAATGATGAACCTGCAGAAGCAGATGTTGACTGGCATGTGCACCCATTCGTAGCTGGGCTCAGAACTTTTCAGCCATCCTGTTTTATCAAAGCAGTTCATCATGAGAACTGGACCGCCTATTTGACTTGACTTACTGAGTGAGTTTGGTTCTACGCCGCTTTTGCATAAGCAACATCACGGCGGGGACACCAGAGTTGGGTTCAGAACTATTTCAGCCATCCTGTTTTATCAAAGCAGTTCATCATCAGAGACTGGACCGCCTCATTTGACATGTGGGAAGAGCGTCTTACATTAATGAGGGGCGGTGGGGTAGCCTAGTGGTTAAAGTGTTCGCTCGTTCGATTCTCAACATGGGCACAATGTGTGAAGCCCCTTTCTGGTGTCCCCGTCATGATATGGCTCGAATAAAGTTGTGTAAACCTAAACTCACTCACTCACACACTCACTTACAATAATGCAGGAGGTCGGTTGGTAGATTCCCGGGTGAATCCTACCGAGACGTTAAACGGTGGAACTTGTTCTTGCCCTGCCTGCTGCTCAGCATTACGGGTATCAAGCATATGGGCTGGTCGACCCAGTCAGTTTGCTGTGAGGTATTAATGTGGACTCGCTTGTATTATTGTCAGCTTCATGACAATAAGTGCGTCAAAATAGTGACTGAAATTAGGAACACCCCCTAACCTTATCATGCGTATGTTTAAAACCCGTGTTCACCATTTACTTTCCGTAAAACTAAACCAAATCTAAACAAAAATTTAAGGATATAGATAAGTTTTGATATCACAGTTTTCAGTCAGTTCATGTGTTTTTTCTGAAAGGATTTCTTTGTTTGTTGTTTAACGCCGCGCTCAGCAATATTCCAGCTTTATGGCGGTGGTCTGTAAAAAACCGAGTCTGGACCAGACAAACCAGTGATCAACAACATGAGCATCGATCTGCGCAACTGGGATACGATGACATGTTTCAACCGAGTCAGCGAGCCTGACCAACCGATCCCTTCAGTCGCCTCTTACGACAAGCTTGGGTTGCTGAAGACCAATTCTAACCCTGATCTTCACGGGTATATGAAATGGAGATGTATCAAAGACGACTTGCCAATATAGCGTTGAACATTCTATGAATAACACATGCCCACAACGTCAAGGCGATTTGTATGCTACAAGATTACACACCGCAGTGCTGCAGGTGTTTGTGCAGAATCGGTGATACTCCGAACATGGTGACCCGGAGAAGCTGATGAATCATAGATATCAAGTAATTTCATTAGCTTGTTGGAACGTGCGCTGGGTGGCATCCCATCCTAGACAAGGCTCAGTCTCCCAGTCACACAGCGCTAGGAGTGGAAGCAGCAGCATTCAAACGTTGGGGAAACATGCATTCGTGATAAAGGATGCATTGACTGGACTTAAAACTGGATACTTCCACAGAATAATAAATTAATATGTAGACAGGGATATTTATTTTACTGTTAGAGCTGGAGCAGACTGACGTGTTCCTCGAATGTTTCCTCATCGGGTGATGAGTGATACTCAGGGAATGAGGACTGACACAATGTGAATGTGCCCGACTGTTCACATCGGCACCAATTCACAGTACACTGACTCCTAGCCGACCGGTCTTTGTTTTATGCCATAATGTTTTGAAGCCGAGCAGTAGTGGTTGTAGTTGCGACTGCAGCAGCAGCAGTAGCAGAAGGAGAAGAAGAAGGAGAAGTAGTAGTAGGAGTAGAATTATTTGCAGCAGTTATAGCAAAAGTAGGAAATGAAAAAAATGAAGTAGGAGACTGACTGACTGACTGACTGAGTTTGGTTTTACGCCGCTTTTAGCAATATTCCAGCAACATCACGGCGGGAACACCAGAAATGGGCTTCACATATTGTGCCCATGTGGGGATTCGAACCCGGGTCTTCGGCGTGACGAGCCAACGCTTTAACCATTAGGCTACCCCACCGCCCCTGAAGCAGGAGAAGTGGAAGTGGCAGCAGGGCTCCAGATAAGGGCCGTATCGGCGTATGTACGGATAAAATATATGCACGATACGGTAGGAAATAATTTAGAAAACGTAGCAGATACGCATCACAGCAATGGTGTACGGTCTTAGAATCCTTGACAGACTGATTTTTTGTTTGTTTTATTGTTTTTCCTACCTATTTACACTAGAGTAGCAATGTTGTGGTGCATTTATGAAATGAAACAGAAGCTTACTGATACTACATTAAATTCCATTCTGTAATCGAAATGTACTCTTTAAGTTTTTCCAGTACTCCTATATTGAAAAAATAAGGAGTACGTGCTCCTGATGTTGAAAAATTATCTGGAGCCCTGTGGCAGTAATAGAAGGAGACGTAGAATCAGGAGGAAGGGGTGGTACAAGGAAGTAAGCGTAGCAACAGTACTAGAAGGAAAAGTATGGTCAGGGGGAAGAGAGTTGTACAGGGAGGATTAGAGTGCGTGAGTGAGTGAGTTTAGTTTTACGCCGCACTCAGCAATATTCCAGCTATATGGCGGCGGTCTGTAAAAAATCGAGTCTGGACCAGACAATCCAGTGATCAACACCATGAGCATCGATCTGCACAATTGGGAACCGATGACATGTGTCAACCAAGACAGCGAGCCTGACCACCCGATCCCGTTAGTCGCCTCTTACGAAAAGCATGGGTTACTGAAGGTTCATTCTAACCAGGACCTTCACGAGTGGAGGATTAGAAGGCGTAGCAGTTACAGAAGGAAAAGTAGGATAAGGAGGAAGAGGGTACAAGGAGAAGTAAACGTAGCAGCAGTACTAGAAGGAAGAGTATGGTCAGGAGGAAGAGGGTTAGCAGTAACAGACGGAGGAGTAGGATCAGGAGGAAGGGGTGGTAGAAGGAGATGTAGTAGGAGGAGGAGCAGAAGTGGATGTAGGAGGAGAAGGAAGGAAGCAGTAGTGGTAGTAGTAGCAGTCGCTGGAGTAGAAGTAGCAGATGTAGAATGGGAAGGAGTAGAAGTAGTAGCAGTAGTAGAAGTAGGCGTTGGGGGAGAAGTACAAGGAAAGGTAGTAAGAGTAGGAACGGGAGGAAGAGTTGCAGTAGTAGCAGCGGCTGTAGTATTCGTAGTAGTAGCAGTATGAAGAGTAGAAGTAGTAGCAGTAGAAGTAGTTCCCAGCAGTAGAAGTAGTTCTCGTACATCCACTGGTATCCCATCAAGGTGCCTAATTAATACCAGTCACCAAACTCATTCTTCTACACGCCTTCCACTGTAGTTTTGTCTTGCCTACTTACAGGCTCCCGTGACACAGCCTCAATATTTCGCATTGTGTCTATGAAATGTTCATATTTTCAAGGTGATAAGTGCGGTCAATTATGGTGGGCGCAACTGACAAATTGACTTGATGATTACCGAACGGTTTTATTGTCTTGTTTGAAAGAACCAACATCTTAAAAACGAACTGGTGTGATAAATACTTTTGTATTTCCTTGTTAGGGTTTGGGGTGACACATTGAGTGAATGATTGTGAGCGAAATTGCCTGCGTAAACCAAAGGCGGGGCTCCTCGCCATTACTCTCCGCCACACGTCAGCGAGAACCACAAGTAGATTGGCCACCCAGTGCGCAATGTGGATCATTCAAATGCCGAATGTTGTTTTTGTTATTTATGAGCTGAATAATTCAGTTCCTGAACTGAAAATTGGATGACTGTGTCACTTCCCTTCAAGAAGTCGCTTGATAAATGGAGAATACCAGGGCCATGTCGTATCAATTCAGACTCAGTGACCTAATGAGGACATTCGTTATACTGTTTCAAAGAACGGACATCAGTATTGTATGTTAGTTAGCAATGTCCTCTTTTCACGTCGCTAGAATAAAAGAAGACATTTATATCTTGTCTTCATATCGCATTACTGTTTCTACTCATTATCTTTTAAATGGCGGGTTAGAATTGACCTTCACAAACCCATGCTTGTCGTAAGAGTCGACTAACGGGATCGGGTGGTCAGGCTCGCTGGCTTGGTTGATGCACGCCATCGTATCCCAGTTGCGTAGGTCGATGCTCATGAAGCCAATCACTGGATTGTCTGGTCCAGACTCTATTTACAGCCGCCATGTAGCTGGAATAATGCCGAGTGTGTCGTTAAACAGCAAACAAAAATAATCATTATCTTTTGATACTGACTCAAAATATATTTCACTGCAGGGTTGAAATACATATTTAGATGTTCATGTACAGTCCCCGACCTTCGGGTAAAAGTCCTTTGCCTTGTAAGACCTCGAGGTCATAAATGCCGCTGGCGACACATGAAAATAAATTCACTGTGCCATTAAACATGTAAACATAAAGCCTCAACAAGTCATTCTTCATCCAGTTTTATTGCAGACTGTTGAGAAGTACGAAAAGCAATTCCATTCACATTCATTAAGAATGTTAAACGAGAGACCAGTGAAGTAATACTGATTTATTTTGATCTCTGTTGAGCTGTCGTTAAATTTGCCCAAAGTAAACAAGTTCAGAATGTTTTGGGGTTTTTTTTGTTTGTTTGTTTGTTTGTTGTTGTTGTGTTGTTGTTGTTTGGGGTTTTTGGGGTTGTATTTTGTTTGGGGTTATTTTTGGGGGTGTTTTTTGTTGTTGTTTTGGTTGTTGTTGTTTATTTTTGCTTGATTCTAAATCACCTGTTTGCACTAAGCATCAACAGATAAAATGACTAATTGGAACCCACCCACTTATGAATGGGTTCTCAAGTCTTTAGCAGAATTCTTCAGTAAACATATATTAATGTATTTCAGGCATTTGGCGTCTCGACTTTTGACATTTGTGGCCATTGTGTCCTTTTTACTGGACTCTGTGCTTAGACCTCACTGTTCGTCATTTGCGGTTTTTTTAGGTATCAGTTTACTGCTCGTATTCTCGTGTTTACTGCTCGTGTCCTACATGCTTCAACCTGGCCCTAACGTCACACAGCTCTATTTCTGGACGCAAGTTTACACAGGGAGCTTCATCCGTTTTGATTCAAACTCAAACCAAGAGGAAAGGTGATGTCCTTGTTTGTATGCCTTTGCTAGCCAGGATTCGGTCCAAGGTGGTTCAGTCCTTGGTATGTAAGCACCATGGCCATGCTCACTGGCTTCACAGGAGTGAGTGAGTATAGTTTTACGCCGCTTTTAGCAATATTCCAGCAATATCACGGCGGGGGAACACCAGAAATGGTCTTCACACTTTGTACCCAGGCTTCACAGGAATGTCATGTTTAACAACACTCGATACGATATTGTTACGGTTTAGAAATTACTGAGATAAAAAACTTGTGAGTCACAAACCACAGACAAGTTTATGATAATCAATAACATATTGAGTTACAAGGTTACAATAATGACAGTACAGATTTCCAATACAATATAATTGAGTCAAATTTAAATATTGGGTCACGAAAATAAAATATTAACTAACAAAAGTCTTAATATTTCTGGTGAACAGATGTACTGATTGAAGATTGTTGACAGCTGTTGAAAGATCAATGTAGACGAGGCCGCGGTCTTGAAACGTCGATGTTAGCAGACAGATGAGCACAAATCGAGCACAGTCGTCCCTCATCTCATCAACCATCCCTTATATACCTATTATACAGTTCTGGATATTTCTAGCAGAATCTACGCCAAACCACAATCAATCAGAAATTACGGGAATCACACTGTCTTCCGCCGGAAGCAACAACAACAAAGAGGAGGTAACTCTAACTCCTTAGCTTACTCTCTTAACAGGTGAAATTACATATCATAAGTTCAAGGTTTGAGTTCCACACTCAGCGCTTTGAATGTTTGCGCCCCATAATAACTACATGTATAACTTCATTAAAGTGACATAATTAACAAAAGCACATTGCGGTATTTCTTCCTGCGGTATTTCTTCCATTAAGCTGGCGACCTGACCCACTGTGGGCTTTCCTCCTAACTTAAGCTGACGACCTTCACAGGCTTTCCTCCGTGATTTGTTTTGGGCTCATTGCTTGGATATGTTTAAAAACAGCCAAAGATACTGCAAATATGAAAAATGTTTACTTAACACGCTGGATGTCTTGTTTATGGGTTCTTTGTCTCCTCAGATAAGTAAATCGTTTGGAAGGTCGCTAACTGGTCCATTGACGTATTCACTCACTAACCCATTGACTCACTGACCCACTGTGTAACTAGGTCACGTGTCTCCAATACACTAAATAGCTTCCTGAATTGACTTCAGCCCATACACTCTTACAAGAGTTAACGTCACTCACACCCAAACCCGCTAACGAGACCTCAAATTTGAATTTCAAATACCTCCTCACCACACTTGTATTCCCACTCTAAACATTGCTTCCCTCTATCCGAACCCTAAAGGCTGGAGTGAGGAGCTCGCGAACCCTCAAAGGACCCTTCAGTACACAAAATAAAATCGTAAAATTCCAAGTATGGGCTCTCATCGCAGCAAATAATAAAACTAATTTGTACCGTCTCCCCAAATTCCAGAATCGACCATGAAATCCATTATACCCTTTCGCGATTTTCGGTAGTAATAATCTGTGCTTCCCCAAGGGAAATTACACTCTTAAGACCCGTTAGGCCTAATGTCCGTGTCGATTCAGGGTATTAGTACAGTCTGTGACACCATCGGCATTAAGTAGCCATTGAGCACGTCTTCACATTTTCCGGAGATTCTTAAACTTTCCATAATGGATGCTCAATGGATCTGATACATTTTCTTGGCCGTCCCAAGATGTCCAGTGTCCATCCAGGATGATCCTGCTTTAATACAGATCGGTCAAACACGTCCTTCTTCTGACAGCCTTTCAAGAGTCTGGCACACATATGGACGGAGAAATGGAGATCGGGTCCTATCATACAGATTTATGATCCTCCCATAAATGCTGCAATTTATTAGCAACCTTTCAAGATCTATCACGCGTGTGAATCGTACAGGGAATACCTCATCAGATAATTCACGATTTATGGTTTTACCTTTATGCCCCAGCCTGTTAGCACGCTTTAAATTAAAATCAGAGGCTTGCATCACACGTGCTCATTTATAGCCCGAGCTTGTCTAACATCATTTCATCGAATTTAAAGAAATTTAAAGGCACAATGTCACACATTTTCGACAATCGTATTCAGTGTTTGTTGAGCTGGTTTCAATCACAAGTTGTGCGTAGGATATTCGTAAAGAGTGCTCCAAGGGACATAACTCTATGGGGTTCGGTTGAAATAATGTTCGGCCGGTAGAGGGCGCGAGAGCCGATTTAATGCAACGTTGCATTAATTCATTCGAACTTTTAATTCAATATTGAAATTTATATAGGTATTTTTTTTAAATAAATTATATGGTTGCTTCCATGAGGGCTGATAGTTAGTATTATTGAGAGAACTGCACTTTTTTTTTAAATTTAGTAGAGAAGTGTGGTGTGATATTGTGCCTTTAAGATTAGACAGAAATGTTAGCTACCGTTTGGACTGGATCTGTCACACAATGTCGTCGTATAGCCGGTTTGATGCGGCGCTATCACATCGCAACATACCCTTCAATCTGGATGCAGCCATTAGTGCACACGAAGACAATCGCGGTACTTTTTAGACTGTCTTCGAATATTAAAGGGAATTCAAAATATGCTTTTAGGGATGAAAGACGCGTTGAAAGTGGAATCATCATGAAATTGTGAAAGTATATTGATTACTGGGTTTCGGGGTCGCTTTCATCATATCTTTATATTTCAAGAACATCAGAAATGGCAACAGTGAATTGAGTCTCTATGTTTAGCTCGTTTTCTATGTGTCGTATTCTTTATATCTACCTTGCCTATTTATAAATGTAGTTATTTCATATAATCTGCTTGGCAAATGAATGTTTAAATTCGAATAGCAAATTTGATAGCAAATATACGTTAATGAGTTGAACAAATATGTTTCTGGGGTGAAAACAGTCACACTTCAAACGTAAGTTCCCAAACACATGATAGCCGTATCAGACCCTGTCTCCCCGTGATGTAGTAGTAGTAGTAGTAGTAGTAGCAGCAGCAGTAGCAGTAGCAGTAGCAGTAGTAGTAGCAAGCAGTAGCAGCAATAGTAGTAGTAGTAGTAGTAGTAGCAGCAGCAGCAGCAGTAGTAGTAGTAGTAGCAGTAGCAGCAATAGTAGTAGTAGTAGTAGTAGTAGCAGCAGTAGCAGCAGTAGTAGTAGTAGTAGCAGCAGTAGCAGTAGCAGCAGTAGTAGTAGAAGCAGTAGCAGCAATAGTAGTAGTAGTAGTAGCAGCAGCAGTAGTAGTAGTAGTAGTAGCAGTAGCAGCAATAGTAGTAGTAGTAGTAGTAGTAGTAGTAGCAGCAGTAGCAGCAGCAGCAGCAGTAGTAGTAGTAGTAGCAGTAGCAGCAATAGTAGTAGAAGTAGTAGTAGTAGTAGCAGCAGCAGTAGTAGTAGTAGTAGCAGTAGCAGCAGCAGTAGTAGTAGTAGTAGTAGTAGTAGCAGCAGCAGCAGCAGTAGTAGTAGTAGTAGCAGTAGCAGCAATAGTAGTAGAAGTAGTAGTAGTAGTAGTAGCAGCAGCAGTAGTAGTAGTAGCAGTAGTAGCAGTAGCAGTAGTAGTAGTAGTAGTAGTAGTAGTAGTAGTAGTAGTAGTAGCAGTAGCAGCAGTAGTAGTAGTAGTAGTAGTGGTAGTAGTAGTAGTAGTAGTAGATGTAGTTTTATATAGATCATGACTTAAGGTCACATTCATGTCCACGGGTGCAGAGTTAAATAACAAACGATCGAAGAAAACTTTGACAAGAAGCTAACGAATATCTCTTTTATTCCTCACATTTCTTCATACGACATCACCTATTGATCATAAAGTTCAATAATGACTTATCCCTGTATAAATCCAGAGAACGCTATGATTCATCGAGATGCCATCAGACGTCTACGTGACGGTGTAAGTGATGAGATTACTGCATGGAGACACAAGGGATATAACAAAATGGTGACAGAGACGACGCTCAATACACGTACGTGACATCAACAAATTGGTTAATCTGACCGCATGACCCTCTGTCTGGGCTGCACAGATGACCAAACACACAGGAGATTGTGACGAGTCAGCATTCCTTCCAGTATAGACTGACTGATTCCTCTCAGTTCATTTTTATCATGGGTTTGATTTTCAGATAAAACTGTCTTGGAGATCTTTTCGCCATAATTAAACTTTACTGGCACTCAGTTATGGTTCTGTTTTGTAACATGTATTTTTTTATTTATTTTTTTAAATCAGATAATGCACAACTCTTGGTGGGTATCTTAGACATCTTATACTTGAAAATATAAAATATTGCTTTTTGGGTACATTCTTACAAAATTTCAAACATGATTTAGGGTAAGTGCATGCAGATGTATTGTTTACTCCACATGCAATTTATTTCTTACTTAAGCCTAACGTGTAGCAATTCCTGTACTCAAAATTAACCATCAACAGAATACAAACTAGTTTTACGCCGCTATAGGAAGGCGGCTTGCACCAATAACAGTTCAGTAGACTTAATCATATTTGGCATCAGTTCTCTCAATTTTTAATATCGTAAAAGACAACTCGGCAAACAACTCCTACTTTATATGAATCTGACCTTCAATGCAGCAAATCTGCACTGGAGTTCTGACGTCAGTTGATCACAGATAAGTTTAGAAAACATTTTTAAAATGTCTTGAAAATTACAGAAATGATGAATCATTGGCATTTTGTCTGGTCCGAAATGTCAACTTTGTTTAAAAACTCGAAATGAATGACCGTCGTTTCCAAACTTTATGGCAGAGGATGTCCTTGAAAGTTATTCAAACAATGCAGAGAATTCTTGCCCTGTTAGGCAGGAGATGAATGGAAGAACACGGTGTTGTATAATACATCGCAGCCAAACTAATTCTTGTTCACAATGTCAATTTTGTTTTAAAACTACCTTCACTTTGTATATGTTCAAAAGTTCATTACAATTACGATTAGAAAATCAACTTTCACTATCTACTATCACCGTCGTCTGTCACCATCAAGTGTCACTATCGACTATCACCATCGTCTGCCACCATCAAGTGTCACTATCGACTATCACAATCTTCTGCCACCATCAAGTGTCACTATCGACTATCTACATCGTCTGCCACCATCAAGTGTCACTATCGACTTTCCCCATCGTTTGCCACCATCAAGTGTCACTATCGACTATCACCATCGTCTGCCACCATCAAGTGTCACTATCGACTATCACCATCTTCTGCCACCATCAAGTGTCAATATCGACTATCACCATCGTCTGACACCATCAAGTGTCACTATCGACTATCACCATCTTCTGCCACCATCAAGTGTCACTATCGACTATCACCATCGTCTGCCACCATCAAGTGTCACTATCGACTATCACCATCGTCTGCCACCATCAAAGATGTATCGTCTATCACCATCGTCTGTCACTATCGACTATCACCATCGTCTGCCACCATCAAGTGTCACTATCGACTATCACCATATTCTGCCACCATCAACTTTCACTATCGACTATCACCATCGTCTGCCACCATCAAGTGTCACTATCGACTATCACCATCGTCTGCCACCATCAAGCTTTCACTATCGACTACTACCATCAACTTTCACTATCGACTATCACCATCGTCTGCCACCATCAAGTGTCACTATCGACTATCACCAGCCACCATATCACCACGCCTGCCACTATAAAGTATCACCACTGACTATCACTACCTGGTCACACCATCGACTGTCAGGCCACAGCTCTAGCAGCATATACTCATATTGACCAGAAGTGCAACATTACCAGTATATCGGATTGTTCTCAAGGCAATCTGTCTGTGACTTCTTTACACACCAGAAAGCGGGTGATTCACAATGATAATCGTAAAATCTTCCCCGAGTCGAGTCTAGCGAGGTTTTATACGGTTGCAGACCCGTTGTCTGGCGGGCTTGATTGTTAGACGGATTAATCGCCGGAAAGCAACTGGCGAATCTTATTGCCGCCCTTGAGAGATGTATTTTAGATTGCCAGTTGCCAAATATAGGCCATGGCCTTTAAATTAGAACCTTGTAAATTCGAAGTACCGCTTAATGGGATAGTGTGCTAGAATATCAACGAATAAGGATTATTGATTTATCTTTAAAATGCTAGCGGTTTATTTGTAGCTAAAGCTTCAATTACACATATTGTAGATCTTCTAACATTTAATTCTGCACATTCGAAATAATTGTTTTACCTAGTTTACTGCCCCATTCGCCGCAGTTAAGCTGAGGAACGTTTTTCCCTCTATCTGTGGCCAACAATGATAGTGAGATAATATTGGACCAATTTAGCTTCTATTTGATTTGATTTCGATACACTGTTAATGTTATTGATTGATTTATGTTTGTTTGTTTGTCAACGTTGCATTCATCAATGTATGACGGTCTGTAAATAATCGAATCCGCACCATACAATCCAGTGATTGATATCGTGAACATATATCTACACCGATGTCATTTGACGGCATGATACAACAAACTCACCAATGTCACACTTTTCAGTCAAATCTTACGACAAAAAAAAGCGTTTCAAGGAGCGTTCTGCTTATTTAGGCATGTGATTCAACAAGTATGTTTAGAGTTAACTCCCCTGTTCCTTCACTCCGTTGAACCAGAAGCTGGCAGGGTTAATGGAGGCGAAGAACGATTTAATATGCCACGAGTGGCGCTTGAAATGTTGAATGAAATATATTTTACTTGAGTATTATTAAATATGAGAGCACACCCTGTGAGGAAATGGGTGTCTACCTTTGATGGTGGCGATATTTTATTTTGACATTAAAAATATTTTTCGAACCGAAGTAAGGGAAGTACGTTGACAACCTTTGCTCGCTTCGCTCGCATATAGCAAGACTGGTCATTTTTCTCTGTGTTGCGCAACCCTATTTGCGCCACAGTTGATCCACCGCACGTGTCATACGACAAAAAGTGTCTCAAGGAGTATTCGGGTTATTTGGTAGTGTCGCTCTGTAATGTGTGTAATAACACCCCACTATTTGGGACTTATTATAAAAAGTGTTGTAGTATGGTCAACGGAGAGACCTCCTCCTGTCCCTAATGTTTCTGATCATCTGCTTCTGTGTTAGGATTGGTCAGTAGTTCCCCTCTTGATCGTATTGACTATTGGATAGCGTTGTAGTGTTGGTTATCACTGACCCCAAATGATGTTGTAGTGATTATCTGCCACTGTGGTAGTGTTGGTCAGTAGCGCCAGTAGTATAGTCAACGGATAGACCTCCATAGTACTGCACTGTTGGTCAACACTGACCACAAACGATGTTATACCGATTATCTGCTAGGTATTGTTCAGTGGTTGGTGTTGTAGGATTGGTCAAGGCTAACCACGCTCAATGTTGTACTGATGTTGTTTTGGGGGTTTTTTTTTTTTTTTTTTTGATCTACCAGTGTGGTCCTCGATATACTGACGACCTGAAGGTGTGAGACTAATGTGTGTAAGGCTGTGACAGAATGAACCACACTTCTCGCCTGGCAACTAACAAGAGAGTCATTCCATTCAAACAGACCATGTACAGGCCAACTCAAGATACCCATACATGAGTACAAACATCAGATCTATAAGCCGACGAATTGAAGCATCTGATCTTTGAAGATGATCCCCTGACTGCCGAGTTACCCCTGACTGTGTAAGGAAGTACACGAGTAACACCCAAAGGCTGGAAAAGCGTATCATGTGACCTGAAAATGTCACGGGCAATTGGCCCTTCTGTACACGACACTGGTGTTATAGCTGCCCATTCTTATTTTAGAAAATCCAATTGGTTTAAAAATGGCCCGGTTATGTTACCTCCGTTTTGGAAAATGCTATCGATTGCTACCTTTTACTTCAGATTACATTGTGTGTATATTGATCGCGAAAGATATCATCTGTCACATGTTTTATCAAATATCCTAATACTATTAATACTATTTTTACACGTTCAATATTCAATAAAATGGAAGGCAATATGAAACGTGGATGGTTTTTGACAGAGCCAGCGATGAACTTCTGCTAGTTTGATATGTTTCTTGTGTCAATATATGATCTCTGTGTCATTCCCGTCTCAGCTCACGCTATCTTGACAATCACATCCTCCCATTAAGTCAACATTCTGCACCACAAATGTCTGTCTGTTTTACTGCTGGGTAAAGGTCCTATTGATCTGAGAACCATTGGTCTTAAATACATGGATGGTTTAGTCGTCGGAAACTAGATGGGATATAGGATATGACATCGTTGACGTCCATCGGAGATTATTAGATATTCGATGAATTAATAGTGTGTCTGGCTGTACACTTGATAGGCAATGTGTCCTCTGATTCTGTAGGGCAGGTGGTTCATGTCAGTAGCCATTTCTAGTCAGATGTCAGTACTGTCAATTCGAAGACTCTAAGCCAAGGTTTGTAGCTGGTTAGCAGTGACCGGAATGGGCATGTGAATATTTCTAGGTAATTGCTTAGTTCGTGTGGAAGTTTTGTCATGTCTTCGTAACAAACGAGATCAGATATAAGTGAAGATGATACTTTGTGGATTGTAATTTGAGCTTTAGACATAAAAAGGTTGCGTTGACGCAAGACATTTAGTATGTGTTAAGCTGAAGGTATAAGTATTATCACTGAATTTCACGAACACCTGGTGTCAATCCTGCTTTTCAATGATCAATTCATCTGATGTTTACTATTTGGCATCTTGCGCCCCTTTCAACAGATAGCTGATGCTTTATGTTTCCAGGCTTGGAAAGACAATACATGAGTGAGTGAGTGAGTTGAGTTTTACGGCGCTTTTAGCAATATTAGAGCAATATCACGGAGGACACCAGCAATGGGCTTCACACATTGTACCCATGTGGGGGATCGAACCCGGGTCTTCGGCGTGACGAGCGAACTCTTGAACTCAAGGCTACCCCACCGCCCAAGTCAGGTATGAGATAATCACTTACACATCACGACACATTTACTTTTTTGGTAGCAATTTATCAAAATGTTGAACGAAACTGGAAAGGGTTTTATGTTTGTATTTTTTCGTGAACTAAGTCAATTTGCCTTTTGGTGGTGACTTTGTGCCGAAGATAGCACTAATTTCATAGCGTGTTGCCAAATATTTGAACGAGCGAAATACTACTTTTACTAATTGTATAGTCGACATTACAAACAATGAAATGATCATTAATTTTTCTGTTGCAGTCTCTTGGGTGACCTGTTTAATCTAGAGCTAACGCTTGCGTCAAATTCGACTCCCACAAGATGTAATTATAAGTAGTTTAGATGAAAATCCACGTCAGCCTCCCTACGTCATGTGGATCGTGGGAGTGAAATGAGAGTATAGTTGGCCTCGTTTTGGATTAGTATTCCAGTCGTGTCCGGGGGTGACCACAAACTGACTTGAAATATTGCGTAATGGCATTCTGTACATGGCAGCCTTTGTATGGATTAACATTTGATACATTATTACCGAGTCTATTCTGTTATCCTGGCGCCTAACGTGCGGTAAACACATACACACGCACGCACGCACGCACACACGCACGCACGCACGCACACGCACGCACACACACTTCTTTGAGAGGTACAGTAATGAAGGATAACAAAATATCCTTCGCTCTCACTGTAATAAAGTAGTTGTTCATCCATATATTGTTATCTTTCCTCTGTCTCTCGATCTCTCCCTCTCTCTCTCACACACATGTATATATATATATATATATATATATATATATGTGTGTATGTGTGTGTCTGTGTGTCTGTGTGTGCAATTACACAATGGTGTCTCGTACACACACACATATTCACACAGAACTACATACACATACAATTGACGATCTTCATCTTCAGTAATCCATGCTTGTCGTAAGAGGTGACTAACGGGATCGGGTGGTCAAGCTCGCTGACTTGATTGACACATGTCACCGTATCCCAATTGCGAAGATTGATGCTCATGCTGTTGATCACTGCATTCTCTGAACTCGATTATTTACAGACAGCCACCAATTAGCTGGCATTTTACTGAGTGCGGCGTAAAACTATACTCACTCAGTCACACACTACACTACTGACACACATGCACATCCAACTGCATAAAACACAGAGAGACATAGAAAGACATACACACACACTCACTCACACACTTACTCACACACTCACACACACACACACACTGTCTCTCTTGGCGGTGGGGTAGCCTAATGGTTAAAGCGTTGGCTCGTCACGCCGAAGACCCGGGTTCAAATCCCCACATGGACACAATGTGTGAATCCCATTTCTGGTGTCCCCCCGCCGTGATGTTGCTGGAATATTGCTAAAGCGGCGTAAAACCAAACTCAGTCAGTCAGACACACACTGTCTCTCTCACACACACATACTCAGACACACACTCCCATACAATTACATCACCATTTAATCTCGATATGACTATCCACAGGGGAGTATTTATGTGCCCGTATATTCGGGAAAATCTTCCATTCTCTGTAAGATATACAACATATACGGTTTTAATGCGATTGGGGAAACATCACGGGTTACTGCGGTAAGGCATGGCTATGTAATCTACGCAGTTTGAGATTGTATAACTTGATGGATGAGTTTCTAACTCTGCTTGTGGAAATGTCAACAGTGAAATGAAAATGTGTCTCTAAGGTTAACGTCGTTGTCAATTGCATATCGTGTATGTCAGCATGTGCTGCTCTAAATGTCAGTGGCGTGTTTTGTAAGACCCTTTATGCTGATTTGAGAGTCTGTTTCGTGTGTGGTACTCATGGTGTTCTGCTGTAACTGTTGTGTTTTTCGAAATCCAACAAATCCACGTCTCAATATAAGGATACAAGGATGTAATTTCACCCGTGAAGAGGTACATGTTTCTGTTTTTGGAAGTAAGCAATACGACAGATATACCATAAGCAAACGGTCGATGTAAAACATATAATTTGAACTACCGTTCAAATGCTGCGTTAGAGTATAGAACCGCGTCTTGGAGCACTCAATCCTTTCAGGCGCCAAATTCACTATGCAGATATGCGTCCCCAAAGCACAACAGAGACCTATGAGTGTGGGTTGTTTTACGCCGCACTCAGCAACATTCCAGCTATGGTCTGTAAATAATCGAGTCTGAACCAGACAGTCTAGTGATCAACAGCACGAGCATCGATCTACGCTATTGGGATGCGATGACGTGTCAACCAAGTCAGCGAGCCTGACCATCCGATCCCGTTAGTCGAATCTTCTGATAAGCATTGGTTGCTGAAGACTAGTTGCCACGGGTCATTGGTATATGTACATAATACGCCGTCTTATCTATTACACGTTGTTGTTACTGTTAATCTTCTGCTTATCATACTATATCATACAGGAACACGTGTATGATATATATGTGCACCAACCACGGGATAATGATTTTCTCGGATCTGGGTTTCTAGTGTATCCCGTCATGAAACTGCTGGAATATTGGCAATCCAGCTGAAAACCATACTCATCCATTTCCTACTAAAACGACTCGCAAAACATATATCTGTGAGTCGTAAAAATCTTTGTTTTTGTTTGAATATTTTATTATTAATTCTGTTATCTAGATTATCATAACCCAAATCTAATTACATATTCAAATGAGAAAAGATCGTTTAAATTATCTCTATTTGTAAAACATGGAATGGACCTAAGAAATAACTTGTTGAATGGGATTTCAGATTTACCTTACTCTAAAAAGTCCTTCTGATTACCACCAATTGTTAAATGAATGTTATATGTTTATTTTTTCCACTGTATCTTCTAATCGGTATATTCTCAACCAGTGTATTTACGTAACTTGTATATGGGCTGATGGCCTTTGATACAATAAAACACCTTTGACTTTGACTTGTATTCTCTAACGTCAGTATGTCTCTACTGCCATTAAGCACGCTGCTCCGAGGTTACAGCGCTCTTAAATATCTCTAACATACAAATTCATTTAGGGAAATACTGGGGATGTAAACCGCCTATCTTTTAACATCAACAACATAACCTCGACACGTCGAGGAAAAAGAGCTCCAACGGCTTTGACCTTTCGGATCCCAGGAGGATAACGTGCAAACCAGGAAAGATCCCCGGCACCTTGGAGAAGACAGGGTAAAAGCCTATTATTCAGTTAGGAGCAAATCTGATATGCACTTTGTCCGCCAGGTTGCGCTGGGGATCTTAAAGCAACGTTGGTGCTTCTGACAAACGAATTACCAAGGCAGCCATTTGACAATGTTTACCCACAATCCAATCATTTGGAGATGCTGGGGAGGTATACCGGAAGTCATGTGACCAGTGCGTGCGGGAATGCTCTCGCGAGGGACATGAAAGAGGTTATTAAAGAGTTGCTTGATCTGGATTAAACCAAAGGAAGTTTAATTTCCCAATGTCATCAATTGCAGAAGGGGGGAGAATGCCAGGCTGTTTCATACGTGCAGGCTTCTTGATTCCCGAAAAGGCAAGCTGGTAGATGTTCGGGTTAATGAAAGGACGCCGTGTTTGTCTTTGTGCCCTTTAAGAAGATGTACAAATTAGAGGGATAGATTCACCGTCTGGCGTTCGCCTCCGAGTGTTTGTCTTACGGATGTGATCTGACCAAACTCTTTTTTTCTCTGAATTTTATTTGTTTCTTGAAAGAAAGTGATCTCTGGATCGAATATAAAGAAGGAATAATCCTTTCGCTCTATTTGTGTGCCCTTTCCAAGAGTTCGTTCAGGATATTGGCATTTCTTTTGGTTCAACAATCGTGAAGGAAAAATATTGAGAAGAATTAGCAATCTGTTTATTTTATATAAAAAGATGATTTCATTACCACTTGATAAGTCGTAAATACATGCTCATGATTTAGTCAGAATCATACAACGGTCTCTGCCTTTAGAAGATATTTTCTTATGAGTAATGAAAGCTTTTTATTAATTCTATTCAGAGTTTTTCCGTGACAGTCTATCCATACATAAAGATGTACATGTAGGTCCAGATGTAAGTGAGTGAGTATCAGAGTAATATCACGGCGGGGGACACCAGAAATGGGCTTCACACGTTGTACCCATGTAAGGAATCGAACCCGGGTCTTCGGCGTGACGAGCGGACGCTTTAACCACTAGGCTACCCCACCGCCCCTCAAGAGGGCAGGTAAAATGAAGCACATATGACCCGAAAGAAACAACAGCGTAAAATCTCTTTCCCCAGTCATAAGATGCTGTAATAAAAGTCAGTTGTACGACTTCAACTATACTAAGAGTGTATCTCTATCAAATATTTAACATGATACTTGATGTTTGCAAAAAGGTAAGAGTGTCCTACCCCACCGATGCTTGGTCACAAACACATGCAAAGGCAAGTCAATTGGCCACCAGCAAAACTACGGGAATACATGGTCGAGATATGCATTGGGCATCATGTTTGTCGCTGATGCGCCATACATAAATATGACTTCCACATGTCTGACTGTCAAAACCTCTTCTGACACCGTGAACTTAACTCAGCAGGTTCTGATCTTATGTTTCGTGATAATTTTGTGCAGTACGAGTGACAAAAGTAGTATATGCTTACCAGTCTGGTCATTATGCTGACAAATAATAGATAATTATCCTCTGTGATCATAAATACCATGGATCCTGCTGCGTCCAAGGTATATAACTGGGGTATCAAATACAAGCGATCAGTGAAGAACGTATATGTTACGTGTATTCAGTCTCAGACTAAAATAACGGAGGACAGGGTAGCCAACATGGCGTGGATAAAACCTCGACTCACCTTTGGATCAAGTTCGACTCCCAAACTGGTAGGACTTAACGATTGTCAAATATAGTGATGTGCGATAATGGGGTTCTGTAGACTTAAAGGAGGCTATGCTCCATTGGTTAGTTTAGATTTGGGTTGAGGGTCAAGATGTTGTTATAACAGCTGGCGTGAAGCTGACACTAGTAAGTGAGTTATGATTTTATGCCATTTTAGTAATATTGCAGCAGTATCACAGCGGGGAACACTTGGAATGGGCTTCACACATAGTACCATGGTGGGAACCGAACCTGGGTCATCGGCGTGACAAGCGAACGCTTTGACCTCGACGCTAACCCACGCCCTAACTGACACTATTTCTGTTCAAATCAAATCAAATTGCCTTGGATATGTCTTGATATGTTGACCTCGTTACATCCCTTTCCGATCGATGCTCGTGATATTGATCACTGGATTGTCTGGTCCAAACTCGATTATTTACAGACCGATAGCTGAAATATATAACTGAAATATTGCTGAGTGGGGCGTTAAACAAAATCCAAAAAAATCTGTCAACCAAATTTTGTTCCGGTTCCGCTTCATATGGGCGTATGCTTCCACGAGGAAGTTACACTTTTTGATGCTTCAACAAACAATGTCCTATCTTTAAATCAAAATGAGGCATTTGGTATTTTTATACTCGTTATGTACGGAATATTGTAATTTCGCTTCATTTGGAATCTGTCAGCGGGCTCATCGTCATTCTATCTCAGACACAAAAACAGTCGTGCCGAGTTTACCAGCATACATTCATTTGTCATTCCTGTTCGCCATTAACCACCTTGATCTACCCGCACAATAAATAGCCAGCGAACGGACCTGACTGTAAACAGAATATGCCAAGCCAGTGATTGTATATACCTTGATGCTAAGTTTGGCGGTATAAGCCTTTGTGACCCATTAATTCTCTCTAATCTCATCCAACACTCGTTTCATTGCCCACTGAAAACATTCTGGGGTTTATTGAGTTGCTTATCTTTTTTCCATGTGTATAATTCTGTTGTTTAAGCTTAATATCTCAGTGAGGGGTTCTAATAAAATCCTTCTGTACGTATTACTGTAATAAATAACGTCAGTGATAGGAAGTTACCCAGCATGCGGTCGCCTGTCAAAAACATTAGTTCCCAAATGTGAAATATGAGAGGCTTGGATCTCTAATCGAATATTAAATCAAATATTCCTGGCTGATTTAACCATCAGTGATGTCCGTATTGGCGCCATCTTTCACGCTCCGTCTCCCCGACTCCCGTACAGGGCTCTTGAACATGGTTAAAAGATGAAGGCATTAATTTCACTGAATGCATTTCAATGCACTAGTTTTAATTATGAAAATGCGTATGGCTTGATCAATCCATTCTTAATGTTATCGGAAAACTCTAATTGATTACAATTGTCAGAGGCATTGAAAATACATGACTGATAGACTAATGTTTTTTCAGTGCTGAATTTCTGCAGATAGTATTATTACCGTAGTTACCCCCAAATGCATATATTATTAAGAGATAATATTTAAAGTAGTGTTTCAAACCAATAGGGCTGCGCAATATAACCGGTTTACCGGTATTTACCGGTTCAGACATGAAAACGATACGTATTGCGAAACGCTGATCGAAAACCGGTATTTTGACTTGCAAGCGGAAAACTTCGTAACACTCGGAAAATCTTCGGGTATTTCCTTTTTTCATTTGTGCCCAATATTATTCACATTTTTATTTTATCATGATTAAAAGTTGTTATTAAAGCATGGTAATTTGGTTGGGTTTTTGCTCTATAAATCAAGCATTAACTCGATTATGAGCATTTTTTTGTTTAAAAATACTTCATGCAATATATTGCAATACATACGGCAATACATGCTTTCGCATCGCAATATATCGCAACATGAAAATTCCCTGCAATACCCACCCCTACAAACCAACAACCAGATCTTGATGTGCACGACCTCCGGTATCCTAATTCGTTGCATAGAGTTGTTCACCTTGGTCGTTCCAGGTTCCGGGGGATTTCGGTCCAAACTTCGGGGGTTTCAGTCCCATTCACCGCATCGTACGCGCCCGTAAAGATCTTACTATTGTCTTTACCGTTCCCGTTTACCCGACATGAAAGGTAACCGTGGAGCGCCGGGTTCAAGACGCTGCTCATCCCCCAAAGATGCTTACGTTATCTTCATTGGTGGCGTCTCAGTAGTTTCAACTTGTAATTATAAAACTGTCAGAATGCAGATCTGATTGACATTTCGGCAGGTGTGTCCAGTCTCGGATAGGGCCTTCCTGACTGCCTGACCTGTATAAGACGTTAACCTTTATGGCGGATGTTGTTGTGGTCACAGGGGCGTGTCTCGTTTAGAAACAGCGTTAGAAAGACATATAGGTGTATAGACCCTACCCTAGTGCTATATAAAAGATCCTTTTATATAGTACTAGGGTAGGGTCTATACACCTATATGTCTTTCTAACGCTGTTTCTAAGCGAGACACGCCCCTGTGGTTGTGGTTCTTTGCCGTAAGCGAAGGGCCCGGATGTCTCGCTTAATTAAGGACCCGTGAAGGTCCGGGTTAGAATATTGATCTTCAGCAACCAATGCTTATCAGAAGAGGCGACTAACGGGATCGGGTGGTCAAGCTCGCTCACTTGGTTGACACATGTCATCGGTTCCCAATTGCGCAGATCGATGCTCATGCTGTTGATCACTGGTTTGTCTGGTCCGGACTCGATTATTTACAGACCGCCGCCATATATCTGGAATATTGCTGAGTGCGACGTAAAACTAAACTTGTGTATATTTAGTGCTCAAATGAAGCAAACAACGCCTGCTTGTTTCCTATTACGAATGTTATCTGTCTTGTCAGTGATCGATGTTCATGATGTCACTCAACTGGATTGTCTTGTCAGTGATCGATGTTCATGATGTCGCTACCTGGATTGTCTTGTCAGTGATCGATGTTCATGATGTCACTCACTGGATTGTCTTGTCAGTGATCGATGTCGATGATGTCACTCACTGGATTGTCTTGTCAGTGATCGATGTTCATGATGTCACTCACTGGATTGTCTTGTCAGTGATCGATGTTCATGATGCCACTCACTGGATTGTCTTGTCAGTGATCGATGTTCATGATGTCGCTACCTAGATTGTCTTGTCAGTGATCGATGTTCATGATGTCACTACCTGGATTGTCTTGTCAGTGATCGATGTTCATGATGTCACTACCTGGATTGTCTTGTCAGTGATCGATGTTCATGATGTCACTACCTGGATTGTCTTGTCAGCTATCGATGTTCATGATGTCACTCACTGGATTGTCTTGTCAGTGATCGATGTTCATGATGTCACTCACTGGATTGTCTTGTCCGTGATCGATGTTCATGAAGTCACTCACTGGATTGTCTGGTCCTGACTCGACTATTAACAGACCGCTGTCATATAGCTCGAATGTTGTTGAGTGTGGCTTCAAACAAGAAATACATAAACACAAACACTGTTATTTTTATCAATAAATATTGGCTGCAATTACTCGTGAATTTACAACATCGCGGACCACTTCCAGTGATCCAACTTTACATGTCCGCACACTTCGTCTGCAGGCCCATTTTATAAAATTCCCCAAATAGGTTCAGACTTTTACAGCTCGTTCCCTCAAAACATTTGAGTCGTCGACAAGCCGCAGCAATTCGTTTTAAATGCAAATTGTGCTCCAAGGTCGCTTTGGGAAAAGGCGCAAGTGTTTCTTCTCCTGAGAGATTCCTCCACATGTTGGAATGTCGGCTTTAGATTGGTTATTTGTTTGCCAGCTAATAGAAGGCAAGCAGTTACTTAAATTTTAATTTTCTATACATGGAAAAACGTTTGGAACTAATGATAGATTCCTGTCACGCGGTGATTTCGACGTATTGCACATGCGAGGTTAGTAGAGATCCTGTCTCGAGTGTTTGGGCTAAAATTCTTAGAATATTGTTATTTTATGAAAGATAGGCAGAGCCATGGTATCAATAGATGAGTGATCGATACGCCGGTTATGTCCAGCGACAATGTATATGATTGGTCGGTTTGTTTGTTGTTTAACGACACACTCGGCAATATTCCACCTATATAGCGACGGACTTTAAATAACTGAGTCTGGACCAGACAATCCAGTGATTAACATCATGAGGATCGATCTACGCAATTGGGATACGATGACATGTGTCAACCAAGTCAGCGAGCCTGACCACCCGATCGCGTTAGTCGCCTCTTACGACAAGTATGGGTTGCTGAAGATCAGTTCTAACCCGGATCTTCACGGGAATGATGTAGATGCAGTAGTTTATCTGTGAACATCTGTAATTATGTATTTCGAACATGGGAAATATCTGGATACCAAATCATGTTTCTTACTTGAATGTGAGTGAGTGACAGAGTCGGGGATTTCGTTTGGTCGCCATTTGGAACATTTCATGATTTCTTTTCTTCATTATTCCATTTACATCAGCTAAAGTGAAGTAATTCAGGTCGTAAACTTTGATCACATTTGTGAACCGCGAGCACGGGTAAAGTGCAGACAGATCACGGGTCACACTCCTGGATTGGAACCCACGGCTAGTGGTAGTAGCGGCACCTGTGACCGTTGGGCCACCCGCGCTGTAGGTCTATGTTAATCCGTGCACGTGTTTAGATTTAGCAAACCTAACAAACATTAAAAGATGAATATCAATTTATAATGAATATATTTTATCAGTCCAGATTGTACCTAAGGTGTTTTTTATCAAGTGGCTTTAAATGACATTAGGGGAACATGATGACACAGTTTAATCATTTGCCTGCCCTTTACAAGGACACTGACAACCTTTCTTCGGTGAAACGTACTATTGGGAATATTTCATGACGTCATCTCGCTTGTTCTGCTACACCTCAATAAAAGCTAAGATAAATGGCAAATCACGAAATCAGATGGTTTTTTTCATTCTGACCACTTCTACGTTTTTGGTTACTAATTCCAAATTTGCGATGGAACCCCCCTTGAGCACCATGTATATGTCGGAACTGGAAGATGCAAGTTTGACTGGAGCATGTTCAAGACAGGACCCTGATGTTCTTAAGAAACAGACGGGTTAGAACTTATTGATTTCTTATACCAAATGTCGATCTCCCAAACACATACGGTGGACCAGACATTTCTTTGGGCGAATTTCTTTGAGAGAAGATGAGTGAAATGGCAGCTTCAAACCTACCCGGGCTAAAAGTAGAGACAGTGCGTCTAGAAAAGCTTCAGATTACACCTAAATCTAACCTTCGGAGAAGCTAGTAGATTGCTTTCCTATTCACAAAAATGAAGCTGCTTTAAAAATCCATTTCAGTGACAAATCATTTCAAGAATATTAAAAAGTCAAATTGAAACAGTGTGAAATATTCCAAACCACGCGGCTCCAGAACCTAATAAGCACCATTCATTGACAAAAGTACCACTATTACCAGTAGTGGATAAAAAAATCCGACGAAATAAATCCCGTTGTCACAAAAAATCTCTGCTACAAGCAGAGCTCATTGTACAATTCCAACCATACTACGACGAACCTTTTTAGCGAATCAATATCAAATAGTGATGATACCAGGTGTTGTCGATATTAAGTTATTCTACAGGAATATATTTGTCTGGCTTATTCATATTTGGTAACTCCCAACGCGTGACCTTGATTCAAGGATACTGAAAAGGATCATATGAAATTATCGGAGAATATCGGTGGTCGGAATTAGGTTATCCCTCTTCCGCAGGCATATCCTGATAAGTAGTGGTTATTATCGGACACCATTAGTTTGTCCATTCCACGAGCTTCCGCGTTACCCGAGTCGATAAAGTCCTTGGAATGTAATCTGTACTAAAATTGGTGTTGTAGCCACTAATATGCCCAATTACGTTCTTCTGTGCTTCAAAAATGACTTATTGCAGACACTCCATTCCCTGCGGTGGGCGACGTTACACGCCATTGTGATCAACCTCTGGTTGTTATAACCAGTAATTGTGACTTGAACACATGAACGCCTGTACATTATTTCAGTTTTGAATTTGGTTTGAGTTTAACCTATATTTCTCACAACGACAGTATGGACTTGGCAACATAAATGTTTCCACAGAATGCCAATGTGTATATATATTCATATGTTCTGACCAACCAAGTGGCAAAATATGAATAGAGATGACCACTGAAAGGGAACACTAATTTTTGTTCGATATAACGGTAGTTCGTTGCACGCATTTCGACGAAAATATACAGCAAGTGGACGGGAGCAATACAGTTCGTTATATCTGTCAGTTCTTCATAAAGGTAGTTCGCGGTGGTTTGCCATTTACATTCTGTACAACACCAAACACTTCTCCAGTAGTTTCAACAAAATAGTAAACGTCAACGATATGCGTCGAGTCGGGGCGTCTTCCCTTGTTGACACATATACAGTTGTGACATTGGATCTGTACAGCATGTTTAATTGTCAATGATTAAATCAACCCTGTCTGGAATCTGAGACCCAAAGATAAACTTCTGTTCCAAATTTTAGTCTTAAGACCAATGGTGAAAGACCCCTCACACACCCTGTTCTTGACTCTGTAACTCTCGCCAAATTGAACTAAAGATTTTTTTCTGTATGCAAGTCTGAGCTTAAAAGGATCTCTTACACTGCGCCAAAACGCCGTAAAATCATACTCATTCTCCTGACTTATGATCTATATTCCCCAAAGCCTTCATCTGGGAAATTTCAGCTCCAAATGTAACATGCTGACTGGCGGGGAATCAGTAAAAACATCAAAGAACAATGCTGAATATGGAACTAGAACCATTGAGATGCGTGTACATACGTGGAACTTCTTCGTGATCACAGAACCTTCCCTCCACCGACTGAGGACGCACGTTTTAGTCTAACTCTCCCTGACTACTAAGAATGATGTTCGTGATTCATCCTCCGCAAAGTACACACAAACAAGCGCGCTTTGATAAACTGCTTAATTCAAACTGACATTTGGTTGTCGTGCTGTCTTGTGTATGGATACCTAGCACTTCCAGTGCTTCTTTACACACAGTCGTCTCTTGGAAGATGTACTGGTGTTCTGTGTCAGTCAACAGAAAACATACATATATTTCTAAGGAAATTGTTTGAGGCGGGCGCTTCCGGAGGGGCAGTGCATGCTAACCCCTTCCACGAAGACATGTGTCACCAATGATGTTCAGTGGTTCAATTTTCACTGCTTATTGGCCTCTTAGGCCAAACTACTTCTGTTTCGTCAGAAAACCAACACTGAGTCCCATTCCACAAAGCGACGTTAGCGTTACGACTGTCTTAAGTGTTAAGTATGGGAGGTCTTTACGCAGTGGAATTACTAAAATAATTTGTGAACGTGAAACGTGGGAAAAACGTGCATAGCTAAATGCTAAATAAACAACGTTCTTGCCACTCCGACCACCAAACTAAATATGATACTTTTGCCACTCCGACCACCAAACTAAATATGATACGTTTTCTAAACTTCATGAACTAAATAAACTATCTGATAAGATACACAACTATAATACTAAATTGTTTAATATCAATACTATGCCCGAATATGGCAAACTATTTGTGTAATCTACGACCAGTACGAGTCTCACCGATCAAAATCACTTTCGACCATCCAGAAAGTGAGTGCACGAGGCGTTACGATTGCGTTTTGATGCAACGTTCATGGTTCTTGTAAAGATGTGTTTTGGCTATCAGATAACAAAACCAAAGAAACTAACTTTCTCTCCAGAACAGGAGGTAAGACCAGCGCTAACACCACTTTGTGGAACGGAACCCTGACCACTGGGACGATTGTAAATCGTATTCGTTCACATAGACGTGAGTAGCTGAGTATGGTTTTAGGTCGAGTTTCCTGGAATAACACGACGGGGACCAACAGAAATGGGCTTCAAACAATGTACACAAGTGGGAAATCGAACCCGGGTCCTCGGTGTGACGAGCGACGCTTTAACCAGTAGGCCACCCCTAACAAAGACGTTCTACTGCTTTAGATCACTTTGTGGAAGGGGGCAGAAGTTATTCTCGAGCACTAGCGTTTCATTTTTCTTTCACTATTGTGCGGATATGTCCTGAGTGGTTTGAAAATGGATTTGTTTTGAACGTTCAGCCGGCAATGTTTTGTTTAGAAAGTAGTAACGAGAAACAATTTTCTCTATACATGGGTTTACAATGCGTACAGATATCTCAACCCATCTACTCAGTCTGTTCTTCAGCTGACCTGAATCCCACCACTAGATGCCAGATTGTGACAAATGACGTCTTCTGCAATAAAAACAAGACCCAGGTGGACTGGACGCTACAGTGTTTTGGTCAGTCACAGATCCGACGTTTTTGGATACGATGTGACGTTGCTAGGCAACCGTTTGTTAAGAGGTACACGCTGCGGAGCAGGAGAAGATTCGCAATCCCTTATCTCCACTGACACTCGCACGCCAAGCACTCAAGAATATCGCTAGGAAAGATAACAGTGGCCGTTGTAAGAATACCCTACCAGCCTTCTCTTGTGCTGCACGAAATGCCAGTCATTTGGAAGGGGATCAATGTCGTAATGCCGTCATTTCAGACCGTATTGACCGTAGGGGCATGTTTCCCTGCCGAAGAGGTGCTAGAACACCCTTCCACTCCAAGGAGTCGTATTAACAGGATATGTTTCGAGAAATTCACTTCAAGAATTTTATTGGCTTGCTGAAATGCTTTTAGATCACACGGGCAAATATTTCATTATATTTTTTAGGATACTTTGATGTATGGAAGGAGGTAGAGAATCCTAGAGGCTGTGGGGAGTTTTAGATTGGCTGTGCCGGAAGCCGACATAAACACTGTAAGGACATTTGCGTGGATTTAAATGCGTGGAACACTTGAAAATGACGACGTCTTAGAACAAGGGTTCTACAAAGTGACTCCAATTCCTTGAATAGAATAAAAACACCTGGTAAAATAGTGGATTTCTTACGGGAGATGATTGAAGTGAAATATAAACTTAAGCATATGTAACACCTGAACTGGAGAATGATAAAGAACATAAAATCCTCCATTTGAATGCACCTGCAATCTGTGTCAAGAAGCTGCATGTTCGTTTTCACAGGGGGTACGTAAGTCCCAAAACATTCAAACTAAATTTAAATATTACCATTAGTTTTAATCGTAGAATATGTGTTATTTTAACTTATGGCTAATTTGTCAAAACTTGCTGACGGCTGAAGGGATGGTGTAAATCCAGCTAGGGTCCATGCAGGAAGCAAATGTACTGTAAGTCCCCATGGTCCCTAGTATGGTGATCTACCTTCAGTTGTTAGCGATCTATAGCCCATTTTTATATTGTGTTGTCCCCCATAGTTAAAATGTTTTAGATTCAATTACTAGTTTTACATATATATCTGTGATACTCTAGTTATTTTACTGTCCTTCGTTGGCAGAATTTTATAATTTCACTTAAATTGTTGATATAAATATAACTTGCTTTAGTCACGATATGGCTGAAATATTGCCGATGTGACTAAAATTCTTAACTCACTCACTCACTCACTCGTTTTCACAAGGCACTTACTTCATGTGTGTACCGATTATGTCACCTAAGAGTATACGTTTGTCTGCCCAAACCCTAATTTATGGCTAAGGTGCGGATATATGTATACTTATGTATATTATTTCAAAGATCATATGCATCTATGTAGGGTCAGGTTTTGGCAGAGTTCAAAGTGTTATCACCGAGATCACGACATTGTACAGAAATCCTATGGGGAAGTCATAGATTGTCGGTTGGTTTCGAATAGATAACTAAAGTAAGCAGAGTGAAGTCACAGATTGTCTATTGGTATTCGAACTCATGAGCAAACACCTTAACGAGTGGACTACTCTGCAGTCCTTTGCACTGATGGGGCGGGATGGGTAGCTTAGTGGTTAAAGCGTTCGCTCGTCACGCCGAAGACCCGGGTTCGATTCCCCACATGGGTACTATGTGTGAAGCCCATTTCTGGTGCCTCCCGCTGTGATATTGCTAGAATATTGCGAAAAGTGGCGTTTGACATATTGTACCCATGTGGGGAATCGAACCCGGGTCTTCGGCGTGACGAGCGAACGTTTCAGCCATCAATCTACCCTGTCGTGATATAATGAGTACATTTATTGTAGTGTTAATCAGCATTCAGTATATTTAGTGTAGTGTTAATCAGTATTCACACTCTCATTCTCACTCACACTGCTCTAAACGAACTGTGAAATTCAGCCTCATCGATACGATGCTCAACTCCAGACGAAACGACGGCCGATCGGACGCAGGGTCGGAGAGTCTCGGAGCTTTCCTTCCGGATACCTTCAAGATGTCATGGTTGACTCCATGTCTGATAGTAATGTTTACTTTATTGATAAAATCCTAATTGAAACTGTCACGACACAGCATGGCTCCATCACCTCGGCATTCAGCCCAATTCAGCAATGATTCTCTAATTACCAGTTTTGTCGATATCTCTCGTGAATTGCGTTAGAGGTCTGGATGAGATTAGAGGTTTTCTTGTTGCAAACTCTTCTTCTGATGCGCTGGAGTGTTCTTCATTTGGAAATGGAATACAATGGCACGGAACGGAATCTGAGTTCAAGGTCTTACGCGGTTCAGCCCGCTTCTTACACTTTTCTTGATGTGGATGTATGGTCTTGGGGTGACGTTATTTACATCCAAAGCCTATATTTCATTGTAGAGCTTTGATTTGAAATCACAAACTCACAAACCCAATTACATGCTCAAACCTATCCACTCAATCACGAACAAAAGGCAAGCAAAAAGGACAAAATGAAATTAGTCTTTAGCCTAGCAGCATCTAGCTCGGCTTGAAAAAATGTAGCGATTACGCAAATTGAACTTTGCTGAGTCAATGCTGACGCATGGGTCTCCTAATTTCGCCCTACGGAAGGAAAACAAGGAAGAGTTATGTCCCTTTGTTAAAACAGAATTGGTGTTGTGTCCCTTAGAAGGTGACTTGTTTAAAACAGAATCTCTCTCTCTCTCTCTCTCTCTCTCTCTCTCTCTCTCTCTCTCTCTCTCTCTCTCTCTCTCTCTCTCTCTCTCTCTCTCTCTCTCTCTCTCTCTCTCTCTCTCTCTCTCTCTCTCTCTAAGGACATATTGTTTATTTTAAATCAAAACAAACAATAACTCCCTGAAGTATCAGCCTACTTCTTGAGTTCTGAATCTTTCAAATGTAGGATTGCAACGTCAGTGAACTTTAATTTTGTAGTTTATATTACAGTCTGTGCTGCTTCCCTGTTTTAATAATTCCACGAACAATCATATTGAATTCAGTGTGAAATAATTATCTTGAAATGTCAGCTGGTTAATGTCGGACATTGATCTGAGTTATGGCATATATTTTCAGAGTCACACACGTCGTGGTTAATGTTTCACACACGTCGTGGTTAATGTTTCACACACGTCGTGGTTAATGTTTCACACACGTCGTGGTTAATGTTTCACACATGTCGTGGTTAATGTTACTGTTGATAGAGATATTCAAGACGGTAGGTGAGATGTGCGGGTTTTGTGTTCACCGCCACAGGCTGTGATATTCTCGACATAGCGAGGGCATGGCATAATCAAGTCTGGACCATACAATCCAGGTTGTATACTGGGGCGACGATCAACGCCGTCAGTGTACTATGGCATGCAATCACAGAGACCGAGTTTCTTCTTCGTCTCTACTTCACCATGTTCATCTATCACACCAGAATCCGTACGTCTGTTTCGCTTTGTAGTCGTTAGCAGGGAGTTGAGCCAAGGCCTTGTTCCAGCTCGAGGGAATCCAGCGCGTTTACTGACCAATCAGCGCTCAGATTACAACACACAATGGAACCATTCGTCACCACTCGCCACTTTCCGTAACCTGCAATCTCCTATCCCAGAAAGTTAATTGCGAAAATACGACAGAACAGAAATCATGCACATACACTATAGACTTGAGGCGGTTTTTTCCACACATGGATTCAATCTCAGGGAAGAGTAGTGTTCGTACAATACAAATACGATCTCGTATAGGGACGTACATGTGTGTATACGAGTGAGTGAGGAACTCCTGTGTTAGACATTGACGTAGGATGAGGCTACATGAGATATTTAACCCGTATAGCTTCGGGGAGGATACAATATAAGTTAGTTTAGAAAATAGAAACTGGTTGATGAGAGAGTATGGTTTTACCTTTCACCCAAATTCGAGCCAACTCACCCTAACGTGCATAGGTGTACAGGACCCATCATGACCCGGACAACCAAGGGCACTTTGACCTCTTCTGCTCAATACTTCCTCAAATAAGCATAAGGCTGACTGACTGACTGAGTTTGATTTTACGCCGCGTTTAGCAATATTCCACCAACATCACGGCGGGGGACACCAGAAATGGGCTTCACACATTGTACCCATGTGGGGATTCGAACCCGGGTCTTCGGCATGACGAGCCAACGCTTTAACCACTAGGCTACCCCACCGCCCCCTATAAGCATAAGGTACCAGGAACATATTTTGTGCCGTGCAAGTTCCTACACGCATGACACACATTAGGAAATGAAGACATTCTGCTGGAGAATCCTCAGGGGAAAGACGCACGTGAGTTACTGCGAATCTCTTCTGTCCGAGATTCCCACGAGAAAACACGCGCGAGGTTCTCGGAACCGATTCTGCTAGTGCATCCCACGGGGAGGCTTAGGTAAATGTCGGCTTTCATTGGATCATAAACAAGTCCTGTAAGTGATCGTAGCGCTTCGCCTGTCTCATTTTAGCATAGTCTTACGACTGCCGTGGCACTTGGACCACGTTGTTGATCGAGGCCCTTGTGTCAAGGCTCCAGTATACATACTTTAACATTGATTTACAGCTCTTGAAGTGCTTAAACTCACTTTGTACAAGTTTTGCCAAGGGACTCGTCAACGAAGTTGTCATAGCGTTAACTCTCATCCTTTAACGCAGGAACTCGACATGTCGTAATACCCATCGTGACACATATACTAGTCTCTCACAGTCCCTAAAAGAACAGGACCGCCTCCGTGGTGTAGTGGTTAGAGCGGAGAGCGGAAGGTCGCGGGTTCGATCCCCGACCGCGTCATACCATAACACGTTAAAATATGGTACTTGTTGGTCCCTGCCTGGCGCTCGGCATTAATGGGTACAACAAGGACTGGTCGGCTCGGAGTCAGTATCATGTGTCTGAGTGGGATATTCATGCTTCACTGCGGCATGGTATCTCAGTTGGCTAGCACTATAAAACCAGCTTCAGTCTGGGCTAGTACAAGCAGCCGCACATACACATACACACGCATGCACGTCGTCATATGAGCGAAATATTCTCAAGCACGAGGTTAAACCATCTTTCACCTCACCTCACCTAAAACAACAAATAAACACAGTCCCGGAACCGCAATATTTTCCCTTCAGCCGAGGACTTTCTGCAATGATAAAGCTCTAAATGAAGCAATAATTATTCTAGTATTGCTCAGGTTCAGACTTCCTTTTTAACCGGGGCTCCTTTTCAGTTTAAAAGGAATTATTCGTTTCTATCAAAATTATATATATTAATAGAATATGCGTTAGTCTGAACATAGACGTACGTAAGCTGTAGCCCCGCCATGTAAAATAGATTTGCGAAGCTTTAGTCCCACGACTCTCATAACATGCATCGTGGAACATAGACGTACGCAAGCCGTAACTCTACGAATGTCGTAACACTCAACATGTACCATAGACGTGGCACCGATTGTCGTAACACACTTTGACTTACGCAAGCGCTGATGTCGTAACAAACATAGACTTACGCAAGCCGTAACTCTACGAATGTCGTAACACTCAACATGTACCACAGACTCGGTACCGAATGCGGTAACACACTTTGACTTACGCAAGCACCGATGTCGTAACAAACATAGACTTACGCAAGCCGTGACTCTACGAATGTCGTAACACTAACCATGTAACATACATTTACGGAAGCCTTGTGTACGAGGATCTGTAACGACATCCTGTAGGTCCCAGGGTGACAGTAAGACAATATTGGCTCTCTAATGATCAGAGCCATGTCACTGACGAGCTGACGTCGACCGTGATGAGAACGCCGGGAGAGACGTTGTTTATCATTCATCTTAGACAAGCAGTATCCCCGGACTTGACTTCAAAGAAAAGATCAAAGGGCTTTTTAAGTGGTAATTAAAGGGAGGTTAACGTGTTAACAAGCCTTCTTTGATACAGTGAGGGGAAAATGGAAACGTATGGCAGTGAGGTGACAATATGAGTTGTTCTCAACGTTGGCTAGATTAAGTCTGTCCTTCTCGGGCTTGCTGGTGAAGTCTTGCGATCAGAGTTCAAGGAAGCCATTTTTTTGTAAGGAGGTGTTCTACCTTTCTGTTGACAGGATTAATCCGTTACTCATTAAATATTGCCTGTGGTCCCTATAAATGCAAGTCGGTCTTTTCAGAATCCTGATAGTAGATCTAATTGAAATGAAAATGCGTGGGGGTGTTGTAAATATGGAGAGAACACACCTAAACTTGCAGTCTGAGATGTTTCAATTCTCTTGGACGTGCTAGAACCCTATGATATCCTACTCGACTTGGTTATGTTTCCTTGTTATTTTCGCCATACACTGTTTCTTGGGTTTCACGAAAGTTGAAAATGTGAGTGAGTGAGTTTAGTTTTACGCCGCGCTCAGCAATATTCCAGCTATATGGCGGCGGTCTGTAAATAATCAAGTCTGGACCAGAAAATCCAGTGATCTGAAAATGTGAAGGACCTTCATAGTCCCACACGTTCGTCCATTGTCCATGTGACGACTCACTCACTCACTCACTCACCCACTCACTCACTCACTAACCTAAAATGAAGATCGGATGTTTACGATGTATGACATGCGTCATTCTCGACGGCGTTAGCTGTTGCTCACGCTATCGACCACTGGTCTGCCTACCAATGATGTGTTTTGTTCACACGTCTTGGAAAACTTAGATACTCTTGACTAACGTATAACAACACGACGTATCAACAATGTTAGTTTTAGGATGCGAGGCCGCGGTTTCTCCAGTTGAGGACTGGTGGCACAAAGATTTCGTTTAGCGATAGGCGATGCTGGTTGATTCCTAATTCAGTCGGTGCCCTCCATAACCAAGGACCTAAGACATCCCTCGTCATTGATTATAGCTGAACCTTCAAGTTCCCATTAAGGGTAACATGTCCGTAAAATATTTTCTCCCTGCCTGTATGTTCTTTACGGTGCAATCGACCTGAGGATGCCAGTGCCTGTATGTTCTTTACGGTGCAATCGACCTGAGGATGCCAGTGTCTGTATGTTCTTTACGGTGCAATCGACCTGAGGATGCCAGTGTCTGTTTGTTCTTAAGGTAAAATCGACATGAGGACGTTTCTGCTATATATACATGCATATGTCTGGCTGTGGCAAATTATTCAAATATCAAATGTTACATATCTGGTTTCTGAAGAGCGATCGATTTTTACATCACAGGAGGGCTTTTTTTTTACTGTACGTGATAATACAGCGCTTCTGTTGCTTCAATAAATTAAGATTCCATAGGAATGATGGGGACGCCGTAATCTCCTCCTGAACATTCAATTAAACCCACAACGTCTCCGGCGACAACAACAGATACACGTTCTTGAAAAATTGAGAGAAATCGTGGAATTACATATCGTTCCACGGTGGCATTGTCGTCTAGGCAGCCTAAGTGTTCTGTACAGAGTGGCGTCCCTTAGACGCGCCTGAACCCTATGACAGTGGGTTCGAATCCCGGTGCACCCTAATTCTGGTCCTTGGTTTGTTAGAACGATACACCACTGTATGCCGTCGTAATTACAGCGATCTACAGACCCATGAGGATCGGGTTAGAATTGATCTTCAGTAACCAATGCTTGTCGTAAGAGGCAACTAACGGGATCGGGTGGTCAGTCTCACTGACTTGGCTGACACATGTCATCGTATCCCAGTTGCGTAGAACGATACTCATGCTGTTGATCACTGGATTGTCTGATCCAGACTCGATTATTTACAGACCGCCGCCATATAGCTGGAATATTGCTGAGGGCAGCGTAAAACTAACCACTCACACACTTCACGATCTACATTACTTTGGGATGTTCAACTCTTGTCAAACAGCCACGAACATGATTCACTCATCTACTCGTTCCAACCCGTTCGGATGCATTGTGGGGAAAAAATTACTACAAATGATTGTCTGGAGTATATAATATGTTTTTGTGCGCAGACAGCGAAACAAGCTATTTCACTCATGGCATATACGCATTTAGAAAACGCTATGTCAATCCGAAAACGTCAGATTGCGCTGCCAAATTGTGTTGCCAAAATGTTCACGAGAAATACAAGTAAATGCAGCCGTCATTACGACGAAGCCCTATAAAATTAGAGACTACAATATAATATTATTTTCAAAGACTGAGGACTGTATCCATGTGACGTTAACAAGCACAGCAGTTATTTCGATTTCCCTGTCTTTGAAGTACGCGCAGCTATCACCTCCGGTGTCCATGGAATTTGCTCCCTTCGATTCTCTCCCACACGTATTTACCCACCGTCAAAGAAATCAGTTTGATCCAACCGTGAGACGAACGTAACTAACCCAATCGTAAATAATAATCTTCAGTATCGATCAGTGTCCGACAGAATTCCTATACGGATATTGCGTGAAATCTACACGTTTTTTCCGAGAAAGGAGACGGATCTGGAACAGCCATAAATCCCCAATTTCCATATCGTATGTTTTGTTGCAAAAAGACGCAGCTTGGGAAATTCTTTGAGCAGGAAATCGTGGACATTCTTCAAAGATGAGCCTTTGCTATCTTTGCAATTTACACAGATCATAAATACATTTGTTTTACAAGACACGGTCCTTCGTATTGGACGTTTGAAGATTTCCTTTGGCACGTTCCCAAACGAGGAGTTTACACAACCAACCACTGACAAAAATGACGTCAAAGGATATGAATCGCCATCACTACATGTTAAGACGCCCGTATCCAAGATGTATTTTTGTCTTCACCGTTCTCTGTTGCTGCCATACTCTTATAATTCCAGTAGCACTTAAACTTCAAAACATAAATTTTGAAGTTTGTTTTTAAAGCAGAAGTCTTTCTAGACCCATTCATCACAAAAGCTTGAAAACTTGATAAAAGTTTATGTTAAAAAAATTGAACTTACGAGCTACGTTGAATTATCTATTTTCTGTCTCGACTAAATGAATCTTCAAAGTTCCGAGCATTGGCGTGGAAGTATCAGTATATGTACATACTGAGTAAATACATCCCTGACCCATTGGGTAATATTTGTGTACATGTATACTAAGGGGGACTATTGAGGGGGAAACAACTATTGCGATAGCGATAGTCTATTGCAACATACCATTGCGATCAACTATTACAATACTATTGCGATCAACTATTGCAATACTATTGCAACATACTATTGCGATCAACTATTGCAATACTATTGCAACATACTATTGCGATCAACTATTGCAATACTATTGCGATCAACTATTGCAATACTATTGCAACATACTATTGCGATCAACTATTGCAATACTATTGCGATCAACTATTGCAATACTATTGCAACATACCATTGCGATCAACTATTGCAATACTATTGCAACATACTATTGCGATCATCTATTGCAATACTATTGCAACATACTATTGCGAGCAACTATTGCAATACTATTGCAACATACTATTGCGAGCAACTATTGCAATACTATTGCAACATACTATTGCGAGCAACTATTGCAATACTATTGCAAAATACTATTGCGAACAGCTATTGCAACATACTATTGCAACAGATTTTTCTCCTTGAATTGTCTCAATTGAAACCATTTCCCGAATGAATGTATAGTTCATATGAAATGAAAACAAGTTGAAGTAGTTTCAGTTTCTTTTAATGAGTGACAAGAAACCCGAAACCCAGATCAAGCAAACATTTAAAACATAAACTCAACGAAGCTGCAAGTCTGCACCCAAACATCCTGTGTTTTGCGCTGCGCATTTATCTATCTGTGCATTAACAAGCGATAGCCACACATAGTATCGATGCATCGGTAGTTTTTCGTTTCTACCATCGATTAATTGCTATCGGATACTCAACAATTGCAATGCATCGAAAGTTCGATGCATTGTTACATCCCTAATGTATACTGTTCGGGAAGTTAAATACACCCTGATCTGCGCACAGGGGCAACGATATACTGCCGAGAAAAAGAATGTGTACACTTAAAAGACATAATTTGGCCTAAAAATTACAGACAATCGCTAAGCTAACTACTATGAGAACAGTGTCCCAAGCACTACACATCTTAATCTGAAACACAGCTATGACACGCATCTGGTATATCATCATCAAATATAAATTGGGCGGTGGGCTAGCCTAATGGTTAAAGCGTTGGCTCGTCACGCAGAAGACCCGGGTTCGAATCCCCACATGGGTACAATGTTTGAAGCCCATTTCTGGTGTCCCCCGCCGTGATGTTGCTGGAATATTGCTAAAAGCGGCGTAAAACCAAACTCAGTCAGTCAAATATAAATATTGTTTGTGTCATGTTTGGCCGCTTTCATTTGCCTGCCACTAAAACCATATACATGTATGTAATCTGGTATATTTATTCATATATTTATTATCATATGAATATACAAGAATCGCTTTCTATCTGTATTCCGGTACCAGGTAAGGAGCCAGTTCTTTAACACAGACAAACCGTAGGTAAACCAATCGAGGGAAAATCTCAATGGTCTTATTTTACTATTATTTGGTTACTGAGGGTTTAAAAGTAATTGCTTGCGCGGGTATATTCTATCTTGGGAAAGTAAACACCACTGAGACTTCCACTCGGACGCATACCGCATTTAATTAAAAAATACTTCAAGTTGGTTGCATCTAACCATCAGCTGTTTTCTGGTAGGCAGGGCGGTGTGGTGCCTAATGGTTAAAGCGTCCGATCGGCACGCTGAAGACCCGGGTTCGATTCCCCACATGGGTACGATGTATTAATACCATTTCTGGTGTCCCCCGCCCTGCTATTGCTGGCGTAAAATCAAACTCACTCACAGGACAAGAGGTCAGGTAACACGATTATAGTAATTCCTTCCCACAGTGTAACAAACATGATGTATTGTTTTACTTAAACAGGGGTGATTAATTTTTTTCACCCCCACCACCACCCGCGAAGGTCCGAGTTAAAATAATGATGTTCAGTAACCCATGCTTGTCGTAAGGGGCGACTAACGGGTGGTCAGGCTCACTGACTTGGTTGACACATGTCATCGGTTCCCAATTGTGCAGCTCGATGTTCATGCTGTAGATCACTGGATTGTGTGGTCTAGACTCGATTATTTACAGACCGCCTAAAACTAAACTCACTCACTCACCCCTAACACCAAATTAAAAGCCTCCAGCCTCAACCCCTTTTCCTCTACCTCGGGTCATTATGGCGCTGTCCTTGATATTTTGAGCGATAGTATTATTGAATTCTCATGACTGATTCTAAATCGAATACATTGCGCAAATGTATATTACCTTCGGGCAGATAAATGTGTATGTGGCCTCGACATTAAAAGTATTTCTATTTCTCAAATGACAAAGGACATAAATTCCAAGCTTTCTAAGTAGTGCGCGGTTTCTGGTTCATAGTAATGTGACCTTCGTATTTTTTATAATTCCGCGGTGAATGTGTAGAGTGACAGTGATATGATAAGAAGCCGTGGTATGCCAGTACATGGGCACCTTGGTAACACTGGAAAACTTCACAACACGTAACATTCATAAATCACAATACATGACGTGGACCTTGATTCACAACACATGACGTGGACCTTGATTCACAACACCTGACGTGGACCTTGATTCACAACACCTGACGTGGACCATGATTCACAACACATGACGTGGACCATGATTCACAACACATGACGTGGACCTTGATTCACAACACATGACGTGGACCTTGATTCACAACACATGACGTGGACCTTGATTCACAACACAACGTGGACCTTGATTCAGGACGTGGACATGATTCACGACACATGACGTGGACGTGGACCTTGATTCACAACACCTGACGTGGACCATGATTCACGATTCACAACACCATGATTCACAACACCTGACGTGGACCTTGATTCACAACACATGACGTGGACCATGATTAACAACACGTGGATGACGTGGACCTTGATTCACAACTGACGTGGATTGATTCACACACAGGACGTGGACCATGATTAACAACACATGACGTGGACCATGATTCACAACACATGACGTGGACCATGATTGACGTGGACCATGATTCACAACACCTGACGTGGATATGATTCACAACACATGACGTGGACCTTGATTCACAACACATGACGTGGACCTTGATTCACAACACATGACGTGGATTCACAACACCTGACGTGACCATGATTCACGACACATGACGTGGACCATGATTCACAACACATGACGTGACCTTGATTCACAACACCTGACCATGATTTGATTCACAACACATGACGTGGACCATGATTCACAACACCTGACGTGGACCATGATTCACAACACCTGACGTGGACCTTGATTCACAACACATGACGTGGACCATGATTCACACACACCTGACACATGACGTGGACCATGATTAACGACACATGACGTGGACCATGATTCACAACACCTGACGTGGACCATGATTCACAACATGACGTGGACCATGATTCACAACACATTGGACCATGACAACACCTGACGTGGACCTTGATTCACAACATGACGTGGACTATGATTCACAACACCTGACGTGACTTGATTCACAACACCTGACGTGGACCATGATTCACAACATGACGTGGACCATGATTCACAACACATGACGTGGACCTTGATTCAACAACACATTACATGACCTTGATTCACAACACGACGTGGGATTCACAACAATGACGTGGACCTTGATTCACAACACATGACGTGGACCATGATTCACAACACATGACGTGGACCATGATTCACAACACATGACGTGGACCTTGATTCACAACACATGACGTGGACCTTGATTCACAACACATGACGTGGACCATGATTCACAACACATGACGTGGACCATGATTCACAACACATGACGTGGACCTTGATTCACAACACATGACGTGGACCTTGATTCACAACACATGACGTGGACCATGATTCACAACACCTGACGTGGACCTTGATGGTGGATCTGATTCACAAACACATGATTCACAACACCTGACGTGGACCATGATTCACAACGACACATGATTCACAACACTTGATTCACAACACATGACGTGGACCATGGTGATTCTACACAACAAGTGATTCAGACCATGATTCACAACACATGACGTGGACCTTGATTCACAACACATGACGTGGACCATGATTCACAACACACGTGGACCGTGGACCATGATTCACAACACATGACGTGGACCATGGTTATCACACACACATGACGTGGACCTGACGTGGACCATGATTCACAACATGATTCTACAACACATGACGTGGACCATGATTACACCTGACACACCAACGTGGACCATGATTCACAACACATGACGTGGACCTTGATTCACAACACATGACGTGGACCATGGATTCACAACACCAAGTGGACCATGATTCACAACACATGACGTGGACCATGATTCACAACATTCGTGGACAACACACACCTGACGTGGACCTTGATGGTTATCTACACACCACGTGGACCATGATTCACAACACATGACGTGGACCTTGATTCACAACACATGACGTGGACCAACTACACACCAAGTGGACCATGATTCACAACACCTGACGTGGACCTTGATTCACAACACCTGACGTGGACCATGGTTATCTACACACCAAGTGGACGATGATTCACAACACGATCCCTGTTAGAATGGTCTTCAGCATCCCATGCTTGTCCCAAGAGTGAGTGATTGAGTTTTACGCCTCTTTTAGCAATATTCCAGCAATATCACGGCGGCTAACTCCGAAAATGGGCTTCACACATTGTACTCATGTGGGGAATCGAACCCAGATCTTTAACCACCACGCTTTAACCACTAGGCTACCCCACCGCCCCATGATAGATGGAAAATGTCAACAAATAGTTATGATCCAAAACAAGACCAACTCTGCCACCACAGCAGGTTCCATTAACACTGTAAACGCTGCCTAATGCAGAGAATGCTGGAAACTTTCTGGAAAGTGAACGTTGTTACTGAATGCCTCTCAAATCAACCTAAAACCAACTCCGCTAAATTGAAATTGACGAAAATAGACAAAATCCCATATGAGAGACGTCAAACTTTAAACAGTAGGAACACATTCTTTATATCCTCCTTCATCGATTTGATGAATGATGTTATTTCAGCAACATCCTGGATGTGATGAAGATTTCCTTAAAAAGATGAATTGATGAAGTGGCTCAACCACCTCTTCTCGAAGCATTCCGTTGTGCTTACCCCCCTTAGATTACCCAATATTCCGGATATCTGTGTGTTATACTTGTCGATAACCATCGTCGCTTCGTGACATTTATACATGAAATACGATTAGTTTTACCGCAAATAGGCACGACTTCGATTTTCTCTCACTAACATAATAACATTGAAAAACGCTAGTTTGCTTTAACGTCGCTCGAGAATATTTCACTTACATCCGAGTTTATTGTAGAAGGAAGTATTGGCGTAACGAACAGCAACACTGAGCTCGAATTATTAATTTTTTACAATTTTATCGCCAATTTTGAGCTTTGTTGTCTTTAACAGTTGTATGGTATTTACTTTTTAAACCTTTATGTGATGGAAATGTGTGATGGTAGTAGTGTCGATGCCTCAGATGTTGATGGAAAACATAAAACAAACTTGGTAGGGAATATTTGTTTGACTAACCGGGGCGTGATGTGACGATTTATCATGGCGGTACTTATAAGGTTAATAATAGGATTGACATGCACAATTAGTATCACTCGCTGTCAAAAACTTAAGCTCCCAATTTATCGCAACACGGGTACCTGAATCACAATATATTGCAATACAGTTTATTTGCCAGAACACAGCCCTATTTACGGGTACAATGTGTACCCCACCGTTATATTGATAGAATATAGCTAAAAGCGCCATAAAACTAAATTTCACTGTGTGAAATATCCACCAACCATGCCAGATATTGATAGAAATTGCTAAAAGCGCTATAAAACTAAACTCACTCACTCACTCACCACCACTCACTCACTCACTCACTCACTCACTCAGCGCCACTCACTCACTCACTCACTCCCCTCACCACTCACTCACTCACTCACTCACTCACTCACTCACTACTTCTCCTCACTCACTCACTCACTCACTCACTCACACTCACTCACTCACTCACTCACTCACTCACTCACTCACTCACTCACTCACTCACTCACTCACTCACTCACTCACTCACTCACTCACTCACTCACTCACTCACTCACTCACTCACTCACTCACTCACTCACTCACTCACTCACTCACTCACTCACTATTTGAAATTTCTCACTGGGCGATTGCCATGCCAGTTGCTGAAGAAGAACTGTAGCTGTGCCTTGAAGCCCGACTCAAATTTCAGTCAGTTTAAACTTTATCCCTTCACCCCGATCATCACTAAAACATCGTCACTTGCCTTGGCATGTACTTTATATCCCATGGGATATCAATTTTCAAAAAAGGCGGACTATCAAAAACATAAGGACGTAAAACGTTGCAGAGGCATACTTTTTTCAGCGTCTATACAATCTGTTTCGACAATCGTGCCGCTCCTGGATAAAGTATTTTATTTGCTGAAGGTCTTCGAGGACGGCCATGTGGTTAATGAGATGACTTGTGTTTCCGAAGAACCAGATTTGATTACCCGTCTCCGGTTTATGTTTAAAGCCCTTTCCGTGATGTTTCTGAACTATTGGTAAATCGTGACTGTGAAAAATAGAATCCATGCAAGATAATGTTTCACCGCCTTGGGACCAAAAAGGATTGGTGCAAATTGTTCTTTTGGTTTCGTTGATACAGAGAGAACATATACTAGGTCTCGATAATACAGGTGAAGAAATCTGTGAATGAATTCATACTTTTGCAGTATTTAACCCTGTTACACCCCACACTTTTGCTGTCTTGAAATGATACATCAGAAAAGTTAGAAACCGATTTGGTATTCTTATCGTGAAAGGCTGGTTTATCGGAAAAACCTACATCCAATATTTGGAGTCACCCCTCTCCCTCGCTCCTCCCGAAAAGAGACTAGAAATGCGAGTGAAATCCGATTTGTGGCGTCACCCTCCTGACGATTGTAGCCAGAATTGTTATGGGGATAAAGCCAATTTTCGTATTTTCTTTGATTCTGACACATTCCGATGTGTGAGGCAAATTGCGGATGTCCCTCCAACCCCCAGGTCGGAATAAAATCTTCAATATAACTAAAGGTGACCTGAAACCACTCTTTGTGTGTACAATCCATCATTCTCAGGGATATAATGTTCCACGAGTCTGTGGCCCTCCGAACGGAAATCAGCTATACGTCTACTCCCAAATCTGATTCATGTATGTCATTTATGTGTTAATTCTATAATATTGCACTCTGACATCTTCATAATGTCAGTTCTATATCCTCCCTTACACTGCACAAAGTTCTTGATCCAAGATAATCACCCAAGGGTCCTCGTCTCTACGTTGAGAAGATTCAATTAAGTCATTCTTTCCTTCTGAGCATCGGTGAGGGATTCTACGATTGATTAGAAAATCTAAAAATATGGCAGTGTTGAGCAAATGTGTTCTGAGGGGAGTATTATGTTATGTTCAGGGTTGAAAACAACTTTGAAAAGTGTCAGGTAACAAATTCCCTAATATATCATTCTGCCTCACTTATTTCAACCTTGGTCTGTTTCTGGTTTCTGGCTCCTTGATTCAGATGTAGGTGGAGTTGTAGATTTCCTGATGGAATAGAAATGGAGTGTTTTCTTTAGATCTTGAGTGAGTGAGTGAGTGAGTATGGTTTTACGCCGCTTTTAGCTTTAATCCAGCAATATTACGGCCTGGGACACCAGAAATGGGCTTCACATATTGTACCCATGTGGGGAATCGAACCCGGGTCTTCTGAGTGACAAGCGAACGCTTTAACCACTAGGTTGCCCCACCGCCCCTCTTTAGATCTTGAGTGTGATTCATATGTTTGTTTGTTTGTTTGTTTTTCTGTTGCTTAAATCCAAACTCAATAATTTCCCAGCTATATGACGGTGGTCTGTAAGTAATCACCAGACAACCCAGTGATCAACAGCATGATGTGCTGAGGACCAGTTCATAGACATTTGATAGAAATTGTAAGGTTATAAAAACAAAGTCTTTCATGAACTTTTAGTTTAGAAGAAGAAGAACTACAACAAAACAACAACGAACCATATTCTCCCATGATTGCATGCTGATTGCGCTACATGACAACACAAAGCGAAAGAGAATTAAGACTAACCAAGCTTGAGCAGAGGAACTTTCAGAGCAACTTTAAATGTTGACAGAGATGAAGAGTGCTTAATGACCACAGAGAGAAGTCCACAGAATGAATGCTGAGAGTGAAAGTGTTTAGCTTCATGTTGTTTGAGAACGTTACCCCTCGTCCTGATCTGTGGCTAAAACACGCCACAGTATTGACATAACGCCTATAGACCCGTGAAGACCACGTTGTTCTTCAGCAGCCCATGCTTGTCGTAAGAGGCGATGAACAGGATCGGGTGGTCAAGCTCGCTGACTCGGCTGATATATGTCATCGTAGATCGATGTTCATGCTGTTAATTACCGGATTGTCTGGTCCAGACTCGATTATTTACAGACTTCCGGCATACAGCTGGAATATTGCTGAGTGTGGCGTTAAACAACAAACAAACAAATAAAACCATAACGCATGTAAGGAATACGTTAGTACACGCGAAATATTAATTTTGTGCTTATCTCTTAATTTCCCTAATAAAACATTTAAACCGTGTAGTATTTGCCATCCAGAACGAGGTTAAATCATTTTGTTGCTAGCGAAACCAGGCTGTCTATGCTCTATGTTTAACTTACCGGCGTCATCGATATGGACTGACTGACTGACTGAGTTTGGTTTACGCCGCTTTTAGCAATATTCCAGCAACATCACGGCGGGGGACACCAGAAATGGGCTTCACACATTGTGCCCATGTGGGGATTCGAACCCGGGTCTTCGGCGTGACGAGCCAACGCTTTAACCATTACGGCTACCTCATGGATATGAACACTGTAGAGCGGCATAAAACAATATACACCCAATGCAGCGAGACTGGGTAAAGGAGAGATTCACTACTATGTATAAAGTCACGTGTTATGTTAGGTCTTCCAACCAATTGGTATCGCTCGATTGCTTCTCTAAGAACAACCCACTATGACAATGAACCCAATATGAAGTTAATTACACAGCTGACGAGTTACCAATCATTCTAGTGAAATTAAATTAACCTTCAAGACGGTGAACATCCGGAAATAATTTCTATTTTCGTTCTTAACATAAGCAAATGTCAAATCAACCTGTTCTGGAAATAACTCATCAATACCCAGCATGTGACCGAAACTCCTGCAAACGTTCCCGGTGTTAGGCCAAAATGTTCCCCGAGCAATTTCACGCCACTTTGGCTCTCCCTCAACACTGACGGACTAATTTTAGCCCAAACTTGTTAAATCAAACGCCGTTTTTATCGACAAAATGAGGCGTCTTCATCTTGAATCGATTGACAGTTGGGGCATTGTTGCCTTCGCGAAACAAACCTAGACTTGCTTCACTAACTGGTTTTCGTATATGAATATAACAGTTTATCAATGTTTTAATCGCAACGAATTTACTAAGATCTTAAGGATACATTTTGCATTATATACCACAAACATGAAATAACTGAAATTAATTATACAAATTTGCCCATGATATACAAATACAAATTATACAAAGACACTTCACAAAACACGTTTGTTTTCAATGGAACCGCAAAGTCTCTCCTAGAAGTAATCTTATTGAAAAATCCTTCAAAAAAAGAATATGAGGCTAGGGGTTAATTCCAGATTGCATAAATGAAATATTATCTTTTTAAGAACTTACATATCAAAAACTGGATTGCTGTTTACAGGCTTTAAGAGAAATGTCTTATCGGGGTAAAAACATGCATCGATTATTGGCAGCTATATGTGTGAAAAAGTTACTTGTAATGGAAAAATGTTTTTATCTCGATAATGTGTTTACATATAATGATTTCATTCGGTACTAGAATTGACATATCATCAATGCTTTTTGAAATGTACAGCTTAGTCCATTTTATATATTGAAAAGAAATTCAAATGGACATATTCCTGCGTCAGCAAAAAATAAGGTACTCTCATTTCCATTAACTCCGACTATGCTCCGTATTACGCACGAAATGAAACTGGACGTATTTCAGGAACTTTCCTGATTACATTACAAAAACGCAAGCAATGTCCCTTGTGACGTGACGTATTTGTCGCAGAGCGCACGCAACACCCTCACGCAAAACGCTCAAGGAACTAAACTCCGTGTTAAATTGGTTTAAAACTTTGTCGATCCACAGCCCTAAAATCAGAGAGCTGTTCATCCTCATCAGTAACCTCTGAGTTCTATTTAGGATTTCTCGGGGTCCATTAAGATTAGGATCCTCGAGGTGTTGTTTAAGTCATCAGGTTTTATCCAGCTTCATCAAGTGAGCTGCGACCGGCAGATGATAAACAACATCGAACTCTGCCCGGAGAATTGGATCCATATTCAAGTGGTCTCCACGACCTTGAAATATTCTCTGAAGTGAAATTGTATCTATGAGAGTGTAAAGTACAACAAATTCCATTTTAACACTGAGCTTGGTTTATGAATTAAATACATCCCAGGACATGCGGCGAGTGTTCAATCGATAGCGCATCCTCTTGACTTGAGTAGCGCTGTGTGGAATCTCGGGATCGTCTCAAAACATCCGGCAGATTCGCTTTTCCTGACGTCATTTGCTCGTACGTAGCACTGGACTTACACGAAGCATCTGACAATTTCAAAAGCATGTTAAAACATTAAATATGACCTTTCTGTTGGAAATACTTAAACCTTTTGCCAGTGAGTATTAACCGATAACTCCCTGTGTTTCAATACATAACGTTTAACGTTTAATTATGTCGTAGGATTTGTAAAACATGACAAAAACACGGTTTGGTCACGTTACACCTTAGAGAGCATCTTGATCTTATAAAATACTAATAAGTTTGCTGATACGCCCCCTCCTAATGTTCCTTTGATATTAACACTTGTATGGCTACCGGAAGCTATTTCTCCCCTCACAGGCGTGACCTTCTCCCAGAAAGATAACATGTTCAATCCGGTGATTCTGTTCTCAGCGGTATGTGATGACTTGAAATCACGTGTTTCAAGGAACTTGTATTTTATAACTCTTTAATTTCATTTTAAACTTTCAAGTTCATTGCAACAAACCATACAATCGCTGTTTTAGACTCAAGCGATCAGACACAGTTTTGTCTTGAAAAACTGTGGGTATAAGGGACATCTTCCATGTTACCCGCTGGAAATGCCGAACTGTGGGAATTCGTTTGGTACTTAGTAGCGTTTGGGATGTTGCCTAACTCCGGTACTCCTTATCATGATCCAATACCCGTTCAAACAGGTCAAAATTAACATTGAGGTGTTCGGTAAGATAAATACGTTGTTCACTGGTGCCTCGGGGCCCGTGGGTTGATGTACCCTCTATATTTGTTTATGTTCACTGAGCCCGAAGGGGTTAATACATCAACCCTTGTCCCCTTCGTGACCAGTGAATATATAATGTAGTTGTCGGACTGAAAAGATGGAACATCGATTTGGCCACACTGTTTTCACATTTCTTTGGAATATGCAAACAAAAACGTTGTACCTACCACTTGAATCGAACTTCGGTCACCTGTGTGGCGAGTGTAAACGTTATCCAGTGGTCCACCCAGAAATCTGCCCAGAGTTACGCCCCTTGGTCGTGAAAGACCGAAAACGTTCATAAATTCATCACGTTTTTGTATTTTTTCATCACTGACGGAAGAATATGTTTGTTTGTTGTTTAACGACGCACTCAACAATATTCCAGCTATTTTTTCATCACTGACGGAAGAATATTCCAGCTTTATGACAGTGCATAATCGAGTATGGACCATAAAATCCAGTGATCAACAGCATGAGCATCGATCTACTAGTATGCAATTAGGATACGATGACAACCAAGCCGGCGAGGTTGACCAGTTAGTCTCCTCTTACGACAAGCATGGCTTGCTGAAGCAAAGCAAAGCAAAGCAAAGCAAAGCAAAGCAAAGCAGCAAAGCAAAGCAATGCAATACAATGCAATGCAATGCAAAATATATATGTTAGTCCAGCACGATGCACGTTATAACATGTGTACTACCCGCGCCGTTCATGTTTCTTAACGAACCTGTATGCATACCGATGGTGGCTAAGACAGAATTAATTATTCAATGCTGATGTATGTGATACGGGCATCACATAAGTGTTTTGGGCCTTAATGTTTCAGGGACTGCCTTCTACGAATAATATTAAGATAACGTTTGTATTTTTTCAGATCCAATTTCAGTGCAAATTCATTTTGCCCGTCAGTTTGTTCAGCTGATAGGACTGGTGCTTACCGTTTTTCACAGAAATCTTTGATTATATATAACTATATGCATGCATGGGTTGTGAGGATATCGGTGCCTCTGTCTTCTTGTTGATAGAGGGAAAAGACACTCTTACGAACATGACAGCTATGGATTTGGTTTGCGACGGTAAGGATTATGGCATAACACGCTGGGTGTAATAGCAGCATCAATCCCATCACAACAAAGAGATCCCTACACATAAATCACCCGTTAGGCTAGACGATCAATCAGTGACATCATGAATAATCACATACTGGAGATGTTTGGGTTGCGAATCTTCAGTAGAGTGCATATATTTACGACCTGTGTGGGGTGCCGGGTTAAGACAGGTCCCCAGTAACATATGCCTGTCGTATGAGGCTGGTAAATTTGTCTAGTGGGTAGACGTGGTGGTTGGCGTGATTGTGTGTCATCTTACGTTGGCGTGGAATATGCTCATTATATCAGTCACCGGATTGTCTGGTCAAGACTCGATTGCTTACATGCCCTCTCATATAGCTGGATTACTTTTAGTAGCATGACTTTTTGTGAACACCTCACACACACGCGCGCGCGCGCACACACACACACACACTCTCTCTCTCTCGAGTAATCTGACCGTATGACTGTGTGATCCAGCGTCTTTTGCATAATTGACTTGGCTTGCAAGTGTTTATGACATGAGCTGACGGAAGATACGCTGACCTCAGTATTTGATATATAGTCCTGTAATTTCGGGATAAAATTGCATTAAGATGTAGTCAGGATGTAGAGTGAGCCAGTAGATTTTTCTTCGTTATGACAACGTTCTTGTATTTTCTGTTTCCTCGGGGTGGGGTGGGGTGGGGTGGGGGTGGGGGCTTTGGGGGGTTGTTTTTGTATTATTGCAAATACTGTTCCAGACGACGTTAAGGTGCCTTAAATCAGCAACCCAGTGAGAATATCTCGGATACAGATATGAAATACTGACAGCTGCCTGCTGATACAATGTAAGGTTAAACCAATTGATGGTAACACGGTTCCAATGGACGTGTGGACCCGCGAGGCAAGTCTACCACCTTCCTATCCCCAGATCAGATATCCGAGTTAATGGCCGGCTTGTTTGGTTAGAGAACAGCTATTCAATATTCTGGGTTAGTGATGCCCTGGATTTCACTTTGAGCTTGTTGTGTCTGTCATTGCTTCCCGAATACATTCTTTCTACAAAGGGAAACGAAACCATTCCTTTGGTGGACATTTTAGAGGATTCACCTTGACCATTACATACCTCTCCTTGTAACAAGAATGAGTGAGTGAGTGAAGATGGATTTACAGCACTTTCAGCAATATTCAAGCACTATCATAATATGGGACACCCGAAATGGGCTTCACACATTGTCCCAATGTGAGGTTCGAACCCGTGTCTTCGGCTGGACGGGCGAACGCTTTAACCACTAAGCTACCCAACCGACCCTGTAGCAAGAGACTAAATGTCTTAAGGGTAAATTTTGTATTTACTTTCTGTACAGTCTGAATTCCATATGGTAACACGCCCTTGGTAGCTTCACAAACGTTCGCCGTCCTCTAAGTCAAATTTCAGTCCACGTGTATATTTCTTAGAATGCTCGGACCATCACAAAGCTCTGTTAGTTCTCAAGTCAATCCTCTAAATGCGCCGATGTCCTCTCATTTCCGAAACGAAAATGCAATATGACCTACAAGAACCTACCACTTTAAATATTAATTCAACTCACAAACCCTGTCATCTAAACCTTGCATATTTGGAACCTCGTCACCCCGGCAGCGTGAAGCAACCCTCGCTCCAACAAGACGCTTAGCCATCTTGCAAATGCTGAAGCATGTTTCCATTCAACACTTCCCTCATTTGAGAGTAATTACTCTCACTGCGCCCAGTAGTAGAGAAATTAACTACATTGTAAACGCGGATGGCAACGTCCCATGGCGCTGTTCTGACGTCACAGACGTTGCAGCGAGTGTCCACCGATCAGAATGCCATTATAGTTCCTGGTGTGGCGATGACAGGTCCTTCCTCGTGGTACCGACGTTTGTGAATTGGTCGCAGCGGCTTTTTAAACTCCTGTAGGCAAATTGATTTACGCTTAATTTGGTATTGGTGACACGTTTTTTTAAGCCATTTCCAGGAAACGGCTTCAGTGGGCTGTGTGTTAACGCTGACTTCTCATAGATGAGTTGAGGGGAATGGCGTGTCAACTGTTATTGCACTTGTAAAACATGTGCGTGTGTATGTGCGTACGTGTGAGTGTGTGCCCACTGCAATACCGTGCCCCAGTTAAACATGGATACCCCAGGTACAGTGCACTGACTCCGGGCGAATATTACAAAGCCATATTTTGTCTCCTCAAAGCTGAGGATCAGGAAAGGAAACAACAAGTACCATTTTTAAATGACACGGTCAGGTATTGAACCCATGACCTTCTGCTCTCCAGGTAAACGCTGTATCCATTACACCACGGAGATTGCCCAAGGCACTCGTTTGGGAGACTTCTAGAATTATCTAAAATGATCTCTGTCAACTTCCTTGTGTATAATAATACGTGTCTTAATAAGGATAGGTGCTGCCTGAGGCTGGATGGTGCAGTCATGTTACCGCCACAGATACATACTCGCATATCTATTAGGGAAGGGGTTGCCCAGTGTTTAAGGCGCTGATGACCCGGCTTCGTTTTCTTAGTGGATACAACCCGTGAAGTCCAGGTTAGAATATTGATCTTCAGTAACCCATGCTTGTCGTAAGAGGCGACTAACGGGATCGGGTGGTCAGGCTCGCTGACTTGTTGACACATGTCATCGGTTCCCAATTGCGCAGATCAGTGCTCATGCTGTTGAACACTGGATTGTCTGGTCCAGACTCGATTATTTACAGACCGCCGCCATATAGCTGGAATATTGCTGAGTGCAGCGTAAAACTAAACTCACTCACTCACTCACTCTTAGTGGATACTATACATTAATCAAATGCCTGGTGTCACATGCCAGATTTGACAGGAATATTGCCGAAGGCAGCATAAAACCATTCACAAACCATCAAACTCACTCACTTCGTGGTGACAATAAAAGTCGGGGAGGCGTCGATGCTTGAGTCTCATTCACATAAACTCTTTTACTCTCGTGTATATTTATACTTACATAAGTAAATTTACTTACGATGGCATCTGAACGCTTACGTGAGTAAATGTGCTCCTGGAGTAAATGGACATAAGTAAACGTATACTATTCACACTTTGCTAAGGATCAAATCATTGATTCAACAGAAAACTATCATGTGGGGTCTAATTTGGTTTAAGTATCTAAGCTTATTGTAAGCATGGATCCTAGGTTTCAGTATGTCACTGCATCTTGTGGATCCCATACCTGCTATTGACAGGTGTTGTGTACTTGTCAATGACTCGTTCCATGATTTGCAAAATGGTTGATTGGTGCCATGAAAACCATTTTTATGGTTACTCATGTCTCAAGTGCATAAGGTTAGATTAAAGTGGCTGTTTGCTTAAGATGTGTTACCATATCATTATTTATCTAGTTTTAAATGAATACAATTTCAAATTATAAATCTATGTTTAAGTAAAGTTGGGAATTTTTGTGATCCTTAGCAAAGTGTGAGTAGTATATTTGCTACACCTAAGGAGGTCTAGTAAAGGTATATTTACTTATAAGTATAAATGTTCCTTGAATATTTTGGTCATGTGAACAGGTCTTAAGATTTGAGCATATATCAGTGATACGGGAAATCACTAACGCAGTTCTAAATGCACAAGATCATGCCTGCATAGAGTATAGAAAAACACTGATTACATAACTGATCATTAGAACATAACTGCTTCAAAATTATTTTCCAAAGATTATGAGATCTGCATCACTCTTTCTTTGCACGCAAAACAGCTTCCTTGCGAAATTCTTTTTCATTAGTTGCACCTGCCATGCAGTTGTCTTGGCCATTTCTCACAAATTATGCAGAATTACACAAGTGATGATAATACTGGCTAATCTGCTTCAACATCCAGACGCTTTATTAGATATTGACATCGTCATTTCAAACAACCAAATGTATCATCGATGGTCATTCTTGTGCGACACAGTACAGCTGTTGATATATAGGCATTGTGGAGATATGCCATCAGAAGTCACGGCTTCAGAGGCTAAACCAGCCAAAATCACGAATTTATTGATACTTGCTTGTCTTGGAACAATTTGCTTGTCTAGATTCAAACATCGGAGAGGTCGCCGATAGTTCCACACTCCTCAGAGAACAAGCCGATAGTTCCACACTCCTCCGAGAACAAGCCGATAGTTCCACACTCCTCAGAGTAAACAAGATAGATTGTTGAGACCAGTTTTAAAGGATCCATCACATATACCTCCTGTGCGGAGAGAGAGAGAGAGAGAGAGAGAGAGAGAGAGAGAGAGAGAGAGAGAGAGAGAGAGAGAGAGAGAGAGAGAGAGAGAGAGAGAGATGGGGGGTGTAAGGAGGGAGGGTGTTGATGTTTTTAAGGGGGTCACCCATATTGTGCGAGTTAACACACTGGTACCGTCATACATAAACAGGCAGAGGCAAGATGGTGGTCTCATGAATATATGACACGCGTATTCATGCAAATCAAATTCAGTTGGAAGGCTGTGAGTTGCACTACCATACAGTCACGACATAACGGCTATTGCCATATAAAGAAAAAGTCAGGTTGTCTTAGCATCTTTCAGTATTATATATTTGCTCTCTCGGTCATTCTGCTCTGCCTGTCAAAGACGCTAAAGATTTCAGTCATCTCTTTTCGTATACCTGAACTTGGGAATAACCTGTCGGTTCTCCATCCCTACCGTCCTAGATCATGGACTGATTTGGTTTGCTAAACAGCATGGAGATACTACCCCCCATCACACAACCCTTAGCAAGGAACATATTTCAAGCTATCTTGTCAAGATTTGTTGATAATTATCTTCGTCATCCTGCACAAACAAACGTTCCTACAATTTATCAGTCAGTACAATATTCCAAGTCTAACACTTAGTCTCTGAATATATATAATTTTAAAGAAACAAATAACTCCTTTGGACTGACTGACTGAGTTTAGTTTTACGCCGCTTTTAGCAATATTCCAGCAATATCACGGCGGGGGACACCAGATATGGGCTTCACACATTGTGCCCATGTGGGGAATCGAATACTTTAACCAAGGCTAACTCTTTTGGAACTGAGAAGAAGTCCCAGTGTGACTTTCAGAGCCTGAGTAAATCTAGACTTGCTTCATTTAGGTCTTTAACATTGCACAAAGTGTTGGGCGAAAGGCAAAATGATGCGGCTCAGGGTCTGTGAGACAGACTACAATATCGCAGTTTGATGCTGGGCATTTCAATGTTTACAGAGCACGCTAAGCTACTAACGCTCTTGACACAAATCTTCATTCAAATTCAATACAGTTAAACCCGTTAATCCGGTACCATTATAATGAAATCGTTCAGATTAGCAAATATCTGATTAATTATAGGCGTAGGCGACCGGATGTCGTGGGTTCACAACTAATATTGTTTCAGACTTATGCAGCGGGTTCGAATCCCGGATGGGGTTTAACTTAACAAAGGTATTAGAATCTGTACTTTACTTTGAAAGTGTAATCCCAAATATAACGTGTTATTTTGACCACTTTCTAAACGGCATTGTGTATTCACAACAGTAACACCGCCATATAGCTGGAATATTGCTGAGTGCGGCATAAAACTAAACTCACTCACTCACAACAGTAACCCTATCAAAATATTGAGAATACAGCTATGGCGAATGGCAGGAGGCAGAATTTTAAGTGTGTGTGCGTCTGTGTGTGCGTGTGTGCGTGCAAGAAAGATAGCTCGAGAGATAGATGATTGGACCAACAACCCAGGTTATTCTTTTGACTTCTTTCTGATATACATTTCAAATTCATCTCGCTTTACCTATGATAATGATGGATGCCTTTCCTGGTATAGAATTGCACTTTGAGCTGCCATCTATTTACATTACCTGCAAAAAATCATAGAACATGATTTTGACGGATCGAAAACTTGCAAATCCCAACCCCAACCGACAAAAAACTTTTATCCGTCATGGAACTACAGAGCTACTGTCAAGGGAAAGTACGATGATGAAGTCAGGGAAGTGGTTTTGCCTCTCACATGGAGATAACCTTCACAGATTAGTTTAACATATGGCCTTCGCTGTCACGAAAACACGAAAAACATTAGTCTTCACCAAAAAAGGAACATCGTCCTTTTCAATCATTCCCGAGTAAATCCGAGCGCTTCAGTGTTGTTAAAACCATGCTGGTGCCATGGTGTCTGGAAAGCATTAGATTTTGGGTAAAAGGTTTTGTAACGAATGCCGACGGTTGCCATTATGACGTTAACAACAGGTTCGATACAACTTCATCAACGCACACGCCCGCCCTGTCTGCCTCACCATCATGGATTGGTCATTAACTGCGGAGACTGCAGTCTGGGTTGGCGTAAAAGAGAAAATTGGAAAAAAAACGGATTTGTTTTCAGATATTCTTTCACTCTGTGTTCGTTTGATGGTTAATGTGGCGTCTTTATAACAGCCGTTTTCTGGCACCATATTTTCACAGGTTTTCCTCAGCAAGGTACAACTTCTTGATTAAGGTTTCCTGAACACAGAAGTAAATTGACTCCTTTAGATAAATCTGGCTCTCTTGATTCGAGAACTATATTTTGTTGTGTTCTGTGGATCGACTTTGAGTAGTTGTTGGTCTAGGGACCGAATCAAAACCTCTTGATTTCAAGATATTTTTATGGATTAAACTTCTTTTTAATTTCTCTCACGACGTTTCGAGACCATTCCAGGTCCCTTCATCAGGTGAACTGGCAGTTAGGACTATGACATCGTCACTATGACGTCAAAACTGAGTTGTGACGTCACAATGCAAGTGACATCACAGTACACTAGGGAGAGTACTGTATAAGTGAGTTTGGAGAGTTAATTACATAATGATGAAAATTCATGCTAAATAATAGAGTTGAAAGTTGAATTGTCAATACACAACAACTGCTAATTACACAAAAGTTATTTGATATCAGGCTTTCCAAAAAGAATAGTAGACTCGTTTTTCTTTTATCTAAAGTTCATCAAAACTTTATGGGAACTGATTTCAGTTCCCCACGTTCAACTACTAGCTAACTACCCCAAGGGACCAGTCCCTATTTTGAAAAGAAGGGTGAGGGGTGGTCTTGAAGGGGATGAGGATGGAGTGGGGCATATCCATTTTATAAGAGACAGTATATTGTTTGCCACTACTAAGGAAACAGTTTGTTCTCTTCAGTGGAAGCCAATCAATTCATTTTAACTGCAACGCGATGTGTTTCAGTGCAAGTGTAATATTTCTTTATAAATACTGTTGCAGATGCAGTTGAGACGGAAATCAGTTGTCATAGCTACAATAAGCTTATTTTCTTCAAACCAGAAACAAGATTATGTTTGTTAGATATTGACAATGACAATTGTCTTTGTAAAATACAACCCAAGAATTTCAATAGATATGTCCACCGCCTCTAACTATCTAAATATCAAGATTTACATCCAGATTTGTTGTACGCGAATATTGTACATTTGTATCCCCTTTGTTTTATCTTATCTTGATTATGAGTTAACCAGCAAAGGAAGGACATCAACTGGGTTTCTATTTGAATTTTTTCGTGATTTTTCGATGGTTTAAAGTAGGAAGAAACACACACAGATCTTACTGTGCGGACAAACTAAGGTTCCTAATCAGAACTTATCTGGTATTTCACCCGATGATCAACGGATCCAACACGGATAAGGGAGGCAACCCTGTATAGCGAATTGCTGTTCCAGAGATGACTACGCCATCTGAACCACCTCTAAAGCACACTTAATGTGTAAATAACTAGCGGGGGCGGGGGATAGACTATTGGCTCCTTGGTATGTCGAATACCCGGGTTCTATTCCCCACACGGGTGAATTGTGAAAGCCCATTTCTGGCATCCTTCGCTGAAATATTACGACAAGGGGCGTAAAACCATACTCATTCACTAAATGTTGACCTCAACAATAGTTTATACTAGCACTGACCACTACCCAGAAGGGATATATGTATATTTACAACCGAGGTAATACCATATACGACCCCTTGAGGTTTATTAGCATCTCGATTATGTAAAATGATGCAGACCAAGATGACCAGCATCCGCATATATACATGTATACCTCGAACAACAGCAAAACTGCCGCATATATACATATATATATATACCTCGAACAACAGCAAAACTGCCGCATATATACATATATATATATACCTCGAACAACAGCAAAACTGCCGCATATATACATATATATATATACCTCGAACAACAGCAAAACTGCCGCATATATACATATATATATATACCTCGAACAACAGCAAAACTGCCGCATATATACATATATATATATACCTCGAACAACAGCAAAACTGCCGCATATATACATATATATATATACCTCGAACAACAGCAAAACTGCCGCATATATACATATATATATATACCTCGAACAACAGCAAAACTGCCGCCGCATATATACATATATATATACCTCGAACAACAGCAAAACTGCCGCATATATACATATATATATATACCTCGAACAACAGCAAAACTGCCGCATATATACATATATATATATACCTCGAACAACAGCAAAACTGCCGCATATATACATATATATATATACCTCGAACAACAGCAAAACTGCCGCATATATACATATATATATACCTCGAACAACAGCAAAACTGCCGCATATATACATATATATACACCTCGAACAACACAAAACCGCATATATACATATATATATATACCTCGAACAACAGCAAAACTGCCGCATATATACATATATATATATACCTCGAACAACAGCAAAACTGCCGCATATATACATATATATACCTCGAACAACAGCAAAACTGCCGCATATATACATATATATATATACCTCGAACAACAGCAAAACTGCCGCATATATACATATATATATATACCTCGAACAACAGCAACACTGCCGCATATATACATATATATATATACCTCGAACAACAACAAAACTGCCGCATATATACATATATATATATACCTCGAACAACAGCAAAACAAAACGAACAACAGCAAAACTGCATATATACATATATATATATACCTCGAACAACAGCAAAACTGCCGCATATATACATATATATATATACCTCGAACAACAGCAAAACTGCCGCATATATACATATATATATATACCTCGAACAACAGCAAAACTGCCGCATATATACATATATATATATACCTCGAACAACAGCAAAACTGCCGCATATATACATATATATATATACCTCGAACAACAGCAAAACTGCCGCATATATACATATATATATATACCTCGAACAACAGTAAAACTGCCGATGCCACTTTATTGCAGCTGATGCATTCTACAATTTCCCTAATTCATCACTTCAAAAATACCAAAGGTTGTTAAAGGTGAAACACGAGCCACTATACGTCAATACCTGGTGCATTTGCAATCAGAAAAACTGAATCAACAAGAAATAAACAAGTCATATAATGATTGCAGCTCTGACTTGTTCAATGTGAGGGGTTTTAGAATACGTGATTTTTAAAGTTATTTCTAATTCTGTTGTTAATGTATTGTTTTATGCATTCTGATTCATTGTGAAGTCTTTTCTCAAATGTCTCGCATATCTGGAGACCTTCTCCTATATGTCGTACACAGTACTACATTACACCGCAGCCTCAAGTCGCCAGCGTTTAAACAGTCGAGGCCATATACATCAGCGGCGTTTATACTTATACAATGGCATGTAATATGTATTTGAAACCTATTGTGGCAGGCATTCCTTCGCACAAAAGTAGCGATGGTCAGATTAGAGTAACTTGTGTATGTCATCTCGATAGTCGGTACCTGATAGAACAGACATTTCTACTCACGAATGTATCAATATAGTCAGGTCACAATAACTTGTGTATGTCATCTCGGTACCTGATAGAACACACATTTCTACTCACGAATGTATCAATATAGTCAGGTCACAATAACTTGTGTATGTCATCTCGGTACCTGATAGAACACACATTTCTACTCACGAATGTATCAATATAGCCAGGTCACAGTATGCCATCTCGGTACCTGATAGAACACACATTTCTACTCACGAATGTATCAATACAGTAGGTGACAATAACTTGTGTATGTCATCTCGGTACCTGATAGAACAGACATTTCTACTCACGAATGTATCAATATAGCCAGGTCACAATAACTTGTGTATGTCATCTCGGTACCTGATAGAACAGACATTTCTACTCACGAATGTATCAATATAGTCAGGTCACAATAACTTGTGTATGTCATCTCGGTACCTGATAGAACACACATTTCTACTCACGAATGTTTCAATACAGTCAGGTCACAATAACTTGTGTACGTCATCTCGGTACGTGGCTGTGAATGTCATGAACCTATCAACAGTTATCGGGAACCATTCCGTGCATGCCCATGTAGTTGTCTTGTTATTTCCTAATCTAACATCAGTGAGAGGAAATAATTAAGCCCACGTAACACACCTCTAATTTCGACATTTTTCAAACGGTCACGATCATATTGCCGCCTGGTGTTCAAATGGAAATTTCTATACAAACCTTCATATCCGCCGAGGTAGTGCGAGCACATTTCACGAAAAGCTCATTCACACTGTATTCCCATGTAAAATGTGTCCATTAGGCAGAATTAATTAAGCTTTTACCCTTGACACACTGAATGAATGGGCCAACATTCCCACTGGGCTGTACGAAGAAACATCGATATTCGACCCAACCTTAATGTACGAAACAACCATTAGGACTACGATGTTTTCGGTATTTTCCAACCCCACCGGTAGTAATTTCCAGCTCAGCAACAAAATATAAAAATGTTTTTCTATGCACCATTTCACACGCGTAAGTACATCATTCCACTGTGGAAAAAGAGTTCGCGATTCCAGTTTTTTAAAAGTTCCCGTGGTATTTTCGCCGAAGGGAAGTAACACTGTCTACATCATATTTTTCGTCTTTTCAAAGTCTCCACTTTCCTGCTCTTGAACTCCTAGCAGGGTTACAGTAACCCCTCTACTACGAATAGCCTACAATCACGATGCACTGAGTTAATGAGCCCATTTACTTGAAAAATGGTGAAAAACTTATGTATTTTTATCGACTTTTGAACTCTGGAGTTCAACTGTCAATGTGGTAATTGAATCCCGTCTGAACTCTAAAGGGATTATATGTGTTTCGATTGTGTGAAAAATGGCACGTACCTGAAAAACACATTCGATGTGCATATACAACAAAGGTTTTGGAACATCTCCCGAAACTGAACCAGCATTGATGCACACATACGATTTAGTCGGGACGCCATGTTGTCCACGAGAGATGACCAGGATGTTGTACAAATCGGCGTTAAACCCTCACCACTCTTCATCCTTTACATTCCACCCGTTACACAATACCTGGGTTCTTTAAATTGAGGGGAACACCATTTCATACTTCGAATATAGTAGGGGAAAATCTAAATATATTCTGTGTAAAAAATGTTTGTCGCCATAGTTGTACGAGTTCCTTGTAAGCATCTTTGTCATAAACGCACTTTGCTGTCTATGGTTTGAAGTCCTGTCTGAAAAGACATTCTTTCTCGAATTAATTTAGTCAAACATACACCAGCCCCGATAAACTGTATGGTCGGTACCTGAGTTGAACCTGCATCTCATGATCTGAATCCAGATAGTGAGTTACTGAATGTGATTTTACACCTCTTTTAGCAATATTCCAGCAATATCACGACGAGGGACGCCAGATATGGATTTTACACATTGTACTTGTGTGGGGAATCGAACCCGGGTCTTCGGCGTGACGAGCGAACGATTTAACCACTAGGCTACACCACCGCCCTTGAATCCAGATACAGAAGCCCCATCAGAATGTGCTCATCCTTCAACATCTCAGCATGTTTACACTCAACCCTCCCTCCATCAAGTAATTACTCAAACAACGCCGAGTAGTAAGGAAATTAACTGTATTGTAAACGCGGATGCCATCACCTCCCATGGCGCTGTTCTGACGTCACTGACGTTGCAGCGAGTGTCCGCCGATCAGAATTCCATTATTGCAATGCCTAGTTCCTGGTGTGGCGATGACAGGTCCTTCCTCGTGGTACCGACGTTTGTGAACTGGTCGCAGCGGCTTTTTAAAGTCCCGTAGGCAAATTGATTCACACTTAATTTGGTATGGTTAACACGTTGTTTTACCAATTGCCATGGCACACGGTCGTTTTTTAGTCCAAAGCGTGAATGTTGAGGAAAAATATATAGGTACTCGCTGTACTGGCTAATCAACAGAGCAAGCAAAGTGTTCATTGTAATTTACACACAGAATTTATTCTAACACATGTTATATTTGGGATTACACTTTCTCAGTAAAGTACAGATTCTAGTACTTTTGTTGGGTTGAGTCCCATCCGGGATTCGAACCTACACACTCAGAGTCAGGCACCTAATCGCCAGCACATAAAGTCAGCCACCTAACCAACTCAGCTACCGCGGATTCCACAAAAACGGACAGCTGGTAGTCGAGACATTTGACCACTTTCTAAATGGCATTGTGTATTCAAAGAATTTATTGAGCTCTTTCTTCGGTTCCTTTACCTGAAATGCAGGTTGGTTGTAGGTTGAAAGGGGTGTTTGGTCTGTTTGTACTATAGGTAAATACAATTTGGTCCCAGAATTCATTTCGATCTATAGGTAGGGTAGCCTAGTACTTAGAGCGTTCGTCACCCCGAAGACCCGGGTTCGATTCCCCACATGGGTACAATGTGTGAAGCCCATTTCTGATGTCCCCTGCCTTGATATTGCTGGAATATTTCTAAAAGCGGCGCAAAACCTTACTCACTCACTATAACCTGTCGCAAAAGCTGAATGTTCGATTCTTTGCTAAACGGCAAGTGAGAGATGTTGTGTCTGGTTACTGCATATGTTTCTGAAACTCCTGTAGCCCGGATGTACGTTGGTTGCATGACGGCATGTGTATTTCCAAACATTCTAAGAAAATATCAGGAATCTGTTCTGAGAACGGATCCTTCAGAAGTCAATGCATCTTTTTCTGCATAGCCCAGGGCATCGTCTTCAACATCCCTGTGGTACTTTATGGCAACAGAAGCAGAGTTAAATCTGCCTAAGGAATTTGCGTTCGTATTCCAATTTGGAAAAAAAATAAAATTTAAGGAAATTATTGATTCTAATACAGGATGGCACTGAACCGGCTAAGACTAACATCTCCTGACATGTGTTTACTGTCATGATATGTGTTTATATATGTTGAGAAATCGAACCTGAACATGTTTCATAATTTAAACACTTTAGATAATCGAAACATATACGGGGATTTATAGAAGTTTACGAGCCTCAAGGCAAAGATTTTAGGCCTCTCAACGTATTGATTCCAGATTCCTCAACACATATTAGTAAAGATACTCAACGCATAGATGTCGGAGCACTTAAAGTATACATACAGGGGTTCAAAATTATTTTAAAAAAGCCACTTGCCACAGGGCAAGTGACTTTAAGAAAGTAACTTGTCCTGACCAAATTTCCACTTGCCCTGATTTTATGACATAATCATGATGATGTAATTATGAAAGAATAAATCAACATGGTATTTGATGTTAATGTTTACTGGACTATTTATTGAAAAGTGATAAATAGCAAAGAAAGATAACTCTACTTTATCATCATTGCGAAATTTAAAGGTTACATTTTGAGCAGATATGAAATTAAATCCAAGTTTATTTGCAGTTTGAAACCATAAGTGGAAATTATTTAGTAGCCCACTGACAAGTAAGATACCATTATTTGATTGCCCGAAATGAAAACTGACTTGTCCCGGGCGTCGGGCGATGGGATTTTTGAACCCCTGACATAGCGTTCTGAACGCTTAGTTTAAGCCAGTAAGACACAGAGTGAGTATGGCTTTACGACTCACGGCGAGAGACACCAGAAATGGTCTGCAAAATGGACCCATGTGGGGAATCGAACCCGGGTCTTTGGCGTGAACGCTACTAGACTACTCAAACGCCCCTGCAGCAAGAACCCAAGTCGTAATCTTCATATGGGGGAATGTTTTCACTTCATTTACAGTTGGGGCGGTGGGGTAGCCTAGTGGTTAAAGTGTTCGTTCGTCACGCAGAAGACCCAGGTTCGATTCCCGAGATGGGTACAATGTGTGAAGCCCGTTCCTGATGTCCCCCGCCGGGATATTGCAGGAATATTGCTAAACGCGGCGTAAACCAAATCTCACTCATTTACTCACTCATTTACAGTCTATCGTTATGCTGACGAAAGACATTTTACAAGTTCAGAAAAATAGCGTCGTCCTCTAATGCTTAATACTAAAGATATTTAGTCTATATTTCTTCACCGCCCCACCAACGCATACACTTTAGGACACTCGACGCATTATTTTTGTTCCCGTTAGGATTTAAACATCTAGTAAGAAACATTTACGTCATCTCCAACCCTAGTACTCCCTCAGATCACCCTATCAACTGGTAAGATTTACAAGGCAAATTCCTTTCACACATCAATTTGAAGTCCTAGATTCAGCTCAAAAGACATTTGCATGCACCTCCATTTTCCTGTTTTCTGCAGCGTATTCAGGAAAATATTACAAATCTCTCGTTGCATAGGCCCTCAGAACTGCAATTTGGTTGTTGTTTAACGCCGCACTCAGATTTGGTGATTTGGTTACTGCGCGTTATCAGCCTGGGAAGGTGGCCGTGCGATCAATCACTGGCTATGGTTCGGTTTGGTTTGTTGTTTTACGCCGCACTCAGATTTGGTGATTTGGTTACTGCGCGTTATCAGCCTGGGAAGGTGGCCGTGCGATCAATCACTGGCTATGGTTTGGTTTGTTGTTTTACGCCGCACTCAGCAATATTCCAGCTACATAGCAGATAACTCCACAATAGCGGCGTCTATAAATAACGAGTCTGGACCTGACAATCCAGTGATTAACATCATGCGCATCGATGGCGCAATTGGGATATGATATCATGTGTCAACCAAGTCAGCGAGCCTGACCCCCTGATCCCGTTTGTCTCCTCTTACAACAAGCATGGGTTTCTGAAGACCGATTCTCAGGCGGGTCTTCACAGATTCGTCAGACCTGCAAAGTTGTAATTATGAAGTGTCTCTCGAGTGAGTAAGAGACCTTGATGCTGCATCGTGTCACTCTATTTTCTGGTCCATCAGTCGATAGCACGTGCTAGGATACTGATGGACGCTAGGAAGGTCCATTTTAGAACAGTGGCATGTGTTTTAAATGCAGCAACATATTTGATTAATGTGAGAGTATCAATTTCGGTATTTGAGTCGGTTCACGACATCGAAACCTTCCCATATGGTACTGGTGTTTAGGCTCTTGTGACTTGGTTAGATTGCATGTCGCCGTGTCCCAATTGCGCGGACCAATGCTCATGATGTCAATCACTGGATCGTCCGTTCCAGACTCGATTATCACTGAGGATGGCGTTATATAACAATCAAACTGACAATATTAACAGGGCTCCAGATAGGTTTTCAACATCAGGAGTACGTACTCTTCATTTTCTCAATATAGGAGTACTGGAAAACCTTAAGTGTACATTTACAGTACTGAATGGAATTTAATGGAGTATCAGTAATCTTGTATTTCGTCTCATATATGCACCACAACATTGCTGCTCTTGTGTAAACAGGTCAGTAAACAATAAACAATACCTTTTCAGATAAATACGTCTGTAAATGATTCTAAGACCGTGCATCATTGCTGTGGTGCGTATCTGCTACGTTTTCTAAATTATTTCCTACCGTACCGTGCTTATTGTTTATCCGTACATATCTGGTGCCCTTATCTGGAGCCCTGAATATTAGCTACTGTTGTTCATGTACGCCAGTTCACTCACAAAACAACGACAAAATAGCCAACCGTTGAATGTGTTCCCAGAATGCACTCCGCTACTAAAGGTTGATCGAATCCAACATATGGCTTCAATGTGACCGGCATAATCATGTCATTCCTTCCTGGCTGAGAATATAGCAAAGGTCAATCAAAAGTCAGCAGGATTTACTTCTCCCAATTGAGCTGGACACTCACGTGGGAATACCATTTATCCCAGCACCGGCAGTAGTAAAACTAGCGTTCTCTCAACCCTGCGCTGCACCATCACTATGCTCTGTCTACGATTAAGTTGGTGCATTGGACCTCAATACGATTGAGTCTATCTTGTTAAATCACCGCCGTCTGTCCAAAAACTGATGGCAGAGACTCAAATGTCTTGAGACAACGGATGGTATCGTTTGATATCGACGGCTTTTGGATTTGTCTTTCTTAATTGTGTCATTTTGCTTTCTTCTTTTTACCTTATCTTGTTATAATGGCCTATGTGTTTTGTGTGTGTGGTCTTTTTCTTCGTTATAAATCGTGCATAAGATCAAGGAAGTGGGTGATTAGACACAGTTCAAAGCTGACTTGCTTTTTATATCATAATCTCTTGGGGCTTGTGTCTGCAAAAGATCCATGTGATTAGTGTCTCGTAAAACATATGGTTATAAGTACTCGCAGCATAAATTACATCATCAAGAGTGAATTGGACAAGATGCGTTGTCTTGGCAGCCAGACAAATGTAATCCTTAGTCCGATATGGAGTTTTAACGTGAGCACTTGTTTACGGCAGTCGTAACGCTAAGATCAGTTCCTGCATGTGGGCCCTGTTCCGACTGTGTATTCCTGTCCCCCGCAGCATCGCTTCAGCATCGTTTCAGCAGCCATTAACAATACTAAACCTATATTATACTGTACTACTCACACTTTGCTAAGGATCACAAAAATTCACAACTTTATATAAACGGTGATTTATAATTTGAAATTGTATCCATTTAAAACTGGATAAATAATATTAATGGTAACCCCTCTTTAGGCAAACAGCCACTTTAATCTAACATTATGCACTTGAGACATCCGTAACCATTAAAATGGTTTTCATGGCACCAATCAACCATTTTGCAAATCATGGAACGAGTCATTGACAAGTACACAACACCTGTCAATAGCAGGTATGGGTTCCACAAGATGCAATGATATACTGAAACCTAGGATCCATGCTTACAATAAGCTTGGATATTTAAACCAAATCTGACCCCACATCATAGTTTTCTGTTGAATCCATGATTTGATCCTTAGCTAAAGTGTGACTACTATGCGTTAAACCTATACAGATAGAAAATGTCTAACAGGGTGTCATTTCTGATTTGCCCGGAAATCTTGGGGCCGATTCACAAAACGTTCGTAGCACTATGCCATGCGTAAGTCTATGATAAAGCATAGAGTTACGATAGATCGTGACGTTACGAATGCTTTGTTGATCGGGACCCAGAACGCTATTTTGCAATTTTTACGGCCAAAGGAAATCGTGGGATAATGGATTTTTTTTCTGTCGTTACAACTTTATGATGTCACATTACTTCATTTTTCTGAACTACATTTGGCGTCATCAATCAATGAAGTCAAAATCGTTAATATGGCGTCATATGAAGGATAGGTTTACGGGGTGCTATAACATGCGCTTTTAGTTATGTTTTCTTAATGGCCCAGAATAATCTTTACAATATTCTACTCAAAACGCCTGATGAATGTTGAAACACCAAATGGTTCATATAATATGGATAGAAGATAGAAGTTCGGGACAGTATTTCATCTAGTTGGTCTCAATGTTTGACATCGTCCCGTTGGTATGCAGAAGTCCTGGTTTCGATTCCTTACACAGGCACAATGTGTTAAACTAATTGAATGTGTCACATTTTGTGTTATTACATGAACATTTACGGAGTTAAACCCACTCACTCACCTTCCTTGTATCTCCATTGCAGTTGTGATTCGACGCTGTCCAAGGGTAGAACGAATGTGGGTGATGACAGAAGATGGTGCACACTTTCTGCCTACGTCATCAAATCTGAAGATTACGTCATGCACGTATCCCAATGACACGGTGATCGTGCCCGCGACTGGACGTACCAAGGAGAAACTGGATATCCACACATTATCTTCCAGCGGAGTAAACATCGTGTAAGTGTTTTTGCAAATATTTTTTTCTTTGTATTTCTATAGAATTCCGGGATTTTGGGTCAGAGTAGGCCCCGAACACCCTCACATGGAGACCAAAGGATCACAATGTGTAACTTACCTGCTTTTCTCAGTGTATTAATGTAGTTGAAATATTGTTGACTGCGGCGTAAAATACCATTCATTGTTTTAACGAATGTGATTCTAAAACACGGATATTTCCAGGAAGCTGAATGTTATGTTTCTCATGATACTCATGTTTGTTTGTTTGTTTGTTTGCGGCACTCAGCAATATCCCAGCAAGTTATAGTCAAGTAAGCAACATGACCAGTGTGCCCGTGAAGGTGTCCTCCCAAATGTTAGACATCCCAAAAGTTAGACGCGTTAAAACAACAAAGGTTATGGTTGGTTGCACTGAGGTTCACTACACTGTTACCTTCTTTAATAAATGGACTAGTCAAAAATGTACTAATCCAAACACAAAGAGAAGAGATTATGGATAATGACAATGACTTTATTTTATATAGGTTATGCCAGACCAATTTTATTTCTTGTTTTACGGATTTTTGTCCCACAGAAATACTAAAGGTAGGAGGGGAAAAAAATACAAATAAATACTGAAAGTATTTTACTTTTGGCAATTTATGAAGTGTATATGGGGCAAAGCACTATCGAAAAAAAAAATTCTTGTAAATTTACATGTTTGACCAATAAAATATTTGGATTATATTTTTTGAGCGGGGAAAATTCACTTTTTTTTTGGTTATTATTGAAAAAATACGACAGGCGGATCCGTAAAACAAGAAATAAAATTGGTCTGGCCTTATGTTGGAAAAAAATGTTAGGAAGGACTGGTTGACTGAGTTTGGTTTTACGCCGCTTTTAGCAATATTCCAGCAACTTCACGACGGGGAACACCAGAAATGGGCTTCACACATTGTACCCATGTGGGGAGTCGAAAACGGGTCTTCGGCGTGACGAGCCAACGCTTTAACCACTAGGCTACCCCACCGCCCCTTGTTAGGAAGGAAGTAACTCCATTAGGGTAATGAAAACTCAAAAACATAAAAATCTATAATCCTGTTTTGATCAAGGTGAACATCGTAAAAACCATTATACTATCCCATGACTGTATATACATGTCAACTGCAACTTGTTTAAACATTTGAAGAAACTGGGATTCATTTAAGAACTCCTTACATGCAGATAAATGTACATTTTCAAGATTTATTAATACCCCATACTTCGGCACCATACAAAAGGATTGGTTGAATTTGGGTATCAAATATTTTTAAAAATACAGAATAGTCAACATTATCGAATTTATATAACGGGTGTAGTACTTCTAGAAGTGCCCTTTTACCCCGAGATGATACATCTAATATACATTTATTGAACTTACAAGAAGATGAAAAAGGAATACCTAGATATCTATATGAATCAACTGTTAAGACACTTTCACCTATATAAAACCATTTCTCATTTCTCGCTAAGGGTCCACCTCTTCTAGAAACAAAAATTTGAGTTTTCTCTAGATTAACTGTCAACATTAGTATTCTGATCAAAGTATTTCTGTACAAATATGAAAACCATCTCGTTAGTGTATGGGACAGGTTCATTAAATCAGTGGGTAAGACTAGGTTGTAATCAGAGTCACGCCTGATTGATTTGTCTGACTTTTGGGACGTCTAACTTTTGGGAGCAAAACCCCGTGAACTTCCGGTTTAGAATGGTCTTCAGTAACCCATGCGACTAAAGGGATCGGGTGGTCAGACTCGCTGACTTGGTTGACACATGTCATCGCATGCCAATTCATAGATCGATGCTCATACTGTTGATCATTGTTTTGTCTAGTCGGATTATTTACAGACCGCCGCATATAGCTGGAATATTGCTGAGTGCGGCGTAAAACAACACGTCAAACCATAGCCAGTGATTGACCGCACATCCACCTTCCCAGGCTTACGACGCGCAGTTCCACAATCACCAAGCCTGACCGCCAGATGAATTTAATCGCATTTTATGACCAGCAAATGTTACTCGTGGTCAGTTCCCAGAGGAAACCCCCCAGACGGGAAATATCACTGATGACTGACTGACTGACTGGTTTTACGCCGCTTTTAGCAATATTCCAGCAACATCACGGCGGGGGACACCAGAAATGGGCTTCACATATTGTACCCATGTGGGGATTCGAACCCGGGTCTTCGGCGTGACGAGTCAACGCTTTAACCTCTCGGCTACCCCACCGCCCCCTATCACTGATGAAGAAGACCAGGCGCGACTATATGTAAAAATAGTATTAACATCTGATGCAATCAAAAGTGATAAATCATTTGTTTTTTGATCGATAATCAGCCTACATGCATTTTAAACCAGTCCCACAAAAAACAACCTCAAACGAGATTTATATCTTTGATTATTCTTGAAAGTGTTCTTTCATTTCATGTTGATTTATTTTCTTCTCCAACCCTCGAAATAGCGGGCTTTTTAACATCCTTCTGAAAAATATGTTGGAACGAGGAAGTTTGACCAGAAAGATTGATTATATCTGGATCATGTCACATCGCAATAAATTGCCGGGAAATGGCTGGAGAATAATTACCTCAATCGAAAATTCCCTAATAAAGACTATGATGAATACAGGTTCCCATCAAACCACATAAATAGGAGATTCAGCCGATCTGAAGTAAGAGAGCAGTGATTTAAGGAAGTGTCATGGCGAGATTGCGTGAGAGCCACATATTACAATCTCTGATACAGAGTGCTACTTACAGCGAAGATGATTAGCTGCTGGGGACTTTCTATTGGATTAACGCTGTAGGCGACCCACTTCGACCCACTTGTGTTGGAATATAGTATCTAGGGGCTTTTTGTTAAAATGGTTACCTTGAAGGTAGTTGGTTACACGGTTTAAAAGCTTGGTTTTCTTGGAGATGTGAATGATAGGTATTTGAAGAAAATAGTTCCGGACGGAACTGAATTTTTCTTCAAGTGAGACACGGTGAAAGTGCTATACGTCATATAGGCTGGGTGGCACAGCGGTTAAAGTGTTCGTTTGTCGGGAACCAGGGTTCTGTTCCCTGTATAGTTACACTATCTGACCCTTTTGGAGTTTACTGCCTTGATGTGGATTAAATAAACCTACAACACATGCTCAGTATAGGTCACATGCATTAATCTGTTATCAACCACCGACAAAAGAACCTACGTTTGTTAATGATCTTTATGTCGTTTCTGGAAGAAAGTGTCCACGCTAACCCATTATAACAGTGACATAAATACACCTATATTGGCGATGATGAAACCTCTATGGAAACACTTAGTGGAAACCCCTAGAAACATCTGCATTACAAAATAGATTGTAGAAATACCAAAGAATCCGAAAATTCAACTCATTCTGAAACATTAGAATACTACTACAAACCTACTAGAACCTCATGAGAAACATCAGTACATCCTGCTAAATCTTCTGAAAACTCTCAAAGGAAGCCTGTCATTGGAATCATGTCTAGAACCCTCCTGCTGACAAGTTCCGGACCAAGACATGACGTTAATTTATGGTGTTGAAACCGATACGTCAAAAGTAGACTGGACACCTACTATCAGGCCACGACAGTGGTGGTATTTGAAATATGTGTCTGAAGCCCGCCAGATGACGTTCATGAAATAAGCTGCCTAAAACCTGTCGGAGACACATTGGACCCAGGCTGTTCATGACGTCCACGCAGTCGGAAAAAGCAATGGGAGACAATCTCCAGAGGTTTGACAACTCTTTCTCTGTCAATACTTCATAGACTGTCTCACAGGAGATTGTACAATCATATTATTTGTACGTATACAATCTGTCTTATTTTCTGTTACTTCAACTACAATTTTTAGGATTCCTTTATACTATCTCCATAATATGACGTTTGCCACAGCAAAAACTGCTTCAATTAATATGCATCCACAAGCTTGAGGAAAGAACTTTGGCAAGAGATGAATCACAGTTAATGAGTTTTTGCTACCGGTCTTGTAGATCATGCTTACCATTTTCGAACACCTGGTATCATTGCTGATTTTCAATGAGTGAGTTTGTTTTACGCTGCTTTTAGCAATATTTCAGCAATATCACGGCGGGGAACACAAGAAAAGGGCTTCACTGGAAGCAATGGAAGACAACCTCCAGAGGTTTGACAACTCTTGCTCTGTCAATACTTCATTGACTGTCTCACAGGAGATTGTACAATCATATTATTTGTACGTATACAATCCTTCTTATTTTAGGATTCCTTTATACTATCTCCATGCTACAGTATGGCAGCATACACCTTGCCTATCTCTTTCCGATCAATGCATTCGCTGCAATTCAGACTCAACACAGAGAAACGGCATCGTGGAATGAATATTGGCATGTGATGTACAGCCTAAACATAAACACAGTTGTGGTCTGGCACTGTGACAAACAATCGCCTCTCATCTCAATTTCCATTTATTTTCAAATTGAGTCAAAGAGTAAATATGTCGGCTAGGGTACACAGCTACACAGAGAATACATCAAACAGCATTCCCCTCGAGACGTGACCTTCTGATGTTTCCTCAGATCCAGAAGCAGAGAGACATTGCATGAGAGTTAAACATTTTAATGAGAGTGTTCCTAGTGCGTCAAACAAACAAAGAACAATGAACAGGCTTTCCTCTTGAATGTTATGGGTGTGGCAAACGTGTAAATTTACAACAACGACGAGAGCGTGACGTACTGCAATGCCGTTTGACGCTAGCGCTGCGAGAGAAATGTCACAGAAATGTCAAAGACTTAAGTACTAAATCACCTGTTTTTATGTTTCGGGAAAATAATTAAAAAGAAAGGGTTTTTTTAACTGTCACTTCAAGCAGATGGTTTTTTTCTTAATGATCGATTTGTTTAATTTGATCGAAGCCGATCGGACTGTTCATGTGTCATGGTTCATGAAGACTAGAGCGCCTCTTTGATAATACCAAATACCACTGCAGACACCGCGATCATTTAAACCGTTGAAACTCGACGCATTAAACAATTGTCCAAAGGTACCATTCAATCTATTTCTACTTTTTGACACAAATTTGAGAGCTATTCCTTCAATTTCCGTGTTTTTGGACGTGTGACGAATTTTGTTGTTTCAATTGGAAAAACATTATACATTTTTTCTCAAGTTGTTATTCAACTCTTTATATCGAATGAAGTCTTTTGAGCTGGTATCGCCGTGCTGGAACACGAAGTGCTCGATGTTTGAGACTACAATATACGATTGGCAACGAGGCACATGCCGGGACTGATTAAGTGAATAAGAACAAATAGATGGATGAGAGTAAGTTGGGTATTATTTTTATATATGACGCTATATAGTCTACATCACTGTGTGCTACATGTTGCGCTATATAAAACATGATATGTTGGATGTGGCACTACATACAACACCCTATACAGGCTGATATTTCACTGGTCTAACTATGTTACACCCTGGTATGTTGGATGTCTGATTATGTTCATGTATTTGTACATGTCATTGTGTAATGACCGTTTATGATGGAAGACTTTTTGGTTTCATGAAAAATAAAATAAATAAAAAAAAGTTGGGTATTTTTCCTGAAGTGAGTGAGTTAGTAAGTAAGTTGGTTTAGCGTCAATTTAAATTCTATTTCATGTCACTTGCTCCATTTTGGTTGTATGTATAGTTTTTAGACTTCCTGGCGATTAGTGTCAGGATTTCTGTTACTTATTTTATTGTATGTATATTTTTGTGATTAATATAGCTTTTCGTCTATATCTTTTTCTCAATAGCAGTATTTTTTCGTTTAAATCAAAGATATAATTTGCCCACTATCTATAAGACGATGTCTGGTCCAAGAGATGTGCTTCAAGGGTAGTACCAATGCCATGATGTGGCAATCGAACTAGACCCATCGGTGTTCTATAGCAAATCCTGGGCCCACTTGCACAAAGCGACCAGAGCCATCGGTGTTCTATAGCAAATCCTGGGCCCACTTGCACAAAGCGACCAGAGCCATCGGTGTTCTATAGTAAATCCTGGGCCCACTTGCACAAAGCGTCCAGAGCCATCGGTGTTCTATAGCAAATCCTGGGCCCACTTGCACAAAGCGACCAGAGCCATCGGTGTTCTATAATCGGTGTTTTATAGCAAATCCTGGGCCCACTTGCACAAAGCGACCAGAGCCATCGGTGTTCTATAGCAAATCCTGGGCCCACTTGCACAAAGCGCCCAGAGCCATCGGTGTTCTACAGCAAATCCTGGGCCCACTTGCACAAAGCGTCCAGAGCCATCGGTGTTTTATAGCAAATCCTGGGCCCACTTGCACAAAGCGACCAGAGCCATCGGTGTTCTATAGCAAATCCTGGGCCCACTTGCACAAAGCGACCAGAGCCATCGGTGTTCTATAGCAAATCCTGGGCCCACTTGCACAAAGCGACCAGAGCCATCGGTGTTCTATAGCAAATCCTGGGCCCACTTGCACAAAGCGACCAGAGCCATCGGTGTTCTATAGCAAATCCTGGGCCCACTTGCACAAAGCGATCTTAGCCCTTCGGCTTTCGTGAATTTGTGCTGAACTATAGGAACTACGATCTTCTTACTGCTAAGATCGATTTGTACAGGCCTACCCTGACTTCCCTACCATTGTACAAGCAGTATTAAATTATACAACAGTGCTATTCGTCTGTATGAAAATTTACAGCACAAATAATTCAAACTGTTTCCTTTTCCACTGCTGTAGTCGCTACCATGTACGACGAAGGTCCTTTCACTGATTATGTAAGACCCTAAGAAGTTATTTTTATTTGCCAACTGACTCATTTGATTGTCGCAGAGGCTGAAATGTGAAGATATAATATATATAACATATATTTGTACGAACCAACTTTCTACAAAAGCATTGGCTGCTATAGACTTTATGGCGTCTGTGTGTTTCGTTGTGGGCCTTGATACATAGTATCTTATGAAACCAAATTAGAACAAGCTAAGAAACCGACGACCAGGAAATTGATCTTTGGTTCTCAATGATAAATTGATAATTCCACATCGATTACTCTCTCTGCAACGCGTGCCATTTCGTGGTGCTCTGTAATACACAACGGGTTTTTTCCGCGAAGGCATCACTGAAATACCTGATGGTGTTTTTAGGGAATTACTGTTTCCGATTCCTAGCGAAGGCTAGTAAATGACCTTTATGTCAAAGAGACTAAAACACTATTTACGTTTGACTCCCAAAACTTACATACCTAGAAATTTAGTTTTACTATCTTGAAATTTAGAAATAGCATCTTGGTAATCAAAATTGGTAACTTGAATTTTGAACATCCATACCTTGAAGTTCTACTTAGTTTCTGGAAATTGTAATAACAAATTTAAAAACATATTCACCTCAAAGATTCAGAATCAGTCACCCACGAATGCATATGGCTGTTTCGCGGGGTAGTTGTGACGTACATGTCTAGTTTCAGTCAGCCAATGATGTGAGACGGTTTGAAACGCACAGAAGTCAAATTAACCCTACTCCTTACACAAACGTTGTGTGACTCCTGCTTGTTACCTAATACGGACGCAATGCTGATTGGTTGGTTACAAATGGCGACTACAATGGCCGCTGCAAATCCGCCATACATGTATGTATTCATGGGCAACTGAGGAACATATTGTATACGAAGCATTTATACAATATGGGTGATCTGGATAATCATTCAGATTTGAGCTTATATACGTACATTGAACGAGAATGTTTCCATGGCAACGCACAACAATCTCGGCATTTGTGCATGCGTGGACATTGTTCTCCTCCAATTCAGTCCACTGCTGTCACAATTAAGGAGAGGCTTGGTTGGGGCTGTTTGTCGTTTTGATGGAGAGCATGTCTGCAGTGATAGGAGTTGTCCACACTTATTGGATTTGGATGACAGCGCCTTTCATTATAATATGACGTTTGCCACAGCAAAAACTGCTTCAATTAATATGCATCCACAAGCTTGAGGAAAGAACTTTGGCAAGAGATGAATCACAGTTAATGAGTTTTTGCTACCGGTCTTGCAGATCATGCTTACCATTTTCGAACACCTGGTACCATTGCTGATTTTCAATGAGTGAGTTTAGTTTTACGCTGCTTTTAGCAATATTTCAGCAATATCACGGCGGGGAACACCAGAAAAGGGCTTCACACATTGTTCCCATGTGGGAATCGGTCTTCGGCGTGACGAGCGAACGCTGTAACCACTACACTACCGCCCCTTCAGTGATTGTTTCATGGAATATTCACCTCCATATTTACTTTTACGCCTTACGGAATCTGTTTCCAGTGACAATCGAGACTGGGCATTAACGTTGTATAGTTACTTATCGGTAACAACAGTCCTTGTAATTTACAAAAGGATATATAATCAAATATTACAACAAATCAATATGAAAATGCTACAGCTATATAATTTTAAATGGTTGAAAAATCGATGTCTCGCAGTTACAAAACAGGATAGGAATCTGTATGACAGCGTTCTGCGTACTACAAAAGACATGTTAAAAAATCGAATTGGCATTTTGTATTCTTCTGTAATTTATCACAACCATGGCAGGTGCCATTTAAAGCAAGACAGCAAAAACATCTCAAAAACACATTGTAGCCATTAAGTAGAAAAAAAGTGTTGGTGCTGACGTGCGCTATTTCCACTTTTTCGCTGAAGTAGTTGTGTTGTCGCTGTGACTGTGGAGAATTGGTGCGGTGGAGCATCGTCAACATGTAAAAAACGCATTATATTTTCAGATCCTTTTAAAACAGTGTGACTGAGATATGCCCCATCGATTCTTGGATTCGTTTAATGGAACGAATGATTCAAAGTGTTTCAAAAAAAGCACAATGGTAAAGATTTTGTTGTTATTAGTGAGTGAGTTTAGTTTTACGCCGCACTCAGCAATATTACAGCTATATGGCGACAGTCTGTAAATAATTGAGTCTGGACCAGACAATCCAGTGATCAACGGCATGAGCATCGATCTACGCAATTGGGAGACGATGACATGTGTCAACAAAGTCAGCGAGCCTGACCACCTGATCCCGTTAGTCGCCTCTTACGACAAGCATGGGTTACTGAAGACCGATTCTGATCCAGATCTTCACGGGTCGATTTTGTAAGAAACTTTCTAAATGTACGTACTTACATGATGATGCTAATATAAAAATCATTAAAACAATAAAGTTCTTCAAAGGCATTTAGAAGTTGGTGTAGTAATACAAGACAAATCTTATGGATAACAACTTCTTGATTTATTTTACACAACTTTTCTGGGCTAGTTCTTTTCTGGGCTAGTCAGGTGGATTTGTCTTGTATTAAAACAATAAGTGCTGAAACCAGAGGCCGTTATGAGGCTATATCATAAGCAGATGATTATGAACCAGTATCAAGTAGTGGTAACACCAGGTATTCACGAAAAGGAGACACCCCTCACAAACACGTCAATTCTTCACCTTATTTAACACCGGAACATACAAGGTAAAATGGCATCGGACTTAATGTGTCAAATTTGGCTGCGTCCTCCACATGTCTACCATAAAACCTTTGGGAAACTTCCCTGAGGCACTGAATGTTAATATGTGACAGTCATTTCTGACAAAGTGCCCTCTTCAGCTAGCATTTTTCCGAGGATATAAAAAGTCAAGTTGATCTAGATGGTATTAATTCCGCTTGTCTCAAATACTTTTTGTGAATACTTTTTAAAGTGACATTGAACCCAATTCACAAATTCAATCACTTACACCATACTGGGGTGAATATATTTGTAGTTGCTTGGTAGTTACTCTTAAAGCCGTTTGAGATCATATTTGAAATGGGCCCCAAATGCGATAACAATCTCTGTGTAAAGTTCGTGTTGGTGTTTTAAACTGTGATTAATGTAACTTAGGACATTATTTACCTAAAGGCGTTATCATAAACCAGAGAAGGATGCTGCCCGTTCCGATCTTTTCGACCCGGGTTAGAATTGATCTTCAGTAACCCATGCTTGTCGTAAGAGACGACTAACAGGATTGGGTGGTCACGTGTCATCGGTTCCCAATTGCGCAGATCGATGCTCATGTTGTTGATCATTGGATTGTCTGGTCCAGACTCGATTATTTACAGACCGCTGCCATATAGCTGGAATATTGTTGAGTGCGGCGTAAAACACACTCACTCACTCAGATCTTTTCACATTCGGAACACACAAGAAAAGAGAAAGAAGTATACCTCTAATGTCGTATTTCATATTGGAAACAGAATCTGTCATCAGTTGATGGTTTTTATTCACATGCCACCGTCGTAGGCAGGAGTGGCGCTATGCGACGTCAAACAATCTACACTGTTTTGTGCAGTTGTGGGTGGCGGAGACTGTCAGTTTCAGTTGTCACACCTTAACATTTCCACTGCTATTTTGCCTTTTACGGCCAGTTTCACCCGAAACTAGTAATCGAGACTGGTTATTCTCTGGCATTGACGTTTAGTTTAAGTGTGAGTACACCGCACCTATACCGTCTGTTGCACATATATGCATGCATACATACATACATACATACATACATACATACATACATACATACATACATACATACATACATACATACATACATACATACATACATACATACATACATACATACATACAGTTTACAAAACAGCTCAAACCGAAACATGAGTCTCATTAACCTATTCAGACAATGACCTACTTTACAGCCGATCCGAATTTTCTCGTGTGAAAGTGAAAATAGACATCACAAACAACTATGGTTACACTGAATGCCAATTCCTTGTTTCATACGAAAATGGTATTTACAAATGAAGTTTAATAACATCGTATTCTATATTTTATGGCGAGGTGTAGGCAGCATGACCGTAACTAAGACGTCACAGACTGTCCCAGTTTGATGAGGTCGTAAAATAATTCACAATGTATCTGGCTCACTGGTTACACCTGTTATGTGTTTTGTGCTCTTTTTCAGTAACGCACAATGTGATTGATATAATATCAAGTCCGTACCAGATCGCCAAACTTTTCTAGCGGCAGAGCCTCGTTGTGAGATTTCCACGATTTCCAGGTTTCTGTTTGTCAGTGCTCGCTGTACGACAGAGCACGCTGCGCGACATGTTTGCAAGGATTAGAAGGAGCATAGTGTTGCAATATACAAGTGCTTAGATGTATCAAGTAATACTGATTAATATTTATGTATCCAGTTAAATGAATTGGTCTCAAAACTCTGGACTGGTTATTGTACTAAGTTGCGCAATAGGACGGAACGCAGTCAACAGGAAACGAGACTGTTGTGTAATCAATGTTTTGACTTGTATACTTCTTCAGGGATAGAGATCTAATTGAACTATTCTTTTCAATACATCAGGGTGACGACCAAACAAAAACACACATTTGAAGTTCTGCAGATGTGCATTAATGTTTGGGAAGAATGACATCTTTCATCTAGACATACGTGTATTTTTACGTGGTGTGTGTATAATGTACTGATTGTATTATCTCCCTTGTCCGTTACACTCAATATCCACTCACGAAAAGACTAATGGCTTCAGTGTCGCGTGGCCATACATGAAGTGCAAATAATGACAAGTTCCGGTAAAAGGCAGATGGCGTTTGATCAAAACCATCCCTGTCGGTGTAGAAGTTGTGATTCTCTTGATATCAAAGCGGCATCGCCGTTACATGATGATGATGCAGACGAGGTTCTTGACAGCTTGACAACGTTGTTGCATGAAACTGTCGTAACTGTTGAAACCACAATGTAACACAGGAAATTGGATTGTCAGTGGCCGCATTGCTTTTCATGTTTCAAAGCCCGAAGAACACACAATGATAATTGAATCAGAAATAGAAAACGTATTCATCCTGCTCGGGGAGACGCAGTTCTTGTGGCATAGCGCACAGATCACAAATCAGGCGGCGGAGAGTAGGTGGATGGGTGACCATTCGGCTGTTTGACTCCTGAGGGTTCCCAGAGCTTCGTTGCAGCTGTACCCTGAAGAAATGTAGCGTAGAGTATATTGATGGCATTAGTAGAAGTAGTGGTAGTAGCGGTGGTGCCAGTGGTAGTAGTGGTAGTAGTAGCTGTAGTGGGAGTGGTACAAGTTGTAGCCGTAGACGTAGTAGTTGGTTGGTTGTTTAACGCCGCACCCAACGATATGCCAGCTATATGGCGGCGGTTTGTCAATAATCGAGTCTGGACCAGACAATCCAGTGATCAACAGCATGAACATTGATCTACACAATACGATGACATGTGTCAACAACGTCAGCGAGCCTGACCACCCGATCCCGCGGCTGTTAGTCGCCTCTTACGACAAGCATGGGTTACTGAAACTCGGATCTTCACGGGTCTGTAGTAGTAGTAGTAGCAGCAGCAGCAGCAGCAGCAGTAGTAGTAGTAGTAAACTCAACCCGCTGCCTCAGCACAACTCCAAAACAAGCTACTCCTCATTACCCAGAACTTATCACAATCTAAACAGCCAGTATAAATGTTTTGCTAACATTTGCCTTAAACAGAGCACCAAAAACAACAGTCAAACAGACTTGTTTTGACAATAAAAACGACCGTCAACATTAATGTTTTTCATTTTAAAAATTGCCTGAAGCACGGTGACACTCAAACATAAAAGCTAAATTGTGTTTTGTTTTCGGAGTTTTTTTCATAATCATCATATTTTATTCATGAACACTCTGGGACATGAAACGAGATTTTTTAACGTGAATTAGGCACACTGAAGCTTCTTTGACCTTTACAAGTAGCCATTTGGATGCTGCCACTGGCATCTGGTCTTCTCTCGTCAAACGGAATTGTCCATGATTTGAGCCAGGAGTTCCATTAAGAGGGTCCCCCGGGGAGTAAGGCAGGTCGCGTTTTCGCTCGGCAGTATATTTATTGGTATATTTGGAAGACATTTTCGCGAATCCTTGGTGGTGATTTTCGCGTATCCTTGGTGTTGTGAGTTGAAGCAAATGATTTCATGTATTTTTTTTCGCCAACACCAAAGGCTAGAAATACGAACACACTATCTAGCTTTGTATACAGCGCGCAGTAAATCAGGGGTTCAAAATTAGTTTAAAAAGCCTTTACTTTAAGAAAGTAACTGGACCTGACCAAATTTCCACTTGCCCTGATTTTATGACATAATCATGATGATGTAATTATGAAAGAATAAATCAACATGGTATGTGATGTTAATGTTTACTGGACTATTTATTGAAAAGTGATAAATAGCAAAGAAAGATAACTCTACTTTATCATCATTGCGAAATTTAAAAGCTACATTTTGAGCAGATATGAAATTAAATCCAAGTTTATTTGCAGTTTGAAACCATAAGTGGAAATTATCTAGTAGCCCACTGACAAGTAAGATACCATTATTTGATTGCCCGAAATGAAAACTGACTTGTCCCGGGCGTCGGGCGATGGGTTTTTTTAACCCCTGAGTAAATTCGACGCTTTTGCGTCATAGCTGTATTTACGCCGTGCTGAATGTCGTTTATTGACTATTGATTTATTGATTGTAATCCTCTGGTGATGGAAATACTTGTATGTGCTGAAACTTACGTTAAGGAATGGACCATCAATTCATCCGTTCGTTTGTCAGCAAAACACCTTTAGAATTGGTCTCCAGTAACCCATGCTTGTCGTGAAAGGCGGCTTACTGGATCGGGTGGTCAGGCTCGCTGACTTGGTTGACACATGTTGAGAACACGTCATCGTATGCCAATTGTGTAGAAATAGCCTTGTCTCAACCAGACAATCCAGTTATTGGGAACACAAGCAATGCCCCACTACTCCGGGACATGCCGAAAGACAAACAACACAGGGCGCTGGGGTGTATTTATATCTCGTTATAAACCCGAATGTTCTCTACAGAAATTACTTCAGAGACCCTTTAACACATTTACAGTTTAAGTGATTTCAAATAAAACAGCATCTTTATGAACAGCTGTGGCCCAATCAGTGTTGATGACATATCACAACTACAATTCTGATAACGAAGGATGGCAACGACGCTGATGTAATGATGGTGACGATTATGTTGATGATAAAAAAGATGTTAGTGATGATGATTACGATGGTGATATCCAATAACGAAGACATCGATGATGATATACCAGGCGGTAGAACGTCGTTACAATGTGATTTCCAATTCGAAGGTAAAACATCCAGAAATCGGCCCCTAAACTAACTTGTCATTGTCATCAGTAACTAATCACACGAGGACTGACCCGTAAAAAACCGGGGTAGAGTAGGTCTTCAGCAACCCATGTGCTTGCCATAAAAGGCGACTATGCTTGTCGTAAGAGGCGACTAACGGGATCAGGTGGTCAGTTTCGCTGACTTGGTTGACACATGTCATCGGTTCCCAATTGCGCAGATCGATGCTCATGCTGTTGATTACTGGATTGTCTGGTCCAGACATTATTTATAGCTGGGATATTGCTGGGTGCGACGTAAAACTAAACTCAAACTCACTCACGAGGACTGTGAATGGTTAACAAATTGTATTAAGAAGCACAATATGAGTTTTACAATTGCTAAGGGGAATACAATGGTATGAATATACAATGCCATAAACAACAATGGGCCAAGCATGCGGCACCAGCAACAGTTCTATAACAAGAATCATTGTACCAACAAATGTCCAGAATATTGTCGGTGTTAACTGTGAATCACGACCTTAGGAAGCTGTTATGACTCCAGACAACTACCCGTCCTCTCCTGTCGCACTTACATAATTGCAGCGAGCCTTCTAGAAACACCACATCACGAAACTGTTCAAACGATCAAGCTGTCCTGGTTTGTTAACAGCTAAGGGAGGTCACTCTAAACCGGATTCTCTGCTACAATCTGCCTCTACAGTACTAATTATTTTGCGGAGCTTCAGTAACCGGCTACCACTGATGGTCGCTACAAATAAACCTACAGCAATCTTCCGTCGCGTAATCATGGAATTACAACAATGAAGATTACAAAACGTTTCCTTTTTTCGGTTATAGAACGTCAGTGCAGTCCAAATGCTTGAATAGTTGGTGCGAACACCAATTCGACGCCTGCATTACTCGTAGCGAAAGCAGTCCATGCATAAGAATTGTAAAGAAGCAATTGAATGTCGCCCACAAAAGCACCAAAGAGAGACAGATCGGGAGACAGTTCCAGATATTTCATTTATATTATTTTTCCAAATATGAGAAGGTTTCTTTGATCCAGAGAATGAGATGGTTCCTAAAAGGCCAATCTACAAAGTCACAGCAATCCACGATCGCTGCAACAAAAATCCTAACTTGAGCAAATAGTTATGACTATTGCACGTGACTGGAAAGGTGGCTGGCTGTGGTTGAGGTGAGGTGAGGTGAAATTGGGTTTAACGTCGTGCTTGAGAATATTTCGCTCATATGACGACGTGCATGCGTGTGTATGTGTATGTGCGACTGCTTGTACTTGCCCAGACTGAAGCTGGTTTTCTAGTGCTAGCCCACTGAGATACTATGCCGCAGTGAAGCATTAATACCCCACTCAGACACATTATACTGACTCCGAGCCGACCAGTCCTTGTTGTACCCATTAATGCCGAGCGCCAGGCAGGGACCAACAAGTACCATATTTTAACGTGTTTTGGTATGACGCGGTCGGGGATCGAACCCGCGACCTTCCGCTCTCCGGGCGGACGCTCTAACCACAACACCACGGAGGCGGTTGTGGTTGAGAGGGAGTATGTATTCGAGTACGCATTTGATCACTTCTGAGAACAGCTTTGTCCCCATCCAACTCACAACGAACACAACATTCTTATGTCGGTTATTTTACCATTTCAAAGCCTCCCGAGTATGTACACACACATATATAATCTTAGCACCCAATATGGCACGACGAATCAGCCTAACTCGAAAAATATATCCAACCCAAATCTTTTCCCAATTAATGTATTTCAACACAGATTCAAGAGCTCACTGCTGTCTCGTCTATCTACCTATTAAATTTCCCAGGGGTATTTCCTGTTTTCCAACCCAACAAACAATCCTATGCTTTGAACGGAAAGATTCAGCCACTCGACAAATCCCATATTAATAGCCAATCACTCTACAGCTTGGCCTTCACTTCGGTCCTTTATTTGTCTGAGCTCGCCTCATTGGCTCGTAAATAACCAATCAATATGCGGATAACATTTCGCTGCTACAGATTTGGCGTCTGTGGTTAAATATAGGTGGAATATTTATGAACGGTTATATAAGAGGAGCTTAGATGGAAAATAAATGGAGACCAATCTAACACGGCTTGATTCTCCAAATATAATTCTCACTAAACCTGGGAAGGATGTCTTGAAAGGGGAGTGGACATGGATTTTATATGGATAATTGTGTTACGAGCTCAGGCGAGCCCTGCGCTTAACATTCATTTCTTACAATCGATAAAAATAGATTAAATTTATTTGAAACTACTCCAAACAGATCTTGATACTTTTCTCCAACAAACCCTTAAAACCGGTAATATATTTTATCTTTTGGTATAATAGGGTATTTTGTAGGTGAAAGTGACTGCCAATATTTTATATCTTTTCAAGAACACCTGGTATCATCACTAACTTATAAGAGCTCAAAACACCTAAAGTTGGAAGCGAACAACAGACCCTCCTTGTAGCACAATTATTCTTACAATTTTGTCGCTTTTTGTTTTATTCCCTTTCTTAAAGTATCCTAGTTGTTCAAGCGTTAGGTCTTCACACCGAAATCATGTTTGACTTTCCAAATTAGTATAATCAATATTTTTCTCTTTTCCTTTATTGCTGTAAGGGAAATCTCCTTACACTACGAATAATATATAAACTGCCTCGATTCTAATTGGCCAATAAGACGTTTCCAATTATTATAACAACCTCTACTTGAAACAGTTGATTTAACAACCGCGTCATCACGGAGGATTACAGTTGAAGCAGAGCGTTTTCTTCTCAGTCAAATGCAACCATTTATAACCATTAAAATACAGAAGGGAAAGCATTCTAAGTTTATTTTTTTTTATGTTTTTAAATTTTTTAAGAATTGTTAAATTTGATTATGTTTGTTTAACCATCACTCAAAACTGCGAAAGTTTGTAAAAAGTCATGTGGCTGGGTAATTTTGTGTGAACTAAATTGGTTCAATGAAGACGGGGTAAGAAAATAATTGCAACTTCTACTATGTTTGAAATGTTGTAAATTTGTGCCAAATATGCAAAATATTTAATTTCCATGGATGCGATGTGTAAAATGCCTACCAAGAGTTGTTCCTGATTTTAGATATGATGTAACAAATGGGGTTATATTTTTACCTAAAATTCAAATATCGGATAAAATCAACTTTGAAAAATAATTTCTTTTACAATTCCGTCGTTAAGAACAGGAAACGTATTTAATAAAGGCTTCCATTCCCTTCTTTTATTAAAGCATAAGATATTTTTTTAATCGACAAGGAGAAAAACGGCGCTTCTCCATAGCAAGCTACTTGTTATAATAATAGTCTATGCATTATATTTAATACAAATGATCGTGTAAACTATGTTACTTTGGACGACTAGTTCTTAAAATTCCGGATTTGCTTTTAGTTGTTCGGGGAGCTTGAAATACAAGACCAGCGCCTTGGGAGCGCATGAACTTGAATAGGCTTGTGCGCTCATTAACTGTGGAAATATATCGTTTGTCAGTTTAAGTATATAGTGTAGCTTAGTGGTTCGCTCGTCACGCCGAAGACCCGTGTTTGATTCACCACATGGGTAAAACCTGTGACGCCCATTTCTGGGCTGGTATCTGTGTGATCACCCGGCTGTTTGTGTGTCAAACTACCTTTCTGGCGTCCATTGATGCTCATGATGGCAACTATTGGTTTGTTACGTGAATTATGTACACTCAGGGGTTCAAAATTAGTTTAAAAAGCCACTTGCCACAGGGCAAGTGACTGTAAGAAAGTAACTTGTCCTGACCAAATTTCCACTTGCCCTGATTTTATGACATAATCATGATGATGTAATTATGAAAGAATAAATCAACATGGTATGTGATGTTAATGTTTACTGGACTATTTATTGAAAAGTGATAAATAGCAAAGAAAGATAACTCTACTTTATTATCATTGCGATATTTAAAAGCTACATTTTGAGCAGATATGAAATTAATTCCAAGTTTATTTGCAGTTTGAAACCATAAGTGGAAATTATCTAGTAGCCCACTGACAAGTAAGATACCATTATTTGATTGCCCGAAATGAAAACTGACTTGTCCCGGGCGTCGGGCGATGGGATTTTTGAACCCCTGTACACCCTCCACCAGGTTGACTGTAGCCTGAAAAAGCACTCGCTCCATCCAGGTGTGTTAGTCAGTATTAGTTGCGCCGTGTGTTAACAATATTCCATCAATATCACCGCGGAGGACACCAGAAATTGGCTTCACACATTGTACCCATGTTGAGAATCGAACCGGGATCTCCCCCCATCCACTGAGATACCTTGAAGCAGTTTAGCATAGATAGCTCGCTCAGACACATTTCACTCATTCCGAACCAGTCCTTCTTTTAGCCCTTAACGCCGAGCATAAGCCCAGGAAACAACAAGTACCTTTTTAACGTCTTTTGGTATGATGCGGCTGGTGAGCGAACCCAATATCAAACCGCTGACCTAAGCTATTTTGGCATAAATTTACATAATTATTGTTTTTGCCTTTCTTGCACTTGCAAGTTTGGGACTCGCTAGGATGAAAGAAAAGGTTAATTGTACCGACTTAGAGTGAAATTATAAATAAAATCAAGTCTGTGAGACATGGTTTCTTTTTACCGATTTGTTTGATCTTATTTCATGAAACGTGGTTATTTCCGTCAGTAGGATCTAAGAGGCTATAAGACTATCGGAAATCTCCGAAAATAGTAGCTGACGTCCGTGGTGCCATGAACCCGATAATAATGTATCAAAATATCAATCATTTAAAACAAATAGTAACGGTTTTATTTCTACATCAAAAGAGTTGCGTATTGTCGGTCAAATGAGTAAAACATAATTATTTGCTCTCGAGAATGGTAGTACTGAGTGATATTTCCTTCAGAGACACAATCCACTCCCCAAGGCGAGAGCTGATATTTATTCCGTCATTTCAGGTTTCATTCATTTAGATACTTATCGACTTGATTAAATTAGTGAGAGATAAATTCAAGCTGTTATTTGATTTCGAGAAAGGTATACCCAAACGTGACGTCAGTGCTTTGTCTGGATTAAGAATGAAATGATACCATATTCAAACTAATATAACCGAAAACCCGTTGCCATAACAGATTGCTAGCAATGCTCATGATAGGGAATGCTCATGATATGGTCGAATTTGTACAGATCTCCACTTATAACTTTGATTTCTTATGATGGGATGAATTTTGTTATACTTGTTTACAGCTTACATGAATTAGTTAATCATTAAATGAATTAATGATTTGCGGTTATTTAATATTTATTTATATTTTGTTTTATTTGCAGTGTTTTGGTAGCAGAGCAGGACGGAGCTGGCACGCTGTATACAACTCACAAGTACCATCTTGGTAAGTCTTTCAGAAACCGGGGAAATGGGTTAGCTTAGTGGGTAATGCGATTGCTCGTTACGCCGAAGGTCTGAGTTCTATTCCCAAAATGGGTACAGTGTGTGAAGCCCAATTCTGGTGCCCCCATCGCTGGATATTGCTAAAAGGGACATACAACTTTACACATTCCCCTTTAGAAACATTACAGAGTGCACAGACCGATGGCTCGTAATGTTTCATCGTACTGCGGGAATAATTAACACATTGTTTGAGACTCAAACGCGAGATGGCTGAACGGATTTAACCAATCAGACAACGGCTACTATTTAGGGTTTGGCGGGACTTACAAAATGGATTCTCTCTTCCCCGCTCGCCAACACTGATCTCATAACAAATGAAAACCCCCATAGAACACAGATATATGACCTGCAGAATATACGCTTTTGGGTTTCTGTTGAAGTGGCTATCATTAGTTAATATTTCCGAAAACTGACATCCTTGAATACTGAAAAACGCTATTTTCAGCGACTGTTCACTCACTCTTGTGGCGTGCTCCATGTGCATCACTCGGAAGCGATCGTACGGAAAATAGCATTCGGAATCGTTCGGGTACAAAACTTTTTCGAGGTAAAAGTTCAAAAGGTATGTGCGAATGTCAACTTTCGCGATTCGGTAAGCTGTGTTCTGATTGGTCCATTGAAAAGGTCAGCTGACGCGACCTTCCACAAGGTTTTGTTAGACTCAGTATAGCAGTGTAACGAATAATACTGAGCCTAAGTTTACTTAGACTGTGTTTTAGATTCGATATGTACAATTCAGAATTACATACATATATATGAATACACCCGTGGAAATCATTGTCTTGAGCAGCAGCGAGGTAGCCCAGTGGTTAAAGCGTTCCCTCGTCATGCCGATATTGCTGAAATATTGCTGAAAGCGGCATAAAACCAAACTCACTCACAAGCTGAACAGAAGTATCACTTCTATTGATACGTAGCGAACACAGAAGGCTCTGCCTAAGGTTTGTTCCAGAAAGTTACTTCATCAGAAACAGAAACGCTCGTGTATAGACACACATTTGTCAGGCAAGAGGAAGTATACACCCATGTTTCAGTATTGACACACATTTGTCAGGCAAAAGGAAGTATACACCCATGTTTGTCACAAGGCAAGAGGGGAAGTATACACCCATGTTTCAGTATTGACACACATTTGTCAGGCAAGAGGAAAGTATACACCCATGTTTCAGTATTGACACACATTTGTCAGGCAAGAGGAAGTATACACCCATGTTTCAGTATTGACACACATTTGTCAGGCAAGAGGAAGTATACACCCATGTTTCAGTATTGACACACATTTGTCAGGCAAGAGGAAGTATACACCCATGTTTCAGTATTGACACACATTTGTCAGGCAAGAGGAAGTATACACCCATGTTTCAGTATTGACACACATTTGTCAGGCAAGAGGAAGTATACACCCATGTTTCAGTATTGACACACATTTGTCAGGCAAGAGGAAGTATACACCCATGTTTCAGTATTGACACACACACATATACACCCATGTTTCAGTAGGACACATTTGTCAGGCAAGAGGAAGTATACACCCATGTTTCAGTATTGACACACATTTTGTCAGGCAATTTGAGGAAGTATACACCCATGTTTTTCAGACACATTCAGGCAAGAGGAAGTATACACCCATGTTTCAGTATTGACACACATTTGTCAGGCAAGAGGAAGTATACACCCATGTTTCAGTATTGACACACATTTGTCAGGCAAGAGGAAGTATACACCCATGTTTCAGTATTGACACACATTTGTCGGGCAAGAGGAAGTATACACCCATGTTTCAGTATTGACAACACATTTGTCGGGCAAGAGGAAGTACACCCATGTTTCAATGAGACAAAACGTAAACAAACAAGACATGGGCCCCGATCCTCAAAACGCTCATAGAGCTACGACATTCGTAAGCCTATGATAAACTATAGAGTTACGACAGTTCGTAACGCTACGAACGCTCAATGTGGATCGGGACCCAAGTTATTCGACATTGGTTTATTTGATACGAGTATCGTGGCTGTGTTTTAACTTTGCAGTGTTTAAGTGACTGTTTTCAGGTGGGTAACGTTTTGATAACGTTTGCAGTGTTTTCGGTCAAATCAAGTTTCAAAAGTATTCTTTATTCACTAGATACTTTACAAACTCTAACAACCTTGCTTTATGGTAAAAATACATGTGATTTCTGGAAAGGAATTGGCCGTTAAATGTTACAATGCCTGTGCCATGTATCTGACCAAACACACAACAGAACTACTTCAAAATGACTTTGAGAAGAGGATCTGACCAAATTATCACTCAGAAGAAACTGGATGCATTGGGTATAATCTCAATTTAAACCGCCTGCAGAAATTCTGTCGGTCTGGAAGAGTCAATGTTCATCTGAAGTATATGGATGCAATTAAATATAGCTGTGTGTAAGGTGTATACGGTCTGGTGTGGTAAACCTCGGGCAGTTCCGTGAATAGGTTTCCAGTCAACGCTAAACCAGGCAACTCAGGCGAGGAATGTCGCCCATAGATCGTACGTCGATGATATTAAAATGTCACCTGACTATCTGTGCGTCAACACACACGGCGTAGACAACAGACACCTCTATTAGACAACCGTTATTGGCCCTTGCAGTTACAACGATACACAGTTTAGATGACCAGTATGGGTAATATGTGAATAATTTGCATAATTAGCGTAGGTTCCTGTAGACAGAATCGCATTATTTGCCCTTGAAGATGTAGATGATATGTATGAAGTATTTGTACAGAAAGTAGTACCTATCTGTATGTGAGTCGAGTTTAGCACCACATCAGATACTACACCAAGGGAGACGAGTTTCAAGCAGTGAATGTCAGGGTTATAATTGATCTTCAAGGGACCGTTCATAATCTATGGCAAGCGGGGTGATTTTGATATTTATGCAACAGCTTGTACAATGTGAATGAAACACACACCCTAAAATTTACGTACAAATTAAGTGACACCCTCCCCCCTTGCATATCACGTACTAAATTATATATGATTTTTAAGCATAATTTAAAAACATTTTTATGTACAAAATTTATGACCCCCACTAGTACATGTGTACAAAATTGATGACCCCACCCCTACCTAACCAGAACAAAATGGGTGGGACTGACACACACACCCTCCGACTCCCTCCTTAAAATCATCATCACCCCCAAGAGCCATAAATTATGAACGGTCCCTAACTCATGCTTGTCAGATCGAGATCGGGTGATCAGGCTGCTGTCTTGGTTGACACATGTCATTGGTTCCCAGTTCGATGGTCATTATGTCAATCAATGGATTATCTGATCTAGTCTTGACTTACACAACGCAGAAATACCGCAAGACAATTGCTTAATGCGGCTTTAAATATAAGGGTCCGTTCATAATTTATGGCTGGGGGGTGATGATGATTTTAAGGGGGGTCACCCATTTTGTTCTGGGGAACCAGGGTGTCATCAAGTTTTTACAGATGTACTAGGTGGTGTCACCAGTTTTGTACATAATAGTATGTTTATGATTATGCTTAGAAATTATGGGATGTGGTGTTGGGGGGTCATTGATTTTGTACATGACATGCCGGGAACAAACAAAAATTTCAAGCTAAATAGAAATCATTGCCAACTTGATCATTCGTCAACTTTGTATCTCAGTAGAAACAAGACCATCTGTCATGATACATAATCATTGTCCAGTGGCCAGTTGTGGCTACTTGCAATGATCAAATAGATCAGAGGACACCGTCAGATAACCCCAATGGATGGACCAGACTCCGATGGGACTGGGAGCCACGTAACAGGTTAAACATCCTCGCTGCGCATACAAAACCATTAGTCTGTCTCCAGTAGATGCTTGTACCACCTACGATGATTCTGCAGTCAGACGGGCTCTGATTTATGCGTCACTCCACTTACAGCTGAATACCTAAGCGGTGCTTAGTTGCCATGAAAGCGTCGGCATCCTATCAAGTTGCCCCTCTCAAGGGAGGGTAATGCTGACCTAACCCACTTGTGTCGGGGGGGTAATGCTGCCAGTGTAAAGAACCTGCTGACTTGACACAATCAGAGGGACCAAGTTTCCACTCGTTTCTGTAATCTCTTTCCACGCCATTTGAATACTGACAATGAACATCGTTAACCTTTGTGGCCGTGGAATCATGTCTGTTGAATGCCTTCGTGGTGATATGGCCAGGCAACAAACCTACAAGAGGACCGCTCAATTAACTGAAGTAAAGGCCCGTTGATCTGATGTCTGGGTTGTCGTCCATGTCTGTCTAACGCCATGACGTACATGTGGCCTGTTGATCAGATGTCTGGGTTGGCGGCCATGTCTGTCTAACGCCATGGCGTACATGTGGATACCTACCTCTCGTTCTCTCGACTTATATTAACAAAATGCTGAGGTGTATAGCGGTGGTTAATGGAGTGTATACCCTCAAGTAAATACAATCTTGTGTGTTAAGCGGGATACTCTCTCTCTCTCTCTCTCTCTCTCTCTCTCTCTCTCTCTCTCTCTCTCTCTCTCTCTCTCTCTCTCTCTCTCTCTCTCTCTCTCTCTCTCTCTCTCTCTCTCGACTTTGGACACCATGGAAGAGTTATGACTCTTTGTTAAACAAACATTTGTGTTGGCAACCACAATCTCTCCCTCCCTCTCACTATCTTTCACACACGCACACACTCTCATTTTCTCTCACAATCCCACCTTTGTCTTACCATGGACTCACGTCAGTACCCTCCAACCAAGTGAACGTGACTTTAAGTATTTTCCGTAGTAGTTTGACATTTTTATTTTTATAGTGCACAGATACTCACATGGGTCGTGCAATATTTCATACAGTGCGACTATATCAATCTAATTCTGCCTTTACTTAAAGCTCCACAGACCAAACACAGGCATCACCGACCACGCCGTGAAGCGGAACCAAAACCCGAACCGGCGTCTGATGGTACGTGTGTTTCCATAGCAACCATTATTAGTATTTAGTATGTAGATTGTTTATAAACTAGTTTATGGCTAAAGATTTAGAGTGTGTAACTGAAGGAGGATAAACATTGTACATTGAACTTAAATCATGCTGTTGACATTATCCATAAGCACGCACGCACGCACACTCATACGCACGCACATACATACATACACACACAAACATACACACACATACACATACATACATACACATACATACATACATACATACATACATACACATACATACATAATACATACATACACACATACATACATACATACATACATACATACATACATACACACATACATACATACATACATACACATACATACATACATACATACATACATACATACACATACATACACAGAGACATACACACATACATACACATACATACATACATACATACATACACACACATACATACGCACACATACATGCATAAACACACACACATACATACATACACACACACATACATACATATACATACATACACACATACATACATACATACATACATACATACATACATACATACATACATACATACATACATACATACATACATACATACATACATACATACATACATACATACATACATACATACATACATACATACATACATACATACATACATACATACATACATACATACAGGAGTATGAGTTGTTCCTTAGGTAGAGAAAATATAGTTATAGTTTCTACATGTATTTTAGAACGAATACAAACATCTATGATTCCAAACCATACATTGTTTATAGATGCTGCCGTTTCCCCTTTCCCGCTCAGCCAGTGTGGTGAAAACCGGACGTGTATCAGGTACGTTGTCGGCGACAGCAGACTATTACTGCACACCGCTGGTACGTCAACAACGACTACAGATAGTTACTGTAAACAACTAAAGCCATAAACAGTGTTGTTAGACTATTTGATGATGATGATGTGTGTAAGTAGTGTATGGAGATGGTTAAGTAAGTCCCAAGATTGTCTCCAGTTCCCCGTGACTTTCTGCAGCACTCAGAGATGGCCGATCGTCTCCAGCACCATCATTGTTTGTTAAACAACTTTTTTATTCGGGTGTCCAAAATTATAAGACAAATCATCAGAGTTGATTTGTCGATTTCATATCACTATGCAAAATTTGGTTTTGTTGCACTTATTAGATTTTGTGTTCGTGAGCAATACGTCGGCCTCAAATGAAATAGGAACGGACTGTAACTAAGTCCCCACTCCCAATCTCCAATAGCCCATTTTTATATTGTGTTGTCCATATACATGTATATCTGTGATACTCTAGTTGTTTCGTCGGCAGGTGTTTTGAATAAACATCTCGTCACGATAGCAAACGAAATATTTATGTGGTTAAATAATAACTCACTCACTCACTCACTTTCTTGCATGTAACAGAACCCATCACCTATTACAAGATATGAGTACGGTTTATGAAGCGTAAAACACTGTGTTACAATTCAGATACGGTGCGTCCGATTGTGATCACATGACCTGTGACTACTTCCTGTCATATCACGTGATCAACGCTAATAGTGTGGACCTGGAATTGAGCGGAAAGAGCAAAGGATGGGTAGCCGTGGGGTTCTCGTCGGACGCAAAAATGGTAAGAAGGGTTGTTTGTTAAGAGTTATTGAATTTGGTTTAAAACAGCTTGGAACAATATTCTGAACATAACGGTGTGTCAGCTCCAAGTCAAAGAAAACCAGAAAAGATGTGAGTCTCAGAAGAAACCAACAAAATGGTATGGTGCCGACAAACACGATCTGAGCCAAGCCGGATTCTAATTCACAGATTCCTGTCGTGCTAAAGGGCAAGAGCGGCGTCACCCATGCCCCTAAGGGAATACTTAGGATACAAACGCGAAATACGAAAAAAATTATCTTTACGTCAGAAGACTACAAGCTGGATCTAGGTTAGAATTGGTCTTCAGCAGCCTATGCTTGTCGTAAGTGGCGACTAACGGGATCGTGTGGTCATGTTCCCTGGGGGCGGTGGGGTAGCCTAGTGGTTAAAGCGTTCGCTCGTCACGCCGAAGACCCGGGTTCGATTCTCCACATGGGTACAATATGTGAAGCCTATTTCTTGTGTCCCCGCCGTAATATTGCTGAATATTGCTAAAAGCGGCGTGAAACAAAACTCACCCACTCATGTTCCCTGACTTGGTTGACGCATATCATCGTATCCCAAATACGTAGATGGATGCTCATGTCAATCACTGGATTGTCTGGCACAGACTGGTGTCATTTAGACTGAATATCGCAGAGTGAGGCCTTAACCAATAAACAAGAGTGAGTGAGTGAGTTTTGGTTTTACGCCGCTTTTAGCAATATTCCAGCTATATCACGGCGGGGGACACCAGAAATGGGCTTCACACTTTGTACCCATGTGGGGAATCGAACTCGGGTCTTCGGCGTGACGAGCGAACGCTTTAACCACTAGGCTACCCCTACGCCCCCCAATAAACAAGACACAAACAATAAGCCGATATACCAGGTGTAACTGAAACGTTGCTCGAAGCAGGAGTAAATCCACTGGGCCCTGTGTTTAATTCAACATTTGAAGCCAGCATTCATGTTTGGTTTCTAATTCTAATATGTCAAATTCACTGATTCAAACTTGCTGGTCTATTCCTAGATTCCTTACTCAAAACTATAGAGGCAGAAAATTACATCCTCGGGATAATGAACCATTTCATCATCTTTAATTAGACACGATTAATCTTTAGAATTACTGTCGTCCAAGTGTTGATGCGTTCTTAATGCGTGCAAAGATGGCAGGTGTATTTTTTTCACTTTGGCGAAAAAAGACATTCAGGTTGTGTTCTTAAAACAATATGCATGGAAACAAATGCCACCAGCTATGATTTTAACTCCCACAGAGACATTTATACTCATATCGTAGTTACGTTTGTTTGAATGATTATTTTGACCTTTCGTGATCACCATATATCGATTATGATATGCACGTGCTTCGATCTCAGGCGAGCATCACGTACAATACGTGTAGCCGTCATTAAGCAAATGTCAAGTTTCAGTAAGCTGTTCGTACAGCTCGATAACTTTGAAAATCAATTGGTTTCGTTGTGTATGAGCAAATACGGACCCTCCACAACTGATAAATGCTCAAAGATCGCAAGTAATTGGTATGCGGAATGTTTGCATGTCATTGAGGGCTATTGCAAGAGATATTTTTCGTTTAGATTTGTTAATAACTATTCCTTTCAAGGTCAATATATCCAGACAGAAAATTGAAGTTGGGATTAATTCCTTTCCTATGTTTAATAGTAACATATTGATGCTATTAAAATATGGGGTGTTCTCATACTTGCTTCCGACCAGTGAAGATCCGGGTTAGAATTGGTCTTCAGTAACCCATGCTTGTAAGAGGCGACTAACGGGATCGGGTGGTCAGGCTCGCTGACTTGGTTGACACGTGTCATCGGTTCCCAATTGCGTAGATCGATGCTCATGCTGTTGATCACTTGATTGTCTGGTCAGACCGCCGCCATATAGCTGGAATATTGCTGAGTGCGGGGGAAAACTAAACTCACTCACTCATACTTGCTTCTCTATGTATAATTTTGCTTCTTATAATATTAACTTATATCAATCATTTTAAGCTGAGTTTAACAAAGCCAATTTTCGCACCTAAAATGTCCGTATCATCCTTGTTCAGGGCGGAGATGATGACGTCATAGCGTGCAAGCTGAAGGACGAATCGTCAAATGCCATCCAGGTGGCCTCGCTGACCAACATCGTCGCCCACTCCGCTCCGGAACCCAAACCAAGCGCCCTGACCTTGAAAAGTTCGCAGTGCAAGGACGGCTATATTTACTGCCGGGTCACGCGACTCCTCAAGGTCGACAAGAGGAATAACCTGGATTTTTCAAACGATTGGTTTCAGCTTTATGCACGTGGTTCAGTTGGAAGTAGTAAGTTCTTCGTCGTCGTCTTCTTCTTCTTCTTCTTCTTCCCTCTCGATACCCGTGAAGATCCGGGTTAGAGTTGATCTTCGGGAACCCATGCTTGTCGTAAGAGGCGACTAACGGGATCGGGTGGTCAGGATCGCTGACTTGGTTGACACATGACATCGTATCCCAATTGCGCAACGTTTCTGGGCTAGTTCTTGCCCCTTCGTCCACCTGACGAAGCCCAGAAACATTGTGTTTCATCATCATCATATAAGTACGTACATTTAGAAAGTTTCTTACAAAATCGACCCGTGAAGATCCGGGTCAGAATCTGTCTTCAGTAACCCATGCTTGTCGTAAGAGGCGACTAACGGGATCGGGTGATCAGGCTCGCTGACTTGGTTGACACATGACATCGTATCCCAATTGCGCAGATCGATGCTCATGTTGTTGATCACTGGATTGTCTGGTCCAGAATCGATTATTTACAGACCGCTGCCATATAGCTGGAATATTGCTGAGTGCGGCGTATCTAAGATATATTTGTATTAAGTCATTATTATGTTATTTTTTCTCTCAGCTATTAATTCACTTTATTCTATTTTCAGTTCCGATGAATTAACATGGAACTTTATATTTTCTTATTATCATTGTTGAAAGTGTAAAGACTAGCAGTGAAATGATTCATATTAACTAAAACTATTACTTTCATCAAATACGTGACAGACACTATAGGCTAGATAGAACTAAAGCCAAGGAGCCCTCGTCGTTGCTTGCAACTATATTTTTCTAGATGGAGCTATGCTACAGCACCAGTTGGAGGGAAATCATGATTGAAGTAACTTTATTTTCTAGATGGAACTATGCTACAACACCAGTTGGAGGGGAATTATGGTTTTAAGTATTTCCCAGCTGGAGCAATGCTTCAACAGGAAGCTTTTTATTGAGCACCAATGCTTTGAAGTGACTTTATTTTCCAGGTGGAGTCATGCTTCAACACGATAAAACTCCCTTCACTTCGGATGACAAAATCACCATGCTAATACCAACCAACAAGTTCACATCTTCCGCTAGCAGCCGCCATCTTTATTCAATAGGCCTCCTGAGTCTCGTGATGTCTCGTCTCGCTGTTTCCTGACGAGATCACGCATCACGAGCTCCACCTATCTGCCTCTAATTTTCTCCAGCCTGATTTCTGCCTGCTCAGCGGAATTCAATCTTTCGGCCGAGAGATCGGGTATTTTCGATAAAATCCGGTCGGGTATTTGGTGATAATGTCGGTTCAACAGATCCCGTGGCGTAGTGAAAAAATACAATACGGATGAATGAAAGAAAATCCAGTTTAGTATTCATGTAATGAAAACGACGATTAACGTACTTAAGATGAACTATGTTTACAAGTTTTATATCTAAGAAAATCGTCTCTTTGTGCCAGAAATTCATTTACCCAATTATGCACGTAAACAAATTACATTAAGGCCTAACCATAAGCAAAAGGATCTGCCGTGTCTCACAACATACATTCATTAACGGCTCTGTCCTTAGCAAATACGTGCTTACTAATACCATTTGAAGACATTGATACCATTTTCACGAGAAACGTACGTATGGCTGTTGAATCGTAATTTCCCCTAAAGCCTGCTACTGTTTTGAGAGATCCGGCTCCAGCTCAAAGAAGCAATCTCGCGAGATTCTCATTCTGGCATGGATCCCTTTTATTTCGATGGGAATAATTGCATCATGGCTGACTGTTTGCGCTAATCCAGCGTTGTTGATTTGTTTTTGTTCCTCGGAGTGCCAAGGACACGGGGTTTTTTAAACCAAATGCTTCAGTTAACCCATCAGTGATGAAGATAGCATACGTTCAAGAAATCAATAGATTCGCATGATGCATGATGTGCAACTTGGGTTTGCGCGAGACTGTTTGAAGCCCATGTTAAGAGAGACTGGACATCCGTCTTGTATCAATCACGATATAAGATTCTTTTGGAGGATTTGTAGAAAAGTTGGAGTATAAGATGGATGCGACAGGATATCAACTTTTTTATATTTGTAAGAGAACTTTGGATGTAGATTCTTTACTGTTATTGAGGAAATGACATTGCATGTGGCAAGCTAATGACGCAATTACAAAACGAGAAAATCACTGTTACAATAAAATCTATCAGGCAACAACTAAATGACGTCAGACAAGTAAATCGATCAGCAAAAAGTGAGACATCACGCAACTCCAATGATTGCAGTAGTCGTTAGCTTCACAAAGTTGTGTGAAGCTGTTCCTGAAGGCCCTCTGACCTTTAATGATGCAGTTGCCATCGGTATTGTCACTTTCAGTTGTCAGATATTTCAAGCGTTTTCATTTTTATAACTACAGAGAATGTGTTAGAAATCAGTATCTAAGAAGACTGTTATTTAGAGAAAGACATCGAGCGACACCCAAAGTCTGGTTGTCATAGACACGTCATAATGGAATCACTCCCTGGATACCTCCCTGTGAGAACTTAAGTTTGCTTTGAAATTAAGCAGCGCTTAGAATCTGCGCTTGATGGCTACCTTTAAAACACGTATCTTAAAATATCGCAATATTGTAGATGTTATTCAATTTTGTGTATATCTTATTGTTGAGCAGGGATTTATGTACATCCGAACTGTAAGGACACTCTTGCTACCTGTATACAGGTATGTAAGTAGAAGATGAGTAAGACAGTATTGTCTCCAAAACGTTGTCTTCCTATGTAAGCACATGCTTCCGGTTGTATTAATTATTATTTTTTTAAATCATTTTTTTATTTAAATGTGTTATATATTTTTGCAAAATAGCCAGAAAACAAATGACCTTGTAGATGAATTTGGATTGGTAGGTGGCAAAAATACTTATTTATAAAACTAAAAACTCACAACGGCATATCTCTGTCATTTATTTCTTGTCAAAGCGATCTTTTCCGTCGGTGTATTAAAAACAAATGGTTCATAATGTATTTTCTGAATCTTCTATTTCTAAGTTAGTGTCGGATCGGTAAACAAGGCGTAAAAGTATGTAAGGCCTATAGAGGCGTCTAAATGACAGAACTTATCGGAATCGGAATACATCTTGCCCAAAGAAATCTCTTGGGGTAAAGATTATCAACGCTTATTTTTCCTTGCGCAGTATATGACTGAAGGAGATGAGATTCTCACTTTGAGAACAGCATCCAGCTGAACACCTAATTAACCGTGGAGACATCCCAAGGGATAACAGCTGACACGTGTACTGTATAAGTGAGTTCCTCGTACAAGCCACTCGTTTATCTGGAATATGATGTCATTTGGGTGGTTTCGGTTGGAACGATACCATCTGGTTAAACGGGGCTTAACTGTACATCGTTTTCTAGTGTGAGTGGCTGCTTATGGTAGTCCCGTCTAATGCTCACGTTTAGTGCTATGACACTGAGATACCATGGCGTAGTTAAACACAGCCACTGTATACTGACTCAGAGCCAAAGAACCCTGGATAATGCCATTATGCCAATTGTATTATTATATTATTATATTATATTTATATAGGACACATATCCACGCAACTAGTGCTTGCTCAAGGCGCTGGTATTTTTTACCTCAATCATTGGATGTCAATCTCAACGGCACATCTTATTATCAATCTCAACTCCTTGTGGAGTATACAACTCTTGCTGCCACTAGGCCAACAAATACCATGCTAACGTGTTTTGGTTTGACGCGACAAGGGTTCAAATCACCGACCGTCATCTCTTTGAGCAGGTGCTTTATCCATTAGACCACATAGGCGGTCCTAGCAACAGTAAGTTCGTGGTGTATTACATTAACTCTCTTCCCATGATGATCGGGGCTAGAATGAGTCTTTAGCAACCCTTGCTTATCATCAGAGGCGACTAGCGGGATCGGGTGGTCAGTATCGCTGACTTGGTTGACACATGTCATCGTATCCCAATAGCGTAGATCGATGTTCATGCTGTTGATCACTGGATTGTCTGGTCCAGACTCGATTATTTACAGACCGCCGCCATATAGCTGGGATATTGCTGAGTGCGGCGTTAAACAACAAACGAACCAACTGTGATGTTGGTCACTGGATTGTCTGGTCCAGACACGTCATATAGCGTTAAACAACAAACATGAAATTTCTGACACTCTTAAAGAAATTAATGCTCTAACGTGTTAATGCTGTAACGTGTTAATGCTGTAACGAGTTAATGCTGTAATGCTGTGATTAGCACCAGCTACCCGTGTATACAATGTATTTCGCTTTGGGAGTTAAATATTGGAATACCATCCTGTGTACAGTAAAACCCTGTTAATAAGGACGGTGGCATCCCACTGTAATCGTCCGGATAAACAAATTTCTGGATTAGAGAGTGGTGATTAATAGATGATGTCACATGTTAACGTTCCCAACAGTACTCGTCCTTAATTCAAGGGTTTCAGGAATAACCAGGGTTCCTGTTTCGCGGGATCTGGACTAGCGAGGTTTTGCTTTGAATGTTTCCTTCCGTGTTCCTTCGCGATAATTTCATATGACTTGTCCCTATATGAAATTTGATGTTTTTATCATAACTTCTATTTGGATGTAGTGTTCTTGTAAAGTACGGTTAGTACAAGTTTTTCGATATTTGGATTTTTATATCAGATAGACATTTGTACAGTTTAATGTCATCCTCTGCAAACAAGGGCAATTTACTTAAAAACAGTGCTGCTTATCTGGTATTTTAATTTACTATTTCTGCCTTCAAAAATAGACAAAATACAAAGCATAGCATTAAGAGGCGAAAGCTTTCATTGTTTTTATAGATATATTTGGAGAAAAAAATAGAAATCGTGTCAGTTCATTACAATATGCCCCTGTGTGCCGAAGATGTCATTCGTGACGTGTTGCGATTGTTGTCATGCCAAACTCGTCCATGTGTCCGCCTTGGCCTCCCCGGTGGTATTGTCACAGGTGTGTAGTGCCCAATATTGGTGTATACGGTACAGAAACCTTAAAGGAATCTTAAAGTATTAGAGTTCTGTAAGATTCCTTGTCACGTCGAAGACCTGGGTTCGATTCCCAACACGAATACACTTTTCAGGCCAGTTTCTGTTGTCCGTTATGAGGACACTACTGGAATAGTGGGACAATATTTATTTACTAATATGAAAAAAAATAAGACAAACAATTTTAAGTATTATGTTTGAGACAAACTTGAGATACACTGAAAATTATATTACAAGCCCTTACCTTTCTGTTCCCCAGTAATGGCTTCCATGTTAAAGCGACATTGCTATGAATTACGATTAGCGGGTTGTGTACAAACAAGATAATTTGAGTATTTTGAAATGTGAAATAAAATGTTTTCGATTATGTGGATTTTTTTTATTCCACGTATTTTAAATACATATATTTAATACATGAAATACAAATTTTGAGTAAACCTATCCAGTATCCTAGCCTTTGATTTGTTATTTTGTAAATCAATTAACAGTTGCGTGTTCTGATGTTGTAGCTCAAAATATTGTTTTCATTATCAACTATTAGAGAATCTAAACTGAGAGGACGTGGATTAAAAGATTTGTATTATTATACATTTTGTCATGTTCGCGATCAATAATGGAAAATGGAAAAAATAACATTCACCAAATGTATTTGTACACATTTCCCTTTGACATTAAGTGGATTACTATCTGATGACAAGTGACAGGTGTATCGCTATGTACTCGTACAACAGTATTCCTCACTACCAGCCTGGGGTGGGGAGAAGAGCCCCGCCCATAATGCCCCAAGGCCCCGACAGTTACCATACACGTGTCATATGTTATATTTTCATATTTAATGCTGGATCCAGTGTGTTTGTGTACATATTATTGTCAGTTACTTCAGAAAGTCGCAAAGAAAATATTTAATTTCATTTTGATGTATTTAATGTACAGTATTGAAATGTATTTATTACACACGGCTTCTCGTGCTTTATCGTCGTATCACGTAGAACGATGTTTAAGATGCCACGAGTTATGTCCCTTTGAGGTTAACCATGACTTTCTAGATGTGTGCTTGTACAGTAGGTTTTCTGTTTATAGTCCGTCATCCAGCACAAGGTAACTGCAGTGCTGCATATGTAACCTGCTTGGTTCATCGTGGTGTGTTCGGATTGTTTTCTAGTTTATAAATCTGTCACATGGCTTTTTAAAATGCCAGAGCAAAAATATATATGGCGTAGTGCCAATCGCACACTGAAGAAAACATAAACTCCCATTCAATGCGGCCCCTCTTTAACTAATTGCGCTACATACAGCGTGTACAACAAATGTTGGTCATAAGTCTTTGGCAAGAGGTATAAATATTAATTTTGTAATTGCAGTTATCCATTCTGCGTATTTGATTCACGTGACACATTCAGATATCTGAAAATATGAAACTAATCTTAGCCAGAAAAACCTATTCGTAGCAGAAATAATCAAAAGAAATTTAACATCGTATCTTTTCATGTTTAGTTGCGACGGTAATGCGTATTCAAGAGCAATCTCCTTCGTTATACATTATAAAGGATTCCATTGACCGAAAACTAAAGACGTGAAGTCATAGAGTGTCACGTGACGACGATACGTCACAAATGAATTTATACTGAAGACATTTCCCATCAAGCGTTATGAAATGCCGTCATAGAGCTGGAATACTGTTCAAATCGGCGTTAAATCTAACTCTTAGACTATCATGTAATAGTATATACAGTTATACTTCCGATGCATGGGGTATAATACTGCAATGATCTATGTATGATTTATGCTCTTTGCTGCGATTATTGGTGTAGTAAAGTGTTTGTGTTACATGTAAGAATTAATAACAAACTACTTTTTACTTTGACTTGATGTTTATTAAAATAATTCTATAACGAGATCTTGTTGCTCTTTTTTCTGGGGATGTAACGGTTTATAATCCTTGACAATATCCGTTGTCCCAACGTCAGCAAACAACTTCGACTATTACCGGGGAGTTCGATAAAGACAGCAACTGACATATTTACAGATACTGTCTTGCAGGGAAAGTACACACAAATGTTTCATGGTGGCTAACAATAGACAATGGGCGGTGGGGCAGCCTAATGGTTAAAGCGTTCGCTCGACATCCCGAAGACCCGGGTTCGATTCCCCACATGGATATAATGTGATAATCCCATTACTTGTATCCCGCGGTGATATTGTTGGAATATTGCTAAAAGCGGCGTAAAACCATACTCACTCACTCACTCACTGATAATACATACACAAACAAGATATGGTTATTCGACTGGATATATTAAGTAAGTTTAGTTTTACGCCGCACTCAGCAATATTCCAGCTATATGACGGCGGTCTGTAAATAATCGAGTCTGGACCAGACAATCCAATGATCAACAGCATGATCATCGATCTGCGCAATTGGGAACCGATGGCATGTGTCAACCAAGTCAGCGAGCCTGACCACCCGATCCCGTTAGTTGCCTCTTACGACAAGCATGGGTCACCGAAGATCTATATTCTAACCTTCACAGGTCTGTTTCACCAAAAATTCCTGTATTCGGAACACCAGTAACACTGGAACAAATTCAACTCGCGTGTATGATAAGTAATATTTTTAATGGCTCATGACTTTTTCCAATTCAAGGGATCAGTTGGTTTATCCAGAAGTACTCACAACTTCGTGAATACTAAATGTATTCAGTAAAGTTATCTAATTTCACAATCTATGAAATATATACTGAAATCTAATATAATATATGGAACCCAGAATGATACTTATGTCAGGCTCTCATTAACTCAGAGATGAGATAATCTCGCCTTGCGGGATCATTTTAGGTTTGAAGGGGCGGTGGGGTAGCCTAGTGGTTAAAGCGTTCACTCATCACGCCGAAGGCCCGGGTTCGATTCCCCACAAAGGTACAACGTGTGAAGCCTATTTCTGGTCCCTAGTCGTGATATTGATGGAATATTGCTAAAAGCTGCGTAAAACACAATTCACTCAACTCATTCTTTGCTTTGGTTGGATTCCTTGCTTGGTTTATTCTCTTGGGTCTGTGAGACTTGTGAGGTGAGGTGAAATGGGGTTTAACGTCGCACTTAATATTATTTCGCTCATATGACGACGTGCATGCGCATGCGTGTGTGTGTTTGGCTGCTTGTACTAACCCAGATAGTGCTAGCTCACTGAGATAGCGTGCCCAGTTAAGCATGAATACCCACTCAGACACATTATACTGACTCCGAGCCGACCAGTCCTTGTTGTACCAATTAATGCCGAGCGCCAGGCAGGGACCAACAAGTACCATATTTTAACGTCTTTTGGAATGACGCTGCCTGGGATCGAACCCGCGACCTTCCGCTCTATGGGCGGACGCTCAAACGTCAAACGGAGGCTGTCTCTATGAGACAGACTAACATATACTTGTTTCTGTTTCCTTGCCTGAACAACATATTCGCTATTTGCTATTCACGAGTACCTCTAATACGTAAATCGGCGCTGTAAACACATACACACTCACTTTAGTATGTAAATAACGTCAAAGAACGTATACATCCATATTTGATTAAAGGTCACATGCAACCAAAATAACAAATATAATTAAAACACCATTATCACTTATTCATGACACATTATATACATTGCTGATTATGAAAAAACAAATAAACAAAATTTTAAGCGTACAATCGCAAATCAAAAGTGCAATATTTTGTACTTGGGTTTACCTCCCTCGAAACGAAGCACCCGGGATACCGAACCCAATCAGAGCGGGTGGGCGTGCACTCAAGTGTAACGAAGTCTTTCATTGGCTGGTTCATTTGCCGATGGGGCGGTGGGGTAGCCTAGTGGTTAAAGCGTTGGCTCGTCACTCCGGGTTCGAATCCGCACATGGGTACAATTTGTGAAGCCCATTTCTGGTGTCCCCCGCCGTGATGTTGCTGGAATATTGCTAACAGCGGCGTAAAACCAAACTCAGTCAGTCAGTCAGTCATTTGCCGATACACTCAGGGCTCTTTGTGTGTGTATAAAGACGTTGGGTTTTGTAAATACATGCTCATTTTTTGTATATAACATTTTGCAATCAACAGACATCATATATAACATTTCATGTGTACAAGTATCACACCTGCCTGTCTGTGTAATTACATAATGTGACAGAGACAGAACTCGGGTGCACGAGCCATAAATCAATGCGTTTTGTTTATGGTGTATAGCTTGATAGCATGAGGTCAGTGATCGAAGTTGTGCATTGCATATTGTCATTAGCAGACCGGCAGGCAGACACATAGGTGTTAATATAACAGACATTGAGTTTTGTCTGTGACAGAGGCATATCTATATCACAATTCGAAATTCTGTCAACGCTAAATAATGACATTGCTTTTAAGTATCGAACTGAGAAAGTTACTCGGTGAGAAGAACGTGTGGTGAAATCGACAAAATGAAATTATATAACAGTTAAATCGGTAATGTACTATCATAACATATAAAAAGCTCGCGCCTGTGAAATATCAACAAAAGTCAAAACATTAGAAAAATAGTTCACATCAAAGCCTATTCCAAGTACTCACCGCCAGCGAAGGTTTTCCGTCTTGAAATGTCGAACGCCTCACTGGTTGAAACATAGCTGTTTAGATCTAGATCCTTAACAAGGTTCTTTTATGTAACGAGTAGATTATTTACTATTAATTTTGTTGTTTGTGTACACAACCAAGATTAGACTACTCCTGCTCACGACCTTATAAACCTTATAAATTATATGTAAGCTGTGGGAACCTATTCACTGCGCATGCGCCATGAGCGCAGCGCAGCTCTTGAAACCACTTTTCACCCCAGCTGGGGTGAATTTAGTGAATCGTTATTTTTCAACTTTATAAGTTGAATTTGCATATTTGATCATTTGTTACTGTAAGTCCACATCGAAAGGTATCAGAATCTGCAAAGTTGTGTTTTACGTTGCATGTGACCTTTAAGTCTAAAGATGTACAAACGAGAACTGATTATTCGATGGTGAAGTATTTCATACGGGTATCACTTTCACAACTTGCTTGCTTTGTTAATCAACTTGCCCTCAGCTGTATTCCAGCTATATGAAGGCGTCTGTAAATAATCGAGCCTGGACCAGACAATCCAAAGATTGCAATCATGAGCATCGATCTACACAATAGGAACCAACCAATCCCGTTAGCTATAGCTTACAAGCACAGTTACCTCTTCCGACAATCACAGGATGCTGAAGACCAATTCTAACCCGTACATAGCAATGAATGAGTGAGTATGGTTTTACGCCGCATTTAGCAATATTCCAGCAATATCACTGCGGGGGACACCAGAAATGGGTTCCACACGTTGTACCCCCATGTGGGGAATCGAACCCAGGTGAACGCTGTAACCCCTAGGCTACCCAACCGCTCCAACAGAGCAATGATCAGAGTAAAGCGTGACTTTTCAAACGTATAGTTGGTTTGCTTGGTAGTGGAGTTATCGAATTGCTGGGGAGCAGCTATGAGTGATTGACAATTAACGAAGCATCAACCGTGTTTCAACTATTTAGCGACTGGGAATCCGTAAGAATTGGATTTAATGCGGCTGTGAACTGTATTTCATTAACAGCATAGCGTGCGAGACTAAAAGGAAATTAGACTCGGCTACGTTGGCAGACCTAATGGATCGAGCGATGATGTGGCACAGATGATGGAGTGTCACACGATCTCCACGGTCCGTCTCTGTGTTGTGTGGCGCATGCTCTAATGTTTGCAAACGGTTGTCGTGCAGCTGGAATACTGCTTAGTACAGCGTTAAACGACAAGTAAACAGATACTGGGCGCGGTGGGCGAGCTGCCTAGGCGCCAGGCTAGTGATCCAGCCAGATTGAGGTGTCGGGATCGAGCCCACCTGTGACCGGGTGTAAAACTTGGAGTCAACTTTGTGTGCAGACTCTTTCCGTGTTGTCACAACCCCTAGTGTACAGTACACAACCCTGTGCGCTTAAAAGAACCCACGAATCCGTTGGTATATGACCAGATGGTGGCCACATCTAGTTAACGTGCAGTAAACTTGGACAAAGTACTGTGACTATGTGTCCCAGTCCACCCAGCTGTGAGTGAGTACCTCGTTAGGATGAGAAAGCCACATTAAGTCGGTGCGCCTATTGGCTGCAAGAGTTGTATACTCCCCAGGGAGTTGATATTGATAATACGATGTGCCGTTGAGATTGACATCCAATGATCGAGGGGGAAAAATTACCAGCGCCTTGAGCATGCATTAGTTGCGTGGATATGTGCGCTATATATAGTATGACCAGAAATTATTGAAAATTTTAGGAATATGTTTAATTGGATTTCTAGTATAAACAACCTTGACCAGCTATCAAGTGCTTGGTTTCATTCAAGAAGAACAACTCCGTTAATCCTTTTTCATTAGTTTGTGAAGAGTTACCCCCCTTTGTTTACTTGCTAGCCGACATTTTCAGTGATCCTCAGTATGGATGATTTAGAGAAGAGGAAGTTGATTTTAGAGTATTATAACAAGGACATCAGATCAGTTAAAGTGATTTCAAGTAGAACAGGCATCCCTTTGTCCACTGTTTTGAAAAATATTGCAAATGGATGTGACATTGAGCACCAGGGAGGCGCAGGTAGGCCCAGAAAATTGACTGTCGGTGACAGGAGAACGGCTTGGTATTCTTGTTTCTAAAAACAAACGAAGGAGTTTAGAAAACCTAAGGCTGGATATGATTGATAGAGGAACTGTGGCTGTCTGTAAGGAGACAATTAGAACTGAGCTGCATGCAATGAGTTGGCGAAAAAAGTCGAGGAATTCCATCACCGATCATGAAACCTGAACAAAAGGAGAAAAGGTTGAACTGGTGCTTACAGCATAGAAATTTTAACTGGGACAATGTGATTTTCTCAGATGAAAGTTCTGTGTGGCTGTTTCCTAATACACTGAAATTCTGGACCAAACAAACTGAAAAACCTTTGTATCAGCGCCAAATGTAACGTGTGGGGTGGCATATCTGTGTTAGGGGCAAAGCCCCTCTGTGTACTTGAAGGGAATATGAACAGTGAACGGTACACATAGATATTCTCGAGGGACATTTACTTCCATCTGCTCACGTGGTCTATGGTTGTTCCAGCAGGACAACGACCCAAAACATCGTTCAAAGCATTCACAGGCCTGGTTTCGGACCCAAAATATAGCCCTGACCTAAATCCAATAGAAATTTTTTAGGGACGTATGAAGGAAAGTGTCAATAAGAAAAATCTGACAAATATTGCTGAAATGAAAGAAGAGGTGGTCCGATATTGGGACAGCATGGACCACGATTTTCTAACTTCTTCGATCAGTAGTATGCCCCGCCGCATTGAAGCCTGCATTGCTGCCCATGGTGACTTGACAAAATACTACTAACTATTCACCTGTCTTTGAATCTGGAGTTATGTTCTGCTAATATTCACATTTAATACTTGAGTAATGAATGGGAATCTTTTAAAAAAATACAATCTTAAATCTCAATAATTTCTGGTTGTACTGTAAATATCCTATAATAATATATAGAAGAGTGTTAAAATTCTGATCCCGAAAGCCGTTGGACGGGTCAGTTTAATGTTTGCAGATAGCAGAGTGTCATTTGTAATTTTGTCGTGAAGCCGATGAAAAATATGATAATGACTGACATAGAGTAAACCATATACAATGTATCCACAAACAAGGATCCTGAAAACATGACCTCCCTGCCATCACCTTATTTGGTGTATTCTCTTTTTGCCTGCACTTTAATTGGCTATAAGCGGATTAGGATTAACAGTCCAGTGCCTGTACAATTATAGTCTGTTCAAGTAAGTGGAGTTCACTACCGGCACCTTGAAGAAAGAATTGACCTTGAGAAACACAGACTCTTGACTAGTCTCACCACTTCTTTATGGTGATACCGTTTCTCATCTGGTGGGATTGTGAATGTCATCATTATGTCATGTGAGTGAGTGAGTTAAGATTTATAGCCACATCGGTAATACTTCAACCATATCATGACTTAAAAAGTTACAAACTGATAATAAATTGAATTAAATTACAAAAACCTGTCGACGAAGGACAACAATAATATTGTGTCAAGTGAAACAGATTATACAATTGTATGTATTTATGTATACTACTCCTACTTTGCTAAGGATCACAAAATATCACAACTTTACTAAAACTTAGATTTATAATTTGAAATTTGATTTATAATAATGATATGGTAACCCCTCTTTAGGCAAACAGTCAGTTTAACTTAACATTATGCACTTGATACATGAGTAACCATAGAAATTGTTTTCATGGCACCATTCAACCATTTCGCAAATCACGGAATGACTCATTCACAAGTACACAACACAAGACGAAATGACAAACTCACAAATGACAAATGACAAATGACTCATATTCGTATACTTGTGGGTGCTATATGCAATAAACAAAATGTGATCAACTTTACTGTTTACCAGCAAGAGCTGGCATACTTACATTTCTACTACAGACTAGTAGTAGCTTTAATCCCCATTGTTGCAAGGATGAGTACGATCCAGTAAGTTTAGTCCCTAAACAATACGTACAGGCAAAAAGAGAACACCCCTCTTATTTACCAATACATGTATATACAGAAGAACATGACAGCTGTATATCAGAAAATCCGGTCTGCTCTTGCGGGCACCAAACTGAGAATTGATATCATTAATACTTTTCTTGTACTAAATACAGTGAAAGTAGAAAAGATGCCTTCTTTTACATCCAGGGATATGGTCTATAGAAACTATCTTATCTTAAGTTTTTAAGCAAAAATGTTGAAATGGGTTTATTAAAATCTGTTCATCACTTCATAACTAAAAGCAATCGATTTGTAAATGCTAAGGCAAGTTTCGTATGATGATGACTGCAAAATCTAAAATGCTAGAACTTTTGTATGGCTGTGCGTTTACTTGTTTTCATTGCAGCACTTATCATCATATTGTTGATTGAACACATGCTCTATTTATCTATGAACACATGCTTTATTTATCTGTGAACACATTCTTTATTTATCTATGAACACATGCTTTATTTATCTATGTACACATGCTTTATTTACTTATGAACACATTCTTTATTTATCTATGAACACATGCTATATTTATCTATGAACACATGCTTTATTTACCTATGAACACATGCTTCATTTACTTATGAACACATTCTTTATTTATCTGTGAACACATTCTTTATTTATCTATGAACCCATGCTTTATGTATCTATGAACACATGCTTTATTTACTTATGAACACATTCTTTATTTATCTATGAACACATGCTTTTTTTATCTATGAACACATGCGTTATTTATCTATGAACACATGCTTTATTTCTCTATGAACACATGCTTTATTTATCTATGAACACATGCTTTATTTATCTATGAACACATGCTCTATTTATCTATGAACACATGCTTCACTTACTTATGAACACATGCTTTATTTATCTATGAACACAAGCTCTATTTATCTATGAACACATACTTTATTTATCTTTGAACACATGCTATATTTATCTATGAACCCATGCTTTATTTATCTATGAACACATGGTTTATTTATTTATGAACACATGCTTTGTTTATCTATGAACACATGATATATTTATCTATGAACACATGCTCTATTTATCTATGAACACATTCTTTATTTATCTATGAACAATGAACACATGCTATATTTATCTATGAACACATGCTATATTTATCTATGAACACATGCTTTGTTTATCTATGAACACATGATATATTTATCTATGAACACATGCTCTATTTATCTATGAACACATTCTTTATTTATCTATGAACAATGAACACATGCTATATTTATCTATGAACAAATGCTTTATTTATCTAGGAACACATACTTTATTTATCTAGGAACACATGCTTTATTTCTCTATGAACACATGCTTTATTTATCTATGAACACATGATATATTTATCTATGAACACATGCTTTATTTATCTATGAACACATGCTTTATTTATCTATGAACACATGATATATTTATCTATGAACACATGCTTTATTTCTCTATGAACACATGCTTTATTTATCTATGAACACATGATATATTTATCTATGAACACATGCTTTATTTATCTATGAACACATGCTTTATTTATCTATGAACACATGATATATTTATCTATGAACACATGCTTTATTTATCTGTGAACACATGATATATTTATCTATGAACACATGCTTTATTTCTCTATGAACACATGCTTTATTTATCTATGAACACATGATATATTTATCTATGAACACATGCTTTATTTATCTATGAACACATACTTTATTTATCTATGAACACATGCTTTATTTATCTATGAACACATGATATATTTATCTATGAACACATGCTTTATTTATCTGTGAACACATGATATATTTATCTATGAACACATGCTTTATTTCTCTATGAACACATGCTTTATTTATCTATGAACACATGATATATTTATCTATGAACACATGCTTTATTTATCTATGAACACATACTTTATTTATCTATGAACACATGATATATTTATCTATGAACACATGCTTTATTTATCTATGAACAATGAACACATGCTATATTTATCTATGAACACATGCTTTATTTCTCTATGAACACATGCTTTATTTCTCTATGAACACATGCTTTATTTATCTATGAACACATGATATATTTATCTATGAACACATGCTTCATTTACTATGAACACATGCTTTATTTATCTGTGAACACATGCTATATTTGTCTATGAACACATGCTTTATTTATCTGTGAACACATGATATATTTATCTATGAACACATGCTTTATTTCTCTATGAACACATGCTTTATTTATCTATGAACACATGATATATTTATCTATGAACACATGCTTTATTTATCTATGAACACATACTTTATTTATCTATGAACACATGATATATTTATCTATGAACACATGCTTTATTTATCTATGAACAATGAACACATGCTATATTTATCTATGAACACATGCTTTATTTATCTGTGAACACATGCTATATTTGTCTATGAACACATGCTTTATTTATCTGTGAACACATGCTATATTTATCTATGAACACATGCTTTATTTCTCTATGAACACATGCTTTATTTATCTATGAACACATGATATATTTATCTATGAACACATGCTTCATTTACTATGAACACATGCTTTATTTATCTGTGAACACATTCTTTATTTATCTATGAACAATGAACACATGCTATATTTATCTATGAACACATGCTTTATTTATCTATGAACACATTCTTTATTTATCTATGAACAATGAACACATGCTATATTTATCTATGAACACATACTTTATTTATCTATGAACACATGCTTTATTTCTCTATGAACACATGCTTTATTTATCTATGAACACATGATATATTTATCTATGAACACATGCTTCATTTACTATGAACACATGCTTTATTTATCTGTGAACACATTCTTTATTTATCTATGAACAATGAACACATGCTATATTTATCTATGAACACATGCTTTATTTATCTATGAACACATGGTTTATTTACCTATGAACACATGCTTTATTTATCTATGAACACATGGTTTATTTATCTATGAACGCATGCTTTATTTATCTATGAACACATGAGTTGTCAATTACTTTCGTTTACTTGTACCCATCACGACTTTGGAATTGTTATGATGATGATTTGAGGTTTAACGTCGGCTTCTGGCTGTAGCCAATGTCGCCGACGGGGTAGGTGGGAGATAAGATAATAATTAATAAGTATATAATAGGAATAAACCACCGTACCCAAAAAAAATGTAAATGTTGGGGCGTTAACCTAAGTGGAATTTGGAATAAAAACGTTTAAAACAGATGAAAAGAAATAAAATAATAAAAAGCCGAGTTGGAATTGTTATGTTGCTGGGGCGGTATTTATATAATGACAAAATGCTTGTTTACCAACCCAGGTTTCAGAAAATAAATAAGTTTAAACCAACTGACAGCTGTGAATAGTTAAACGGTTGACACACGTGCTCAGAGTTTTAATGCCTCTTGATTTAAACCTATTTTTATTCAATTAATGACTAAGGATTGGAGAACAAGCTGTTATCGCTTATATCAACACCTATCCCATACAACATATAATACATCATCATTCAAGGTAGAATTGATCTTCAGTAACCCATGCTTGTCGTAAGTGGTGACTAACGGGATTGGGTAGTCAGTCTCGCTGTCTTGGTTGACACATGTCATCGCATCCCAGTTGCGTAAATCGATGCTCATGCTTTTGATCACTGGATTGTGTGGTGCAGACTCGAACATTTACAGACCGCCGCCATATAGCTGGAATATTGCTGAGTGTGGCGTAAAACTAAACTCACTCACTAACAACTGCGTGTTGCACAAAAAAAACAGGAGTATGGTGAAAATAAATTGCTGGGAAATGTATTTGTAATCTTATCTAAATTTTAATTCACATACACTGAAACCTGGATAGGCGAACAAGCCCAGTGGCTTATATGAATGTCGCTCATCCGACTATACTTTACACACGTGAAGAAACAGTGTAGAGCGTTTTCGGTGTGATATTCGCAGGAACAGTGTGGCCGGTCCGATATAAGTCTAGTATACATGTCAGCGTTGAGGTCACTATAACCGAGCCTAAACCGGCAGTGTACAATATGACAAAAACGAGATCCGAAATTACCGCCTCTTTGAACAGTATATCAGTTATGTTACGGCATGTCAGCTACACGTTGACAGAAGGCTTCAATTTGAAGACGTATGTTGTTTGGTAAGAGTAAGGGGTGATTTTACGCGGCTTCCACTAAAATGGAAAGTGTAATCCCAAATATAACATATGTTACATTTGACCACTTTCTAAAATGGCATTGTGTATTTCATAGCTTTCGGTAGTGGGAGCCGTGCCAATTAACACGTATCAGAGGGGTACACAAAGTCCGCAGTCTAGACTACCAGTTGTCCGACTTCCATTTTTGTGGAAGCCGCGGTGGCTGAGCGGTCTAGGCGTCTGACTTTGTGTGCTGGCGATTAGGTGATTGACTCTGAGGGTGTGGGTTCGAATCCCGGATGTGACTCAACCCAAAAAAGTACTAGAATCTGTACATTACTAAGAAAGTGAAATCCCAAATATAACATATGTTACATTTGACCACTTTCTAAAATGGCATTGTATATTTCATAACTGGAGCATTGTACAGGTGGGAGATTAACTGCAGGCGTGTGTACAGGGCCCCGTTTCACAAAGCGATCATAGCGCTACGACTGTCGTAAATCTGGGAGTTACGATCTCCTTCGCGCTGCGATCACTTTGTGAAACGGGACCATGGACCCGTTCCACAAAGCGATCTTAGGAATACGATCTTACAATGCTCCAGCTGTGTGATTATAACAACTTTGTGACGACATCTTCTACTCCTCACCTGGAAATACAATACAAACAACACTGACAAGTAAAGGATTAAGGCCCGCATCTGACACCAACAGCTCGAGCGGTTGTTGTTACCATTGTAAGGCCTCTTAATCAGTTCCCATCTCAGTCTCGACTTACTGAGCTGTGATGTACTGACTTCCTAAACCATTGTTCTAACCACAAGCAACATGTGCGATGGAGATGGAGACGTCCCGGGAGATGCTACAGGACTGGATATAAGTATGTTGCAAAGCGTCAATCATCATCATCACCTTGTCATTTGTGCAAGAGCTGCCTGTTCCTTGCCGTCAACTCGCGTCAGTTCTTGCAAAGCGTCAATCATCATCATCACCTTGTCATTTGTGCAAGAGCTGCCTGTTCCTTGCCGTCAACTCGCGTCAGTTCTAAAGTAACTCCTCCGTTGTCAAGGAGACAAGGTTCATCTTTCATCCTCTACACTCCCTTTCTTCCTCCATCATGGACGCGATATGGGTCGACATCTTCCGGACTCAGAGAGTCATCGCCCGGGCTGTCCTGGAGGTGAAGCTCCTCAACCGCCACCTGGCGGAGATCCAGACTCGGTACGACCACGCCCGGGAGATGAAGCTGTCCATGTGGGTGTACAAGTTGAGGATGAGGACGTTGACGGTGGAGGGGGTGAAGAACGTCTTCGTGCACTTTCTGGATGAGCAGGAACAGAAGTTGGATGAGCTCATCGAACAGCAATACGCTATGGCCATGGAAGACTGGGATAGACGTGTGGTAGACGTTCTCCTAGCGGGGGAAACAGACGACGAGTGGGACACTGACTCCAGCTTTCACGGAGCAGATGAGGAACTGGCTTGAATCTGCGTTATTCAGACTCTCATTGACTACATTACATAATATATATTGTACCGTGCTCTGTGTGTGTGTGCGTGTGTGTTTACCTTTCGGCTTATTAAATGTTCAAATAACCTAGGTTCGTTCTTTAATTAACGACAAAATACTCCTTTGACACGTAAACATCCAGGTTAGAATTGGTCTTCAGCAACCATTGCTTGTCGACTAACAGGATCTCGTAGTCAGGCTCGCTGACATGGCTGACTCACGGCATAGTATCCCATTTGCGTAAGTCGATGTTCATTGTGCTGATCACTGGATTGTCTGGTCCAGACTCGTTTATTTACAACCCACGGCCATACAGCTGGAATATTGCAGACACAACACAGATACCCGAGGGGCGGTGTGGAAACCGTGTGGTTAAAACGTTCGATTGTCACGCCGAAGACCCGGGTTCGATTCCATACATGAGTACAATGTGTGAAGACCATTTCTGAAGGCACCAATCCGTGATAATTTTTTGGAATTTTGATAAAAGCGGAGTAAAACCATACACACTCACAAATATACTAGTCTACTGACAATTGGAACAGGCTAGCTGTACTACTCTTACTGCACACACACACACACACACACACACACACACACATATATATATATATATATATACGCACAAAATGTCCAAAATAGTACAGGTGTTCAGTCATAAATATTACATAGATAAATAAAAACAGAAAGCCTTTTTCTCCAACATGTTTCGTTCTTTACTCTTCAGGGAGATTGTAGCGGTTACAGTATGACGTCATTACATATATATTGTGACGTCACAATAGGGACAACATTCTAGAGCGACATGGTCACAGCTTGCAATGGTTTAACATTGGTTTGAACATGTCTATGAAGAAGTGTTCTTTTAAAATTCGTTTTACTTTGTCCGAATTTTGAACTTGATAAAAAGGAAATATTGTAAATTTAACATCGTTTCCTTTCGCACAGATATCTAGATGTTCACTCAGTGGGATACATCAGGTTTCAGGTAAAGAACGAAACATGTTGTTTTTATTTATCTATGTAATATAGAATATAGATATAGATATAGATATATATATATAGATAGATATATATAGATATATATATATATATATATATATATATATATATATATATATATATACGCACAAAATGTCCAAAGTAGTACAGGTGTTCAGTCATAAATATTGCATAGATAAATAAAAACAGAATGCCTTTTTCTCCAACATGTTTCGTTCTTTACTCTTCAGGGAGATTGTAGCGGTTACAGTATGACGTCATTACATATATATTGTGACGTCATAATAGGGACAACATTCTAGAGCGACAAGGTCACAGCTTGCAATGGTTTAACATTGGTTTGTACTTGTCTATGAAGTAGTGTTCTTTTTAATATTCGTTTTACTTTGTCCGAATTTGAACTTGATAAAAGGAAATATTGTAAATTTAACATCGTTTCTTTTTCGCACAGACATCTAGATGTTCACCTTCTCAGTGGAATACATCGGGTTTCAGGACACTTTATTTGTTGTTTGTGGGACACGAACCCGGGCTCTTAAATTTTCTGATTGACCAATATACTGTTCATTACAGCCTGTGCATGTTATGACATATATTATGTTTTGCAAGAGCAGTCAAAATTCTGTTTTACATAGAATTCTCCGTGTCTCGTGAAAGTTACAGAGTGTCCTTCAACAATATGTCGACACGTTCCACAGTTACCTCTGTTGCATCTAGACACAGTAGGATTTGATAAATTCTGTTTCTTTGAAATAAATTTGGCTTTTGTTAGTATCTTTTTAAGATTCTGATTTTGTCTTTTGCTATTTATTATTTTTCTAGATTTCAGCATAGATTTCAGTTTTTCATCTTGTTCTAAGATGCACATATTTGTTTTTATGTTCTGGAACACATTTGGGTTCAATGGATTATAAGTAGATACAAAAGCAATTACTTTTTCCTCATTGGTTTGTTTCATCGTTCCTGTCAAAAGATCGTCTCTATTAAGCTGTAAAGCTTTATATATTCCGTCTTCAACAAGAGATTTTGGATATTCCCGTAATAGTAAAAACGTCCTAAGTTCATTCAGTCTTTGATTGCGGGTGTCTTGGTTTGAAACTATTGTACATATTCTTCGTGCCAGGTTATATGGAAGACTTCTTTTGGTGTGGCTCGGATGGCAAGATTTGAAGTTTAAATATTGTTTCGTATCTGTAGGTTTGTAGAAGATATCTGTGTCCAATTTCCGCCCCGATTTGATGACCATTGTGTCTAAGAAAGCTGTTTTAGTTTGATCTGCCTCCATAGTGAAAACAAGATTTTCGTCCATGCTATTTAATAGTTCGTAAAATGTATTTAGTTTCTCCTCAGAAAATGGCCAAATTATGAAGCAGTCGTCTAGAAATCTTTTCCAATTTTCCATGAAATAATGGGCAACATCCTCTCCAAGAATTTGACTGATTTTATGCTTGAACTTTTTCCTCCAGATATCCTAAGACAAGCGTCCGCATAAGTCGGCGCCATTTTGGTTCCCATGGCTGTTCCTTGAATCTGTTTATAGTACTTATCGTCAAAAAAGAAAATATTGTTTTTTAAGATGAATTCAACGCTTTCCAAAATGGAAAGAAATGCTGAAATCTAGAAAAATAATAAATAGCAAAAGACAAAATCAGAATCTTAAAAAGATACTAACAAAAGCCAAATTTATTTCAAAGAAACAGAATTTATCAAATCCTACTGTGTCTAGATGCAACAGAGGTAACTGTGGAACGTGTCGACATATTGTTGAAGGACACTCTGTAACTTTCACGAGACACGGAGAATTCTATGTAAAACAGAATTTTGACTGCTCTTGCAAAAACATAATATATGTCATAACATGCACAGGCTGTAATGAACAGTATATTGGTCAATCAGAAAATTTAAGAGCCGGGTTCGTGTCCACAACAACAAATAAAGTGTCCTGAAACCCGATGTATTCCACTGAGTGAACATCTAGATGTCTGTGCGAAAGGAAACGATGTTAAATTTACAATATTTCCTTTTATCAAGTTCAAAATTCGGACAGAAGTAAAAGGCGAATTTTAAAAGAACCTTACTACTTCATAGACACAGAGTACAAACCAATGTTAAGCCATTTGCAAGCTGTGACCTTGTCGCTCTAGAATGTTGTCCCTATTATGACGTCACAATATATACATCAAAACTGTGTTCCACAGGAGATATCGCTTGTGTGAGATCAAACGATATCTCCTAGGAGATATCGTTTTGACAGTAGATTTTGTACAATGCCCTGACAATGCTATGACGTCATGTACTTGATGACGTCACAATGCTATGACATCGCTGCACTGCAAGTCTAATGGCAGTACCATGTTCAGAGATGTACATTTTTTCATTGAAAATTAATGAAGAGTGATTTTGGATGATAAATAGAATCTCACCCTCGTGTCTTCTGATATCAAATATATCAACACTCGTTGATAAAGTAAAATATCCTCGGCAAGCCTCGGATATTTGTAACTTTATCAACTCGTGTTGATATAATTGATATCAGAAGACACTGAGTGAATTCTCTATATATTCATAATCCACAAGTTGTAGGACACATCATTTACAACTTTTCGGTTTGCAGTTTTACAAAATAGATGGTCAATAAAAAAATTATTGACTGTAAGATTGGGCAAAAAGGCACAGTGCCGAAAACATTGCTGAGGTTCAACATTGGCTGTCGGTCAGTCGGCACTCGATGGTGATTGAGAAAGAAAAAAGTAAGAAATATAATAAACAAACAGACAGCATTCTGTCAGTTACAGATATTATTGATAGCAATGTAAATATCACGTATGTAATGACCTTGAAGGATTTACACCAGCAAACGATAACAATATATCTAACAAATTAGATCAATCTTTTCTTAAATTTGTAAGAGTAGCATGATGTTAACACAACAATAGCAGTTTTAACATTAATTGGTTATTCTGCGAAGACATATTAACTAAGATAAAACTTATTCGGGTCTAGAAATAGTTCAACACCTAATATTATAAATAAAGTCAGTGATAATACCATTAGAATCGTAGACAAGTAGAATTATGTGTGATATGAACCCATGTTATGGATATTATTGATTTTGCAAAAGTATCCGAAACAATGCAAGGACTTTGAGACAGTTGTCGCATTGTCTTCGTTGAATATTTAAATATACTGATATTTTACTTTCCCTGGGTCCAGGCACACTTTCATCGGTGTCCAGAGTGACCGATGGTTAATGCTAATATTATCCGCTGATTTTGAGAGAATGTTTACAGCAACATATATATATATATAGAACAAGTATATATGGATGGCAACTTCTTTTATTCTAGAGCACGAAGTTCGATACAGGTTCTTGTATCGTTTTCAAGTTTTCCTCACTTGAAAACGATACAAGAACCTGTATCGAAACGTCGTGCTCTAGAATAAAAGAAGTTGTCATCCATATATACCTTGTTCTATCTGACTTCCAACTTCTAAAATGCCACTCAAAGAAGCAACATATTATGAGCGTTTTACCGAGTATGTAGGTAAGGGGAGGTAACTTTTGATTCCATTTGAAAGCGTACGACATAAAAGTCTCGCCAAAGGGATTCTAAAGTCGCACTCGGTTAAGTACAATTGATGTGTGATTTGTGTTCATGTTTACAACATGAGTTGGTTAATCAATAAGATATGAATGACGCTTTCTTATTTGTCATATATTATGGTTAAAGGCATTATGTGTTAAATATGTTATTCCGCTTTCGGAAAGCGATCCGCTTTTTGTAGTATCTAAGGAACTCAATTTGTTTCAAAATGGCCGAAAACGGATGACATGTGAGGCACACATAGTAATTTGCTTATTTTGTACGCAAAACCCTGACAATTATCTCAACCACAGGAATGGCATTATCAAATGGTTTCATTGAGGATATTTCAGCATCGCTTGTAAGGGAATACCTCAGTCGGAAGGTGAGCAGCTTTAAAGATTAAATATTTGTTGTTGAATCAGAGTTAGTGTCCAATAACGGGTTTGACAGTTCAGGACCCGTTTATTATTGAAGATATATGCATATGTATGCTACCAGCGGAATGCAGAATGTACTAGGTTCACAGAATAGGAAAATATAAGCAGTGTTAATGTGTTAATTACACTTAAAGAACTTAGAAGTTCGAGAGAGACAAATCGAGAACGTCCCGGAGACGGTGTAACTTTCAACATCAACCTCTTGTTTGCATTTAAAGCCGTTGTCAGAATATATAATTTTTAAGTTACTGCATGATAAGCTGCTATGCAGAGGTTAACCATACATAGTTACTGGCGATGGCTCTGTGATGCTGCTGCGTTTTTGTTTAAGACAGTCACTGTCTGCTGACATTGTGACACTGGTATGTGGTGTTACACAGTCATCATGGCCATTGACTACTGAGTACATAGCTGATTGGCCCGTGACCATAGCACAGCTGATACGTGGCCCGTAACCATTACATAGCTGATTGACCCGTAACCATTGCATAGCTGATACTTGGCCCGTAACCATTGCATAGCTGATACTTGGCCCGTAACCATTGCACAGCTGATTGGTCTGAACCATTGCATAGCTGATACTTGACCCGTAACCATTGCACAGCTGATAGATGGCCCGTAACCATTACATAGCTGATACTTGACCCGTAACCATTGCACAGCTGATACATGGCCTTGGGTTAGACATTCCAGGTTAGAAATTGTGCCATGCAATCTACATGATCTATAATGGAAAAGATTTCTGCCTGTATCCCCCCCTTAAATTTCATTCTAGTCAAATGATATCATCTGAATATATATTCCTCATCTGATAAGGATGAGTTTTAACATGTTTCTTTAATTGTATCTGAACATACCGAAAGGCATATCCAACTTCTAAAAATGCCACTCAAAGAAATGTTTCCTCATCGTTAAGATTTAGGGGGGATACGGGCGGAAGTTTACCGCACAGACATGGAGCATGCTGACTGCTAACACTGGGTGTACAGACCATATAAGTAACATGACATAATGTGCCACAGGGTCTCAAAACAACTCTACAAGTGATGGATGAGGAGATGCCGAGGACAGGAAGCAGCATCAGCAACAGGCAGGCACTCATGAAGGAAATTAAGATAGAAAAACTAATGAAGAAAAACAAGGTACACGTGGTTTGTTTAAGTCTTGATTTACCATATTTACACCATGTGCACAATGCTCAACATTATTTTAATTAGTTGCAACAGAATTAGCGTTTGAGTAGCCATGTTGTATATACTGTATGTATGGCTGAGATAGTATTGATCCCATGGTTAATTGGAACTTACATTCACCATATCATCATTTTTAAACACGTTAAACACACAACATGCTCTCTCTCTCTCTCTCTCTCTCTCTCTCTCTCTCTCTCTCTCTCTCTCTCTCACAACATCTCTCTCTCTCTCTCTCTTTCTCCCTCTCTCTCTCTCTCTCTCTCTCTCTCTCTCTCTCTCTCTCTCTCTCTCTCCTCTCTCTCTCTCTCTCTCTCTCTCTCTCTCTCTCTCCCTCTCTCTCTCTCTCTCCTCTCTCCTCTCCCTCTCTCCATGAAGGTCCAGGTTGGAATATTGATCTTCAGTAACCCATGCTTGTCGTAAGAGGCGACTAACGGGATCGGGTGGTCAGGCTCGCTGACTAGGTTGACACGTCATCCGTTCCCAATTGCGCAGATCGATGCTCATGCTGTTGATCACTGGATTGTCTGGTCCAGACTTCGATTATTTACAGACCGCCGCCATATAGCTGGAATATTGCTGAGTGCGGTGTAAAACTAAACTCACTCACTCAATGATCAATCACTTAACAGGAATGAAATGATATCAGTATTTTCCCTCTAACCTCAGGATACGGATCCACCCCTACGTACAATGATTGAAGTCATGTCCAGATTCTTCATGGAGAAAGGTGCCACTGTCAGGGACTCCCCAAGTCTTGGTCTACCAGCAGCAGACTGTCCTTCACCTTTGTCACAGCCCGCCAAGTCTCTCACATCACCTCGCTCAGGGTCAAGGTCATCCAATTCATCCAGTGGCAGTGAGGTCATGATGACATCAAAAGCCAGACCATCCACAACACAGTTTAAGAGTCGAAAATGTAATTTTTCCTTTCTTAAAAGTTTAATATGTCCAATTATCTCCTTGGCAAACTGATGAAATTACTCATTTTTATGAAGTTATGGAATGTTGGTCATATTTGAATTTGTCAAGGCTATTATCACCTTTGTTTTAAAAATTATCAATTATCAGTATTTTCACTTGTGTTTCTACACATGATTTCAAGGCCCAGTTGTCTAATGAGTACACTTTGCTGTGCAGGGTTACATTCCTTGGGATCAGCAGAATACCATGATCATGATTTCACTTCCCAGTTTGCGACCGCACTCCATGGTGTAGTGTAGTGGTTAGAAAGGCCCGCCTCGAGAGCGGAAGGTCGTGGGTTCGATCCCCGACCGCGTCATACCAAAAGACGTTAAAATATTATACTTGTAGGTCCCTGCGTGGCACTCGGCATTAATGGGTACAACAAGGACTGGTCGGCTCAGAGTCAGTATAATGTGTCTGAGTTGGGTATTTTTGCTTCACTGCGGCATGGTATCTCAGTGAGCTGGCACTATAACACCAGCTTAAGTCTGGGCTAGTACAAGCAGCCCCACGTACACATACACACGCATGCACGTCGTCATATGAGCGAAATATTCTCAAGCACGACGTTAAACCCAATTTCACCTCACCTCACTTCCCAGTTTGCACACAGTTATGTTTCTAGGTTAGTTGGCATTGTACCTGTGTTTGTAGGTTTCACCAAAGTGGTAAACATCTGCATGGGAGATCCACATCACTCCAGGCTTTCTTCCCCTTTGAAGGAGACATGCTGTGATATAACAGAACTACTGTTCAAAGAGGCATTTAACCCAACTCGCACACTCATTTACATGATTCAGTCCATTTATATCTAGTGATATGAATTTTCATCATAGAATGGGGTTACATTTTCACTATTTTGCTTGCTGTCAGGAAGCAGATAATGGTGAGGTGAGGTGAAATTTGGTTTAACGTCGTGCTTGAGAATATTTCGCTCATATGACGACGTGCATGTGTGTGTATGTGTATGCGCCTGCTTGTACTAGCCCAGACTTAAGCTGGTTTTATAGTGCTAGCCCACTGAGATATCATGCTGCAGTGAAGCATGAATACCCCACTCAGACACATTATACTGACTCCGAGCCAACCAGTCCTTGTTGTACCCATTAATGCCGAGCAGATAATGGACAATGTTTGTAAACTTGTAGGCAACGACCACGCTGACCTTGTGATAGAAGATGATGTTGAGAGTGAGACCCTTCTGGGGGAAGGGAAGTCTGGTATTTTCTCCAACGAGATGTCGGAACCGGAGCCAGTGCCACGCCCACAAACCAGACCCCTTTCATCGAAACGAAGGCCCATGTCAGGGGCTATTTTGAGTAATCTGGATGTAGGTTTGACAACGAGAAAACAAAATATTTCAGTATTGAGTAGATTCATCTAATTTGAGGAGAAACATGTAGCAAAGGGAAGAACGTAACAAGTTACCATGGTAACAGTTTCAATGATTTTTAGAAAGCTTGAATTTGTGATTTTTGAAAGTTGTCTGTGGTCATTTTTAATATATAAATTATAGTGATGATCATAATAAAAAAAGATGAAAATCATATAAAATCGAGTCAAATGAAGAAATAACTGTCAGACTTTATTCATGACAATTAAAACACCTTTATTGTGATGCATTTAAAGCAATGAATAGCACTGGGTAGTGGGTGCAAGGTAATGCAGTTGCTCTATCAGTTCCATCATGCTATTAATAGCATTACACAGACAGTGCGTTTAATGTTGTTAAGCCTATATATTTCCACTCAACATTATACCATCTTTCATTCTCTGAATTCTAAAACAAAAGATTCAGGGTGGTGTTTCAAGTAAGAAAAGAATCTCAAATAATGAAAGAAAGTACTGTATCAGGATATGAATGGCATTTCACCCTTATTATCTGGATAGATATATCTAATCACGTCCCCACCCGATACACCTTAACTAAAATGTTAAACAAAGTTCACTGTCGTCAACCCATTCCAGTTTCCACTGGGTCCAGTTCTTCACATAAGTATAATGTGTGAAGCCCATTTCACCTGCAATCTGCCATGATACTGCCAAAATCGGCTTGAAATTGAACTCACTCACCTCGTATGGGGATGAAGCAAATGATGTTTTAATGATGATGCGTTTCTCTCACCTACAGGATGCCAATCGCAGAAGAAATCCAAAGCCTCGATTCACGAACAGCACCCAGTCCCGTCCAGTTGCCACCTTGCCCACCGTTTCATCCAACTCTAGTCTGGAGGATAGGCCCGACCCTCTGCTACCAGAACCTACCACCAACTCCTACACACCTAAGTCGCGTATACACCAGGAACCAAAACCAGTCAGTCGAGTTGACAATGACACTGAAGCCAGGCACTCGCGGAGTCGTGTTTCTATCGAGGATGTTTTGGAGAAGAGCTCGGAGAGGCTGGACCAGATCAGTCGGAGGAAATCACAGACTGAGATGGTGGAGCAGAAGAAGAGCTACAGTGTCGATATGTCCAGTATGTCTCGTGATCGCCCCAAAAGTCGGACATCATCACGATCCAGGTACTTCCTCTGAGAGTTGCTTGTTTCATACTCTAAGCTTGAGTTTATAGATTTTGACCAAATAGATATTCAAACATATTGTAGGAAAACTACTGAGACGTGACCACTATGATTACCTTCACTAATCACCATCACCAGTCACCCATGACCATCACAGTCACCAATCACTTATCACCCATCATACAGACCAATCGCACAAACAATCACCAATCACCATCACAAATCACAATCACAATCACAAATCACAAATCAATCACCAACAAATCACAAATCACATCAATCACAAATCACAAATCACAATTATCACCAATCACCAATCACACAAACCAATCACCATCACAAATCACCATCACAAATCACCATCACAAACAATCACAATCACCAATCACTTATCACCCATCACACAAACCAATCGCACAAACAATCACTAATCACCATCACAAATCACCATCACAATCACAAATCACATCATCACAATCACCAATCACCAATCACTTATCACCCATCACACAAACCAATTGCACAAACCAATCGCACAAACAATCACCAATCATCAATCACCTAGACAAGTCACAAGTCACCAATAGCCATCACCACTACCATCACCAATTGCCAGTTATCATCACCAGCCATCTTGACCATCCCCAGAATCATCACCATCACAAGTGACCATCACCATTCACCACTATTATCATCACTATGATTGACAGAATCACAGTGCCAATGTGTGTGACAGACAACACTATGTAACTCAGACTATTGTGATCTTTGTATGCTCAATGCTTCCTTCTTTATTTTGGACTGCTCCAGCCTTATATTTCTTCAATTTACCAAAATGAGTTTCGCTATAGATAATAATAATGATGGAACAGTTTCAGTTTGTGTATAATCATGAATGTTGGAATCAGATGAGAATCCATCACACTGAAAGTGCTGACATGTTCCAGAATCAGGTTGACAAATATGGCTGACCGTCATTTTAATATTCGTTTCCTGCAGCGAACCTGTTAAAACCTTAGTAGGAGATGTGGAATTTGGTGATATGGACGACCTGGAGAATGAAGTGAGTGACCTTCACCTTGGTCCTACTTCATCGATATTAAAGCCAAATAACAACAGGATGAAGATAAACACCAGCAAGCTGGACTCCACACCCATCGACACGAAAACCTGCCGTGGTAGGATCATAAGTTTTGTGGTCTTAGTAGCATGTAGAATTAGTTTCGGAACTGTGAATTACTGTCATTATGTTTACTAAGGGATTCGTGCAGAGATCTATTACAGGACATGCAGCTGCTGTTACTCCATCTTTGTCAAGTCAGGCATGTCACTTAGGCATTGGACCTTTGAAGATCTGGGTTTGAATTGGTCTTCAGTAACCCATGTTTGTCGTAAGAGGTGACTAACGGGATCGGGTGGTCAGGCTTGCTGACTTACCCGTCATCGTATCCCAACTGTGGCAGATCGATGTTCATGCTGTTGATCACTGGATTGTCTGGTCCAGACTGCCATGTAGCTGGAATATTGCTGTGTCTGGCATTAAACACTAAACAACAACAATGCTAAGGCATAGCACTATTTTTCATTTGGTTTATGAGTGAAACAGGCAAAAAGACAACTTAAACTGGAACAAAAATATATTAATGCTTCAGACTGCGTTTTATGGTTAGACAGCAGATTTTAGAATCATTTGTAAACCATCTAATGAGCAATAGAAGATATCATCTGGCTCATGATAGATGTGGGGCATTAGTGGCCCAGTGGTCAAGGTCACTACCTGTTGGCCCTTAGCCATAGCAGGATTGCTGGTCCTAGGTTTAAACCTATGCTGGTTGTTAGAGTGGACATATTGGGTTGAGTGACTCAGCAACATGGATGATATTGTGTTGATATGAACCGACACAAGTTGATTTGTTGTTTTGTTCATAATATTGACCACTTGGTTTACAGACTGACCAATAGACTGACCAATCAGTCATCAGGAATGATCAGTCATCAGAACATTATTTTGAGAATGATTGTTGTCTTTTATGATCAACAGGGTTGTACAATTCAGATACAAATTATGTCCCATGTCTATACTGGAATTGGGAGGTCTGATTAGAATAATGAAATTGGATGCCGTTCAACTATCAAGCACTCATTTCATTCGTGTGGTTTATATTTAGAGTGAGTGGGTAATTAAGGCTTTATGCTGCTTTTAGCAATATTCCAACAGTATAACAGCAATATCACAGCAAGGTACACTGGAAATGGGATTCACATATTGTACCCATGTGGGCAATCAAGCCCAGGTCCCGATTTCTCGAAACATACTTAAGTTTTTACTCAAATTTCAAACTGAGTTTGACAATTTGGAACAGCTGGATTTTTATCTCAGCTGCATTTTAAATATAAAAGCCCAAACAACTTAATTATTCTATTCACCAAACACAAATTGTCTACTATGTTTGAGTTTAATATCGGTTTTATTTCATTCTGGGAAATGCGTTTTCTCAAATTTGAGTAAAAACTCTAACTTAAATCAAAACTCAGACTTAAGTTTGTTTCGAGAAATCGGGGCCCGGTCTTCGACGAGTGAAAGCTACTGCACCACCCGTTATATATAGAGAAGAGTGTGTGATCTTTCAACATGTTAAAAAATGTGCCATCTAATAAGTTTAATCAGAACTTCACATTTTTGCGCTTTGACATAACACAAGACATTACTGTATGGATGACATTATCCTTCTGACAGGCCCTGAAGGTGTTGATTCATGGTACAGCAACCCTTGGCTTCAATGACGAGTGGTTCTACCAGAGTCTGGGCTTCTGTGATATGCCAGAGTTGCAGTATGGGATTGTACAGAAGAAGGTAACAGTGTTTGCTTATTTCCAGCTTAAACATTATCTAAAAGTGCATCCGATCACAACATTATGTTGTGGTGTATGAGAGCATGTTGTTGTGTGCCTTGTCACAACATGGTGTGGCACATTGGCTTCACTGGACATTGGTCACTGGCAGGTCCAGGGGAGAGTGCAAGGGTGAGCATATGTCCCCTTTTCCAGATACCCTAATTGTTAACTTTATCCTTGCTCATGTAACTTTGTGTCCTTCGTGTTTTATTCAAAATCCAGCTCTGCAAGATATGTCTGCAGCTGATTTGCCCAGACAGAATTGATTAAATTACAAATTCCTAATAGCAATGAAAATGCCATTGTTGTCAGTGTTTCCCAAAGTTGATGTCAAGACTCACTAATAATTATCTCGGACTGAACCAAGTTGATGTCAAGACTCACTAGTAATTATCTCGGACTGAACCAAGTTGATGTCAAGACTCACTAGTAATTATCTGGGACTGAACCAAATTGATGTCGAGAGTCGGTAGTAATTATCTGGGACTGAACCAAGTTGATGTCAAGACTCACTAGTAATTATCTCGGACTGAACCAAGTTGATGTCGAGAGTCAGTAGTAATTATCTCGGACTGAACCAAGTTGATGTCAAGACTCACTAGTAATTATCTGGGACTGAACCAAGTTGATGTCGAGAGTCAGTAGTAATTATCTCGGACTGAACCAAGTTGATGTCAAGACTCACTAGTAATTATCTCGGACTGAACCAAGTTGATGTCAAGACTCACTAGTAATTATCTCGGACTGAACCAAGTTGATGTCAAGACTCACTAGAGTCAGTAGTAATTATCTGGGACTGAACCAAGTTGATGTCAAGTTGATGTCAGTAGTAATTATCTCGGACTGAACCAAGTTGATGTCAAGACTCACTAGTAATTATAGACTGAACCAAGTTGATGTATCACTAGTAATTATCTGGGACTGAACCAAGTTGATGTCGAGAGTCAGTAGTAATTATCTGGGACTGAACCAAGTTGATGTCAAGACTCACTAGAGTCACTAGTAATTATCTCGGACTGAACCAAGTTGATGTCGAGAGTCAGTAGTAATTATCTGGGACTGAACCAAGTTGATGTCAAGACTCACTAGTAATTATCTCGGACTGAACCAAGTTGATGTCGAGACTCAGTAGTAATTATCTGGGACTGAACCAAGTTGATGTCAAGACTCACTAGTAATTATCTGGGACTGAACCAAGTTGATGTCAAGACTCACTAGATCTGGGACTCAAGTTGATGACTCACTAGTAATTATCTGGGACTGAACCAAGTTGATGTCAAGACTCACTAGTTGATTATCACTAGTAATTGGACTGAACCAAGTTGATGTCAAGACTCACTAGTAATTATCTGGGACTGAACCAAGTTGATGTCAAGACTCACTAGTAATTATCTGGGACTGAACCAAGTTGATGTCGAGATCTCACTAGTAATTATCTGGGACTGAACCAAGTTGATGTCAAGACTCACTAGTAATTATCTTGGACTGAACCAAGTTGATGTCGAGAGTCAGGTAGTAATTATCTGGGACTGAACCAAGTTGATGTCAAGACTCACTAGTAATTATCTCGGACTGAACCAAGTTGATGTCGAGACCAAGTTGATGTCAAGACTCACTAGTAATTATCTGGGACTGAACCAAGTTGATGTCAAGACTCACTAGTAATTATCTGGGACTGAACCAAGTTGATGTCAAGACTCACTAGTAATTATCTGGGACTGAACCAAGTTGATGTCGAGACTCACTAGTAATTATCTGGGACTGAACCAAGTTGATGTCAAGACTCACTAGTAATTATCTGGGACTGAACCAAGTTGATGTCGAGACTCAGTAGTAATTATCTCAGGCTGAACCAAACAGTAGATTACTGAGATATCATGGTATATCATTTAGTCTATATCATTTAGAGTTTTCACTCTCTATATATTGTGTGTTTTAGGGATGCTTCTGTAACGCTAAAGTAGTTTTGCAGCAAATATTATTAGGAAAAATATAACTGAAGTTAAAGTTGAAGGTACATAAAAAAACTGAAATGCTGAAAATGCTGATTTGAATCAAGTTGTCTACATGACTATAGTCTGTTTGGGTCAAAATGATACGGATGAATCACGACCTAACTCCAAATTGGTTCATGATCAAACATTCATTTCAACACATTGTATCCATGTGGGGAATCGAACCTGGGTCTTCGGCATGACGAGCGAACGCTTTAACCACTACACTACCCAGCAGGCAACACATTGCTTGTAAAACACTGGATCAAAATAACCACTTTATACAGCAGATTATGTCAGAGCTCCATGACTTGCTTAAAGATGATGAGCAGACTGTGCCCCTTGTGGTGAAAGTTTATTACCAGGCTGGTTATTGCGGTCATGTTTACAAGTGTAGATTGACCACTGTAGTATTCTGCTTCTTCAGGGTGGTCCGTGTGGAGTGATGGCCTCCATCCAGGCTTGTATGCTGCAGGAGATGCTGTTCGGGGAACAGAAGCTGACACACAACAAATGGTAAAGTACAAGAGTCTTTGCTGCATGTTGCGTTCATGTTTGTTGAAAGAGTTGACCTAGGGATTGGTTGGTCATTATGTCTGATCTGCCTGTTTGTGTAACCTGATGTTGTGGATGTTCATACTGTCAACCTCTTGGTGATGCATAACACATGATTCACTCATTCACAGTGTTCGGGAATTCTTAGGCAAGCTCAAAGTACCACATGCTTGTCTTTAGAGCAGATTGATGAAGTTCAGTTGTTGGGATTATTTTTGTCTGTTTTCTCTTTCCACACTCAGCAACAATCCACTATATGAAGGATGTCTGTAAATAATTGAGTCCAGACAATCATCCAGTGGTTGATGTCATGAACATTAATTGGGCAACAATGACATTCACTATGAAGCAAACCTGAACACTGGGTCCACCTGGAGTACAATTCAATCACTATTTATGGTTTGACCTTGTGTGACCTGGCTATGTGTCATTATTTGACCTTGTGTGACTCTGGCTGATGGTGTGTCATTATTTCCCCAATGACCTGATTGTTGTTGTACTTACAGCCATTGGCTGACTCAGTGTGAAAGGATATTGCTGACTCAGCTGTGAAAGGATATTGCTGACTCGCAGTGTGAAAGAATATTGCTGACTCAGCGTGAAAGAATATTGCTGACTTGGTGTGAAAGGATATGATTCGTGAAAGGCTGACTCAGTGTGAAAGAATATTGCTGACTCAGTGTGAAAGGATATTGCTGACTCAGTGTGAAAGGATATTGCTGACTCAGTGTAAAAGGATATTGCTGACTCAGTGTGAAAGATATTGCTGACTCGGTGTGAAAGGATATTGCTGACTCGGGTGTGAAAGGATATTGCTGACTCAGCGTGAAAGAAAGGATATTGACTCAGTGTGAAAGGATATTGCTGACTCGTGAAAGGATATTGCTGACTTCGGTGTGATTGTTGACTCAGAAAGGATATTGCTGACTCAGTGAAAGGATGAAAGGATATTGCTGACTCAGTGTGAAAGGATATATTGCTGACTCAGTGTGAAAGGATATTGCTGACTCAGTGTGAAAGGATATTGCTGACTCAGTGTGAAAGGATATTGCTGACTCAGTGTGAAAGGATATTGCTGACTCTGAAAGGATATTGCTGACTCAGTGTGAAAGAATATTGCACTTCGGTGTGATATTGCTGACTCCATTGCTGACTGACTCGGTGTGAAAGGATATTGCTGACTCTGTGAAAGGATAAAGGTGAAATATATTGCTGCAGTGTGAAAGGATATTGATATTGACTCTGTGAAAGGATATTGCTGACTCCAGTGTGAAAGGATATTGCTGACCTGCTGAAGTGAAAAGGATATTGCTGACTCGGTGTGAAAGAATATTGCTGAGTGTGAAAGGATATTGCTGACTCAGTGTGAAAGGATATTGCTGACTCGGTGTGAAAGGATATTGCTGACTCAGCGTGAAAGGATATTGCTGACTCGGTGTGAAAGGATATTGCTGACTCAGTGTGAAAGGATATATTGCGTGAAAGGATATTGCTGACTCGGTGTGAAAGGATATTGCTGACTCGGTGTGAAAGGATATTGCTGACTCGGTGTGAAAGGATATTGCTGACTCAGCGTGAAAGGATATTGCTGACTCAGTGTGAAAGAATATTGCTGACTCAGTGTGAAAGGATATTGCTGACTCACTCGTGTGAAAGGATATTGCTGACTCAGTGTGAAAGGATATTGCTGACTCAGAGTGAAAGGATATTGCTGACTCAGTGTGAAAGGATATTGCTGACTCAGTGTGAAAGGATATTGCTGACTCAGTGTGAAAGGATATTGCTGACTCAGTGTGAAAGGATATTGCTGACTCAGTGTGAAAGGATATTGCTGACTCGGTGTGAAAGGATATTGCTGATATTGCTGACTCGGTGTGAAAGGATATTGCTGACTAGCGTGTGAAAGGATATTGCTGACTCGGTGAAAGGAAGGATTGCTGACTCAGCGTGAAAGGATATTGCTGACTCAGTGTGAAAGGATATTGCTGACTGAAAGGTGTGAAAGGATATTGCTGACTCATTTCGGTGAAAGGTGACTCTGTGAAAGGAATATTGCTGACTCAGTGTTGAAAGCTGAATATTGCTGACTCAGTGTGAAAAGAATATTGCTGACTCAGTGTGAAAGAAAGAATATTGCTGACTCAGCAGAAAAGAATATTGATGTCTCAATACTGTAAACAAACTTTCTATCCCTTTTCCACTGTTATATTCTGTCCATTTAAAAAAGAAAACATCCCTGTGATTGATTTCTTATGCCTTGATAGCAAGCTAAATTACATAAACAGTTTCTTGTTTGTGTTCCTAAATTCCCAAGAGACATTTGTACAAAGTAAATAATGCAATGTTGTCCGTGAAATGATGCTGACTGTTTAACCACCTACAAATCTGACTTGATATGCCTGATCATGTTGATCGTGTTTCATCATTTCAGTCTGGACCCCTCGAGAAGTGAAAGGTCCAACTTCCTGGCTCGGGCTCTCAGTCATATACTGTGGCGGGCTGGGGATTGTAAGAAGGCTATCGTATCAATGTGAGTAAACAGCTACATTTCTAACTATACAGTTATTGATAATGATGCTAATAATAACAATAAGCATCTTTAGGGGAATTTAAAATACAAGCAGCCTTTGACTGTTGTACGAATGGTTTCCTTACTGTCGTCGGGCGGTGGGGTAGCCTAGTGGTTAAAGCGTTGGCTCGTCACGCCGAAGACCCGGGTTCGATTCCCCACATGGGCACAATGTGTTAAGCCCATTTCAGGTGTCCCCTGCCGTGATATTGCTGGAATATTGCTAAAAGCGGCGTAAAACTAAACTCAATCAGTCAGTCTTACTGTCATCTGCTAAGCACATGTGCTGGGTTGAGGCATGTGGGATGTGTGACAGAGCGAGAGTTGCACGTGATGTGCTTTGATATATTATCACGCTCGCGACATGACCTGTGAGTTTCTGACTATGACTATGTTGTTGACATGTGGAATAAAGGAGTAAGCCTGCCCCAGACTCCTGCATTCTTTTCAGGACGGACTAGAAGGTCACATTATCATCTCATCCTACCAGGTACCAGTTCACTGCTGAGTGAACAGAGGCCTATGTCAAACAAAGTAACTTGCCAAATGTGCTATATGTGCCTCAGTGTGGGGCAAGACCAAATCTCACAAGTCAAGCTGGAGAACACAATCACATTATTTGCATAATCATTTTAGTGTTTTTTAACCCGACATGTGTCATTTCCATTGGTCAGGAGGCCAGTCATAACTCGGGGATATAAGATGCTTATAAGCATATAAATGAGATGGTTTAATGCTCATTTTCATGAAACTGTATCCTTGTGATGATGTGGAATTTGCCACATCATGAGAAACTGAATTTGCCTTAATGATGAAGAATTGCAAACAAAAACAAACAGCCTGACATCAACATAGGTTTATAATTTGAATTTGAGTTGTATTATTTTATTTTTTTTTTTTTTTCAGGCCCTCAGGGAGACCCCACGTTCTCGCCAGTGCTAAATTCAAACATGACAACCTCACAGAAACAGTGAGTGGAGTTAACATCAATATCAGTAGTGCTGTAATGATGCATCGAACTATCGATGGATTGCAATTGTTGAATCTCGATAGCAATTAATCGATGGAAGAAACGAAAAACTATCGATGCATCGATAGTATGTGTGTCTATCAATAGTTTAGTAACTGCCTTCCGTTCATAAATGCACAAGTGCGCAAAATACAGGAAGTACCAGATTCGTTCACTTTGATTTAGAGTTATCTGCCCCTGTTACCTCTTAAACAAACTTGGGTTTCAAGTTTCTTGTCAGTTATTAAAAGAGACTGAAACTACTTCAGCTTGTTCTTATTTCATATAAACTATACATTCATTTGGGAAATGGCTTAAATTGAGACAATTCAAGGAGAGAAAAACTATTGCAATAGTATTGCAATAGTTGGTCACAATAGATTATCGCTATCGGAGAAGTATGTTGCAATAGACTATCACTATCGCAATAGTATTTTCCCCCTCAATAGTCACCCCTAATCTGAAGTATACTCATCAGAAAACCAGTCATTTCAGTTGGAACAATTTGCTGGGCGGTGGGGTAGCCTAGTGGTTAAAGCGTTGGCCCGTCACGCCGAAGACCCGGGTTCGAATCCCCACATGGGCACAATGTGTGAAGCCCATTTCTGGTGTCCCCCGCCGTGATATTGCTGGAATATTGCTAAAAGCGGCGTAAAACCAAACTCAGTCAGTCAGTGGAACAATTTGCCCTGCTGCTTCCTGAGGCAAGAGTGTTAACTGACTTCAAAAGTCTCCACCCTTGTGAACCTAGGCTAGACTGAATTGGACTAAGCATAGTCTGGCCGAAACATTACTCTGTAATTCTAGCCTAATTCACAAGGGAGGAGACTTTTAACGTCAGTAATCTGCCTTGTTTCTGGAAGATGATGACAATGTTCCTTAAACGTGATATACTGAACAATTATTAGTATTTGAGGAAATATTTATTTTGTAGTGAAGACGACACTCAATTTCATAAAAATATTTCCAACAATATTCATGATCACTAACCTTTTGCTAGTAAACATAACTACCATTAAGGTTAATGAAAGAATTAATGCAAATATGGAGTTTTATGGCATTTTTTAATTAATTCTAAGTCGTGGCTTTAAGCATTGCTGATATGTGTAAACTAGTTTCCTGAGGTGTATTCCTGTCTGTTTCAGCTGACACTTTATACTTTCACCAAATATCGATGAACTGCTGAGTTTTATTAAACAGTCTGTATCTCAGGTGAGAGGCTCTCCGTTTAGCCAGTTACGATGTTTGACGTGTGCAGCAAGACCACAAAAATTGTATTATTGATTTGTTTTTGACAGTCTTCAGGGTTGTTTTGATGAGCAAGTGTTTTGGATTTGATAAATTGTGAATAATTTCCTTTATGTCACAGGATAGCAAGATGACTAGTCATCTTACACCACCACTGTTCTACTTTTTTTGTAGTTTCTGACCCATATATTTACATAATTGGTCCTTCAGATGATATACTTGTGCTCACAGGAAGCAAATTTCAGCAGAGTGCAAGCCCCTTAAAGATAGAGGTTATGGTCTGGACCCAATCTTTGGAATATAGGATGTGGGCAAAAGAAGTAATGGCACTGTATATTCACAGCATACAGCAGTGGGAGCCATGCCAATTTACAGACTTTGTAGGCAGACGATTAGGTGCCTGACTCTGAGAATATTGCAGGGGTGAAAATAACCCATTGCCTGACGCCCGAGTCCAGTGTTTTATTCTGTCGGGCAAGCAAATTAGTATGTCACACTGTACCGGTGTCCAGTTGACTTTCCAATGTTAATTATGTTCTTTATGTAAAAAATCAACAAGAAAACAGCTGGTATAGTGGAAAAATGATCAGGGCAAGTGATTTTACATGTGCCACTGTACCGAAGTACACTAGCAATGTTAAAGTTATTTCCACCCCTGTATTGGTTTGAATCCTGGATGACACTCAACCCAACAAAAGTACGAGAATATGTACTTTACTGAGAAAGTGTATTCCCAAATATAACATGTGTTACATTTGACCACTTTCTAAATGGTATTGTGGTGAAAAGTTTACAATTTTCCCCTCTAACCTCTATCTTCGAGTTTTCGCTATGCTGAAATTTGCATCCTGTGTGCACAAGTGTATGACTTGACACAGAAGTAAGACACTGTATCTCCAGTGATGCATCTCCAGGTGATGCAGTTGCAGCCTCTTAAACATGTTATGCCAGCTGATACACTAAGAATTTATCACTTGACATTCTATAGTATTGTGTAGAAACACTAAATACCACATATCCCTGGACACCCCTCTAAACAAACAAATCACTGCTGCCTATGTGATATGTGTCTGGTAATATGAATGTTAATACATGGATTATAATATATGTATGTTTATATGTGTGGTGTTTTGTTTTCCAGTTCGAGCTTGACGGCAACAACGGGGTGATACTGGTGCTATACTCGGCCCTGCTTTCAAGAGGGCTGGACAGGTCAGTTGTGGAGCTTGACCACAAGTCACTATCATCATTACCATATTGGGACTGATGGACATTCTAGGCTGAATACGTTGTTGTAAATATTGTAGCATGTCGTCATGGCCACTGTAGGCAGAGCATTGGCAAATCAGTGCAGTCACCTTGGCTGCCATTATTAGTAGGGATGCCACGATACATGATGCATCGATACTTTTTCTAAGACGATACAATTATTGATACATTCAAAACTGTATGGTTATTTAGTTTTGAAAGTATCAGTTTAAATATGTTTATGTATCGTATACATTTTGCAATTGTATCATGTTTTTTATGTTATGAGAGTTATATATGATTATTTTTCATGCACAAAGATGGGAAATTAGAACTTTTTAGTCTCTGAGAATGAAAACTGTTGATCTTTTCATGGACAGTTATAAAATATGAAATATTAATGTTCAAAATGTAACTAAATTTACGCAGTAATGCTGCAAAAATAGGTATCGTGATACATATCGAATGGTGACATGTGTATCGTGATACGTATCGATTCATGAAACTTATGTATCGTGACATCCCTAATTATTAGGCGAGATTAGGGTTAGCACTACTTCCATTGTCCATCACTGATATAGGGACCCTGTCATGTCTGTTTTATCTGTCCTCATGTTTGTGATGTGTAGTGCCCGCCTTTCATATTACAATTTGTTGCAATAATCATTCATGTATTTCAGTATGTACAGTGATATATTGCATGTGTTCTTTCATCTGTAATAAGTTATGAACCAAACAGTGTGAGAGCAGGCACAATGTTGGTTTAAGGATCTCCTACAGTACAGATGGGTGTTTTGTTGTTGATATCACCTGTACATTCCTGCTGTGTGTGTGTTTGTTGTTTGTTTACTGTGGTGTGGTCTGCTTGCAGAGTTCGTGATGACCTGGATGAGCCTGAGGGGAAACTGATGGCAGCCCATGGATACTGCACTCAGGTATCACACTTAATGACTTGTTGATGTACTGGATATTCTAGCTGGGAGGGTGGACATTCTAGCAGGGAGGGTGGACATTCTAGCAGGGAGGGTGGACATTGTGGCTGGGAGGGTGGACATTCTAGCTGGGAGGGTGGACATTCTAGCTGGGAGGGTGGACATTCTAGCATTCTAGCAGGGAGGGTGGACATTCTAGCAGGGAGGGTGGACATTCTGAGGGTGGACATTCTAGCTGGGAGGGTGGACATTGTAGCTGGGAGGGTGGACATTCTAGCTGGGAGGGTGGACATTCTAGCTGAAGGTGGACATTCTAGCAGGGAGGGTGGACATTCTAGCTGGAAGGTGGACATTCTAGCTGGGACTGGATATTCTAGCAGGGAGGGTGGATATTCTAGCTGAGGGTGGACATTCTAGCTGAGGGTGGACATTCTAGCTGAGGGTGGACATTCTAGCTGGGAGGGTGGACATTAGCTGGACAGCTGTGGATATTCTAGCAGGGACTGGATATTCTAGCAGGGAGGGTGGACATTCTAGCTGAGGGTGGAACTGGTGGACATTCTAGTTGAGGGTGGACATTCTAGCAGGGAGGTGGACATTCTAGCAGGGAGGGTGGACATTCTAGTTGAGGGTGGACATTCTAGGTGGGGACATTCTAGTTGAGGGTGGACATTCTCTAGGTGGACTGAGGGTGGACATTCTAACTGAGGGTGGACATTCTAACTGAGGGTGGACATTCTAGTTGAGGGTGGATATTCTAACTGAGGATGGACATTCTAGTTGAGGGAGGAAATTCTAGCTGATGGTGGACATTCTAGCTGGGAGTGTGGATATTCTAGCAGGGAGGGTGGACGTTCCAACCTTTGGGGAGAATATTCCAGATGGATGTCACAGTGGTTTAAGCTTAACCAGTCAATATATGACACACTTCATTGTGATTAATACATATTCCTTCATAAATTATTAAAATTACCCTCACATCAGATGGGTTACAAATCTGACTAAAGTCCTTTCCTGTACTTCCACCAGTAACACCTACACTGTGTATTTGTTTGGAGGAATGATATGAAAAATAGGAACAGAAATGTACTCAGTTATTCCATCCATTGTAAGCTTAATTTAGTTGTCATTCTTTTTGTATTGTAACATGAGGCACCTGCATTGTGACATCCCTAATGAAAAATAGGAACAGAAATGTACTACGAAAATCGCTCCTCAGCTGAAACAACACATTCATTTATGTGTACTAGAACTCATTTCATTTTGTACAATTTGCTGACATTGTGTTGCAGGAAATGGTAAACTTGCTGCTGACCGGCCGAGCTGTGGCTAACGTGTTTAATGATGTCATGGAGCTGGACTCCGGGAATGACCAGGTCACCATCCTCAAAGGCATACACGCACGCTCGGATATTGGATTCCTGTCCTTGTTTGAACACTACAAGTCTTGCAAGGTACAGACACTGTGTACAATCTCTTTGTGTTGTGTGAGGCACAGTCTTTCAGCTGTTGCAGGTGCTTGAATTCTAGAATCTGCTGATCGTCACCTGCTTCAAGGTGCACATGATGGGTCGCTGTCAGTTCCTACAAAGCCATGTGTTCTCAACAATGCTTCACTTGAATATGATTTTTATCACATTTAGATTAAATATTTGGATGTAACTGAAATACCTGTTTAACGCGAGAGTCACTATAATAAGTTGTCCATAACTCCTTTGATCAAGGGGTATCCATGCTTCACTGCGGCATGGTATCTCAGTGGGCTAGCACTATAAAACCAGCTTAAGTCTGGGCTAGTACAAGCAGCCGTACATACACATGCACACGCATGCACGTCGTCATATGAGCGAAATATTCTCAAGCACGACGTTAAACCCAATTTCACCTCACCTCACCTTTGATCAAGGGCGGTGGGGTAGCCTTGTAATTAAAGCCTTCACTCGTCACGCCAAAGACCCAGGTTCGATTCCCCACATAGGTACAATGTGTGAAGCCCATTTCTGGTGTCCCCCGCCGGGAATATTGCTGGAATATTGCTAAAAGCAGCATAAAACTAAACTCACTCACTCACCTTTGACCATGTTGCAGGTGGGGACGTACTACAAGACCCCCAAGTTCCCAATCTGGGTTGTGTGCAGTGAGAGTCACTTCAGCGTGTTGTTCAGTATCCGAAGAGAGCTGATCAGTGACTGGAAGGCCGAGCGTAGGTTTGACCTCTACTACTACGACGGCCTTGCTCGACAACAGGAGCAGATTAAACTAACTGTGGGTAAGTTGTAGCACACAGACTAGACACTGCCATGTTGAGAATATAGTTTATATTAAAAGAATTATAATGGACTCTGTCTAAACTAGCATCACATGGTACGGATAAACATGGAGTGGTGGTTTATACAGAGAAATAACACTAACATATAATGCAGGTTTGTACAAAATGCGACCTCCTCCGTGGTGTAGTGGTTAGAGTGTCCGCCCGGAGAGCGGAAGGTCGCGGGTTCGATCCCCGACCGCGTCATACCAAAAGATGTTAAAATATGGTACTTGTTGGTCCCTGCCTGGCGCTCGGCATTAATGGGTACAACAAGGACTTGTCGGCTCGGAGTCAGTATAATGTGTCTGAGTGGGATATTCATGCTTCACTGCGGCATGGTATCTCAGTGGGCTAGCACTATAAAACCAGCTTAAATCTGGGCTAGTACAAGCAGCCGCACATACACATACACGCGCATGCACATCATCATATGAGCGAAATATTCTCAAGCACGACGTTAAACCCAATTTCACCTCACCTTTTACAAAATGCTGGATTGAACATAGTCCACTTTGTGTCAAATTGTGTTCCGATTCCACAAAGGGTTCGTAGCACAACAACTGTGGTAAGTCTATGTTAAGAATTGGAATCACAATCGTCTTAGCACAAAGATCACTGTTTGGGAAGGGTGAGTGGTATCTTATCTGGGTAGTGAACACTGATTATTGTTTGTTTAGATACGTCGAGTAGATTCTTCAAGCCACCTTCTGATGAGGAGCTAGTTCCTCCGCTGGACCACTGTGTACGCACAAAGTGAGTACCTCTGTCTTACTCCCCTACTACGTTGTGCAGGGTGAAGTGGTGAGTAAATACTGGAGAGGAAACAGTATAGATCAACATCACCATGTGACGTCATCACGAAACTATGACAGTGTGATGTGAGTGAGTTTAGTTTTACGCCGCACTCAGCAATATTCCAGCTATATGGCAGCGGTCTGTAAAAAATCGAGTCTGGACCAGACAATCGTAATCAACAGCATGAGCATCGATCTGCGCAATTGGGAACCGATGACATGTGTCAACCAAGTCAGCGAGCCTGACCACCTGATCCCGTTAGTCACCTCTTAGACAAGCATGGGTTACTGAAGATCAATTCTAGCCCGGATCTTCACGGGTCGACAGTGTGATGTATCATGATGGGACACTACATAGCGATGACGTACGGATCATACAATAATGGTATCTTATGATCACTAAGGAATTAAATAGTGATGTAGAAAGATCCGTAAGAACCATTGGTATATGTAACTATAAGTAAGGATATGATAAAGTTATATAGCTAGTGTGCTAGTAACAGAAATGCCAACCACTCCGATTTTGTCGAAGTTACTCCCATTTTCAAATACAAAATCTGCTCTCTTTTTTCTCTTTAAAAAACTCTGATTTTTTAGAAAAAATTCTAAATTTATTTTACGGTATACAATTTATAAGTCACCAGTGATTTATTTGAGTGAACACTGGTAAAAGCATTCAGAAGCTTAGTGTGTGATCCTTTGGGTGTTGATTGTGTATATTGCGTGTTATTGATGATGTAGTTTCACAAAGTTTATCCGAATGCATGTCATAGTCCGTATGAAAGTGAAACAAAATGGCAGAGCCGACAACACGCTCACCCCCAACTCACACCTTTGGTGCTCAGGCCTGGCTTTCAGCCAGTCATGACTCTGTTTTCCTTAGATTCAGGGTTGGCATCTCTGTAGTAAGCACGCAATGAGTGATATGTATCTATCAGTTATGATTTGATATTGATATATGACCATCAGTAAGGATAGAATAAGTGATATATTAGTATCAATAACGATAAGTATCAATATGATATGTAATGGTTATGATGATCTATAGCCACCAAGGATATAACTAGTGATATGTAATCATCAGTAAGGACATGATTATGATAAATCAGTAAGGGTGTAATATTGATATGTCATTATCAGTAGGGATACAGTAAGTGATATATAACTACCAGTAAGGGTACAATAAATGATAAATAACCATCAGTAAGGATTCAGGAAATGATAATTCATGATATCCAGCCTCATGTAAGAATGTCGAGTTTTGATTGGTTCACGTGACTCTGATAAAATACCATGTACACCCGTCACGATCCGCGAGCAGGAGTACAAAAGTCGTATTATCCCATTCGCCTCACAGTGACCACCTTGGTTGAGAAAAGCGTGCATCGCCAAAAATTTGTAAAGCCCATTTCTGCATTGAGGTCAATCGATCAGCTTGGTGTCAACATGGCATCTCACATAAATAAAAACAAGGATTCGAGCGTATTGTTTTCTTTTGATTTAGTAAAACATTAAGTTACAGAATAAAACGTTATCACATTTGTCGGAAATTATGTATTTTATCAGTCCCTAAATAAGGTTGTATACAACCTACTGTGGGACTGATGCCTTATAATGTCTAAGAATACAGGAGTCATATAACTACATGTATCAGCCATTGTTGTTCCTGTTGAAGTAACACTTTCAATCTCCTATACCCATATCTCTTATAGAAGACATGTGTCTATGCTGAAAAAGTCCTTAATATTCTGTTGTGTTTGGTGTTTCAGATGGGCCGATGCTGAAGTGGACTGGAATGGCTATGAGCCTATTCTCTAGCCATCCAACAATGAACCTACTGCTGAACGTAGGCATATTTCAGCCAACAGGCACCAGCAGGGCAGTTTATACCCTGTCTATAGACTGTGATACTGTGACTGATCTGACCAGTTCTACTTAACCCATAATGACATGGATGACAAGTTGTACAAAGAGCACACAATGTGATGACATTTTTAACTAGTTCAACATAATTTGAAATTGTTTCAGTTTATGTATGTCAAAACCAGACAGTTATAGGGCTTTGTTTATACTCACCGTATCCAGTGTACTCACATACGACTTGCTATATGGCTGAAACAATGTCGATGCAACGTTAAATATCAAATTTAAACTCACTCACTCACATACGTCATGTTTCATGGGGTCGCAGATGGCCCAGTCGACTCAGGCGCCACAATCGGCTGTGCACAGCGACATCCTTGGGCAAACCACAAGTTTATGATCGTGGGCTCAAATCCCTGTCCTCTCCAGTTACTGGCAGTTAGGTTGCTAGGTTTGTCATACTGGTGTCATGGGTTTCATCAAAGTGGCGGACATCCAAGGCCTGTATCTTTTGGGGATTTCCTTCCACATCAAGCTGATGCACAGTGATGTAATGCTAAAACTGTTCAAAGCCGTGTAAAATCCACTCATATTTCCATACGGAACACCTACCAGAGAAGACTGTGTTGATCTGTAGTTTTTTACCTCCAGCTTGTGTACGATTGTCCTTGTTCATGTTACTGTACACTCACTCACTCTGTCATGAATAGTTTCATTATTCTTGTTGCTCGTGACCAATCAAAGGTTCAAAGATCTGACCTTCACCTTCATCAGGCTGGACAAGGTTTCATCTTTTAACCAGCTAGTGTGTCGTTGTGATCATGTATGTTGTAACAGAGACCATATAATAAAGGGACAGCCCTCGAGACAATGCACAAAACCATCAGCACTATGGCTTGTTCTTATTACATGGGGGCGGTGGGGTAGCGTAGTGGTTAAAGCGTTTGTTCATAACGCCGAAGACCCGGGTTCGATTCCCCACATGGGTACAATATGTGAAGCCCATTTCTGGTGTCCCCTGCCGTGATATAGCTGGAATATTGCTAAAAGCGGCGTAAACTAAAATTCACTCACTCACTCTTATTACATGGTCTCTGGTAGTAATGATAATATGTGTTATCATCATGATCATCATGATCATCATTAACATAGAAATGAAAACCAGTGTTAAGAATTTACCTGTGTTATTGTCATTATCATGATCTTAGTGAGAACTAGTTTTATATTCTCATGATCGTGAACATAGCAAGGATAACTTAAGCTATCATCGACATGACCATGGTGAGAACTAGTGTTATCTTATCCCGTCCCATCTTATCCAGTATCCATACATTGCACCAGATTATATTTCAGTAACCCACCGAAATACTGCTCATTTTACGTGAATATTAAACCATGCTGTTAGGAAACTAGTTTTAATATCATTCATACTTTGTTATTGAACACAAGGAGACGATTGTTCTCATCTGTTCCGTCCTCAACTCGAGCGTTACTTAACTTTTTGCTCGTTTTGTGAATCACATACAGTGATCAAAATAATAACTCAACCAGACAGTCAGGCAGGCCATTACTTCGATCACTGATCACATGCTCTTCATGCTCTTCATGCTCTGTATGTGTTGACAGAACATTAGTAGTGGACTTGTTATCATTGCTTGAGGGCGCTGGGGTAGCCCAGTAGTTAAAGTGTTAGTTTGTCTCACTGAAGACCTGGGTTCAGTTCCCCACTTGGGCACAGTGTGATGCCCATTTCTTGTATCCCTTGCCATGACATTGCTGGAATATTGCTAAAAGCTGCTTAAAACCATACTCACTCACTCATTCATTCACTCACACATTGTTGGAGGAATATGTCCCTTGTACACGTCAGGAGTTTACTTGAAACAAATTAAAAATACTTCCATTATCAGGAAGAAAATACCATTTTTGATAGAAAGTGGTTAATATTGGGTGAATGTGCGGAAAAAGTGAGCTTTAGGGGATCAGTTGACTGGTTATAGGACAGTTTGTGTCTGTTCCTGCCTGACTAAATGTCAGAATATATTTTGTAGGTTTGTTTTTGTTCTTGCCATGTTTTCAGTTATTTCTATTTATTGATATACCTGACTGTAGACAGTATCATAGAGATTATACAGATGTAGCTTTATGTCATCATTGAAACATTGAGGATGATCAAACTTTGACAACTCTCCCCCGGTTGTCAGTACTGATATCCTGTGATTGACTTACATGTAAAACATTTTGATTTTATTTGTTAATTTTGTACATGGGTCTAACAAGGCACCTGCACACATATCACTGGTTCAGACTTGTGCAGATATTGCTGTATACCATCAGTCAGGAAGAACCGTGCAGATTGATTTGAGAAGACACTACAGTCCGTTTAAGTCAAAATCTCCCCAATGAATTGCACTCCAATTCAAATAATCATAAATGACTCAAACCAACACCAAAGTAAAAAGGAAAAACACACCAACTCTGCAGAATTTTGTCACAATTTTTGTCTACAAAATAAAAAGTTGTTTAACAAACTATCATTGTTTTCATTAGCTATATCATGATTTTTGACAAGATGTTGCGACAGCTCAGGTAACAGGCAGGTAAGCGAGTCATTTACGATTATTTGTTTTGGAGTGACAGTGCAATTCATTGGATAGATTTTGACTCAAACAAACTTTACCATGAGATAGAAATTGTCTCTCTCATATGAATAAATTATAATAAATATGGAGCCTTTTGTAAGCAGGAATAATGAATACATTACTCCTCTGGGACCCTGTGGAAGTATGTGTGCCTTGTTCACCATGGTTGTGTACTACCAACAACTGTTGTTTGTTCAATAAAGTAGGGTTTGTATATACTGCCATTTACATCCAAATCCTGATGTTTACAAACTAATGAGAAATTACAAAGCTTTATCTCATTTATTTCAATATTTATGTAAATGTAATGATTTATTTATTTATTGTCATTGACACTGCTGCTGAATTAACAGTTGCCACGGCAAAGGTGACCTTCACCTCTTGGCTTCATTTTCTACCATCTGGAATAGGGAATCCTAATGTCTCATAACCAACTCAACTTTCATTGGTCTTCAATAGGTATTTAGAAGTTGGTTGCAACTTTTTACATCTTCATCAGTTGTATTTATTCATGTAGTTCATTCTAAACTGGCATTTTTCATACATATCCTCAACATTGATTGGAGCAGAAGCTTTCAATGCCCAAAGAACAGTCATGAGAAAGAACTTACACCTGGTATTGGGTGAATGTGTGGAAAAAGTGAGCTTTAGGGGATCAGTTGACTGGTTATAGGACAGTTTGTGTCTGTTCCTGTGTCAGAATATATTTTGTAGGTTTGTTTTGTTCTTGCCATGTTTTCAGTTATTTCTATTTATTGGATATACCTGACTGTAGGCAGTATCATAGAGAATATACAGATGTAGTTTTATATCATCATTGAAACATTGAGGATGATCAAACTTTGACAATTAGGATGTCAGTACTTACACCTGATATTTTAAAAATTATTACATTTTTGTTGGAAAACCGATTTTCCGTTCAAACCTCTGCCATCTCCATCATTGGACACTATGTGAATCACTGAAGTCTTTCAAGGGGACGATGTTGATGTGGTTTGGTAAGGGGGTTGTTGAGGGGAGTGGTTGTAATTGTTGATTATTGTAGTTATTTTCTTTCTAGGTCATACGATGTCCAAGGATTTTATAATGTCAATATTCGGACTTGTGATATATGACGATGTAATTTGTCAGTATTCAAGCCGTCTCATCAGTCCTTAGATATTACTTGTGAATCTCGTCTAAATCAGATCTTGTATTGTCCTAAAATACCTTTCTATGTGAAGAGCTGCAGGTGAAGCCAGAGAGTTTGTTAAATACAAAATCCTAAATGAAGGATTCTATGTCTCTTTAGCCAAGCAGATGTCAGCTTCCCAAAGGATTGAGGTTCATTTCTTACTGGTTTGATTCAGAAATTTTAATAGCAACAAAAGTTAATCTTAATATCCTTTATGGCACTTTGGGTGTAGATGTCATTCTGCTGATATTATATTTTACAAAATTCACAAATAAATAATAGCACATCTTTTATTTGACATTTTTTAACTCCCCAGTTTTGTGATACAGAATTCAGAATTACTGCTTTAAATCTTTCCTCATCATTTGCACAGAAGGGTTGCAAGATGTTCACATGTCTTTTCAGAGTGAAAGATTTCCAGCAGATTGTTTCAAAAATTTACAATCATATAACGGCCTGTCATTAGTGTTTACATTCAGAACTGGCTGATTAGGTTTGTTTTCAGATACTTTACTAAATGTTTCAGGGGCAGTGGGGTAGTCTCATGATTAAAGCGTTCGCTTGTCGTGTCAAAGATCCAGGTTCACTTCCCCACATGGGTACAATGTGTGAAGCCCATTTATGGTATCCCCTGATATTTCTGGAATATTGCGTGACAGAGTGTATGGGGTCCACAACAGACATTGGCTGATATTAGAAAATTCACCTGGCAAGACCGATGGGTTTTTGGATGGTTATGCTGTGGTACTATTTCAGAGTAGAAGAATCAAATTTTACCAGGATCAAATACCATGTTGTACTTTTAGAACAGTGGTTGTTAGATGTATGTTAATCATATTACGAAGGGTGTGTGGTAATGTTAAAATGCGGATATGAAAACCTATGATGGTGCTTCACATGAATGAACTGGAATAATTGTGTATGCTTGTGTTTTATTTATTTAGAATGCCAGTTGTTTAAACTGATTAACCTGTGTCTGTTTTACAAGACAAATCTTATGGATATGTCCATTTCTGGTAAACACATTATTTGGGTCTATGCGATTATTGGGACACTTACGGAAACCCTTGTGAAGAAAAAGTGTTTAAATTGATTTATATGTGTCTCCATAATTGTTTTTCATTTCACCCAATAAACTGATTACCTGTCTGCTGAAGATGATAAAGAATTTTAGACAATTTTTATTCAGTTTATCAAGCACCTGCTGAGTTATGTTGCCACAGTATCAAAAGTTTGGTTATTTTATTAATTGACATTTTTAATGTAATTAGCATGCATGTAATTATAATATTTCAGTCAGATCATTTGTCTAGGAAGTTTAACTTTCAAGTATAGACTTGACTTTTTGGGGTGAAGACCCCAGTGTTATGCAATGTTGCATTTGTTTGGTCAGATTTGAAATGGAATCTGTTATAGAATAGATTGTAAAAAGATTTAATATACAATAAAACCCAATTCACAGCATGAAATGTGTTGTGTTTTATGAAACAAGGAACTCCTACAGCAAGTGCAGGACACATCTGGGGTGAGGTTGGGTCGTATCGTTTCACTATGTGAATGCATGTTTTAGCATTTGTCACTAGGAGCAGTAACAATCTGAAACTAGCATGTTGTGGACTTATATAATAATGAGTGGTGTGTAAAATGTACACGTTTCATAATTCTCAATAATTAGGGTTCCTGTCTTTGAGCACCATATGTGTCCAACTAAAGACTGACCAAATTTCAGTATGCAGTAGTCATATCTAGGTATAAAATCTTAACCTTTATGCTGTTTTAGATTTTTATTTTAGAATTTCGAGGGAATTCAGAGCAAGGTCCAAATGCAAAAGTCAGATGAAAGTTAAAATGTGCATTATCCACAAAAAGACAGAACATCTATATAGAATTGTTTTATCAAACTTAATTAGATTTTAACGACAATGGCCCTAGTGATAGGGTTATGGCCCTTGTGTAATGCCACATTGTACATTGGAATCAAACCTCTTGAACACATTGGTAACAAGTATGTGCTGTATAAGCTATAGTCCAGCAATTGCTGAGATGACAACTGAACATACTTATGTCAGATAAGGGGGCATGTCAACTGACTGAACATACTAATGTCATGCGCTTTAAGGGCAACATCATCGCGGTAAGGGGAACACCAGAAATTATTTCAGCTTGTTGTTTGGGATCAGTCAGAGGCTATTGGATAAGTTACAGAAGGTGCAGAACACGGACGCGCGTATTATCAGTCGCATTCCCAAACATGGCCACATCACACCTGTTCTTAAACAGTTGCACTGGCTCCCCATCAAGGCAAGAAGCGACTACAAAATCCTCTGCTTGACCTACATGGCCCGTCACGGACTTGCTCCCCATTAAAATCTGACCTGCTTACTCCTTACTCAAACAAAGCCTGCCTGGATCAGCCAATCAGGAGTTTCTGTTCGTGCCAAACTTCAAGCTTAAAACTTTTGGAAACCGGACTTTTTCATATGCAGCCCCAACCTTGTGGAATTCACTCCCATACAATCTGAAAGTTTCTGATAGTATTGCCACATTCAAGTCAGGACTCAAAACATACCTGTTTTCAATGTATTATTAGGAACTCTATTTTGGACGTGTACATATTGCTGTATAAATGTGGGAGACTCTTTTAATCTGTCATTGTTGCGCCTTGAGCATATCTGCTGACGTGGAAAAGGCGCATGAAGAAATCTGCATTTTATTATTATTATTAAATGGGCTTCACAAATTGTACCCATGTGGGGATTCGAACCAGGGTCTTCGGAGTGACGAGCCAACGCTCTAACCACTAGGCTACCCCACCGCCCCGCATGTCACCTTGAAAGTGAGGTACAATGTAAGATTCCTTCCAGCAATATTGGTACAGTCACACATACTCTCCAAGTATCAACACAACATAAGATACGGTAATTTATTTCAATAGTATGGTACATACACAGAAGGCAATATTGGTCAGACGTGACATGGCACAAGGGGATACTTAGGCAGAATGGTGAGATAACAGTTGACAGATGCTCAACATACAGAAATATATAGAGATTATTATCATGATTATACCAGCATCTGTGTCATACTGACTTCTATAGCGAGGGCAAGGATAATACATGTATTTTATAAAATCAGTATGACAAACATGCAAGTGTAATAATTTCTGTATTGCCCATTATGGGATAATCCTTTTGAGTTCCCCTTACAAAAAGAACTGCAGTAATCATGACCATGACCTCAGGAAACCACAGGTGTTACATCATTATTTTCCTATACATACCACTCAAATGACATCAACAATGTTGTCTGGATTAAGTACATGCTACACTGTTGCTGTCAAGGTGATATTTGCACCAGTTCACATACTGCTATTCATCGCACTATGGGGAATAAAACCAATTATCCTACAGCTCTGTAAGTCATCAGTTAGATAAAACAGGTCTTGGATTTGAGCAGATTGATGACAGAAATTATTTTACAATTTTTACAAATTATTTTTTTACAAATAATTCCTTAAAATGTAATGGTTCCTCAGTTCTCTAGTGATCAAGGATGGATCAGAAAGATAAAATTAAACTAAATATATCAATACTAACAAAAAGATGACAAAGGTGATATCGATGGTCAGGATGTGTAGTTGATTAAGCAGGGGTTGCCATAGTATAAGAAGACATCTGGCACATATTCAGCAGCAGAAGCGATGAAGCAGTGATGATGATTAGGGTGAGCGAGTGAGATTAGTTTTTGGTCGGGGGACACCAGAAATGGGCTTAACACATTGTACCCATGTGAGGAATCAAACCCTGGTCGTCAGTGATGAGCCATTACTTTAAGCACTAGGCTACTCCACCCCTCTGATGCTGATTAGAAGTCATTGAAGTACCACATGATATCAATCTCATTTAAGTCAGATCCTGTACTCCAACATCACAATTCCTTGTGATAGGATCTGACAACACCTCTGAAAGGAGGTCTTGTCAAATTAACTTTCTTATCACACATCAGTATGAAAGCTTCTGAGTTCTCACAGGATGAGTGAGAAAAGCAGTCAGACAAGACCATTTTATTTAAAATAATGAACTGTATACAAACTGTCCTGAACGCACATAATCATGTCAGTAACATCAAACTGTTGTGGACATTTTGTAAACTGCTGTTCCTGGGCCCCGAAACATGGAAAAAAATATATCGCTTCAATGGTTCCCCCTTTTGGTTATACATGCCACAGAGGTCAGGGCCCAGTTGCACAAAGCAATCTTATATAAGTGTGGGACTTACAATCACTATATGAGCCAATATCAAGTGTGGGACTTACAATCACAGTAGCACACAGTGCAATGGGGCCCAGAGCTCATTGGTATGTGCCAGAACATCCAAAAGGAAGGACCAGTCAGGTCCTCATGTCCTGCAAGGTTTTCTTTTTTTTTAAATAGAGATTTCCTATGAAGGTGGTGAACAATGGTGCCAAAATATATTAGGAACCAGACATCTGATTGGCTGAAGAACCTATGCATCCTCAATTTAGAGTCCAATGTCCTACAGGGTTATGATGTTCAAGTAATAGATCAGGGTGCCGTTGTACAAAGCGATCTTAGCGCTAAGGTGACCGTAACTCCCATACTTTAACATAGACTTCAGTTAGTCTTAGTGCTAAGGTTGTTTTGTACAACGGCACCCAGGGTGCTGTTGTCCAAAGTAGTCTTAGCACTAAGATGATCATACATCTCACACCTTGACATAGACTTGTGACAGTGATTACGCTAAGGCTGCCTTGTACTACAGCACCCTGACTGTAATGAGACTGTCATACGACATCTTAAACAGGAAGACGTTCTGATTCCATCCTTTGAACCTAGGTATCTTCCAAACAACAAAGGTATTCAATAATCCAACACATCTCCCTGAGAAATATTACAAATACTCAGTTTTTCAACAAAACAGAGAGATCCTTGTTAGCAATCAGCCCCATTTCACAAAGTGATCTTAGTGCTAAGGTGATCGTAACTCCCATACTTTAACATAGACTTACGACAGTCGTAGCACTACGATCACTTTGTGAAACAGGCCCCTGGTGTGTAGGATGTGTAGACATGGGTTTCAAGAATTTGAACATAAACATGAAAACAATTTAACAACTTTAAGACCAATATCTTGGGATGATAAGAGACAAGGACGTGTGGAGAATATGGAACCAGAACAGACAGACGATTCTGGAGAATGAAACAAAAGAGTCCTTTTCCACCTGTTTCTACACATACGGATAAACACAGCAATTCATTCATAGTGCACCAGCTCCCATAAACAGTCAAATATTACACTCTTACTGTCACTCCATACCCAGTGATAGACAACACACTCTTACTGTCTGTTCATCCCTTCACTGCAGTAAACATTACTCTTACTTTAAGCAGCAGTGATACACCATCGATGTCATGCGTACCTCTCTGTTCAGTATATTTCAATTCAATACACAACATGCATATAAAGCAAGAAAAAAATATGTTGGCTAACAAATAGTTTTTCTGCAACAAAAATAAGAAAATGATAAGACACCAATCCCTGATTAGATACATTAATACAAAAGAACGATTGTCTGGGCATAAAGAATTAACCAATCATAAAGCATCTTGTATTATCAGGGAATTCGTAATTATAATACTGGATCGAACCGAAATAAACAACAACAAAACAGAAACTGAACCGATGGTAAATACTGCAGTACACCAAGGACGGTGGTATACCACTGCTGCTGTATTTCTACTGTCTTCTAGAAACACCATAAATGGCTGGTTCTGACAAAGTCTCCACGAGCTGATCTGGATAAACAGACAGAAGAGAGAAACAATGTGGGACAAGTTTTGGCAACATAATAAATATTTTGTGTTTCCCCATCAACCTGTCCTAAAACCAAGAACCTTTGATATACATAGTTTTGTACATCCTAAATTTGGTTCCAGAGCAATTTTTCATTCCAATTAAAAACGTTTCACCTTCATTAGGTTTCCCCATCCAAGCATCCTAAAAGCCTGATCCTATGATACATATTAATAGTTTTATCCATCCTAATTTGGTATATCTTTCCAAAGGTCCCCAATTTTGCTTTAAATTTCAGAATGTTTACAATAACCAGTAATCTGTGTGTGATGAATTTTTTGAAGAAAAGTCAACACACTTTGTTGTTATCTAAATGTTTTTTCTTTATATCAACAACAATTAAGAATTCAACATGAAGCTGTTGGGAAAATCAGAAAAATATTATAACCCTTCCCATTATTTTCGAGAAAACCCTAAGACATTTTTTTTATCTTTACAAGTGGCCTGTACAACCTTTCACCAGAATATATACATGAGTATTAATGACATATCTACACACAAGCAACAGCAACACTTCTATAGAACCATAAAGATGGTAGTCTTGATTATTTCACAGTTACACACAAAACCACAAAACAGACAATTTCTTTAAAACAATCTGCACACTACTCAAAAATGATTAGGACCTTATATAACTACAGTTTGTCAAGGTACGTCAGATAAATATAGTAATATAAATGAATCAGATGATCCTTAACCTTTTTTGAGTAGTATGTTTTGAAAGGAACTACACCAAGGGAGAAGATGCTAAGTTTGGCAACAACCTAGGACCTGACCAGCAGGTATTTTGTCAGGATATGATAGACATGACTGTCCACAGGTGAGTATAATTTTTCTAAATTTCACAATTTCATAAACTTGATTGTTAGGTAAACATGATTCACCTGACATTGATGGAAACACGACAAGACATACAATCACTGGAAAACAACAAAGTCCAGCAGTCAGAGTGATGCAGTACATATTCACAGAAAATAGACCTCACTGGTTTTGTCCCTGTACAAGTATGAAACGATGGTGCTCTGGTAAATGAAAAGATTAAAGATTGTCTCATGTTTTTGTCAAAACACAAACAATACAATATTTTCGCTATCTGTAATTTTGACAGTATTGGGTAGCACCAGTAATCACCAAAATACATAAGAAAAAATTGACATATTATTCGTACAACACAAAACAGTTCTAAAAGTCAACATCACTTTTATTACTGTATACCTTTGATTCAAGCCATAACCATAATTAATCTAGAACAGAGTAAATACTATATATTAATCAAGTGCAGGAATCCTATTGCAGGAAATGTTTCATGTTTCATTAGACAAAAACCTAGTCTCTGAAAATACAGGTATATAAATGTGATATAGACAAGCAACAACATTTAAAGTAAAAAGGAGCCCAGTGAGATGGGAGATTCATCACTAGAAATCTAGACTTGCTTCATTTAGGGATATAGTATTGCTGTACAGTAAGGGCTGGATGGGAGAGGATATAATATGCTTCATGAACTCTGAGACAGACTATTAGTAGACATTTCTGGGTTAATGTGTTCTCACACGAGAGGACTTAAGTAGATTTCTAAAATCTGACTGATGATGATATTCACACTTCATCGCCATGTCAATGATTGATGCTTGCTGCCTTATTACTTCCTTATTATTTAACAGTGAGGGTCTAGCTGTATATACAAGGGTGGCATTCCTACAGTATCTAACTTCTTTATCACTAACAACAGTGTGGACATTGGTGAGTAGTAAACAAGCTAGCACTGCAACAGTCCATCATCTAATACACTGGCCAAACGTTGAGGGCATGTTAAAATAAAATACATCCATGATGTACTACTCTATCAATATACAACTCAGAAAAAGTTAAAGACCATCTAATTCTTTCTTTTACTATGGTAATGAGTGAGTGAGTTTAGTTTTATGCCGCAGTCAGCAATATTCCAGCTATATGGCGGCGGTCTGTAAATAATCAAGTCTGGACCAGACAATCAATATGTCATAACTCTACAACACTAACATATAAAAATTGGGCAGTCCTTAAATATTTTTGAGCAGTATAGTCTCTCTAGATGTGGCACTGTGTAATCACAAGATGTTATAAATAAAAATCTTTAAGTATTCAGTTTGCATCAAAAAGTACCTTCTTAGAACAAACACGTAAGTATCCATAATGAATGTCACAATACATTACTGTATTGGTCATAATGAGAGCACCTATAAAAAACATAAACAGGGAGTTAAGTTTGTAGTCAGGCATTAAGCAGTAGCGAACAAACATAGTTCAAACACCAATAAAATGATACCTAGTTCTATAAAGGTTAGTAGGCCATAATGTATCTTTTCTTAAAAATAAATCTGAGACATACAAGGGAAAATAGAAACGTAATTTATTAGTTATAGAAGGGATCACTTTGTTTACAGATCGATCAAGAAACTGGTAAGGTGACATCTATTGGAGCAGGGGACTATTTCAGTGAATAATAAAATCTTGATAGGACACAACAATGATAGTCTCTCTCTGCTAAATGAAACAATCATACAATCTGAAATATAAGTTTTGGCAAGCATTGAATGCTGTTTGCGTAACATATGGTCTGGGAACTATCAAAACACACTTGGTCATCCTATGACAACTCTTTTCTGCTTCACACAAACATGACCTGAAAAAGTGTGTGATTAAGTAAATCTGATGTTACACCATTTGTAGAAATATTGCAGATTGTCATGGCAGAGGATGTCAAAAACAGTCTTCCCACATTGTACAAGTGCAGATTCAAACTATGACCTATGGCATGATGAGTGAATGTATTAACCACTGGGCCACCCCACCTACCTTAACAACGAAGTCTCACTTTGTAAACATGGTTCTCTGTGCAGGAAGTTTATGACGAAACTGTATGGTTAACAGGAATCAACCTCCTCCTATCTTACATATTCAAGATATACCCCAACCAACACAAACACTATGTATATATATATTATCTGGTGACTAAGATATTAATCAACTGAATTATGGTTCTTATCTAGAACTACCATTTCATCTGACAAACATCAACAACTACATGAAACAAATAACAGACATCAATGTTGTTCAATCATAAAATATCTTAAATCAGGAAACATCATTCAAAAACATCAAAATTTTCAAAACTTTCGTCAACCAAAAAGTTCTTATCTAGAACTACCATTTCAGCGGTAGGACTAGTTGCATGCAGCATGCTCTCATTCATCAGAAAATGGGGACATGTAAAGAAAAGCCTGTACCATCAGTTGCAGTCTTCACAAGTACAATTCACAGTTACCAACACCAAAGTCCACTGTTAGTATAGTGTTCTAATAAAATTAATGATTCTTTTGGTCTAAAAAATATATTTAGTGTGTTTGAGATGAGCCTTATTGAGGAATGAGTGAGTTTAGTTTTTTGCCCCACACTCGGCAATATTCCAGCTATATGGCAGCGGTCTGTAAATAATCGAGTCTGGACCAGACAATCCAGTGATCAACAGCATGAGCAGCCTTGTACTTGAAACGAAATATTAAAATGATGAATTTAAAATTTATTTTGGCTTTCACTATCTTATCAACTATCTCCTGACCTAGAAAATTTGTGAACTAAAAACTAAAAATTGACTAACAACATACAAAGACATATGGAAAATTAAGTCTGAAATATTGCAGATACCCACTCAAATCTTAAAACTAGAACCTCACAGTAGTGAAAGTGAGGCTAGGGCTGAAACGATTCAGGGTATCATCAGGGCACTGCGATACTTTGTGACGTGATGTGCATATCTTGTGGTCACGTTGTGATACCAATTCATTCACGTAAGTATTAGGAGCAAATATAATATGAAACAAAATGTTGAACTACCATTTTCAGTAGTAGTAGTAGTAGTAGTAGTAGTAGTAGTTGTAGTAGTAGTAGTAGTAGTAGTAGTAGCAGTAGTAGTAGTAGTAGTAGTAGTAGTAGTAGTAGTAGTAGTAGCAGTAGTAGTAGTAGTAGTAGTAGTAGTAGTAGTAGCAGTAGTAGTAGTAGTAGTAGTAGTAGTAGTAGTAGTAGTAGTAGTAGTAGTACTAGTAGTAGTAGTGGTGGAGTAGTAGTAGTAGTAGTAGTAGTATCTAACCCTGCTGTCTAGTATGAGTTCAAATGTGTTGCTACAGAGATGCAATAGTGACTAGGTCCTAACAAAACAGACCTGGCAAGCTGTGATGGGACAAGAGAAGAACAATTTTATATGCAGACAAAGTGTCTGTTTACTTAACATGCTTCCATCGTGTCTATAAATACACGATGCCATTTAGAAAGTGGTCAAGTGTAACACGTTATATTTGGGATTACACTTTCTCAATGAAGTACAGATTCTAGCAGTTTGGGTTGTCCCATCCAGGATTCAAACCCACACTGTCAGAGTCTTTCACCTAATCAACATTTACACCACCCAGAGGGTTACACAAACTTTCTGATCTAGACTGGCAGTTGTCAGAATTCCCTTTTTGGGTTAGATCACTGACTTTGTCTACTGGCAATCAGGTGCCTGAAGCTGAGAGTTTGGGTTTAATCCCAGATGAAACACAACCCCAAAAAGTACTAGAATCTGTACTTTACAAAGAAAGTGTAATCCCCAATATATAACATCAGGACTACCAAAGAAAACTTTCCCACTGTGCAGAAAAACGCAGAAAAGCCAATATTAATCGTGGAAATGGCAACATAAACATAATACCCACAGCTACTGAAACAGTAAAAACGGCAACTTTAAATCGCTAACACTGCATCATAAAACGAGGAGCGTGCAACTTCGATTTTGTGCATGCACACATGGAAGAGGAAGTCTCGACCGCATGTTGACATTTTCCAGCTTGGACAAAAGTTACATTGCTTTTTAAGTATTTCTGTTGTGTTATTTGGCATTTATCATCATGATACTGTACTTGTGTGCACACTTGTTTAGTTTACTTTCCATTCTTATGAAATGGTTGACACTAATACTTTTTCTACGCGAGGCAATTCACGGTTGCTCAGAATTGGAAAGAAGCCAGATTGTAATTTGCATGCACAGTAGAGGTCAAAGTTCGCTGATATAAAATGTTGCAGTTTCATAGTTTTTCGTTGCCGTTTTTACTGTTTCAGTAGTGAGGTAATGTGTTTATGTTACTATTTCCACGATTAATGTGGGCTTTTCTGCGTTTTTCTGCACAGCGGGAAAGTTTTCTTTGGTAGGCCTGTAACATGTAACATGTCTCAATCTAGACAACAGATAAATAGCCTCTCTTTAAAGAGTATTTGGGGAACACTACTAATATCAACACTTGATAAAATTACACAATATTATCAATAAATATGGCACAAATCTCAACTGGTTCTTCAGTATCTCTGTACATGAACCACACTGAGTATTGACAAGAAGATCTTGAAATGTTTCCAGTTAACAATTAAACTAACAATGCAAAAGTGTCTTCACTTAACAGAATATTCCTGCAACACTCAAAAGAATCTATCTAACTTCTATTTCATAAACAATATTCTGTGTTTTGTGTATTTTCAAGACAAACCTATAAAAGCTACATCAAAACAATTTGGCAAATGTCATGCTCCAAACACTACTAGTCAAACATACTTCTGCAATATATTGAGACGTCTCACTGAGAATACATCTTCATGATGAGCATGTGCTGCCAATACTGAACAAATTAAAAGAGTACACAATGTCAGGACTTACAATATTGCACCAGTAGTAGAAGGATACAAAGGAATGGAATTGCTGCAGTTCCCTAAAGCTGATCCAAACAATATGACAATCATTACTTACACTCCAAGATTTGGTCAGGACAATATGTCCAACATATTTGTGCTAATAGCAGAAACATTTAATTCGCATAATTTCTGATGTATTCCAGAACCCCCGTTCCACGAACCAATCCTGGTACTGCAACTTTACTAATCTGTCTCTAGATTAGTCCGAAGGACTGTCAACTTTATTTCACTGTCTCAGCAACTCATGCTTGAATGAGTTAGAAATTCTTACTATGTTTACATTTTTTGTCAGTCTTCATTGTACCCATGTGGGGCATCGAACTCAGGTCTTCAGCTTGACGAGCGAACGCCTTAACCACTAGGCTACCCCAACACCCTGCTACCGATCAAGGATTACCATCATTGGATTTCTGCTTGTCCTCACCAGTATGTAGTAGTCCCGCGTAGCAGATTAGCAGACTATCTGGCTGAACTCTAAACTTTAAACTCAGCATACCAATAGCTAAGACTGCCACGTGGAACAGGGCTCAGGAAAGTACACAGGATGCTGTTGTTCAAAATGACCTTAGCGCTAAGACTGTCGTAAGTCCTTATTAAGGTAATCACTTTAGCACTAAGATGGCATTGTACAACAGCACCAATGTCATGTGTGAGTTGTCTCGAGTATCACTCGACTACTGTCACACATCTAGAGAACTGGTCTTGGAGCTACTGCTTCTGGATGGGTAGGCACAGAACAGTGCGAACTGCAAACATCCAAGAACAATCCCCATCACGTTTGGATACTGAAAAAGAAATACACCAGAACACTCATTTAACATGTTAAATCACTTTACATTTCAGTGACCGAAATAAAACAAGAAAGTCAGTGAGTCTTAATGCAAAAGTACTGTTAAAACTGAACTGTTTATGAGGTAGATTGGTAAAACCTATGTTATGCTGATAAGGTAAGAGCTCCTACTAGAAGTCACTCTTAAACATACAATCAACGCAAAATTGACAAAAACATTTACAATTTGGGCTTGATAAACATTTTGTGAATTGTGCTTTGTTCAGAAAACAAGATGCAGTTTAACTTTCAAACAATGTCAGGGGTGGAAATAATCCATTGCCTGATGTCTCGGTCCAGTGTTTTTTGTCGGGCAAGCAAACTTGTATATCACGCTTTATCTGTGTCCAGTTGACTTTCCAATGTTAATTATGCTGCTTATTTAAAATATCAACAAGATCATCAACTGATATAGTGGAAACATTATCAGGGCAAGTGATTTTACATGTGCCACTGTACCGGAGTACGGTAGCAATTTAAAAGTTATTTCCACCCCTGAATGTGCTATAAAACCATGCTTAATGGATTAACTGGATTTGCTTGTTTAATGTTGCAGTCAGCAATATTCCAGCTATATGGCAATGGTCTGCAAATAACCGATTCTTGACAAGACAATCCAGTGAACAACAGCATGAGCATCGACCTACGCAATTGGGATATGATGACATGTGTTAACCAAGTCAGCAAGTCTGACCACCCGATCCCGTTAGTTGCCTCTTACGACAAGCATGGGTTGCTGAAGAACAATTCTAACCCGATCTTCATGCTTTAATCTATTGGAACACTTACTGAGACATAGAGGTCACTGATGATACGACCGTACAAGTACCAGCCCACTGCCGCCACAAAGTTCAGCACACACAGCGGTGCAGATATGGAATCACAACTTTTGCTTCTTACAACTTGTGCCTGCAAAGAAAATATTTTCTGAGACTGATCTCACAACACAAATCTAAGTTTCATGTAAACCACTAAGATTGCTGTACCTGTACTTTAATTCTATATCCCGAATTTCTTTTGATTTTGGACAGATCAAAACCCAGTTAACATTAAGGCTACTTAACTGAGACATAAAAGATGAGGTTCTGCAGTCTCACATCATTCCCTTAATACAGAATGCCTTCCCTGCTCTACTGACCAACAAACACAAACACTATCAAACATTTATGGGTTGAGTTGGATCACCTGGTACAGCAGTGTCAACAACAGAAGCAGACTCTGTCACAGATGGAACTGGTACTACAAGTAGAGTGGGTCACTATTCCTCAAGGTCTGACACAAACCCTATCAAACATTAGGGGGATGAGTTGGATCACCTGGTACAGCAGTGTCAACCACAGAAGCAGACTCTGTCACAGATGGAACTGGTACTACAAGTAGAGTGGGTCACTATTTCTGAAGGTCTGATACAAACCCTATCAAACATTAGGGGGATCAGTTGGATCACCTGGTACAGCAGTGTCAACAACAGAAGCAGACTCTGTCACAGATGGAACTGGTACTACAAGTAGAGTGGGTCACTATTTCTGAAGGTCTGACACAAACCCTATCAAACATTAGGGGGATGAGTTGGATCACCTGGTACAGCAGTGTCAACAACAGAAGCAGACTCTGTCACAGATGGAACTGGTACTACAAGTAGAGTGGGTCACTATTTCTGAAGGTCTGACACAAACCCTATCAAACATTAGGGGGATGAGTTGGATCACCTGGTACAGCAGTGTCAACAACAGAAGCAGACTCTGTCACAGATGGAACTGGTACTACAAGTAGAGTGGGTCACTATTTCTGAAGGTCTGACACAAACCCTATCAAACATTAGGGGGGGTGAGTTGGATCACCTGGTACAGCAGTGTCAACAACAGAAGCAGACTCTGTCACAGATGGAACTGGTACTACAAGTAGAGTGGGTCACTATTTCTGAAGGTCTGACACAAACCCTATCAAACATTAGGGGATGAGTTGGATCACCTGGTACAGCAGTGTCAACAACAGAAGCAGACTCTGTCACAGATGGAACTGGTACTACAAGTAGAGTGGGTCACTATTTCTGAAGTCTGACACAACAACATCAAACATTAGGGGATGAGTTGGATCACCTGGTACAGCAGTGTCAACAACAGAAGCAGACTCTGTCACAGACGGAACTGGTCACAGAGTGGGAACTGGTACTACCTGGTACAGAGTGGGTCACTATTTCAAGAAGGTCTGACACAAACCCTATCAAACATTAGGGGGATGAGTTGGATCACCTGGTACAGCAGTGTCAACAACAGAAGCAGACTCTGTCACAGATGGAACTGGTCACTACTACAAGTAGAGTGGGTCACTATTTCTGAAGGTCTGACACAAACCCTATCAAACATTAGGGGATGAGTTGGATCACCTGGTACAGCAGTGTCAACAACAGAAGCAGACTCTGTCACAGATGGAACTGGTACTACAAGTAGAGTGGGTCACTATTTCTGAAGGTCTGACACAAACCCTATCAAACATTAGGGGGTGAGTTGGATCACCTGGTACAGCAGTGTCAACAACAGAAGCAGACTCTGTCACAGATGGAACTGGTACTACAAGTAGAGTGGGTCACTATTTCTGAAGGTCTGACACAAACCCTATCAAACATTAGGGGGGATGAGTTGGATCACCTGGTACAGCAGTGTCAACCACAGAAGCAGACTCTGTCACAGATGGAACTGGTACTACAAGTAGAGTGGGTCACTATTTCTGAAGGTCTGACACAAACCCTATCAAACATTAGGGGGATGAGTTGGATCACCTGGTACAGCAGTGTCAACAACAGAAACAGACTCTGTCACAGATGGAACTGGTAGTACAAGTAGAGTGGGTCACTATTTCTGAAGGTCTGACACAAACCCTATCAAACATTAGGGGGATGAGTTGGATCACCTGGTACAGCAGTGTCAACAACAGAAGCAGACTCTGTCACAGATGGAACTGGTACTACAAGTAGAGTGGGTCACTATTCCTCAAGGTCTGACACAAACCCTATCAAACATTAGGGGGATCAGTTGGATCAACAGGTGCAACTGTGTCCTCCCTACCACACATACATTTTGCTTAAAGATTCTCAGATTTTTAGCTGTAATCTGGCATTGCAATCATTACCACAGCATAAGTGTTAAAGCCTCCCCTCTTCACCCGTACAAACCAAAACATACCTACAACAACAACAATTGGAAATGTGTTATTTCAGGTTTCTACTTTTAAGTGACGTCTGCTTCAGACTCTTGATCAAATATGAGGTTCTGAGCAGATAATAAATCCCTGACAAGTACAGAACATTGCAGTTGTCTCTGTTACGTAGATATACTCACCACTGTTGCCAAGGGTGACGCATAACATACAACTGTTAAGCAACATCCATACAATCCGAGTTGGCCTGCCGCAATGACATCATTGGGTTGGTAGTATCGGATGTAGATGAGTGGTCCAAAAAGCAGGAAGACGCTAAAGCTGATGAGTCTGTGCATTTGGTTCTGAGGTAATAAACACATACATGACTAATGATATGTCATTTCTTTTATGCAGCAATTTTTAGGAGCTTGTGAGTGAATTTGGTTTTATGCCGCTTATAGCCATATTCCAGCAATATCACAGTGGGGGACACCAGAAATGGTTTTCACACATTGTAATTCAGTTTTACGTACTAAAGTGTGTGCGTGAGTATTGTTTTACACTGATTTTGGCAATATTCCAGCAATATCACAGTGGGGGACATCAGAAATGGGCTTCACACATCGTAATTCAGTTTTACGTACTAAAGTGTGTGAGTGAGTATTGTTTTACACTGCTTTTAGCAATATTCCAGCAATATCACAGTGGGGGACACCAGAAATGGCCTTCACACATTGTAATTCAGTTTTTTACATACTAAAGTGCGTGAGTGAGTATGGTTTTACACTGCTTTTAGCAATATTCCAGCAATATCACAGTGGGGGACATCAGAAATGGGCTTCACACATTGTAATTCAGTTTTACTAACTAAAGTGCGTCAGTGAGTATGGTTTTACACCGCTTTTAGCAATATTCCAGCAACATCACAGCGGGGACACCAGAATTGGACAATCACAGGAGGCCCCAGTTTCAGGGATTATAGAACTCACTTGGTAAAGGTGACTGAGGGCATAAATTGAGTGCAACACCACTTTGAACAACAATCCAGTTATCTGATGGTGTGTCAGCTTAAATGGAAACGAAATCTCCAAAACTAGTCATTCATTTAGTGCTCACATAATCACCAGATATTAATTAGCTGGTTTTAGATCTTGCTTTTGTGATGACTATGTTGAAATGTATGGAGTCTGTTGGAGTGAGTGAGTGAGTATGGTTTTATGGTGCTTTTAGCAATATTCCAGCAATATCACAGCGAGGGACACCAGACATGGGCTTCACCCATTGTACCCATATGGGGAATCAAACCCGGGTCTTCGGCATGAAGAGCGAACGCTTTAACCACTAGGCTACCCCACCACCCCAGTGTGTTGGAATATATGGGGTATGTTGTGGACTTCACCTACCCTCTTGACTGTGTAGATGTAGAAGATGCAGATGTAGAGGAACTGCAGTATGGCCCCGAGTGTGTTGGACATTATCATGGAGTAGATGCTGCGCATGATGCTGTACTTGAGCCAGATACACGCACTGAAACATCACAGGAGACATCAACACACCAATACGGCCATTTGAATGTGGGTAGATTTAACTAAACAATATCCATTAAAATTGAAACTTTGATAATATTCTCAACCAAACATGTATCAAAAATTCGGTGACATTACTCTAATATTCTAGACAATGTGTTTTACTTGCCCAAAATCTAAGTCATGCTGAAAAGACTAGGGCTGGGACGATACACTGTCACAATATGATACGTATCGCGATATTTTACCTGTGATACGATACGCACCACTATACATCCACCTTGAAAAAATGACAGTATTAAGATTTAAAATGATTTTTTAGAAGGTATTTGTGTATAACAATAACACTATTGTAATAAACAAACAAGTAACACTATCATACTTACGTATTTTCCTCAACATAAGTACTTTAACATGTTTAAGATAATACTGTTTTGAAAAAAGTTGTGTATCGTTTTGTATCGATACACCAGTCGATAATACGATAGCTGTATCAAACTAAAATGTATCGTGATGCATTGGTGAATCATCCCAGCCCTAGAAAAGACATTGGGTATTTTGAATCCCTGATGACAAACTTGTGTCCAAGTCACCTTAATAACACTCACCTGATAAAGAAGGCAAAGAACGGAACAGGAGATGTGTCACCTGTCCCGCCCTTCCTCACGATACGCAGACATATTTCTCTGGAAAAAGACACATCAACATGTTCACACAAACAAAAGCATATCCTGAACAAGGTTCATTTATTGTCTGACAAAAAACATCGCCATTTTCACGTCTGTTTTGTCCTAGAGTACTAATGCACTGAGTTCCCAATGATAAAATTATACTTAACCAAACAATGGTTTCCTACAAGTACAAGAAAGATAAAAACGTACATAACGAGGAGAGTTCTGTGGACATACAACTTATTTAATATAATGTGAGTGATGTTTTGGTGTAGCTACTATAGTACTGTCGGAAATAGAAAAAAACTGTTTTTAGGCTGTTACTCTGTATCCCTAAAATTGACACAATTGCAAATAGCATATGTCGAAATAACCCACTTCGGCATAACTGGGCGTTCAGTTGGATGCGTGATACGATATCCAGAAAAGCATGTTTATTCAAAAAATCGGGCAAAACTTAGAAAAAAATATGAATAGCTGCTGAAAAAATAGATCAGACTATAGATTGCAATTAGGTCGCTCAGCCAGGTATGACGACGGACCGTCGACTCACCTGGCATGAAATGCACGTGCTCTACCACTGAGACTGTAGTTAGGCCGAACTTAGTTTAACAGATATTTCACACTTTCACATATCAACTACATAAATTGTAGTGATAAATGAGAAAATACAGTTTTTTTCTATTTCCGACAGTACTTTAACACCGTTATCAAGCTCATATCATATTAAAGAAGTTGTATATCCATAGAACTCTCCTCGTTGTTCATCACACCAACTTCTAAATGACACTCAAAGAAGTTAAGATAAAAACTTGTCAATCTCAAAGTATATTCATGGCAAATACATTAACTAATACAGTGTCAGGTAACAAGTGGTTAGCATTAAACAGGGCACTACCATCATTACAAATCCAAACAATTAAAAAAACAGCAAATGCTTTCTTACTATAGATAATGTGTTGTGTCATGCCTGATGAATTGTTGCAGAGCTACAGATAACTTTTTGGGTCATTGAGTTATGTACTCGCTTGTGCTCATCCCAATAGGGTATCCTAATTTTCCTTTGAGTTACTAAATAAATTGTACTCATCTCACTCAAACTCAATTGGGTATTTTGCTATTTCCATTAGCTTTGAAAATACAATAAAGTTTAAATGGTACTGTTTGTTATTTATATTTGATATATAATAGGAGAAACGATAAGAAAGACTGCAAGTTGCCAAGTTCATGTCCTGAAATAGAATGTCTCAATATACCACAGTTATTTTATTTACCCACAGGTACGCAAGCTAAGTTTGGACATTTTTGTGTGTACGCATGTAAGATCACATTTATTGAGTATTTACAAAAATTCAAGCGTACTTGCACGCAATAATCTTAATAGGAATTGAGTTTTCACATAAATACATGCGTAATTTAAGCAGATACGCAGCTTATCAGTACCTCTGCTGTTGTCAAATGAAAATATATGGTATTCTTTGTCTTCTTTGGAGTATTATATTATTCATCTGAGTGAGTGAGTGAGTTGGGTTTTACGCCGCTTTTAGCAATATTCCAGCAATATCACGATGAGGGACACCAGAAATGGGCTTCACACATTGTACCCATGTAGGGAATCGAACCCAGATCTTCTGCGTGACGAGCAAACACGTTAACCACTAGGCTATCCCACCGCCCATTATCATTGGTCTGGGGAACTAATAACTTTTCATAATAAACTAAAGAAAAGAAATAAAAAAATTAAAAATGCTTGTCACTTATAATTATGCTAACATGGAATAATTTACACATTTGAAAATGTATTTTTTAGATTAAATATTATTTTTTTACTTTCCCTGACTCATTCAAATATTACTTCAAATTGTTATCAGTTTTCACTGTTTTACATATCTGTTGAGATTATCTTGGGTGCAGCACAAGTATATACGAGTTTGCCTAACCATGTAATATACTTACATCCCAACCAGCTGACAAGCTATGGATGATAACGTTGCTGCCCATGCCAGCACCAGCTCCCAGTCCATACCATGAACTCACCCACCACCTGCTGGAACAACACGGTTCATTGAAACATCACACAATTGGGGAAATTGTAATGGGCACGAAGTTTAACAATGGTCTACGTGGTGAAGGTTATACCACTGATGTAGCAGTGAGAGTGAGTGAGAGTGGAGTGGAGTGGAGGAGGTGGGAGAGTGGGAGTGAGGAGGAGTGAGTGAGTGAGTGAGTGAGTGAGTGAGTGAGTGAGTGAGTGAGTGAGTGAGTGAGTGAGTGAGTGAGTGAGTGAGTGAGTGAGTGAGTGAGTGAGTGAGTGAGTGAGTGAGTGAGTGAGTGAGTGAGTGAGTGAGTGAGTGAGTGAGTGAGTGAGTGAGTGAGTGAGTGAACTTCCCACTCTTATACATTAGACTGACTCGGAGCCCACCAGTCTTCCATTTGCACGTGCCAGGCAGTACAATGCTATAACTTATAACATGCTATAGCATATAATGATGCTATAACAATGCAAATAACTATGCTATTACCACCAACCGTCCCCATCCTGAGTGGAAGCTCTACCCACTAGACCATGGAGGCAATGTCTAAATTTGGCCTGGTTCAAACAAAACTGTGCCTGTCATAAAAGTCATCTAAACAGAATAGGTGTATCGGTATGTGACCTGGTGACCTGGATGCAAGTCACTGTAGCCAACAGTCCTGGCTCTGTTGTTTACATTCCACTGTCATATGCCCGGAACATCACATGCGTATGTCCTGCATTTTGATACTCATGCTTGACATGAATAAACTATTTCAGCAATAACACGTTATATTTGGGATTACACTTTCTCAGTAAAGTAGAGATTCTAGTACTTTCGTTGGGTTGAGTCCCATCCAGGATTCAAACCCACACCCTCATAGTCAGGCACCTAATCACCAGCACACAAAGTCAGCTGCCTATCCCGCTCAGCCCCCGGATGTCGGACAACTGGTAGTCTTGACAACAGAGTTTGTGTACCCCTCTGAAAAGGGTAATTTGGAATTGTTTATTCATATTTCAGCTACGTCATGGCTCTGCTTGATGAACTGGACACCATTGACCACATCCAACAAGTCTGCAGCTCATTTCAGACTGGTCAAGCATGGGAGAAAACAACTCTGTATATATCTTCACTTGTCTAGAACTAATGGACTAGTGGCCATGTCCACCCTCAAGCCCCTGAAAACATCTTAAGCACTATCCTTAAAACATGATCACCGTGAACCTGGATTTAATTCCAATCCTAGCTTTCTGGCATGGCCAAGGGAGAAAGAGCAAATTTCAGTCAGCCTTTGAACGGAACTTAGATAGAAGGGATACACATAAACACAAGAATTTTATGGAAGTCTTCTTTATTTTGAGGAACACAACATTTTGGAGTATATTTTTATTCCTTTATCAGGCGAATAAAGAATATGAGAAACAGATACCCATATAAGTACACGTGGAACAACAACAGCGATAGGGCAACAAGGGAAGCCAGTAGTGAATTGGCGCTGATTGGTATGGGCAATGGAGTGAGTGAGTGTAGTTTTACGCCGCTTTTAGCAATATTCCAGCAATATCACGGCAGGGGATTCACACATTGTACCCATGAGGGGAATCGAACCCAGGTCTTTGACATTTCGACCTGTGATGGTCCGGGTTAGAATGAATCTTCAATAGCCCATGCTTGTCGTAAGAGGCGACTAACAGGATCGGGAGGCCAGGCTCGCTGACTAGGTTGACACATGTTATTGGTTCCCAATTGCGCAGATCGATGCTCATGCTGTTGATCACTGGAATTTCTGGTCCAGACTCGATTATTTACAGACCGCCGCCATATAGCTGCAATATTGCTTAGTGCAGCGAAAAACTAAACTCACTCACTCACTCTTTGACGTGTCAAACGAATGCTTTAACCACTAGGCTATCCCACCGCCCCTGTAAGGACAATTGACAGTCAGAAGCTACGAAATATGACAACTTGGTTAAACTTTCTCCAGAATAACAAGTTGTTCTGACAATGTCCATGTGTAAAAAGACCTTACGACAAAGAGTCCAAGAAAGGGTTATTCTAATTACTTGAAAACACAATTTGTTGATTATGATAATCATGATAATATATAACCATTTATCAATTATTTATTCTCAGATTATTACACTTTCTCATTTTCAACAAGTGCTCTAATTTCAGTGACAGATATGTTTCTGGTTTAATTTTCCTCCACTATCAGCAGATGTGCATCAAAAAATGTGATCATCAACATCTGGCTGATCACATGGCAAAATGAATAACACAAACATCCACTGTAACCAATTCAACCTGATCATTTTTGTACAATACATGACATATATTCATGGACCCTGAAAGTCAATGATCGAGTAACACTAACAGCATTCTACTGATGATTACAACACCTGTGAAGACACAAAGAACCAGGCGGTCTTCCGAGATGAAACATATGCAAGTTGATAAAAGTCACAAATATCTGGGGCGAGACAAGGATATTTTTACTTCAATCAATCAGTCTAGATATACTAAAAGCTTGGAGGACATGAGGGTGAGATAGAATTTACAACCCAAAATAATTCCTCCAAGTTTTTCTGTTCATTAACAGTAGACCCAGTGTCTTGAGTATAAGATGTCTAGCAAACCAGGGCACCGTTCTTCAAAGCGATCGTAGCGCTAAGACAATCGTAACTCCCATACTTTAACATAGACTTACGATAGTCGTAGCGCTACAATCGCTTTGAGGAATGGGGCCCAGCTTCAGAAGCAGAGAGATCAGTAATGTCAACTGTGCCACCAATCAATTGATGGAGTCACAATGGTTTGAAAGGATTCAGATGCAGTTTCACTCCAGCAATAGCATCCAAGCAATATCTCCTTTGAAGCCCAATGTGGGAAATACTGGACAATAAATAGACATGACCTTCATATATACACATATTGTAATATGATATACACTACATCCTACCATGCTTTGCACAAGTTTCTAAGGCAATGATTATCAATTTTAAATCTTAATTTCAAGATTATATAGATAATAAATGAGACACAAGAAATCAATCAATTACAATGCAAATAATCTATTAGTACAAATTTAAGAATTTACCAAGTTTTCATTAATCACATGTTGATAGATAAATTAATCATTCAGTACCGCAGAAATGTTCACATTTATTAAGATTGGTTTAGAAGGATCATAAAAATGCAGAAAATTCAATTCTACACACCTATTGGATCAGCCTGGTACATGTGTAGCATTGAACTGATGATATCAAGGTTGATTTTTGTTTCTATCTAGACACATATCAATAATCAATTTCATTAATTGGCATGTCAACATAAATCAAGATCCTTTCAAGTCGATATATCAATATAAATTGCCAGTCAAGGACAGCCCAAAGCTATGGACGCCACTAACATTAGAATTTAGAGTTATCCAGAGCTGTAAAAAGACAGTGTTCAAAAACTTCAAGTCTCTTGTCGGCCAATGAACATCTGTCACTGTAACAATGCTGACAGATGTTGGAATAAATCATCCAGAGAAATATCACTACACAATCATTTCTGTTATCACATCAATAAATAAATTAACAAGTGTAGTAACTGTTCCAACCATGAACATGATGAAATTAGAAATAAACGCTCATGTTAGGTTGCTGTGTTGAAATGATTAGTTACCATTCACTTCAATAACTAGTGATGACAAAAAAAGCATGCATGCTTGCTTGCTTTGCTTGAAGTCAGCTTACTGTATCAATATTGACAGAGCATTAACTGTAAGAGCGTATAAACATGATAAAATCAAACTGGTTACAGCTGTTGGCAGAAATACATCCAGCTGAACAAAATGACAGCAACCTGACACTGACTTTATTGCTTCATCCTTCAGATATCAATGGACAAGTGTGAGAGGGGGGGGGGGAAGAGAGAGAAAGAAGAGATGGTGTGTACATGGTGTTTGTGTGAACTTGTTGTTTAACACCTTACTTAACAATATTACTGCTACATGAAAAAAGACAAAATACAGAGCCCAGGTCACAAATCAGTTGAAGTTAAGCAACACAGAAAGTCCTTGGATGGGTGGCTGTGTTTGGCAGCTTGACTCTTGAGAGTTTCTAGGACTTCAGTCCTGCCCCACAACTCTCACCTCAGGCTAGTGAGTTTGTTCACAAACTGCCTCTGTTTACCAAGCAGTGAATAGGTACCTGGTGGCATAAGTCATAGACTGTGAACCTTCTAGCGCCTCACACTCATAGGAGGCTTGGGTTATCTGGGGTAATAATGAGTTAGCACCTTGAGCATGCACAAGTGCCTGGAAACAGGTGCACTATAAATCGCAATTATCAGTATATAAAATAGTGTAATGTGAAATGTGGCCTGTCCAAGGACTGGCTGTCCAAAAAGAGACCAGTCCTGAACAAACACAGCCAATCCCCAAAACTAAAACTAGTGTTGGGAATTGGTTAAAATCTAATAATTGGTGATTGGTCCATTACAACCGATCAATCATCGAAAATAATTGGCTAGCGTCATTTATTAAATGTTCCTTTTATTTTTGTTAATGCACACAAAAAGTAAAGAAAAAACGTAGTAATTTGGGGTTTTTGCAGATTGCTTAAAGTCCATTTGCAAATTTTGCATATTTAAATCATGATTAGTATGTTAGTAACACATATTTCCTGGATTCTTTAAGATAAATTCAATCATGACTTGGAACGGGCTTGTAGTGCTTATGAAATGTAAATTTAATGACACAGACAAATCCAGCCTTGACAAAAATATTGTTAATGCAAACAAGTGTTCCAAGATTGGTCATGTTCGATCACGAGAAAACATGTTCGATTGCTTGGTCGTTTAGTCACTGCGACCAATCTTCGATTATTTCAAATAATCGGACCACCACTAACTATAACAATAAAAAAAATCAACAAATGTTAAACAACAACGAGAAAGAGAATGATTTCTAAGACGAAGTTCAAACCAAGTTAAGTTTATGTTTTTCAAATATTTCCCCTGATCAAAGGATGGCCTTACTTATTTAATAGACCGTCCTTCACAAAAATAGACCGTCAAGGACAGTGGAACGGGCTATATTTTATACACTGCAATTATCTATTTTATTTTTTCAACTCTTGACTAGACAATCCAGTGACTGATACTGCAAGCACCATTTCATCATGTTCATGTACAATCAACCAAGTCAGCCCACCCCATCCATCTGCTAGTGTTAGGGACCAATTCTAACAGGAAATCTCCATGTAGAGGACACAAGGTCCTTGATATCATGCACCGATAGATACATTTTCATTCACACAAACAGGTGTACAAACATGACACGATCTATCACATGCATGTATGAAACAAGGCTGTCAGGAACAGATAGCATATTAATGGTTTCGCAAGATCTAATTTACTCAGCAATAGGTTGCACAAGTTTAAGAGTGTTCTTAACATGAACAGATTGTTGGAACAGATTAAACATTTAAGGCATATTCAGATTTGGTGATAGTAATTGTGAGAGACAAATCTTAAATTTTGTGATTCTGTTTTAATAAACACAAGAAAAGACAGCACAGTTCATCTCCTTCGTTGTTTCACAAAGATTACTGATTCAAATAACAAATTCTGAAACGTGGTAACTGTATTCATTTTGGATAAATGACAGATAATCGATAGTGTCGAGTTGGGTTTCATGATGACTAATATACAAATGATATACAAGATGGATAGATATAGTTAGTCAGTGAAATATATATCACATGATAACTATCTCTGTAAATAAAATGCTGGGATATATTTGGGATACAGCTTGCTCGATTTGCTTATTTTCATAATTTAGACACATATATGTATCAAGAGATCACATGGTGTGACCTGGCACAATGTGTGGCATGGTGTGGTGTGGTGTGGTGAGGTATAATGAAGCCTGGTGTGGTGTGGTGTGGCATCAAGTTGAATTGTGTCGCAATGTGTAGCATGGTGTGGTGTGATATAGTGAAGCCTGATGTGGTGTGGCATGGTGTCACAATGTGTGGCATAACTTGTTTGAGTGGCATTTTAGAAGTTGAGACGTACAATATATAACAAGTTTTATGGATAACAACTTCTTTATTTTCGTGAGTGCGACGTTTCGATACAGATTCTTGTACCGTTGTCAAGCAAGAGTGATACATGAAGTGTAGGAGCTGCATATATATACTGTATATAACAATGAAACAACATAATAGACAAAGGAAACAACATAATTGCCATGATTGGCTAAGCAGTAAGCTTTGATGAAGCCAGTAAGTACATAAAGGATAGTGAGTGGAAGCCAGAGATGTAGTTACAATGAGATGTTTATACAATGGATGCGATGTTTATACAATAGACTGGGCTTGGTGGAGGAGTGGATCATAAGCAGATGGAATGAAGTATCCTTGGTCACGGTTGATGGTAGGCTTGTGGCGTTTGATGTGAATGGCTTCTGTGAGCTTGCGTTTAGTGAAGTCCGTTTGGTTGTTGGCGAGAATGGTGATGTCGGACCACTCTATTTGATGATTGGGGTTGGCTTTGATGTGGTCAGAGATAGCTGATTTGGTGAATGTGTGGCATGGTGTGGTGTGAAGGATTGTGTGGTGTGATATAGTGAAGCCTGGTGTGGTGTGGCATTGTGTCACAATGTGTGACATGGTGTGGTGTGAAGGGGCGGTGTGGTGTGATGTAGTGAAGCCTGGTGTGGTGTGGTTTGACACGACATTGTAAAGTATGGTTTTGGGGAATTTAGCACGTATTCAAGAAATATCACGCAGGTGACACCAGAAATGGGCTTAACACATTGTGCCCATGTGGGGAATCAAACGTGACGACCGAAAGCTTTAACCACTAGGCTACCCCACCACCCCACCTGGGGCACTAACCAGATTTGAACCACATTAATGTTGATACATAATGATGTATAAAAATTAACACAATTTTATGAAATCTGTCACAGATATCAATGCTTGATTTTCATATTGATAAAATCCAGATGTTCCTCAGTCACAATGTATGGTTACATTACCACGATTACTATATGTTCAGGCAGCTTTAACATGTGTTGTACAGTACTTTAGTTGTTTAAGGCCTCACTCCAGCTATAGGGTGGTGGTCTGTTAATATATGAGTCTTGACCAGACAATCCAGTGATCAAGATCATGAGCACCAATCTACATGGTTGACCACCCGATGCAGTAAGTCACGTCTTATGACATGCATGGGTTGAAGAAGACCAATTCTAACCCAGATCTTCAAGGGTTCTTTAGTTACATCACCTTGTTAACTTGATGATTCAAGAAAGTCCAAAGAAACATGGGTCATGGATGCCATCTCATATTCAAGCTGCCTATTTCAACAGTCCAAACTTCACTCTACAGGTCACCTTTCAGCTTCTTAGGATATTTTGTTTCTAGGATTTCAAACTATGTGCCCTTCGCATTCCAACTCAGTAACTCCTTTAAAATCATCTTTTCCCTCCGAAACTGAAATGTTTGTAAAGTTCTCATTTTCTCAGATCATGAGATATTTCAACATTTAATTCAAAAGATTCGATTTGAACTAATCCTTAAAGCTACTCTAATCCTGTTTATCATTTTAACAGCTGTACTTATCAATGAATTGATCACCTCTACAAAGCCAGAATACAGGTCATCATTGTTTATCACAACTGCAATATCAGTACACGGGAAATTTGTAATTACAGTTTGGGAACTTTTACTGCCATTGCCAGCAGACTTGAGACCGACTATCAGATCTAGATAATTGACAAATAATTATCATTTCTTTCATACATAGAACAGAACAATATAAAGCTGCCACAGTTCGTGCAAACAGTCATGCAATGTCACCATAGGTTTTAGACAAAATGAGTTAAAGACAACATGCTTGACTACATTTCAGGAAGATAAAATCTATTTCTAGTCCTTCTACAGGGAGATTTAATAGACAAATGGCCTTGCCTAACCCTCAACAAAGAAGCACTCATTGAAACTATTCCAACCATAACCATGACCAGGACTAGACCCCTCTACGTGATCCATATGATCTGGGTCCTTTCAACATGGGGTCAAGACAAGAGTGTCATAAACATTGAACAAAAGCATAGAAATACCGGTAAACACTGACAGGCAGGTACATGAGCAAAATTAGCCCAATTTAGCAACAGACTAATTATGCTAATTGAAATGACAGTTCTATTTAACTTGACCATAGTCACGTAATTAGATTCTCTTTGATTTGCATTTTAGAAGCCAATTCGTAATCATAAATGCAAGATACTTTATCATTTATTAATATTTTAAAATGACAACTTCCTTACTACATATGATGAGAATCTATACCAAAACTTTACATCATATGGAATAAAGAAGTTGTCATCCTCACAGTACCTTGCATTTATCAGTACTCAGTTCACAGAGAAAACATCTAGTCTTTCTTACAATGTCCAGAATTCACTAGCTTGGGCACTAATTGAAAGGCCTGTGTCTGAGTTAAGAATTGGACAAAAAACTTAAAATTGCACATTTACCTAGATTACTTCTGTTACATCATAGTGTCACCTTAATGTGGAAGGAAAGCCTAAAATAACACTACTATAGTCCATTTGACTTCATTTTAGACCGATGAATTGCTCACTAACACAAAATCTAATAATTGCAACAAAACCAAATTTTGCTGTCACATGAAATGTCACTGCACACGCTTGTTGATTACCATATTGTATATGGTATTGTCATATGATGCTGATGAACACATGCTTAACCATGTTAACATCCCATCCTGTTCAGAAGTATGCATAATCATTATGCGGTATGGCTTCCGCCCGTAATACAACCTATGTTCAGATTAAACTGACAGCATAAGCATACTCTGTTAGGGTTAGGTTTAAGAGTGGAATACGGGTAGAAGTCTTTCCCATTATGCATACGACCCAAAGCTAAGATATCATCCAATCAAACAGGTTATTTTCTAACCAATTTTGAATGGTGAGTGAGTTTGGTTTCACGCTGCTTTTTGCAATATTCCAGCAATATCATGGCGGGAGACACCAGAAATGGGTTTCACACATTGTACCCATGTGGGGAATCGAACCCAGGCCTTCTGCGTGAATGCTTTAACCACTAGGCTAACAACAAACACACACCACCACACCCCGAATAATGACAATAATATTACACATATAAGGCACATATCAATCATAATAAACAGAGCACTGTAAATCTGCAAAGAATTCCAACTTATAAAACATTCACTAGCCTAATGTAACTGCTCACTACACCTTTTGACTGAATATGTCGAATAGATGGCCCCGAATAGATGCTCCAGATGTTATGGGTCTTTTTCAAGTTTATTTTACAGCAATAAACTGCATATATTCTTTAATTATGAATAGTATTTCTGTTCCTTAGTTATTTCTTGATTCTTATTGGTAAGCATTAAACTCATCACAAAGAAAGACAAGCACATACGCCACGTTAGTATTGACTGTAAGAGTAAACATCTGGCAGAAATATCTGACATCAATTTAGAGAGCTGGATGTCGTCATTTTAAAAGAAAATGTGGGACATATTAATCAAATGTTTAGGACTTTCTATACGTTATGAACTTACACGAAATGTTTCGATCCGCAGGAAATAAACTCAAAGTACGGTACACCACCGAGGTCTCACTGCGTGATGCCGATTTAAGTTGTTTACATCCGCAGACGAAAAGCGCCGCGTCAAACTTTCATAGAATCTCGCGAGAATGTTAAAAGTAGAACTGTAGATATCATACGAATTACGAGCTATATCAAAAAGTCCATTTGACAGGAAGGAATAGGTTTGGATAGTCTGTTAAGTATTATAGATAAATACTAATTTTGCTACTACTAACGAGTACAAATTTAAGTGGTTGACGTTGTCATTTATTTATGAACTCCCGTAATTCGGAAGAAACACATCTGTCAATTTATACTTTTATGGATTTTCAAAATGGCTGCCTGCGTTAACCATGTGATTTTGTTACATTGATACTGTAAGTTTCACATTTGCGATTTATGATAACTTGTCAACCGACAGTTACCTTATGAAAATATTTCCATACATTTTAGTTGTTTCTCTTTGAAGAGTGACACACACATATGATACTGAAAGAGGCAAATATAGATTCAATGTGATATGTTCAGATTTCGTTCACCCAAGTATCAGAGGATGCGTCAAATTCGTTCGCATGCTTTGGCGTGAACATGAATTTCTGTCTCTTATGGATTTCTTCCACCTATCCATTTGTGGGTAGTGCCCGATAGTGTCAATTAATGTACACTCCCGTTCCCCCAGCCCAAATAATATTTATAAACTTCGATCTGACGAACATGCATTTATCAGGTTGGGGAAACCTACCGATCGGCCTATAATATGCCCAACAGGATATTATAGGCCGTTCTGCCTATTTTGCTATAGCCCGATCGGGCCATATTTGAACATTTTTCTAATTATTTCACAAACTATCAATTTCCGCACGGAATGGTTTTATATGATCATAGAGATGACTAGTTAGTGGACCTCCTCAGCTTGAAAAAAATAAGTTTGGGACAAAATGGCAATTTATATCATGTTCAGGAAAAGATGTTTCATAAAGAACACAATTTTGCATAGATTTTCCTTTTGAAAACTAACACTGAATATCTATGTCATTAATTTGCACTGAAAATTGTCAAAAAATATTATAGACTTATATTTAATTAGCAATTTCCAAACTCCTTTAGTATGTGATGAAAATTCTCAAAAAGGGTTTGAATGAAAACCTTAGGACATCAAAACTTGAATGATGTTAATATCCTCATGCGGAAATGCACCGCTTCAAATTTATTTGATAAATATCATAATTATAGGCAGATCGGCCTATAGCAAAATAGGCAGAAGGGCCTATAATATCCCGTTTGGCCTATTATAGGCCAATTGGTAGGTTTCCCCAACCTGTTTATGGAAGACACACCTGACAGACATGCGTATATGGCAGACATGCACCTGACGGACATGCATGTAGGGGAAACACACCGGAAAGAGTTCTGCCCGTACATGCGAAAAGATGAAGGATGACATTATTTTTCGTTACTGGAAACTTGGGCATAACAAAGGTGAAACGTGAATTCATTATATTGGATTTATGTGCTATTCTTGTATTGAATTAATGTGTCAATTCTGTGGATACGATACAACGAAATGTCAGTACACGTTTTACTCTAGTATTGTTTTGCAATCGATCTTTTAGATTCTTAAAAGAATTACATAAAATGTCCTCCACCACGGGATCTCCATGATCAGCAGCACTTGCATGTTCACTTGCCTCTCATCGACAATAATATTCGCTAATATATTTTCAAAAATCGATATTACATGTAAAGACATATGAGTAATATGTTTTCATCATTTATGTTAAAGGAACTTTAATTCATATGTAAATGTGGAAATATTTACTTCTCGGGTCCGGTTTGGGTCAAATATCAGGGTCCGGTTCGGGTTAAATATCAGGGACCGGTTCGGCTTGGGGCCGGTTCGGGGGTAATTCCTCGAAACAATGCCCTATGACGCCTGCATGGCAACACGGTTGTCTGGCTCAGCGAGTGCGTATAAGCTCCGCTCACTGGTGTTTCATCTTTACGAGCTATGTCATTGCATAAGCCCAACGATGTTGAGAGTTTCCAATAGTTGTATACCGGCGGATGCGCAATATTTTGCAAGCACCAGTTTGAAATATTTTTCGTTTTTCACTAATACGCTCATATTTATTTGTATTATGGGATGCTGAGGTGTTATGTTTTGTGTATTTTGTAATTTTTTCTTATCCTGACTCATGTTTATTTGCTTGTCTTCTTCTTCTGGCGAACCTAGTGGAACACTTGTATCTCCCAATTGAAGCTCCCTTCAATAAAGAAATCACTATTAGTACTCACCCCGAGTTATCTCCCTTTCCGTAAGCGCGGGAAGGAGGGCGCCACCCAAGCCCATGTGCCTCACTCTCTCCTTCTTCGCCCAGTGAGCTGGACGTGAGAGCGCCTGTGTCTCCCAACGCACATATCCTTTATTTAAATCTAGTTAAGTTCCTCTTATACGTTAGTATAGAGGTAGTACTAGTATATTTATTCAATTTGCATTGATTATTAATTGTGTTTCTGCTGTTTTATTCAGGCTTTGGCATGATTGTTCAGTAGGCTACATTAATGAAAATTTGCACAGAATGTAAACTACGTTACTCTGATACCGATCCTCATTTAAAATGCCCTAGCTGCATTACTCCATGTTCCTTTGATTCTCGTTGTAAATTGTGTAGCAATTTACCTATCTCTGCCTTTGACAAATATTTATGTTCCGTTTACAGACGGAAGGCAGATAAATCTCGTAAACAGAATTCAAACATGGCTAATAGATCGCAAATTAATGTTTCATGTCAACTGTTGACTGAGGACTCGTCACCAGCTGGTGGCATGCCTGAGTTTCCCTCGGAGGATAAGCGTGGGACGCAGTCCGCTATGTCCAAGAAGCGACCTGCATCTCAAGAGCTGCCGTCCTCTCAGTCCAAGTCGAGGAAACCAGCCATATCATCTCGAGTATCTCTTACGTGACTCAAGATCTACACCGTCATCTAAAGGGAAATCAACTAAATCTAATAAATTTGCTTCTGATATCTTACCAGTTACAGAATTAGCATTATATGATGATGATATGCCTATTATCATTCCAGAAGTTCGTCACAAGAAACGGCCCGTTTCTGCGACTATCACCTCTGCGCAGACGGATACACAAACGGAGATGCCGATGCTATCACCAATACATTTATCTGAGGGTCCCGTCACCTCTGCAGAGAGACATCCCTCATCAACGCAGAGCGTCCCAGATGACTTGATCAACCACATTATGAGAATGATGGAAGACCGCTACGGCTTACAGAGGCCTCAGAGCCACGGGCCCCAGAGCCCACCCCATACTAAGTCATACAGGGCCTTGACTTCGCGTAGGGCCCCTGAGCCCATAGAGGCGCCTCCGCGAAGGGCAACCCTGCCGGAGTGAGCTCTTTGCATAAGGTATCCCAGACCGCCTCCTCGAAGGAGCTTAGAGTCTGACCCTTTGCAAGAGGCTTTCGAGGAGAAAGGAGTGTTCGCTTCTAGCACCTTGTCATGTCATGTAAGGCGTTCGCGCAAAGCAAACACTCATATGTCGGATCGGACACTGACTCCAGACATTCGCGCCTTAGCGCAGCAGGCTAAGTGGTTCTACAACGCCTAGAAGGCGTTACGCAGCCCTCATCGTCCGAGAAGCCCACAGCGTCGGAGAAGCCATCAACGTTCGCGTAGCCCACAGTCTCCGCGAAGGATGTCCTCTCCAAGATCTGCATACACTAGCCACTCGTCAGTCCGTTCTCCTCAGTCCTCACATAGATCTTCTTATAGATCGAGGTCTCCGACATACGACCATACGTCAGAGGAGGACGATGGTATCATATTCTCAGAGGCTGAGATAAGGTATTGGATGGTAAATGAATTACAACTGGCCTCTCCCTCCAAGAACGAGGATACAGCCCATACTTACCTGATGAAAGATGATGACGTAGATCATATCACCATACCTCCTGTGGATCCTATCGCAGCTGTTCCTGCTAAACTGGATACAACTTTCTCCAAAGCTACTAAATCCCATCTTCCTCACTTACCAATCTTCAATGCCAAGCAATTCTATGGACATAATATGGAGCCTTTTTTCAAGACTCAAGAGATTGATGAAAACTTCAAGATTATCAGTGATTCCAAGTCCAGAAGTTATAGGATTGATGATCGCAAGATGGCCCAGTTAGATACCATTGCCAGAAGAATGTTCTTCGGACTTAATAGATCTAGGACTATTAACGAAACGCTCATCTCTAAGTTCAAGAACTCTACGGATGAGGAGGACAGGATGATCTATTCAGCTCTACTTATGCAGAAGAAAGATCAACAATTCCTTACAGACCATCTTTCAGCTCTCACTGAAACTACTACCATGGCACGTCGGCAAGGATTACTAGCCTCATGCTCTTGGAATAATCAATTCACAGAGCCCCTGTACACAGCTCCATGGTCTTCACCTTTACTGTTTGGTGGCAACATTAACAAGGTCTCCAAGGAAGTATCTAAAGATTCTAGAGAAGTACTCATGATTAGATCTATGGATACGTTAGCCAACGTCTTCAAACATTCAGCACAGAGGTACTCGGGTAAGGCTAAATTCTCAGGGCTACAGAGAGCACGGGATAAGAAACTAGCGGCCGCTAATAATCCCAAGGATTCTTTTCGTCGCCCCTACAACAAGTTCAGAGGAGGATCAGCTAGAGGCAGATCATCCAGAGGTGCCCATGGAAGTAAACGATGAAAGTCAGGTTCGGAACGACTGGAGTCTTCCACCCCCAGTTGTCCCAGTACAACCGTCTCAAGTGGGTGGACGACTACAACTTCACTGGGGAAACTGGGGAATACTTCAAGACCCGTATGTATCCAACATCCTTCGGTACGGATATCGTCTACAACTCAAGGCCAAGCCACCGTTAACAGTCAACCCACCAGGGTTCAACGTTCATCTGGCACAACTACCGATGTTAAGAGAAACAGTACATTCTCTATTAAACAAACAGGCCTTAGAAGTTCTCGATCAGCAAAACATCATACCAGGTTTCTACTCCCCAGTCTTCCTAGTACCGAAAAAGAATTCCAAAGAGAAGTATCGCCTCATTTACAACATGAGCACTTTCAACAGAGAATTTCTATGCAAACCACCAGCGTTTCGCATGATACATTTACCTCAACGTCATCTAATTCATCCACTAGATTACATGGTAAGTATAGATCTGCAGGACGATACCTACACATTCGATTCATCCCAGTTCAAGGAAATATCTGAGATTCATGCTAGACGGCATACACTACCAATGGAAAGTACTTCCCTTCGGAATCACTTCGGCCCCATGGATATTCACAAGAATAACCAAGCCTATAGTCTCATATCTTTATCGTCAAGGCCTGCGGAGCGCATTTTACCTAGACGACGGCATACATGTGGATCCACATCCACAGCGTCTCAGACTACAGCTGAACTTTACAATCAAGCTACTAACGCAGTTAGGCTGGTTAGTAAATCTACTCAAGTCGGACCTAGAGCCCACGCAGGATCTGCAGTTTCTAGGTATATGATTCCTTACAGCTCAGAACCGTATGTTAGTCCCAGAGGACAGATGGATCAAGATACAACAACTGATCCCCCAAGCCCTACTCTCTCCGTTACCACTACGACAGTGGCAGAGTCTACTGGGACTACTCACATCGGCTCAAGACTTGACACTCAGAGGCAGGCTCCAATTGCGTCCATTACAAGTCCTCATCAATACCCATCTCGAGGACTCTCTACCGTTCAGTCTACCAGATTATGTCAAACCACATCTACTCTGGTGGACCAAGAGATTGAATGTCTGCGTAGGCGTCTCTTTACTAGAGCCGGAATCGGAAACACATCTTTACGTGGATGCGTCACTAAAAGGTTGGGGAGCCCACCTTTCCGGCAGGACAGCGTCAGGCCTATGGAGCATTCAAGAGAGCTTATGTCACATAAATCTGCTAGAGATGCAAGCAGTCATAAACGCCATAGATCACTGGAGCAACCTATTACAGAACGCTCAGTGAATGATTCATACAGACAACTCCACAGTGGCGTTCTATGTGAACAAACAAGGGTCAACAAGATCACTGAATCTACTCACTCGATGTTTCAAACTGTTCGATCTAGTCGACAGTCTAAACATACGTATCAAAGCCTGCCACATTCCAGGGGCGAAGAATGTGTTAGCAGACGCTCTCTCTCGGCCACACCAACCATGGCCGACAGAATGGATGCTCCACACAGAGATATTCAATCAGATAATCATGGAAATAGGATCTCCTCTGATAGATCTATTTGCCACCCGATTCAACAATCAACTGACAACCTTCGTTTCGCCAGTACCAGACCCACTAGCATGGGCAACAGACGCACTAAGCATATCGTGGGAGGGGCTAAACGCGTACGCTTTCCCGCCTCCTGCGTTGATCCCACAAGTCTTGCTAAAAATTCAGTCAAACGAAGAGCCTCGATCTCATTTTGGTCTCGCCCTACTGGCCAGCGAGAACATGGTTTCCAGACCTCATACGAAGAATCGGAAAACCAGTACTTCAGCTCCCACTGCGCTCCAATCTACTGATACATCCACACACCAAACAAGTGCACAAAACACCAGAAGCATTCCGACTGCACGTGTGGATTGTATCAAAGCGTGTTGAATATAAGAGGTTATTCCAACAGAGCAGCGAAAGGCGGTCACGGCTTGCACTACGTAACTCCACTCGTAATTTATCACGATGATAAATGGCTCAGATTTGTCAATTATGCGGCTAAGAAAAGATTTTCAGCCAGATTTGCTACACATCCTCAAGTGGCAGATTTCTTATGTTTCCTACGTCAAACTAAGAATCTCAAAGGATCTACACTGTCCACTTATCTTGCAGCCATAAGCTCAGTCATTACTATGAGAACTGGCGTTAAACTGACCAAAATACCGGAGTTACTTGCCTTGCTACGTGCCTTCCGTTTGGAAGATCAGAAACGGAAATTTCAAGCGCCAGCATGGGATCTAAACGTGGTACTTCAACACCTCACAAGTGAGGCTTACGAACCGTTATTATCTGCGTCATATGAATCATTGACCCACAAAACCTTATTTCTGCTAGCATTAGCCACTGCCGCCAGAATGTCTGAAATTCACGCTTTGGACTATGAGAGAACACGATTTGATGATATTCATAATATCGCCATCTGGGACTTAAGCTGGGATTTTATATTAAAAATCAACTACCAGGTCAACCAGACAGGTTGTTCCATGTCCCAGCTCTCTCATCCATACTTGGGCCGCGAGGATACGATGGACTTATCACTTTGCCTCCTGTATTGCACTAAAAATATATCTCCAAAGATCCAAGCAAAGTAGAGGGAAATTCAAAAGATTGTTTATCCCTATATCTACCGCTTCACAGACAGAAGTGTCGCAAGACGCACCATTTCTATTTGGATCCGAACTGTCATACTAAGAGCCTACAAGGCAGCAGGACTGAACCCTCCAAGTGCTGCTAATCCCCACCTAAATTAGAGCACTAGCCTCAACTCTCGCGTTACATGGAAACGGTTCATTGAATACCATTATGGAGGGATGTTTTTGGAGGTCCGAGATGGTGTTTGCAAACCATTATCTGAGAGATATCACCACCAAGGACGTCTCAGGTATCCACCATTTCGGTCCCATGGTCCTCGCTGAACAGTTGACAGTTCCACGGAGAAGATAAGTTTATCTTGCTGATTTTATACTTATCTGATAACAGTACTAATAGCTATATGCTATCTATGTATATATTTGCTTAAGTTAAAATATTATCTTAAGCTCAGCACTATGATTCTATATCATAATATATATATACCTACAATTTGTACGAGTTCTACTATTATATATATGTTCAGCTTAAGTTATTCTTTAAGCTCTATCATATGTTCATTTCATAACATGTATTAGTATACAAACTCTCAGTAGTTGGTTACTATTATGCAGCTTAAGTTATCATTATACCTTAGGCACAGTTATGTTATAGCTTATATATATGCATATTGTAAGCTTACTACTTTGGTTCTTATAAAAGTATTCATTATAAACTATCAACAGTTTATACTACCACATTAATGGCTCTAGCTTAATTAATGTTCTATATACTTTTATTATATTCAGTAAATTGTAATAACCTATTTAAAGGCAGCTGTTATTTAACAGCAGGAATTCAGTTCAGTGCCTTCATGAAGTTCCTTTAGGGTTATTACAATCATCTCAGTTCAATCACTAATTAGTAAAATCCAAAGTATATATAATCCCACCTCCTATTCCGTAGAGGATTCTACAAGCAAATAAACATGAGTCAGGATAAGAAAAATATGAAATTTTTTAGAGTAAAATTAATATTTTTATACTTATCCTGACTCATGAGGTAAGCTCTCCTCCGTCCTCCCACTTAAACACTTTGGATTTCTGGGGGAAAAATAAAGTGTTGGGCTCAAAACGAAAAGGAGAGAGTGAGGCACATGGGCTTGGGTGGCGCCCTCCTTCCCGCGCTTACGGAAAGGGAGATAACTCGGGGTGAGTACTAATAGTGATTTCTTTATTGAAGGGAGCTTCAATTGGGAGATACAAGTGTTCCACTAGGTTCGCCAGAAGAAGAAGACAAGCAAATAAACATGAGTCAGGATAAGTATAAAAATATTAATTTTACTCTAAAAATTTCATTTTTGTATTTTTTAAATTTACATAAATATTTTTGTCATTCAGTAGTTTGCACCATTACATAGAAAAGTGTTTTATTAGTATTTTATTTTTCGAAGCGGTAATAATGCATTACACAAGACACGTCAGTCATGTTTGTTCCGGTTCGGTCAATGCATTCTATTTATTAGTATTAATTCAAGGGGTTAGGGTTGGAGTTGGGGACCTAATCCAATATAGTAGGTATACATGTCCGGTGGTTTGGTCAATGCATTCTATTTATTAGGATTATTTCAAGGGATTAGGGTTAGGGCCGTGGGTTTAGGGTTTAGGGTTAGGGACCTAATCCAATATAGTAGGTACATGTCCGGTGTAATACGTGAGTACCATTTGTTGTTTTTCCTTTTGCATTTTAATACTTTTTTTCACACAAAAACGGGAAACCAAAAACGTCGAAAGTAAACTATGAAATGGTTTAATGTAGAAATTTTGGGCTAATGGAAATTGGCCTGGAATTTGCACTGAAGTCTCTTTCACACGCAACATTTGTTCAGTAATGATTCGAAGGCTAACTCACCTTCGTTCCTTAGTGCGATCCACATTATCCTTACAGTGTTCCCTACATCACTTTTCTGTCACAGAATCACCGATTTATATAAAAGCGCGTCATTCATGCACGCACCGTGAAATCTACGTCTGACGCCTGACGTCAACAACCCTTTTGAGTTTGAGGCATATCGGCTCATTCCACGCCACACGTTATCTTGTAGATTACGGAATGGGACGAGTGTGCCAAATGGCATCGGGTCCATTCAGCAATTGTCCGTAGATTAAAATCACGAGACACCAAGTCTACCCGTAGCATTCGTAATTGTCCGTGACCTATTCGACGCTTTCCGTTCATTTCCGTGACGTCACAGGGATGACTCGATAAATTTGCACATTGTGTAACAGTGTGGACGTAGCTCAGTCGGTTAGCTGTCGAGCTAACAATCCGAAGGTCGCGGGTTCGCGTCCGACAGGTTCTCACAATCTTGTTGCTTGTCTTAATGACACTTGACCTACGGCAGAGATCGTCCTCACAAGAAGTTGTGGTGCTGTATTCTAAAGGTGCTCCGAATATTTATACATATTATTTGGGATGGGGGAATGGGAGGAACTCTTACCCATGCATACATGGAAGACATGCACCTGACGGACATGCATGTATGGGAGAGACACACACCATAAGAGTCTGTGGCTGCTTATAGTTGGAATTCTGCAGTCAACTTCAAGTAGCTGTAAAAAATACCATCTAATTAGTCTATAGGTCAAATAGTTTCTTTGCGATCAACAGTTTTCATTTCTGTGATCATAAAATTATCTTGGTCAAATAGTTTCTTTGCGATCAACAGTTTTCATTTCTGTGATCATAAAATTATCTTGTTACTTGTTACATACTTAAAGTGACTTTCGTCCGTAGGTCAAATAGTTTCTTTGCCATCAACAGTTTTCATTTCTGTGATCATAAAATTATCTTGGTCAAATAGTTTCTTTGCGATCAACAGTTTTCATTTCTGTGATCATAAAATTATCTTGGTCAAATAGTTTCTTTGCGATCAACAGTTTTCATTTCTGTGATCATAAAATTATCTTGTTACTTGTTACATACTTAAAGTGACTTTCGTGTTGTATTATACATTAACTGGCATTAATTGGTTGTTTTCTAGAATTAGAATATATACAAAAAAGAAATCAAATTTAGGTCTAGAATGATCTGACAAGTCTAGACTTCAAACTAGTCATTGTTCTCTGTTCCGTTTGGATTTTATTGTATTTTTTCATATATTTTTTTAATAAGATGTCTTTCTTTATGGGACTTAATATTACTTTAGCATCTGATGATTCACAGTGTATAATAATCGTGTTAATAATGAGGATGTCAGTTTTTATGTTTCGGGTAAGCAGTACTGTGTGTCAAGTAAATCCTGTCTGCTGTCATGGAACTTGTATATACATTCTGACTTCTGTGCAACAGATCTGTATTACTGTGTACAAGATGGCCAAGAGTAAGAAGAAGAAGCAAGAGGACTTTCAGAAGGTCAAGTTGAAGGTCGGCAAGAGATTACCCAAAGGTCAAAATGTTACAAATACCAGCTTCAAGACCCATGCCATTCAAGTAGTACAGCAGCTCAAGACTGATGGGTCACAGCCCAGCACACACAGGAAGCTCAATATTGAGGTGAATAATATAATCTTGAAAAAGTTTGGTTCCTGCTGTTAAACAGACAATCTCATTCTTCACACTTGATTTAATCAGTTATAAGTGAGATATTATGTTTTTCATCCAGAATCGTTAACCGGTGTTTTGTATAAAACATACAACTAACTGGCCTCACTGGCGGGGAGATTAGTGATGACATTTGATTGTGATGCCATGGTAACCAAAGATGTTGTGATGCCATCTCACCCTTGATCTCTTCACCTTACTAATGCATGTGCAAATCATGTAATTGGCTTATCTCCACGTATCAACACACTTGCTCTCGAGAGACTTTAAGTTTAAGTAGTACATTCAAAGTAGTCAGTGTTTCTTAGCTCAAGTAGTATTTATCTTGTAGAGTGAGTGAGTGAGTTTAGTATTGTGTTGTTTTTGGCAATATTCCAGCATATATCATGGCGGGGAACACCAGAAGAGGGTTTCCAGATTCTACCCATGTGAGGAATTGAACCTGGGTCTTCGTTGTGACGAGCAAACACTTTAACCTCTAGGCTACCTTTGTCAATGTCTTGTGGGACACACTATTACAGGGAGAAAGTCGGTTCCATGTCTGTGTAGTTACCATTGTTTGTTGTGTAACGCTTCACTCAGCAGTATTCTAACTATGTGATAGCTGTTCGAAAATAATCCAGTCTGGACCAGACAGTCCAGTGACTGTCATGATGAGAATCAATCTAGAAATGATGCCACATCAATCAGTTTGTGAGTCTGACCACCTGGTCTCGTTTTCCCCATGTTACAAATGGGGCGGTGGGTAGCATGGTGGTTAAGACGTTGGCTTGTAACACAAGACGACCCGGGTTCAATTTCTCACATGGGGACAATATGTGTAACTCATTTCTGTGGTCCCACACCACGATATTGCTGGAATATTGCTAAAAGCAGCGTAAAACCATATTCACTTACTCTCTCACCATCTTACAAGCTTACTGGCCTGTTACAGCATGCATGGGTTACTGAAAACTGATTCTTACTGAAATAATCGGGGTGGCAGGGAAGCCTAGTGGCTAAAGCATTCGCTCGTCTCGCCTAAGACCCAGGTTCGATTCCCCACGTGGGTAGAATGTGTGAAGCTGATTTCTGGTGTCCCCCACCCTGATATTGCTGGAATATTGCTAAAAGCGGTGTAAAACCAAACTCACACTCACTCACGACTGAAATATTCATAAATGTAAAATTATCTTATTATTTGGGTTTCAGGATCTGTTGCCGAAGTGTCAACACTACAGCATCGGCGTCCGCCATGATGGGGTGACGGGTCTACGAGAGCTGATGACGCTCCATCCACACATGATCACATCACAACTCGCAACCATCATAGAAAAAGCCTTGCCTCTTATCATGGACAAAGATTCAAATGTTCGTCAAGCGTGTTTAAAGTTGTTCAAACTTATATTTACTAGCACTCCAGCACAGCAGATTGAGCCATTCTTCCCCGTACTCTCCGCACATTTGTGTTGCGCAATGACCCATATTTACGATGACATCCAACATGACTCTCTGGAAGTATTTGACTTGTTACTAGACACGTACCCACTTCTTATCGCCAACAACTCAGGGCAGCTGCTTCAGAATTTTATTGAACAGATTTCCCGCCAACAAAATGTCACAAAAGGTCAAAAGTCGAATTTATCGCTAGCTGTGAAACTTGACAGTAAATATTCTGTGCAGCGATGGCGGTCCGGGATATTGAGTCGTATATATAAGTTGTTGCTGACGTTGCTGATGTGGAGGTTCACGGAGACATCTACGTCAGGTCTCGGGGACAAGGGACGTGAATATGCAGCATTGTCCTGTATCCCTCTGCAGTTTCCATCGAGTGTAGCAGATTCTTGGGAGCAACCAGGATTTAAATTAAAGTGAGTCTGTTGATTTTTACCCTGTTTACTCCCAAAGTTTGTTGTTGTTTTTAATACCACGCTCAGTAATATTAACACTATATAATAGCAGTCAGTCAGTGATCAAGTCTGGAATGGACAATCCAGTGATTGACATCATGAGCATTGACCAATGCAGTTCGGATACAATGACATGCAGGGCGGTGGGGTAGTCTAGTGGTTAAAGTGTTGGCTCGTCACGCCGAAGACCTGGGTTCAAATCCCAAAATGGGTACAATGTGTGAAGCCCATTTCTGGTGTCCCCTGCCATGATATTGCTGGAATATTGCTAAAAGCAGCGTAAAACCATACTCAGTCAGTCAGTACAATGACATGTATTCATGAAATCAGAGAGTTTGACAACCTGGTCAGTTGCGTCTTTGATACAAGGGTTGCTATAGACCACTTGTACCCTGAATGTTAGCATATTAACAAGATTTATCAAAAGATGTTTGTCACAGTAATGATCGTTGGTCTGTCATCAAAGCCATGATCTTAAGTTTACAAAAGAGTAATGTCTTGAGGCCTCAGAGGATTCTGGGTAACCTGAGCTAGCTAAATCAGGGGTCGATTTAAGGAAATGAAACCTACTTGCACCCAGTGGAACCTGAGGCAATCACCTTGTTGCACCAAACAAAACAGGTTGCACCTGCTGCTTAATATAAAATCTTATATAATGCTTGAGTTGTGGTAAAGACGGTTTAGAACAGCATTATAACACAAGAAATCTGTAGTTATTTTACATCCTAAACTTTCATGAACAGTAAGTCCTTCAGTCACTGTCCTACAATAATCAGAGTCACTGTTCCAAGTCAGTTCCTCATCATTCTGTTTTCCAGCTGAAGTCTGTGCTCTTTGAACACAAAATATCAACATGCACTGGGTGCAAGTTGATATACATAAGAGGTTGCATTTGGCAGTTTCAGGTTGCACCAGCGCAAGTTCTAAATGCTTAAATCGAGCCCTGTAAATGGATTGGAGAGTCAGGCTCATTGACATGCATATGTTCACATCATGATGTCTTGGACCATGCTCACAATATCAATCACCAGATTGTCAGGTCCAGATTTATTTACAGTGTGCTGTCACATAGCTGCAGTAGTGGTGAGTGCGGGACTACAGTTGCATTTCCTCCATCGATATGTTGACACATGATGTTATTAATCACTTGAATCTGATATCAGCAACACTTGCAAGACTGGAGTTGGTGACCATGGTTACAGTTGCCATTGATTTTTTTATGTCACATATTGTTATGGCAGTGATAAACAGCTTATGGCAAATTGGTATTCATAGCGTTGAGTCACTATATGGCTGAAATATTGCCGAGGTGACGTTAAATTCTAACTCACTCACTCACTCATGGCGTTGATTGTGTTTTTATTCTTTTGATTTTTAATGCATGTTCTAGTATTGATTAGCATTCCTGTTAGTATTTAGTTATCATATTATGTGGCCTTGAAGTCTAATGTTTCTGCATGTGTTAAAGGTCAGTTACTGCCACAAGTGTGACATCGTCTAAGGGAGATAACTTCGCTGACTTTGCCACGGCTCTGATTCCACTGCTTGTACAGTGCTGGGTGGAATGTCGATCTGCTCATGGACAACAGAAGATCAAAGGTATCAATCATGCAAATGGTATTGTGAAAAATAATAAGATACAAATTTCATGATAGACATTGCTGTATTAATTTATATTCCTTCCATGGCATTGGATAGCTTATACATAGGTCATGGGTCATGAGCTTCCATAGCAGTGAACCAGATGTCTATGTTTATCTATTTATCCAAATATCAGCAGGATGGTAGAGATTGCATGTCCTGATGGGAGACCAGATGCTGGTTGTAGGAGATGTGGTGAGTCAGTTCAGTTTTACGCCACAATCAGCAATATTCCAGCTATATGGCGGCTGTCTGTAAATAATCGAGTCTGGACCAGACAATCCAGTGATCAACATCATGAGCATCGATCTGCGCAATTTGGAACCAGTGGCATGTGACAACCAAGCCAGCGAGCCTGACCACCCGATCCCGTTAGTTGCCTCTTACGACAAGCATGGGTTACTGAAGATCAATTCTAACCCGGATCTGTAGGAGATGTCTTCAGTTGAGTGTTTGTGTTGTCAGACAACCTAGTGGCCCCTGGGTCTGTGACCGTGATGCACCACGTGATGCAAGTCCTCCATCTTCTTTGGAGATGTCTGGACAGGGCTGCCGACGACAACACCTTGGTATGTTATACACTCATATATTTATATAAATTATAACACCTGCATGATTTTGTTATGGCTACTACTATAGCTACTGCTGCTACCAATACTACTGTTGATATGCCACATCTTCTGCTTCTACTCATGCTACTGTTATGGGCACTACTACAGCTACTGGTGCTATTATTACTCCTATAACCATGCCACATCTTCTGCTTCTACTATGGCTGCTGCTGTTACTACTACAGCTTCCCGCTGTTAATTAAACTACTACTTCCATGACTAAAGTGCACTTCTCCCTTAAGACAATCACAATATTGTAATCCTTTCTCATAATGTCAATCACTTGATTTTCTGGTCCAGTCTTTATTATTTACAGACCCCTGTCATATAGCTGAACTATTGTCATGTATGGCATTAAACAGCAAACAGACAAGAAATCAATCAAGACTACTTACCCTGTTCAAAAACCTATAGTTGAAATATACTACCCATCAAAAGTTTAGACTCACTAGTGCAAATGTAGCCACTTACTTCAGTCAACTGTTCTAAACTAGATTTTGCAAAATATTCCATACTGTATAAAGTGAGTGAGTTTAAAGTCACTTTGGCAACATTTCAGTCATATCGTGACTAAAACAACATATAGATTAACAATAATTAAAGATAGAGTATAAAATCCTGTCAATGAAGGACAGTAAAACAATTAGCATATCACAGATATAAATGTAAAACTAGTAATTATACCCCCGCTACGAAGTAACGGGGGTATATAGCGTTCATTCTGTCCGTCCGTCCCGAAACTTTGTCCGGAGCATATCTCTTAAAGTTTACATGCTAGGTTCACCAAACTTCACAGACATGTTAATCATTACCCATTGATGTGCCTTTTGCTATTTTAAAGTTTTTTCAGAATTTAGTTTTTTTGCTGTTTCCATGGAAACACGACTTAGGCTGTGACTATGAGGATGTCATCTTGTCCGGAGCAGATCTTCCAAACTATACATGCTAGCTTCATCAAACTTGGTACACATATCAAGCATGATCCCTAGATGTGCCTTTTGGGGGGTAGATCCAGATATGAATTGTATTTTTTGCTGTTTCCATGGAAACACGACTTAGTGCCAAATATGTTTGATTATTTTGTCCAGAGCATATCTCTTAAAGTTTACATGCTAGGTTCACCAAACTTCACACACATGTTAATCATTACCCATTGATGTGCCTTTTGCTATTTTAAAGTGTTTTCAGAATTTAGTTTTTTTGCTGTTTCCATGGAAACACGACTTAGGCTGTGACTATGAGGATGTCATCTTGTCCGGAGCAGATCTTCCAAACTATACATGCTAGCTTCATCAAACTTGGTACACATATCAAGCATGATCCCTAGATGTGCCTTTTTGGGTTTACATCCAGATATGAATTGTATTTTTTGCTGTTTCCATGGAAACATGACTTAGTGCCAAATGTGTTTGATTATTTTGTCCAGAGCATATCTCTTAAAGTTTACATGCTAGGTTCATGCTAGGTACATGCAAAATGTATTTGATGGTGACCTGACCACGGCATATCATCGCAACTATACATGCTAGGTTCACCACACTTAATACACAAGTTAATCATGACCCACAGATATGCCATGTGCTAAAAAATAGCAATCTTCATCTACGTCCATTGTGTGCAACATGACACACTCAAGTTCAATTGTATGTCAGGTTTCCACGGAAAACACAAAAAAAATCTAGTTTCCATAAATTATTACCGTAATCAGTACATGCCAAAACTATTATCTAACATTTATATAAAGTTTAGTAGAGTCAAAGAGAAAGTCTTGTGAGCTGCTGATCCTTGTCACATTATATATATCAATATCAGTCATTTCCATGTCCCAAAGTGGGAAGCGGGGGTATGTGAGCTTTGCTCACTTCTACACTTGTTAAATCTAAAACATTTTAACTATAGAGGACTACACAATATAAAATTAAAAATAGGCTATAGATCACCAACAACTGAAGGTAGTTCACCATACTACTGACTGAGTTTAGTTTTACGCCGCTTTTAGCAATATTCCAGCAATATCACGGCGGGGGACACCAGAAATGGGCTTAACACATTGTGCCCATGTGGGGAATCGAACCCGGCTCTTTGGCGTGACGAGCCAACGCTTTAACCACTAGGCTACCCCACCGCCCCTCACCATACTAGGGACCATGGGGACTTACAGTACCTTTGCTACCTGCATGGACCCTAGTTGGATTTACAACATCCCTTCAGCTGTTGACAATTGTACGAAATGTTAGCCAAAATTAATATTACAAGAATACTACGTTTAAAATCCTGGTAAGTTTAAATTGACTTTGAAAGTTTTGGGACTTACGTCATACTGTATAAAGGAACTGTTTACACATGAACTGATGTATTGTGAAACAAATTTGTAACGTTGAAAAGATTATTGTCATGAGTTCAATAACTGATGAAACTCAGTGAAAATTGGTGAATTCTTAACAAAACTTTACACAAAAACACAGCTGTTGACATGCACGATATTTGCACATGCTTTTCAGTAATTTGATGCATGATCCTCGTGCAATTCATCTGCATAAGGTTTGCAGTTGGTTCACCCAAATTAGTGGAGAAATCTATCTTCGATGGAACCACATATGTATACATAGCATATAGTGAGTGCTTTAAGTGAGTCTAAACTTTTGATGGGTAGTATAGTTTGCCATTACATTGAGCAATGGTGGTCAAACATTCATACATTCTCAATGATTCCTTCCTGATTAGTACACAGAAAGTTGCAAAGATAAGTACAGATATTTGAGGGCTAGTGATGCTGGAAGTTGAATCGTGCTGTTGTTTCATCAGATTATGAATCATATACATTATAGCAGAGTTGTTGGTGCACCTCATGTTAAAGTGGGAGTCTAGTATTAGGAAAACCATATGTGACACTTTCTGTGAATACACAATGCCATTTAGAAAGTGGTCAAATGTTACACATTGTATTTGGGAGTACACTTGTGGGTGAGTTTGTTAGATGGTTGACTTTGTGTGCTGGCGATTAGGTACTTGACTCTGAGCGTGTGGTTTCGAATCCCGGATTGGAGTCAGCACAACCACAGTACTAGAATCTGTACTTTATTGGGAAAGTGCAATCCCGTAGTTTCTGTAGCGACAATTCAATATTGAAGCCATTTATAAGATGCAGCACGGAGATACAGTTACAACATGGAGGCTGATTTTGCAGGTGAAGGAAGTCTTTGGGAGTCATGAGAAGGAGTTTATGAATCACTTCATGACCTACTTCCCCTACAGCATACAGGACAACGTCGGCCACCGCAACACTGCCGCCAACAGGAAGAACAAGAAGGAGGTCATCCAGGTAAACAGTGTTAAGTGTTTTGCTGTTCACCTTCAGGGAGGTGGAGTATAGTTGGGCCATTTTGGAACACTAAAAGTATATGACCGTGGGTTTGAGTGCCGGTTCATCTAGTTAAAGTTTCATCTATGGGAGAGCTGGAGTGTACCTGCTGTTTGTAGTCTGCTGCATAAAGTAGGACCACAGAGCTGCTTACGGCAATGTTATTATGTGAAGGGAATCGTAGTGAAGTTCTACAGACTCATGATATTTTTGTCATGAGTTTACCCTATCTTCAACACAATGCTAAGTTTCATGCAGCATATATATAGAACGGCAATGTTCAGACCCGGGTTAGATTTGGTCTTCAGCAAGCCATGTTGTTGTAGGAGGCTGCACATGTCAGCGTATCCCAGTTACATAAATTAAGGCTCGTGCTGTTGATCACTGGATTGTGTGGTCTAGGGTTTATTATCTACAGACCGCCACAATGTAACAGGAATATTCCTGAGTACGGTGTTAAACAACAAACAAATCAGTTATCTAAATCATTGGTAGAACACAAGTGGTTGTTTTTGATTGTTACATGTGACAGTACCTTGGCCTTTACAGGTGACTGCAGAAGCCTTGAACCTGTCTGTGTGTGAGGTCATGGCGACCTTGGTGGAGACAACCCAGGACAAGACGCTATCTGCCAGTATTGGGGACTATCTGTGTGCCTGTCTGACCATGGAGCATCTTGGACCTGACCTCAGCAAGACCCTTGTTGCCGTCTTGCAGCAATTTCTCACAGTCTGCAGCGACACAGGTATGTTTTTCTCAGACATGCAGGTGAAATTGGGTTTAACGTCGTGCTTGAGAATATTTCGCTCATATGACGACGTGAATGCGTGCGTATGTGTAAGTGCAGCTGCTTGTACTAGCCCAGACTTAAGCTGGTTTTATGGTGCTAGCCCATTGAGATACCATGTCGCAGTGAAGCATGAATACTCCACTCAGACACATTATACTGACTCCGAGCCGACCAGTCCTTGTTGTACCCATTAATGCCGAGAGCCAGACAGAGACCAACAAGTTCCATATTTTAATGTCTTTTGGTGATGCGGTCGGGGATCGAACCCGCGACCTTCAGCTCTCTGGGCGGACGCTCTAACCACTACACCACGGAGGGGGTAACAGTCAAGACAGCATGTATACAAGACAAGTGTGCTCTTCAGTACCAAGTGAAGCACTTGGCCCTAATTAATTCACTGTGATAAACTAATTTCAGGATCAAACCCAGCAAGTGTGATTATAGCTTCCCATAAAATCCTGCATTTGTGATGGCTGTTGTCAGTCATACATAACCATATGTAGTGCAGGCAGCTTTCAGAGTAGAGTCCACTGTAGACACAAGTGTTTAAAGGCCGGGGTGCAAATCTCCAAAACCCCCATGGGTTTCCAAGCAGTCTCCCATTTTCTACTCCTCAGCAGTGTAGATGTTATCTGCCCATGAGTGACAGGGCTGTAACGGCTATGGGTGCCTGGCAAGAGTCTGGCGATGTCAAAAGTCAACCTTGGAATTTACTAATATAATAGATAGTGCCTTTGAGTAAATGTCCTGACAACCCTTTCACAATATATGTTGATGACTAAAGAGATTAATTTGATTAGCATATATGACATTTCAAATTTTACTTATTATCTGAAAATAAAATCTTGAACATGTTGATGTCAGGTTCAAACAAGCATACAGCCCTAACCCTGCACAGAATGAGGGCATTTTGACAGCCTCCCTGAAATATGAAACCCTGAAACTTCTAGCCAACTCACAGACTTGTTTCTATGGAAATGCACCTCCTCTGGTCACCTGACTGATACAGGGGAAACTTCAAATCTGGATTTGAAAAAGAGAAATACATTTTCATAATGTATGTTTTGTAGGCTCTCTGCATACATACATTTTACAGTGAGCCTTCATAACATACTTCTTTACACTATAGCTTAATTTCAGCCTGAACCGGTGAGTCAGTTTTGTGATATTTCATGGACTGTACTTGAATACTGCATTGCTTTACATCCAAAGACAGCTTTGACAAGGCAAGGAGGCCACACCCCATCTGTGTATAGGTTTGAATCCCGGCCTTTAAGGATCAGTCGTTACAATGTATGACATGGCTCATTCTATTAGTTTCTGTAGTTTGTCAAAATTTGACAGCCAGCAGCCAGCAGCCAGCAGCAAATGGTATTTATCATACTCGCTGAGCAGAGGTGAAAGTCATTTTTTCTCCTTTTTCCAAATGACACTGAGAAATTCATTCACCAAAGGTCAATAAGAATGTCAAAGGTCAAGGTCAAACAGCACAGGTCAATATTGTCAAAGGTCAAGGTCAAAGCATAAAAATTACTTTAAAAAGTAAATCTTTTGTCTTCTTATTCGTATATATGAACCTTTTTGAAAAGGTTTGGAAAAGTTTTGATCCAACGTCAAGGTTAACATTCAGATATTTGTAAAACTAATATTTGCAACCATAGTAGAGGTTCAGATTCTGTTCATTGTTTTTAAATTTATGTCTATGTCAGTCATTTTTACGGTTTTTGATATTGCTTTTTGTGTCAGATCTTGTTGAGAGCATTGTGGAGAATGGTCTGGCTCGGTACAGCAAGGCCCATCCACTGTCGACCGAGAAGCGTCTGTACTTGGAGCTCTTCACCAGCCTCTTTCTGGATTCAAAGATACAACTTCCAAAGTGAGGCCATGTGAAAACTAATATTGAAAGACGAAAATGTTAACATTTTATATGGTATCTCAGTAGGCTAGCACTATAAACGGGCGAAATTGTGGACTAATACATGCACTTACACACAAGCACTTACACACAAGCACATGCACACCGCTTTAGAAAACCATAATTTGACTTCAGTTGATATTTTTTAATGTTGATTAAAATGATTTGACTGTTATCCTCTAAAAGGAAACAGATGGGCGACATGTTTTGTAAGTTTGAAACATTGTGGATGGAGGAGGGGAATGAGCCACAAAGAAGATCAATAATGATATATATTTTTTCACTCCAGCATGAGAGTGCTCATGGACCAGTTCTTCCAGACACTGCCAGAGTTACTTCCCCATGTCTACTCTGATAGTCCCCAGATGGCAGCACTCGTTGTTCGGGTGATGAGACAAGCTGCTTGTCAGAGGTGTCGCCCTCTGCTGGACAATCTGGAGACCAGCTTCGTGTCTATACTTGGTGAGAATCTGTATCTCTAGTCTTTGTATCTCTAGTCTGGACTAGGTTGTATATAATAGCTCAAGAATAAGGTGACCCAGGCAGGTTCATGTGTATTGAAGTGTTTAGAAAAATTGTAGGTTCAGTTTAAGATATGAAGAAGAGTCAAACCAGGTATATTTTAGACTTGTTTGAGTTATGTTAATGAGAAAAATGTGGAGAATTTCAATGGTTATCATAAACAGAATTTCTTACAGTAGTTGTCATGTTATTCTAGATGTGACGGATGGTTTGTTCATCCAGACCGAGGCTGCCTTACAGCGAGGTTTACTGGACACGCTGTACTGGGTACCTCGCTTCACAACACAGCTCCTCACACAATTGGTCAACGTGTGTCACCATGGCAACGTGTCAACAGCAGTGTCTCTCTATCTTCTTGATATCGTTCACACCAGGTGATGTATGGTCAATACATTGTAACAGTTTGTATGTGAGACTTTGAAGGTATTGTGTTATGGATCCAAGAATGCTTTAACATTTCGAGGTAAAAAATATAGAAAGGGGGAAATTTTGTAGAACTGATCTCCTGTAATGTGAGGAACATGACATTTTGGTGTATAGTCTTCCTCCTTCATCAGATGAAACCGACCCGTGAAGGTCCGGGTTAGAATTGATCTTCAGTAACCCATGCTTGTTGCAAGAGGCGATTATTGGGATCAGGTGGTCAAGCTCGCTTACTTGGTTGACTGGTGAAGAGCTCAAGTACAGACGTCATCGTATCACAATTGCATAGATAGATGCTCATAATATTGGGGGCGGTGGGGTAGCCTAGTGGGTAAAGTGTCCACTTGTCACACGCCGAAGATCTGGTTTCGATCCCCACATGGGTACAATGTATGAAGCCCAATTCTGGTGTCCCACGCCGTGATATTGCTGGAATATTGCTAAAAGCGGCGTAAAACCATACTCACTCACTCATGATATTGATCACTGGATTGTCTGGTCCAGACTCACCAAATAGCTGGAATATTTCTCAGTGTGGTGTTAAACATAAAACAAAAACAAAACAAAATCATAAGATGACATCCATTTGTTTATACGGGTAGGCCGTATGTGTAACTCTTAATGCAGCTCTTTGAATGAAAATACAGATTCATTCTAAAACTTGCACAGTCTGTAAAGCAACCAATAGAACCATCTTGTGATAGTTGTAGAGGACGTCCACCCCTTTACATGTTCACCTGTACTGGTTGTTACCCAATGAGACCCGTGAAGATCCGGGGTAGAATAGGTCTTCAGCAACCCATGCTTACCACAAAAGGCGACTATGCTTGTCGTAAGAGGCGACTAACGGGATCGGGTGGTCAGGCTCGCTGACTTGGTTGACACATGTCATCGGTTCCCAATTGTGCAGATTGATGTTCATGATGTTGATCACTGGATTGTGTGGTCCAGACTCGATTATTTACAGACCGCCGCCATATAGCTAGAATATTGCTGAGTGCGGTGTAAAACTAAACTCACCCACTCACTGTTACCCAATGATGATTCTTGGTCGGACATCATCTTCAGCAACTCTTGCTTATATGCTTATATGCTTATATGCTTGATGGATGTCATTCCTTGACACATGTCATTATGATTAGTGTGTGAATCCTATATTAGAAGGTACACTTATTGTCCCAGTCTTTTGTTGATAGGGAATTGCTTTGTGATTGAGAGTGTTTTGTTACAGATTTCAGAGGGAAATTGCTACCGAGAAGCACATGGAAAGTGATGTAACCATGACTACCAATTATCTGTCATTCCTGTTATCTATCATTGCTGGTAAGCAGTGTTTTTCTCTCTCTGTGCCAAAAGTAAGTTGGGATAAATAGAAGATGTGTTATGTTCAAAGATACATTTGACTTTTTAGAAAAGTGATACATTTTCAGATTCCAATTTGTCCAAGTAGCTTTAGTGATTCAAATTTAGGGAACTGTAGGAAATCTCGTCTTGATGTGTGAAACCCAGTCTGAGTGTCCCTGATGTAATAGCAGTGTATGAAATAAGGCCTGTCCGACCACCCGAGCCGGGTTAGATTTGTGACGGACGGTCTACATTTACAGATGTTCCATACATCTGAGTAAATTTACCATATTTAGTCTGGTTAAATCCATTTGGGGCTGGTAACATTTTGAACTTACAAGCCCTGATGTCTGGCTGGATTTTTGGCTTATTTCATACACTGGTAATAGGCCAAAAATACTGCTGGAAGTGGAATAGAACTGAACTCACCCATTCATGAACCTACACTGACAATAGACAAAGTGGTAAAATTGTTTTGCTGTCCAAGTAGGAGCCAACTGCCTCTATGTTCTAGTGGACAGTGTGTCTGTCTGGAGAGTGGAGGGTCAGCAGTACAAACTCTGGGTGCACCATACCAAAAGATGGTATGCTTAGTTCTAAATGGATACACACAGTCCGAGTCAGGCATCCATGTAACCAGACAACTATCAGATGCCTCTCAGTGGGCTGGCAATATAGAACCAGCATGAGTGGAAAATAGCCATCCGTGGAGATCTGGGTTAGAATTGGTCTTCAGCAACCAATGCTTGTTGTAAGAGGCGACTAACAGGATCAGGTGGTCAGGCTCGCTGACTTGGTTGACACATGTCATCGGTTCCTAGTTGCATAGATTGATGCTCATGCTGTGATCACAGGATTGTCTGGTCCAGACTCAATTATTTATAGACCGCCGCCATACAGCTGGAATATTGCTGAGAGCGGTGATAAACAACAACCCCCACCAAACCAAACAATAGGCTCACACACATGTGCATGTACGTTATTATGTAATGGAACAAATAAAAGCAATCTTAAACACCATTTCACTTCCTTGTGTTGTTCAGAGACAGCCACATTGTTACATTCCAGACAGAAACAGATTGAGTTTTGAGCAAGAAAAACAAGATGGCTGCCATGTGACGTCTGCTCCAGAAATAGACTGGAATGTGTCCTCTGAGCGATGGGAGAAACACACAGTTATGGTTGATGTAAGTAGATACAGGAAGTCACATTTAGGATAGTTAGTCAAAATTTTAGTGTGATTGAATGTGCACTTGATATAAGGAGTACATGCCACCATTTTGAATACTACTTATAGTTTGGGGGGGATGCTGAAAGTATAGGTATTCACATGCCATGAAACGTCAAGATTTCAGGACCTCCATTTCCAATGTACAGTATTGTTCAACCAGTCAGAGAGCAACACATACACAATTACAACATTAGAATGTAGCTCATCAATCAGATATTTTCCGCGATGTTATATATCTGCATGAGGATCTGTGTGACTTTTCTCTGTAGCCAGTGAGAGTTATGGCTTCCATGTTATCAGTACAAGGGAGAGAAATATACTAACAAGCTTATCTATTTCTGGGAACAATATACTCAAGGACTTCTACCTGTGAAATATAATGCTGGTATACTACTGTGGATATTATTTACTATTTCTCAATTATGAGTGCTAAGGCATGTATTGGGTATTTTTGTGTTTTGTGGCAGTTTTCAGTTGCTATGTTCATGATTCCCCAAAGTCTCCTATGATTTTTTGACCGCCTCCGTGGTGTAGTGGTTAGAGCGTACTCCCGGAGAGCGGAAGGTCGCGGGTTCGATCCCGGACTGCATCAAACCAAAAAGACGTTAAAATATGGTACTTGTTGGTCCCTGCCTGGCGCTCGGCATTAATGGGTACAACAAGGACTGGTCGGCTCGGAGTCAGTATAATGTGTCTGAGTGGGATATGCATGCTTCACTGCGGCATGGTATCTCAGTGGGCTAGCACTATAAAACCAGCTTCAGTCTGGGCTAGTACAAGCAGCCGCACATACACATACACACGCATGCACGTCGTCATATGAGCGAAATATTCTCAAGCACGACGTAAAACCCAATTTCACCTCACCTCACCTATGATTTTTAATGCAGAGTAAAAGTAATTTTTAATAATAATATTGCAACATAATGGAATACATTTTGGTTATCACAGTTTCAAAAAGTACATGTAGAAACAAGCCACAGCAACATGGACTTGTTCGATATGATTTCCATGTTAGTGCTGTGTGAAGATGACACTGCCTGGTTTTGTTTCAGAGAGTTCTTCATCATCTTCAGCAAGTGCCTGATGTGTCTGGGCTTGGGGACGTCCTCCTGTCCCGCTGGTGCCCTCTCCTGGTGAGTACTTGGACGTGTCACAGCTCACATTGTTCTGGGGCAGTGGCAGGGTGGAGGTCAGATTGCCCTCTTGGTAAATGCTGTGGAACACTACAGCTCATATTGTTCTGGGACAGATGTGGGGGGAGGGGGTCAGATTGCCCTCTTGGTAAATGCTGTGGAACATTACAGCTCCTATTGTTCTGGGACAGAGGTGGGGGTCAGATTGCCCTCTTGGTAAGTGCTGTGGAACATTACAGCTCATATTGTTCTGGGACAGAGGTGGGGGTCAGATTGCCCTCTTGATAAGTGCTGTAGAACATTACAGCTCATATTGTTCTGGGACAGAGGTGGGGGTCAGATTGCCCTCTTGGTAAGTGCTGTAGAACATTACAGCTCATATTGTTCTGGGACAGAGGTGAGGTGTGGGCAGATTGCCCTCTTGATAAGTGCTGTGGAACATTACAGCTCATATTGTTCTGGGACAGGGGTGGGGGTCAGATTGCCCTCTTGATAAGTGCTGTAGAACATTACAGCTCATATTGTTCTGGGACAGAGGTGGGGGTCAGATTGCCCTCTTGGTAAGTGCTGTAGAACATTACAGCTCGTATTGTTCTGGGACAGAGGTGAGGTGGGGGCAGATTGCCCTCTTGATAAGTGCTGTAGAACATTACAGCTCATATTGTTCTGGGACAGAGGTGGGGGGAGGGTCAGATTGCCCTCTTGGTAAGTGCTGTAGAACATTACAGCTCATATTGTTCTGGGACAGAGGTGGGGGTCAGATTGCCCTCTTGGTAAGTACTGTAGAACATTACAGCTCATATTGTTCTGGGACAGAGGTGAGGTGGGGGCAGATTGCCCTCTTGATAAGTGCTGTAGAACATTACAGCTCCTATTGTTCTGGGACAGAGGTGGGGGTCAGATTGCCCTCTTGGTAAGTGCTGTGGAACATTACAGCTCATATTGTTCTGGGACAGAGGTGGGGTGGGGGTCAGATTGCCCTCTTGGTAAGTGCTGTAGAACATTACAGCTCATATTGTTCTGGGACAGAGGTGGGGGTCAGATTGCCCTCTTGATAAGTTCTGTAGAACATTACAGCTCATATTGTTCTAGGACAGAGGTGGGGGTCAGATTGCCCTCTTGGTAAGTGCTGTAGAACATTACAGCTCATATTGTTCTGGGACAGAGGTGGGGGTCAGATTGCCCTCTTGGTAAGTGCTGTGGAACATTACAGCTCATATTGTTCTGGGACAGAGGTGGGGGTCAGATTGCCCTCTTGGTAAGTGCTGTGGAACATTACAGCTCATATTGTTCTGGGACAGAGGTGGGGTGGGGTCAGATTGCCCTCTTGGTAAGTGCTGTGGAACATTACAGCTCATATTGTTCTGGGACAGAGGTGGGGGTCAGATTGCCCTCTTGGTAAGTGCTGTGGAACATTACAGCTCATATTGTTCTGGGACAGAGGTGGGGGGGTCAGATTGCCCTCTTGGTAAGTGCTGTGGAACATTACAGCTCATATTGTTCTGGGACAGAGGTGGGGGTCAGATTGCCCTCTCTGTGGGAACATTACAGCTCATATTGTTCTGGGACAGAGGTGGGGGTCAGATTGCCCTCTTGGTAAGTGCTGTGGAACATTACAGCTCATATTGTTCTGGGACAGAGGTGGGGTCAGATTGCCCTCTTGGTAAGTGCTGTTCTGACAGGGACAGAACATGCCCTCTTGGTAAGTGCTCAGAACATTACAGCTCATATTGTTCTGGGACAGAGGTGAGGTGTGGGCAGATTGCCCTCTTGGTAAGTGCTGTAGAACATTACAGCTCATATTGTTCTGGGACAGAGGTGAGGTGGGGGCAGATTGCCCTCTTGATAAGTGCTGTAGCACATTACAGCTCATATTGTTCTGGGACAGAGGTGGGGGTCAGATTGCCCTGATGGGAAGCGCTGTGAAACATTACAGCTCATATTGTTCTGGGACAGATGTGGGGGGAGGGGGTCAGATTGCCCTCTTGGTAAATGCTGTGGAACATTACAGCTCCTATTGTTCTGGGACAGAGGTGGGGGTCAGATTGCCCTCTTGATAAGTGCTGTAGAACATTACAGCTCATATTGTTCTGGGACAGAGGTGGGGGTCAGATTGCCTTCATGGTAAGTGCTGTGGAACATTACAGCTCATATTGTTCTGGGACAGAGGTGGGGTATGGGTTGGCATTTTCTTTAGGTTACACTTACTACTTCACAGCAGACAGGATTATGTTTGGTGCAGTGGCCTGAAGGGTGTTCAAGTGGCCCTTAAGTTGAGTCCAAGGAGTGTCTAATGTGTCACAGCTCAAACTGTTTTCCGTGTTTACCTATTTGGTCATGTCAGAAATAATCAGGTCATTTGGTGTTCTTAGTTCGAGGGGAGATAACCCATTTGAGAGAACTAGGTACAGATAAATAGTAGAGTGAGTGAGTTTTGTTTTATGCCGCATTCAGCCGTATTCCAGCTATATGGCGGCTGCCTGTAAATAATCGAGTCTGGACCAGACAATCCAGTGATCAACAGCATGAGCATCGATCTGCGTTATTGTCAGCAAGCCGGACCACCCGATTCTGGATAAGTAGTAGAGAGGTAACCGGTAGAGGTAATTGGTTAAGAGAGATGGTTTGTTATGACTGGTTTGAGATAACTGAGGTATCATATGGACAGATGAAAATGGATTTAAATTTTTTAAGTATTATCCCAATTTTGCTTTCAGACAGTGCCTCACAAGGTGTGTGTCACCACAATACTCAGTTGTCTCAAGTGCCTCAGTGTCTTCCAAGCTGCTGTTAACCAGTCACACCAATCACTGACAGATGCAGTTGTCAAGATTTGTATCTCTTTGACCATGGAGATGGTAACCATGGTTCCACCTGAAGACAATATCAACCAGATAAACAAAGATCTGTGGGAGTGTGTCAGTCAGTGTCTGGTGACTGTGCCCAGCATCATCAACAAGTATTTCATCTCTGTCAATGGTCTTCTACAAAGTGAGTACCAAACTTCAGCCAGTGTGACTACTACACTTCACTACAGACCCTGTAATACTCACCTGTCTACTGCAGCCATTCACTCACCTGTCTACTGCAGCCATTCACTCACCTGTCCACTGCAACCATTCACTCACCTGTCCACTGCAGCCATTCACTCACCTGTCCACTGCATCCATTCACTCACCTGTCCACTGCAGCCATTCACTCACCTGTCTACTGCAGCCATCCACTCACCTGTCTACTGCAGCCATTCACTCACCTGTCTACTGCAGCCATTCACTCACCTGTCTACTGCAGCCATTCACTCACCTGTCTACTGCAGCCATCCACTCACCTGTCCACTGCATCCATTCACTCACCTGTCTACTGCAACCATTCACTCACCTGTCTACTGCAGCCATCTACTGCAGCCTCACTCACCTGTCTACTGCATCCATTCACTCACCTGTCCACTACAACCATTTACTCACCTGTCTTCTGCAGCCATTCACACACCTGTCTACTGCAACCATTCACTCACCTGTCTACTGCATCCATTCACTCACCTGTCTACTGCATCCATTCACTCACCTGTCTACTGCAGCCATTCACTCACCTGTCTACTGCATCCAAGCACTCACCTGTCTACTGCAGCCATTCACTCACCTGTCTACTGCAGCCATTCACTCACCTGTCTACTGCATCCAAGCACTCACCTGTCTACTGCAGCCATCCACTCACCTGTCCACTGCAGCCATTCACTCACCTGTCTACTGCAGCCATTCACTCACCTGTCTACTGCAGCCATTCACTCACCTGTCTACTGCAGCCATTCACTCACCTGTCTACTGCAGCCATTCACTCACCTGTCTACTGCAGCCATTCACTCACCTGTCTACTGCAGCCATCCACTCACCTGTCTACTGCAGCCATTCACTCACCTGTCCACTGCATCCACCAACTCACCTGTCCACTACAACCATGCACTCACCTGTCTACTGCAGCCATTCACTCACCTGTCCAGTGCATCCACCAACTCACCTGTCCACTACAACCATGCACTCACCTGTCTACTGCAGCCATTCACTCACCTGTCCACTGCATCCACCAACTCACCTGTCCACTACAACCATGCACTCACCTGTCTACTGCAGCCATTCACTCACCTGTCTACTGCATCCACCAACTCACCTGTCCACTACAACCATTCACTCACCTGTCTTCTGCACTCACCTGCCCACTACAACCATTCATTCACCTGTTCAATGCAGCCATTCACACACTAGTCCACTGCAGCTATTCACTCAACCATATGACTTGGCATAGTGCTGTGGATGCTCATGCTATCAGCCACCAGTTTGTTACCATAACTACTGACTCTCCCCTTGCAGCCTGCAGTGAGGAGACAGTAGTGACAGCGATAAGGTCCATGGTGCATGTCCTACAGGATCAGTCGGCTGCTGCCCTCCCACGGTCAGTCGACCACCACCTGGAGGCGATACAGCGCAAGGTCAAGGTCAGTCACTATGTATGTTGTGTGTCATATGCTTATGTTACCAATCCCTGGTGTAACTGTAAAACATCAGATCACAGGAGCTAACAAAAGCACTGGTGTGTTTGAGATCTGTAGGTGCCACATGGTCGAAGCTCATGAGATACCAATTAATTATGACGTCTTGTCTTATGAGTATCAAGATTGTAAGAAACATTAATGTACTGTAAGAAACCAACTGGTTCAGGGCTGTCTCTACACTTCGTCATAGTTGCAGTCATACTATAATCTAGTCTCCTACCAAATTGAACCCCTAGTAGGGTAGCCTAGTGGTTAAAGCATTGTCACCCCAAAGGCCCGGGTTCAATTCCTCACATGGGTACAATGTGTGAAGCCCATTTCTGGTTTCCCCCCGCCATGATGTTGCTGGAATATTGCTAAAAGTGGCTTAAAACCATACTTACTCACTCATTCACTCAGTTTATGCAGTTGGGAAGTGTGACAAAATAAACAGATCATTGCTAAGACAATTTTACATCTTTATTATTTGATTTATGGATCCAACCCAAAATACAAATAAAATAAAGAAAAATGAATCCTTTTATCCATGTAAGCAGATACAGAAAAATTGTTTAAAGGAACATATTCTATAAATTTGAAACGCAGGATTAAAATGACTTGCCATCAAAACACTCCTTTGAAGACTAAATTGCTTCAGCAATGATGTGATAATGCAAGCTGGATAAAAAGGGGAAGTAACTCCAGCCACATTCAGCCTGGTCATGTCCACATTTCTGTGTATTGTATAATTATATATCCCTGGCAGTTCTTGCCATACAAGTTTTGTCTTTACTTCTGTTTTCAGAAATGTTTTCCTGATGTTGTCAACAGTCAGTGCTGGAAGGATCTCATGTACTGCTGTTCTATTCTGACCAATCAGAGATCAGTTGCAATGTCATGTGATGAATAAATCTGTCTTGTACATGCATATAGTTCTCTCCTTACCAAGTCGCTGGTCATGGGTGTTCTATATGTCAAACACCACAAGAAAGCAGTATTTTGTATGTATATACACTGGCGCAGCAGGGTATTGGCTCCATCTAGGAGTTACTGGATCAGTCGAGTAATGGCATTATCTTTGATAGTAACCGTGAAGATATGGGTTAGAATTGGTGTTCAGTAACCCATGCTTTTCATAAGAGGTGACTAACAGGATCTGGTGGTCAGACTTGATTGACACGGCATTATATCCCAATGGTATAGATCGTTGATGTTGATCACTGGATTGTCTGGTCCAGACTTGATAACTTACAGACTGTCACCATGTGACTGGAATATTGCTGTGTGCAGCGTTAAACAACAATCAATTATCTTGGATATACTGAGGTACCCAAGTACTGCCTCCATCTTGGATATACTGAGGTACCCAAGTACTGGCTCCATCTTGGATATACTGAGGTACCAAAGTACTGGCTCCATCTTGGATATACTGAGGTACCCAAGTACTGGCTCCATCCATGATAAACTTGATTAGCCAAATAATGGCTTAACCCTGGATTACTGGAACACCTGACTAATTATAGCCTTGTCTAAGATGGTGCTATTTCTTCATTAATGTATACATCAGAAATAGTTGTATTTAGGCTCTAAATCAGATCCAGCAAAGTACCTACCGGTATTCATGCCAGCCACTTCTGGAGTTTTCAGTAATAGAAAATAAACAAGCAACATTCAATTTTGACAACAAAATTTACTTCACAATGAATGACCAGCATTTTTACAATGATATCGTTCTTACCAATGTTTAAGCATCCGACTACTATGACTGGAGTCTAGAGAAAACAGGAAACATGAACAGTAGATAGAGATATTCAGTGTAGTGGTCTCGCTAGGGCCTGGCTTGTAACAAAATACACAACTACTGTGGCAGCAACAGCAGCATCGCAGACCAGCAACTGAGGCGGAGACAATGCTCAGGGTACGCGACTGCAAACACTTCCTCAAACAGTTTCGTATGATTGGCATTGAAATCACTTTATACGAATATTGAGAGACATTCTCAAATAGGTGAAAATCTATCAAAATTTCGCCTCTGTACTCAAATTATTGTTTTGTCACTATATTTGATTGATTTAAAAAAACAGAATTGGTGAAGTAGGGTTTATTCTATACACATGCTTCTTTACCTTTTTGGCAATCTTGGCGCCAAAAACTATGGTAATATAGTCATGGCAACATTAAGCCGTTCTGTAGAAGGACAAGGACGGTTGATATAAGAAATGATATTCAATACCAATACAGAAAGTGAATAGGAGCAGAAGTTAAAATCTTCAAAGGTATATGAAGATAATTTCGTTTGACTAACTGCCGATGGTTGTGAGTGTTGTCCCCGCTGCGCTACCACTTGCACTGTGTCAATATATATATAATAATAAGTGGAAAACACTGGCACTGGAGCAACTCGGTCGGAAGAAGAAGCAGTTGAGAATCACGGGGTAGGTACATGAGCAAACCTGCCTGCAGCACACGCCGCCACGGCCGACGTCCTCGACATAATGCTGACCGTCAGACTAACAAGTGATGTCTGCCATTTCACACTGTAAAATAACATCCAACTCTCGCATAGGTCCTATACTCACAACTTTCATCTGATATTGAAGTTCTGTGTCATCCATATTAAGAAAATGATTTATACTGTGATTTCACAAAATTTAATCAAAGGTGTAGTTCTACAAAGTCATTTAATTTGTGTTAATTATGGTCACCCAACAGACTTTTTAATATGATTATGGTTCAAAGCACAATTCTTTAAATTCAGATCTTGAAGGGCTCAAGGCTGTCTGTAGGATCTTGTGACCTTGACCCCAACTTATGACCTTGCCTTGTAAAAATGGGTCATGGCAACAGAGAATTGGCAACTGGAGAACTTTACGGTAATGTACTGATCTCTGAACAAATTCCATCTACAACCATTAGTCACATGTTTGGTTTACGGTATTCCTGGAACTTCATCACAGAGGAACTTCAGAGCACAGTTACCCCATGAGAGCCAATTGTGTCAATGTTACATTGTGAAATGGGCAGTAACGTTTTCTTAACAAATAACAATCATTTCTCAACAATATTTCTGTTGGAGTGTTTCTCCAACTAACAGGGTAACACAGCGTCCGGCTGCTGGCAACGGTTTGTCAGGATGCAAGGTCGTCTCAACATGGAAACTTGTCTAAGTAAACAGACAAATCGTCTCTTCATCACAAATTCAAATCAAGGAGCAAGACAAAATATAATCAAACAAATTGTCATGTATAGTTAATGAAATTCACCTTAAACAATGACAAGTAATGATGAAAAACTTCATCACAATATATATACCACTCAACATTTGCTAAGGATCAATGCAGTCCACTTCAGTCATAGTTTGCAGCAAAAGCTGAGTAGTATACATATATCCTTTGCTCAAGAATCAGTTTTAATTCCTGGACTGGGTCTCAGTTTGTTGAACAGCACAGCCCTGAACTTGAAATATGGATCCTGAAGGGCACAAGGCTGCCTACAGGATCTAGTGACCTTGACCTTGACCCCAACTAATGACCTTGCCTTGTGAGCAGGTCTTGGCAACAGAGTACTGGCAACTAGAGAACTTTAATAATGGAGAATCTGTTACATGTAATACTTGGGAAAAAATAGTTCATTTCTCTTTAACATCCATTTAAAAAAGATTTGTCATTAAAATAGGATATCTGTACACAACTAACTGTTTTGAAAATGAAAGCACTTTTCTGCTATTTGATAAATAACTTACAAGAAAGACAACTTGCAGCATGCACAAAGTCAACATGTCGTACACCAGTTCAAAGGACTTGAACACAGTCAAGAGTTGACTCTGACGCCAACAAACCAACCCACTCACCTATTATGAGTGGGCGACACACTTTAACTTCAGTTTGAGAATATATCAACATAATTTACATCACCGAGCGAGCAAAATATACATATTTTATACATCACGATTCAAGTGACTACTCCGTAAGGCCACATAACTGCAGAGAGTTGCTGTTGCAAGAAATCCAACCGTGGCCATTTTTCGCTACCTTTGGATCAAGGAACACCCATCAAGTCTCTGCCCAGAATCTGACCTCCAACCTCTAAACAGGGTCACCTTACCTTTCCTTCCTTGCTGCTGAGGGCTGAATCTTAGATAACATTCAAGTAAGTCCAGCCATCTTCCAAAAGCTGCAGCCAAACATACAACTCCTACTCATCTGCAGTTATGTTTTAGTGTTTAACACCGACCAAGTTCAAAATGAAGAAAATATTTTCTTTGTCACACACTGTACACGATTATCACAAATCTTATGTTGGACCAAAAAAGAAACCAAAAGACATCTTACTCTTGAAAACAAATATTCTAGTTCAAAATACATCTGACTCTAAATGACAGCACTGCATGCTAACTTCAAGAGACGTTTATTGTTAATCTTAAGTAGCCGTGAAAACAGTTGCATGCAGGTTCCCAAAGGTCTCAAGAAAATACACAGTCTCACAATCTCTACTGCTAAGGATTATTTTGAAAATAGTAAATTTTTGTCCAAACACGAGACAATCAAGATATTTGTGATTGGAGAAGAAGACTTATATTATGGTTCGGTCAGTATTTAGTCTAAAAGGAGCAGTCACATGCATTAAAGAAATGCAAGCTCTTGTCTAAAAAGTGATCATGGCCAAACATGGCCAGACAAGCCTCAAGCTGATGGCTATTCTTAAACATTTTGTGGAGTTAACAACTAGTATCACCTGCCAAACACAGGGCAGGCATAGTCCAAGGGCAGTTAACTCTGTCAACACTGATCAGGAGTTGTCTGCTCTTGAGAAATCCCACCAAGGGTTCTTAACCAAGTTACAAGTCCATACACTGCCTTCTGTTGTGACTGCTCTTGTATAGCTTGACTGAAGTAACAAACTCTATAGACTATATCTCTGATGACTTCAAAACAGACACGATATGACGCGAAAAAGGTCCAACGGTCTACTCACAGGTAATGTTGATTAAGTACCTGCACCAAGTTGGTCATCTGGTTTCCATGGTAACCATGGTAACAGATCACATTACTAACAGCTGAAATTGTGGCACAAGATTTATGGATCAAATCCTGTGTTATTTCTCACCCCTAAAAAACAAAGTGGTATGTTCCCACTTTAAGGGGGAACCGTACCATTTGGAAAAATGGGGGGTGTCCTGTGTTATAACAAATATATATTACTATGTATACATAACAGAAATCTACTTTTGTTGGAATAGTTTGTCTAAAGTGCACTCTAAGCTTGGACAACAGTGGACATGTTTCTACAATTACTATTACAGATACACAGTGTGAATTAGCATTCAAAACAAATACATTTAAACCTTAAAATATCCAAACCAGAGGAGCCTGGTGAGAGAAAAAAGAATTTTTTTCGAAAATGTAGTCAGAAAATTGGAAATTTGTAAACAGTGCAATAGTATACTTTGGAAAAAATGTCAAAATTGAAATTCCACGAAGAATGAACATGAGTTGTTTTCAATGTGTCACAAAAACAATTGGGTAAAGTAAAAGACTACTGACAAAATGACATCATTTACTGCAGATAGAAACCGTCAGGAACTATGTCACTATAGATAAGCTTATTTTCACAATAAGCAAAACTAGCAACTAAAATTCCAAGTAAAACGTCCCAAATTTTGAAATGGGGCGTGGTATATGATCAACAGCCATCCACCCTCCTGGGGCGATAGGTATAAAATTGAATGCAAAAATAGTATTTGTAAAAGTAGAAAAAAATACTTTGTGAAAATAAGATTATCTAGAGTTGAGATACACCATGTCAAGAAGAACAGCAAATAACATGTTGAAATAAACCTACTGTTACACAGGTACAAAGTTAGGCTGATTTCCACTGACTAGAGCTTTAGTATACATATACACAAATATATATATTTATATATAGACATATAGTCATACTTGTCATCCATAGTTATTATTTCGGTCCATCGATTGGAGAATCTTCAATGCTCCATTTCAAGACCTAAAAATATCTCTCTGGAAAACAATAACCAAACAACCAGGTATCGGTTTTCAAAGTTAACAACCGACAACTTTCTTATTTACAAGCCAATGTCTGGCTTCCTTGATCTTTTTCCCCGTCACGATTTTTGAATCGAGTCACATCTGCTTTTCCTGTTTGCTCTGCTTCGTGATGCGACCCTCCAAATAGCACTTTCAGAGATGAGGACTGCCTTAGAAAAGTATCGAGACAGAATGGCGAGCTAGCTTGTGGTAGACGTGTTTCCATGGCTGCAGTCGTATGACGTACAAATCAGGATAATGAATGTGCCATTTGCTGATTGCCACTTCCTCCGATGAAGAATAACTGTGTCAAATTTTCGGATGCAGCTGCTGAAACGATCGTGTGAGATGAAACAGCTGAAGTGATGATTTCTCTGTGCGAATGTCTTCAGTTCCATCATCCTTTTAAATGATGGCCTCCGAGGTCACCACGGTAAAAGAATACAAAAATCTACATGATTGTCTTCATCTAACTTGGTTCAATTTTTCACAACAAAGATTGACCAGTGATGGTAAATCTACTCGACGAAGAAGAAGGTTGTGTGCGTAAACGACATGGAACACGAGACGTACGCCAGTAGGTGGCAGCACAAGTGGGCAAGTAGTCGTCAGGGAAGGCTCATCAATTGTTTCATCACCTCATCGGTCAGCGGAGGCAGGAGCTAGATGTTGACAAATGCAAAGAGTCGAGTGGTGTCTGTGGCAATCTTTTCCTGTCACAGACTCAAGACACATGGACAGTGGCAGTGAAACAAAACACAAAGTATAGACAACAGCGACCTTGTTGAAATGACGCAGTGGACACAGGCAGGGAGGGAGGAGGGCGCAGTCTTTGACACTGTGATGACGGCACATGGAGGTTGCTGTAAGTACAACATCAGGTGCTATGCCATGGCCAAGCACTGTGGTTCTACGATGTTGGGTTCTAGCAGAAATGGCATCTGGCCACTGCGTCTGCCACTGGCGGCCATCTTGTCTGGGAGGCTCCCCTGTCAACTACAATCCTGTTAGGACAGGCTGCTACTTCTAGGTCCCTTCTTCCATTGGCTCTGATTCTTGCTGCTCCACAGAACTAGAGGAAAATAAACAAGGAAACTATACCAAACCCCGTTTGAATCAGAAATGTTAAATGTACACTGAAGAAAAAACGTTTCTGATCATGAGTATAATACTGACAAATTCATGTAATCAACTTTTATTTTGCAAGTGTGACGTTTCGGTACAGTTCTTGTACCATTGTCATTCCTGCTTGACAACAGTACAAGAACCTGTTACGAAATGTCACACGTCAAATACAAGACCTTGTTATCAATAAATTTGTCAGTATGTACTTCCCTACTAAAATGCCAATCAAAGAAGTGATCATGAACAATTTGTGTGTGATATTTTCATGACACTGAATGCTCACTTTTCACTTAAGTATACAATAATTTCTCTGATCATACAGAACATGAGGTTGATTTGAATATTCATGAATTAAATGTCCCCTTACATGTGAAAATAGCAGTCTTGTTTGAGCATGAAGTGCCAGGGTTGGATATCACTTTAAGCGCCCATATTTTAGCAGGGGTCAATGACCAAGCCCTATGGCAATATGAAGCACATACCTGTTTTTACTTGGGACCATGGAGAGTGATGCAAGGGCAGTAACTGTGTCCGCTTCCTCCATCTCCCGCTTCTGTGCCTCCATCAGGGAGTAGCTTATTGTTCCCAAATACCGTTTGATGCAGGGCCAGTGCTCCACTGTAAGTAAACACAATCTGTCAGTGGATGGGGTGGATAAGCAGATGGGTGGATTGGTTGACTCGTGGAATCGGTCAACATGTGGTTTGAGTTTCTTATGCAGTTGATTAATTTTATGGTCATTGACACACTGACTCACAGCGACCAGTGAAGATCCAGGGTAGAATAGGTCAACCCATGTGCTTGCCATAAAAGGCAACTATGCTTGTCGTAAGAGGCGACTAACGGGATCGGGTGGTCAGTTTCGCTGACTTGGTTGACACATGTCATCGGTTCCCAATTGCGCAGATCGATGCTCATGCTGTTGATCAGTGGATTGTCTGGTCCAGACTCGATTATTTACAGACCGCCGCCATATAGCTGGGATATTGCTGTGTGCGGCATAACACAAAACTCACTCACTCACTCACCGCAGCCAAAGGCGATACATTTCATTTTCCCATCTATTTAATTGGTCTGTAAAAATGTTAAAAAATTATTTAAACCCCCTAAATACACAAATGCAAGGTTCAATCTCAGGTCTCTGCAAACATCCAACACACAGAACAAGCCCTCTGACAGAAGGGAGTGTCTGTCACTGTTATCAGTTAATATTTCCCTGGTGTCTCCACTTGGTGACGTGAAAGAGGGGTCATGATTATTGCACCTGTGACACCTGAGCTGTATTGTTATTCTTGTTTTCTCAGCCAGGGAAACAAGTGACATCTTTTACATCATTTTGTAAGATGCGTCCGGGGACCTTCTGGGTCCGATCTACAAAGCGTTTGTAGTGTTAACTATACACACAGGGGCGGATACAGCTTTTTGAGAATGGGGGGTGCACACTATTGAGAAAAAGGGTGCACACTTCATTTCCACCCAAGTTTCAATGGTTATTTAACAAACTTTCTGGACAAAAGGGGGGGTGCGCACCCCTGCACACCCCCTCTGGATCCGCTTATGACACATGTAGTTTATCATAGGATTACAAATGACGTAGCGCTACGAATGCTTTGTGGATTGGGACCTAGCTCTCCTAGCAGATGCCCTGTCTACTAAATAATGGTTGGTGATTTGAAATGTGTCAGTGAAAACAGTAGGTCAGTTACAGATTACAACTGATGAGTCCTTACTCTGTATTCGGATGGTGGATTCCAAGGTCTCCAACGCAGGTTTACAGCTCGGCCGATGGAGTTCTTCATCCTTGATTGAAGGTAGCTGAATCGCAAGAGTCATGTGACTTTACATACCAAGTTATAGTGTCACAATTCGCACCAATCAAAACCTGAGATGAGAGAGATTACTGTTTGACACTACAGTCAGTTAGAGATGCACTTAAATTCCAAAGGGAGGCAATCATAGCATATTGAGGGACAACAAGCAGGAATCCCTAAGGATACAAGGTGAGGTGAGGTGAAATTGGGTTTAACGTCTTGCTTGAGAATATTTCGCTCATATGACGACGTGCAGGCGTGTGTATGTGTATTTGTATGTGCGGCTGCTTGTACTAGCCCAGACTGAAGCTGGTTTATAGTGCTAGCCCACTGAGATACCATGCTGCAGTGAAGCATGAATACCCCTCTCAGACACATTATACTGACTCCGAGCCGACCAGTCCTTGCTTTCCCCTTTAATGCCAAGCGCCAGGCAGGGACCAACAAGTACCATATTTTAACGTCTTTTGGTATGACAGGGTCGGGGATCGAACCTGCGACCTTCCGCGCTCCAGGCGGACGCTTTAACCACTACACCACGTAGACGGTTAAGGATACAAGGGTATTGAGTTCTCACCTCGTCCCCAAGAAGAGCCTTGACACACATCTCTGAAGCCTCCGAGATGACCGGAATATCATAGCCTCCCTCCAGTGCCAGCACGACCTTCCCACCCGAAAGCGACATCAGCTCACGGGTCATGTGACCAAAAGCTGAAACAGAATCCAATTCGTGTAAGACTCTATGAAGAGGTACCCTCTATATGAACTGAGCCAGAATAAATATGATTACGTCTGTTCCTCTCAAAATGCAAGTCACACTGATTGAAAAGCCACAGCACCAAACAATATTCAAGTGAGTTCTTTAAGGAACAAAGTACGGTGACCGTAATGGACACTCACCTTCAGCTGTGACCTCATACCCTCCCAGCGGAGCTGTATGTCCCTTGGCCGCGTCAAAACCAGCAGACACGAGAACCATATCGGGACCAAACTCACGGGCAATTGGCATCACGATTGTTCTGTCAAAATAAAAACAACTCCTTCAGACTCTCTCCAGCCCACAAAGGGTAGCTTGCGTTCATCATCACTTTGAGCGAGTTTGGTTTGATGCCGCTTTTGGCAAGATTCCATCCATCCATCCATTCCACCAGAAATGGGCTTCACTCATTTTAATCATGTGGGGAATCGAACTAGGGTCTTTGGTGTGGAGAGCGAACGCTTTCACCACTAGGCTACCCCACCGCCCCTCATCACTTTGAACACGTGTCATCAACATTAGGTCGTCAAGATACTTAGAATGAGTGTCACATGTTGCAGGCATGAATCAAACCCAGGTGTTCAGGGCACGTGCAACCAGTGTATCTGCTGGACTGCCTCGCTACCAAACTGGTGTTGTATAAAACGTGTTCCACATGTGCAAAGATTTACTGAACATTACTTTAAATTAGATATTTAAGATTAGTAAGTAAATCTAACATCAGTGAGTTCCTTTATTTACAATATTACAATATTAAAGCATTACTCCAACAGCAGAGGACACAACTGATTTACAAGAACTGGTTTTATTTTTGGGGAAGGAATTGAACCAAGGTCCTCAAGTGAGTAAGTTCAGTTATATGCTGCTTTTAGCAATATTCCAGCAATATCACGGCGGGAACACAAGAAATGTGGTCTTCAAAGTGAACACTGCCCACAAAGCTACACAGATGATAACACAACTGATTTCAAAGAATGGGTTTCATGTTTTCATGGAGAGTATTTAACCCAGGTCTTCAATACACTGTACCCACAAGGCTACACAGATGATAACACAACTGATTTCAAAGAATGGGTTTCATGTTTTCATGGAGGGTATTTAACCCAGGTCTTCAAGGTGAACACTGTCCCCACAAGGCTACACAGATGATAACACAACTGATTTCAAAGAATGGGTTTCATGTTTTCATGGCGGGTATTTAACCCAGGTCTTCAAAGTGAACACTGTGCCCACAAGGCTAAACAGATGATAACACAACTGATTTCAAAGCATGGGTTTCATGTTTTCATGGAGGGTATTTAACCCAGGTCTTCAAAGTGAACACTGTGCCCACAAGGCTAAACAGATGATAACACAACTGATTTCAAAGCATGGGTTTCATGTTTTCATGGAGGGTATTTAACCCAGGTCTTCAAGGTGAACACTGTACCCACAAGGCTACACAGAAGAGGATAAACTGATTTTCAAAACTGTGTTTCATAACTTCAACAATGGGAAGAGAACCCAGGTCTCCAAAGTGAACACTGTGCCCATTCGCAGTGTTTAAAACTCCCAAAATTCCAAGCCAGACAGACGAACTGGTAACCTTAAAAAATTACCAGTCCGGATGAAAACTTGCCTGTCCCGTTTTTTCAACAATAAACTTAAATTACACGTGTTGTGATCGGTTGTCATAACATGAACTGTCCAATCGTAAGTAGTTTAACATAATTTTTATAATACCTCAAACACCTCAAACTGACGACAAGAGAACCTGTCTGATATTATGAAATATTGAACGATAGGGGTAAAAATATCTACCAGACCACCGGACAGGCCACTTTTGAAATTTGACTGTCCGAGATGAAGCTAAACCATTCCGGACGGTCGCAGGTGGGAATTTTAAACACTACCATTAGTGTACTCCACCGCAACCCTCGTCCATCAATCCCGGCAACACTACTGACCTGAACGCAGTCAGATATTCAGCATCAGCCATGGGTGGGTTCAGAGCTCCTCCAAACGCGATGTTGACATTGAAGCCGAGCCCCTCATCACTTCCGCACTCTTCAGGTGCTCCCGTACCAGGAAAGAAGTTGCCGCTGTCATGGCGATGAATAGATATGTACAACACATGGTTATCCATGTAGAACATTTGCTGGGTGCCGTTACCATGGTGAACATCCTGAAAGAACCAATGTCATTTCCATGTCACATAACAATCATTATATGAATCCATAGATAAAATATTGATAAATATTTAATAAAATATTAAGGCGGAATATTGGGTTTTTTTTTTACTCAAATAATACCTTCAAATACTCTCATTGACAGACATTTTCAGTTATCTCCCTTTGGCTACAAGATGAAAACACAGTGACGTGTTTAGGGTGAATTGTCTCCCTTTGACAACTATTATATTCAGAGATGATTGACATAATTACAGCCATACTACAGGGAATAGAACCCATGAGTTGTGTGTCACATGTGCTGGCACTATCCACTGAGAACTTCCAGTCAAGGGCAATACATACCCAGTCAATGATGAGAATCTTCTCTAGTTTTGCCTTTTCTTGTAACTGTTTGGCCGCTATTGCAATTGAGTTGAAAAAAACAGAAACCCCTGGAAAGAAACATCAAACCTTTTTCACATGTACAAGACTTCAGTATGAGAATACTCAGGTCTGCTGAGCCTAGGAGCAGTGTTGGGCCCAACTATCACATCACAACTAAAACTATACTACAGCAAACTGTACATAGCCATCAGTCATAGCAGACAAACTGAACAGACACTCGGTACTCTCCCACATCCCAACTACCATCCAATCCTCATTAATCTGGGTCCCGATTCGTAACTTTACGACCTGTCATAACTCTACAGTTTACTGTAGGTTTTGAGTGAGTGAGTGAGTAAGTGAGTATGGTTTTATGCTGCTTTTAGCAATATTCCAGCAATATCACGGCGGGGGGACACCAGAAATGGGCTTCATGCATTGTCCCTATGTGGGAATGGAACCCAAGTCTTAGGAGTGACAAGCAAATGCTTTAACCCCTAGCCTACCCCACCGCCCCTGTAGGCTTATGAATGTCGTAGCAGTACAAACGCTTTGTGGATCAGGACCCAGAATCTTAAGAAATTAACGCGGTGCTGTGGGAGTTATTCTGCCCTGGCATCTTCACTGGAGAAAAGAATCATTACCATTCTACCTTTTCATTATCATCCCAATGCTATAACATGGAGTAGAATCACAGTACACAGTTAGGTTAACTTGAACAAGAGTGTTAGGTGAGTGGACACTGCTACAGCTTGCACCTGCTGCTGTCTACTACTTACATGGCTTGGTGGGCCTCTGCATGGTGACCAGGAGGACGCACGATGGCGTAGCCATTCTGAAACAAACAAGCAAGCATTAGCATAACCATACTGCATCATTATAAGTGTGTGAGTTTAGTTTTACGCTGCACTCAGCAATATTCCAGCTATATGGCAGCGGTCTATATATAATCGAGTCTGGACAAGACAATCCAGTGATCAACAGCATGAGCATCGGTCTATGCAACTGGTAACCGATGACATGTGTCAACCGAGCCTGACCACCCGATCCCGTTAGTCGCCTCTTACGACATGCATGGGTTACTGAAGATCAATTCTAACCCGGACCTTCATGGGTTGCATCATTATGAGGTAACCAAACACTCTGGTTCTAAATTTCTCAAAACTGAATGCCCTCTGGAGGAATACTGCTGCAATATTTCTGGGTGGTTGGGCAGCCTAGTGGTTAAAGTGTTGGTTCCCGAGGCCAAAGAACCCATGAAGATCAGGATTAGAATTGATCTTCAGCAACCCATGCTTGCCATAAGAGACGACCAACGGGATTGGATGGTCAGGCTCACTGACTTGGTTGACACGTCATCGTATTCCCATTGCGTAGATTGATGCTCATGATGTTGATCACTGGATTGTCTGGTGCACACTGATTAAAACTCTAGTCCTTCAACACAGACTTACAACAATAACTGTGCTAAGGTCACTTCAAGTATAAGTGCATCCTGGAGAATGCCGTACTACATCACCATTAACCTATGCCTAAAATAGTCAAAATATTTGCTAATGTTTTCTGACATTCAAAGTGAATATAATTATTTTAAGCATGACAACATTACATGATGAAATCATGTAAATGTATATCATCCAAAATAAATAGACACCTTATTCATTAATCAAAGAATGAATTATAGAGATGTGATTACCATGGCAACAAGGCTTAACAGCTGCAGATAATGACACTTGGATTCAGCCCTGTCTACATCACTTACATAATGTGCATTTAATTGATTTTTGGAAACAATCCCATTTAAGAAAACATCAGAAAGATATTGACTACCTGCAGAGATGGTCTTATATTGACTATTAACCTATTAACCACTCACTATATACTGGTTGTAAATCCTGACCAACATTCAACAAACAATCACTTCTATCTCAAATAATAAGTAATTCAGTAAACAACAGTCCGCTAGTTGTATTTTGGAGAAAGTTTGGGGGGTTTGCAGGAAGAGTTTGTGTTAAATCAAATTGTATCAGCTAAATCTTGGAATAGCACACCCGATAGTAGACATAAACCAATCAAGCTATATACCAGCGGTCAGGGACTGATCTACGCAATTGGGATATGATGACATGTGTCAACAAAGTCAGCTGACCCGCCAAAGAACAGCTGTTTAAGTTAACTATTTCAGAGATGCCAACCCTGAATCAAATGAAAGTGGAGTAATGCCTAGCTAAAAGCAATTCCTGAGCCGTGACGGTGTGAGTTGGGGGTGAGCGTGAGAGAGGGCTTGGGCCCCTTTTGGCGGTGGGGGTCTGGGGGGCCTCCCCTATGAAAATCTTTAGATTTAGCTTGGAAATATGCAATTTCTGGGAATACTTAACCAGATAATTCTTAACTCAAATGAACATATTTACTAAAATTCTTTCATACATTCTAAATTAATAAACATATTTGTATTTTCTAAAAAATCGGAGTTTTTTATAGACAAATGTCAGTGTGGATTTGGTTTTGAAAATCGGATTAACTCCTCCAAATCTCTGCTATTTAAGAAACCTGGAAAAAGATTGTTTCCTTTTCTTTTGGAATAGCTACAAAATACTTATTTCCAGCTTGGGTGGATTAGAAGCCAGTGTTTACTGAAGCCAAGATTACAACATAAATGCCTCTGTTGTATGGAAACCAATTACTCTCCTGGCCAGAAACAACATGTAAAGCGCACCAAAAGGCTCGCATTAGACCCCTCTGTTCGTATTTCAGAATAAGTATATTTGTTTACAAACATAGGCAAAGTCTGGTCACATGACAGCCAACATCATGGTGTGGTTATGAGCAGACACTTCCCTTGTCGAATAAGCAGAGCAGAGCTGTGTAAACTCAGCGTTCATCAGCTCATTTGCAAACATTGCTTCAGAATGGTCAACAACCAGGCCCCTCAAACCAGTGGTTCATGTATCTTTATTCACTATTGAAATCCTCACAGCCATATAATCTTAACCCACATATATTAGTTCTTTATTAGAATTTTAACTGTGCACTCCAACACCCTGCCCTTATCAACAATACATGTGTCATACTGTCTAACTGTGCACTCCAACACCCTGCCCTTATCAACAATACATGTGTCATACTGTCTATCGCGACACTCGCTGTAAAAAGCATACTCATTCTACAATAACAAAAAAAGGGAAAGAAATTATCTGTTGTTCAATTGGATGAGTTCGTTTTTTGTTCAATTGTATCCAAAAACTAAAACTGACAATGAAGAAAAATACTCCGTAAAATGTCAACCAGTTAATCTAATGTCATTACAACTAATACAGACAGCCCAGGTCAAAATGTCAAATGACATGATATTTGCTTCAAACCTTTAACTGATGCAATCACGGCAATCACTTTTGACAAAACTTCAAATCATGTCTACAAACACAATATCAAAATCAATGAAAACCAGGCTATATATTTTATGCAATTTGACGTGAGTAAACAGTGAAAAGTAGCACGTGACGCTTCATCACTCGCCTGATTTTAAATTCATTGTATCAACATCCATCAAACTGCAGGACTTAAGGTTAAACAAGCATCAAACCCCATGTCATATCTTGTTCCACAAATGGGGCAGTGGGGTAGCCCAGTGGTTAAAGCGTTGGCTCGACACGCCGAAGACCCGGGTTCGAATCCCCACATGGGTACAATGTGTGAAACCCATTTCTTTTGTCCGGCGCCGTGATATTGCTGGAATATTGCTAAAAGCGACGTAAAACCAAACTCACTCACTCACTATTGTTCCACCAACAAACGAACATGTTCACTCCAGAACAAACTGCACAATGACGGATTCAGAAAGAGAAGAGAATCACAAAGAGTTGAAGATGGCATTTCAAAAATGGCCATGATATTAACCACGTCTATCATTTGCAATTCTGAGATCCAAACTTACCATAATAATTCCTACAAAACATACATAATGCTATGAAAACATGTGGCTCGGGAGGCAGTTTTGAAAATTTCAACCTAATAGTTACATGTACATAAATGAAGGCCAGAGCTCATGAATGGGATAAACCAAGATAAACAATGTAGTTCTATCAGTACATATGACATACATGAGGCACCATAATATTCTGTCTTCTCTGTAAATGCCATTATGCACTTAAACCAACTCTCACTGAAATAGCTCAAGAAGTTAAATGTTGGATGTTACCATATCTGATGCTCTCTCGGGAGATAATAAATATATATCTATCTGATTTACAATACAGTATGGGAATATGTTATTCTGAAAATGTTCCAGAATATAGAATTCACTTCTAATTGTATTGTAATATTTACTTTATTCCTCAATTCTTCATAACTCAAATCTATTTCTAGATTCAGTTAAACACTTTCACAGCAATTGACATTTTAGTAAAGCAAGACATAAACAATGCAGGCCTATCTGACAAGATCTGAAGTAGACTAGCATTTAGACCCAGAAATAATGTAATTCTAACGAAAACATAGATATTTCTAAATTATATCATAAAATCCATATGCCAGAATGCTTTACTTCAGGAACTGAGGTAAGCTAGGTCACATCTTCCTAGCTTGAGTCTTCTAAGTGAGTGAGCGAGTTTAGTTTTACGCTGCTTTTAGCAATATTCCAGAAATATCATGGCGGACACCAGAAATGGGCTTAACACATTGTACCCATGTGGGGAATCGAACCTGTGTCTTTGACGTTACGAGCGAACGCTTAACCGCTAGGCTACCCCGCCGCCCCAGACCATTGTTGAAGCACAATCTGGTGATTGTTGTAGCCTGGAGTTGTTACTGGAAGAAGCTAGAAGTCGATCCTGACTAAAACTTGTATCTGTTGTCCTCCCTCGGGAAGGACATAATGTCTACTGTCGCCCATGCCATTCTCTAACGACAGAGGGGGCGGTGGGGTAGCCTAGTGGTTAAAGCGTTCGCTCGTCATGCCGAAGACCCGGGTTCGATTCCCCAAATGGGTACAACTTGTGAAGCCCATTTCTGGTGTCGCCCGCCGTGATATTGCTGGAATATTGCTAAAAACAGCGTAAAACCATACTCAGCCAGCAGTCTAACGATAGAGATATTCTCAAACAATCACCACAATTTCAGGCCATTTGCAGTGGTTATAAAAAAGCGTGGTTATGAAAAAATGTTGATGTAACATTCATAGATTCACAGAACACATCCTTTACAAATATACACTGAAGTTATGAATTTAGAGATCAAAAACATTTTGACATTATTATTATTATTGTCCATATTTCACCAACAAATTGTATCTCCAAATTATCCATGTTCCCTAACGAGTTTATTTCAGTATACATTACAGGCTTTATTTCTTCTTGGTCCTCAGATTTTTTTTAAAGAATTCATTTTTTTTATCAGATGGGTGCCAAACTGCCCATGATCTTGATTGTGGCATTGCACATTTTAAAATAACAAAGGCTGTCTGACTGACTTACCTTGAGATCACCAGCAGCCACACGAAGTGCCAACTCTATCACACAACCTGTTGCCTGGTAACAGAATTAAATAACACATCAACATTCATTAAAAGAACTAAGTGGTTTATGTAGTTATTTTCATCAAAGGTTTTGATTAAGATGTGTACCCAATATTTTAAAGCATAACCAATATATGAAATGAACAATATTACAACAAATCCTCACTCTAAAGTGCCCCAGCTTTGAGACAACTTCAAGGCTTAGCCAAATCTGCAGTTATAGAAAACTGGATTTAATCCTTAGCTAACCCAAATCACGAGTTCTACTGAATGAGTGAGTATGGATTCATGCTGCCTTTGGCAATATTCCAACCATATAATGCTGGCATTAACCAGTAAAAGACTTCTAACAATCTAACCAAGTGGGGAATCGAACCCAGGATTTTGTCATGACAAGCATTAAATTACCCTACTGCCCTCAAATTGTCTCACTGAGCAGTTAACATTTCTCAGATTTCACAGACATAATTCTCAAGTTCCATTATAGCAGTAATTTGAGTCGAGGCCCAGACTGGATACAATAGAGTTTTGTCCTTTGACGATATCAACAGTAATGAATTAAGATTTTTTTCAGTAGCTCTTGAGTGTCTTAATCTGTGTTTTGTTGTAAATGACACGTACAACTATTTATACAAAGCACAGACTGCGAGTATCTGCAATGAGAGACAGTCTTACATCTCAGAGGATGAATGTAATACAAGTCTTGCGCAAACAATCCTGGTCCTACGTCCCTATGACACGCCAGACTACACAATCTAAAAACTATCATCCCTTTAAAATTAAATAGTCAAGAATATTATGCACAGACTCAAATCTATTTACATCCATAAATACACACTCTGTGTTCAGAATTATGATGTTCATATATTTCTGTCATATACTATTCACACATTGCTAAGGATCAAATCATGGATTCAACAGAAAACTATGATGTGGGGTCAAATTTGGTTTTAGAATGCCTTTACCCCTATCAAAAGTTTTGTATTCGTTCGTATTCTCCTTTAAATATCTAAGCTTGTTGTTAGCATGGATGCCTGCTTTCAGTATGTCATTGCATCTTGTTGATCTCATACCTGCTATTGACAGGTCTTGTTTATTTGTCAATGACTCGTTCCATGATTTGCAAAATGGTTGATTGGTGCCATGAAAACCATTTTTATGGTTATTCATGTATCAAGTGCATAAGGTTAGATTAAAGTGGTTGTTTGCCTAAAGAGGGGTTACCATATCATTATCTATCCAGCTTTAAATGGATACAATTTCAAATTAAAATATATGTTTAAGTAAAGTTGTGAATTTTTGTGATTCTTATCAAAGTGTGAGTAGTATATAACATTTTTTAATAAATTCAACTGTAATTTGATTCCAGGCTTCCATGTTTAAACATGTAGACTAAAAATATATTTAACTATATCTCCTTCCAAAGCAAATCCTTCAAAATAAACAGATAAGATATCAAATGATTTTACTTCACAACATTTGTGACAACAAATAGACTTTGAATACCATTTCGAACACAAACAGACCAGCAAGGACAAATTTAATAGATTTACAACTCAGAATTAAATTAAACAAGTTTCAGATATTTGCAAGACATATTAGTTCAGGCCACAACAAAAGAAGGATCTGATTGTTTTCACAATTTTAAAAAAATACTACAGACGTCTAAAAAATGTTAACAGGATTTTAGTTTTGACATGAAGCTTGTGAATTCAACATGTCCACATTTGCAAATATACACACATCTGACAAATGGAAAGTGATTGCAAGAATTATTAATGATATCCTTTTTTCTTGTTCCTCAGCCAGGTTGAGAGGATATTTTGTTTCCTGGCTTTGGTTTCCAGGCAACAGCAGGATTAAGTTCCACAGCTGAACACACATATTTGATCCAAAACTACAAATTACCAATACAGGGAAGACAGCATTGATTCTGAAGAACAAAAAACGATGTGGCCTCGAGGTAGTTAACTTACCGTTTTGGCGGCATTTGATGTATTAAGATCATTCCAGACAGTATCAGAATCCACGCCAACGCCTCCACATGGCAAGAGACAGAATCGCATGGGAGATGACTCTACAAAGAACGAAACATTTGTGAGTGAGTGAGTTGGGTTTAATACCATATTCATTTAGTGAGTTTGTTTTTTCATTTTGCTCCAGAAAATTTGTTAAAAAACGGAAATAAAAGGTATGTAGGGTCCTCTATGTACGAGTGTCACATACCCACGTTTAAGTTTGGAAGTTGTGACCGTCTTGCAGAAAAGGTGCTTGGTAGAAAATATTGAAGTTGAACTTACCTAACAATTTCTGTCTACTGAGTGGATTTGTTCCGTAAACTAGTGTGTGGAGATGAGTATGGCAGCTCTGCAGCTCTTCCGTACTCGCCTTCCGAGACCGCACTCTCTGTAAACACGCAACCAATCAAAATGTTACATCTACATAAACTAGACAGTCATTCACAAGTGACCAAAAAAATGGGTCACAGGCAGCAGTTTCTTTGGAGTATTACTGCTGCCACTGTAGAGTGAGTGAGTGAGTGAAGGGAGGAGGGAGGGAGCGTTTGGTGAGTGAGTGAGTGAGTGAGTGGGTGAGAGGGAAGGGGGGAAAAAGACAGTGTTCGGTGAGCGAGTCAGTGACTGAGGGACTGAGTGAGTGAGTGAGTTTAGTTTTATGCTGCACTCAGCAATATTCCAGCTATATGGTGGCGGTCTGTAAATAATCAAGTTTGGACCAGACAATCCAGGGATCAACAGCATGAACATTGATCTACGCACTTGGGATACAATGACATGTGTCAACCAAGTCAGCAAGCCTGACCACCCAAACCCGTTAGTCGCCTCTTACAACAAGCATGGGGTACTGAAGATCAGGGCCTAGATTTTCAAAGCTCTCTTAGAGCTAAGATAGTCGTAAGTTAATGTTAATGTATGGCACTTATGGGCCAGACAATCCAGTGATCAACATCATGAGCATCGATCTACTGTGAGGTCTCAGGCAACAATGCTTCTAACAACTCACTCAGGTGATATGATGTGTCACACCATACATACTACACACAAGTTAGCACATAAAATTGTGTGTTTTAATATACCCACCATCCTGAACTGATCAACTACAGTCACATGAGTGAGTGAGTGAGTGAGTGAGTGAGTTTAGTTTTACACCGATTTTAGCAATATTCCAGCAATATCACACCAGGGGACACCAGAAATGGGCTTCACACATTGTACCCATGTGGGGAATCAAATCCCGGTCTTCACCATGACGAGCGAATGCTTTATCCACTAGCCTACAGTAGTATATGTACAAGTGACAAAAATAAGCCGAGCCAGTTCAAGTGTTGCTTATAGACCAAGGCCTAGATTTTCGAAGCTGTCTTAGCCCTAAGATAGTCGTAAGTTAATGTTAATGTATAGCACTTACGACTATCTTAGTGCTAAGAGAGCTTCAAAAATCTAAGCCCTGGTTCCAAACTATTGCATTCATCAAAACAAATTCATCCCATGTTTTAAACGTTTTTGATGAGTGTTGAAATATTTGGTATCAAAAGACACATAAGTGAGAAACTTTGCTATTGCCAAAATCATTCTTCCAACTATCTCAGTTTGTAAACAGTAATGACCAATGTCCAGCATGTTAACAGTATAACTGACCAGTGGCAGAGAGATTAGTGATGTCATTTTATTATGATGTCATAATAACCAACATATCATGATGACTGTCTACAAAGCATTGTGATGCAATTCCACTGTTGCGAGTTTTGCTAGGGAAACCCATACAACAGTTTCTCTGAAAGCCGGTTTTGGATGACAAAACCCATCTATATACAGCAGGTTATTTTTTCACTCAAAATACTCTCAAATCGACAATTGGACTAAAGATACACAGCACCACAATTTCCATTTTGCATGAAAACCCTCAATTTCTCCCAGCGGACAGAAATAGAAACGCTCTTAATGATTCGGCGAAAGAAAAATAGTAGTGTCAAATATGTTTTTATTTCCAAGAACTGAATCTGCGGTCCAAAAAAAGAAAACCATTTTCAATTCAACCTAAGTCTGGATCATATTACCTGTTTCAGTCAACATATTTCTTGTTCACTAGAAACTCAAAAATACATTTAAGTGATACTGACCTTCCCAAACATTAATCAAATTACGACACTAGTAAATCAGTTTATGTTATCAATTAATGTCACAGCAGACTGACGATCTCCCACTGTAATTCTCTCTGTCTTTCCTTCAATTAATGCTGACATTTAATACTTAGTAGAGCCTCTCATTTCAGTTTCATGAAAATCAATCATGTTTCAGAGTTGCTGCATATGTTCTCCATAAATGTCACCATATATTACCCAAGAATTCCATATATCTGAACATGGTAATAAACACGCGAGGATGAAGCTGTGCAAGAGCTATGGATTCATCCCAGCTCCATCTTAATTGACATGATGGAGGCAGTGGAATGACTGTTAATAAGACGACACATTCAGATGCATGCTGGGCACATGATGCGAAAGTAGCTTAATGGCCTGTGTATCATCAAGTCTCTTATGACAATCTTTGAAAAAATATGCCATAGAGGAGTATCTTAAAATTGATCTAAATATTTTTTTAAATTATAGATTAATGAACTTTCTGCACATTGTTGATGAACAGATAAACTTTACTTTATTTTATGGTTTAGATCATTTGAATCATTTTGTCTAAAGCAGAAACAGGTTTTATCACCTTGGCTGTAATCTCGGCTTATGGGATTCTAAATCTAAAATTAATGATTAAAAAACAAATGTAAAACAAAAAGTAAAGATCATACAAGGATATTCCTACGTAGCCAGAATACTTTGTTCAAATCTACACACAGTGCAGTTAATAAACGCAATACAGCATCTAATATTTCCAACATTTAATGGTTGATTTCATCATGCAACCAAAAGGATTAAAAATATTCAGTTGTCATAAAACAAGGACTTTCTCAAGGAAAGGTAATGAAATTAATATTGTGTACTTTGTCGTGTAAAGATATTACTTGTAATGTAAACGTCGGTAATCCTGAGTACAGAATCTAGCAATCCCTGACACACAGTAACCGTGTTTACAGCCCAGCGTTACCCTGGCAAACCATCACAGGAGTACAGGGATAGGTTACTGCCACACCTGTAAGTATTACTGGACCTGTCTGTACTGGGAGGCGCTAACAGACACCCCCCAGCTGGATCATTGAGACTGTATACAGCATTACTGGTGAGTGAGTGAGTGAGTGAGTGAGTGAGTGAGTGAGTGAGTGAGTGAGTGAGTGAGTGAGTGAGTGAGTGAGTGAGTGAGTGAGTGAGTGAGTGAGTGAGTGAGTGAGTGAGTGAGTGAGTGAGTGAGTGAGTGAGTGAGTGAGTGAGTGAGTGAGTGAGTGAGTGGAGTTTTACGCTGCACTCAGCAATATTCCAGCTATATGGCGGCGGTGAGTGAGTGAGTGATTGTTGGTGGGTGGGTGAGCAAGCGTGCGAGCGAGGTAGTGAGTGAGCGAGCGAGTAAGTGATATATCCAACTTTCTCTTTCTCCTTCCTTCCTTCTAAGTGAGTGAGTGGGTGGCTGGGTGAGTGAGTGAGTCAGTGAGTGAGTGATGATGATTGGGTGGGCGAGTGAGTTAGTCAGTGAGTGGTTAGTTAGTGGTGGGTGGGTTAGTAGTGGGTAGGTTAGTGGTGGGTGGGTTAGTGGTGGGCGGGCGGGCGAGCGAGTGAGGTGGCGAGTGTTAAATCCAATTCACTCTTCCTCCTTCCTTCTTTCACTTTCTCTGAGTGAGTGAGTGGGTGAGTGAGTGGGAAGGAAGGAAGGAGAAAGAGCGAGAGTTGGATTTAACACTGCACAGCATCACAGGTGACATACTACTCCTACTGATGATATATATATCATCCAAGTATCTACTGAAATACAGAGCACCAAGTCTTGCCAAGGGGTTTCATATTGATCAACAAGTGTTGACGTGTATTATTCGAAAGGACACTAGACTCTACTTATCAAGCAACATCATTCTTCCAACTTCTTCAGTTGCTCGGAAACAAGCATTGTGCCGAATGTATAACATACACGTAACCACTATCACTAGCAGAAAGATTAGTGAAGACACAGTGCAGTCACTGAAACTGATCAAGTCATGTTAGTGAGTGAGTGAGTGAGTGAGTGAGTTAAGTTTTACGCTGCTTTTAGCAATATTCCAGCAATATCACGGCAGGGGACACCAGAAACTGGCTTCACACAATGTACCCATGTGGGGAATCGAACCCGGGCCTTCAGCGTGACGAGCGAACGCTTTATCCACTAGGCTACCCCACCGCTCCAATCTGCAAGAATATTTCTTTGCAGTGATATCCTCTTGGAAAGATTATTTAATATCTCCTGTGAAGGCCAGATCCTCCAAACAGCTCACAAAACTTTATGTCCCCTAAAGAAACCTATATACTTGAAGAATTTTCATTACTGTACAAAATCCTTGAAAACCCCAGCACATGAATGAAGGTGAGCGGTGCCGTCTCTCTTAAGCACTGTTTATAGCCTGAGTAAAAATACCAGTGCAAGCTATTCCTGAAACACCAGGAATTCATTTTATGATAAGCACTGCCTGCAGGTGAGAATTCTCCCTCCCGCCAATCTCGCACTGCCTGTGTGAGGTGGTGGCGACAACGATGGCGGCAGCGCCGTGTTGATTACATTGCCACCTGCAGCAGGAGTAACTGTAGCTACCCAAGGTTTATATAACTTTTACAAGTGTAGCCTAGCCTGCCTCCCGTGCTCACCTCCATCCCACAGTGGGCAAGATGAACCGGTGCATGGATAAACATATTATGTCCTGGCTACAAACACAATCTCAATTCCTGCCTCCAGTCCACCTATCAAATTGCTTCTACACAAAGGATGTAATCTAAAGGTGCTTCCTTGACTGATTTGGAAAGTCTAGCTAATTCTTCATAACTTTTGGTCAAATTGGTTTCATATGCAATCAAATTATTTAAAATAAATCAATTAAATCTGCATAATTTGGGAAAACAGAATTAAATCCAGATTATTCTACCCATATAATGATAAAATGTCTTGCATCACAATATGATATGTGATAAGATATACTTGATATGTATCTTGGATGCTAAATCAGTGTTATATGTGATATGATATACTTGGTATGTATCTTGGAGGCTAAATCACAGTATCATATGTGATATGACATACTTGATATGTATCTTGGAGGCTAAATCACAGTATTATATGTGATATGACATACTTGATATGTATCTTGGAGGCTAAATCACAGTATTATATGTGATATGACATACTTGATATGTATCTTGGAAGCTAAATCACAGTATTATATGTGATATGACATACTTGATATGCATCTTGGAGGCTAAATCACAGTATTATCTGTGATATGACATACTTGATATGTACCTTGGAGGCTAAATCAGTGTTATATATGATATGACATACTTGATATGTATCTTGGAGGCTAAATCACAGTATTATATGTGATATGATATACTTGATATGTATCTTGGAGGCTAAATCACAGTATTATATGTGATATGACATACTTGATATGTATCTTGGAGGCTAAATCACAGTGTTATATGTGATATGACATACTTGATACGTATCTTGGAGGCTAAATCACAGTATTATATGTGATATGATATGCTTGATATGTATCTTGGAGGCTAAATCAGTGTTATATGTGATATGACATACTTGATATGTATCTTGGAGGCTAAGTCAGTGTTATATGTGATATGACACACTTGATATGTATCTTGGTGTAAATGTCACAATATTATATATGATGTGATATACTTGATATGTATCTTGGTGTAAATGTCACAATATTATATATGATGTGATATACTTGATATGTATCTTGGTGTAAATATCACAATATTATATATGATGTGATATACTTGATATGTATCTTGGTGTAAATGTCACAATATTATATATGATGTGATATACTTGATATACTTGATATGCATCCAGTTACCATGTCAAAGGACATCACTGACTTCTCTGACTTCATCATTTCAATATCAAAACTAAGAGATAACGTTAACAATGAAATTGTTTCACAACGTTTTGGACATTACAGTTAATGCTGGTTACCATGTCAAAGGACATCACTGATCTCTCAACTTCACTCACACGGGGACACTGTCTATAACTGTTAACAACTGAAACAGCTAGATTGACTGACTGACTGAGTTTAGCCAACGCTTTAGCAAAATTCCAGCAACATCACAGGCAGTGGGACACGAAACAGCTAGAAGAATGAGGAGTGAAAAACAGCATCTCACCCTGCAGCAGCAAGCCTTGAGTGTTTTATTTCACTGACTTGTGTAGACACATTGACATTTTACTCAGGTAAGCAACTGTGTATCTTGGGGCTAAATTGACGATTTATAAAACGAACAAGCAAATAAGCTTATCATTCCACTATGTGTGAATGGTCATGTTGCCACATAATGATTAACCTGGACAACACACCAGTGTGCACTTTCTTTTCATTCTCAACTCCCTGGGGAGTGTACGACCCAAGCTTTCTGCGATGCACTAGTAAGTTAACCTTTTTCCGCCTCATCCTACCAGGTACCCATTCACTGCTGATATGAATCAGAATAAGCTTTCTGCATACAAAAGGTACCTACCTCACATCGTGTGACAAGTCCGGTGTCAGTGAGTCTTGCCCAGATGCTCTGTATTCTCCCAGCGTGTTCTAAGTGGTTCATGTTGTTGCCGCACGTACACTGGTGTTTCAACATTATCGTGTCGTACGCCAAACCTGGAAGCAAGTAAAATAAATACTGCACTCTGATTGGTTGATGAAGATGATGGAAAGCGTGATCTAGTGCAGGTTATTCACAGTGTATTACATTCAATGTTAAAAATCTACTCACATGTTTAATACTTTGTAGAACCCTATATCATATGTTCCTGACAGTAGGGCTGGCTAAAATGATCGATTATCAGAAATACCATTGATAGGAAAGATTATTAACGATTACTGACAAGAGAATTGTGCCATCGATAATAATGCACATAAACTGTTGTCATACATAGAATATACTTTTAATTTACTCACACAACACAGGTTAGGACTTCATTTATTGGCTGCTTCTAAGAGTGAGTGAGTGAGTTTACTTTTACGCTGCACTCAGCTATATGGCGGCGGTCTGTAAAAAATCGAGTCTGGACCAGACAATCCAGTGATCAACAGCATGAGCATCGATCTGCGTAATTGGGAACCGATGACATGTGTCAACCAAGTCAGCGAGCCTGACCACCTGATCCTCTTACGACAAGCATGGGTGACTGAAGGTTCATTCTAAGCCACACCTTCACGGGTTGCTGCTTCTAAGATATGTCAAGGATGCTGTTTGGTAAGTGTTCCATGAATAAACACGTCACCACTCAGCAGTGATGTGAATTATAGTAATTTCTTTCTGATTGTTTGGCATTTTTTCTCAAAGTTACTTTTCAGATACATATTTATCAAAAAGCGATCACTAATTAGTTAATGATTATCAATATCTGTGATCTATAGCCCTACCTGACAGACACAGGATTAAAAATCAGAACACTCTATAATACCACAGTCAGTGAGTGAGTTTAGTTTCACGCCACACTCAGCAATATTCCAGCAATATCACGGCAGGGGGACACCAGAAATGGGCTTCACTCGTCATATCCATGTGGGGAATTAAACCAGGGTCTTCGGCGTGACGAGCGAACGCTTTAACCACTAGGCCACCCCACTGCCCCTGATCAGTTTGAACATGGTCATCAATATTAGGGTGTCAATATCAGGTCGTCAAGATACTAAGAATGAGTGTACCATGTTGCCGGCAATGGGCTTCACAGATTGTACCCATGTGGAGAATCTAACCCTTGCGTGAGCCCTTTAACGATCCCACCGCCCCAAGCAACATTAAAGCTTTCTCATGATGTGTAGAATGTGTTTATATGTAACAAAAGCAATATTTCAGGAAATCACATCTAAGTCATCCGTGTATGATGACAAGAGCCTGGTCACATGCCCTTCGTTACAACCAGACTCACACACTGCCTGTGGTAGTCATTCTACCACAATCCATTCTACCCTGAAGCTGATTAACATACTATCACTCATTCTCTTTCCTAAACATACTGCTTTAGTGAGAGAAAAATAACATTTCAAAACACGATTCATTATGATACGAATTCAAGATCCTAGGAACAAATTGCTTGAAATACAATTTATGTTTACTTTAAAGGTGAAAGATGACAAATTGAGTTATTGCAATTTGACGACATTACCACAGCCATTGTGCCTTCCCACGAGATATTTTGACTCCTCTGACATTTGTTCCTGCAGACTGACTGGCTAATTAAATGGATCTATTTGACAGTCCTTCTAATTAGAGATCATTTCAGAGAGTCAGACTTTGACATTTCACAGATACACAAATAGCAAGTAACACAGTATATTGTCTTGGCATCTTGCTTGATCCTGTCTGTCTCGTCTGTTTCACAGTCCTGAACGATGTTAGTGTTCCCTTATGCCCAGCCCTTACTGTTGAGCTATAGCCCTAAGTGGAGTATGTTGTTGGGCCACTACACAGAGCTTGTTATCACCCACCTGTTGTAAATGTGTACGATACTGGCCAGATTTCTTGTTATCACCCACCTGTTGTAAATATGCATGATACTGGCCCGGTTTCTTGTTATCACCCACCTGTTGTAAATATGTACGATACTGGCCAGATTTCTTGTTATCACCCACCTGTTGTAAATGTGTACGATACTGGCCCAGTTTCTTGTTATCACCCACCTGTTGTGAATGTGTATGAGATTGACCAGTTTCTTGTTATCACCCACCTGTTGTAAATATGCATGACACTGGCCCAGTTTCTTGTTATCACCCACCTGTTGTAAATGTGTGACAATGGCTCAGTTTCTTGTTATCACCCACCTGTTGTAAATGTGTACGATACTGGCCCGGTTTCTTGTTATCACCCACCTGTTGTAAATGTGTACGATACTGGCCCGGTTTCTTGTTATCACCCACCTGTTGTAAATGTGTACGATACTGGCCCGGTTTCTTGTTATCACCCACCTGTTGTAAATGTAAAGGTGTATGAGACTGACCAGTTTCTTGTTATCACCCACCTGTTGTAAATGTGTATGACACTGGCCCACTTTCTTGTTATCACCCATCTGTTGTAAATGTGTATGAGACTGACCAGTTTCTTGTTATCACCCACCTGTTGTAACTTGTAAAGGTGTATGAGACTGCCCAGTTTCTTGTTATCACCCACCTGTTGTAAATGTGTATGACACTGGCCCACTTTCTTGTTATCACCCATCTGTTGTAAATGTGTACGATACCGGCCCGGTTTCTTGTTATCACCCACCTGTTGTGAATGTGTATGAGACTGACCAGTTTCTTGTTATCACCCACCTGTTGTAAATGTGTATGACACTGGCCCAGTTTCTTGTTATCACCCACTTGTTCTAAATGTGTATGACACTGGCCCAGTTTCTTGTTATCACCCACTTGTTCTAAGTGTATGACACTGGCCCAGTTTCTTTTTATCACCCACTTGTTGTAAATATGCATGACACTGGCTCAGTTTCTTGATAACATCCACCTGTTCTAAATGTGTATGAGATTGACCAGTTTCTTGTTATCACCCACCTGTTGTAAATGTGTATGACACTGGCCCAGTTTCTTGTTATCACCCACCTGTTGTAAATGTGTATGACACTGGCCCAGTTTCTTGTTATCACCCACTTGTTCTAAGTGTATGACACTGGCCCAGTTTCTTGTTATCACCCACCTGTTGTAAATATGCATGACACTGGCTCAGTTTCTTGATAACATCCACCTGTTCTAAATGTGTATGACAACGGCCCAGTTTCTTGTTATCACCCACCTGTTGTAAATGTGTATGAGACTGGCCCAGTTTCTTGAGGCTGTTGTGGGAGAACAGAGAAGGTGACGAGGGGACTGGACTGTGTTCAGACAAAGGGCGATGATGCGAGGGGCCCTTATGACGAGGCTTGATGATCTCCCTTTGCTGGCCCAGGAATGCTTCACGATCCCGCTGCTGTTTCTCCAATTCACTGGAACTTTCGTCCATCTTGCTGTCACTGACGATACTCTCAGCATCACGAGACTCCTTCATCTCCTGAAGATCGAAAAGTCAAACAAAGAGTGAGTGAGGGACCCCAGACAGGTAATCTCCGCCAGCCGAGTGCATCTGGTACAGAGGACCATGGTCCGGGATAAAATGACTGACATCGAACCATGACGACAGTTCTGATACAACATTAGTGTAAGGAGTTGCAACAAATTTCAATGACCGTTCTGGTGAACCAAATCACATTTTATAAATTATATTAACCCGGCAGAAAAATTAAAATGTATAATTACCTGTGCTAACTTGACCTCTGTTTCTTCATCCACATTTTCCATATGACTCTTACTGACGGTCCGTTGCAACACCGTTTGTCGTATATGCTGAAACAAAGACAGAGCGTTGATGTTGATGTACAATGGGGCTACACATCATGTTTAAGATTATTGTGCTTACATATCAGTGTGTTCATGTGTGTGAAGGTAGCTTCAAGGACTGATCTCAACACCATGTCACAGAAAAAATGAAATTATTATTCCACAAAAATCAACAAAGCTACAAGCTGATGATACTCTTATGCCACTTTTAGTAAGATTCCAGCAACAGTTTCAATAAACCACAAAAAGGGCTTCACGCACAGTGCCCATGTTAAGATCGAACTGGGCTCGTTAGTGTGACGAGTAAGCACTTACATCTCCAGGCTCCCTCACTAACCCAGGTCCTAAAGAGTCTAATAATTCTTTAAGGAAATGTACACATCCAGCTTAGCACTGGTCTACAACTCATGAGTGAGTGAATTTAGTTTTACGCCGCTTTTAGCTATATTCCAACAATATTCCAGCAATATTATGGCGTGGGGACACCATGCACCATGTAGGGGGACTCCAATCGAAAGCAAGCTTCGGCATGATGAGCCCCACAGCACTTTAACCGCCAAGGCTACTGACTTGGTAGATGGTTGTGAGCACACCCCAATTCATCTCATGAACACGATTTACTTTTATTTACAGATGGCTGTCATATCACTGTCTTTAAATGACAAACAAACTAACAGTGAAGCAACTCACCTGTTTTAAGTATAGTTTTGAGTTTTCCTTTATAAACTGATCATGCTGATGTTGTTGTAGTAGTTGTTGCTGCTGCTGAAACACGGGGTGGCCGAGAGGGAGGGGAGCTGAGTGGGTGCGGCCCAGTGGCCGATGTCTGTAAACAACAGTAACATTACATAATAATAATAATATATAGAGATTCATATAGCGCCAATATCCAGATGAGTCTTGCTCAAAGGCGCTTCCGTATGAGTCGGACAAGGAAAGAGTCACTCAGAACTGTAACATGATTTGAAACATTCTCTTAAATGCACAGATTTTCTCTGCACTTTTAATGCCCAAATGGGATGTTGTTCCAAAGCATAGGACCTGCTTTTGAGAAACATCTGTCTCCAAATGTCTTTGTCCTCGTACGTGGCACAACTAGTAACTGGGCACTACTAGAACGTAGGGAACGGGAGGGTTGATGGCACTGGATGTCATTTCTTGGACAAAAACAAACTAAAGTGCAAATCGTTTTCCATGGAAATCATGAAAAAAATAAATGACAAAAAATCTGCAAATAGCAAAAGGCACCACTTTGGGATCTGCCTCACATATCTGCCAAGTTTTGCTGAAAGATATTAAAAGTTTTAGCGTTACAGTTCGAAACAAAACCTACCCTCCCTTTGAGACTAAGTCCAAATTGTTTTCATGGAAACTGAGAAAATAATAAATCACAAATATCTGCAAATAGCAAAAGGCACCACTTTGGCATCTGCCTGACATATCTGCCAAGTTTTGCTGAAAGATATTAAGAAGTTTTCCAGTTGTGTTCGGAAACTAAAACCCATCCCTTCCTTTTGAGACTAAGTCGAATCATTTCCATGGAAACCGAGAAAATAATAAATCACAAATATCTGCAAATAGCAAAGGCACCACTTCAAGATCTGCCTCACATATCTGCCAAGTTTTGCTGAAAGATATAGAGAGGTTTTGAGTTGTGCTCGAAACTAAGCCCACCCCTCACTTTTGGGATTAAGTCCGAATCGTTTCCATGGAAACCGGGAAAATAAAAATGCCAAAAATCTGCAAATAGCAAAAGGCACAACTTTAGGATCTGTTTGATATATCTACCAAGTTTTGTTGAAAAATATTATACGGTTTTGAGTTGTGCTCCGAAACTAAAGCAATCCTTACTTTTTGAGACTAAGTCCAAAATGTTTCCATGGAAACCAAGAAAAATAAAAATGCCAAAATCTGCAAATAGCAAAAGGCACCACTTAAGGTTCTGTTTCATACATCTACCAAGTTTTGTTGAAAATATTGAACGGTTCTTGAGTTATGCTCGGAAAGCGAAGCCCACCCCTCACTTTTGGGATTAAGTCCGAATCGTTTCCATGGAAACCGGAAAAATAAAATACCAAAATCTGCAAATAGCAAAAGGCACCACTTAAGGTTCTGTTTGATATATCTACCAAGTCTTGTTGAAAAATATTGAGCGGTTCTTGAGTTATGCTCCGAAAGCAAGCCCACCCCTCACTTTTGGGATTAAGTCGAATCGTTTCCATGGAAAACGGGAAAAATAAAATGCCAAAATCTGCAAATAGCAAAAGGCACAACTTTAGGATCTGTTTGATATATCTACCAAGTTTTGTTGAAAAATATTATCACGGTTTTGAGTTGTGCTCCGGAAGCTAAAGCAATCCTTACTTTTTGAGACTAAGTCCAAAATGTTTCCATGGAAACCAAGAAAATAAAAATGCCAAAATCGGCAAATAGCAAAAGGCACCACTTAAGGTTCTGTTTCATACATCTACCAAGTTTTGTTGAAAATATTGAACGGTTCTTGAGTTCTTGAGTTATGCGTTTCCATGGAAACGGAATCTGCAGAGTAGCCACCCCTCACAAGTTCTTGTTTTTGGTTCTTGATTAAGCTCCGGGATTAAGTCCAAAATCGTTTCCATGGAAACCGGAAAAATAAAAATGCCAAAATCTGCAAATAGCAAAAGGCACAACTTTAGGATCTGTTTGATATATCTACCAAGTTTTGTTGAAAAATATTATACGGTTTTGAGTTGTGCTCCGGAAGCGAAAGCAATCCTTACTTTTTGAGACTAAGTCCAAAATGTTTCCATGGAAACCAAGAAAAATAAAATGCCGTACAAAAAAATCTGCAAATAGCAAAAGGCACCACTTAAGGTTCTGTTTCATACATCTACCAAGTTTTGTTGAAAAATATTGAACGGTTCTTGAGTTATGCTCCGGAAACGAAGCCCACCCCTCACTTTTGGGATTAAGTCCGAATCGTTTCCATGGAAACCGGGAAAAATAAAAATACCAAAAATCTGCAAATAGCAAAAGGCACCACTTAAGGTTCTGTTTGATATATCTACCATCTACCAAGTCTTGTTGAAAAATATTGAACGGTTCTTGAGTTATGCTCGAAGCGTAAGCCCACCCCTCACTTTTGGGATTAAGTCCGAATCATTTCCATGGAAACCGGGAAAAATAAAAATGCCAAAAATCTGTAAATAGCAAAAGGCACAACTTTAGGATCTGTTTGATATATCTACCAAGTTTTGTTGAAAAATATTATACGGTTTTTGAGTTGTGCTCCGGAAACGAAAGCAATCCTTACTTTTTGAGACTAAGTCCAAAATGTTTCCATGGAAACCAAGAAAAATAAAAATGCCAAAAATCGGCAAATAGCAAAAGGCACCACTTAAGGTTCTGTTTCATACATCTACCAAGTTTTGTTGAAAAATATTGAACGGTTCTTGAGTTATGCTCCGGAAGCTTGAAGCCCACCCTCACTTTTGGGATTAAAGTCCGAATCGTTTCCATGGAAACCAACGGTTCTTGAGTTATGCTCGGAGAAAGAAGCCCACCCCTCACTTTTGGGATTAAGTCCGAATCGTTTCCATGGAAACCGGGAAAAATAAAAATGCCAAAAATCTGCAAATAGCAAAAGGCACAACTTTAGGATCTGTTTGATATATCTACCAAGTTTTGTTGAAAAATATTGAATGGTTCTTGAGTTATGCTCGGAAGCAAGCCCACCCTTCTTTTAAGACTAAGTCCAAAACGTTTCCATGGAAACCGAGAAAAATAAAAATGACAATTATCTGTAAATAGCAAAGGACAAAAACAGACAAAGTTGCATTGGCCCAGTTTAGATGAAGATCACATGGTTCAGTGAGTCAACAAGAAAGATGATTAAATACACAGTGAGAAATGAGACTGCATGAAAAAATTGACACAAAAAAATGACAGAGTTTTACATTTCTCCTTTGTAATGATGAGAATGTAAAAGAGTAAAATATCATAGACGCACCAGGTATTTAAACCCAGCTCTGCATAAACATACTGTACAGATTTCTACACACAATACTTGTACTGACAAGAATATTTCTATGAAGCTGTAATCTAGTGCTGGCGTGTAACATGCTCATGTTAGGTAGACCAAGAGAGTTTGTGAGAGGGTTGATTAAAGGTGTCTGCTTTTGAATGTGTAACAGAGTACTTCGAGCCACATATATGGAAAGCCTTGAGGATTTATGGGAGATTCTGGTCCTGACAGTGTAAAGGAGTACTTTAAACAACCTACCGATGGTGTTACAGACTACGTTAAATCACCTGTCTAGAGATTACATTAGCAGGGCGTGTGGGGGTTAATGTTCCTAGCAGGGAGCGACCTACCTAGAGAATCTGTGGGAGTTAATGTTCCTGACATTGCAACAGAGTATGTTGAACGACCTACCTAGAGAGTCTGTGAACAGGGTGAGTGGGGGCTTCTGTTCCTGACATTGTAACAGAGTATGTTGAACGACCTACCTAGAGAGTCTGTGGACAGGGTGAGTGGGGGTTTCTGTTCCTGACATTGAACAGAGAATGTACCTAGAGAGTCTGTGAACATGGCGAGTGGGGGTTTCTGTTCCTGACATTGAAACAGAGAATGTTGAACGACCTACCTAGAGAGTCTGTGGACAGGGTGAGTGGGGGTTTCTGTTCCTGACATTGTAACTAGAGAGAATGACATTTGAACGACCTACCTAGAGAGTCTGTGAACAGGGTGAGTGGGGGTTTCTGTTCCTGACATTGTAACAGAGAATGTTGAACGACCTACCTAGAGAGTCTGTGAACAGGTGAGTGGGGGTTTCTGTTACTGACATTGTAACAGAGAATGTTGAACGACCTACCTAGAGAGTCTGTGAACATGGTGAGTTGGGGTTTCTGTTCCTGACATTGAACAGAGAATGTTGAACGACCTACCTAGAGAGTCTGTGAACAGGGTGAGTGGGGGTTTCTGTTCCTGACATTGTAACAGAGAATGTTGAACGACCTACCTAGAGAGTCTGTGAACAGGGTGAGTGGGGGTTTCTGTTCCTGACATTTTACCAGAGAATGTTGAACGACCTACCTAGAGAGTCTGTGAGCAGGGTGAGTGTGGGTTTTTGTTCCTGACATTGTAACAGAGAATGTTACACGACCTACCTAGAGAGTCTGTGGACATGGTGAGTGGGGGTTTCTGTTCCTGACATTGTAACAGAGAATGTTGAACGACCTACCTAGAGAGTCTGTGAACAGGGTGAGTGTGGGTTTTTGTTCCTGACATTGTAACAGAGAATGTTACACGACCTACCTAGAGAGTCTGTGGACATGGTGAGTGGGGGTTTCTGTTCCTGACAATGTAACAGAGAATGTTGAACGACCTACCTAGAGAGTCTGTGAACAGGGTGAGTGGGGGCTTCTGTTCCTGACATTGTAACAGAGAATGTTGAAACGACCTACCTAGAGAGTCTGTGAACAGGGTGAGTGGGGGCTTCTGTTCCTGACATTGTAACAGAGAATGTTGAACGACCTACCTAGAGAGTCTGTGGACAGGGTGAGTGGGGGCTTCTGTTCCTGACATTGTAACAGAGAATGTTGAACGACCTACCTAGAGAGTCTGTGAGCAGGGTGAGTGGGGGCTTCTGTTCCTGACGGTGGAATGGGGTATGGGTTGACGAGGGGGGAGCTGATTTTGCCGCCAGATGCTGCTGCTGCTGCCGCTGCTGCAAGATATGCCTGACTGGTTCCTGGTGGGAATTCACCATCAATCACTTCAAGAAAAAGATCAATAGTAAGACTCCAATAATACTATCACAATGATATAGTGATACAAGTATTGGTAACGTTCCCTCAATAGCAACTGAAACTATTAAAGGCCGGGATGCAAACCTCCCAAATATGAAACCCTGAATGGCTGACTGACTGAGTTTGGCTTTACGCCGTTTTTAGCAATATTCCAGCAACATCACGGCAGGGGACACCAGAAATGGGCTTCACACGTTGTACCCATGTAGGGATTGAACCCGGGTCTTCGGCGTGACGAGCCAACGCTTTAACCACTAGACTACCCCACCGCCCCAAACCCTGAATGAAACATTTCCCCACTCCAAGGCTTGTTTCTATGAAAACGTACCTCCTCTGGCCACCTGACTGACACAGTGGGAAATTCAAGTCTGGATTTAAAAATGAGAAATGTATTTTCAAAATGTATGTTTTGTAGACTCTCACAACATACTTCTTTATACTAGGACTTAATATCAGCCTGAACCGGTGAGTCAGTTTTGTGATATTTCATGGAATGTACTTGAATACTACATTGCTTTGCATCTAAGGACAGCTTTGACAAGGCAAGGAGGCCACACCCCATCTGTGTATAGGTTTGCACCCCGGCCTTTAAGCAGAGAGTGCAGAGGGAAAAGGGAGACAACTGTGACCTACCTGGCAGTGAAGGGAAGTAACCGGGTAGAGCATTTGGCAGTAGGTGACTTGCAATGGGCATTCCAAGACGTGCCGTCATCGCTCGTAACTCCTCCTCCGAAGCCACGCTACTGGATGTAGAACCCTGAAAAGCAGCAATCAGAGATTTCAGTTCATAGTAAGAGGTTCAGTAGGGGGAGGTAACTCCAAATAATCAAACCTGGGATCCATATAGTACACCCAATAACAGTAAATAGTATCTATACCTTAACTCATGAAACCAGTACCCATGACGATGTCTTTAGCAGCTCCTGCTTATTGTAAGAGTGAGTGAGTGAGTTTAGTTTTACGCCGCACTCAGCAATATTCCAGCTATATGGCGGTGGTCTGTAAATAATCGAGTCTAGACCAGACAATCCAGTGATCAACAGCATGAGCATCGATCTGCGCAATTGGGAACCGATGACATGTGTTAACCAAGTCAGCGAGCCTGATCACCCGATCCCGTTAGTCACCTCTTACGACAAGCATAGTCGCCTTTTGTGGCAAGCATAGGTTGTTAAAGACCTATTCTACCCCGCTTATTGTAAGAGACAACTAACATGATGAGGTGGTCAGACTTGCTGACTTGAAGCATGCTGTATCCTATTTGTATCAATACTCATGATTGTTATCTCTGAATCGTATGTTCCAGACTGGATTCTATATATAGGCAGCTGTCATATACCTGGACTAGTGATGAGCGAGAATTTATCAAGAAACAAATACACAAAACGTGGAACCATTTACCAATTAGGTCAGATGCAAATTCCAAGAGCAAATCTAATATACTCATGGAAACAAATAAGGGAACACATGAAAGTACAAGTGTTCCTTTATTCTTTACCAGGTTTCTTCGCAAGGCATCCACTGCACTGTGAGTGAAATTCTGGAACTAAATAAAGGAACACTTGTACTTTCATGCGTTCCTTTATTTGTTTCTTTGAGTATATAAAAATCATCCGTATTTATGTAGCCTTTGCAGCCTCTGAAACTAAACAAGCAAATGAGTAAATGAGTGAGTGAGAGTAAAAATGGTTCACTCAACCGATGTTGATTCTTGTAACAGGTACAGGGTGCTGGAGACCTACTCTTTACCCGCCGCCCCCCTCACGTGACCCCTCAAGTGACCCATGTAGGAATACTCACACTAACAGAGGATGGCCCTGAGGTCGGGGGTCTGCCGAGGGAAATGTTGGGCATGGATGGGGACGTGTAGAGACTCAGGTCAGTTCCGGGATAACTCAGTCCAGGTCGGAATGGGAACGGGTAGGTGCCGTTGTCCTGCAACAAATTGATAATCAGATATAAAATACATCAAATCCTCAATCCACACACGAGAGTTACGTGACATCTGCAAGTGGTGAGTTCCATCGTCCTGAAAACAAATGTTGCAAAACACTCATCCATGCAAATATCTGTATATTCGTTTGTGTTAATATATGCTAGACAGTTATAAGAATACATGTCATTTTTCTCATTCATAAAATACGGGGGCGGTGGGGTAGCCTCGTGGTTAAAGGGTTGGTTCGTCACACCTAAGACTTGGGTTCGATTCCCCACATGGGCACAATGTGTGAAGCCCATTTCTGGTGTCCCCCGCCGTGATGTTGCTGGAATATTGCTAAAAGCGGCGCGTAAAACCAAACTCAGTCAGTCAGTCATTAATGATGTTTACAGACAAACAAACTAAACATTCTTATTGATGTTTATCTTTACATTCCAGCCTATCCTGATAGATTGTAAGAAGAAAGAATATAAAGAAAAATTGAAACAAAAATTAATGGTTCATATTAAAAACTACTATTAACCAAACTAATGATAAAATTGAGCCCAGTGTAGATGACGACTTCACTGACAAAAGTAGATATGGCTGTGCATGAGCCAAACCACGGGAACCTGTACAGCAGTAAGTATATACACTGGAAACTTAAGTGATTGGCAGTGATTGACACTGATGATCCAATCAGATCCTATTTTCCACACACTAATGTAAATATTACTCACATATGACCACTGCAGGAACAGTCAACAATTTAAAATGACTTTACCGTTTTCTCTGAACATTTGAAAAGTTAAAATTTCAAAATACACAAATAGTAATCTGAATAATCTTGAGTGAGTGAGTTTAGTTTTACGCAGCACGCTGCAATATTCCAGCTACATGGCAGCAGTCTGTAAATAATCGAGTCTGGACCAGACAATCCAGTGAGCGTCGATCTACACAATTGGGATTCGAAGACAACCCGATCCCGATAGTCGTAATGATCTTGAAAGACTGACTGACCGAGTTTGGTTTTACGCCACTTTTAGCAATATTCCAGCAACATCACAGCAGGGGACACCAGAAATGGGCTTCACACAGTGTACCCATGTGGGGATTCGAACCCAACGCTTTAACCACTAGGCTACCCCACCGCCCGATCTTGAAAGAAGTGAAGGAAGTGTCAAAAGACTTTCCAAATGAGAACTCTGATTGAGTCTCAGTGCAGGGGATGGGAGTAAAAACGAAGAGCGACTGACATACGTATATGCCAACAGGTAATTCGGGCCTGGCAGAAACCCATCTGGGCAGAATACTGCCATTAATCAACATTTTTAGAAGAATGAGAGAGCAGCGGTGTCACTGCTCACAGATACGTGTGTTCACACAAGTCGATATCAAGCATTCTCATCTTAAAGTACATCTCCCCCTAGCAGTGAAGGAAGCCTCACCTGGCAGACTGCCAATCTATATTTAAACCTCAGTTAGGTTACACGATCCCCCATCTCCCTGAGGACCCTCCCATTACAACATCTACTGTTGTGTCGGTGAACATGGCAGTGTCAACGATGCTATGCTAAAGTGAGGATTATTTATGAAGGCTGATTTACTTCAGTTCCACCATGACAGTCTTTACCAATAAATTTGGCAAGAAACGCTGACAGCATCTGTTGCAGAAAACAATCGTATCATGCACAGTTATTGCCTCAACATTCACTGCTGAAGAAGTCCCAAGAACTTAAGAACCTGCCAGAATGCATCACATCATTTCTTTCCACAACAGTCTTGCTCTAAATGAAGGGGAAAACTATGTGTGAGTATTGTTTCATGCACCTTTCACAATATTCCAGCAATTTCACATAAAGGAACACCAAAATTGGCTTTAACACGTAACACTCACTTAGAGACTCAAACCCAGACCTTTGGCACGATGAACAAACGCTTCAACCACTACACTACCCTGAGAAAACTATGTCAGCAATGTTAATCAAAAACACAACCAATGAATCAGAAATAAAGATTAATCTAAACTAAATCCTACAGTGCAATATAATTATTCCCAAGATAATGCTCAGACTGGGTAAAAATCCGGCTAGATTTCATGCTGCACCCTAACTGCTAGCTGCGGAGATGGAATCACTGCTCGAGCCTCCATCTATTCACATCCCATTTCCGTGCTGGGAGACTGTGCCAAGCTCTACAAAAATCGCATCTATTTACAGTATGTTCTATTTTGGCAGCCCGAAAGGAAGCATCTGTATTTGGGTGATAAAAGGATCCCATCTGCCTCTCAAAGACACACATTCTGTGCGGGCAGGTCCTCTCTCTCCTATCTGCACTACAGGTCTATTGTTGCCATCATACATCATCAGATAGAATTTCTTCAGCAAAACAAAAAATGTCCATTTCCAGGAATTTAAAATATTTACCCACAGTGAAGTATTTGGACCATTTTATAACACAAACCTTATCTTCTGATTTCAAATAATAAAAAGAAGAGGTATGCATATTGACCATAAGGGTTTTTCTGCTCCTAAAATATATTTAAATATAAAATTCTTGAATGCTAATGAATACAATTCTCAAGAATTTAAAATATTTACTTATCATGAACTGATGGAACTATTTGACCACAAACAGTGAAATCTAGTCTTCATATTTCATATAATATAATGAACAGAGGCATGCATTCTGATTACAATAAAATCTGAGATATTAATATGTTTGAACAAATATTCATCATAAAAATAGTTACCTAACAATGTACAAACCATTTCATATTTCTACACAATGTATATTTATACAATAATATTCATGCTTGATTTACATGTAAAGAACCACTTGAAAAGCCCATCGTCATTTCACACTGCAGCTGTTCTGCACAGATTTAATAACATCAGAAAATATATGATCAATAAGCATGTCCTGAAATAACACAAAGCACATTTAAGTTGAAGCTAGCCTTGTACACTTTCACGGGCAGTGATTCAGCCAAGGCTGAAATAATAAATATAATTGCAAGTCCCAAACTGTGTGCACACAAAGTGAAGTGAATTAAAAGCAAGCAATATCACATAACAAAAATGACTGGTATTTAATTGAATGTATATAAAAATATACATTATTTCCGAACATTAAATTATTTGTCCAGTACCGGTTTCATTGCTGTAGCAACAGACCATATCAAGCATCTGTTCATCTGTCCTTAATTATATTATCTGCAAATTCTTTGTTCATTGAAAACAGAAACAATTTATTTGTCATATACGCTTTGACCATGAAAGTCATAGTAATTTCAGCTTTCAGCAATATTCCAGCAATATCACGCCGGGGACACCAGAAACGGATGATGAGCAAGCTTTAATCTAGGCTACCCATCGCCCCTGATAAGAGGGGAACACAAAGTATGTGATCTACAGTGCTAGAGTTTTTGGACCCCCATTTTGTGGACATCTTGGTGGCTGAGAGGCTGCAGGCAATTTGGTAGCTTACTCAGAAACTGTGGGTTCGAATCCCGGACAGGACTCCACCCACAAAGAACTAAAATTTGTTTTTCACAAAGGAAGTGCAACCCAAATACAAATTGTGTTATATTTGACCAATTTCCAAAAGAGAGTCTTTACATAATTGCCATTGCTAACCAAAACTAGCAATATCAAGGCAGGGGAGACCAGAAATGGGCTTCACTCATTGACCATGAAGGGTGATGCTTTACTGACTGACTGACTGAGTTTGGTTTTATGCCGCTTTTAGCAATATTCCACCAACATCACGGCGGGGGACACCAGAAATGGGCTTCACACATTGTACCCATGTGGGGAATAGAACCCAGGTCTTCGGCGTGACGAGCCAACGCTTTAACAACTAGGCTACCCCACCGCCCCGGGTGATGCTTTAAACCACTAAGCTACCCCCAGAACAGACGGCACTCTCTAGAGCTTATATTAAACATTTATATTACAAATAACACATGATCAATACTACTTTTTGTCCACCAACTGTTACATCAATATATTCATTCAACAGTCTGTTGGGTTTTATGTGAGATAACTAAATCTGTGCCCCACAAAAAACATACTTCTGCACTAAAATATATAAACACATTTCAGGGATATTATACAAGAGCAGCATGACTCCATTTCAAGGACAGACTAAATTTGAACATAGCAATATCAATAATTGTTCTTTTGGCTAGCACTGCACCTGCTGTAGAGTTCAAACTGGTACTGGGCCCTTATTCTCAAAACGTTCGTAGTCTTAAGAATTCTTATCTTTGATCGTAGTCAATGTGTTAAGAATGGGTTTAAGAAGTTCGTAGGGCTACGAACGTTTCGAGAATAGCTAGCCTGGCCGTCAAACTGACTTACCTCCTTAGAGTGGAGTGATGACAGACTCCCATTGGGCAGTGCACCATGGGAGCTTCCTGCTGGTGAATTGGGCCCCGAATCTGGATTACTACTACAAACTCCGGTCTCAACTGCAACAGATCAATCAGAAATACCTGAATCTTTTATCAAGGCACTGGAAAAAATCTGATTATGTAGTCTCAAACATGTTTTGTTGTCATCATGGCAGAATTAGAGCAAATAAGTCTTGTTAACTAAATAAAAGGAGCTTGTGTTGACAGTGGGGACCCCATTTCTTAAAACGAAATTTGCCAACAATTGTGTGAGGTCTCAGCTTCAGATGAGGTGAGGTGAAATTGGGTTTAACGTCGTGCTTGAGAATATTTCGCTCATATGACGACGTGCATGAGTGTGTATGTGAATGTGCGGCTGCTTGTACTAGCCCAGACGTAAGCTGGTTTTATAGTGCTAGCCCACTGAGATACCATGCCGCAGTGAAGCATGAATACCCCACTCAGACACATTATACTGACTCCAAGCCGACCAGTCCTTGTTGTACCCATTAATGCCGAACGCCAGGCAGGGACCATCAAGTACCATATTTGAACGTCTTTTGGTATGAAGCGGTCAGAGATCGAACCCGCAACCTTCCGCTCTCCGGGCAGACGCTCTAACCACTACACCACGGAGGCGGTCCTCAGCTTCAGAAGGAAGCGAGTAAGTTGGGTTTAACGCCGCTTGGAACAGTATTATATGACAGCTGGCGATTCGGGTCTAAGGTGTTTACCAGTTTGGCGTCACTCACTGCTTGGAGTCAGGTCCAGATATGTACAGAGACAGAATCAGGCCACATTGGGGTTCGAACCTACATTTCTGGTGTGCCCAAGAGATGCCAATCTGCATCACGAATTGCGATGCTTTAGATGACTGCTTCAGAAGTGAGTCAGTGAGTTTAGTTTTATGCCACTTTCAGGAATATTCCAGCAATATCACAGCGGGGACACCAGAAATAAGCTTCACATGTTGTACCCATGTGAGGAATCGAACCCAGGTCTTCAGTGTGATGGGTGCGATGCATCGTGTGTGTATGTGTATGTGCGGCTGCATGTACTAGCCCAGACTGAAGCTGGTTTTATAGTGCTAGCCCACTGAGATACCATGCTGCAGTGAAGCATGAATACCCCACTCAGACACATTATACTGACTCCGAGCCGACCAGTCCTTGTTGTACCCATTAATGCCGAGCGACAGACAGGGACCAACAAGTACCATATTTTAACGTCTTTTGGTATGACGCGGTCGGGGATCAAACCCGTGACCTTCCGCTCTCCGGGCAGATGCTCTAACCACTACACCACGGAGGCGGTCTTAGATGAAGTGAGGTGAAGCTATGACAGCGGCAATCAGATGACTGTGTGGAGGCCATCTCCTCATCAGCATGATCCTGTCAAGTACTGATGCACTTCCCATCCTCCCCAGTGTTTTTTGTAATTATACAAAAACTCTGGAAAATTGGTCCATCATAAAAAACAATGATAATTCACTGTATGGACCGGCAGTAAGCTTATACTGTTGGATTTACAAACTTTCATGTGGCTATATATGCCAGTCTGTTTGTTCGTTGTTTAACGCCGCTCTCAGTAATATTCCAGCTATATGATGGCGGTCTGTAAATAATCAAGTCTGGACCAGACAATCCAGTGATCAACAGCATGAGCATCAGCAGTGTATGAAATAAGGCCCATCAGACGGTCTACATTTAAAGCTCGCCAGCCCGATGGTCTGGTAAAGAGACGGGCTAGATTTCTGACGGACGGTCTACATTTACAGCTCGCCAGCCCAATGGTCTGGTAAAATGTTTAGATATCATGTTCCATACATCTGAGTAAATTCACCATATCTTTAATTTTTCATTGTAACTAAAACTTGAGTTATTCTCTTTGGATTGTCTGGTCTGGTTAAATCCATTTTGGGCTGGTAACATTTTGAAGTTACCCGCCCTGATGTCAGGTTGGTTTTTGGCTTATTTCATACACTGGCATCAGTCCACCTGATCCCTTTAGTCGCCCCTTACAATAAGCTAAAGACTAACCCGGATCTTCATGGGTTGCGAGTAAAGTAACAAGTGGTCAGTGGGATAAATCCACAACTCCTGACACTGTAGAAGTGAAAGAGTGCAGTACTGAGATCAAACCATGATGGATGACTGTCCTCTGGGGTGAAGCGAATACCATGTGTCAGCTGTGTCAAGAAAGTCCACTCAGCATCAACCACTCTGGAAACCCCCCAGCTTGGGCAGGGTACTCATGACCAGCTGATTCTGGTACTGCCAAGGGAGGCAACTGTTCAGAGGGAAATGCTGCAGCAAGCCCATTGAACTATCCTCCACTGCTAACTGAACAGTGAGTGAGTGAGTTTAGTTTTACGTCGCACTCAGCAATATTCCAGCTATATGGCAGCGGTCTGTAAATAATCGAGTCTGGACCAGACAATCCAGTGATCAACAGCATGAGCATCGATCTGTGCAATTGGGAACTGATGACAAGTGTCAACCAAGTCAGCGAGCCTGACCACCTGATCCCGTTAGTCACCTCTTACGACGAGCATAGTCGCCTTTTGTGGAAAGCATGGGTTGCTGAAGACCTATTCTACCCCGGATCTTCACAGGTCGCTAACTGCACAGAAGAGTGGGAGAGAAAGTTTCTACACCACTTTTAGCAATATTCCATCAATTCTCACACCAGAAATGGCACACATTTCACAAATGTCGGGAATCAAACTCAAGTGTTTGGCATGATGAGCAAACACTTTAATCACTGAGCTACTACACTACCTACTGTGGTAAAGAAAGAGACCGACATGGGTTTGATTGATCCCGCAGATGGGATGGGACGCAGACAAAGAAGAGTTATAACCACAATTGAAAGGATCACTTACGATGGCTGAGGAGGCCACGAGAATGTCTGGACAGATTCGTCTGGAACTTAATTAAGTTGTACGTCTTATACAGCAATGTGCAAGCATGTTTGTGACCAATATCAGTTTTATAGTGCAAGACGGCTGAGATCCCAGGCTGTAGTTTTACACGGAAACCCATTCAGACACGGTATGCTGACACAAGGCCAGGCAGTGATTGGTTCATACCATTAATGATGGTCTGGTACCATCTTTGAATGACCGCCTCCGTGGTGTAGTGGTTAGAGCGTCTGCCCGGAGAGCGGAAGGTCGCGGGTTCAATCCCTGATCGCGTCATACCAAAAGACGTTAAAATATGGTACTTGTTGGTCCCTGTCTGGCGCTCGGCATTAATGGGTACAAGAAGGACTGGTCGGCTCGGAGTCAGTATAATGTGTCTGAGTGGGGTATTCATGCTTCACTGCGGCATGGTATCTCAGTGGGCTAGCACTATAAAACCAGCTTCAGTCTGGGCTAGTACAAGCAGCCACACATACACATACACACGCATGCACGTCGTCATATGAGCGAAATATTCTCAAGCACGACGTTAAACCCAATTTCACCTCACCTCACCATCTTTGAACATGTAGGGATCGTACCACCAGCCTTCTTTTCAGATGCTCTATCCACTAGAACAAACTGGACAATGATCAGGTGTATAGTGTGTGCTTACCAGAGCACAAACGCCTGACAGCATCAAGATGGGAGTCAGGAAAAGTCCATGTTAGTAAATAATTCAGAGAACATAGCAGTCTCCTAGATCTTACTGCCTTCATCCGATTACCAGGTCAAGCCGACCCTGTCCTTGGCAATGTGCACTCATCACATTTCCCACCATTGTGAAGACATTTATAAAGTTCACGCTAAATCTCTCGTAATTTGCAGTGTGTGGACGATGGAGACAGGAGCAGCCACAGTACAGCAATTAAGTGAAGAATGTCAGAACAAAGGGCACGGCTGAAGGTTGCAGACCTCAAAACCTCACTCACTCACTCACTCACAAGCTGTGCCCCTATGAAGGGTACTGTAGCAGCTACCCTCACAGTTAAACTGACAATGATAGTGCTGTGTAAGTAGGGTATGTTCCAACTAATGGTCATAAGTTAACACCTTAAGAGATAAACAGTAAATAGCAGGAAAGAGCATGCAAGTCACTGTGTGAGAACGTCAGAGAGAGAGAGAGAGAGAGAGAGAGAGTGAGAGAGAGAGAAAGAGAGAGAGAGAGACAGCGAGAGAGAGACAGAGACAGAGTACGTAAAAGTGTAAGCTAATAAACATGAGAGTTTATCCATGTGTGTGTAAGCCGTGTGTGTGTGTGTGTGTGAGAGACAGACAGACAGAGAGAGAGAGAGAGAGAGAGAGAGAGAGAGAGAGAGAGACAGAGACAGAGTACGTAAAAGTAAGCTAATAAACATGAGAGTTTATCCATGTGTGTAAGCTGGTGTGTGTGTGTGTGTGTGTGAGAGAGAGAGAGAGAGACAGAGAGAGTACGTAAAAGTGTAAGCTAATACACTTGAGTGTTTATCCATGTGTGTGTAAGCCCGTGTGTGTGTGTGAGAGAGAGAGAGAGAAACAGACAGACAGAGAGTTTAGGCGAATGTGTGTGTTCCTTGTCAACAATGTCAGTTTCCCTGTATGAGTAAGGCACTTAAGCAGTAGTGGCACTTCAGTGTGGCACTATTTCTACAATATGTCCTCATATCAAATTCCTCAGCCATTATCACGTATCTGCCAGCTCTATCTACTGGCCTCTTGATGAGAAGATGACTCTGGCATTGAAGGTCAATCACACACGTGAAGTTTACATCAGTCAGCAATATTACAGATGTATTTCAACTGGCAACATTTACAGCCCAGGGCCCCGTTCCTCAAAACGATCGTAGCGCTACGATGATCGTAACTCCCATGCTTTAACATAGACTTACGACTGTCGTAGCGCTACAATCGCTTTGAGGAATGGGGCCCAGTTAAACAGAGAGAAAAATGAACAGTCTGCCGTGGAATTCCATGCGAAGAGTTACAAAAGGTTCACGGCAACTCTACTGTCCAGAAATCAATGGGAAGAGTTACAAAGGTTCAGGGCAACTCTACTGTTCAGAAATCCATGGGAAGAGTTGCAGGAGGTTCACGGCAACTCTACTGTCCAGAAATCAATGGGAAGAATTGCAGGAGGTTCACGGCAACTCTACTGTCCAGAAATCAATGGGAAGAGTTGCAGGAGGTTCAGGGCAACTCTACTGTCCAGAAATCAATGGGAAGAGTTGCAGGAGGTTCACGGCAACTCTACTGTCCAGAAATCAATGGGAAGAGTTGCAGGAGGTTCACGGCAACTCTACTGTCCAGAAATCAATGGGAAGAGTTGCAGGAGGTTCAGGGCAACTCTACTGTTCAGAAATCAATGGGAAGAGTTGCAGGAGGTTCACGGCAACTCTACTGTCCAGAAATCAATGGGAAGAGTTGCAGGAGGTTCATGGCAACTCTACTGTCCAGAAATCAATGGGAAGAGTTGCAGGAGGTTCACGCAACTCTACTGTCCAGAAATCAATGGGAAGAGTTGCAGGAGGTTCAGGGCAACTCTACTGTCCAGAAATCAATGGGAAGAGTTGCAGGAGGTTCAGGGCAACTCTACTGTCCAGAAATCAATGGGAAGAGTTGCAGGAGGTTCACGGCAACTCTACTGTCCAGAAATCAATGGGAAGAATTGCAGGAGGTTCACGGCAACTCTACTGTCCAGAAATCAATGGGAAGAGTTGCAGGAGGTTCAGGGCAACTCTACTGTCCAGAAATCAATGGGAAGAGTTGCAGGAGGTTCGGCAACTCCTCTGTCCAGAAATCAATGGGAAGAGTTGCTTCAGGGCAACTCTACTGTCCAGAAATCAATGGGAAGAGTTGCAGGAGGTTCAGGGCAACTCTACTGTCCAGAAATCAATGGGAAGAGTTGCAGGAGGTTCACGGCAACTCTCTGTCCAGAAATCAATGGGAAGAGTGCAGGAGGTTCAGGGCAACTCTACTGTCCAGAAATCAATGGGAAGAGTTGCAGGAGGTTCACGGCAACTCTTCTGTCCAGAAATCAATGGGAAGAGTTGCAGGAGGTTCAGGGCAACTCTACTGTCCAGAAATCAATGGGAAGAGTTGCAGGAGGTTCACGGCAACTCTACTGTCCAGAAATCAATGGGAAGAGTTGCAGGAGGTTCACGGCAACTCTACTGTCCAGAAATCAATGGGAAGAGTTGCAGGAGGTTCATGGCAACTCTACTGTCCAGAAATCAATGGGAAGAGTTGCAGGAGGTTCACGGCAACTGTACTGCCCTTAAATCAAATGGGAAGAGCTACATGAGGCTATAGGCAACTATACTGCCCTGCAAATCCCACAGGAAGAATTGCAGGAGGTTTGGGGCTACTGTACTGCCCTTAAATCAAATGGGAAGAGCTACATGAGGCTATAGGCAACTATACTGCCCTGAAATCCCATGGGAAGAGTTGCAGGGGGTTCAGTGAACTTTCACTGGCCTGGAATACCATGGGAAGATCTGCATGAGGTTCAGTTCAACTCTGAAAGACCTTGGGAAGAGTTGCATGAAGCAATATGTTCTCTTTCTTTTGAGAAAGAAGAAACCATCTCCAAAGTACTATAAGAAGCAATCCTACAAGCCATCCCTTATTTTTCACGAAGATGTACTGTTGGAATGACCTGCTGCTTTCCTTCTGGATGCAGGATGCTCATTCTCCAAATAGCATCTACCATGCCAAACATTTTGAGCTTCAGAGTACCATTCACAAATCTTCTGTGAACTCACATTATGAAAATTCTTTCCGCAATTGAATCTCCAGACTGATGTAAAAGTACCACATATTAGATAACATACCCACACTGAAGTTAATGTGATGAAAACTCTGCACAGAGCAGATTGCGTTTTCCCTGGTATGAAATTCCTTGATTCACCTGGCAAACATCCAAATTCCACATGTTGCAATGCTTTTAGATACCAGCTTGAAAATAAGCCAAATATGTTTTTTGTTTAAACATAAATCATATCATCCACAACATATCTCAGTTATAGCATCTAAATGGGCAAAGAAAAAATGCTAGTTAACCTTATATCGTGTGAGCAATAACTCACGCCTTGACATACGTAAATGGTAAAAGAAATGTTAGTTTCAAAGTCTAATTCATGCAAAAAACAAATGTCACACTTCAATCCAACCTCTAACTGCTGTTATTTACGTTTGTTATTTCCGACTTGCCAATGGCTGTGTATGTTAATGTAAACAATTTGCAATCAATCATTCGCCATGCGGACAAACTCTTGGGAAGGGTGGTTAGCTGGGTTCAAGGTCAAGGTCACAAGGGTACTTGAACAGGCAGGTCACATGACTCCGTCACATGATCAAATCACATGACCAACTTACTGGATGATATTTCTTTTGAGTTAACTCCCTTGAATAACCACCTTAAAGTCATCCTCGAGGACTTCCACTAGAACGTCCTCACACCAAAGCAGACATGTTATAACTATGTGTGACGTCAGTAGAAACATGGTTTAACAACAATATATCCTTTGCATGGTAAATAATGATTAAAAGAGTAATTAGTACCCGCGTTGTGAATCAAAGCTTATAACAATAACAACTGACCAGAGACCGTACAAGTACGTACTTGATAGAGGAGTTTTACGCTTAAGTTGTAATGGTCCTTTGTCCCGTCTCCGAACTAGAGGACTGTGGGTAATTATGCGACGTGTTTCCAATTTCTGCTTCAAAGCCGAGCGCACTTTAAGAATATTTGGCTCAGATGCTGAAATCGACAAATGGGTAATACTTATGTAATGTCTGCAGGCAGCTGCTGTCTGAAAGAAAGACATCAACTAATCAAGTATAATTATACATAACATGAAAACCCTTCCACTGCAACAATCTCAGGATAGGTCTGTGCTTCTAAAGCTTTCAATTTCAAGTTTTTCTGTACTTACACATAGCATGTCTACATTCAGTCAACATAAAACAAATTGTACTTTCAACAATCCACCATTTCAATCAATCAATTTAATAAAAAATTTTTGGTCTTATTTACATCCTAAATACATTATTCCATTTAAAACACATTGTCAGAAAACATTTGAACAAGGACTTCATGAGTTTGCTTCATATCAAACCATGTTAACAATAACATCAAAGACCCGAGTTAGTTACAGTAATGTTGAGTATTCAATACATTTTTATATCTAGTAATGTGCAGCAGCCATTAAAACTGAATAAAGAAACACATTGTCATTAAGACATATCATATGATCAAACACAAAAACACAATTTGTTGCTTATAATGATGGACAGAAATATTAGACTGCTGCAGATGTGATTATTTTTTCACTGGTTACTTTTGAATATTATGTTTATCACATTTCATCTACGTAGGAGGCTAGTTGCCATCAACACATCTTGAATAGCAAAGGTCTTTCCCACCAAATATTTCAATCTGAAGCCTTTTTTTATTTCCAAAGAATGTTTTTGGCATTTGTTAAGATCAGTATTGTAATATTATGACAGATTTACGATGGTGGAAAATACCAAGATAAAGGTGAAATGTTACTTCTGTTAATGGAAGTAGTCTACAAGAAAGCAGCACCATGGAAACTTCCTGATAATGATATACAGCCATGTGAAGTATTTAGGCATCTTATGTTAGAAATGACATTTAGAAACAAATCATGTATTAGCAATGAGAGTTTGAAGACTGATTTCGTGGAAGGTGACTATCATAGTTCTCTTAGGAAATCACATCCAAATATTGTTCCAGAACTTAATAACGTTAACATAACACTGATGAGGTAGAGAATCATTATCTATTTACACGTTCATAACCATGCAATGAGATACACTACTCTGAAGAAATCAAGGATCACCAAGTTCTTTCAACTATAGTTATATCATCAGGTCATCCTTAACTTCTTTTGAGCAGTATATTTTATATCATTCCCAATGGTCGCTTAGAGAAAATGCCAAGTTTACATCCTAACGTTTCCTCAAATTGCTTGAAATATTCATCAACCCGCTGTTCCTCAACATCTCAAACAATCAACCCTTCTTGAACTTGGACTGTTCCCGCTATTTCAATTCATACACCTGACATTACAACTAGACAGATACTCTGTAGTGTCTGGAAGCATTAAAGTAAGTATTTCACCCTGTATCAACATCATAAGAATCAGACACATGAGACAGCCACCCACTCCTGTGGGGCCTCTTTCGTTTCATCCACTTTGATACTAGCCAGTTGCTAACGGCAACGATTCATTTTGTTTCTTCATTCTCCGACTACGAGCATGGAAAAGCTATAAATACACTGGGAAACAAAACACGGCCCATCTATCTGGCCTTTGAGTTGAACAAGAGGAAAACAGGAGAAAATAGACGTTTCAAAAATATCTCGGCTTAATTAACCATTCCTGGCAGAGTATCAGAGTAGGCACAAGTTCTATGTTAAATGACTTAAACAAGAATGTATTTTTCAAAGACAGCTTTAGCAGAATGAAATGCAGATTTAATGAGCCATTGATATACATTTTAAAAATCTGTGTTTTCAGCTATAAATCGTTTAGTAAATTCACTAAAAAATAAACTGCCATAACTTGGAAATAAATTGGGATTGATTAAAGCACTATAACTACTGAAGAAAAGTTAATGAGAGATTTGTTGCAGCACCGCTTAAACAATCATTTGTATACGATGATGAGATACAACAAGCAAGTCGTTTAGAAGTCAGTAAGAATTTTTTTTACTCTTCGAATTTCATTTTACTGAATACATAAGAATGTTAAGTTTAAAAATGAATTCTTGAGATATGCCCTTCCTTGGTTTAAAAAACTTAACTATTAGTTTGTTAAAAGCAAAATGAGCTTGATGTTTTCTTTAGTAAATCAATTTAATTACTGAGATGCAAATGTATGGGTGATATGACAGCAAATCTTGAGATACAAATGAACATTAAAGGATGCTAATCAATAATCCTGATAAGAACTTGATAAATAATTTCATTTATTTGACCAAAAATATTGCCTTTTATTTAAAAAGAAGCCATTAAGCTTTGAAAAATCATTCGAATTCATAGAATTATTAACATTTATTGAAAATAAACTTGGAAAACATGCCTTAAAAAAACTGCTATCTATAAATATGTTTTAAATGAAAATTTAGGATGTAAAGAACTGAAGTCAGCTACAGATTGGACCACAAAACAGTAACACAAAACAGTGTGTGCTTTCATTGGACAAAACAAACTTGTTTACAACTATAAGCATTCAAAAATTGGTTAACAAGAGTCGGACATGTTTCACAATAGCCTAAATAAATAATTATTTCAAAACAAATATTCCAAAATGGAAACAAATTCAGAGTTTCAGGTTGCCAAGAAAATCCCAAATGACCCCCATTTCTGACACCGTCCAAAGTCTAACCCCTGACTAATCATTTAGCAAGAAGCCACATCATTTGTCTGTACAATGTCATCATTACTCTGTCTCAAGACCAAATATGCCTTGGTGCTGAGAGTTCATACGATATTGAAATGTATCTTAAACTTCCAGAATGAGTCATTATCTCCAAATGTAGTTGATCTCACAGTGTGCAAAACAGCCGTCTGCCCAAAAGCCCATGGCAACAAATTTGCTGGCCGAAGATTCTGAAAATCATACCTGACTAGCTTCTGAAATTTACAATGTGTTTTTATGCACACTTTTTGGTTCATCAAAATTTAAAAAGCTCAGTTTTCAAAGTTCAATACGACCATCAAAACTCAAAACTCAAATTAATATCCATGACACGTCAAGGTTGCAAGATGAGAGTTATCCTCTTTATGATATTTATCTCTCATTTCCAGCATGATTTTTTTTCAATTGAAACCTTCCCAGAATAATATTTCTGGAAAAATGAACACATTAAATATTTAGGCTAGCTAGCCCACCTGGTCTGCAATGTTTGTGACTATTTCACACACTGGTCTCCAATAATTTCAAGAAAAGAAAATACAAGCGAAAAAGTCGGAGCAATGCCTACTAATACCCCCAAATGTGACTTCAGTTAAACAACAATTAATAATGATTATCATTGACAAAAAAAACAATATCTGTATCAAACATTGCATTGTGCCTTTCCCATAACCAAAGAATCCATTACCCAAATCTGAAAGACGTCCATTATATTATTGTAGAGGTTGATCATATTTAACGTGGGACTTTTTTCAAGTTCAAGAGATGTAATTTGTGATAATTCTCGAAAAATAAGAACTATTAAAATATAACTTAGCACTGCACCTTTCCTATAGATATAGGGGCTGGGGTAGCCTAGTGGTTAAAGCGTTGGCTCGTCACGCTGAGGACCCGGGTTCGATTCCCCACATGGGTACAATGTGTGAAGCCCATTTCTGGTGTCCCCCCGTGATATTGCTGGAATATTGCTAAAAGCGGCGTAAAACTAAACTCAGTCAGTCCTATAGATATAAATGGTCACTCCCAAATTTGAAAACAATCCATTAAATATGTTCAAGTTGGTTGAACAAAAAGTCCCACTAGTTCAAAATATCTAAATTGACACAACTCTTAAAAAATAAGGAAATCTGAACCAAATGTTGCACTGACCCTCTCCAGTACACAAAAAATCTGCTAACCAAATTTGAAAATATTTTGACCAATAGTTTTCAAGTTATTGGTTGAACAAACATTTTTACAACAGTTCGCAGAAACATTACTGCCTCCTATTGTCATTGTTTGAGATACAATGAAATGTTTACCTGTGACCCAAATGACATGCACATGTACTGATGACAGGCCAGATTAAGAGCACAACATTAAGTTATTAGCATGCACACATCGAAGGGGAGAATACACTCAGGCAAAACAAGGAAAACACAGAGGCAGCCTGCTCAAAGTTACTTCATAAGATGAGCTGCGTGGACTGTATTCCTAGTTGACCTGGATCAGCGAAAGTGTGGGAGTTGCAATCAATATTTGAAGAAAACCTGATAGTGCTTGAACATTGAGCTTCCTGTCCATTCTTGGGACACATGTACCCAAATATAGGCCTATCTTTCTCTTTTAGAACTATCTTTTACAGGGAGTCCGTAGAAAAAAGTATCACCATAAAATAGCCCCATTGGTTTGTCTCTAGCAATGCAAGTCGTGAGTCCAAACCATTCTAGGGACACTTGCACCCAAATATATGTCCATATTTCTCTCATATTAATTTTTCATAGAGATTACATAGGAAAAGTATCAATGAAGGTTACTAATTTAGGTATCAGTTTGCCTCAGTCAAAGTCTATCTTGCTTCTTATCAATTCTGAGGATACTTGTACCCAAATATACATCCAGCTTTTCTTTTTCCAATAATCTTTTTCAGAGATTCCATTCAAATATACAAATAAAGTATAGCCATGTCAGTTTGCCTCAGCTATTGCCTTTCTTCCTTCCTATTCATTCCAAGGACACTTTGACCAAAATATAACATTTTACTATGATTATTTTGAGGGATTTCATTTAAAAACCCTACAAATTAGTGCCGTTAATATGGATTGTCATTTTTCTGTAAAATCATGTGGATTAAGAAGAAGATTTTTGTTCCTGTATATATCCAAATGTTCATTAAAAAACATTTAAAATGAATCACTGTTCACAATCTTGAAAACAGAGTCTCCCGTCATTCTTTATTTAGCAAAAGACATGAGTAAATATTACCTGAAGAATTGAGAATATTAATTTACTGATCAATACTGACTGACTGAGTTTGGTTTTACGCCGCTTTTAGCAATATTCCAGCAATATCACGGCGGGGGACACCAGAAATGGGCTTCACTCATTGTACCCATGTGGGGATTCGAACCCGGGTCTTCGGCGTGACGCGCCAACGCTTTAACCACTAGGCTACCCCACCGCCCCTACTGATCAATAACATTTGGTTGACAAGAGAACCAAAACAATACACCTTATTAAAACATGTGTTGCTATACAAGCTTCACAGAATGTGTGTACAATGTACATGGATTTGGATGTAACAGCAAAAAAATATATTTGTTGTTTACTTTTAAATACATTATTTTTTAATGCATGATCATTATATTTGGATATGGATACAATGGTGAAAATATATATTTGTTCTTAACTCATATAAACAATATGATTGAATAAAATTACATTATTTTGGATTTGGATACAATGATGAAAATATATATTTGTTCTTAACTCATATCAACAATATTATTGAATAAAATTACATTATTTTTTTACCTGGATATAATGGTGAAAAAATATATTTGTTCTTAACTCATATCAACAATATTATCGAATAAAATTACATTATTTTGGATTTGGATATAATGGTGAAAAAATATATTTGTTCTTAACTCATATCAACAATATTATTGAATAAAATTACATTATTTTGGATTTGAATATAACAGCAAAAACCATATATTTGTTCTCAACTCTTGAAACAATTTTTCTTTTCACGCCAAATGTCTACAGTATTCTTCACATCATGAATACATTGTAAGACAGCATAACAGACTTCTTACCAAATCAAATAGTGATGTTGAGTAACATCTTGGAGGGAGGTCCATCAATGACTCATAATTTTCTGAACTCAATAGACTTCCATATTTTGTCCAGAAAGAGAATTTGCTCAAAACCATTTCAAATTTCCATGGATGTCTTTTTACAATATTTTAATTTGATTTTGGGAGTAAATGTTTCTATTAAAAACATATTTGATACTTTGACAGTAAATGTGACACATTCTTATCTTCCAGGAATGTTTTCCATTAAAAAAGCTGAGCAAGCTGCCAAATTTGCTTGTGAGATTCTATATTTGCACATTCATCCAAAGAAAACCAAACAAAAATCAACCATTCCAACTCAAAAGTGGCACTTCTCAATTCATTCCGTATCTAAATCTAGACAGATCAACAACAGCGCACTTACCAGTTTTTCGTAAAGGGAAGTCATCATCATATTTTCCCAGCATTCCGGGCGGGTACGGAGGGGACAAGTTACTCTGAGGGGGGGAACTCTGTTCCAGGGACCCCTGGTTTGGTACCCTGTCAAACAAACTTGCATGTTAATTGTCTTCAGGAAGGAACACTGAACTTCTAAGAATAAGCATGTTAAGCACAGGGTCAGCAAGCACATGGTAAATGAGTGAGTGAGTGAGTGAGCACTCAGCAATATTCCAGCTACATGGCGGTTGTCTGTAAATAATCGAGTCTGGACCAGACAATACAGGGATCAACAGTATGAACATCGATCTACATAATTGGGATACAATGACATGTGTCAACCCAGTCCCGATCCGTTAGTCGCCTCTTACGACAAGCATGGGTTACTGAAGATCAAGTCTAACCCGGACCTTCACGGGTCACATGGTGAAAACATAGTAAGCACAAGGTAAAAACACGGTAAGCACAAGGTAAAAACATGGTAAGCTCATGGTAAGCCAAATGGTAAGACTGGTACTTAGTTCCTAAAATAAGGTTACCTTATTTATATAATACACATCTTTGAATGAATGAATGAATGAATGAATGAATGAATGAATGAATGAATGAATGAATGAATGAATGAATGAATGAATGAATTGTAAATTTTTTAGATAAGGCAATCTACACTTGCCCAGTCATTAAAGACTAATGTTGGACTTCTGTCTTAATGTATTCTGTATGTCTGGGAGCCAGACAACCAAATGGTAAGCCAAACAGTAAGCCCAATGATAAGCTTTGTAGTAAGCCTCATGAAAAGGCTCAAGGTAAGCCTTGAAGGGCAGCAAGCAAATGCCCATCCAGAAGACATGGTGGCCACCAGATCACCATTTTGCTGGTACGGACTCTGCACCTAAATATTTCACAATGGTCCATGACCAATCAAATAAAGAAATCACATCACATGGACCTACTGGTCAATACCAAATCAAGGACAAAACATGGTGACGGCTCCTTTCAAAGTGCACCACAAATTCCTTCTCAATAAAGTAAGCACCAAGTTTCAGACCTTGTGAAGAAAAGTGAAATCACACGTATTCATCTAACCAAATTTGATTGACCCAGCAAGTCAGATATGGCAATTGCTCCCACCAGAACCCAGCTGTCAAACACTTGGCCCACTGTGCTTCCCTATGGAATTCTGTCCCCAGGTTCAATGCTGAAAGGAATGCATGATGACCTACCATGGGTGTCGGAACTGTGGTGGTGACCCTGTGGTCAGTTCTCGGACGGCAGCTTCGCGCTGCTTCTTGGTGAGGACAAATTCATGAAGCTTCTGCTTGACCTCAGTAGATGCAACGGCACCTGAATTAAAAAAGACGAAATCAGGAATAGCATTTTTCTTTTTTCATCTCACCTGAAGCATCTGAATGGTTTTGTTTGTTGGTCAACATCAACTCTGCAATATTTCAGCTATATGATGCCTGCCTTTAAACACATTAAGTCTGGACCAGACAATCCTGTGATCAATATTGTGAGCAACGATTGATGTAATCAGGGAACAAGGACATGATATTAAGTCTAGTCCACATGTTCCTTTTAGTTGCTGCTTATGACTAGCTTAGATTGCTGGAGACCAATTCTTACCAAGAATCCCAACAGGGTTTAAGCATTTTCAAGCATATTTGTTATCTCATGCTGAAAGGTGGTGGTGGTGGTGGAATTGGGTTTAACGTCGTGCTTGAGAATATTTCGCTCATATGACGACGTGCATGCGTGTGTATGTGCGGCTGCTTGTACTAGCCCAGACTGAAGCTGGTTTTATAGTGCTAGCCCACTGAGATACCATGCCGCAGTGAAGCATGAATACCCCACTCAGACACATTATACTGACTCCGAGCCGACCAGTCCTTGTTGTACCCATTAATGTCGAGCGCCAGGCAGGGACCAACAAGTACCATATTTTAACGTCTTTTGGTATGACGTGGTCGGGGATGGAACCCGCGACCTTCCACTCTCCGGGTGGACGCTCTAACCACTACACCACGGAGGCGGTTGAAGAGGATAAGGCACACAGCACTAACATTGACTATTGATATCAAAAGCTGTACAGATAAAGAGTAAAGATACAGACATGGGCGAGTAGTGTCCTTTGTTTGTTTACTTGTTTAACACCGCACTCAGCAATATTCCAGCCATATGGTGGTGGTCTGTAAATAATCAAGTCTGGACCAGACAATCCAGTTATCAACATCATGAGCATCCAGCATCCAGCATCGCAACTGGGATACGATGACATGTCAACCAAGTCAGTCAGCCTGACCACCTCATCTTGTAGGTCGCCTTTAGACAAGCATGGTTGCTGAAGACCAATTCTAACCCAGATCTTCACAGGTAATGCGGAACTAAGGGCTAGGTTTACTGAAATGCTATGCATGCGATACAGGACAAGGGTGACAACTCACTTTCTTCAGTCTTCTTCTTGTTCTTGATCTGCTCCAGCCTCTCCTTCTCCAAGAGCTCCTTCTCGATCCGCTGCTGCTGCTCCAACTTCTTCTGCTGCTGCTGCTCAAAGTAACCCTGACACAATAACGACCCATGAAAGCAGCACCCCACCTGCTCTCATCCCCAGCGCCAGATTTAATGGTACACCCCTCTCGCCCCCTCGTCTCTCAAGGCAGGGGTCAAGCAGCAAAGGACAGAATTTTGGCAAAATGTATTATTATTTGTCATTTGTCGCGTGTTCTTTTCTTTTCTGTTTTGTTTTTGTAAGTGTAAGGGATTGGAAATGAATTCAGAAATTCAACAAATGATTGTCAAAAGTTCATTCTGCTGTACAGTGTTTACAGTAAACTATGGGCGGTGGGGTAGCCTAGTGGTTAAAGTGTTTGCTCATCACGGCGAAGGCCCGGGTTCGATTCCCAACATGGATATAATGTGTGAAGCCCATTTTTGGTGTCCCCCGTAAAACCAAACTCATCACTCACTACAGTAAACTACAGTTAAACCAACTCAAAGGGGCACCCATTTTTAGTTTGTTATAGTCATAGTCCTTTGAACACATTTGGACTAAAACATACAGCAAAGTGTGTTCTGTATAAAATAGATCACTGTATTTAATTACGGTTGAAATTGCTGGAGGCACCCCTTCTTAACTTGGTTCAAAACAAAACATTTGCAAATGACTTCCCACAACATGGACTGACTGACTGAGTTTGGTTTTACGCCGCTTTTAGCAATATTCCAGCAACATCACAGCGGGGGACACCAGAAATGGGCTTCACACATTGTGCCCATGTGGGGATTCGAACCCGGGTCTTCGGCATGAAGAGCCAAAGCTTTAACCACTAGGCTAACAACCCCCCCCAGCATGGTAGGACAGGTGGCCACATGGTTACATTGTCACTTGTCATGTCCAAGGCCTGGGTTTAAATCCAAACATTGTTACAACATGCAAAGACCCATTTTGGTGCCTTCTGATGTGACAACGCTGGAATATTTTTAAAGCAATGTAAAACCATATTCACTCAAACCACAGGTATAATTTTCAAATGCACTGACAAATTTCAAAATGATGAGAACTAGTTGAGTATATTCCATATTTGTTCAGAACACTTATGACATCCAACACACAAGTGAACCAAATCACACACTTCAGAGAAGTTGAGATTCAAGTTTTGCCAAGCGTTATCTATCTTTATAGACAGAAAAACAATCAATGTTTTTTAACCTTAATCATACTATCGACTATTCAGGATCTAACGCTTGTCAAGTATGACACCCTTTCCTCACATATTTACATAAATAGACAAAACACGGATGTCAGTCTTTCCACACAGAAAAAATAGCTGATCTCTTCTGAGAATCTGGCTGATAACGACGTACTAAACTAACCCCGAGGTTGTGAAGTGCAGTGCTGTTGTACTGACTCCCCCAGTAGCAATACAATCACAAGTACCAGAAGGGAGTGTCATTATATACAGGGTGTTAGTGAGAATAGTTTTACACCGCTTTTTGTCAGTCTTCTAGCAACATCAGTGAATGGGCCGCATACTTTTCACTTGTTGGGAATCAAACCCGAATGTTTAGTGTGATGATTGAACACTTTAACAACTGGGCTATCCCACCTTACTGTATTACAGGAAGTTTCAACTTGCAGGCACAAGATTCAGATCAAATTCTGTAGTGAGTTGGGGCCTGTGCTTCTAGCTTTTAAGTAATCAAAAGTTTTCTCCACTTAACATATAAGAGCGAGCGAAATTAGCTTTACAGTGCTTTTAGCAATATTCCAGTAATATCACGGCACCAGAAATGGGCTTCACATATTCTAACCATATGGGCATCGAACTTGTGCCTTGGGCATGACGAGCGGACGCTCTAGCTACTAGGCTCCCATTGGTCGCATCTTACGACAAGCATGGGTTACTAAAGATCAATTCTAACCCAGACCTTCACGGGTCAAATCGTCCCAAATACCAGTATTGAATTTAGTTCTACCTGAGGAACACAAACCCATCTGTACAGCAGATAGCTCTTCCTGTATATATTTATTAATTGGTGTCTTTTAAAAAGGAAGTATATACCAAAGACATAAATTTTACCCCCACTAAATCTGACGAATAAGGTTGAACAGGAACTGTATAATACAACTATCAAATCAATTTCTTTTACTTAATATCATGAAGAACTTTTAATCAAAATGGGTCTATTATTAATTTTTTTTTTTAAATATTTCAAAATACATAAGACTAATGAAAGAAAGATGCTATGCCACATTGATATCTTTGAGAAAGCACATCTTTTTTTGGAGATTTGGTATCTCATTTTTCTGGATGAATTGAAATAAACCCTTCAAGCACTTTCTGCACAAGATATTAAGGTGACAACACAGCCACATCAACATCACATTCAGGTCACCAAAGGGCTGTACAACATTTGTATGAAAAACAAAATTTTTTATGACACCCTCAACAAAATCACCAATGAATTGACTGTGAATAGTTCTGTAAATGTTATAACAACTCGAATAAAGATTGGTCATAATTGGCATTGTAAGATGGGTTCATAAAGAAGAATGCAAACATATGTTAGTAAGATAAGTTCTAAAGGTAATAGTATCCCTTTAACCAACACAGGAAAGTATTGTAAGATTCACACTTATTCATGAATTCCTCCAGAAGTTATCCAGTCAGAGAAACAAATCTAAATATGGTCATAAACAGGATGCAAGTGAACGGTTTCCAGCATATGACAATTCCTTACAAACGACCATTACATGCTATCAGTACTTCTAGCCAAAGCATCCAACACCTTCTACGATATCTCAATAATTCAAATTCAGTATCCTCATGTTTAAAACATGACAAATACTGTTATCTCTCACAAATTTAAAAACACAAAAATATGTTCCATTTTTTAAAACTTTTATATTTAGCATTTGGGTGACATTTTCAACAGTCGAAACTCGACTTGAAAACAGAATCAAAATATCCACAGCAAACTCTAAATTTCTCAAGATCAAAGTGGATGATACAGAATATACAAGGCATTTTTTCAAATGAATCGTGTTCCAAATTTAGATAGATACGACAGAAATAGTGCAAAATGGGCATCAAAACAGTTCCATTACCTTAAATAACCCCACATATCTCACCAAGAAAAGCCATTATCTAGAGGAATCACTGCTTGATCAACCTCCATGGCCAACTAAAATAGTCATCCAGAAATAGCTTAAGCTAAGGAAATCAATGTAAGATATATTAAGCCAAGATATCTACCATCATATGGAACATCAGACAGATCGAAAGGGCACTGATCTGCACAGACTGAGCAAGCCAATATTGACAAGAAGGCATCAGGATGACAATTGTCTAGGTGCTATAATTAGTTCACAATAACAATTTGAAATCTTAGATCAATCTATTTTCTGTGATTCTGAACTATAATTGATAATTCGTTAGCATGTAATTTCATTCCCTCCCTCACAACATATTGATGTGTTAATGCATTTATTTTCTGTAACAAAGTTTGGTTCAACAAAAACATTTGAATGGAATTGGTTGATGAAACTGGGTTTCATATGATATTACTTCTTAGATCTCTACTGCCATAACCTTAAAAGGTATGTGAAGTTGACATGGTCAGTTGCCTTGTGTTCGTTGAAAATAACCACAAACCTCTTGCACCATTTCACATTTGAGACAATGTTAGTTTGGAACCACAAAAATCCTAATCTTATCTTTACAGATAACCTAATAAAACAGACATGAGAAATCTTTGCAGTAAACAGATTTTCACATTCCTAAAATTGCACTGGAAATAGCATTTTACAACAAATAAACAACAGCTGCAACTCAACTAAGAAATAACCACTAACCACAACACCCTGAAACTTCCCCATTGGCTGAATCAATCAACATCTCCTTCTTCCAGAGACATCGAGAGCTGCTGGGAAACTTATAATACAGTGGATTTGGTCACTTGATAGATTATATCCTTCGTTTACTAGCACTATAGTTCCAGATTATCACTAAAATATTCACCCAAGTTGAAGGAGAGATTCTAAAACTACCAACCCAAGATAAGCCACTGTAGTCTAGAAAGAGATTATCCTGCTCAGAGTTCAAGGACTGAAATCTGCACATCCTCACATTGGAATGCTGAAGCTAAGGTAACAAATTGTATATGTGGATCAACCATCATCTGAAGTAATGTCATCAAGCAGGCAGATCTGCATTGGCACCGACGTCTATCATCATTATCAGACTGCACATCATGGGGAATAAAATATACAAACAACATCACACGGTTACAAGACTACAAAGATGGAGAGAGAACAGTGATAACCTCAATCCCACCGTCCTGAAGATTGGAAGAACTGAAAAGCTTAGAGGCCCAGAGAAGAGCAAAGAGAACATGAAAGAGAGCATAGGCGGATCCAGAGGGGGCGTGCAGGGTGTGCACCCTCCCTTTTGACCTGAAAGTTTATTAAATGACCATTGAAAATGGGTGAAAATGAAGTGTGCACCCCCATTTCTCAAGAGTGCGCATCCCCCCTTTCTCAAAAAGCTGTATCCGCCCCTGGAGAGCCAAGCAACCACGTGTGTACAAACATGGGGATGGACAGACAGACAGATGGACCAACAGAATGAAACAGAAGCAGAGCTTGGTGACCCACCTTGATAAGTTGGTGGACTTGTTTCTGGTGTTCCTGTTCAAGGTGCTGCCTCTGTAGCTGCAATGACCAATAACCTGGAGTAATCTACGGCAGGACAATACCACTAGCAAAATGCATTCAAACAATACAGCATCAACACCATTTACTGCTTCATCACCATTTACTGCATCATCACCACTTACTGCATCACCATTTACTGCATCATCACCATTTACTGCATCATCACCATTTACTGCATCATCACCATTTACTGCATCATCACCATTTACTGCTTCATCACCATTTACTGCATCATCACCACATTTACTGCATCACCATTTACTGCATCATCACCATTTACTGCATCATCACCATTTACAGCATCATCACCATTTACAGCATCATCACCATTTACAGCATCATCACCATTTACAGCATCATCACCATTTACAGTATCATCACCATTTACAGCATCATCACCATTAACAGCATCATCACCATTTACTGCTTCATCACCATTTACTGCATCATCACCATTTACTGCATCATCACCATTTACAGCATCATCACCATTTACTATATCATCACCATTTACAGCATAATCACCATTTACTGCATCATCACCATATACTGCATCAACACCAACAACACCATCATCACCATCAACTCATAGTCCCTGCTATGACATGTTCTACAGAAGGGTCTCTCCAGACATAAAAGGAAAGATTTTACATTTGAACCTCCTATAGCCTGTTTCTGTTCTTGTAGGAGCATGTGCTTCAAATTTGCTTTAAAATAACTGTTCTTGAACAGACCTCTCCTGTAAAACTAACTCCTGTGTGACTATGTGTCTAAACCAAACCCAAATATTCACAGAGATTGTCAACAAATTATGTTTTCATGTAATACTGACTGACTGACTGACTGAGTTTAGTTTTACGCCACTTTTAGCAATATTCCAGCAATATCACGGCAGGGGACACCAGAAATGGGCTTCACACATTGTGCCCATGTGGGGAATCGAACCCGGGTCTTCGGCGTGACAAGCCAACGCTTTAACCACTAGGCTACCCCACTGCCCCTATATCTATAGGAAAGGTGCAGTGCTAAGTTATATTTTATAAATATCACACACCTTACGAAGATAGTTCCTGCCAGTTTACCTCATTTGTATAGTTAATGGATTGACATACACAGCGTCTTAGAAATCCATGATATGATAAACAGCTGTATTATAATCTTCTTATTGTGGGCTCATTAGCTTCCTGGAACTGTCTTGTAAATCAGCGCCAACTGTAAACAGTCAGCCACACTTCTGGTTCAGTTCAGTTGAACAGTTACATTCAGAGTTTCACGTCCCACGTTAAAGCCTAAACCACATCGTGACTAATCTCCCAGTTACGCACATCCAAATTATACAAGGGCCACATTGTTAATCTCTCAGCCATAACAAGAGCTTTAAGGATGCAGTCAAATCTGGCACAAATACACTTCCACATAGATTGTCTTAGTATCATAAACAAAATTGAGACAATGTCTCTGTGAGATGTCAAGAACTGCTAGATTGAATTATATTTCTATGTTGTTTGTTGTCGACCACCGCACTCAACAATGTTATGACGGTGGTTTGTAAATAAGAGAGTCTGGGTCATACAACCCAGTGATTGACATTGTCAGTGAGTGAGGTTGGTTTTACGCCGCTTTTAGCATTATTCCAGCAATATCACAGCGGGGGACACCAGAAATGGGCTTCACACATTGTACCCATGTGGGGAATCAAACCCGGGTCTTCAGCGTGACGAGCAAACGCTTTAACCACTAGGCTACCCCACCGCCCGATTGACATTGTGAGTATTGATTGGAATATGATGACATAATAATGATCTACTCAGCAATACTCGAACTGTATGAGACCGCCTCCGTGGTGTAGTGGTTAGAGTGTCAGCCCGGAGAGCGGAAGGTCGCAGGTTCGATCCCCGCCGCATCATACCAAAAGATGTTAACATATGGTAATTGTTGGTCCCTGCCTGGCGTTCGGCATTAATGGGTACAACAAGGACTGGTCGGATCAGAGTCAGTATAATGTGTTTGAGTGGGGTATTCATGCTTCACTGCGGCATGGTATCTCAGTGGGCTAGCGCTGTAAAACCAGCTTCAGTCTGGGCTAGTACAAGCAGCCACACATACACACGTATGCACGTCGTCATATTAGCAAAATATTCTTAAGTGCGACGTTTAACCCCATTTCACCTCACCTCCAACCATATGATGGCTGCCTGTAGACATCACCACTCAATCCAGTGATTGATGTCATGAGCATCAATTGGAACATGACATAATAATGCCGTATTCAGCAATACTCCAACTATATAGTGGCTGCCTGTAATGACCACTCAATCCAATGATTGATACTAGGAGCAATGACCCATGTCACCAGCCTACCATCCATTCAACAAGTTGCCTCCTAATGGCCAGCAAGGGTGGATCAAAATCTCAATGAATCTGAGATCTGAACCCAGGACCAATCAAAACTGGCAGCTTGGTGACAACTCTCGACTTAGACAACTCAGCCATCTGTGGCCTTCCTTAATGAGGCATGAATAAGTACCAATAGTTGTGGTACAGCTAGACACAGGGTCAGGGTCAGGATGAGTGAGTGAGTGAGTGAGTGAGTTTAGTTGGACGCCGCACTCAGCAATATTCCAGCTATATGGCGGCGGTCTAAATAATCAAGTCTGGACCAGACAATCCAATGATCAACAGCATGAGCATCGACCTGCGCAATTGGGAACCGATGACATGTGTCAACCAAGTCAGCAAGCCTGACCACCCGATCCCGTTAGTTGCCTCTTACGACAAGCATGGGTTACTGAAGATCAATATTCCAACCCGGACCTTCACGGGTGGGTCAGGATGAGAATGGAGAGGGTTTAATTATAAAAATGCTGAGTGAGTGTTTCGGTAAAACAGAGGAGTGCACGGGTATGATTATTTGAAGCTGACAGATCAAAACCTTAATGGTGGAGAATTGGGATTCAAACCCTCAACCATTGCTTCATACCCAAGGGAAGCAACTCTGCACAGGGAAATACAGCGCGTTACCAACTAGCCCTCCATTGACATGTGGCAGGTAAGAGAGAATGAGTCCGGAATAAATAACAGATTTCTAGGTTTCACCTTCACGGTCATCATGACCTGCCAATTTACATATTTATACCATTCATACTGTAGTGTTAACATTCCAAAGGGATGGTGATAATATCTAAAACAAGTCCTGAAAGGTTCGTCAACTATCCACACTTCATGCATTCATAGTTAAAGTCAATGAGGTATTTAATGGGTATAACAAGGACTGGTCCCTGCCTGCGCTAGGCGAGTCAGTATAATGTGTCTGAGTCAGTATAATGTGTCTGAGTGGGGTACTCATGCTTCACTGCGGCATGGTATCTCAGTGGGCTAGCACTATAAAACCAGCTTAAGTCTGGGCTAGTACAAGCAGCCGTACATACACACGCATGCACATCGTCATATGAGCGAAATATTCTCAAGCACGACGTTAAACCTAATTTCACCTAAAGTCAATGATATTTATCAGTTCCTGCTCTTGTCAACCACAGTGTGAGACAACACGTAAGTCGATGATGATGGAAGTGTACAATGTAAACCCACAGTGTTTGGAGAACACAATATTTATGCAGTAGGAGGCTACAGTCCTATCACAGAGATGAGGCAGACCTATCACACCAGAGAACAAAACCGATCACACTCCTGCCCACAATCTACTGATCCCTTACTAAGTGCCAATGTGATATGTGCCAGTCAACTAATTACAGACATAACCTGCCTACTTATTGAAACAGATTTAACGAACAACATCACCCCTAACTCAACCACCAACTTCCTTCATTGAGACAGGTGTCAAACCAGGTGTCACTATACACCTAGAGGGTAATTCAAACTAATTAGGATGCTTGGCTTCACGCTCATGGCTTCTAAGATATTTGTTTGATGTTCTCAATACTGAATGATTTCTGTTGACAAAAAGCATGAAGAAACTATCTTGGCTACCATTCTTGTAAGGCGATCTTAGCACAAAGACAAATTTTACTCCCTTACTTTAACATATACTTATGATTATTGTAGTCCTAAGACTGGAACAAGGACCAGACAAGCTTAATACTGATAAGCAATATAACGCTATGATGATTAAGACTAAGATAAGGAATGAGAGTTGCAGTCACCTTAGCACTTTGTCTAGATGACCTTGGACATCTAGTGAGCTACAGGTCCCATTTCCATGAGCAATCTTAGTGCTATGATGATGAAGATATTGGATAGGAGTCATGATCTCCTTAGCGCTAAGATCTCTATGTGTAGCAGACCCTGGACATCTAGTGAGCTACAGGTCCCATTTCTATAAGCAATCTTAGTGCTATGATGATGAAGATATTGGATGGGAGTCATGATCTCCTTAGCGCTAAGATCTCTGTGTGTAGCAGACCCTGGACATCTAGTGAGCCCCAGGTCCCATTTCTATAAGCAATCTTAGTGCTATGAATGAAGATATTGGAAATGACTTAGCTAAGATCTCCTAGCAGACCCTGGACATCAGTGAGTCAGGTCCCATTTCTATTTGATGATGAAGATATTGGATGGGAGTCATGATCTCCCCTAAGAAAAGCTAGGATTCCCGACATCTAGTGAGACCCAGGTCCCATTTCTATAAGATAGTGCAATGAAGAGGCCAAGAGTCCATTTTAATAACCCCAAAAGTATGGGGAATAAATGATGGCCAAAGTTAAAGTATGGAAGTTTGATTGAGTGCGCTAAGATTGATTTCTGAAACGATGCTCTGGGTCACACTAGATCTCCAGCCACATTCCACAAAGAGACCTAAGCCTATGTTTTTATGACCATCATAGCGCCAAGACCACTTTGTGGAAAGGGTCCGAGGAAGTCAATGAATGGGACTACTTGCTAAGTCAGTGAACGAGGACACCAACCTTGATGTGTTCATGGAGCTGCTTCTCGTGTTCTTGTTCCAGCTGTTGTCGCTGCTGCTCATACTGCTGCAGGAGGAACTGGTGTTGTAGCTGCTGCTGCTGTTTGATGTTGGCGATCTCTCTCTGGAGGTGCTGGTCCTGGTACAGTTCCGGAGGGCCCCGGAACTGCCGTCGAGCTAACTCCGGCGAAGCCAGCGGGGACGTCTGAGTCAGATCTGTTGGAGGTTAACAAAGTTGCAATAAGATGGTGTCGGATTAACAGTCATACCTTCTAAAGTGAAATAATGTAAATATAGTATAACAATGATCCTGAGCCTATGGATAAGTGAAAGCAGTTGTATACACCTCTTATAGCAATATTCCAGCAATATTACGGTCAGGGATGCCATAAAAATGCTTAATACACTGTATTCACGTCGGGAAATGAACCCGGATCATCAGTGCAATGAGCAAACACTTTACCCACTAGGCCACCCTACTGCCTGTGTTGATCAGATTGATAATATTTGCAAAATCAGAACTTGGGCATGATGTGGGTCAAAGTTTCAGACACACCATGAACTCACTTGACATTAAAGTGAGCTAAGAATTTAACATTGCCATGCTAATGGGGCAAGTAAAGGTCAACTTAGAGGTCATAATTAACATTGCAAAATAACACCGGACATGCCTTCACATGCACACACACACAATATAACTTATCTACAAAGTGTACAGTAAGGTTAATGATCCAAATATGTAGAAATGTACTCGTTTGATTGTTTATTTGTGGTTAAACACTGCACTCAACAACATTCCAGCTATATGGCGGCGGTCTGTAAATACTAAAGTCTGGACAAGACAACCCAGTGATCAACAGCATGAGCATCGATCTATGCAACTGGGATATGATGACACGCATTAACCCAGTCAGCGAGCCTGACCACCCAATCCCGTTAGACGCCTCTTACAACACACATGGGTTACTGAAGATCAATTCTATCCTTGATCTACACGGGTTAGGAAGAATGTACAGGGTGTAATATCTTGGTTATTATCATAAGATGGTTCTGAGAGGCCAAGAAATCACAAGGGATGTGTGTGTGAGTAGGTGGGTGGGTGGGTGGCTTGAGTGAGTGAGTGATTAAGTGGGTGGGTGGGATTTTCAGTAACAGTTTGAACAGGTTTCCAGTGATATCAATGCATGGTATCTTCATATGGAAGGAAACCCTGAACGCCAAACGCTAGTCTCACACAATAACTACTTCAGTGGAAACATAATCAGGACAAAGTAGGATTCAAACGGACAACCACTTTGAAACTCTGCAGAGCAAATTGTGTCTAATCAAACTGATGACAAATCATCCATTATGGATAAAAGTTGCAATCATTTTTCTTAGAATCAGGAGCACCAGACAGTAACAAGAGCATTCAACACAGCCAGGATTCGAACCACCAACCTACCACTCACAAATCAGACACTTCTTCAACTAGACCATGGACAGCCTAACTCATCAAGAAGTCAGCAGGTACAGGTCGGGGTTCGAACCACCAACCTACCACTCACAAATCAGACACTTCTTCAACTAGACCATGGACAGCCTAACTCATGGAGCAGGTCGGGGTTCGAACCACCAACCTTCCACTCACAAATCAGACACTTCTTCAACTAGACCATGGACAGCCTAACTCATCTAGAGGTCAGCAGGTCGGGGTTCGAACCACCAACCTTCCACTCACAAACCAGACACTTCTTCAACTAGACCATGGACAGCCTAACTCATCTAGAGGACAGCTGGTCGGGGTTCGAACCACCAAAGAGACACTTCTTCAACTAGTCAGCAGAGGACAGCTGGTCGGGGTTCGAACCACCAACCTTCCACTCACAAACCAGACACCACCAACTAGACTGCGGAGACAGACTAACTCATCAAGAGGTCAGCAGTCTTCCATGTAGGTGTCCACGCTCCTCACATCAGCAGGCGTCAGCCATGATGACAAAAGGGAGCATGCATGATAGATGTGTTACTTCAGCCAACACAAAGGTGGTTAATTCTACACAATTTACATCCATCCATTTTTAATGCCACCTGTTGTGGAGACTTACTTCATGACGTCTTGCACTTAGTGACCCCCATCAATTATTTTGTTGCATGTCCCAACATATCGGCAATACTTGGCTAATTATCTGAATAAACTCTGCAATACTAATCCACATGAGACTACACGCACCCTGATCTTAACACTGAGGTAGGCCTACGTGTGGGTACTATTTACCTTACATAACATGTTCAGTATACCCTGTACACATTTAGGGCAACCGTTATGATTATGGCAGTCGGGTCCTTCAAATCCTTCAACCATCTCGGCTCTAACCCTCTCTGTCTCGACTATCCACAGATGATTATAGCAGTCAACCCTTTAACTCACTATAATGACAATTTCTGTTTAACCCTCTCTGTCTCGACTGTCCACAGATGATAATGGCTGTCAACCTTTAACTCACGATAACGACCATTTCTGTTTAACCCTCTCTGTCTCGACTATCCACAGATGATAATGGCTGTCAACCCCCTAACTCACTATAACGACCATTTATGTTTTAACCCTCTCTGTCTCGACTGTCCACAGATGATAATGGCTGTCAACCCTTTAACTCACTATAACGACCATTTATGTTTTAACCCTCTCTGTCTCGACTGTCCACAGATGATAATGGCTGTCAACCCTTTAACTCACTATAACGACCATTTATGTTTTAACCCTCTCTGTCTCGACTGTCCACAGATGATAATGGCTGTCAACCCTTTAACTCACACTCCATCAACCATCTCAACTTTTAACCCACTGTTTCAACCATCCACAGACAATTATGTCATCAAGCCCTGTAACTCCATTAACCATCTTTGCTTTAACCCTCTCTGTCCTAACTATCTGCAGACAATTATGCCATTCACTGCATCGACCATCTCAGCTTTAACCTTCTGTTACAACCATCTGCAAACAACTGTGACTAGCAAGCACTGGAACTTCATCAACCATCTTGGCTTTAACCCTCTCTGTTTCAACCATCAGTAGACATTTACAGCACCAAACCCTTTAGCATCTATGCTAATTACTCTAAGTCTCAATCAATGCCAAACAAGCAATAACTATGGCAACTGACCTTCTTAAGACTTACTTCCCCAAACAACCTTGCAATGATGCCACATACATCCTACCTTTAAGCATACATTACTTACCAAGTCCTCATTCCACAAGAAGGTCAGACCTCCTGACGATATTCTGAGCCAGTGGGTATTTACACACATGTTATCATTCAACTTGGGTATTAATAGTTCTCGTCAGGTATTCTGATATATTTTTACTGTCGTGTCGAATTTATTGGATATTTATAGACCAATAATAGCCAGCTTATAAATAATTTTGTTACAAATGCTTTTCACGAAACAATTTGTGCATTATTCATTGTAGCAGAAATAATGTATCAGCATAGCCTGCATTCAGCCCGCAAATAAATGTTGGTAAATATAGACACGACACAAACTGAATAGGCTACTTCCAGTCCATAGGAAGAGTGTGGTTACATTACTGTGTTTGGACATTCTTAACAAGTATTTGTACAAAAGCCCCTAAAAATCAATCATGTCCGTGTTATTTAAATTATATACTTAAAATAGGCTGACACTGAGTCCCAGAAATAAAGTTATCTAATTAAAAAATGAATAAAATATATTTGTCTACAAATACAAATGGAGATCAGAACAATCCTTAATTTCTGGAGTTGAAGCAACGACTGAGCTAATTATTCTAGACTTGAGTAGGACTCCTATTTAATTTAAACTCTAGGGTATGGTGACAGACTGTTTGTTAAACAGGAGCATACCTTAGCCAAATATTCTAGACTTGAGTAGGACTCCTATTTAATTTAAACTCTAGGGTATGGTGACAGACTGTTTGTTAAACAGGAGCATACCTTAGCCAAATATTCTAGACTTGAGTAGGACTCCTATTTAATTTAAACTCTAGGGAATGGTATGGGTGACAGACTATTTGTTAAACAGGAGCATACCTTAGCCAAATATTCTAGACTTGAGTAGGACTCCTATTTAATTTAAACTCTAGGGTATGGTGACAGACTGTTTGTTAAACAATATGCAGCTTCTCTGGACCGTGATCAACAACTGTACAGGCCCTACAGATTATTAAGGTTGGAGCATGAGAGTTCTGATTGTTGTAGCACTACAATCTCTTTGTGGAATGGACTCAAGTGCAGTTACAGGAGCTCTGTTAGGTCATGTTAAACACAACTTGAATGGAACCATCCTATACCGGGTTAGAATTGGTCTACCCATGTGTACCATAAGAGCTGACTGACAGGATTGGGTGGTCAGGCTCGATGACTTGGTTGATGCACATCGAATTGCTTAGATCAATGCTCATGATGTAAATCACTGGTTTGTCTGGTCCAGACTCAATACTTTACAAACTGACCACAAATAGCTAGAATATTGCTGAAGGCTGTATTGAACAACAAACAACCGTTCAAACTGTATCACTGTTTGCATATATACATAACAAACCAGCACTAAAAACTTTTCTTTTTCATAACCACAAACTTTTTTAACAACATTTGTTTGCAAAATGCCTGGCACTCCAATGCATATTCTGCTCTTTCACACAAAACCTGTCATAATTTGTAAATTCAGGGAACAAAACCTTCCTTCCAAAAAGGTTCCCGACAATCAATACTGAAGATCAAATCCCCCTTCAGCCACCATCACCTTTCTAGTCCACAGGTGCTTATGACAAAGAAAATCCACATGCTTTGAACGAACCTACTGTAAACTCATTACATCGAAAAAGTTTCCCACAAATATCTTTTTAGTGTGAAATTTCTCACTTCAGGATGCAAGTCTCTCGCACATTAATTATTGAAAATGAAAAGTTGTGAGTATATCGCGTCATTTCTGAAAGCGTGGTAATTTCCATAACAAGGAGTGCGTCATGAATGTTTGATACAGGCAGTGATGTTGTGTACTGCAAGTCTAACGCCTGAAAAGGGCAGAGTTAAATCCTGTGGCAACATGCTGGTCTACCGCAAGAGAAGAATTATCAAATTTTACTAACAGGGCTCGTATTGGACAAACTGTATATTTGCAAGAGAAAAATATCCTTGAAAACTACACTTACTGAGAATACACCTAAACTAACAATATTTGAGTGAGTGAGTGAGTGAGTGAGTGAGTGAGTGAGTGAGTGAGTGAGTGAGTGAGTGAGTGAGTGAGTGAGTGAGTGAGTGAGTGAGTGAGTGAGTGAGTGAGTGAGTGAGTGAGTGAGTACTGTTTTACGCCACTTTTAGCAATATCATGACGGGGAACACCAGAAAAGGGTTCACACATAGTGCCCATGTGGGAATTGAACCCAGTTCTTCAGCGTGAGGAGCAGACACTTTAACCATTAGGCTACCATACCGCATCTTTTTGAGTGAGTGAGTGAGGTGGGCTTAATGCAGCTTTAAACAGTATTCCAGTTATATCACATTGTGTCTGTTTAATGTCCAATGAAAGCCCTAAATGATACAAGTCTCAAACATTTATATATTAAGTAAAACCCACAAGTATACGTTTGGTGCTAACAAACAGAGATACAGGATCATCAGTTCCTGTCTTGCTCAAGGGACACAACTCTGCTAAGCAAAGAGCACTGCAGTAGTGAGTGAGTGAGTGAGTTTGGTTTCACACTGCTTTTGGCAATATTCCAGTAATATCACGGCGGGGGACACCAGAAATGGGCTTCACACTTAGTGCCCATGTGGAGAATCGAACCGGGTCTTCAGCATGACGAGCATCGCCTTAACCACTCAACTACCCCACTGCCCCAGCACTGCAGTCGATGATTAGGCCACCTCTAAACAACTTTTGACAACTAGATATGCCATTTAAAAATGGGCCCCCAATTTCACTCAGCATTTCTTTCTCCATACTTGATAACTTTTACTTCATCCACACCTCAAGATACTCTTCCAAAAATCACAGCAAGGAAGTCGGCAATCACTAAGATTTCCCACGGTTTAACTTTTCCTTACGCTTTGATATTATAAATGGCACAGATGTACATTTCATTGAATGTAAATATTTCAAAATCAGTCACCCCTAACGTCAATAACAAGTTGTGTGTAACTATAGCTGAGCTACGACTATGAAGTGAAGTGCCACACAAACATAGCCTTAAGTCAACATCACAAATGTTGCATTGTTCGGACATCCCCGATCAAAAACACTAAAGGCATTGTTACAACCTCATGAGAAAGGAATGTGCTGCGAACTGATTTCCATTATAAAATATGACTTTATTTCACCATGGAAATATTTTCATATAATTAGCTATCTTATATACCTCACATGGCATCCCTTTAAACACAGGAAGGGAATGTCAAGACCCCCATCCCGTTGATAGCAAGGTCAGGGGTCCTGGTAATGACGTCAATAGCGTCATTTAAGAGCATATTATTGTTGAACGCACAGTGCACACATATCCCATCATCACTCACACAAGTATGCTGTAAATTGTTCTCTCAACGATCATACATCTGCAGGTTATAAAAGAAATTTTACAGTGAAAACCTGTTTATAACTGCAAGGTTTCCTGTTAAAGACATTTAAGTGATTTAATTTAAATTGTCATGACAATTGTAAAAAGGTTTACCTTGACAAATGTCACAGGATCATAAATCACTTCACTGTTTCATTTTCTCTTATGTTAAGAAACACATCTAAACATTCACACAAAATTAGTCGTTCATGCTGTGAAGAATGCGATGTGAAGTGTGAACCATATTTGATACCTCCAACTGTCCAGAATCATATTTGATACCCTCCAAATGTCCAGGACAATATTTACTACCCTACAAATGTCCAGGACAATATTTGCTACCCTCTAACTGTCCAGGACAATATTTGCTACCTTCCCTATTAGGGCTGCGCAATATAACCGGTTTACCGGTATTTACCGGTTCAGACATGAAAACGATACGTATTGCGATACGCTGATAAAAAAACCCGGTATTTCGACTTGCATTCAGGAAACTTCGTAACAGTCGGAAATCGTCAGATATTTCCTTGTTTCATTTGTGCCAAATTATTATTTATATTTTGTCATGATTAAAGGTTGTTAAAGCTTAATCAAGCATAGTTATTTTGTTGTGTCTTTGCCTTATAAATCAAGCATTAGCTCGATTATAAGTAGTTTTATATTTAGAAATACTTCTGGCAATATATTCCACTACATATCGAAATATATATATTGCAATACATATCGAAAATTCTCTGCAATACCACCCCTACTTCCCATGTCCAGAACCATATTTGATACCCCCAAATGTCCAGGACAATATTTGATACCCCCCAAATGTCCAATACAATATTAACGCCCTCCTTATGATCTGATTAAGGAAAGGGCGGTGAGGTAGCCTAGCGGTTAAAGCGTTCACTCATCATGCCGAGACACAGGTTCGTTTTCCCACATGAGTACAATGTGTGAAGCCCACTTCTGGGGCCATGATATATGGAATATTGCTAAAAGCGGTGTAAAATTCAGTCACTCTGATTAAGGAAAACTTTAATATCTAAAACTTAGAAATGTTTAAGCTGGGGTAATAAATGATGACGAATACAACTAATCTGTTTCTTATGGCCTTACTGATCTAAATGCAGGACACTGATCTGAGTACGAACAACATTTGAGTTGGGTTTAACCAGATATAAAGATTTTTCCAGTTATACCAAAGCGTGTCAGCTCAATGTGGAAACACAGCCCTAATGATGCAGGTCTGAGATGCTAAACTCTTCGGTAAAACACACATGCACAGGAATGGCGCTAACAAACCAGGAACCATAACTGGGGTCAATCAGAATTTGAACCTGCAATTACAGAATGCCCAGGGATTGTGCAACTGCACTGAAACAACTGTGCTACCAGTGCCTGCTCCTGCGGGTGAGTAGGTGGGTGAGTGGGCGGGTGAGTGGGCGGGTGAGTGGGCAGGTGAGTGGGCAGGTGAGTGGGCGGGTGGATGAACGAGCGAGCGAGCGAGTTTCAATGAGTGAGTGAGAGTGTTGTTTAACGCCGCTCTCGGCAATATTCCAGCTATATGGCTGCAGTCTGTAAATAATTGAGTCTGGACCAGACAATCCAGTGATTGACAGCATGAGCATCGATCTACGCAATTGGGATACAATGACGTGTCAACCAAATCAGCGAGCCTGACCACCCGATCCCATTAGTCGCCTCTTACGACAAGCAGGAGTTGCTTCAGATAATTCTAACCCGGATCTTCAAGGGTGAGTAAGTGAGTGAGTATGGTTTTATGCCACTTTTGGCAATATTTCAGCAATATCACACCAGAAATGGGCTTCACACATTGTATCAATGTTGGGAATCGAACCTGGGTCTTTGTCGTGATGAGCAACCGCTTTAACCTCTTGGCTACCCACCGCCCCTGCTCCTGTGTAAAGAGTCACAGATAAAATAACAAGTAGTTTTGCAATTGCAGGATAGAACTCGAACCCATCTGTACCCTCACCACTGGGCCAACAGACCAATCATCAGCTGATGCAGCAATATCGAGTGCTACTTATTTAGGAAATGGTTTTCAGATAGAGTAGAAAATGCTATTGCTGAAATTAAAACATGAATAAATAGTTAAAACTAGTAGAAATTTACTATCTTCAAAAACATTTAATTATTTAATGTAGAATATGAAAAAATCATCTGCTGATAGATAGACAGAAGTGACAAGATCAAAAAACACTTTACAGTTAACATAACCTCATTTCTGATAAGAGAACCTTATTAATTTTAAACAGAAATTACTTGTTGGGGTTCTTTTTTGTTTTTGTTTTTAAATGGAATTTATTTAAAATGTCCAAAAATTTCAAAATGGACTATTTTTTATCAGTGTTTGGAACTCTGACATTTACAATGAGTATTTTCTCAAATAGTTTTGTAAGCCAACCATTCCGGAAAAAACGTTTTAACTCTTTCAACACCAGTCAACCAGAGGCATTTACTGCCATGACACTGAGTTCCCAGAGACTCTAAGGTCAAAGATGAAGCCTATGTTTATGAAGGAAATTATAAGCTTGTAAGTTATTACTACTACATCTCATACACCATTTAAAAGATCTAATCCCATTGTTGATAAATATGAAGTGTATTTTTATAATATAATTCAAATAATACAACTTAAATAAATTTATTTTTTAATGAAAATGCAAGCTTACATTTGTAATGTCCAGATAAACCACGAAAGAAGCAAAAACTATGGCGATTTTTTTTCATTTGAGACATGTCATAACATGCCCGTGCCTTTTTCTTTTATATTTTCATTTTTACGTAATCAGAAAGTTATTATAAAAAGATTTCTTAAATAATACGTATGGTCGCCTATTTCCTAATATCAGTGGCTTTCCGCTAGGTAACATGACAAAACAACGGAAAATACCTCCGTTTTCGAAGCTTTGTATGAATAACATGCCAGGCGAATCGTTTAATGTCGGGTATCGTTTGAAAGCACTGAACATCAACAATATCACTGTACCGTTGCCGAGAGTATTTCACAGTTGTAAGAAACGATTTTATTGGATAAAAATTGGATTCTAATGACGCTTTTTCGTCACAGACTGCTATAAGGGTCGTGATTGGTCAAAATCAGACACGTGACCTAAGGCAGCCAGTCATATTACAGCAATGGATACCGTCCTTGTAAATGAAAACTTTTAGATTTAGATGAAAGTTTTGGGTAAAATAATGCTATTCTGAACATATTAAGCAAGAAATCGCTACCTATACTTAAATTATGGAACTTATTGGACGTATCGTGCTAAGTTATGACCTGTGACAACAAGAGTCATCAGAAGATGACATATCCCCCCGGCCCCCACATCTTTGAAAGAACAAATCATCTGACAGTTACTTAAAGTCTAGCTTGATTTTAGACTAAGTGCAAATCGTTTCCATGGAAATCATGAAAAAAATAAATGACAAAAATCTGCAAATAGCAAAAGGCACCACTTTAGGATCTGCCTCACATATCTGCTAAGTTTTGCTGAAAGATATTAAGAAGTTTTCGCGTTGTGCTCCGGAAACAAAACCTACCCCTCCCTTTTGAGACTAAGTCCAAATTGTTTCCATGGAAACTGAGAAAATAATAAATCACAAATATCTGCAAATAGCAAAAGGCACCACTTTAGGATCTGATTGATATATCTACCAAGTTTTGTTGAAAATATATTATAATGGTTTTTGAGTTGTGTCTCGAAACGAAAGCAATGATTACTTTTGAGACTAAGTCCAAAATGTTTCCATGGAAACCAGGAAAATAAAAATGCCAAAAAATCGGCAAATAGCAAAAGGCACCACTTAAGGTTCTGTTTCATACATCTACCAAGTTCTGTTGAAAAATATTGAACGGTTCTTGAGTTATGCTCCGGAAACGAAGCCCACCCCTCACTTTTGAGACTAAGTCCGAATCGCTTCCATGGAAACCGGGAAAAGTAAAATGCCAAAATCTGTAAATAGCAAAAGGCACCACTTTAGGATCTGATTGATATATCTACCAAGTCTTGTTGAAAAATATTTAACGGTTCTTGAGTTATGCTCCGGAAACGAAACCCACCCCTTCCTTTTGAGAATAAGTCTGAATCATTTCCGTGGAAACAGAGAAAATAATAAATCACAAATATCTGCAAATAGCAAAAGGCACCACTTCAAGATCTGCCTCACATATCTGCCAAGTTTTGCTGAAAGATATAGAGAAGTTTTCGAGTTGTGTCTCGAAACGGCCCACCCCTCACTTTTGGGACTAAGTCTGAATCGTTTCCATGGAAACCAGGAAAATAAAATGCCAAAAATCTGCAAATAGCAAAAGGCACCACTTTAGGATCTGTTTGATATATCTACCAAGTTTTGTTGAAAAAATATCAAACGGTTCTTGAGTTATGCTCGGAAACTAAAGCAATCCTTACTTTTTGAGACTAAGTCCAAAATGTTTCCATGGAAACCAGGAAAAAATAAAATGCCAAAAATCTGCAAATAGCAAAAGGCACCACTTTAGGATCTGTTTGATATATCTACAAAGTTTTGTTGAAAATATTGAACGGTTCTTGAGTTATGTCCGAAACGAAAAGCAATCCTTACTTTTGAGACTAAGTCCAAAATGTTTCCATGGAAACCAGGAAAAATAAAATGCCAAAAATCTGCAAATAGCAAAAGGCACCACTTTAAGGATCTGTTTGATATATCTACCAAGTTTTGTTGAAAAATATTGAACGGTTCTTGAGTTATGTTAGCAAGCCCACCCCCTCACTTTTGGGACTAAGTCTGAATCGTTTCCATGGAAACCAGGAAAAATAAAAATGCCAAAAAATCTGCAAATAGCAAAAGGCACCACTTTAGGATCTGTTTGATATATCTACCAAGTTTTGTTGAAAAATATCAAAGCGGTTCTTGAGTTATGCTCCGGAAACGAAAGCAATCCTTACTTTTTGAGACTAAGTCCAAAATGTTTCCATGGAAACCAGGAAAAATAAAAATGCCAAAAATCTGCAAATAGCAAAAGGCACCACTTTAGGATCTGTTTGATATATCTACAAAGTTTTGTTGAAAAATATTGAACGGTTCTTGAGTTATGCTCCGGAAACGAAAGCAATCCTTACTTTTTGAGACTAAGTCCAAAATGTTTCCATGGAAACCAGGAAAAATAAAAATGCCAAAAATCTGCAAATAGCAAAAGGCACCACTTTAGGATCTGTTTGATATATCTACTAAGTTTTGTTGAAAAATATTGAACGGTTCTTGAGTTATGCTCCGGAAACGAAGCCCACCCCTCACTTTTGGGACTAAGTCTGAATCGTTTCCATGGAAACCGGGAAAAATAAAAATGCCAAACATCTGTAAATAGCAAAAGGCACCACTTAAGGATCTGTTTGATATATCTACCAAGTTTTGTTGAAAAATATTGAACGGTTCTTGAGTTATGCTCCGGAAACGAAGCCCACCCTTCTTTAAGACTAAGTCCAAAACGTTTCCATGGAAACCGAGAAAATAAAAATGACAATAATCTGTAAATAGCAAAAGGCACCACTTTAGGTTATGTTTGACATATCTACCAATTTTGGATGAAAAATATCGAACGGTCTTTGAGTTATGCTCCGGAAACAAAATGATTACGGACGACGGACGGACGGACGGACGGACGGACGGACGGACAGACGGACGAGGCGACGACTATATCCCACCGCATTACATGCCGGTGGGATAAAAATGCTTCATGTATATATTTAAACATCGTGTCCGCGCGTGAAGATTGAGGCGGCGAGAGCAGAGATGTCACTTGTCAATGACTTGACTTACATTACATGATCGCACAAAAAGATGGAAATAGTAATTTAATATGTATGTTTGACAACTTTTATGAATGCTGTTGTTGATTTTATTCATTAGTTTATTCAATTTATTTAATGATTTCCTCGAAACATCGTTATTTTGCTCTTTGACAATGTTACTGTGGACCCACTGCCAAAGCATGTGTCCGAGAATCGTTGTTTTCAATAACTTTGCAAAAAATAGTTTATAATTTTAATTCTGTCGATAATATATGATCGATTGAAATTTATTAAGTGTTTTCAGACATTGTGAAATGTGATAGATTTAATATATGAATCATAAGTCAGGTAGGTTTCTGAAATTATGTCTCATTTTGACATGACTACTGCCTGGCCGATTAATCGGCCTCCGGTTTCTGGGGACTCATAACGTTGTGGCCGATTATTCAGCCTGTGGTGTTGAATGGGTTAAGCAACAATTTCACAATAGATTGACTAAAGATAAACTAGCAGAAATTTTTCATGACATGTTAAGATCTCCAACAAAAGATGTTTCCTGTTTTCTTTAAAGGTTTTTGACATTTCAAAACTTCAAAGTACAAGCATCTAAATGGCATGGCAACATCTGATAATTATACGAATACAAAATATCTTGTGCAGTGGATGTGGAGGGTTGTCTGGTAAATATGAATTATAAAAACTAGAGAATGTTCAGTCTCAATTATTTGCCAAAATGGAATTCAGTGAAAATCATATGGATGGACCACTGAAAATCAGCAATAACACCAGGTGTTCACTGAATCTCAGCATTTAACACAATGACCAGCGTAACAAGAAATACAACTGAAAATCGAAATACACATCGCAAATTTCACATTTTCTCTGACAATGTTTGTTTTCTCGTGTTTGTTTATCTGGATCAATGCAATACAGCTTTTCACTGGTAACAATCCATGAAATAGCTATCATTCTCATATAATAATAACTTTATTACCCCAGTCACTGAATCAGGGTACAGTATAACCAATGTTGGTCTGTGAGGTGCTAGAAGGTTAACAATCATATGACCATCTCATCCCACCGGGTACCCATTTACTGATGGGTCGACAGAGGCTATTTTGAACAAAGTTTCTTGCCTAACCTGGGACTACACGAGTTAGAAGTGCCTCATTGAGACCAATGTCTGTATAAACTCTCAGGAATATAACAGGCAAACATGATCATCCATCCAACGACTCTCCATGGCCAACATTGCTCAACTTCAATGGATTTGTGACCCGTGAAGATCCGGGGTAGAATAGGTCTTCAGCAACCCATGCTTGCCACAAAAGGCCTGTACTCTTTTTCCCCATTACCACACACGACCACGTAATGAAAACTTGAAAACAAGTTTCGTGAAAATGTAATCTTTACACAGCCCAAACCCTCACAACAAAATCTATTTTTCTGGGGCACAAAATCCGGCTTATCTCGAGCCATATACAGAGAGAGGATCCTGTTTTACAGGTGGCATCCACAACTCACACAATGTGCATACAACATACAGTTTATTCAACATGCTGTTGATCAACATTTAATTCTCACGTAAACTTCCATCAGAACCAAATATGTTTCTGTGATTAAAGGTGAGGTGAGGTGAAATTGGGTTTAACGTCGTGCTTGAGAATATTTCGCTCATATGACGACATGCATGCGTGTGTATGTGTATGTGTATGTGCGGCTGCTTGTACTAGCCCAGACTTAAGCTGGTTTTATAGTGCTAGCCCACTGAGATACCATGCCGCAGTGAAGCATGAATACCCCACTCAGACACATTATACTGACTCCGAGCCGACCAGTCCTTGTTATACCCATTAATGCCAAGCGCCAGGCAGGGACCAACAAGTACCATATTTTAAACGTCTTTTGGTATGATGCGGTCGGGGATCGAACCCGCGACCTTCCGGTCTCCTGGCGGACGCTCTATCCACTACACCACGGAGGCGGTCTTCTATGATTAAAACCAATCGCTGAAATACTGCTGAATGTGGCGTTAAACAAACAACAACAATGATTAACGAAATATTGTGTTGCCTTCATGCTTGTCTGTTAACCCGCGACTACTTAATTGTGATGAGGGCAAGTGAAAATCTAATCATAGTCGTCCTCATTGAGTTGCGGTATTTGAGTATTATTATCATCAATGTTTCTGTTTTGCTTCAAATTAGAACTGAATAAACAGGAAACACAGTAACCATTTCTGTCTCGATCAAGCAAGACAAGCTACAGACTCCAAGGACAGTGAAAGAAGGCTCACACTATTCTACTGATCCCCCATAACCTACCATATTTTGGCTCGAGTACAGTATAACTCTTGAGTCTGGTGAGATCACAAGGATATTGATTCTACTGTCTTTCTCTGAATCTCTTATCCACACATCACTGTTTCCCCATTTAGAACAAACACATGTACACAATGCCTATTGTATTTTTGGCAACTGTATTTCAACACGGATCAATATTTGCATTCATCTGCTGCAGTCTCTCATCATATAGATCACAGTTACAACCATAGATAGAAATACCTAGCCTTGCTGAAAGGCTGCAAGGCTGCACTGAGTGAGTGAGTGAGTTAGCAATAATAATAATAATAATATTCCAGCAATATCACGGCAGGGGACCCCAGAAATGGCTTCACACATTGTACCTCATTCAGAGAATTGAACCTGGGTCTTCGGTGTGACAAGCCAATGCTTTAACCATTAGGCTACCCCCTGGTGTTATGCGTAATAACATACATTTGTTGATATTACCTTCATAATAGGCAAGTCTAGATAGGGAAAGCATGTTTCACAAAATCTAGAAATTAGGATTTAAACTAATAATTATATTGCCTAAAAGACTCATGCAAGTTAAGAAATATCCCACAACCTCTCAATAATCCTGCAATAACTGCGCCATGGTCTAGATAATGGGCAACTATAATGGATGATTTAATATTTTTAACATAATAAATATTACCAATAAGATGCTATCACTAAACAATTTGCTTATCATCTACAGAGATATTTTCATTCTCGAATGAGACAATTAATGTAATAACATGAAAGAATACTATTACAAGCTACAGATAACATTTGCTTATAAATTCATGACGTTATAATGCATACATTAAAACAGACGAGTGTTTCAGGGCTTGTTAATCGTTCCATTTCTGTAATGGCCAAATCCTGAGAATCTGTTGATTTTGCAAGCAGAATCAACAAGCTGTGATTGGACTAGTTGATTTTCATTAAAACAGACCAGTTGATTTTCAACAAAACAAACATCATTCCATTTCCGTAATGAAAACATCATGAGATTCTGAAGCTGAATCAAGCCCTGAATGGACGATTAAATTTTCCATTCTGAATCAACAAATTCCTGTGAAGCTTCTGACTTAACCAATGTGAAATGTAATATTTAACTTCTCTAAAAAATACCTCAGTATGTGTAGCTGCATCAGATTTACTTCCCATGTCAGCAGTAGGTGAGTGAGTGAGTGAGTGAGTTTGGTTTTACGCCGCTTTTAGCAATATTCCAGCAACATCACGGAGGGGGACACCAGAAATGGGCTTCACACTTTGTACCCATGTGGGAATCGAACCCGGGTCTTCGGCTTGACGAGCGAACGCTTTAACCACTAGGCTTTGTAGATATCAACTTCTTTATTATGAGGAACGAGATGAAGGAGTTATAATATACTCCAAAATGTCATGTTCCTATAATACAGAACTTAACATCGATAAATCCTGATGAAGGAGTAAGAATATACTTTGAAACTTCGTGTTTCTCATAATAGACATTCTAAAGTTGTCTTTCAATGACTTCATGTCCAGTAGTAGGTGAGAATGAATCCACTATCTGGAGAATATAATAAATATCATGATTACTAGGTATCAAATATAAATATTGGGTACCAAGTACAATAACAAGTCATCATATGTATACAAACATTATATTCTGTAAAACAAGAATTTTTTTTACAAAACTCCTCTGAACTGTTTTGACCATTTTGACATGCCAATGATCAGTGGCCACATTACTGTTAAACTGAATACAGAAGATTGCTGACTTATCCTGTTTTGCATGGATATATTCCATTTTGCATATCTGTCTGGATTAAGGAGGTTTCAAGGTACCTACATCTCCTAGCTATTATTCAGATTAAGGAGGTTTCAAGGTACTTACATCTCCAAGCTATTGTCCAGATTAAGGAGGTTTCAAGGTACCTACATCTCCTAGCTATTATCCAGGTTAAGGAGGTTTCAAGGTACTCACATCTCCTAGCTATTGCCCAGATTAAGGAGGTTTCAAGGTATCTACATCTGGCTATTGTCCAGATTAAGGAGGTTTCAAGGTACCTAAATCTAGCTATTGTCCAGATTAAGGAGGTTTCAAGGTATCTCTTAGCTACTGTCCAGATTAGGGAGGTTTCAAGGTATCTCCTGGCTATTGTCCAGATTAAGGAGGTTTCAAGGTATCTGCTAGCCCCAGTGGACAAGGATGTAAACAAGGTAACGAGACGTGATCACAATCTGAAATGAAGTGTTTTTAAATAAGCTCATTTCTTGCTCATCTTCAAAGGCAGAACCTGTCATACGCTGATACCATGTCAAACACAGGCTCCTAGCCTGGGGGCAATTGGCTTAACACAAGTAAACAACTATGTGCCTACTGATTCCCTCGAGAAAGTCCACTCCCCAAAGAACGTTTGGTTATCTACACTCATAAACTTCATTTACTAATTCATTACTCTGTACTTACAATGGAGTTAAAAGAAGTGAATGAAAAGGCATGGGCCTTAACTTGGTTTTCATTAAGAAATTATTATTTCCAAATTTCTATTATGATGATATTATTTTCAGCAAAAAATAATAAGTGTTAATGTATTAAGTGTAAATGGTCAAATGACTTCATAAAGATAATATATTTTGTACAATCATAATCTGGTAAAATAAACTATCAACATTTGAAGAACAATATTTTGAAATGGTGTATGCTTATCACTCATTAAAATCATGAAACCTCAAAAAAGTTTCTTAAATTAAATTTTTTCAAAAAAAACCAGTGAAGAAATAAGTGATGTAACCAAAAACATAAAGGCATTAACTATGTTGACAAAAAACAATAAAGAAAACACAACACTTACACAAGGGGTATGGACAGTATGCCCATGGAGAAAAGCTTCCATTCAACATTGTGCAGTTCTTGACGGCTCCCGAGTTATAGATGCTCAATCCGGATGTGTTTTATAGAGATAAAAGAGGTTATCACTAAAAGTTGGAATTTGATCAAGTGCAGCTAAATCCCCAGCTCCACTTCAGGTTGGTATAAGCACACAGTCAAATGATTCCGGCACAAGGCAACAATGACAGCGGTAACAGCTCAAAACTGCCAAATGTGTAGCCTTGGTGTAGAATGTTAAGTCCCTTAGAAGGTCCCAGCAATACACTGGCAACTCTCACACCCACACCATCGCAGACTTCATAGTTGACGATTAAATGTTTTAATCCCTTCGGAGGACAAGTTGGAATTATCCCAAATGTGTAAAATGTTTGCGTTAACCAAACCAATCAGATTTTTTGGAGAACGTCTCACCACAAACTCTTTTTTTTTTCTCACCTAATATTTGAGATAAACTGCAACGTACCGCAGCATGTTTTGAACATTCTGGAATATCAACATAATACACTGCTAATACATGAACCAACCAAATGTTTCCGAGATTTTAACTAATTCATTTGTGATAAAAAATGTCTAAACTGAATGAATAAAATTTCTTCTCAAAAGATATTAGTGCATACCAATAAAATAAACACATCCTAACCCTGTTTCAAAGCAGAATCAATGTTACCTTTAACAAACGTTAATCAGAATGTTTAGCAGAAAGTTGCACTTAAATAACTCAAATCAACATATCCCCAGAATTACACAATCATTTAAAACACAGAAGATTGTATGAAGTTGTCCACTTTAACTGAAACAATCTCCTAAAGTACTTTTCCAAATTCTTCAATGTCCCAAGTCTGTAATTCACAATATCCAGTGTCCTCTACTGCAGACAACTATGAAATTAGTTGTGTTCTGGGTAGTCCCAACTGTAGCCAACCACCAATCAAATTGTAAATGATATGTAATCCAATCACACTGCAGTACTCACAACACGGAATACCATCCAATCTGTGACAGAACACCCGAATCTGAGTGAACGACAGACACATGAACACGCTCAGGGCGGCAGGTCACTCTATGCCTGTTACATACACATAAATCAGCCGCTAATAGCACCCACAGCACAAACAATGTGTCTTTATGGCCTTGAGAGAATCCGCAAAGACATACAGGAAAAGGGTTCCTCAATTAAATGACGCACACAACTGTAAAAGTGAAAACAATAAGGCCGAGCTGTGCCACTCATGATACAGTGAAACTATCCGCGTCCGGTGACGTTGAGCATTGGAGTGGAACTTGTTGCTTGTGCTCAAGCACTAGGCAGTCGTACATACATTAACCTACATCATACAACATGCTTCAAACCCAGCACAATGTAATCATTCACTAACCTGTTATTGAACTATCAGCTGCTATTTTTAATGCGTGTATAAAAGCAGAAAATAGAAAATGTTTTTTAAATGAGTTCTATTTCTAGAAGCTGATTTCAAATAATAGGACCTCTTACAATTTCACAAAGACATCATTGTTAATAATTGTTAGGAACAAATACATTACACTGAAAACCTGAAACATTCAGTGTCTTGTTACTCGTGATAGTCACTAGTTTTATAATCTCTAAGTATCTATATTTATCCATGTTTATCGACAATATATTAAGTCAGCACTGTTATGTTAGTGAGGGAGGCAGATGGCAGGTTGGATGTTTCAGTGAGCGATAAAGGTGAGTGAGTGAGTGAGTTAATATTTAACGTCACATCGGCAATATCTCAGCCATATCGTGACGAAAACAATTTATACAATAAAAAGTGAAAAAGAGCGATAAAGGTGGAGAATTGATATGGAGAGTAAGAGGTGGGGGTGGGAGGTGGGGTTTGACATGGACAGGTGGGTCGGTGGTTGAGTGACTTGGAGGGTGGGATGTTGTTGAAGTGACACAGAAGGGTTGGAGGTTGTTTCAGTGAGTGACACGGACAGGTGGGTCGGTGGTTGAGTGACTTGGAGGGTGGGATGTTGTTGGACACCACTGGTTGGAGGTAGCAGGTGGGAATATCAGACAGGTGGGTTTCAGGGGACACCTGAGTGACTTGGAGGGTGGGATGTTGTTGAACTGACACAGAAGGGTTGGAGGTTGTTTCAGTGAGTGACATGGATGGGTGAGTGAGTGATTTTAGTTTTACACCACTTTTAGCAATATCACGGGAAGGGGACACCAGAAATGGGCTTCACACATTGTAACCATGTAGGTATTCAAGCTCTAACCACTAGGCTAACCCACACCCACCCCCAACATGGATGGGTGTGTCATTGGCTGAGCGACATGGACGGTGGGGGGGTATCTGAGTGAGTGATAAGATGGTTACTTGTATGAACAGATAAGTGAAGACGTAGATTTGAATAATAAAAGAAAATGAGATTGAGTAGGTGACATAGATATCAAGTTTGGTGGGTGAATAAGTGAGTCAATCAAAACCAGACACAAAGACCAACTTGAATACACGATTCCACCAAAACAGTGATTCAACTTGTAAACACTGGAGCAACAAGGTTGCTGCCCAAATCTCCCACTTGAATAGGTAATACCACATGACAGATAGCTTGTTTATCAACAGAGTCCCTGATATACATACAATATTTCTTACACCGCGTTTCTGCATAAGTAATAAAAGACTCTTACACAAGTCCCATCAAGACCCTCATAGCGGTATAGTTAGGCGTTAGTAGTATCTACCCACTCAACAAGGACACATAATTTACATAAGTTGGGCATTGGAGCTGAGTGCCAAGTTGACACTGCACTGCCCTAAGAGCTTATGTCGACAAACATTAATATAACACTGCATATTAACCGGGGAGATTCCGGATGGGCTCAGAATGACGTCAATCACTTGACCCAAAACCATTCAACTGCAACGGTTTATACACATTTCATGCCAAGCTACCTTGAGATGTTTCCTTTACACGTTTGTCTTCCAGCAATAAAAAGGCATAAGCCATGGATATAATCACCTCTGTAGATAGAAAGCTATGAAAGCATGATCACATATATTTCCATACAAATGAGTGCCTTGAGGGCCTTGCTGACTGAATAGTCCACAAATAGACACCTGACCCAGTTGAGTACTATAGGTGTTGATATCATTCAGCCTGTCATATCTACAAATCTAATCTTTGAAATTCAAAACCAGTGCACTTAATATTCTTGGGCAAGTCATGTTTGAACTAAAATTTAATGACTTATCCACCTGGCTCTTTAAATTCACATTATCTTCAACTGAATAGAGTGTTTTACATAAACATATGACTTGAAACACATCACTATAGCAGACTGAAGGTCACCAATGACTGCAGGCTCTGATGGATAGAAAAATAAAAAATAAGTCACATGATCAAATTTGTGTTTTTAATTTGATATCATCTTTGTCAAAATGTGTACATTTCTCTTCGATGTGTGCCATAGGTGGAGATGGGAGTTATTCATCTCTTTGGGTGCTTTAGTCCTGGACACAGAACTTGTCAAAAGTGAGTGAGTGAGTGAGTGAGTGAGTGAGAGTGAGTGAGTGAGTGAGTGAGTGAGTGAGTGTGAGTGAGTGAGTGAGAGTGAGTGAGTGAGAGGTGGAGATGAGGAGTTAGGTGAGTCATCTCTTTGGTGAGTGAGGAGTGGTGTGAGTGAGGAGTGAGTGAGTGAGAGTGAGTGGGTGAGTGAGTGAGTGAGTGAGTGAGTGAGTGAGTGAGTGAGTGAGTGAGTTTAAGTCTAAGTACTACCTGATCCTCCAATACCCAAGGCATTAGGTGCTCAGGTCCCTGAATACCCATCAGGGCCCTAATCAAGGTAAAGCCTTCCCGTTCTATCATATCATGTGACCTTACCCTGTGAAGGTCTGGGTTAGAATATTGATCTTTTGTAACCCATGCTTGTCATAAGAGGCGACTAACGGGATTGGGTGGTCAGGATTCGCCAACTTTGTTGACACATGTCATCGGTTCCCAATTGCACATATCGATGCTCATGCTGTTGATCACTGGATTGTCTGGTTCAGACTCGATTATTTACAGACCACTGCCATATAGCTGGAATATTGCTGAGTGTGGCGTAAAACTAAACTCACTCATTCACTATCATGTGACCTAACCAGGTTCAAAATACAGCAGGGTGCTGGGGGAGCCTTGTGGTTAAAGTGTTTGCTCGTCACGCCAAACACCCGGGTTCGATTCCCCACATGGGTACAATGTGTGAAACCCATTTCTGGTGTCCCCCCCTCCGTGATATTGCTGGAATATTGCTAAATGTGGCATAAAACGATGCTCACTCACTCACTCAAAATTCACAAAGAAAATTAAAGGGTTCCTGTCATATAAAAGGTCTCTAGATTGAAACACTATTAGAGCAAAGCCCAAGGACCGGACCCTATCTATAAAGGTCGCTACTCTATGTTGAACATCATATAACCACATCAGTCTGTGAAGGGTAATACCCTTAATAACCGGTTAAATGATATATATAACTCCAAATGGAGAAGATTCCTTGCACCTTTCGGCACAATTAGCTGAATGTCATTTACCCCTATCATTGCTGCTCATTATATCAATCACTGGTTTGTGTGGTCCATAACCTAACAGGTAGCTGTTGCCATAGTTACTGACTGTAGTATCCAACATATGTATTTATCAGCATTCATTACATGTGGCCAAATTTCAATGAAACATTACCGAGTAAACCAGGATTTGAAGCCTGGAACTGTCCAAGGGATGTAACTCTGCACAGTCAGTCATGGTGCCTTTAATTGCTGGGCCACCTTTGTCCCCAGTTCAAAAAGATAGTGCGATCACAATGTGTGATGTAACCAACATTATATCATCTGACCCTTACCTTATTTTATATACATACACATGGAATGCTGGACTCAAATCTGGTGTTGAGGGGGTGCAAATTATCAAAACAAAATTATAAACTACAACAAGAAGTATTCCCCTTTAAAATCAGCTAAAATGCCCCAAAATCTACACAGGTGTATTGAGTTGATCAAATATATTTTCTTCAAGAGCGCAAATACAGAGTTACTTCCCTTTCACTGCCATCATTACTTCCACAACAAACGACTGCCTATCCAACCAATTATGTCTTTTAAACCAATTTCAAACAATGCAAACCGAAACATGGTTCATCTAACTCATTCACGATAAGAACATAACTAGGTTAATCATGAGATATTCATAGAACGTGTAACGAACTATACACCACGTACATGAACTTAATTGAAGCAAAAATGCTAACAATACTCGCAAAGTCCAAATATATAACCCTCTGATTGTAAATTAACAAGAAATACTTTGCAACAAAAAGACATCCACTTAAACATGGTGAATATTTCAACACTGAACCTGAAGTTCCCATGTTATAAATAAACCATTTCTTAAAAGCTGCACTGTTCTGAGTGAATCAAATTACTTCATAGTTCATTCAGTAAAACACAAAAAGCATGTACCTCATGCCCTACTGATCTATATTATCCTAATTGTACACAGATTAAGGGCTCTCTTTTCTAAAAACAGGGCCCTGAGTGAGCATTACAAATAGCTAGTAATTAACAAGTGTGCCTTATACTAGTGGAGAAAGACACAGGGCTAATGGAGAAAGACACAGTTGTTGGACACAAGATCATATTTTTACTGAAATATTGCTAAAATGCCAACAGCAACAGAATTAATTGCCTATTAATTGACGACAATATTTTGCAGTAATGCCTCAAAAAGCAGTAAAAAATCTATTCACACTGTCATGCTTGTTAAATAAAAATGTTCAGACATGTATTTCGTGACTGTGTGAGTGAGTCAGTTTTACTTCACTTCTAGCAATATTCCAGCAATATCACGGCAGGGGACACCAGAAATGGGCTTCACATATAGTACCCATGTGGGAATCGAACCTGGGTTAATGGCGTGATGAGCGAACGCTTCAACCACTCAGCTACCCAACCACCCCCTCCTGGCTGTGTATTTGGCTACAGAGTTTAATGCTGCTTTCAACAGTATTTTAAGTCATGTCATGGTGGAATAGCTTAATGTCGAAGGGAGGCCACGAGTGACGCACATCTGGAACATTTACCATTCTGGTGAAACTCACACGCACTGGCATGGTGCTGACATAATTAGAAACATCAAGTCAAACTGGGATTCGAACCCACAATCTATGTGGCATGCCATGGGATGCTACTCTGCACAGCTAACTGCAACGTCATGGACGACTGGTCCACCCCTGCCCCAACAACATGAAACACTTCCTCATCTACATTTATAACTGCAGTGAACTGACTGGTTAGTGACCTTTACATGAATACCGTCTCTACGGAATATATTCCAGGGATGTTACTGTCTGTGCTAACCCACCCACACAAATTGGTGAAACAGCAACGATTTGTCAGAGCGGGGAAAGACAGAATGGGGACTGTGTACAGAAGAAATGATGTTTAGCCAGTGAGTTAACATGGTTTCAATTCTCATCAAGTACAACTCCAGTCCGGTGACAGTTGGGTCAAAACAGATCTCACGACTTCACCTGTTGGCTTTCAAATCTGGATTTGACTGAAGACACACGACATATTTTTTTATAACCACTTAACCTTCAGTTCTACCACAGAACTATATGTAAGAATATTTCTGGAGTTTTACTTTATCTTTCCCGTGTCATGTGGTGCTATAAGCAGCAGCTTGGTGGATTGGACTTGGTGCTTTATAAATCATCATCATCATCATCATTGCCGTCATCATCGTCATCGTCATCATCATCATCATCACCACCACCACCGTCACCATCAATATCATCACTGTCATCATCACCACCATCGTCATCATCCACTTAGACCCTGTATCATCATCACCATCATTATCATCATCATCACCACCACCACCACCACCGTCACCATCCATATCATCACTGTCATCATCATCATCATCATCATCATCATCATCCACTTATCATCCACTTAGACCCTGTATCATCATATCATCCAATTAGACCCTATAACATCATCATCATTATCATCATCCACTTAGACCCTGTATCATCATCATATCATCACTTAGACCCATATCATCATCATCATCACTTAGACCCTGTATCATCATCATATCATCCACTTAGACCCTGTATCATCATCATATCATCCACTTAGACCCTGTATCATCATCATATCATCCACTTAGACCCTGTATCATCATCATATCATCCACTTAGACCCTGTATCATCATCATATCATCCACTTAGACCCTGTAACATCATCATCATCATTCACTTAGACCCTGTACACTGCACAAAAGAAAGAAACAGAGAGTCAATGCTATTACTTTAAGTCACAAGTCTCTAATCTTCCTCAGATGATTTCAGGTGCATACATATTTGCAACTCTGTTACAGCTACATCTGCAACGAGAATCCAAATGTGAAAGCTCAGATTCCGATTACATTACTTCATACCTAGCTTCTACTTAGACTGAGTAAATAATACCGAAACATGATATTTATTACCTCTACAGAAGAATATATTGAGTGCTAAGCATCACATCAACACAGCTAAGCTATAATTGTTAAAAATAGATTCATCAGAATATATAGACGTTATTGCAGTGCAAGTATCAAGGCAGCCAGCATCCAGTGCACGCCAGAATCGCTTAGCGTTGCATGTAGTACATTTGTACTATCATCAGTAGGGGCGGTGGGGTAGTCTAGTGGTTAAAGCGTTTGCTCCTCATGCCAAAGGCCCAGGTTCGATTCCCCACCAGGTACAATGTGTGCAACCAATTTCTGGTGTCCCATGCCTAATAATGCTGGAATATTGCTAAAAAACTAAACCAAACAAACTCACTAACTCATCAGTAGGAGGTATGTTAACATATTAACACTGAATGGAGTTAAAAGAATCAGAATGTTTGTATGCAATATATTTCGACACAGTAACTATATACAGCAACATATTACAATCTAAAGTGTTTGGCAGTGTCTGGTTGTATATACAGCCCTATATTCTACATACTGAAATACACAGATGGTCAGGATCGCCATTTTGTTGTCATGGAAACATTGGAAACAACATCAGATAAATATCAGAGAATTTTATCCGTCAATTTCAAAAGGAAACATAACTTGGGAATCAATTTCTGGATTTTTAAAATATATTTTGATATAAATGCACAAGAAAGAATTTCCACTTTTAACACCTTTTGACCCGATATACTGCAGCCTACACCCTCACTCAGACACAGTAAACCAACTGAGCCAACCGGCAAGTTATATAACCTGAGCACAAGGCAAGGTAACAACAAGTACCACTTTTTAACATCTCTCAACCTCATATGATCCTGGGTCTAACCAAGGACCTTCCGCTCTCCAGAGGCCCCGATAAGCTGCGTATCCGGGTAAAATATGCAGAGAAAATTTCCAATTACGCATTGAAAAATAATTATTGCGTACCAATTACGCATTGAAAATGTTAGATACATGCAAAAAGTTTAAAACAAATGCGTACGTAATATATTTATAAAAATCACTTGCGTAATGAAAAAGACATTGATTGGAATCAAGTTGTACTGTTAGTATAGGACTAGTGTTGTACAGTCAGTATAGGATGAGTGATTTTTTATGAAATCATTTCCATTATATTTAAGTTGGTTTTGATTAGGTATGACATAAGGCAGAACATACCTGCTTAGTAAACTTACTCAATATACTTAGGTGAGTAAAATGACTGAAATACACACATATTTGAAAGCTGTGGGTAACGGAAAATGAAATACCCACTCAACATTCATAATACCCACTCCAAAAAAATACAGTGGGTACAGTACCCACATGAGCTAAATCTTATCTGGAGCTCTGGTTTCTGGACTCAACCTCTGGTTGAGAAGCTAACACTGTCCATAGAGGCCATCTTGCTGTAATTACTGTTGCAACATCAATAGACAAGCCAATCATTATTTCACACATACTTTCATGGATGTTTCAGTAACCATAGAAACATAAGTATTATCACATATATTATCCTGAACCAAACTAAACTGTTAACCTCTTTATCATATAATGTCAGTCCTAAAGTCTGTCATGAAGTCTTCCTGGAATATGTGAAGTGATAAATATTTAGGAGTCACCATGACTCCCTGGTGTCATGAGAGGGAGTCATGGACATGTCTTTGGGAGTCAACTTCAGTTTTGAACTTTCAACAAGACATCAACTGTGATTGTTTGATATGACAAAAAACAAGGCAGGTCAGGTATTTAATCAGCACTGAGCAGTTAACTGGCAAACATTTAGTTTGAGAGCTTTAGATTATCTGAACTAAGGGCCCAGTAGCATTGCATCAACAATGACACAAGCTTCTAAATTTACTGCGTATCGGATATATTTTGTGCGTCAAATACGCAGGTTTTCTGCGTCATGGCAAACCCCGAACTGATATATGACATCAGAAGCTCAATCATTAGTCAGCCTCACAACAGGTTAAACAATTCCATGCAACATGTTTCTGAGACAGATGCTTTACAACTAGGGCTGTAACGATGCAACGAACTATCGATGGTTGCAATTGTTGAGTCTCCGATAACAATTAGTCGATAGTAGAAACGAAAAACTATCGATTCATCAATAGTATGTGTGACTATCGATAGTTTAGTAATTGACTTCCGTTGTAAATGTGCAGCGCAAAATACAGGATGTTTGGGCGCAGACTTGCAGCTTCACTGAGTTTATGTTTTAAATGTTTACTTGATCTGGGTTTCAAGTTTCTTGTCAGTTATTAAACGAGACTGAAACTACTTTAACTTGTTTTCATTTCATATAAACTATACATTCATTTGGGAAATGACTTCAAATGAGACAATTCAAGGAGAGAAAAACTATTGCAATAGTTGGTCGCAATAGTTGGTTGCTATCGCAGTAGTATGTTGCAGTAGACTATCGTTATCGCAATAGTTGTTTCCCCCTCAATAGTCAGCCCTATTTACAACCACATAGGAAATATCTAGAATTGATAAAAGACACAGAACATATTATTTTTTTTAAAAAGTCAGCGAATGTCTCTCGAAACAGTCCACAGGACTCCCCACTGGAGTAAGGCCCTGTACTCAAGCAGACTTCTTGTGTTCAGTTCATTTTGATGAAGATCACATTTATCACAACACCTCATCTAAATCCCACTGGTCAGTTCTTACACAATTACTGACAGATGAGATCAACGCCATATTTGGATGTAAACACTGAATGTAGTACTACTGACTAGTGTTGGGAATTGGTTAAAATCTCAAAATTGATGATTGGTTTATTACAACCGATCAATCATCGAAATAAATTGGTTAGCATCATTAATGAAATTTGTTAATGCACATAAAAATAAGGAAAAAACATGTAGTTCTTTTGGGGTTTTTGGCAAAATTTCACATCTTTAAAGGATGACTAGTATGTCGGGAACATAAATTTCTTGGAGTCTTTAAGATAAATTTAATCATGACTTGAAACAAGCTTGTAGTGCTTATGAAATGTAACAGACAAAACCAACCTTGTGAAAAATATTGTTTATGAAAACAAGTGTTCCAGAATTGTTTGTATTCGATTATGAGAAAACATGATCAATTGCTTGGTCGTTTAGTCACTGTGACCAATCTTCGATTATTTCAATTAATCGGACCACCACTACTACTGACAAGACCTTTCATATACTGGACAACATTAGAAACGAACCACCCACATAATACGAAATAACCCCGTCAGACTGAAATGTAGCCAAGATATCTGAGCATCGTCGGTGCATTTTAGTGTGGTGCGTTTTGGATGTTGTTCAGTATACTTGCATAATTATTGAATCCACCTGAGAAACCTACATCTTATGTGATAAACTGTGATATTACCGATATGTCATTACAATTCCTTCCACACAATCACCGCAGTCAAATCCCACTGAACAGTCAGAACACATGGGTAAGGAAGGGACAAAACTCAATCTTACGCTACTGAACTTTCCATAGGGGTGCCAAGATATTTCAAACTGGACAACAGGCTTTTGAGATATGCATCACTGACACAGCAACATACACATTGGGAGGACATCTTCAAGCAATAAGTCACATAGAGTCCCAATCTAGACACTCCTAACATGCCCATCAACAACTCACAGATTATCAGAATCCAAATAACTGACCTTCTATGCGCAAGTGACTGATTAAATTGGCAAAGCTTAAATCCAACATTAAAAGACTGATATATACAACCTTTTCAAAGAAGTTTTAAAATAAAGTTTTTGTAGCCTTTTCCCTATGTGTAAGTCAACTCTTCTCAAGCAGATAAATATGAGCATATACGCTTTACAGGAACTCGCTACACCACAAGTGAAGTCACCTGTAACACCTGCAAACAGATACCACAAGAATCTCTGTACATGTGAGAGATGACAGAAGTCCCTAGCAGGGGATAATAACATCAATTGTTTAACTGTCTCAAATCAATACCTCCCATAGAGTCATTCACTGACCAAGTCCAAAGTCATAAGATTTGGTAACTGAATGTCCTAGGTGTGGTCAATTCTGGACGCTAGGAGCAGGTGCTTCACCATTGAGTCTACTGTTATCAACAGTCCAGTACTGCCTGTCCTCTTTCCAAGGGGATTACATTAATACATGCCAGGATTCACTCTGATATAATGCATTACTTCAGGGCTGGCATGCTATGGAAACGGCAACATCTATAAAGGGAGATAACTCTTACCTCTTCTGCCCATATTTGTAAAGCTGTTAATTTCCATGGCTATTTCATGGGAGCCAATTGTGTCTGGAACAACACAAACAAACGCAATAATATAACACCAAGTAACCATGGCAACATCGTCAAATACAAAACGGAATCAACGTAAGAAAATACATTCTGTGAAGGCGTCCAACGTCAGCAGATACGTATGATGTTGCAAAGGGTAACAGTTTGGACTTTTCCAATTATCATCTGGGAATGAAATAGGTTGATGGTCCATCTGAGTGAAGAGTTTCAGTTCTGCATTTAGCAACAGTACAGCAGTCTAACAGCAAGGGACACCAGAAATGGGCTACACCTATTGTACCCATGAGGAATCGAACTCAGCCCTTTAGCACGGAGAGATAATACCTACTGTCCCTTTTCTGATTCATCTTTCAGGCAGCGTAGTGAACTGTTGTTGCAAAAATCACACTAACGCAAACTTTACAAATTGTTTAAAATAACAGCAGACAATACATGTGCCTTAAAATAGAACAAGATAACTGCATAACCTCATTGGCAAGATTTGTCTCTTGCAACATCTTGCTAATTTCTTATCAGAATTGTTTTCACAAAGTGATCGACTGACTGACTGACTGAGTTTAGTTTTACTCCGCTTTTAGCAATATTCCAGCAATATCACGGCAGGGGACACCAGAAATGGGCTTAACACATTGTGCCCATGTGGGGAATCAACCCCGGGTCTTCGGGGTGACGAGCCAACGCTTTAACCACTAGGCTACCCCACCGCCCCACAAAGTGACCGAGTACATCACAGTTGAAGTATGGACACATTGGTCATCTTCCAGCAAAGATGGCTCCAGCTGGGTCCAGAGCTATTTCCATCTAATTTTACAGTATTAAACAGATCAACATAAGCCATATTTTATTCCATCTCGTATCTTTTAAGGACGGATGCAATTCTGATATGATTCTCTTCTGCAGACAATGATAAGCTTCCGTACTTGTCTCCTGACTTTCTAAACCGAGAGCAAAAAGGGAACTAACATGTTAGAGACCCAGACATTTGAACTAAAGTGTTCGACTTCCTTCCAATGGAAACAGCAAAGTGAAAGTGTGTTAAGTGTTGAAATACTTGTAAGCTTTCCACCATCAACAAGCATCTTATATCAAAGTAAGCCAAGATACTTAGGACCAGAGTATTGTTTGCTAGCCAACATGATTTTGCAACACAAAACCTGACTGAAGTACTTGTTCATATGAGAATGGAGGAGTTTGTCCCGTCCATCACCTACAAACTAAATTGAGGCTCCAAAAAGGAATCGGCAAGGTCAATAGTTCTAAAAAATAAAGAAAAAAAATAGAAAAAAAATCAAATTTAAAAAAAATAAATTCTCAAAGTGTATACAGTTAAAAGAAAAAATAAAGGATAACAATTCTTAACATTTTTTTTAAAGTTATAAATGTAGTAAAACAAATTATATAATTTTGAAAAGAACGTCATAAAGGTTTTTCAAAACATTCTGGTCGGCACATAAAATCAACAAATGTTGTTTTTTAGATTTACATTTCAATATTTTGGAGTCATCAGATTCATAAACCAAGGATAAACCAAGGTCTGGTCTTGTTCACCCAAACTATGACATTATAATAATGCTGAAGGCCGCCTAAAGATCTGTCAGTCACTGTTGAGTGATTTATGGAGCTGATAAAAATAGGTGAATGAACTAACATAATTCAAGAAACTGCAACCGATCATGGGAGAAAAATGGTAAAAAGACCATACAAACTTGACATACCATTAATGACATAATACTTGTTTGGTTGTAGAGTAACTAAATGGCACTAAAACCACCAGCATTGAACTAAAAGCTCTGAGGCTCATCTGACTTATGAATAGTTACCTCATCTTTTGGGATAAACACTACACTGACTAATGGAGATAGAGGAATATAAAGAAACTAATGTTTGTAACCACATTTAAGACAAAAAAGTTGAGTGCAAATAATGATGTAACAAGTTTGAATCTTTGTAAAGCCATTACACTCAACTAAAGTTTAAAGCCAGTTGACTGGTTTGTTTGTTGTTTAACGCCACACTCAGCAATATTTCAGCTTTATGGCTTTAAAGTGAGTGAGTAAGTGTGTTTGGTTTTACGCCGCTTTTAGCAATATTCCAGCAATATCAAGGACGGGGACACCAGAAATGGGCTTAACACATTGTACCCTTATGGCTTTAAAGCCAGTGTTGTGTGGTGCCTGATAATATCATTTTTCAACTTTCTGAGACATATGATTTTTTAACTATTTTAAAACAAAAATTTAAAAGACAGTTTGCAACAGTTAAGCAGTTAAGGTTGTTTGCATGGGCGGATACAGCTTTTTGAGAGAGAGAGAGAGAGAGGGGGGTGTTAAACATACACTATTGAGAAGGGAGGATGTTTGCACACTTCATTTTCACGAGAGTTTCAATGGTCATTTATTAAACTTTCAGGACAAAAGAGGGGGATGTCTGTGCGCACCCCTGCACCCCCCTCTTGATCCGCCTATGGTTTGTTTGGCTTGTACTTAATAGTCTGGACTAGACAATCCAGTGATTGATGTTGTCAACATCTTCTGATAACCTAAACTCTCACCCAGAATCGCGTTGTGGTATGTCCTATAGAACATACCTCCATCAGACATACATTTCATACACATTCTAACCTTCCTGTCACACCTGATATTATTTATTTAAAATTATTTATTTAAAATTTTGAAGACCATTAAATTAGACTAACAGGAAAAGGTGGTATATGATAAAAGTAAACAAGTTTTATGATACAAATAACTCTTGTTAACGAGTGCACATAAATTAACAGTTAGAGTAAGTATACCATCCAACAGCACAATTACTTTAAGCCTATGAACTTTAAAGTAATCCCATTTAAGAAGGTGCACCTTGACATGAACACGTGCCCTTACATAATCCTCACACAATAACAAGTACACTGAGATATAATTGGTTTGCAGGGCGGATATTTGCAGGTAAGACAAACTCATTACCACAGTGGTTGAGCCTGTGTATTCCTTGGCGATCTCTCTCACTCACTACCTCATACATCCATGTACAGTGGTCAGTCGACACATAAACAAGATATAAATGTCTGGCCTTACTGCCATTAACCTTGACAGAAGAATAACCCTATGAGCAGCATAAAGTTGGTATTCAAGTCAGACGAAGGGGCAAGGAATAGCCCAGAAACGTTGAGTATACAATAAAGAAGAAGTTGACATCCATAACATTTTGTCTTAAACTATCAGTCAGTCACTCATGTGTGATATATTGAGCTGGTGAATAAACTAACATACATGGCTACAGTGGGGCCCTGTCTACTATTTGCTCCTCATACACAATTTGTGATTTGTGTTACCCCCATATTCCTGTGCCCTACCCCCATACCATCTTACATATCTTATCCCACCCCCCAATATTTCTCTGCCCCTTGTCCCACCCCCAATATTTCTCTGCCCCTGTGTCCCACCACCAACATTTCCATGTTACCCCTTGTCCCACCCCCAAATATTTCTCTCTCCCCCTTGTCCCACCCCAAATATTTCTCTGCCCCTTTGTCCCACCACCAACATTTCCATGCCCCCTTGTCCCACCCCAAACATTTCTCTGCCCCTTGTCCCACCCCCAAATATTTCTCTGCCCCTTCCCCTTACCATCTCACATATGTGACTTCAGCAGCCTAGCACAACTATCTCAATGTTGACAGTGCAATCAGTTAATACTTCAAAACATCTGAATCCATTGACCTTGAGATGAAAAGGAGAAATAAAAGGAAGGATGAGAGATTGAAGGAAGGAAGGAGAGAAGGAAGGAAAGAAGAGAGAAGGAAGCAAGAAAGACGGAAAAGAAAAGAGAACAGAAGTCAAAACTGAAGTAAAAGGAAATAAGAGCAGGAAGAAAAGAAGAAGAAGAAAAGCAGAAGAAAAAGAATAAAGAGAAAAAAATGAAAAACGGATGAAGAAAGAAAAGAAAGAAGGAAAAGAAAGAGAAACACTTTATACAGCACTTAGTGTTCTCTTCAAGTGATATCAAAGCAGGTGACACTGATAACTGGCTTCACACATTCCACCCACTTTGGGAATCAAACTCCAGTCTTTCGTTCGATTACCAACACCTTGGCTACTGTGATAACCCATGACACCATTAAGTCACAGACCAAAGTCAATGCGGAAAAACATGCTGTTTCAAAACACATATATAACAACTTCCTATTTCAATAACAATACGTATTTTCATCCCACAGTCCTTTCAGAGATCAGTCCGTTTCCGATAAATGTCACGGATATCTTCGGCAAGCAGATTAATGGAATTGTCACGCCCCCGCCCCCAGAATCTACATCGTGATTCATCACCTCTTGACAAATTATTGATGAGCTGTTGGGAACACAATGCAGACCTATGACAAAACAGTTGGCAGTTTGTTGCTCTGCGAGTAATCTTCCTCAAATGAGTTAACCGAATCACAATACTCCTGAGTGTTCAACATATCGTTGTTCCTGTACCAGAAGTCCAATACTCTTCCTCATCTCCAGGCTTCATTTCCATGGACTTTATTGTTAACATACAGGCTATTATTAGCCAAGCTTAATACACCAAGCTTATTAGACACGAGTTTTCACTAGTTGTCGAGTGCTCCTTCAGTTTTCATTTGGTTTAAACCTATTTTATTCACCAATCTGAAAAGGATTGGGGACAAGTTATCCAACTAAAAACACCCATTCTCTGATATTTACATACTGTATTTTAATGTCATACATCTTATGAAGGAATAAAGAGAAAGTATAGAAAAGATAAAGAGAGAACCAATAGGTGAGTGAGTGAGTGAGTTTAGTTTTACGCCGCACTCAGCAATATGCCAGCTATATGGCGGCGGTCTGTAAATAATCGAGTCTGTACCACACAATCCAGTGATCAACAGCATGAGCATCGATATGCGCAATTGGGAACCGATGACATGGGTCAACCAAGTCAGCGAGCCTGACCACCCGATCCCGTTAGTCGCCTCTTACGACAAGCATAGTCGGCCTTTTTGGCAAGCATGGGTTGCTGAAGACCTATTCTACCCCGGATCTTCATGGGCCCGGTTTAGCCTATACCTGATGCTACAATATCAAGCAGAGATATCACCAGGGCTTTTTAAATAACAATTAAATAAAAGAATAAAAAAAGTAAATAAATAAATAAAAACTTGAACAGTGACTGAAACACGGAAAATTGAAGGCAGTTGCATGAGGAGAATGTACAAGTGTCTGTCTGTTTGTTCCATTTTATATCACTGTTATATATACCTGCTTTATTTGGTATCTGTACATCATGGAGATGCACTATTCGTCCTATTGAACAGTGTATTGTGACGCAGCAAATGTTTAGCAAACTATTACAGGTGAAACTGATCAATAACTGATCGTTTGAGTCCATACACCTGAAGCTCATCTCTACACAGGTATACATTGTAAAAGGGTGTCATGTTTTCCGCTAAGTGTTACACAGATATAGAGTGCAAAGGGTATCTGGTTTCCTGCTCAGTGGTAGACAAATATATATTAAGGGCATCACTATTTCTACTCATTAGTAGGTACATGCTATAGAGTGTCACATTTTCCGCTCATTAGAAGGTATATACAAAGAGGGTGTCACGTTTTTCACTAATGAGACCCAGGTATATACTATAGAGGGTGTCACGTTTTTCACTAATTAGTACACAGGTATATACTATAGAGGGTGCCACAATTCCTATTCAGCACGACAAAGGTATATATAATAAGGTGCCACATTTTCTTTACATCAATACACTGGTGTATATAATAGGGTGTCACAATTTCTGTTACGCAGTATACACCTATACATATTATAGGGTGCCACATTTTCTTCTCATCAATACACAGGTATATAAAACATAGGGTGTCACGATTTCTACTCAGCAGTACACAGGTATATATAATAAGGTGCCACATTTTCTTCTCATCAACACACAGGTATATAAAACATAGGGTGTCACGATTTCTACTCAGCACTACACAGGTATATATAATAAGGTGCCACATTTTCTTCTCATCAATACACAGGTATATAAAACATAGGGTGCCACAATTTCTACTCAGCACTACACAGGTATATATAATAAGGTGCCACATTTTCTTCTCATCAACACACAGGTATATATAATATAGGGTGTCACGATTTCTACTCAGCACTACACACATCCTTGTTGCTCAGCATTCCAACTTCCAGTCACTTCAACATAGCCCTGAATCACACAACACCTCTAAATATAACAGCTTCGTCATCCTTGAGCCAGAACTATGTAATTTTTTGAGTAAAATTGATATTTTATACTTATCCTGACTCATGCTCTTTTGCTTGTCTCCTTCCTCTTGCGAACATAGTGGAACACTTGTATCTCCCTAATTGAAGTTCCCTTCAATGTAAAATCACTAATTAGTACACCACGAGTTACCTCCCTTCCACAAGCAGGGAGGAGAGAGCCTCACCTCTACCCATGTGCCTCACTCTCTCCTCATATACTGGGCCCAACATTTTGAATTTACAGGGAAATCCAAAGTGTTATTTGGGGGAGGATGGGAGGGCTGACCTCATGAGTCAGGATAAGTATAAAATATCAATTTTACTCAAAAATTACATATTTTTCCTTATCCTGACTCATGCTCTCTTGCTTGTAGAATCCAACAGTTGGAGGTGGGAATATATAATACTTTGGATTTTAATAATTAGTGATTTGAACTGTGATGATTGTAATAACCCTATGGGAACTTCATAAAGGCACTGAACTGATGAATTCCTGCTGCTAACTTATCAGCTGCCATATAAAGGTTATTACAATGTACTTATTATGATAAAGTATATATAACATTAATACAATGCTTAAGACTAATAGACTTAAGCTTGTTAATATGCTAGTATAAACTCCTTAGAGTTTGTTAGCTAAATTACTTTAAATTATAAACATAGTACTAAGCTTAAGATATGATTAAACTTAAGCTAATTATATAATAGCAAAACTCTTTTAGAGTTTGTTAGTTAAATACTTATATGATATAGACATAGTGCTGAGCTTAAGATATGAATAAGCTTTAGCTACCTATATAATAGCAAAACTCTGTAGAGTTTGTTAGCTAATATATTTTTACAATATGAGTATAGTACTGTGCTTAAGATATAATTAGCAAGCTACATATATAATAGCCAAAACTCTGTAGAGTTTATTAGCTTATAGATTTATAATGTAACCATAGTACTAAGCTTAAGATAAGATTAGACTTAAGCTAAATGTATATAGCAAAAAAAACTCCTTAGAGTTTATTAACTAATATACTTTTATGTTATAACCATAGTACTGAGCTTAAGATATAATTAAACTTAAGCTATATATATAATAGCAAAACTCCGTAGAGTTTTGTTAGCTAATACATTTCATAATGTAACCATACTGCTTAAGATATGATGAAACTTAAGCTAATTGTATAATAACAAAAACCCTTTAGAGTTTGTTAGCTAAAATACTTATATGATATAAACCTAGTATTGAGTTTATGAAGGAAACCTAAAGCTACATATATAATAGCAAACACTCCGTAGAGTTTGTTAGCTAATATACTTATATGATATAAACATAGTATTGAGCTTTGAAGGAAACCTTAAGCTACATATATAATAGCAAAAACTCCGTAGAGTTTGTTAGCTAATATACTTATATGATATAAACATAGTATTGAGCTTAAGATTTGAAGGAAAACTTAAGCTACATATATAATAGCAAAAACTCTGTAGAGTTTGTTAGCTAATACAAGTTATAATGTAACCATAAAGCTTAAATTATGATGAAACTTAAGCCAAATATATAATAGCAAAAAACTCTTTTAGAGTTTTGATAGCTAATATACCTATATGATATAAACATAGTATTGCGCTTAAGATATGAATAAGCTTAAGTTACATATATAATAGTAAAAAACTCCGTAGAGTTTGTTAGCTAATACATGTTATAATGTAACCATATTGCTTAAGATATGATGAGACTTAAGCCAATTAGCAAAAACTCTTTAGAGTTTGTTAGCTAATATACTGATATGATATAAACCCCAAACTCTGTAGAGTTTGTTAGCTTATATATTTTACAATCTGAGTATAGTACTATGCTGAAGATATAATTAAGTTAAGGTAAATATATAATAACCAACTCTGTAGAGTTGTTAACTTATATATTGTATGATGTAATAATCATAGTACTGTGATGATAAAAAGAACTTAAGCAAATTATATATAGCATGTAGCTATTTAGTACTGTTATAAGATAAGTAAAAATCTGTAAGATTGACTTATCTTCTCGAGGAACTGTCAACTGTTGTCAGCGAGGACCATGGGATCGAATTGGTGGATACCTGAGACGTCCTCGGTGATGATATCTCTCAGATAATGGTTGGCAACCACCATATCGGATCTCCAGAAAATAAAGCCTCCATTATTTCAAATAATATTGTGTAGATCAATTGTAGAAGTTTAGCTCTAATATCATGAGTATTAAAAGCTCATGGAGGGTCGGATTAGGTCCATCCGTCTTGTATGCACGTAGTATGACAGTTCTGATCCAAAGCGGAGATATAGTGCGTGAGATTTCATTTTCGTAAGTTGATGATAGAGGAAATAATCTGTTGTATTATTCCCTTCTGTTTGGTTCGGTGGAGATAAATTTACAGTGTTCTTGCTGGCCATCATTGATAGAATCATCGTATCATGGAGTCAAGTATGTCATCCAGGCGTGTTCATAAACCTCACTTGTGAGGTGTTGGAGCACTATATTCAGATCCCCAAGTTGGAGGGTGAAACTTCCGTTTTAATTCTCCAATCAGAAAGTTTAAGTAGGTTTACTAACCATCTAGTTGTGTTAGTAGCTTGATTATGAAATTCAGCTGTAGTCTGAGGCGGCTGTGGATTTAGATCCACTTGTATCCGTCGTCTAGGTTATTAAAGCTGCGAAGTCCTTGGCGATGTAGGTGCATAACCAGGTGTGTCTGTCCTCGTTGAACTTTATGTAAAATTGCCTGACTGCCGTGCCTCGTCCTAACTTGACAGGGGAGGCCTCTAACCTGAAGAAAGCAGCCCAATCATGAAGGTTCAGATTAACTGGACTGTAAGGAGGCTTGCTTTCGTTCACTGATATATAGTTGTCACTTGTAGCGTAAGTCTTGAACTGTGAACTAAGATCGACCTCTGCGTGGAGTCGTTGTCCATATGGTCCAATCAGAACAAGGCATTTTGATTCTGTAGAATACCAGCTGTGATGTCACGGTGTAGCAGGAAAAAACCTTGTATAAAATCTTGCCGTCGTTGATATTAGCATAATCGTCGGTCTTCACCGTAGCTTCGAAGTTACCCGAGTGACCACGTGTTTGAGGGTTAAGGTAAGCAGCTAAACCTCGGTAGCGAAATACCTCGCTCTGTAATATTAATGCTGGGTAGGTTATTTTCCTGGCTGTCGTGAATGTAATTTCAGTTTTGAATATAATTCCGACTTCCCTTATATAAAGGTACAATAAACTTGCAAGTTGTCAGCTTGTAGACTGTATACATGAATGTATGCGTCATAATTGTAGAATTAAAGCTGAACCTGTACATATTTCTTCTCAGAAACTTTGTGATTATGAGTTATACTTTCGCTGTAACAAGGCTGCTGTTCAATTTTAGATATTGAATTGTCTGCAGATCTGCGTAATGGTCACGCATGTAGATAATCGTATCGTAGTCCGGGATTGTATATTCTAGCAATCTATACTGGAAAAGTTGATTTCTGTGAAGATCTCTGCAGCGTCGTTGATTAATTAATATAGCGGCGTTCTGTGTTGTAAATAGCCTGTGCAATTGTCTTGGCAGTAGGGCTTATAGGCGGCATATGGCATACAGTTGATAGACAACTTATCGCGATGTCTTGAACGGACTGACGAAAGTAGCTATATATGGCGAAAGTGGCTAATATATGGAGACCTTGGAGGAGAATTCCTCGGTGGGGCCGGAGACTTAGCGAAGCTCTCGAAGTATCCATTCTAGATTTCCTGTGTGAGGTAGACTTGGAGCCACTTAGCCTTAGCGACCTTCGAAGGTATCGAATCAGAGCCCGATCAGTATATATATAATATATGGCGCTTGCTTCGCGAAGCGACCTCTGTGTTCAACAGGAGTGAGTGAGTGTTTTGTTTCACCGCCAAGCACTCAGCAATATGTGGGGTCGGTGAAGCGCTACTCCTCCGTGGACGTCCCTTGTAACTGGTGAGGCTCTAGCTCCTTCGCGGAGGTGGCCTGGGACTTCCTTAGCGAAGTGTCTAGAATCCGATCAATATATGGCGTTAGCTTCATACAGGGTGTGGTTCTTGCTGGTTCTGCATAAGTAGAGGCGAAAGTAGATCATCCTATCATCTTCAGAAGTCGTGGTCACGTAAATCTGGTGATAAGAATCTCATTGATCGTTCTAGATCTATTAATGCCAAGAACATACGCCTTTGGCGCTTTGAACTGTTATGGCTTTTTATGGTAGGCTGTGTCCACATACTGTGGCAACGCAGCTTGTATCAGAGCCGATCGGAGGTAAGGTGATGGCGCTCTGCCTCGCCTTCCTTTTATCAGGTATGTCTCGCGCCGAGTTGCCACTCTTGGAAGGTGAAGAGAGATCTAGGTTGTTTACCATCAATATCATATCTCAGCCGCCTGAGAAAATGATGTTCCATCATTTTCTATCCCAGCATCGCTTATGAGATGTTGATGCTCTTCTGATGGTGGACTGTGTATTTCTATCTCTATGTCGGGTGACGCCGGGAGAGCTGACTGTAGACTTGTGTGCAGACTTGTGTGGTGACCTGTGAGGGCGATCGGCGTGGTGATGTAATGAGAAGATCGGGCGCCGTTAACGGGCGCTGGAGATCGTGTTGGTGATCTGGCGCCTATGGGTTGACCTTCTCTCGGAGACCTGTGAGGAGAATGTTGATAGCTTCACGAAGCTCTTGTGTAGTCAGGTGTCCGCCGAAGGCTCAAGGAAGGCCTTCGCTGAAGCTTCCTCTCATATCCGGTCCTGGGGAACGGGCGATTTGACCTTCGAAGGCTTCGTGGAGGTCTGATGGTCTGAGTCCGCATCTAAGGATGAAGCCGAGGAAGGTGATGATCTATCCGCCGCCAAGGCCTTCAGCGAAGGCTGTACATCTGGGTCCTTCGCAGGAGGTGGTCTGCGACTTCTTCCGCGAAGGTGGCGAAACTGCTGCGTGGCTGTTACAGCTGATGGGGGTGTGTCGCCTGGACGCCAGTGTATAGACCTCAGGCTGCATGGCGATCTCTGCTGATGTCACTGTAGCTGTCTCCGGGTCAGCTTCTTGTATGTGACGTCAGGGATGATGATCGGCTGATCATCGTAGAGGCCCAGTTCAGCGGCTGGAACAATCTCGCTTGAAAGTCCTAATAGACTTCGTTGATTTCCCCTCAGAGGTCGCGGCAGCTGCCCTGGGGTGCGAAGTCTGGCGCTGCCTGTTGTCGACATCGGTCATTCTTTTGATGTACATCAGGTATGATGATCGACTGATCATCATACAGGCCCAAATTCGCGGCGGAACAATCTCGGCTGAGAAAGTTCAAGTAGACCGCTGATTTCCTCAGAGGTCGCGTAAGAGATGCAGTAGAAACCCTCTAGTCTTGACTCTGCGACGATGGGATGTCTGGGGAAGCAGGACGCTTCTAGAGGCGGACTACGTCCCCGCGCTCTCCACCACTCTAGCGGAACACCAGACGGGAGGGGGGTCGCACCAACAGCAGTAGACTGGCGAGGGGTTCAGGGTGTATCAGTCATGGCTAGACTCTCTGCATACTGCGACTCCATCTGCTGCGCGCTGCCTCAAACGTTAAAGTAATTATTTATTAAAGGTAGAATTGGATAAATTAGTATCGCCAACTGCAACGTAGAATCACATGAAACATGGCGCAGTACAGCTAGGGCATATTAATGCGGATCAGCAGCAGAATAAAACGTAATGTGCAACAGTACAGAATTTTTATCAACGTAATCCACTTAATAATCTCAAACACAGCTTCTTCCGTTATTAGAATGCTTGATCTTTCTTGTCTATAAAAACCTGTTCCGTTAGTGTCCCCATCATTCAGCCAACCCCCATCCTTCCCACCTCAAACACCTCCGCCTAAAACCCAACTGCCACCACCCACACCATCTCCTAACTGTATTTTCTGGACTGTCAACTTCTCCCAACACAAACCCTAAACCTTAAAAGTTGATAATAACCATCAAAACTGCTGCCATGTAGTCCAGAAAAAATGTTTCCCTAAACTCTCTTGCCTCTCCTAACACCCCATCCCCCAAGACACTGTTACATCCCTCCCACCATTTCTCTTTCCCTACTCTTAAACCCCACTCTTAAACCCCTTTCTGAACACACCTACCATACTTTTAACCCCCTAACTCCTAACACCCCTCCCCACTCTTACCCCTCCCCTAAACCAGAACACACCCCTCCCTGACACTTACCCTTCCTGACTCTTATACCACTCTTCTCTTTTACACCCCTTCCCCTGCTCTTACACCCCTTCCCCTGCTCTTACACCCCTTCCCCACTTACATCCCTTCATCACCCTGCTCTTACACCCCTTCCCCACTTACATCCCTTCATCACTTACACCCCACCGCCTCCCTTACTGACACCCCTCCCCCATCCTCCCCCCAACAAGTCATACCAATAAGGAGTATACACATCTTCGGCAGATCAACAAACTTTCTTGTTTATCTACTGGTAAAATGCACATGAGGGCAAGTGGTCAGTGTGGTGCCACTGACAGATCCCTTCCCCCTGACCCTACCCCCCTACCCCTGTCTTGTACTTACCCAGGGGAGCTCCCTCCTCAAAAGAGCTTGATACATCCACCATTTATGCTTAGTATCTGACACACAACATACAGAGCTGGCACCCATCTAATACTGGTCCATCGGTCTTTTAACTGGAGCTGCCCATTTCACAACAAGGAAGGGAGCGCCACAAAAACACTGACCCACTTTAGTAGGCAGCTAGAGAAAATTCTAAACCGATCTGCTGTTTACAACATACAACCCGAGTCAACACAGCACTAATGAGCTTTGCTGCAATTGCAGGCAAGAATGGACTCTCCCTGTGCTGCCACACCCCACCCTGACCTCCCTTTTCCATTTTCTAAATGGAATCCTCCAGCTGCCATATTCTGGTCTATTATTGGGTGAAGAGGCTAAAAATAGCGCTGTGACCTTTCCCAAGAAACAAGATGGAGTGAGCCTAGAGAGGATTGAGGAAAAAATCAATACCTCTACTGCCGCCTTGAACGCGAAACTAGTCTAATTCATGCAGCAAAGGAAATAACAACCCTTCAAATCGATCAAGAAAACTGGTCTTTGGTAAATATGGATGATTTCCACAGAGGCAAATGTCTCCGAAGCAGTGATGCTGGTAAAAATAGCGGACAATTATTACAATTATGTTTCAATAAATCTATAAATAACCTGACGTGGCTATTTCAGACCCATGTTTCAGTTCACAGGAGCCTCATCTTAGCAAGACCTGTCGTCCGATAATCCCCTTCAGTTATCTTGTACTCCTTCTTGGATCTATTTCTGTCCATGTCTGAATTTCCAATGTGAGATGCCTATAGATAACATACATCATCTATTACCCTGATAGATATAGCTACATATCCTGCTTCCTACACAACAGACACGGACAGGTTAGGTTTCACAACACTATCTCTGGATTGAATAGCTCTTGCTGGAATAAATATCTCGCGTAGAAATCAACTGGCACCATCCTTTGACTTCCCTAACAACAGATTAAACATTTCATATGCAAGCACTGGGACATTTTCAGCTAGTGAACGCTGCTCGATTTTGTTCCTGTTATTGTTCTTCCCAATAATCTGCATCTTGAACTTCACTAGAACACTATTAGTGAAATAGGAATACAATCAGGAACAAATAGCATAAATGATCTGATTTATAGAACATTGATGATGCACTTTGATCATACATTCAATATATGGAATTTAGCATGGTGTAAATATGTTAACAATATCAACAATCATCATCATCATCATCATCATCATCATCATCATCATCATCACCTACACTCTAACCCATACAGACACCACACTGGAATCAAGATTCTTTCATAAAGCTACTGAAATATTTCAGCCTTTCTCTGTTTCTAACAATCTGAAATGTTGAAATAATAAAATATTCTTTTGTATCTGATTGTATTACCCCTAACCCTAACAGTCAATATTACCTGAAAGAGAGTGAGTGAGTTGGGTTTTACGCCGCTTTTAGCAATATTCCAGCAATATCACGGCGGGGGACACCATAAATGGGCATTACCTGAAAGAAGAACTTCAATGGTTTCCACCACCCTCTCACTACATAGAAAAGTCATGCATGTTCAATGATCCGAAGATGTTTTATGACTGAAAGATGCTAGCTCTAAAGGCTTGAGATGAAGCCACAAAGAATATCATACATACATCCAAGCAACATATGGCTTTGTTCCTATCTTCAGTCACTACTTTTATTGAATAAATAAAATAAAAATTGAAAGATTTTTTTTCAGCTATTGTTTTACTGATGGCTCAAAGTTTTGAAAAGACAAGTGACTGTAACCCACCAACAGTTAAAATTTGTAAATTGGAAAACTCGCTCTCAAATGTGTACTAGCAACACAAAGATAAGGACAACCTGATTCTGTTATATTAGTCGAGTCAATCTGTCATGGCACAGCTGAATCTGTTAGTCCTTGATCAGGAATATGTTTTGAAGATGAGTATTTGTAGAATGTACAAGATACAGACGGAATATCAAACATACATTCAACAAGACTGTACTGAAAGACTTCTCACTACAATTCTATTTGATGACATGTAAGGAATCAGAATTAATAATTAAAATACTTTTGACAAGAGAATATAGATTTTACATTTTAAAAACTTAAATGGTAATGTTAACTTTTTAAACTACCACCTTCTCTTTCCATTCTCTTTCAGCTAACAAAGCACAAGATTCTTTCGTAATATCTCTCTTAATGCCTCAAGTTTCTCTTTGAAATAGTTCAATGTAACCAGCGAGGTGTGCAGAAACCTATTGAACTGGGAAACAGTCCACAGGTGACAAACACCAAGTTCATCTTATACTCTGGTTATTTTTATTTTAATGGGAAACACAGTTTATTCATGTGGAAGTTAATAACGTCACGACAGTCTGTGACAGAAACAATGTGTTGCAAAATCATTTGCATACATTGCAAAATTCATTTGAAGGAAACAGTCAGAGTGAATGGTGGATGCTGCATATTTGACAGACATTTCAATAGTCTTGTCTTCTTTCACTGATTCCCATGAAGATTCGGTTTAGAAGTGATCTTTGGTAATAGATTTGGCAACTAACGGGATCGGTGGTCAGGCTCGCTGACTTGGCTGATACCTGTCATCGTATCCAAACAGCGTAGATCGATGTTCGTGCTGCTGATCACTGGATTGTCTGGTCCAGACTCGATTATTTACAGACCCCTGTCATATAGCTGGAATATCACTTACTGTTTCTGAATTTTGGTTACACAAACCCTGACAACAGATGGATATACACAGAATATATGCTCCCATCCCAGACCTCATTGACAATTCATTTCTTAGCATTTGTAACTAGCTGAAAACAAAAGGGAAGTAGAGCCAGAGGTTGGGCTGATGCCTCGGTAATAACAATAACAGTTTCCAAGTAAAGTGAATTCATTTTAAAGAAGTTTGGTTCAGTGTGAAAGTATTCGGGAATTAACTGTTTTCTCCCATTTTCCAAAATTGGAAAGTAATGAAATTCATCAACTGATTCAATCAGCTGATTAACACAGTGGACAATTCCTTTCACTTATGGACCTGTGAAGATCGGGTTAGAATTGATCTTCAGTAACCCATGCTTGTCGTAAGAGGCAGACTAACAGCATCCGGTGGTCAGGCTCGCTTACTTGGTTGACACATGTCATCGATCACAATTGTGTAGATCAATGTTCATGCTGTTGATCCCTGGGTTGTCTGGTCTAGACTTGATTATTTACAGACCGCCGCCATATAGCTGGAATATTGCTGAGTGCGGCATTAAACACCAACCAACCATCCTTTCATTTACTGATATTCTTATCCATCTACCAATTTCAGCAGTGCTACAATAACAGGGAGCCTTTTTAAGCAAATGAGCTTTGGCTACAAGAGGCTCTATAGTAACCAGAAGCCTTTCGGTGCTGGGGGCTCTGGAGACAGTGTAGCAATGTCTGGGAACCTCTTGGTGCTGGGGACGCTAGGGAGTCACACTGACAAGCTACCTAGACAACAGATCTGCACACATAGGGCAGCTGGTCAGACAAGTTGACACAGATACTCCATAACTTGGTTCAGCAGACTGTAGTAAATGTCAGTCACAAATGTTGCACTTCAGACTCCAGTTTGGCAGGGTTTGCTGGTCTCCCTTAGATTTCACTGTTTCACAAGACAGAAATGTGCTTGTAGCTGTGTACTACTTAAAATGATGTTTAGTCCCTGCAATAAATAAATAAACAAACAAACAAGTAAACATATCCAAAAGGAGCCAAGAACCAAGAGTTGAAGCTATCTAATAGAGATGAATGAATGAATGAATGAATGAATGAATGAATGAATGAATGAATGAATGAATGAATCCAAAAGGCGCCGAGAACTGAGAGTTGTAGCAATCCCCAAAATTAGTCTCCCAGATAAACAGCCCAAGAAACAGTCTCATGAATGAAGACTGACCGTCTCAGAGAGTGAGTGAGTGAGTTAAGTTTAACGCCGCACTCAGCAATATTCCAGCTATATGGCAGCGGTCTGTAAATAATCAAGTCTGAACCAGACAATCCAGTGATCAACAGAATGAGTATCGATATGCGTAATTGGGAACCGATGACATGTGTCAACCAAGTCAGCGAGCCTGACCACCCGATCCCGTTAGTCGCCTCTTACGACAAGCATAGTCGCCTCTTGTGACAAGCATGGGTTGCTGAAGACCTATTCTACCCCGGATCTTCACGGGCCCCGTCTCAGAGAGAAACAGGCTAAGGAATAATCTCTTTGATGAACAGTCAAGCAAACATCAAATCAAGATGAACTCCAACCATCCACACTGACAGGCGTTTCAATATTAAATCTTAAATCCATTCCTAAACAGTATCATTACCTAATGTTAGAAGGATACATGACGAGCAGGGAGGTCAAGATCACGAATATCAAAAGATTTTCTTCAAAGACATCTAACACTAATTCGAAATTTTACACCTGCAAGCAAAGAGAAACGAGATGATCTGTCGTAATCCCTGAGAGCAAAATTCCTTATTTCTAAATCCTTCCCCGATCACTTCAAGGAGTTTACTTTAGCTGAATTCAAGCAAAGATTAATCTCAATATTCTAATTCCAAACACCTGGAATTGTGTCAATTGTTTTAAAGATGGCTGACATGGAAGAATTCTTTCATTTGTGCAAACAGTGTTATCTATTTTGACAAAGTCATCATAAAATCTATTAAATAAACTTCTGTATCATTCTGAACTTAGCAACAATGCTCAGTCCCTAAATGCAAAAATATTTACACGCACTGAAACTTCACACTGCTCGTCGGCAGGGTCTTGTCAACTGATCTTTAAGCTGTTTGAAGATTTGTTTGCGGGGTAAACAGCGTCGTTTGTAAGCTAGTGAGACTTGCAATGTCACTTTGTTTTTGCCTCATCTTTCTCAGTGTACTGAAAACAAATCGTGGATATTCCCAAAGTAAACAATTTCTTTTACAAATTTCCTATCAGAGATTATGGTGGTAGTGCGTGCCATCAGCACCTCAACAGGGGCATCTCACCAAAACTCCTGTCAGTGTTCTCTGGTCTCGAGACAAACAACTAGTCTCTGAAATGAACATATTTTACAGATAAAACAGTTCACAATAAAGAAAAGAAAATATAATGAAAAGAAGTCCAGAGACTTTCTTCAATTCTGAAACTGTGGGACCCGTGAATGTCCGGGTTAGAATATTGGCCTTCAGTAACCCATGCTTGTCATAAGAGGCGACTAATGGGATCAGATAGTCAGGCTTGCTGACTTGGTTGACACATGTCATCATATCCAAATTGCGCAGATCGATGCTCATGCTGTTAATCACTGGATTGTCTGGTCCAGACTCGATTATTTACAGACCGCCGCCATATAGCTGGAATATTGCTGAGTGCGGCGTCCAACTAAACTCACTCACTCACTCATCCTGACCCTGTGTCTAGCTGTACCTACAACTATTGGTACTTATTTATGCCTCATTAAGGAAGGCCACATATGGCTCAGTTGTCTAAGTCGAGAGTTGTCACCCAAGCTGCCAGTTTTGATTGGTGCGACGTAAAACTAAACTCACTCACTCACTCACTCACTCTGAAACTGTGGAAATCTGGACTTGCCACACGTTCTAGACTTGCATGGGCTTTCTTGGATATATTTGTTTCAGGGTCTGTATGACAGACTATCAGGTCTCCACAGACATGTAACGTACATAGGTGGGTGAGTTGGAGCGACATGAGCGATGCCCCACACTGCAGGGTCAAGATTTACCTTGTTCTCGCTGGCTGATAACAAATGGGCTGACCGTTTGTTGCAGATTTTGCTGCACATTGTCACAGATTCTGTAGTGTCATTCACAGTTTTTTAAGTGTTACTTATTTCACAGTGTGTTAACATCGTGTTAATAGTTGCTATGGTTAAGTTACAAACAGTACTGGTATGCCCATGTGATCTGCTGAACAGATTTACACAGTAAGCACACTCAGTGCTTACATATATACCTTCATAAACACAAAAATATACTTACATTCTTAAAAAAATACCCTCCTATATAACTAAAGAATTGCTGACAGCATACACAACCCTTTTGATCAAATATCAATCACCCCATGTGAACAATTATCAAATGCCTCCAGATATGACTCAAGTATTGACGATTTGCTCCAGGTGTCAATGGTTCCATGTGATCACATCATTGACTCCATGTGATCACATGTCAATAGCTCCACAGGTAACTCTGGGATCAATGGCTGCACAGGTAACTCTGGTTTCAATAGATACATAAGTAACTCTGGTATCAATGGCTCCACAGTTAACTCTGGGATCAATGGCTCCAAAGGTAACTCTTGTTTCAATGGATTCACAGGTAACTGTGGGATCAATGGCTGCACAGGTAACCCTGGTTTCAATGGCTCCACAGGTAGCTCTGATATCAATGGCTCCACAGGTAACTCTTGTTTCAATGGCTCCACAGGTAACTCTGATATCAATGGCTCCACAGGTAACTCTGGGATCAATAGATACATAAGTAACTCCGGTTTCACTGGATTCACAGGTAACTCTGGGATCAATGGCTCCACAGGTAACTCTGATATCAATGGCTCCACAGGTAACTCTGATATCAATGGCTCCACAGGTAACTCTGATATCAATGGCTCCACAGGTAACTCTGATATCAATGGCTGCACAGGTAACTCTGATATCAATGGCTCCACAGGTAACTCTGATATCAATGGCTGCACAGGTAACTCTGATATCAATGGATTCACAGGTAACTCTGGTATCAATGGATCTACAGGTATTCAAGTACCATTGGATCCACAGGTATAATTCCTGGGATAATGACTCCATCAATCGATTCCTGTATACACAGATCCATATATTGCCTCAACATGAGCTCCTGCTTCCCCAGCTGCACAAGCTGGTCAAATGAGCAAGAATCTCACATCAATGGCTCCACAATTTTGGTGGTCAATGGTTCCTCGTATTTATTGATCATATGCAGAGCTCTATCGGTTGGGCCATGAAAGTGGACCTAAATATGGTTTGCTTCCTTTAATTGTATTGAAAAATTATCATTTGAATGTATAGTGCATTCTTTTTTCTTTTTCGCTATTTCTTGTGTAAGACCCACAGCCAAGACTCCGAGGATTTTCCTCAAGTTCTCCATGGGATGATTCTGGTGAGCCCAGAAGATCACCACACCATGGGGAATGTGTTCTTCAAGAGCTAGCTTAGACTAACTCTTAGTCTCTGAATATATATAATTTTGATAGCTACAAACAAGCCCATTTAAATTGAAAAGGAGCCCCAGGGAGACCAGAGATTCAGCCTGAACCTGAGGAAATCTAGACTTGCACTGCAGATAGGGCTTGGTAGTAGGGAAAACAATGTGGTTCAGGGACTGTGAGACAGACTAGAGCTAGCTGAGTACCAGGACTTACTAGTACAATACTAGTCTGTCATACAGACCCTAAAACAAATGTAGCCAATGCAGCCCATGCAAGTCTAGAATAGTGCATTTTCTGAAACTGAAGAACGTCTCTGGGCTCCGTTTTATTGTACTTAATAATTTTAAAACTTTTATTTCTGTAAAATATGTTCATTTCAGAGACTAGCTGTTAGTCTAGCACAATACTATCTTGGTACTATAATAATTGTAACTCCCAACACTGACTTCAGATGGTCCAAGCTCTCGGATCACTTTGTGCACAAAGACCCAGGGTTGACACTATAGTATAGGTGAAATCCATCAAGACCACAGCGCCTTTCAGACAGGTGATAATGTAAAGCAGTCAACTACAGTTATAACTGTGAGTGAGTATGGTTTTAGCAATATTCCAGCAATATCAGAGCGGGTGACACCTGAAATGGGCTTCACAAGTTGTACCCATGTGGGGAATCGAACTCGTGCCTTCAGCGTGACCAGCGGACGCTTTAACCATTAGGCTACCCCACCGCCCCCACAGTTATAACAAACCCAAAGGGACCACTAATACTGGTTCATTATAACCAAACTTAGTTACATGCATTTCGACTTAAGTATAGTGTTGAGAATTGGTTAAAATCTCATAATTGATGATTGTTAATCATCGAAAATAATTGGTTAGCGTCATTTATCAAAATCTCCTGGTTATGTTTGTTTATGCACCAAAAATACAGAAAAAACATGTAGTTCTTTCTGTGTTTTGGCAAATTGCAAACTTCACATCTTTAAAGGATGACTAGTATATTAGGGACATTACTTTCCTGGACTCTTTAAGATAAATTCAATCATGACTTGGAACGAGCTTGTAGTGCTTATGAAATGTAACATACAAAACCAACCTTGTGAAAAATATTATTAATGCAAACAAGTGTTTCAAAATTGTTTATGTTCGATTATGAGAAAACATGATCGATTGCGTGGTCATTTAGTCATTGCGACCATTTTTTAATTATTTAAATTAATCAGACCCCACTACTTAAGTATACTGCAAGCTTTCAGGACCATTTCATATCAATCCATTGTAAGCATATTTGTTATAAAGTAGCATAATGTAACTTCAAGGATGAAATAGCTGGTCTTTCTAGATTGTTACTACCCTCAGACTTATGGGCAAGAGGCTGTCACTCACCCTTCAGTTCGGACTGCTGTGCAAAACAGAAATCCACCTGTGGATTCAGTGTCGCAGTGAGACTTACACAAGTTTACCAAGAAGAGCTTGAGAGTGTTCAGGCCTTCCTGCTTGGAACTTTGACAAAACCTGTCTAATCCAGGTCAATACAAACGCTGTTGCTATTTCAGGCTCGCATACGGTCAATATTTGGAGCAAGTGACCAGTCTGTTGTGTAGCAGTCGGGAATTTCACATCACGTCAAACAGGCAGCGAATAAACACAAGTACCACGACAACAAGCTAATAAGTGAGTTGTACGTCAGCTCCTGACACTCCATGATCAACAATGTAACACCATCGTCATCAACACGTTTAAATGTACTTTCATTTCCTGTGGGAAAAAATATAACCTTATACACCTGGAAAAGAATTGTAAGCAACTAACAAGCTGTAAAACACACAACATTAAGTTTGATTTAAGCATAATGTGGGAACGAACTTCTTAGTTTCATGAACTAAACCTTTTATCTTATTCACATTATCAAACTGAAATCCTGAAATATTAAAATCTGAAAATATGTATCTCAAAAAATTATTTCTTCTATCACAAAGGATTAAGAAGTTATGATTAATAAATCACACCGACAGTGTTTTATCTGAAACTGCCAGGGACCAATATTCAGTTTCGATCTGAATCAAAGTAGGCAAACGATCTCCCCTAAACCCCACAACAAAATAGAAAAAGTTGAAAGATCAAAAGAGAAAATGTACAACTTCTGCGTAAGAAGATTTTAAAATACATTAAATGTTTTGACACAATAGAAACGTTTCTTCCATAAGCCATTACCAACATCTTTCTCTGACTTCCTAGATAAATCCCTCACTGAAATACATTGTTACGGTTCCTGAATATTTTAGGGGGTATAATCATGAAATTGTGTGCATCAATTCAAATTAATATTGCAAACAAAACATTGGAAAGGTCTTCTATTTTCATAAAGATTAAACTTATATTTTAAGCTTATTTCTAAACAATCAATGCAGTTCGGCTTCAAAGAAGACAGTTAGATACATAGTATTACTAGCAGGTGTGCAGAGATCTGTACGATCTACGACACCGATTTCACAAGTATGACTACACACAGAGTTACACACTTACACATGCACGAAATCACAAACATAAAAGTTACAAGTTTGTTGACATCGGATCATAATATGTATTTGGAAATATTCAGTCAACCCTACTTCTATCTGCCCAGAATACCCTCAAACGTCCTTTCAACAAGTCGATGAACTAGTCCTACCTCTTATCTACCCAGATATAAATATGTCCCGGACAAGTCTATTAGTTGGAGAAGGGGTGTGAGATTGGTGGATAACAGTATTATGTTATGGGTAAATATAGAAGCTTATGGACCAGGTTGTAAAGGATAGGGCCGTTATGTGAGCGTGAGACTTACATGAGTATAGTCAGTTTGAGAAAAGTTACCTCAGTGAATGAATCTGTTACATTGAACTTAATTTTAGACTATCTTCTTAAGGTGTTTCAGCAATGTCACATCAGAAACAGGTGGATTTTTTCCCTCTAAAACACAAGAATTCCACCAACCCTCTCATGTACCCAGCTACCCAGTTGTGGTGGCCCATAACCCGTTTGCCTGCAGACGAAACATTAGCTTGGATGGGTGGCCGTGTTTGGCAGCTTGACTTCTCTGAGTTTCTAGTACCTCTGTCCTGCCACACAACAAAACACGAGTCACACCTTATGCAAGTGAGTGTGTTAAAAATTGCATCTGTTCACCTGGCAGAAAATGGGTACCCGGGGGTATAAGTCATATGATTCTTAACCTTCTAGCGCCACACAGGCAGCTTGGGTTATCCGGGGTAATAATGTCATGTTGTATGCGATGTCCTCGTGGCATAGAGTTCAGCACAATACGAATGGCCCTATTAGTTATGGGTGGTCCATTACCTGTCTGTCATCAGAACATAACATTAGCTTGTCATGTACCTGATAACATTGCAAAATGCAAAGCCTTGATCAATGCAAATCAAAGGAGTGAGTGAGTGAGTTCAGTTTTACGCTGCTTTTAGCAATATTCCAGCAATATCATGGCATGGAACGAACCCTTTTCTTCAGTGTGACAAGCGAATACTTTAGCCACTTGGCTACCCTACCGCCCCACAAATCAAATGAAGAGTCGTCAGAGATTGTATTTTCAATCTATCAAAATTAGAATTGTTACTTTTTATTAACACAGTGATTAGAAGAAGGATCTATGCAAGCCTAAAACAAGTATTTTGGAGGATATTTTCTTGTAGTGAAATACAATTTCATGAAAATATTCCAAACAATATTCATGTTAAGTCAAGTAAGTTGGGGTTAGAACTTCTTTGTAGAGTGTTATCATTACATCAATGCAAGTCAGCTGTATGCATGTCTTTGGTAAAACCCATGAGTAGGATTGACCATTATTGTTAGATCCACTATGGTCTAGTGCCTATTGTTGTTGGCTTCACTATGGTCTAGTGCCTATTGTTGTTGGCTCCAATGTGATCTAGTGCCTATTGTTGTTGGCTCCAATGTGATCTAGTGCCTATTGTTGTTACCTCCACTATGGTCTAGTGCCTATTGTTGTTGGCTTCACTATGGTCTAGTGCCTATTGTTGTTGGCTCCACTGTGGTCTAGTGCCTATTGTTGTTGGCTCCACTATGGTCTAGTGCCTATTGTTGTTGGCTCCACTTTGGTCTAGTGCCTATTGTTGTTGGCTCCATTGTGATCTAGTGCCTATTGTTGCAGGCTATACTATGGTCTAGTGCCTATTGTTGGTTCCATTGTGATCTAGTGCCTATTGTTGCAGGCTCTACTATGGTCTAGTGCCTATTGTTGTTGGCTCCACTATGGTCTAATGCCTATTGTTGTTGGCTCCACTATGGTCTAGTGCCTATTGTTGTTGGCTCCACTATGGTCTAGTGCCTATTGTTGTTGGTTCCATTGTTATCTAGTGCCTATTGTTGCAGGCTCTACTATGGTCTAGTGCCTATTGTTGAAGGTGAGATCAGGACCTCATGCCTATTGCTATAATTCAGCAGAGGGTGCACATGCCTGGCCTTCACCATCCACATTGGTACTGAGAATGTCTGAAACAGGCTATAATTCCAGGAAGGCTGCTCTGCCAAGCTGCCCAAGAATGTTATCTCCTTCCAGAGAAGATCTCTCCACTTCTAGGCACCATGCCGGTTCTGTGACTGCCATCAGTACAAATCACACTACATACTCCACCCTGCTATCAAGCCATCCAATCACAACTTGTGAAACAACTTTTGAACCACTCACAAGCCTGAAGTCCGGGGGTGCTACTTTTCCAAACTCAAGAAACATGAATAAGAATCAACATTTTAATGTCAGCAATACTCACAGACAAAAAAACCTGATGCATCACAACATAAAGTGATATTCAGAGACTGCATTGTGATATATACACCAATATACACACACTCTTGTGATATATACTGCAATATACACACGCCCTTGTGATATATACTGCAATATACACACTCTCTTGCGATATATACTGCAATATACACACTCTCTTGTGATATATACTGCAATATACACACTCTCTTGTGATATATACTGCAATATACACACGCTCTTGTGATATATACTGCAATATAGACACGCTCTTGTGATATATACTGCAATATACACACTCTCTTGTGATCTATACTGCATATACTGCAATATACACATGCTCTTGTGATATATACTGCAATATACACACTCTCTTGTGATATATACTGCAATATACACACTCTCTTGTGATATATACTGCAATATACACACTCTCTTGTGATATATACTGCAATATACACACGCTCTTGTGATATATACTGCAATATACACACTCTCTTGTGATATATACTGCAATATACACACTCTTGTGATATACACATAAACACATACTCATGTGATATATAAATCTTCTGATATATACAGCAATAGAGACTGTATTGAGATATACTAAAATATAGACTATATTATTCCATATTGCAATACATAGGTAGTATGTCAAGGCAGGTTATTGGAGCATAATGTAAAAGATATATGTTCCTTATCTTCTTTGAGTAGCATACATCAACGGTACATTCTTAATGACTTTGCCCTCCTCATCTTTACAATGTAGCTCTGCATCTGTGACTGAAATAACGATAGAGACCAACTATCGCCAGACAAGAACACAAATAAAGGCCATTATCCGAATATAGCAGTCTGTTAATAACAGCGCACTTCATTAAACCTACGTCCAAATCTGATTAAGTTGTGAGCTCCTACAATAGAAAAATATCAATTAATCAGTCTAGAATATACAATCTATATCTTCTATTTCAAATGGAGAGAGGCTATAAGAAGTTAAGATGAAAAACACTAACTCCGGACACAGCCTACATCTATACTTGTTTGTTTGTAGATTAAAACCCCATTTGGTTCTACTCCAGCTACATGGCTGCAGCCTCTACATAACTGAGTTGACCAGACAATCCAGTGATTGACACTACGAGCATCGACCCACTTTGTTGGGATACAATGACATGCATGATCCATGTCAGATGTCTGGCCATCTGATCATCAGGAGCTTCTGACAACAAGCCTGGGCTGCTGGAGTGAGTGAGTGAGTATGGTTTTACACGCGCTTTTAGCAATATTCCAGCAGCATCACAACGGGGGACACCAGAAATGGGCTTCACACATTGTACCCATGTGGGGAATCGAACCCAGGTCTTCAGCATGACAAGCGGACGCTTTAACCATAAGGCTACCCCATTGTCCCTAGGCTGCTCGAAATGTAACCCTTATCCCATGGACATATACTATCTTCCAAAGGAGTTATGGTGTCGCCTAGTGATGAGTGGTGGAAAGTTCATGAAAATTGACAGGGGTATGTGAAAATACAGGGAATGTGATCTCTTGAAAGCTTCATATAGGTACAGCATAGGTGACTGTACAGAATATGTGATTTCATGATGGTTTCATTTAGGCGGTGAGGTGAGGTGAAATTGGGTTTAACGTCATGCTTGAGAATATTTCGCTCATATGACGACGTGCATGCATGTGTATGTGTATGTGCGGCTGCTTGTACTAGCCCAGACTTAAGCTGGTTTTATAGTGCTAGCCCACTGAGATACCATGCCGCAGTGAAGCATGAATACCCCACTCAGACACAGTATACTGACTCCAAGCCGACCAGTCCTTGTTGTACCCATCAATGCCGAGCGCCAGGCAGGGACCAACAAGTACCATATTTTAACGTCTTTTGGTATGACGCGGTCGGGGATTGAACCCGCGACCTTCCGCTTTCCGGGCGGACGCTCTAACCACTACACCACGGAGGCGGTTTTCATTTAGGCACAGTATAGCTGTCTTTAGTATGTGATGGCTCCACTTCTGCATAGTAGGCATTTAGTTGACTTTCGTATGCAGTAACTACACTTCTGTCGAGTACAGCTGGCATTTTACAGAGAACCTGATCTTCTGACGACTACATACAGGTAGAATAAGAGCTGTCACCCAACAACCATAAGACATAAAGACATTTTTCAGCAGAGTCAGCTGTTTTGACTCTTAATGCACCGGCTAAAAGCTTCCATCTCAGAACAGATGAGATCATTGTTATTCATTGAAAGACACATCAAAAACATGAAAAAACATAACATACATGATTACCATATATTAACAGCATGATTTATGTCATAAATTTAAGACATATTCACAAGTTTATCGATTCCTATTTTCTGCTTGTAAAGCATAACCGGGGATAATATTACCAAGTTTTCTACAATAAAGTGTATTTGTCATTACTGAGTGATTATTCATGAGTAATGGGTGAGTGAGTGCGTAGCTGAGTTGGATTTGAAGGATGCCACTTTAAGCAATATGGGGGGATAGAATCCAGCAATATGCATGGAACTGAACCCAGGCCGTTTTTTGACAAGAGAGCGCTTCACCTATTGGGCTACCCTACTGACCCTTAAACTCTTGTGGCCTTCTAGGATTGAGTTTAGCTTTATGCTGCTTTTAGCAATATTCCAGCAATACCACGGTGGGGGACACCAGCAATATCATGGTGGGGGACACCAGCAATAGGATTCCCAACATTGTACCCATGTGGGGAATCGAACCTGGGTCATCGGCGTGATGAGTGAACACATTAACCACTAGACTACCCCACCGCCCCGACTTTCTAGGAAATATTGAGGAAACCTGAACCTGATGAATGAGTAAGAATACGCCATGAAAATGGGTACACTGATTCACATCCAGAAGACTTAAATAAATTCAGTTAATTATACAACACACCTGCTGTAAATTATCAAGCCAATGGTTGAAGTAATGACGAACACAGGTTACACCGACACACGCAACCAGGTCAACATGACCTCAGTTCATTTATGACCAGCCCACTACCCCAGAACCCTTGTGCAGCAAGACAAGAATGCCCTCTCCTCGTAACTAAGGCGATGACTGTTTTGGGAGGTACGTCTGGCGGCCTAGGTGCAGCATCATCAGCAGTATGAGTCATTACTATAGCAGGAAGTCCCAGCATTCATTCACAATAAATTGTACAATTGCTTACTCACGCACAAACATTTTTCCTCATGCTTTTTTAACGGCTTCCTATTACCATCCCATAATGCAGTAGCCCCCCCAAACATTGGAATTCCTTCCTTTCCCTCCAGCCTCACCTAATGGCGACATGTTTCATCCTAGTCTGTCTCACAGTCCCTGAACCACATTATTTTCCCTTCTGCCAAGCCCTGAATAAAGCAAGTCTATATTTCCTCAGGTTCTGAATATCCCTTCTCATTGGGGCTCCTTTTCAATTTAAATGGATTTATTTGTTACAATCACATTATATATATTCAGAGACTAAGCAAACTAATCAAACATGTCAGCTTGATGTATGTCTTTGGTAAAACCTATGAGAGTTCTGAATCTCTGGTCTCCCTGGGGCTCCTTTTCAGTTTAAATGGGTTTGTTTGTTACTATCAAAATTATATATATTCAGAGACTAAGCGTTAGTCTAGCTTCATCACTGATGAACAGATCTCGGTTGGTGAAGTAAAACTTACATATACAACATATTAATAAAAGAAAAGTTGTAAACTTAGGACGTAATGGCTCTCGGAGCTCATATTTAAAAAAACGCCATACCTTCCTTCCAACACAAACTTTAACCAGGTAAAACACATGATACAGGCACGACATTCTCGATATCATTTACAGATAATTGTTCATCATGGGGAATATTCAGTCTCCAATCAACAGGCAACAAATGTCAGACTGACATCTACAGCCTACCCAGCGTGCATCTGATGTGTCAGTGAACGGCATCAGCTGGCCGGTGGAGCTCCTTGTGGTTCGTTGAGTTTGGCGGGATGCCCAAACTTCACCATGTCTTGACTCAATGGTACAAAAACACCCCCACAGTGGTCTAAGCTGCCTAACTTCATGTCAAGAATACTTCCACTTTTTTATCCTTCAATTAACCGCAAGTGTACAAATGTATAAGTTTCCCAACATTGCCACCCAAAGTCCTGAAAAATCTTAACTGTGACAAGATATCTATGTCCGTCCCCAAAATATGTATTTTTTGTTAAGTACAGACACTCACTCAATGCTAATTTCATCATCATTTCAGTTTGATCAAAGTCTGACACAATGCAACCATGAAAGGGAATAGAACCCAGGCCTCCAGCATGATGATCCTTAACCACTGGGCTCCCTCACGACCCCTTATTGCAACAAGATCAGCCAGTATGGTATCATCTTTAACAAATAAAATAAATATACATACACAGAATGCCTGTGGACGAAAAGAAATGACAAAAATTGAACAAAGCATGACAAGTACAGCATCGGTGTTATTAAAGCAAGATGTGGGTTTCTTACCCAAATAACAAATTACTGCCAACTATTTCTGCATATTCCCAATAACGCAATCACTTTGGTTGTCATGGGTATTCTGTAAGGTTTTGTATAATCTTCCCCAAGGTGGTTTAAAGGTAAGATCATATGTGTTATGTTCATTATAACCACCCCACACTGCGAGGTTGGGGAGCGGGTAGAAATTAATGAAGTTTATAAATACACGCAGCTTAAGAAAGATGAAGATGACATTTCTTTTAACATATTTTTTAAGTGTGTGAAAATGTAAGAGTACCTTTTTATCACATTATTGCAGAAATTGTCACAGCAGTGGCCAAAATTGAGTTATAACTTTTTATTATTTCACACAGGAATGAACACGCAGGGCAGGTGAAGGATAAGTAATATAGGAAGAACGAAGGAAAGCTAACATTTTTTACTAAAAGACATGGTGCCAAGCTTTTTAGGTTGCAGTTAAATAGATCCTCCAGAAGATGCACTAAGCTTTTATTAATTCATAGTTGTGATAGATATTTGTCAAGGAACCAATCCCCTCTGTAACAACCCATGTAACTCTGGGGTGAAATAACTGATGATAGATGGGTAAATATCTGGGATGTATTGAAACTATTTATACAATACAACAAGTGATAATTATTGTATCACATACTTGAGGTCAGACTGATTCAGGACACGACTGTTCATTGTTCACAAACGGTTTTATCAAGAGATTAAAATGAATTGCCATGGTCAGGCAAATTGGGAAAGGTTTTGTTTGAAATGTTATCTCCGCTTAATTTCTAAGGGTTTTTTAACACTAAAATTTTAACATTGCATTCCACATGATAGTGTTAAAATTCTTGTATCTGTGTTGTCATTGGTGAAATGCAATATACCTCAACCAAGCCATAACATCAATTATAGTGAGTGTGTGAGTGAGTTAAGTTTCACGCTGCTTTTAGCAATATTCCAACAATATTACGCGAGGGGAAACCAGAAATAGGCTTCACACATTGTGGGGATTCGAACCCGGTGTAGCAGGCCATTTCTTCCCCGGTCTAAACTTTCCCTGGGGAGAATCTGGACTAGGTCAAACTTTCCCCGGGGAAGTTTTGTCCTAGGAGATTTCTACCCCAGGGGAAAGTTTGGGCTAGGCTAAAGTTTCCCCTCTAGGCCAAAGTGTCCCCCCTGTTTAAGCTAGGATATTTTGTTCTGTTTTCTATGAAAAGGGGGGGAGATTCTGGCCTAGCTAGGCTACTTCTTCCCCACCCTTGCTCTTATATCAAAAGGGGGAGTTTCTGGCCAAGCTTGGCTACTTCTTCCACACCCTTGCTCTTATATCAGAAGGGGGAGAACAAGTTATTACAAACATCAAACCGACCATAGTTTTGACTTTTCAAGACGAACATTAAAATGAAAACAAGGTTGAAGAAGAAATAGCCTAGGTGGGCCAGAATCTCACCCTTTAGATATAAGAACAAGGGTGGGAAGAAGTAGCCTTTAAAGTTGTTTCAAGGGTGGGGAAAGTTTGGCCTGACACCCTGGGGAAGATTAACCGGTCCCTTCAAAGCATTACTAGCCAGGGGAAACGTGTCTTTAACATTACTACTAGGCAACTAGGCAACACCACCGCCCCTCCATGTAAAAGAATCGGACAAGGGAGCATGTAATTTTTTAGCAAAACAAAAGAGACAATACAGCATATTGACTCATACATTAACTTTCAGTATGTTTAGGTGCTACAGGTCTGTGATATAGTTACAAGCAAAAGACAAAGAAAAGCGATTTTAACTAAAGAAACTATTTCATTTCCACATATGTCACTCACAAAGAAAAAGATAGAGCATCCATTTCTGCATTTCTAACTTCAAGAATCTTCAACTTGCTCTCTGATTTTAGATACAATACGTCAGGCTGAGCATTTGTATACGTTCAAAATCAAAAGGTGGGGATGGGGGCCCTGAATAATTAATGTTTCCTGCCTCAGTATTTTGGTTTAAGGATGGCATAAATGTTTAATGATATACAATAATCATGATTGGTAAGTGGTTCTGTAATTCCTGATTTCAAACACAGCACTTACCAACAATGATCTAAGAACATATTTCCAAGAAATACTTTCATTACTCACATTGATAAAATTGATCATATTTATACATTTACGGATTTCAATCTCAAAACCAAAACGCAAATAACATGAAGTATCTTATATCAAATCGTGCCGATCAATGCCGTGCATCAAACACAATGCTTGTCAGTAAGTGGCATCCCAGAAGCCCGGTTGCCATAGCTGAGCTGGCTCTAACACACTGGTATATCTTTAATAGTATTAGTACAAACAAGCATGATCGCCACGTGAGTCCCTCTGGGCCCACGGTATGATCGTGACTGTTTTCATCCATGCTTTCCTCCGGGCCGATTTACTTGTTATATGTTGTACACGCAAGTCTGTATCCAGAGCCGTCACTGATGCAACGATGTAGAGCGATGTGTTTACACGCTCACATTGCATCGATCAGTGACCAATGTTTCTAAAAATATTACAAGCCGGTGTTGTGATGGGATAACGAACGCGGCCTCTAGACACTGGCTCATGTTTGTTTCCGACTCGTCAATAATAAACACATATTATTCCCGGCTTATTCAAAAACAAACCTTGATATTGCAGTACACGTCTTCCCCCAATGTCAAATAAATTGTTGTGGGTACAAACACACTTGACAAAATTTCCCCACTGGAAGCAACTAATTCCGGCAACATGTTCCATATTTAGAACAAGACCTTGATGTCGTTTTTTTTCAACAGTGGCTACATTGGGAACAAGATTAATAAACGATTAACAGTGACATGAGCTTCCCTGCAAACATTCCACGATGTTCCTGATGGTTCTTCTGTCATACAAACAAAAATAAAAACCTCATAAATGAAAACTGAACACACATTATATTCATTCCTGCAATGGCCGAGAGTTCACATACGACAGAAATTATTTCTATTGACAAGGCAGTCACTGCCTAACCAGCAAGTATTTTTATGTAAGCTGATGCCACATACTTCACTCGAACACACAGGTCGAATGCTGGAGCCAGGGAACTGGAAACACGTCAACAATGTTATGTACTAATAGGCTGATATTTCATCATTTGTTGTGTCCAGTGTGTAAAGACACAGTTGGAGAATCCTGCTACACAAGGCAGCGACAGTTTATCTGGGGTCTACAGAGATCCAACTCCACTTGATATTCTGTCTGCTTTGTAAACAACACCCTGAATATAGCTTCTACAGCACCAAGGAAGAGGAATATAGCTTCTACAGCACAAGGGAAGAGGAATATAGCTTCTACAGCACCAGGGAAGGGGAATACAGCTTCTATGGCACCAATGTAGGGGAATATAGCTTCTATGGCACCAGGGTAGGGGAATACAGCTTCTACGGCACCAATGTAGGGGAATATAGTTTCTATGGCACCAGGGAAGGCGAATATAGCTTCTATGGCACCAGGGAAGGCGAATATAGCTTCTACAGCACCAGGGAAGGTGAATACAGCTTCTACAGCACCAGGGAAGGGGAATATAGCTTCTATGGCACCAGGGTAGGGGAATATAGCTTCTACAGCACCAGGGAAGGGGAATACAGCTTCTATAGCACCAGGGAAGGGGAATACAGTTCTACAGCACAAGGGAATAGGAATACAGCTTCTATAGCACCAAGGTAGGGGAATACAGCTTCTACAGCACCAAGGTAGGGGAATATAGCTTCTATAGCACCTGGGAAGGGGAATACAGCTTCAAAAGCACCAGGGAAGGGGAATACAGCTTCTACAGCACCAGGGAAGGGGAATATAGCTTCTATGGCACCAGGGTAGGGGAATATAGCTTCTACAGCACCAGGGAAGGGGAATATAGCTTCTATTGCACCAGGGAAGGTGAATATAGCTTCTACAGCACCAGGGTAGGGGAATATAGCTTCTATGGCACCAGGGAAGGGGAATACAGCTTCTATGGCACCAGGGAAGGCGAATATAGCTTCTACAGCACCAGTGAAGGGGAATATAGCTTCTACAGCACCAGGGAAGGGGAATACAGCTTCTACAGCACCAGGGAAGGGAATATAGCTTCTACAGCACCAGGGAAGGGAATATAGCTTCTACAGCACCAGGGAAGGGGAATATAGCTTCTACAGCACCAGGAAGGGGAATATAGCTTCTACAGCACCAGGGAAGGGGAATACAGCTTCTACAGCACCAGGGAAGGGGAATATAGCTTCTACAGCACCAGGGAAGGGGAATATAGCTTCTACAGCACCAGGGAAGGGGAATACAGCTTCTACAGCACCAGGGAAGGGGAATACAGCTTCTATGGCACCAGGGAAGGGAATATAGCTTCTATGGCACCAGGGAAGGGGAATATAGCTTCTATGGCACCAGGGAAGGGGAATATAGCTTCTACAGCACCAGGGGGCTAAGGGGGGAATATAGCTTCTATGGCACCAGGGAAGGGGAATATAGCTTCTACAGCACCTGGGAAGGGGAATACAGCTTCTACGGCACCAGGGCAGGGGAATATAGCTTCTACAGCACCAGGGAAGGGGAATATTGCTTCTACAGCACCAGGGAAGGGGAATACAGCTTCTACAGCACCAGGGAAGGGGAATACAGCTTCTATGGCACCAATGTAGGGGAATATAGCTTCTATGGCACCAATGTAGGGGAATATAGCTTCTATGGCACCAGGGAAGGGGAATATAGCTTCTACAGCACCAGGGAAGCTATGGCACCAGGGAAGGGGAATATAGCTTCTATGGCACCAGGGAAAAGGAATATAGCTTCTACAGCACCAAGGTAGGGGAATATAGCTTCTACAGCACCAAGGAATGGGAATATAGACCTCTATAGTTTGAGTGAGTGAGTGAGTGAGTGAGTGAGTGAGTGAGTGAGTGAGTGAGTGAGTGAGTGAGTGAGTGAGTGAGTGAGTGAGTGAGTGAGTGAGTGAGTGAGTGAGTGAGTGACAATCCAGTGATGAATGGTGTGAGGTGGATTCTGGGTAAGAAATGGTCTCAGAAAAAAGTCGACTAAATGAACCAGGTGGTCCGACTCAGGTGACTAGCTGAGGTCTTGTGTGTGAAAATTCTGGAATAGTATAGATCTCCAGCAACCTGCTCTTGTCATATGAAGAGACAATATAGTTGTAACAACTCAAAATTCAACAAAAATACTTCCCAAAGCAATAAAAATACCTTTGAATGCAGTAAATGTTCTTAATGAATCTGTTGAGCACAACACTTGTTCCCCTATAAGGACTCTGATTTTCTTCTCAGAAATACAAATGTCAGCAATAATATGTAAGTCAGTGGATTAAAAAACAGCGCTGCAACTCTAAATACAAACTAAATGTGACACTGCACCTTGGATAAACATATATATTCTAATGAAACTTAATACAATTTGAATTTAAAAAGCTGGCCATGGCCTAACAGAATCAAGCTTTAAATGACAAAATTCTAAAAATGCCTCAACTGGAGGTTTTGCGTTCAAATTACTCAACGATCATCTCAAAATTAAACCAAAGTAAGCGATGGAAAACAGTATTGATCATGCACTTGCCGACACAGCTAATATACTACTCAAAATAAGTAAGGATAATAAGTATCATTCTTTCATCTTTTTCTTTAGTTAATATGGCGTGACCCTGACAGAGTGTACAATACCGGTTTGGATGGGGTGAGTGAGCATGTCTTTAAGCCACTTTTAGCAATATTCCAGCAACATCATGCTGGGGGACACCGGAAATGGGCTTCAGACATTGTACCCATGTGGGAATCGAACCTGGGTATCCGTCATCATGAGCAAACGCTTTAACCACTAGGCTACCTAAGTGACCCTCTTTGGATGGGAGAGAGAATGGGGTAGTTTGGGTATGTATTATATGCTGTTTTTAGCATAATTCCAATAAAATCACCACATGATGTGTAGAACTGATTTAGGTCACCATGCATTTAATCACACACCAATATATCTTATGAATGCATGCATGCATGCTTTGGTAAGAATCTGTAAGAATACCACAGCAAGGCATTAATTATTCCCTTTGAATCAAATCATTTGGAAAATATTGTAAATATTTAGTGAGTGAGTGAGTTTAGTTTTACGCACACTCAGCAATATTCCAGCTATATGGCGGTGATCTGTAAATAATCAAGTCTGGACCAGACAATCCAGTGATCAACAGCATGAGCATGTTAGCAGTGCACATTGAAAATATCAGCATAGGTCACAGCCATTCTGAATTTGCCTCTCATGACATGCTACAAATACACTAGTAACTTCTGGTGTGAAACCATTCACTGACTTAAATACTGGAAAATGTCAACAATCTCAAATTTTATTCCATCTCTCGTAACTTGTAAACATTTCTCTCTCTCAAACAACTTAGTCATGAAGCTTCAGCTACAACAATAATTATACGTCTGATTCATGCTTCTCCACACATTGGATAATCCATGAATACATTCAATTACAAACAGCACGGACGATGATATAAGAATTGGCTCAAATGATGTAGAATGACAATGTTTTCCCCGTCACGAAATGGTCTTGTTTGAAAGTTTCGCCCCCTGTGTCAACTTTAATACTAGGTCAAAACCTCCAGTGAATGTCAACAAAAGTATCTCCCGATTGTCTATAAATAAACTATCAATCGACTGAGGTCTTGTGAAGTTTCAGCTCAGACTCTGTAGTGGGATAGTGTAAACAGCAGATCCCTGGGTTGTTTGAACAAACCTCATTCTCAACGGCTTAGCTTCCTTCGAAATAAAGCGAGTCTAAAAAAAACTATCTTCCTACCAACACATTATCAGGTTCTGATGTTGCTGATACTGTACAAGGAAGGCAAGAATAGAACCACACAAGGCTCTGTAGCTCACCCGAAATTTACAGAAATATTTGCAGGATGACTGGCTGAGTTCAGTTTTACGCCGCTTTTAGCAATAGTCCAGCAATATCACCGCTGGGAACACTAGAAATGGGTTTCACACATAGTACCCATGTGGGGAATCGAACCCAGGTCTTCAGCGTGACAAGTGAATGCTTTAACCATCAGGCTACACCACCGCCCCTTGTAGGATGAGATTATAAAGGTTATAAGCAGTGTGCAAAATACTTTCCAAAGTTTGCTAACCAGTCAGGCTAGTTTCTATTCCACACAATAATTCACTAGCCCTAAATTTGAATGTAGACATGGGTTTCATCATTAAGCTGCTAATATGACGAAATTTTTTATCAGGCCATAATCTTTCATGATTTAAAAGTGTATCATAACTAAACGAGTCGGAGAGAGTGATATATTTACTAAATGACCCCATGAAAATTCACTAGCCATTTGGGCCAGTGACTGTGGAGATTTACTGGGCCGACTAGACTTTTACTAGCCACAGGCTAGCGGGCCAGTGGCTATTTCGCACACTGGTTATAAGATGTGTTTTCAAAGGGAGACTAAAGCAACAAACTCATACTGAAGCAATGTAACAAAACAGCTCAACTTTGTCAGAGGCGTATACTAATAATTGTTCAATCACGTCAAGCAAATCATGGCAATGTCACCAAGAATAGGTTTGAGATATTGTTGTCATGAGGGAATCTAACCAGGATTGTAAACCAAAAGTCACAGTGTTCTTTAATCTGACTGATTGAAAAACATGATCGAATGGTATTTGATTCCCGGAAATTGCAAGACCATTCACTGTGTATTAATACACCCAACTCAACTCAACATAGAAACATTGTACACACCATTGTATTGTTACGTCGTCAGCAGTGGTGATGTCATTAAAATCATATTGTGACGTAAAGTCCGAATGATGTCACAAATGAGCAGTTCCTGATGCTACCAAGGGAGACAGCCGAAACGGCTGGCTGATGACACTTCACTGCTGTAACCGTACTCGATGTCAATGAGTGCAGACAGAAAAACGTGTGTGGACCTTTTGGTTTACTTTTGTGTTTACAATGTCGATAAACATCATGTGTTGGCCAATTTCAGGGTGTTATTGAGTATTTGAAGCATGGGAATATTTCATTTGAAACCTCTGGCTAATGCCGTCGGTTCCAAATGAATCCCTTGCTTCCCCCTTCAAAGGGAAAGACTACAGATCCAACCAAAGAATTATATAATTTCAGATAAATATTGCTACTATTTCATCATTCACTGCCACACAAAATGTAAACATATTACCGGTATAATATGAATAGGATGCCCAATGAAAAGGCAAGAAATTCAATCACAAACATGGAACAGATGAGCAAAGTGATCATGAAATGTGAAACTGATAAAAATAAATAAATAAATAAATAAATAAATAAATAAATAAATAAATAAATAAATAAATAAATAAATAAATAAATAAATAAATAAATAAATAAATTAATTAATTAATTGAACTGAAACTGATAACTTGCAGGTCTATGTAGGCAGTGTATGAAATATGCCAGAAACCCAGCCAAACATCAGGGCTGGTAACTTCAAAATGTTACCAGCCCAGACAATCCAAAGAAAATTGCTGAGATGTATGGAACATATTTTCTTATAAAAATTACCAGACCGTCCGTCAGAAATCTAGCCCGTCTCGGGTGGTCGGGGCCTTATTTCATACACTGATGTAGGTACGTTTTATTTTTACATTTATAGAAAACTTAATTGGTATGTTAATATGGCAAGACACATATGTATGAATATATCGAGACACTTATGTAATTCAATATATCAAATCCTAAATGTTCAATCAGTGGCATCCAAAACTGATAGCAATATATTGTAAAATACACTAATTTGTTTCAATACAGTAAAAATTCAAATTAGGATTTTGCTGACATCAAATATGGCAACGTAATATCCCTGCCTTTCACATAGCCAGCGTATCTTCCTTACAACTAAACATCAATGAATTGGAAATTCTACAGGTGATAAAAGAATACTATAGCATCATTGTGACTCATGTGGTGACATATTTTCAGCAAAATTACACCATTACTGAAAGCAAGTTGCCAGACAACGGCATGTTTTCCGAAAAGGCTGTGTCCACACATATTGTTTTGTAGAGTCATATGACTTTCTATGTGCTAATTACCACCTACAGATAGTAAGGTGAATCAGTACATCCCAGAACGAGGTGTGGTAAACATCAATAATATACTAAACATAAACACCCAGCCATTTGATACAGCTTCAGAAAGTCTGCGTTATTACAAGACTAGCCCCGAGACTATTTCACTAGTCCTTAGAGTTTGTAGCTAGTCCTGCTTGAACTAGACAAATATGATTACTTGTTTTTTTAACATTTTTTGTAATTTCTATTCAGTTTCATTTTGTGGTAGTCAGTCTCGCAGACCTTGAGAACAAATTAAGACAATGGTCCAATGGTACGAGGGAGGGGTGCAAAGAGAGGAACAGCCAGGTGTGCAAGAAAGGATGGAGACAGCACAGCACAGGTAAATGATTCAATAACTCTGTCAGCACTTGTGCACGTGCTCCGCGTACACCTGGCTGTTCCTCTCTTTGCAGTCCTCCCTCGTAACAAATAGTGAACTTTGTCAAACTTTTGATGATATTTTGTTAAAGAACTTTTTTATTTTTAGGACATAAATTCTGCAAAAAAATCACAGAGTTGGTCTGATGTTTTGATTATGATCAGTGTTTCATTGAGTATTATATGTTCAGTAGTTTTCGAGTTAGATTGCAATTCATCGGTCCGCTTTAGAGCCAAAAGGACTAAAGCGTGAATTTCAAAGGCTGTGAACAGTCCATAACCAATCATTATGAAGGAGTTTTCATTCAAATACAATTTTTTTTATTTTTCTACAATTTGAAAACAAGTGTAAAGCATAAAAATAATGGTTCTAAAAAGACTGTTTCTTGCATTAGTATCATATACTTAACACAAGCTTCAAACCATGAGTCTGAGCAGCCCAAACTAACTGGTGTCCAAGTAAGCCATTTTACGCTTCACATAAATAATTTAAACTGTCAACAAGCCATTATTTTGAAACCCTACAATCATGTAGGCTAGTTCTGACATGCCTCAGACCCAAACCACTGAAGCCTATTAGCTTCCAAATGTCTACAGGGTGCCTTGTATTGCTAGAATAGTATTCATATATTTGGTCATTATTTGCAAGGCACAACCACTAATGAAGACATGATTCAGTCTGACATTTTGGACCAATAATGACAATCTGATGAATGTTTTTTAACAAGATACCACTGAAATGTACTGGCTCTAACATAGTATATCTTCCTGCTAACTACTTCAGAAACATGACTACCGAAACATCTAAAACCAGCGAAACTCTGAAACTATTTTGACATCAACATTATCTTAAAAATATACAAGTATTTTTGAAGACTTTTTGGGGCCAATAATCAGCCCCAAGACTGCACCAAGCAAAAATATCCAAACTGGAATTAAATTCTCATTTCACATTACGATAGTGATAGGTGCTGTTGAGTTGTATTACACAGACAACTGGACAAACACTAAGGAAAAGTCATTAATCCTGAGTTTTTAATAAATAAATGGATGTGTTAAAATCCCACTTATTTTTAAAAAAAATATCTGCCAAAAAATTCCATTTTCAATAAACTAACTCCAAAAGCACAGATATTTGAAATTCCAGACACATCCCCCTTATAAACATGTAATAATGTTCCAGGCAAGTACCATAATTTCAGCTGTTGTGGCGCCCATGTTTTGGACGGTCTTGTGAAATTATTCCCCGTTTTTTCTTTTCCTAAGCAAACACTGAGCAACGTGAACAGCACACCGCACCATCAGTCAAACAGCAGAAGCCGTAGAGACAAAAGAAATTCCAAAGTTTTATCCGTTTTTATGCTGTTCCAAAATAAGTTTGTTAAGTCAACAAGAGAGCTTGATAAATACTTAGAAAGTGAAACTGGCACTGGAAATAGCTAGGCCTAGGCGTCAATATAGATTTTATTGCATTGTACAGCTAACAGCCGAGCTGGTTCTTATATCAGATTTTAAGTGCAGTCTCTTTTAAGAAACAGTATTTATGACATCAATCAAGCTCCGCAGTCACATTTGATATTCATTCATTAATTCAGATTCATCATTTCAAAATAAAATTGACATAAAACCAAAAAAAATATAATCTGGTTTTTAGATTTTCTTATTGATGTATGATGCTAAACATTCAAGTATTCATCGGGTTAGGAAAGACAACTTGTGGCCATCAAATTACAAATCTTAATGTCACATATCAAGTTTGTATTCATGAGACAGCAGAAGATTGAAAGAAATATACATATGGCTTAACCATTATTTCAGTAACACATTTCAAACAGCATATACTGAACATTTACCAATCCCATGAGACAAATAAACAAATAAACACAGTCATTTGTCAAACTATCAAATTATACTGCAGTGAAATGTTTATAAATATAGAGATATTTCTCAAGATAAAGTTGAATTCATGGACAATATATTCCATAATTCTGAATTATCCCCATGAAATTATTCCTTCCACTGAAACCATGACATCACAAATATAACTCCATAATTCACACAGATAGAGCTGTAACGGTATTTCATGGTAGGAGAAATAAGTCAATGACAAATATTCAAACATATATTCCTGAAATTCTATATCAGGAGAGGCTCCTTTTGGTGACTCCGAGACGTCAGTCATGATTCACATAGAAATAAATGTTTACAGACGAAGTAATTATTACTTACCCACGGTGATAAGATTAGGCGAGCAACTATTTCATACACAAATACTCCTGACAAGTCTTAGCGATGGCGAATAGCAACTTTCTCATGAATCTTCTCCCAACCCTAGCACAATATCCAGCAATACATGTGTAATCTCTGGTGGGGATCTCAAGACATGCTTCCTTCTACTATATTGCAGGCCTGACCCCACAGCGGCTCAGTCTATTTTTAGAAAGTACTATATTGCCACAAGTTTAGCACGGTCTATTACTCCCAAGGGGATGTCAAGTTATGGACTAGGCCATATGGAAGGCTAAGTCAATACTGGCTAAATGGTTCATATCAGAGGCCTGAATATTGTTTATGACACAGGTTAACTTTATAGCAAAATGATTATCTTGTCATCAACAAACATCCCTGGAGTTGTCTTCCCTTGATAAGATCTAATTCATAACTGTGCACAAAATGATGTTCAATTGTGGCACATCTGTTCGTTGATATAACGGTACACAGCATATGGCAGCCAATCTATGCTATCTTTAACGATAAACTATAAAAAGTGTCCTATCGAACTGTTATCTGAAACAGGTCTATATTTACAACCTCAGCCTTCAGTGCATGCCAATCGCACATCTTCTGATCTGTGGCTAGCTAAGAATAATATTCTGAGCTACCAAGGGAAATGGGTTAAATAATTCATACTTCAATTTTGCGATAATTGGATTGTGAAGTCCATTTAATTCAACACCACAAAAACTGCTTCATGATGAAATATCCTAAGTCAGTCAATTTGAAATACATAAAACCTATGTCTCTCTTTCTCTGATCAAAAGGATGAAGAATTCTGGTACATCGTATCTATACATCAATGTCACTAATAATAGCTGTCAACAAACACAAGATTTATAATTTTCCAATTCAACTACACATTTAGAAATACAGTCTTAGCTAGTTTTGTAACTCAAGAAAGACAGGTAAGATGACAACTTCTACTTTGACTACTATTATGATGATGATGACAATGACAACATCTACTACTACTACTTTGAAGACAACTACGCTAATCCTTACAATAATTGGTGGTGGGGTAGCCTAGCGGTTAAAGTGTTGGCTCGTCGTGCTGAAGACCCGGGTTTGATTCCCCACATGGGTGCAATGTGTGAAGCCAATTTCTGGTGTACCCTGCCTTGATATTGCTGGAATATTGCTATAGGCACCCTAAAAACTAAACTCACACACTTACAATAATCCTTCCCTTCTCAATAAACATCTACTACACTACTACATATGACATATTAAGCATGTGCTCAAGCTCACTTCAGAAACAGAACCCCAACATGCCTTCCAGTCTGACTGGAACCAATCAAATTGATCTCTATACCTACTCACCACAGAGGACCAATTTGAAACCAACATTACACACATTCAGCAAACACTTGTCTCCATGGATAAACCAGTTTGGAAAATCACGAGCGTGACATTCACATAAATGTTGTGGCTGGTCCCGAAATCACGCAAACATGACATGAGCGTAGGAAAGTTAATGTATTTAACGATATAGACAATAAAATTATCGAGGTCAGAGGACTGGGTCGTACTCATTATAGTCTGTAATACGTCGCTGACATATACAACAAACGTGAGACATTTTGTTGATCATATCACATCAACACATTTACGAAATGACGATCAAATCCCAGGTTCATTGTGTCTAGAGAACTAATGTTAACTGTAACCAGATACCGGCTAAATTCACTCAGTTACTGGCCAAAAACCTTATGTTATTCTTAACCAGTAACAAATCTCATTTTGAGAATTAGCCCCGTAATAATAATACTGACTGACTGAGTTTAGTTTTACGCCGCTTTTAGCAATATTCCAGCAACATCATGGTGGGGACACCAGAAATGGGCTTAAAACATTGTACCCATGTGGGGATTCAAACCCGGTCTTCGGCGTGACGAGCCAACGCTTTAACCTTTAGGCTACCCAACCACCCCAGTAATAATAATAATCTACTTCTATAGCTAGTATGGCTTGCACACAAAAAACTCACCATTGTCTTAGGTGGTCTATACTAACTCTTAGTCTCTGAATACACATAACTTTGACAGAAACAAACAATTCCTTTTAAACTGAAAAGAGCCCCAGCGAGATAGGAGATTCAGAACCTGGGGAAATCTAGACTTGCTTCATTTAGGGCCTTAGCACTGCAGAAAGGGCTCGGCGGAAAGGGAAATAATGTGATCCAGGGGCTGTGAGACAGAGAGACACTGGTCCATTGTGTGAAGTGAGTAAGTATGGTTTTACACCACTTTTAGCAATATTCCAGCAATATCACGACAGGGGACACCAGAAATGGGCTTCACACATTGTACCCATGTGGGGAATTGAACCCGGATCTTCGGCCTGATGAGCAGACGCTTTAACCACTAGGCTACCCCACCGCCCCTGTTAGGAGATTATGGACTCGGAGAGGATGACAATGACACCGACATAGACACTCATTCACACACATCGACACTCACATTCCATACTTACCCATAAAAGGCTAAATAGAGTGACAGCAAAACAAATTAAGCTTACAAGAATTCCTGTACCTATTAATCAAGATAAATAAACATTTTTCTTCCAAACATCTGATATGAGTCCACAATATCATACTCTTAATATGAAACTTACTTCAGAATTAATATTAACAATAGCTTTTGAAACTCATTTTGTAACCTTGCTTGTGTTTTCAGAAGTTGTCTCTATATCTTTCCTCATTTGAATCGGGTCAAGACCAACAGTATGTGTCTGGTCTTATCTATAATAGGGACACAGAAATAGAATATTAAATAATATAAAAAATATAATATTTCCACAATTACGTATATAAGTCAACAATACTGTAGCTTTCATCACTATGTATATTCTAGTTTGAGTGAGTGAGCGAGTACGGTTTTATGCTGCTTTTAGCAATATTCCAGCAATATCACCAGACACCAGAAATGGGCTTCACTATTCTAGTTTGAAAGTCACAAAGGTACAGTAAAGTTTTTTCGAAAAATCAACATTTGAGTTTCTGGACAAGAAGATGAAAATGGAATCCAAGTTGTTGAAATGGTCCCGCTTGAGACTAAGATGTAAATGCTACACATGTCAAATAAGAATAATCATTGAAATAATCAATGTCAGGATGTTCCATTCCCTCTGAAACCATAGCAACTGATGCCATTAAAACCATTTTTGCATTAAGGAATGGTATTTCAACTTACCAATCAAGTTGAGATGGCATTACAGACGTTTTTAAGACATGTTTACAGCTTTATGCATGCTACGCAAACCTAAATATATCTATCTTGAACCTCTCATGATGACTGACCTCCCAAAGCCCCCATTAAGGGCTATTATCATTTCCATAAACAAAACAATCCTTACCATGTGAGCAAGGTGTAATATCTCCCACTAATGAGTCCCAACTTCAGCTGAACAATTAATAATGATTATTCTTGACAAAAATACACAATCAGTATCAAATTTTGTACTGCATCTTTTCTATAAACAATGAAGCCATTACCCAAATCTGATACACATCCATTAAATGACTGTAAAGCTATTGATGAAAAAACATCTGATGTGGCACTTTTTCCACCCAAGTTCAAGAGATGTAATTTGTGATAATTCTTGATAACTTAATAATTTCAAAATATAACTTTGAAAACAATCCATTAAAATATATTCAGGGTATTCCCATGTTTTATTTAAGTTAAAAATATGCTAATATATTTTCAAACATGTAAACTAAGAAATTATTTCAAAGATCATTAAAAATACTTTCTAGGTTCTATATGAATATTTAAAGGAGTTACGACAAGTATGAAAACAGTTAACTGAAAACACAAATTGAAACTGGCAAAAATTTGATTTCAGTGAAAGAGTAAGATGGGCCTAATACTACTATGAACATTATTCCAGTTACATCCGGGCGGTGAGGTAGCCTAGTGGTTAAAGTGTTGGCTCGTCACGCCCAGACCCTGGTTCGATTCCCCACATGGGTACAATGTGTGACGTCCATTTCTGGTGTCCCCGGTGATATTGCTGGAATATTGCTAAAAGCGGCATAAAACTAAACTCACTCACTCACTCACACTCCAGCAATATCCTGGATTGCCATTTTAATATGGGAGACAAGCCCAATTTTTTTTACCACTTACGCAAAACCAAGAAACCCACATCCTGCGGACAAACCAAGAAACATAACGCGGTGAACCGGGATTCAAACTCACAATCACAGGTTCCTGGCCTGCCCAAGGGACATAACTCTGCAAAATCCTGCACCTTCAATGACCAGGTAACCATGACCCCTAATGACACATAAACAAATGCCTACTGTAAACAAATCTTGAACACTGTAGCAATGTCGGCAGATAATTGCAAAACATCCGTGTCTATAGCATTCCGGCCTCTTGACACACAACAAATTCCGTTGATGTAAAACAGATGTGAAGTGCAACTAATTACAGTCCGTCGTTACACACACATACATAAAATGACTGAGCAAATTGACCCAGCAAAGTTCTAAATGGTATTAACCTGTTAAGGAGACTCACTGAAAAAATCAATTGATGAAAAACATGGCCAGGAAGACATGTTTGTTCTCAAAATGAAGCAAAATAGTGTAAAACATATTGGAAACCCTCACTACAAAGAGACGTGTCATTCAAGAATAAACTTAAAATGGAAAACAAATCGCCCATTTCTAAGGACAATATGGCTTCCATGACAGCCATTTTGAATTCTTCCTGATTGCACAAATCGATGCTCATGATATCAATCGCTGGATTTTAGGGTCCAGACCTGATCATTCAGTCATCATGTAGGTGGAAGCTTGCAGACTGTAGTGTCAAACAAATATTTTTAATTTAATTTATGTACCAAAAACGACTCATTCCAAATCCTTTTGCTCTCCCTTTGTGTATTGAGTGCTCTGTTCCACCCATCTATATTAGCACTACGACTACCATAATTCTGTGTTAAAGTATGGGACTACTGATGACCTTAACCTTCACAAGAAATAGGGCCCAACATGTCAGCAAAGCGGGGAGGAAAATTGGGGGGAGCATATTTTGTCAAAAATCTGATAAGTTTTTACAATTTATAATTCTGACGTGTGAAACTATGCATTAAAACCATTTGTATCTATTTACGTTTATTGGTCGTGATATCTGAATAATCGGCAATGCATCATAGTTTTAACATTTCATAAAATTACGATGCCATGAAATGTATTATTCAAATCTGCAAGATTATGTGATATTTGCGGTTGACTAACTGTATAATGCCTATATAAATAACTAATACTGTGATTTCACACGTCTATCAACTGACTGGAATATTTCAAACACAACGAAGCAGTTATTTGACCTATTTCTCCATCTCAGTAAACTGGCCTTCATCTTCTCATGCTCCTCTGAAGCAAGTTGATGATAGACTAAATACTTGATTACATTATGTAACATAAATATTTCATAAGGAAACATATATGATTACAATCATTGAATAATCAATTCCACAGCCAGTTATTACAGTGAATATTCAGACAGAGAAGAGGCGTTAATGATAATAGTACTTATCACTTGAAAAACTCCATACCCATACCCTGCTGAAGGCATAGTGACGATGATGGCGAAAATCAGAGAGCACGGAACTCTTACCATCTTATCATTAATGGTTGGGGATAGGATTCATAGCAACATTCCAAATCTGTGCCTCCTGTGGGTCTGTGGTTGGTAGAATTGTGTCTGGCCCAAAGTTTCAGAAACTAGTATGGGTCCCTGGGACGTACAATAATTAATTTTCGATTTGTGACAAAATCGGGTGAATTTTTATTGAATGAGGGCTGGAAGAGTTTACTCAGGTCTAGCAACTTTTAAAGTCTTTTAGTCTTTTAGCCAGATCCAAAGCCATCACAGCACTATGTCAGTCGTAATCCTATGATAAACTATCTTGTTAGATGGCTCGTAATGCTACGAATGATTCATGGATCGGGACCCTGATGGCAGCCTGGTATTCATCTTATTTCAAACATTGATTGGTCATATTTCAGTCATACCATTAGTTGTTAATGGATGGACCTTCTCTGATGATGTCCTGCTTCATATTCTTCCATAAGTGAAGATCCAGGTTAGAATTGGTCTTCAGCATGTTTGGACGAAGCGACTAAGGGAATCAGGTGGTCAGGCTCACTGATTTGGTTGACACATGTCATCGTATCCCATTTGCGAAGATTGATGCTCATGCTATTGATCACTGGATTGTCTGGTGATACGATTATTTACAGACAGCAGTCATATAGCTGGAATATTGCTGAGTGCAGCGCGAACAGAACAACCAACCAACCAATTTCTACCATCTACCATAATATCGATTATACGGTATCTGAATGTCTTACACACATGAAATGATTCCCTGTACAGAAACAAGCAGTATAGAGTCACTCAAGGAAAGAATGTCACAACCCTATGTCTTCTATAATGATCAGCAGATCCGATTCATGTTACCTGATGCTTATTCAGGGCTCAGATTTGAGGTCTACTGACCCTGAACCTGTATAGCAAACCCTTCTGATACGTGTTGAGTAAAAAGACGCTCAGCTGTCAGAGGATACTTGTACATGTCAAGGAATGTCATTACACTCACAGTGGATTTTTAATCAAGCATGTCCCTGTGCTAATTAATACATTGCACTAATTGAATGCTAGAATCACAGGCTCAAATGCCTTGCAACCAGGATACAAAATAATCCAACACAAGACTATCTGTGAGATCATGCATTACACATACTTAGGGCCAGTATATGGTGAAGTGAGGCCCCGAACACTGAACCTACCAGCAAAGTAAGCCAGACAATTAAGATAAAAGAAATTCAGCCTGGGCTGTAGATAGAAGCTATAATTGAATCTGGCATGCAGTAAGTGACAAGACTGCTGTTTACAGCTGGATCAGATATTCTGGTACTGGATGTAGCCAACTCATTCAGACCATGTACTTGAAGATAGCCCTTGATGAAAACACGACACACATATATTGATTGGCTGTATACTCATCCGATAACCCTAAACACATTCAGCTTACCTGCACTCACAATAATTGTATAAACAATATATGACTGCAGACAATGTATAACTGAAGACACAATGTGTAACTATACAAACCATGTATAACTGTAGACAATGTGTAAGTATACACTATGTATAACTGTAGACAATGTGTAACTATACAAACCATGTATAACTGTAGACAATGTGTAACTATACACTACACACCATGTAACTGTAGACAATGTGTAACTATACAAACCATGTATAACTGTAGACAATGTGTAACTATACAAACCATGTATAACTGTAGACAATGTGTAACTATACAAACCATGTATAACTGTAGACAATGTAACTAACATGTATAACTGTAGACCATGTGTATAACCATGTATAACTGTAGACAACCATAACTATAACTGTAGACAATGTGTAACTATACAAACCATGTATAACTGTAGACAATGTGTAACTATACAAACCATGTATAACTGTAGACAATGTGTAATGTATACACTATGTATAACTGTAGACAATGTGTAACTATACAAACCATGTATAACTGTAGACAATGTGTAACTATACACACCATGTATAACTGTAGACAATGTGTAACTATACAAACCATGTATAACTGTAGACAATGTGTAACTATACAAACCATGTATAACTGTAGACAATAACTGTAGATGTGTAACTATACAAACCATGTATAACTGTAGACAATGTGTAACTATACAAACCATGTATAACTGTAGACAATGTGTAACTATACACCATGTATAACTGTAGACAATGTGTAACCCATGTATAACTGTAGACAACCATGTATAACTGTAGACAATGTGTAACTATACACACCATGTATAACTGTAGACAATGTGTAACTATACAAACCATGTATAACTGTAGACAATGTGTAACTATACAAACCATGTATAACTGTAGACAATGTGTAACTATACAAACCATGTATAACTGTAGACAATGTGTAACTATACAAACCATGTATAACTGTAGACAATGTGTAACTATACAAACCATGTATAACTGTAGACAATGTGTAACTATACAAACCATGTATAACTGTAGACAATGTGTATACAAACCATGTATAACTGTAGACAATGTGTAACTATACAAACCATGTATAACTGTAGACAATGTGTAACTATACAAACCATGTATAACTGTAGACAATGTGTAACTATACACACCATGTATAACTGTAGACAATGTGTAACTATACAAACCATGTATAACTGTAGACACCATGTGTAGACAACTACTATACAAACCATGTATAACTGTAGACAATGTGTAACTATACAAACCATGTATAACTGTAGACAATGTGTAACTATACAAACCATGTATAATGTATGTATAACTGTAGACAATGTGTAACTATACATAACTATGTATAACTGTAGACAATGTGTAACTATACAAACCATGTATAACTGTAGACAATGTGTAAGCATACACTATGTATAACTGTAGACAATGTGTAAGTATACACTATGTATAACTGTAGACAATGTGTAAGTATACACTATGTATAACTGTAGACAATGTGTAAGTATACACTATGTATAACTGTAGACAATGTGTAACTATAGACAATGTGTAGACAATGTGTACACAAACCATGTATAACTGTAGACAATGTGTAACTATACAAACCATGTATAATGTAGACTGTAAGACAATGTGTAACAATGTACTATACAAACCATGTATAACTGTAGACAATGTGTAACTATACAAACCATGTATAACTGTAGACAATGTGTAAGTATACACTATGTATAACTGTAGACAATGTGTGACTATACAAACCATGTATAACTGTAGACAATGTGTAACTATACAAACCATGTATAACTGTAGACAATGTGTAACTATACAAACCATGTATAACTGTAGACAATGTGTAAGTATACACTATGTATAACTGTAGACAATGTGTAACTATACATAACTGTAGACATGTACACTATGTATAACTGTAGACAATATATAATAAGACAATGTAAAACTGTTCAATGTATACAACTTCAAATGCACTGTGTAACTGTACGCACAATCTATACACAACACACACAGTATAACATCAACACTATTTAAAAATCCCAACTGTTTGTCAGTGCATGGAGCCATCTCTGTACAAACTCCAAACCTCTGACACTAATAATACTAACTTTCCCTAGCTGCAACACGAACGACAACAAGAAAATCAAAATCATGACAGAAGGACTATACACTGGCTGGTCCATCCAGGAGCATTCTTGTGTCACTGGGGTCCATTATCATGTTACAAATGTTTGAATCATTGCAGATCCTCTTCGGCAAAGTTGAAGCATTCAGAACTGCTTCAGAATCAAAGCCCTGAAATGCTACTTGTGAAAGAGAATTCCAGTCCACGGATATTTCCTTGTCCCCTGAATTGCTACAAGTCAAAGAAGACTCCCTTCCGTGGATATTTCCTTGTCCCCGGCACAATTAAGTTGTCTCGGGCAAGCGGACCAGCATGAATTTTGGAAGTGCTTCAGAATCAAGCCCTCAAATGCTATGAGTCACAGAAGACTCCCTTCCATGGATATTTCCATGTCCCCAGCAGAATAAAGTTGTCTCGGGCAAGCGGACCAGCATGAATTTAGAATTGGCTCAGAATCAAACCCTGAAATGCTACGAGTCAAAGAGGACTCCCTTTTGTGGATATTTCCATGTCCCCATCACAATTTAGTTGTCCTGGGCAAGTCGACAAGTGTGAATTTGGACATCTGCATGCAACATTAGACTGACAACAAGTTCCATATTACAAAACCAACACTTACCTATAGGTTCCTGGAAACCTGAGTCCACACTCCCCTTGTAGTGCCTGTCTCCAACTATAACAGAGAAACACCAGTGAGTCAGTCAGGCAGGTTTTGTCATTCTTTTGGTACTATTATAGATAGCCCGATGGTTGCAACAGGCCACTCTCTAACTACACTATACAGTTCCATCCCAAGTGAGCACTCAAGATGTCAGTACTAGACCCCAGTTCTGGTGAAACCTGAGTGAGTGAGTGAGTGAGTGAGTGATAGACAGAGTGAGTGAGTGTGTGAGTGAGTGAGTGTCCTCAATAGTAACTGGTGAGCGAGTGAGTAATGACCCTTATCTGCCTGATCTCATGAAAAGGTATTTACAGAACATACAGCATGTGAACTTGACATATTTAGACATTTTTATACATTAAAATAGATGTTTGATAATGCAAGACACAAGTGATCCAACACATTGCTGCCATCTCAGCACAGTTTTTCTTCAACACATAAAACAAACCTCCCTGTTGTTCATCCACAAATCCATATCCAGCACAATGGCCACAGGTCCATGAATATCAGTGACAGTAGGTACATTAGTTTTACATATGGGCATTTCCTATAATCTGAGTTTCTCTCACAATCTTTGCACAGTTCATTAAAATATTCTTCCTATTACAAGATAATAATAAATTGAATTTACTTACATAAGGGTTATTCCGAAAAAAATAAATAGGTGTATATTCGATAGTATGGCAGTAAAATATGGGCAAATCGATATAAAGTGCTACTCATCTTCAATCATTCCCAGTATACACAATTTACCGAGTCGATTACAAAGAGCAACACCACATCGTCTTCAAACATTCATCATTAATGGCAGTTACCGGAGTCTTGATAAACATAAAAGTCGTCAATATTCACTGTAACTGAACATGAATAATTCTCAGCTGCTAACAGTGATTCATATTTTTTATCTGGCTGTAGTTTTCTTGAATCACAAAGTTTTGAATGCAAGTCTTTCTGATTAGTCTCCTATTATTTGTATAAAGTTGTTTAAAAATAGCATTAACCAGCCATGGGCAGTATTTCAGTTATACCATAGGAGTTGAGTCAGAACGCTGGAGTAAGCCTGAAGTGATATGAGTAATAGATGCATGCTGCTGAGACAGTGACACAGGCAAACCAAAACTCTGAACCCAGACCAGCATATACCTGCAGGATTACAGTGAATATAGCTTCTACAGCTGATTGAGTGAGTGAGTGAGTGCCAGTCAGGTCAGTGAGTGAGTGAGTAAGGTCAGTCAGTCAGGTCAGTGAGTAAGGTCAGTCAGTCAGGTCAGACAGTGAGCAAGTCAGTCAGTCAGTCAGTCAGTCACAGTCAGTCAGTCACAGTCAGTCACAGTCAGTCAGTCAATCACAGTCAGTCAGTCACTCAGTCAGTCAGACAGTGAGCGAGTCAGTCAGTCAGTCAGTTAGACAGTGAGCGAGTCAGTCAGTCAGTTAGACTGTGAGCGAGTCAGTCAGTCAGTCAGTCAGTCAGTCAGTCAGTCAGTCACAGTCAGTCAGTCAGTCAGTCAGTCAGTCAGTCAGTCAGTAGGTCAGACACTGGAACTCAAGAAATGGTCTTCACACATTGTACCCCTACAGGGATCTGAACCAGGTCTTCAGCATGATGAAAAATGCTTGAACCACTAGGCTACCCCAGTACAAACAAGGTTACATGACATTCAGCTATCAGTGACCGATAATTTGGAGCGTACAGGGACAGTTCACAGATAGTTCAATTAATATACAACACCAGACGTAAGTACTCGTGACCTTTAACAAAATCAAACCTTTAGCAGAAATTATCTACTCAGTAAATAACATCTGACAGAAGAGATTCACCACATTACCAAATAAAATCTAAAAGTTTAATCTTCAAAATATGTGATGGAAAGGTCAAAGCATGAATAAGCTTGCACAATATTGCTGGTTGGAAGGGCACACAGACTAGGTGAGGTGAAATGGGATTTAACATCATACTTAAGAATATTTCGCTCATATGACACCACGCATGCATGTGTATGCATGCTGCTTGTACTAGCTCAGACTTAAGCTGGTTTTATAGTGCTAGCTCACTGAGATACCATGCCGCAGTTAAGCATGAATACCTCATGAATACCCGACACAGACTCAGGCTGGGACCAACAAGTACCATATTTTAACGCCCTTTTGTTGAAACGGGGCCCGGGATCGAACCCACAACCTCCCGCAACCTTCACCTCTCGGCACACAGACTAACTTGCCACTGCTTAGGCTAGTCCATTGTAGAAAGATTGGAAGCTGAACGTATTTCCTTATCATAAATATCTCAGTTAGGAATACAAATTGTCTCAAATGAGAATAATACACATTATTTTCATTAATATATGATAATTACAGTAAGTGAGTGAGTGAGTTTAGTTTTACGCCGCTTTTGGCAATATTCAGAGCTACAGATAACTTTTTGGGTCATTGTGTTATGTACTCGCTTGTGTTCATCTCAATTGGGTATCCTAATTTTCTTTTGAGTAACCAAATAAATTGTACTCACCTCACTCAAACTCAATTGGGTATTTTGCCATTTCCATTAATTGTAAAAATATAATAAAGTTTAAATGTTACTGTTTGTTATTTATATTTGATCTGTAATATGATAAACGATAAGAAAGACTGCAAGTTGTCAAGTTCATGTCCTGAAATAGAACCTCTTCACTTATTTTATCTATCCACTGGTACTCAAGCTAAGATTTGACATGTTTGTGTGTACGCATGTAAGATCACATTTATTGGGTATTTACAAAAATTCAAGCGTACCTATACGCAATAGACTTAATAGGAATTGAGTTTTCACATAAATATTTGCGTAATTTACTCAGATACGCAGCTTATCAGTACCTCTGAATATTCCAGCAATATCACAGCAGGGGACACTAGAAATGATATCATTACAACAAGGAAACACGAGGTTTAATCTCTCCATGATTTTTATTCTTTAAATAATCAACGATGTGGTATTTTTATTCAATAGATTTATGTTAGAAATGGCATACAAATACAGTGAGTGAGTGAGTAGGGTTAATGCCACTTTGAACATTGTTCCATTTATATCAAGGTGTGTCAGCTTAATGTGTGATGTGCATTGTGGGCCTGAGAGGTTTATCATCCAAGCATGGGCACAGTGTTGACTAACTGCGAAACATACCACAAAGTGAACCACCTTATTTGTCACATAATGACACTTTGTCAAGTATTACATTAAGTTGTTGACTTACAGGCTTCAACTTCTTAAACGTTTTGGTGCAGTTGATAGTACCCTCAATATTTGAGTGAGTGAGTAAGTGAGACAGGGAGTTGGGTTTTACGCCGCTTTTAGCAATATTCCAGCAATATCAGGGCAGTGGACATCAGAAATGGGCTTCACACATTGTACCCATGTGGGGAATTGAATCAAAATCGAAATCTATTAGTCAACTGTAGTTGTTGTTGGAATATGGAACTACAAACACATTTCCTATTAAATTAAACCTTTTTCATATGCTTCCAAAGAATTTATAACTTATTAGGAATTAATCAAGAAACGCAAGGAATGTACCACATTAATATACTTTATTTCTTTCTTTACTGGTTGTTTTAGTTTAATGTGACACCCTGCATTTTTATAGGTATACAAGTGTAAGTGGTCAAACATGGACCAGACAATCCAGTGATTGATATTGTTAATGAGTGATGCCATCGGAGCATTATGAGGTGAGGTGAAATTGGGTTTAACGTCGTGCTTGAGAATATTTTGCTCATATGACGACGTGCATGCGTGTGTATGTGCGGCTGCTTGTACTAGCCCAGACTGAAGCTGGTTTTATAGTGCCAACCCACTGAGATACCACGCCGCAGTGAAGCATGAATGCCCCACTCAGACACATTATACTGACTCCGAGCCGACCAGTCCTTGTTGTACCCATTAATGCCGAGCGCCAGGCAGGGACCAACAAGTACCATATTTTAACGTCTTTTGGTATGACGCGTTCGGGGATCAGACCCGCAACCTTCCGCTCTCCGGGCGGACGCTCTAACCACTACACTACGGAGGCAGTCCTCGGAGCATGATGACAACCTTGCCTACAAACAAAAGTATAATTGAGACCGATTCTAACTGCAATTCCCACAGGGTTTATAACAGTAAAGATTCTTTTAGTCATGAGCTGGCAGGCATGAATAATACATATACTCAAAATCAAAAGGAATAGGACATTCATGATACTGTGAATTTTTTTATCTTTAGTCAAACCGTCAGCGCCAAACATGTCATGTTAGAAGGTCCTGGAGACAAGGGGGTGCAAGATAGTAGTCATTATAATTTCAGGTTGGTAAAAGCATTGCAAACTGGAATCTGAAATCTGAAAATGTCTCTACGTGAATACAGATCATCTGTGTGTAGGAAACACGGGATGACAGGTTCGGTTTTACTGCTGTACTTCATGTTTTGCAAATACCAAACACAGACCGGCTCTGTTTTATCATAATAACATTTATAAAAAAAACTAGGGTCAGCTAAAAATATCCATAAGCGGAAATATCGCTGATGGGTAAAATTATTAATGATTATCTATATGAATATTGTGTCATCAATAATATCGTACATATTAGCGCTAATTAACTGTTACGTTTACAGTAAGTGTTTGCATCCTTTCTGCACTAAATAACTGTTAGTGCTGGCTTCCATTTGTTCCACTTTGTTGTGTAATTACTTTTGTTGTTTTTACAAGTACATATATATGCTGAGCTCTCTGCCTCATACCATTCATTCACATGATCAAGGAGTAAGGATATACCCCGAAACGTTGTGTCCTCAGAATAAATAAGTTGTAATCCATAAAAACTCTCTACTTTATCGTACATATTGTGATGAGATAAAGTTTTAATATACTCAGACAATACCTCACCCACCAGTAATGAGATATATGTTGATTTCTTTCAAATATTATTGGCATTTGGGATCAAAGTTACCTCTCCAATATTTATCGATTACTTATGGACATAACAATCTGGGTACTGCCCACTTGCTTTGTATTTCGGTTGAAATGTGTACAATGAACTACGATTATAACAAACTAGAATTAATGGTCCTTCAGGTCCCTACAGTTTACTGTAGTTGTTTATGATGTTAATGACTGACTGAGTTTGGTTTTACTCCGCTTTTAGCAATATTCCAGCAATATCACGGCGGGGACAGCAGAAATGGGCTTCACTCATTGTACCCATGTGGGGATCCGAACCTGGGTCTTTGGCGTGACGAGCCAACGCTTTAACCACTAGACTACCCCACCGCCCCTATGATGTTAATGAGATTTTAGCACAATAAATGTTAACAGTAAAGTTTTAATTCAGGGTAAGATATTGTTTAAGGACAAAAATTAGTCATAGTAATTTTAAACAGTATACTCCATTAGGATGCCCTTATAAGATACATAATTCCAAACCAAACATCTCAAAAATATAGATTCTCATTAAGAAGTGAGTGAGTTTTGTTTTATGCCACTTTTAGCAATATTCCAGCAATATCACGGTGGGGACACCAGAAATGGACTTCACACATTGTACCCATGTGGGGACACTTTAACCACAAGGCTACCCAACCACCTCTCATTAAGAGGGCAGTGGGGTAGTCTAGTGGTTAAAGCATTGGCTCGTCACGCCGAAGACCCGGGTTCGAATCCCCACAGGGCGGTGGGGTAGCCTAGTGGTTAAAGCGTTCGCTCGTCACGCCGAAGACCCGGGTTCGATTCCCCACATGGGTACAATGAGTGAAGCCCATTTCTGGTGTCCCTCGCTGTGATATTGCTGGAATATTGCTAAAAGCGGCGTAAAACCAAACTCAGTCAGTCTCATTAAGAAGCATTTCAAACCTAGATTTGGGTGTCTATATAACGTGCATACTTACAGCATCCCATAAATAATAATTTTTCAATTATTCAAACATTAAAAATTGTGCAATTCACTGATACACTGTACAAATATCAATTTCTGAAAGGATATTAATGATGAGTTATCATTCAGCCATTGTTATACATACATAGTTAAAATGTCTCTGATCTGGTAATCAGTCATGATCAAAGCATAAAGGTTGGTGATACCAATGATCACAAAATAAAATTGCCTTCCAAGATGGTAAGGTGATGTTCTCACGATCAGAAATAGCCAAGCATGTTTTTACAAAAAGACGGATTCTAAGAAAAGACACAGGTTAAATATAATATGTAAACGAGTTGAAGCTATCAGGCACAGTTGAGTTAATTAAGCCAGAGATAATCTGCTTTGGTAACAAAATGCTTTGATAAAGCGATGCGAAGCTGTGGTACGATGATGACATTTATGAGTCCGTCTTGAGTTACACAAGCGAGCATTTCAAATATATCTCTGAACTTAACGGTATGAGAAGAAGCCTATGATCTATCGCTTTTTCTGTTTGTGGATACACATTTGTAATAAAAGTATTGTATCATGTGAACAGTAAAATGGATGCCAGTTACACCTTCTGTTACAATCTCATGGGAAACAATGGCGATAACAGACCAGGAGTTCTGGTTATTTGAATAAGTTTTAATCTCTGAAAACATTATTTTTACAGAAACAATAACTCCATTAAAACTGAAAGGGGGCTTTGTGAGGAAAGAGATTCAGAACCCCAGAAAAATCTAGATTTGCTCCATTTAGTTCTTTTGCATAACAAAAAAGGGTGGATGGAAGGGTTTGAATTTGGCTCAGGGATTGTGATGATTATCTAGAATCTTTCACTTCATCCAGTTTGAAGGGTGTGTCCCTTCACATTAAAAATACACATACTGTAAATTAAAACATGTCTCAGCGTGAGTGAAATTCAAAATATTCAAATTTATACACTGCCAAATATTCTTTTGTTTTCTTTACACATTACAGTTAAATATAATCCAATCTGTCAGGTTGTTTTTTTAAGTTTCAAAAGATTTTGTGTTTGGCATTGAAAAAGCTTCTAAAAATAATAAATTTAGACATTAAAGTTAAACAAAAACATTACTCCCACCATTTTCTTTTTTAAATTTTAATGTGAAATGTTTGATAATGAAATAAAAATTCACTCTTCAAAAATTATATACAGACATTCAAGGGAGAGAAGTTTTTAGGTGAGCATCTGTTTTCACAATATTTATTTACACAAAACATCAGATTTCACTTTTCTGTCACAATGTATATATTTCAGGCATCTTATACACTCACGTAACCTTGATTCGTGGATATAAGGGAAGTGCGACGAAATTCATATTTTAAATGCATGATTTCATTTTGTAAACGCACTGATAATTTTATTCATTGTATCAGCAAATTGAAAATACCTAATATTCCACTCATTAATGAAACGTTTGTTTACAGAAGCCATTTGCAATCATCACCCATTCGTGTGCCCACAAAATGTGACGTCACCTTGTTTCGTGGATTACGTAGTCGGTTACTTTATACCACTATGTACGACATCCCACTGCAGTAAGTATTGACCCCAAGGAAAGCAGACAACGAGAAGTGAGAAGGTTGGAGCTAGCGGTATCTTTTTTACTTGACATTTTGTACAAATAAAATTTGGTAATGGTGGTATTAGTGATATGGGGCTATTTATCTCAATGCTGGACAATTATATTTAGTGTACTTGCGTGTAATGCAGAAATTCGGAACTTTTTTGTCAGCCAGGCGTGGCATTGTATTTACATTAAAAGTACTGCTTCGTGACGTCAGTCGATACCTAATTTACGAGCTAGCATGATAATTTCCGCGATCCACGAATCAAGGTTATCCACGAATTTAGGTTACAGTTCTGTATAAATTACAACTATTTCAACTATAATGACTTTGACTAAATCAGGAGATAAAGAGACTATCATGTGAACGTGGACATAACCAGAAAACTATCCAACCTCAGATCTGATCAGAAAAAAATTTACACACACATGCATGCACACACACTGTTAAAGAACACCCACAATTGGTAGCCTCACTGTCATAATATCCAACAGGTCTGACTTATACCAGGGTATGAAACTCCCAAACATTAAAACTTGCCAGCCCTGACCAGAACGTACCTGCCCACAAAATATCTTCATATACATGTCTAAATTTTCACCTGACCGTCACGCAGGTAAATTTGAGAATCTGCAGTCCGTGTTGAAAATAACACGTCCCGGGCAGGCAGGTATTTCGACCGCTGCCAACACTCTATAATCATATGAAAGACTGTGTGTTCCTTAACTCCGATTTCTTTAGAGTAACATTACAAACTTTACATGTTCTATATTCAGCAAGAGTGTTGAACAGCTCCTTTCATTCCAAGAATTATAAAAAAAAATGTCATTAAAAAATATATTTAAAAAACAATAAATTCATATTTACTTTTGCATGTTTAGTCAGCTGTAAATTTTCTTTTCTTCTACATACGACACAAAAAGATAGAAACAAACAAAACAACTATCACGGAAAATGTGGAGCAGACGAGCATGCTGGGATACCAGGGCTCCTACAAGCAAACATCACACAACTACTACATTTAATCATCAAATGTATCAACAGATCCCTGATCGAGAATATTTCACACTCCAGCCACGCTAACATCCCATAATCACTCGCACATAAAACATTCCGTTTCTATGGTTACGATCAATTTGCACCTACGAAATTATTCTTTGAAGTACTAATTAGAGCAATTTTGGTATACATAACACACTATACCAGCGGCCTGGTTCTCGTACTGGATATACACTTGTACCTAGTCCTTTCTGGTTCAAGGCTTAGTACCAAATCAATGTTTCTAACAAGAGAGGTCAAATATGCCAGAAATCTTACTTAGCGAAAGGTATTACATGAATGGTTAATGGCTGCCAGAAAATGAAGGATCTTCTTCACAACACTGTAATGTTATCCACAGCTAAGAAAGCAGGAAATAAAACATAACCTATTAAATAATGTCAAAACAGGAAGTTGCCAAATTATCAGAATTATGAAAGAGCTGTGCGATCTTTTAATGAACTAACCAGCTCAAATAAGCTGTTACTATTTTAACATTCACATCTCTTTCATCAACACTCCTGAGAGCATCTGTCTGTCTATCTGTCTATCTGTCTGTCTGTCTGTCTGTCTGTCTGTCTGTTATACACTGCAACCAAGACTATTCCAGGTCTGAAAAATGTCTGGATGAGTCAATCGAGCAGCTATCTACAAAGTCATTATGTCACAATAACACACAATAGACAAAGGAACAGAGTTTTTAGCTGCCCATCCATTTTCTTGCTTTTTTCTCTTTGGTGAGTTGGTTTTACGCTGCTTTTAGCAATAATCCAGCAATGTCATGGTGTGAGACAACAGAAATGGACCCAGCTATTGTACTCATGTGGGGAAATTGAAACCAGGTCTTTTAAAAAATATATGTTAATTTCATATCTTTTTGACGTTTACACATTTTCTTTATATAATTGTCATTTTCTAATTGACATGTTCATATTGTTTAACCCCCTTGCGTTTGCTTTGGCATCTATTTAACACATCTTAATATCTTTTTGTGGAAATAATGTTTCGTTTTAATGGACATGCTTTTAATTCTGTGTCCTGTTATTTTAGTTTAGAGATGCATTGGACAAGAAAGATGATTCTAGCATCTGTTCTAAACATTTTCATATTTCTTAATATTAAGATACTCTGAAATAAAGGAATATTCAATAATGATATACAGAAGAAAACAAAATGGTCCTGGTAATTTGACATTTTGTCAATTAAAACATAAAACACACAAAACAGGTATGTCTTTGTATCAGCCAACTTGCTCTATGTCTGTCAAACACCTGACACCTGATTAAAGTGAGTGAGTGAGTTATTTTTACGCCGCACTCAGCAATATTCCAGCTATATGGCTGCGGTCTGTAAATATCGAGTCTGGAACAGACAATCCAGTGATCAACAGCATGAGCATCGATCTGTGCAATTGGGAACCGATGACATGTGTCATAAAACACAATACTATTTTTTCAGGTATAGTCCTTTCCAAATTCAGGTTTGTGGTATTTCAGCTCTTAAAATGTTAATAGTTTGACAGAGGGCTAAAACAGATAAAAAAAACTTTGAAGGTAACTCAAAATTGTAAATTCAGGTAATTTTAAAATTGCAAAATCAGGCAGCTATAAAATTGTAAAATTAAGTAGCTTTAAGACTGCAAAATCGGTAGCTTTAAAATTGCGAAATCAGGTAGCCTTAAAACTGTAAAACCAGGTAGCTTTAAAATTGCAAAATCGGGTAACTTTAAAATTGTAAATTCAGGTGAGCTAAAAATTGTAAAATCAAGTGAGCTAAAAATCCCACCGATGACACAAACTGCTTGCATGACACAGTTTAACCAATGACATTAAGATATCGATGAGTTCACTCTCCACCACCCAACTTATAGCCAGTGAGCTAACACATCACTTATCCATGTAGCCCACGGAATTTGTTGAGACACTGCCAAGAAAAATGTTTTCGGGCACTTTTACCACAAAATGTAACCATGTTTCCGATCGATTGGATTTTCATCAGCGACCTATCACCCTACCCACTAGCCCATCTTGGTCGGGGAGAAAAATGTGTCCCTAAGCTGTAATCACGAATTCAGAAATAGCAACGGCCACCTAAACATAGCAACCACAGGACGGAAATAGCTCTCCTGCCTCTGCAGTTAACACCAGCAACCTCTCACTCACATTGGTAGTTGTTGGACGTCATTTTCTCTCTTGATGTCGTCCTGGCCTCGTCGTTGGCGGCAGTAACAGCACTAACGTAGTGACTCTGGGGGACCTCTTTCACTTCACCAACATCTTGGGCATATTGGGCAATGGCACCAGGGGCTGATCTGCAAATAGATTCCAGTACTGACTTGAGAGCCTGTCTAGAGGAGTCCTATATTATAGATTATCTGGCCCCAGCCACCACCGGCTACTGCTCAGATTAGTTCTGGCATCGGTGGAGGAGGAGGAGGAGGAACGTGGACCAGAAAACAAAATATGTTTGCCCTTCCTTCCGCAGGAGGTAGTCTCAGACAGAACCAGTTCAGCAAGACAGAATAGCATGTAAAATAATGTATACTTTTCACACTGAACTGACCTTAAACTATGAGAAAAGTTATTGATGTTGAATTGACTGATGAAGAATGAACCTCATGGCTATTCTCTGATGAGTGAGTTTGGTTTTACACCACTTTTAGCAATATTCCAGCAATATCACGACGGGGACACCAGAAATGTGTTTGTTGCTAAAAAACAGACATTCAAGTATTCCATCCCTCCCACCACCAATAGCATTGCAGTAAAAGTGAGTGAGTGAGTGAGTGAGTTGAGTGAGTGAGTGTGTGAGTGAGTTAGCTAGTTAGTTAAGTTTAGTTTTATGCCACTTTTAGCAATATTCCAGCAATATAACTCTGGGGACACCAGAAATGATCTTCACACATTGTACCCATGTGGGGAATCGAACCAGATCTTCGGCTAGGAGCAAATGCTTCAACCACTACCCCACTGCCCCGCTGTAAAAGAGCAGGCACTCCTCCCCAGAAATACTGTCTGATATCATGCCACAAATCAATCAACCATCATTCTTTCAGAGCATTAAAGAAAGTTTCTTCTGATTAAAGCAGGACTAATATCAGGTATCAAATCCATTTGATACCTCCAAATTAAAAATTCTTTAGACACAAAAAATATGAATATGGATACATTGATCTTCTGATGACTTAGTCTTGACAATGGCTAAAGCTCTCAGATCCAAATTGAAATCCGAGGTATCTGTCTGCAGTCAGACAAAGTTGAATTTCAAAACACAGCAGGTCTATATCATAATTCTCCAGAGTAGGTGAGGTGAGGTGAAATTGGGTTTTACGTCGTGCTTGAGAATATTTCGCTCATATGACGATGTGCATGCGTGTGTATGTGTATGTGCGGCTGCTTGTACTAGCCCAGACTTAAGCTGGTTTTATAGTGCTAGCCAACTGAGATACCATGTTGCAGTGAAGCATGAATATCCCACTCAAACACATTATACTGACTCCGAGCCGACCAGTCCTTGTTGTACCCATTAATGCCGAGAGCCAGGCAGGGACCAACAAGTACCATATTTTAACGTCTTTTGGTATGACACGGTTGGGGATCGAACCCGCGACCTTCCGCTCTTTCTGGGCGGACGCTCTAACCACTACACCACGGAGGCGGTTTCTCAAGAGTATGTCTCCATTCTATAACAATATACCTTGAGCCATTTGTAAATATGGTCAGGTTGCAGAATGTTGGTGACTGGTAGCCGCATGGTTAAAGCATTGGTTTGATGTAGCAAAACCCCATGTTCGAAGCCAGTATGCAAAATAGCTGCTGTCCCGCTAGCCTGTGGCTAGTAAAAATCCAGTTGGGCCAGTAAATCTCAACAGTCACTGGCCCGAATGGCTAATGAATTTTCATGGGGTCATTTTGTTAATATATCACTCTCCGACTTGTTAAGCAATAATACACTTATAAATCATGCAAGATTATGGCCTGATAAAAATGTTCAGCATATCAGCAGCTTAATGATGAAACATGTGGCATGCCCACAATATCTTATCTTATTCTAATCTATTTTTGTAATCTTTTGCTTATTTTCTATTTTCTACATTCAAATTTCAGGCTTGTGAATCATTTAGTGAGCTAGTAACTTTCAGGCATAGCTAGCAATATTTGGAAACTACTTCGCACACTGTAAAGCCCTGTTCTGGTGTCCTCTGCTATCATAGTGCTTGAATATTGCTATAAGCAGCTTAAAACCAATCTCACTCACTCACTCACTCCAAACTCAGTTTCTTTTATCAGTAATTTATCACAAAGATTCTAATCTGAACCAGCAAGAAAATGTCTCTCCTGAATGTGGGCTGCATCCTGATTAACAGTGTCCTTGATACATTGAATCAAATCAGAAATTAATAAACCTTAAGTCTAAACATATGTCATCTTCAGTATAAAGTCAAGGAAAAAACCCTAATGTAAGACAAGATGAATCCTGGTAATGTAGATGATTGTTTCAGTCATGAAAGTAGTTTGATTGGATAGCTATTTATAGCATTGTGCAATTCGAACCAGACTCCTAATGACTCCAGCTACTCATCATGACAGAATGGAAACATAACACAGTGGATGATCAAGGGTCTATCAATGTTTTAGTGGACCCATGGAGATCCAGGTTAGAATTGATCTTCAGCAACCCATGCTTGTTGTAAGAGGCCACTAATGGGATAGGGTGGTCGTTGACTTGGTTGGTCATCTTATCCAAATTGCACAGATCGATGCTCATGCTGTTGATCACTGAATTGTCTGGTCCAGACTCGATTATTTACAGACCACCGCCATACAGCTGGAATATTGCTGAGTGCAGCATTAAACAACAACCAATCCAATCCAATCTTAGTGTTCAAAATAAACAAACCAATGGGGTACCTGCAGAAAGGACTGACTGAGTTTAGTTTTACGCCGCTTTTAGCAATATTCCAGCAATATCACGGTGTGGAATACCAAGAATGGGCTTCACACATTGTGCCCATATAGGGAATCGAACCCGGGTCTTCGGCGTGACGAGCCAACACTTTAACCACTAGGCTCCACCACCACTAGGCTCCACCACCGCTCCCCCTGCAGAAAGGAAGTGTTTGTTATGTATCTTCAGCCCAAGATACTGTTTCATTATTAACGGGAGGATTAACAACACTACAACAGTGGGCTCCATGGCATTCATCCCAAAGTTGCAACACTGACTGTAATCAGTGAGATATATCAGGGCACCCATGAAGCGAATCTTCAAATCAATCAATGATATCACCAAACAAAGATCAATATTTCAAAATGAATCAATAAATCCCTCTCTACTTTGCAAGTGCCATTGCTTCTTGATTGTTTCGATGAAATGTTCAGAAACATGGAGATAGTGAAATGTTTAGCAATATGCCAACATTGCCAGGGGACACCAGAATCAGACCACAACGAGGAAGATGTGAATAAGTGAGCTAAATTTAACATCATTATTTGTTCAAGTCAGTATCAACAGCTAAGACTGTGCCATATTGCTGGTATATGCAATACACTTAGAAATGATATTTTTGCAATATTGTTTTCTGTGTTATAATTTTGGGTAAAAACTATGACAAATTCGTTATTTTCTGTATAGGTAACCTAAAATCAGAACTTCAAACACAAATGATGTTTCCCTAATAGGTGAGGTGAGGTGAAATGGGGTTTAACGTCGTACTTAAGAGTATGACGATGTGCATGCGTGTGTATGTGTGGCTGCTTGTACTAACCCAGACTTAAGCTAGTGTTATAGTGCTAGCTCACTGAGATACCATGCCGCAGTTAAGCATGAATACCCTACTCTAACACATTATGCTGACTCCGAGCCGACCAGTTCTCGTACCTATTAATGCCGAGCGCCAGGGATGGGCCAACAAGTACCATATTTTAACGTCTTTTGGTATGACGCGGTCGGGGATCGAACCCGCGACCTTCCGCTCTCCTGTTTCCTTTAGAAAACTGATTCATAAAACAGTAAAAACAGTGAAGATACTTTCTTTCACGTTATTACCTCCCTTTTATAGATAACCACAAACCTCACTTCCAAAACACAGTTAGACACTGTAATACTTACTTTAATATGTATAAAAATAGGATCTGCAAGGACAGACAGTGACTATCACATTATGAAGACTTCAGCTCTGAATATAGAGTCAAATGTATCGCAATACAATACCTGTATCATATTTTGTTGCAATACAATTTTTTTCCCAGAACAAGATCTATCAAATTTTAGATTAAGAGACATAGTGAAATCGGCTCACTTTACAATGAACATGATGGCATCAGCGCTGGCAAATCTGGGAATGGTAGGATTAAGGTTTTGTTAGTCTGTTGTCTAACCGCTTTTTCACCAATGCTCCAACTATAAGAGACCCGTGAAGATCCGGGGTAGAATAGTTCTTCAGCAACCCATGTGCTTGCCATAAAAGGCGACTATGCTTGTCGTAAGAGGAGACTAACGGGATCGGGTGGTCAGTTTCGCTGACTTGGTTGACACATGTCATCGGTTCCCAATTGCGCAGATCGATGCTCATGCTGTTGATCACTGGATTGTCTGGTCCAGACTCGATTATTTACAGACCGCCGCCATATAGCTGGGATATTGCTGAGTGCAGGTAAAACTAAACTCACTCACTCCAACTATAAGATGGCAGTGTGTAAATTACATGATGAGTCTGGACCGACAATCTACTGACCCAATGATTCAATGATCAACACCAATGGTAGATGATGGCACGCTATCATCAAAGTCATCATGTCTGACCACCATATACAACTGGTCCCTCTGTCAACAAGCACAAGACCAACATCGATCTTCATGTCACGACTTGGACAAAATAGCTGAATAGTTCAAACTCCAAGATTTGTCTATGAAGGGATGTCTTCAACCACCGTCATCCTTTCAACTAATTTAAAATAAGAGTAAAAAAATTCTAAAAAACTTAGATGTCTTTTTGACAAAAAAACCAATCCGGTCATCAGAAACGACATTATGTTTCTAATTTTTTTTAAATTCACCAAGCATATTTTCTGTCATTTCCTTCAAAATGATTTTCTAATAATAAGTGATGGATCGTCGCAACATATCACATACGTACTGTCTGGTTGTTAGCTGTATCCAAGGGTTTTTCATACCTGAGGTGAGGTGAAAGTGGGTTTAACGTCGTGCATGAGAATATTTGTAGCCATGTGACGATGTGCATGCATGTGTATGTGTATGTGCAGCTGCTTGTACTATCTGCCCAGACTGAAGCTGGTTTTATAGTGCTATAACTGAGATACTATGCCAAAGTGAAGCATGAATACCCCACTCAGACACATTATACTGACTCTGAGGCCGACCAGTCCTTGTTGTACCCATTAATGCCAAAAGCCAGGCAGGGACCAACAAGTACCATATTTTAATTCTTTTTCCAAAACTACCAGGTTCAACCAGTACACCTCGGGCAGACACTAACCATGTACTAAAGTTTGGCGGAGTTTTTTCATACCTGAGGATATACACAACCAATGGCATTTATCAAAAAATGGATCACAAAAAATAGAAGTTTTACTGAAATTTCATATCTGCTTTTGTATATGCTAGCTCATATTGTTATTAACAAGCTTTCATTCCCGGTAGCTAATGGAACCCTGGACAAATTAGAGTGTAATTTTTCAAATTCAATGTCGTACAAGCAACTGATAAATTTCCTCAGACTTTAATGCTAAAACTGGATCCTTTATTTCTGAAGTTGTATGTATTCTGAAGAGAAGTAATATAATTCAGCACATACAGAACACATAAGATGACCATGTGGTGTATATTGCCTTAAACCCTTACGAAGGCCCGTGTAGAGAATCAACATTTATTAGGTGAAATACAGTACTTCAAAGCAAGAAATAAGAATCCATCAGCAGAAATTATTTCAATAAGAAACACATTGTAGGTCCACTTACATCTCCTTTTAATATAGTTTTATCATCCGAGAACAATCTAGGGTATCCCACGTCTGGCTGGCTCGATAAGCAGACTAGTAAACAGAGGAACTTTGCTGATATATTCGAGTGAGTGAGTGAGTGAGTTTAGTTTTTACCGCGACTCAGATATATTCCAGCTGTATGGCGGAAGTCTGTAAATAATCGAGTCTGGACCAGACAATCCAGTGATCAACAGCATGAGCATCGATCTGCGCAATTGGGAACCGATGACATGTGTCAACCAAGCCAGCGAGCCTGACCACCCGATCCCGTTAGTCAGCCTCTTACGACAAGCATGGGTTACTGAAGGCTCATTCTAACCCGGACCTTCACGGATCAGATATATTCGAGCAGTGACCAAGACTAAGATCCAGAAATTGTACTCAACTTCTACAGTGTGATGAACGATAGCATTAACCATTGGCCTAACAACAGATTCGAAATTCTGATTCTTACCCACAGCCATAGATATAACGACAATACCTGCCCTTGCTTGAAACATGTCTATCACTCAGTAATAAACCTAGCCGTTCTCTGCATCCTGTGTGGACAAAACCAGTCGTCACTACAAACAAAACAGCAAACATCAATCAGTTGATCAGAGGTCGTCCGGAAGGTCAGTTGCAGTCACCACTTCTTGGTCCCTGCCTCTAGAACATCTTCTGAGTGGGGTATTCAAATCCTTATCTCAGTGAGCTAGCACTATAAAACCACATCTGTTCCATACACACGCATGCATATCGCATATGAGTGACAATAGAACATCTTCCAAATCCTTATTGACATCTGTTCCACAAGGCATTGACAATGTACTCTGATTTTTAACACGTGTAAGTGTGATACGTACAGAATATGGGTAGTCTATTGCAATATACTGTTGGCATAGTGATAGTCTATTGCGACCAACTATTGCAATAAATTTTTTCTCCTTGAATTGTCTCATTTGAAGTCATTTCCCAAATGAATGTATAGTTTATATGAAATAATAACAAGTTAAAGTAGTTTCAGTCTCGTTTAATAACTGACAAGAAACTTGAAACCCAGATCAAGTAAACAGTTAAAACATAAACTCAATGAAGCTACAAGTCTGCACCCAGACATCCTGTATTTGCGCTGCCATTTACCAACGGAAGTCAATTACTAAACTATCGATAGTCACACATACTATCCATACATCGATAGTTCGTCGTTTCTACCATCGACTAATGGCTATAGTTCGATGCATCGTTACAGCCCTAGTACAGAACCACTGAGAACCTATCGACTAGTGAGTAAGTATGGTTTTATGCCACTTTACGCAATACTCCAGCAATATCACGGCTGGGGGCAGCAGAAATTGTACACTTGTGGGGAATCGAGCCTGGGTCTTCGGTGTGACGAGCGAACGCTTTTACAACTTGGCTACCCCACCGCACCTGAGTACCTATTGATGGAGATAAGATGCTATATAAAGTCGTTATCATGGTTCTATAGCCTACAGGTGAGCTCCAGCCTTCACTTGGGGATGGTAGGTGCAAGTGAGTCTGTGTGACCCATCAACGAAGGTTATTACAACATCTGCTACCCTAATAACCCACATACAGATCACCCTCATCTGTTCTCGCACATCACAACATGGGTGCTAGACAATCAGCACAAAAATATCGCGAAATCTTCTTCACACAAACAAGGTCTGTTAAACAATGAAGCAGGAAAGTCTTGTAGGTACTGTAACAGGTTGCTGGTGTCCGATGGGGTAGTGAGGTGTGGCTGATGTAGTGGATGCAGCAGGGAGGTGTGGTTGACGTAGCAGGGTGGTGTGGCTGATGCAGCAGGGAGGTGTGGTTGACGTAGCTGGGAGGTGTGGCTGATGTGGCAGGGTGGTGTGGCTGATGTGGCAGGGGTGGTGTGGTTGACGTGGCAGGGAGGTGTGGCTGCAGGGAGGTTGATGTAGCAGGGAGGTGTGGCTGCAGGGAGATTGATGTAGCAGGGAGGTGTGGCTGATGTTGCAGGGAGGTGTGGCTGCAGGGAGGTTGATGTAGCAGGGAAATGTGGCTGCAGGGAGGTTGATGTAGCAGGGAGGTGTGGCTGCAGGGAGGTGATGCTAGCAGGGAGGTTGATGTAGCAGGGAGGTTGATGTAGCAGGGAGGTGTGGCTGCAGGGAGGTTGATGTGTGTGGCATGTTGCAGGGAGGTGTGGCTGCAGGGAGGTTGATGTAGCAGGGAGGTGTGGCTGCAGAGAGGTTGATGTAGCAGGGAGGTTGATGTAGCAGGGAGGTTGATGTAGCAGGGAGGTGTGGCTGATGCAGCAGGGAGGTGTGGCTGCCGGGAGGTTGATGTAGCAGGGAAATGTGGCTGCAGGGAGGTTGATGTAGCAGGGAGGTGTGGCTGCAGGGAGGTTGATGCAGCATGTGAGGTGTGGCTGAGGAGGTTGCAGCAGGGAGGTGTGGCTGCCGGGAGGTTGATGTAGCAGGGAAATGTGGCTGCAGGGAGGTTGATGTTGCAGGGAGGTGTGGCTGCAGGGAGGTTGATGTAGCAGGGAGATGTGGCTGCAGGGAGGTTGATGCAGCAGGGAGGTTGGCTGCAGGGAGGTGTGGCTGGTGTTGCAGGGAGGTTCTAATTCACTTTAAGGCTTTGCAGGGCTCACAAACATTCTCTGATAAGAATAAAAAGTAATAAAACAGACTTCGTTAATTTTACATAAACAGACTGAATGCAATGTTACAATGTTCATGAAAAACAAGGTAATGTTTTTGTCCCACTTTGCCTGCCAAACCTGCTTCACATAAATTTCTAGATAAATCCCCTGTAATATTTAGCCACAATATAACAAACGACTTATTGAAACTGATTTACATAAATCAAGAACTTGTGCTGGATCTTTACCAGGTAATGTGACATAAGTATAACTGCTTAAAATGCTAAAGGACCTTTTTCCTGTACCCAGACACATTCTGAATCTTTTTGTGAGCAAGTCTCACGATGCATCTGTGAATTATTCAACATTACATATACTGGTACATAAATATACGTAATACACTGATATGGTGATACTTAAATACATGCTGTTCAGAAAATAGCAAAACAGCATAGACTGAAAACAGTAGTAGCATCGGCATCTCATGACACATAGCTATAACGAATGCTGTAACTGACTGACTGAGTTTAGTTTTACGCCGCTTTTAGCAATATTCCAGCAACATCACGGCGGGGGACACCAGAAATGGGCTTCACACATTGTACCCATGTGGGGATTCGAACCCAGGTCTTCGGCGTGACGAGCCAACGCTTGAACCACTAGGCTACCCCGCCGCCCCGCATGCTGTAACAGTACTAATGACAATATTGAATACACAATGCCTTTAAGAAAGTTGTTAAAGGCATCATAGGCCGTATTGGGAGTTATATACCAGTGTTATCCCACATGCGTTATATTAGGCCAAATAAAAATGTTGTGGTCCCGATTACACTTGTTTAAAATTTAGGGTAGGTAGGTAGTAATTTTTTTTTTACATATTGTTTTTTAGAAGGAAAGTACAAACTTATAACACATGTATCAATGTGCAATTGTTTATTCAATCAAGCTTGCGGCCATCATATCGACTTTCTCTATCAGAATGACCGATATCTGTCAGTGCCGGGAAAAAACAATGGTATCTGAAAGCTTATTTGTATTCAATCCGCTCAAAAAAATAGGGTCGGCACCAGACCTCAAGGGTCGGTCGGGTAATCGGAACCACAACATTATTTTTAGGTCTTATGATTGAGTGAGTTTAGTTTTGTGCCGCTTTTAGCAATATAACAGAGGGGTACACAAGAAATGGTCTTCACACATTTTACCAAAGTGGGGAATCAAACCTGGGTCTTCGGCATGTCTAGCTAACCATTAACCATAAGGCTGCCCCACCACCCCTTAAAGCGATGAAACATCTTGAAACAGTCCAGCTGACTTATACTCCCCACCATATTAATTGGGCAGTGGGGTTACTAGTTAAAGTGATTTTTAGTTATTTAAATATTTAATATGACAAACACACACACACACACACACCCAATAAAATAATAATAATAATAAAAAAGTAATAATAAACAGTAATAATGAGCATTTTTAGATTGCCAAATCCATTCATACTATACTACCCATCAAAAGTTTAGACTCACTAGTGTAAATGTAGCCACTTACTTGTCCACTGTTCTAAACTAGCTTTTTGCAAAATATTCCATACTGTTTAAAGGTACTGTTTAGTTATGAACTGGTGTATTGTAAAACATATTCGTAACATTGAAAAGATTATTGTCATGAGTTCAGTAAATGATTAAAATCTGTGAAAATTGGCGAATTCTTAACAAAACTTTACACCAAAACGAATCTGTTCACATGCACGACATTTGCTCATGCCTTTCGCAATTTGAAGCATCATCCTTGTGCAATTCATCTGCATAAGGTTTTCAGTTGGTTCCCCCAAGTTGGTGGAGAAATTCATCTTCCGATGTAACCACATACATATACATAACATATAGTGAGTGCTTTAAGTGAGTCTAAACTTTTGATGGGTAGTATATTAGGGCTGTATATTGGCAAAGAAGATGGTATCCATATAAAATGACCCATGACCCTGGTTTCCTTCCCAACAGCGGTCCAATAAGTAACCCGTGAAGGTCTGGGTTAGAATATTGATCTTCAGCAATCCATGCTTGTGGTAAGAGGCGACTAATGGGATCGGGTGGTCAAGCTCGCTGACTTGGTTGACACATGTCATCGGTTCCCAATTGCGCAGATCGATGCTCATGCTGTTGATCACTGGATTGTCTGGTCCCGACTCGATTATTTACAGACCGCCGCTGTACGATTGCTGCCTAAAACTAAACTCACTCACTCACTCCAATATGTGAAGCCCATCTCTGGTGTTCCCGCCATGATTTTGCTGGAATATTGCTTAAAACCATTCTCACTCACTCACTCCATATTAATAACCATCGCCTGTAGGAGGTGGTGAGGTACCTGGTAGCATAGCGGTTGAAGCGTTTGCTCATCACGCCGAAGGTTTGGGTTTGATTCCCGACATGGGAACAATGTGTGAAGCCCATTTCTGTAGTTCCCCCACTGTCATATTGCTGGAATATTGCTAAAAGCAGCATCAAACCCAACTCACTCTAACAGTGTAACAGAATGGCAAACACCTACATGGGTCAGTGATTTCATGTTTAATACCATTTGAAAATTTAACACAACATAATTAACCACAAATAGTTCACTTCCTTAATTGTAAGTCCCCAAATCTTAAAAGCTGTGACTTTCTGCTAATTTACAACTTAAAGTTTTTACCTAAAAACACAACTTTGCCATTCCCCAAATTTTCATTCAGAAAAATACCCGAGCGGCACATCATGTTTGTTGATAGGAACCATCTGCAGTGAGCTGCAAACCATTACGTCTGTGATATCAGTGATAAGATTTCCTTCCTTGGTTAATTATGTGAATAATTCACACTATCCAACATAATTCATCACATTTCATGAAAAATTGAACCTATTCTTGATACAATCATAAATTATTTACACTTATAGTCACAGCTAACATTTACGTAATGAAAAGTAAGTCAAATTCGCTATTCATGAAAATGCCACAATCTTAATTCGTTATTCAGATGATGTAGAATCTCACCTTTTTTTCACCTTCACTACAAAATTATTCTCATAATTTGCAGATTTTCAGATCACAAGCTGACATTATACTTGAGTAATTTCAGTCACCATATTTTACTTATTTTTATGTTTAATATGACGATTCCCAAATAAAAATGAAATAGTAAACAATAATAATGAGCATTTTTTAGAATGCCAATCCATCCATAATATTAGGGCTGTATACTGGCACAGAAAATTGTATCCTTCAAGCAACATACAGCTCAAGTGTTTGAGTGAGTGAGTTTAGTTTTACGCGACGCACTCAGCAATATTCCAGCTGTATGGCGGCAGTCTGTAAATAATCGAGTCTGGACCAGACAATCCAGTGATCAATAGCATGAGCATCGATCTGCGGAATTGGGAACCGATGACATGTGTCAACCAAGCCAGCGAGCCTGACCACCCGATCCCATTAATCACCTCTTACGACAAGCATGGGTTACTGAAGGCACATTCTAACCCAGACCTTCAAAGGTTCAAGTGTTTGACAGTGAGCTGACTGTACACTGACTTTGCATGACGTTCGCTCGTCACGCCGAAAACCCGGGTTCGAATCCCCACATGGGTACAATGTGTGAAGCCCATTTCTGGTGTCCCCCGCCGTGATATTGCTGGAATATTGCTAAAAGCGGCGTAAAACCATACTCACTCACTCACTCACTCACTGACTTTGCATGAGGATCCTAATTTATTAAACGCTGGGGCCCAGAAAAAATATATTGTAGTTCCGAAAACAGCTAACTCAAAATTTGGTGATTTTTATATAATATTAACAATCTTCAGAAGGGGCAGTGGGGTAGCCTAGTGGTTACAGCTTTTGCTCATCATGCCGAAGACCCGGGTTCGATTCCCTTGTTGTCGTGACAGTTGTTGTCCGCATTGAGGGTGAAGTATTTTCTACTTAAATACTAAATAGATAATGACGGTTGGTTGAACAAAATGTGACATCATCAGAAACCAGAAGTTCGGCTAGAGGAGATGTTGAAAGAAACAAACCTGCATTTTCTGAGAAAAAATGGTTGAAACTTCAAAAAGTGAAAAAAACCCGAAAATAAACTTATTCTAAATTTCATGACATTTGAAGCAAATTGGTCAAGTAAAGGTCATAGGAAATTGAACAACATACTTGCCATGCTGGCCACAATGAAATGTCCGCCTCCGTGGTGTAGTGGTTAGAGCATCCGCCCGGAGAGCAGAAGGTCGACGGGTTCGATCCCGACCGCGTCATACCAAAATACGTTAAAATATGGTACTTGTTGGTCCCTGCCTGGCACTCGGCATTAATGGGTACAACAAGGACTGGTCGGCTCGGAGTCAATATAATGTGTCTGAGTGGGGTATTCATGCTTCACTGCGGCATGGTACCTCAGTGGGCTAGCACTATAAAACCAGCTTCAGTCTGGGCTAGTACAAGCAGCCGCACATACATACACACACTTGCATGCACGTCATCATATGAGCGAAATATTCTCAAACACGACGTTAAACCCAATTTCACCTCACCTCACCCATATTGAAATATAGATCAGAAGCTCTTGAATATATTAGGGAGTCATCATTGGAAGGAAAATGTATATGAATATGTATATGTATATCGAACCAAGATGTTTAAAAGGAATTAGAAGTGCTTGGATATTCAACAAGTGATCATGTTTCTTGCAAACCAACTGTTGCTAACTGCAACAGGTTAAACTATATGCCACAACTGCCAGCTGAAAAAGTTAGAAATATGACATTGTTTGAGCCGTTCAAAATTGCCTCGGGTCACCCAGCGGAAAATGGGTACCCGGTGGGATAAGTCAAGTGACTATTAACCTTCTACTTCTAGTGCCTCAAAGACAGTTTGGGTTATCCAGGGTAATATTAATCAGATTGTGATTGTGTGCTGATTGTGCGATATATGCGCAGTATAAATATGCTATTATTATTATTATTATTTTTTTACCTTTGTACTATGAAAAGTGTTGTTGCTTCCTGAAGACACACACATATTCAAAATAGTTCTCCCAATATAAATAGTATCTTCCATTAATTAAGCCATTAGGTGATCGAGCGAGTATGGTTTTACACCACTTTTAGCAATATTCCAGCAATATCACGGCTGGGGACACTAGAAATGGGCTTCACACTTTGTACCCATGTGGGGAATTAAACCTGGGTCTTCAGCATGATAAACAGCCACTTTAACCACTTGGCTACCCTACCGCCTCTTAAGCAATTAGGATGTCATGACACTATTGTGGCAACAGTGCATTCTGAGGTTGGAATTCCTAAGCCATGAATGCGCATTTTAACAAATAAAATTGATGGAACTACAGGTCTTTAAGCAGAATTACAGATAAATTACACCACAAAAATAACATTGTTTGAGTCAGAGAAATCATTCAAATATGTTGATTCTGTAAGTAGAAGTGAATGGCTCCTCTGGGGCGCCTTGATTCTACTCCCAGAATCAACCGATTCTCAGGATTTTGCCACGACGGATACCCTGCTAAACACAGACCTTAATATTATGTTACATAAATTAGTTCCAATATACAGGACTATCATCAATTACCTTCCATAACATGCAAAACTTGCATAAGTATATCAATAATATCTTTTATCACATATAAAGCTGTGGGATACTGCAACATAAACTTTACAATACCTAAGTATGTTTGGTTCCCACATTTAGAAGGATATAATACATGCTAGGCCCATCAGGATGGAACTGCTTAATCATATTATCAGTATCTGGCTTAACTGTATGAATATACCTAAGACAGTACAATGACTGAGTGAGTTTAGTTTTACGCCGCACTCAGCAATATTCAAGCTATATGGCGGCGGTCTGTAAATAATCGAGTCTGGACCACACAATCCAGTGATCAACAGCATGAGCATCGATCTGCACAATTGGGAACCGATGACATGTGTCAACCAAGCCAACGAGCCTGACCACCCGATCCCATTAGTCGCCTCTTACGACAAGCATAGTCGCCTTTTGTGGCAAGCATGGGTTGCTGAAGACCTATTCTACCCCAGATATTCACGGGTCTAAGACAGTACAAAGAAGCAAGTTTTGTTTCTGTCAGAAATCCCATGAATCTGCCTGTCGGGGCTGTGAGGTAGCCTAGTGGTTAAAGTGTTCGCTTTCCCCTCTGAAGACCTGGGTTCAGTTCCCCACATGGGTACAAAGTGTGAAGCCCATTTCTGGTGTGCAGCGTAAAACCACTCACTCACTCACTCACTCAAGCCTGTCATCTAAAGTACAGTGAGTGAGTGAGTTTAGTTTTACGCCGCACTCAGCAATATTCCAGCTATATGGCGGCGGTCTGTAAATAATCGAGTCTGGACCAGACAATCCAGTGATCAACAGCATGAGTATCGATCTGCGCAATTGGGAACCGATGACATGTGTCAACCAAGTCAGCGAAACTGACCACCCGATCCCGTTATTCGCCTCTTACGACAAGATAGTCGCCTTTTTACGGCAAGCACATGGGTTGCTGAAGACCTATTCTACTGAGTCACGTTTTACTCTGCTTTAAGCAATACTACTTTTTTTAACTAGAGCAATAGCACAATATGAAGGACACCAGAAATGAGCTTCACCCAGGAGGAGTTAAACCTAGGTTTCCGGCATGATGGGCAAACACTTGAACCACTAGGCTAATCACAGCCTCTCATGATGACGATGTTTGTAACATTATTGCAGTTTCCTGCTGGAAGAAAGCCGGAGGTAATTCAGGTTATCAACAGCTCACACCACCCAGCTCTGGACACTGATTATGGCTTCAACAGGTTAAAATGTTTCGACCGGAGTATGCCTGTTAACATGATGCTCATGTGATTGTATAACTAATGAAATCAATGAAATTACTGAAGAGAAGAAATACTATTAATACTATTAATGCTATAGAGTTCCATCCAAAGTAAGTACTCAAGATGTCAGTTCTGGTGAAACCTGAGTGTGTGAGTGAGTTTTTACACCAGTTCCTTCAAAATTCCAGCTATACTATGGCAGAGGACCCCAGGACCTGTTACCTTCATCTTCTAATAGTTTCATAAAGCCTAATGGAAATTACCTTGTTAATATTTCATTAGTTAATGGGTTGCAAACTATGTTGTAGGAAGTTTTAATTTAATTGTCATTGACTAACGATACTTTGTGCATCAAATTTCCATTGACATGGCATTAAGTAAGAGTATTTATTTCACATTCTCTGATGACAAGTGTAATGTGTAGTAGCAGTTACCTCGTCTTGAAAGTTTGCTAAGTCATAAAAGCCAAATGCCTCTTTTCATGTTTTGATGTACACATTATTTACCTTTACATTATATAAACGTATTAGAGCATATTAGTTAATGGTACACCCAACCCATTAAAGCTATGACACATAATGGATGGCGTCATTAAAAGCTGGGTATGACAGAATTTAAATGGACATTAGTTAATGGAGTTTTAATGACACTTCATCTGTGTAGTTTGATGCAACAAGCCACTGGGATGAAACTTACAACACAGGACTCAGGCAAGGATGAAGAGCTTCACAGCAAGACCAATGTGCCATTTATGTTCCTTCAGTAACATTGTAACTGTAACAGTGTTACTGCAACAATTTAACTGTAACTGTAACATTGTTACTGTAACAATTTAACTGTAATAATGTAACTATAACATTGTTACTGTAACAATTTAACTGTAATAGTGTAACTAGCATCATAAAACCTTAACTGTAACACTGTAACTCCAAAATTGCAACAAGCATTAAAACTGTAACTCTGTAACACTTTAACTGTACAATTGTAACAAGCATTAACACTGTAACACTATAATTGTAACATTGTTACTAGCATTAACATTGTAACACTATAATTGTAACATTGTTACTAGCATTAACACTGTAACACTATAATTGTAACATTGTTACTAGCATTAACACTGTAACACTATAATTGTAACATTGTTACTAGCATTAACATTGTAACACTATAATTGTAACATTGTTACTAGCATTATAACTGTAAGACTGTAAATGTAACACTTTAAATGTAAAATTGTAACTATCACATTTGGAATTTAACTCTGTAACTGTAACTGAAGCGGGCGGTGGGGTAGCCTAATGGTTTAGGTGTTCGCTCGTCACGCTGAAAACCCGGGTTCGATTCCCTACAAGGGTACAATGTGTGAAGCTCAATTCTGGTGTCCCCCACCATGATATTGCTGGAATATTGCTAAAAACAGCGTAAAACTAAACTCAAGTCAGTCAGTCACTGTAACTAGCAGTACAACTGTAACTACCAGTATAATTGTAACTAGCAGTACAACTGTAACTAGCAGTACAACTGTAACAAGCAGTATAACTGTAACTAGCAGTAACTGTAACTGTAACTAGCAGTACAACTGTAACTACCAGTACAACTGTAACTACCAGTACAACTGTAACTAGCAGTACAACTGTAACTACCAGTACAACTGCAAGAAGCAGTATAACTAATTAGCAGTACAACTGTAACTACCAGTACAACTGCAAGAAGCAGTATAACTAACTAGCAGTACAACTGTAAACTGCAGTACAACTGTAACTACCACTACAACTGTAACCAGCAGTACAACTGTAACTACTGTAACTAGCAGTAACTAGCAGTACAACTGCATGAAGCAGTATAACTAACTAGCAGTACAACTGTAACTAGCAGTACAACTGTAACTAGCAGTACAACTGTAACTAGCAGTACAACTGTAACTAGCAGTACAACTGTAACCAGCAGTACAACTGTAACTACCAGTACAACTGTAACTAGCAGCAGTACAACTGTAACTAGCAGTACAACTGTAACTAGCAGTACAACTGTAACTAGCAGTACAACTGTAACTACCAGTACAACTGTAACTACCAGTACAACTGTAGCCAGCAGTACAACTGTAACTAGCAGTACAACTGTAACTAGCAGTACAACTGCAAGAAGCAGTATAACTAACTAGCAGTACAACTGTAACAAGCAGTATAACTAACTAGCAGTACAACTGTAACAAGCAGTATAATTAACTAGCAGTACAACTGTAACTAGCAGTACAACTGTAACTAGCAGTACAACCGTAACTAGCAGTACAACTGTAACTAGCAGTACAACTGTAACTAGCAGTACAACTGTAACTAGCAGTACAACTGTAACTAGCAGTACAACTGTAACTAGCAGTACAACTGTAACTAGCAGTACAACTGTAACCGTAACTAGCAGTACAACTGTAACTAGCAGTACAACCGTAACTAGCAGTACAACCGTAACTACCAGTATAACCGTAATTAGCAGTACAACAACAGTATAACTAACTAGCAGTACAACTGTAACTAGCAGAACTTAACTGGCAGTACAAGCAGTACAACCGTAACTTAGCAGTACAACCGTAACTAGCAGTACAACCGTAACTAGCAGTACAACTCACTAGCAGTACAACTGTAACTAGCAGTACAACTGTAACTAGCAGGAATGTAACTAGCAGTACAACTGTAACTAGCAGTACAACTGTAACTTGCAGTACAACTGTAACTAGCAGTACAACCTGTAACTAGCAGTACAACTAACTAGCAGTACAACTGTAACTAGCAGTACAACTGTAACTAGCAGTACAACTGTAACTAGCAGTACAACTAACTAGCAGTACAACCGTAACTAGCAGTACAACTAACTAGCAGTACAACCGTAACTAGCAGTACAACCGTAACTAGCAGTACAACTGTAACTAGCCATATAACTGTAACACTGTTACTGTAGCAATATAACTGTAATACTGTACCTGTTACACTGTAACTGTTACTGTTGCATGATAACTGCAACACTGTAACTGTAACGTTCTTTTAATGAACACTGACATGGTATTCAACATAACAATCAGTGTCAATATCATACAACTAACACATCTATTTCTACAGATTTGAATAATTAGATTTTTTTCAAAATCTTAATACTTATAAAATAATGACAACTAAAATTGTTTTCAAAGCTATAAAAGTTGGATATTTTTTGTCAAGAGAAATACGTCATCGAAAAATGGAATGCCATCATTAATTATTAACAAGTTCTTATATTACCTCATCTGTTAAAGACAGGCAGTCGATATATTTTCTTCCATTTTAATATAATCTGTTTGGCTCAAAATCGGACCGATGAATTGCAATCTAACTCAAAAACAACTAAACATAGAATACTCAATGAAACACTAATCATAATCATAACATCAGACCAACTCTGTGATTTGTGTGCAGAATTTATTACCTAAAAATAAAAAAGTTGTTTAACAAACTATCATTAAAATTTTCACTATTTGTTACGAGGGAGGACTGCAAAGGGAGGAACAGCCAGGTGTACGCGAAGCACGTGCACAGGTGCCGACAAAGTCATTGATTCATTAACCTGTGCTGTGCCGTTTCTATCCTTTTTTGCACACCTGGCTGTTCCTCTCTTTGCACTCCTCCCTCGAAACAAATAGTGAACTGTATCAAGATTTTACGATAGTTTGTTAAACAACTTTTTTTATTTCAAGGAATAAATTCTGAAAAGAAATCACAAAGTTGGTCTGATGTTTTGATTATGATCAGTGTTTAATTGAGTACTATATGTTTAGTTGTTTTCAAGTCAGATTGACATTCATCGGTCTGATTTTGAGCCAAACAGACTCTAGTTACTACCCCGGGGTATGACATATTTCCACACCACAGGGAACATGTTCAAGCTGCAACACATTTACTCTTGCCCAATGGATCAACATACAAGTATTTATTCTCACCTCCATGGCCATCAGTGAAAAAAATATCAAACAATATTTATCATTGTTACTATATCTAAGAATTTATCAATTAACACTGCATTCAGCAATAGCCCAGCCACATGTCCAGAGCCTCTAAATAATGGCGTCTGGACCGTACAATCCAGTGATCGTACAAAGAAAAATAGACATGGTATGAGTATGTTCACAGACTATCAAAGTAACTGAGTCTGACAATTTTTCCCATTAAGCCACCTCAAACAACAGGCATAGGTTACTGGGGTCTAATTCTAACCCAGAATCCTTGCTGGAACCCATAATTACAACATGGCCTCGTTCAATGATTGTTGAAACCAAATGAATGTTCAGCTGAAGTAGTCAACTCTCAAATTTCATCTCTCTTGACATTGGACCAGTGTAAGTCAGTTTTTGAGGCCCCACAGAAGACTGACTGAGTTTGGTTTTACTCCGCTTTTAGCAATATTCCAGCAATATCACAGCGGGTGACACTAGAAATGGGCTTCACACATTGTACCCCTGTGGGGATTCGAACCCGGGTCTTCGGCCTGACGAGCCAATGCTTTAACCACTAGACTACCCCACCGCCTCTTCATTCCCCCCCACAAGAAACTACTAAAGAAGTACCACACAAGTCAGGGCTGGGGTAGCGTATACAGCATTCGCTTGTCACACCGAAGACCCAGGTTCAATTCCCCACATGGTACAATGTGTGAAGCCCATTTCCGGTGCCCCTTGCTGTAATACTGCTCAAATACTGTTAAAGTGGCATAAAAACACTCACCAACAAGTTTGCAATGATAAGACAGGTCTAGACAGCCACAGCTTGTTCTGGACACACAAAGGGATTATTCATTTTAGTTTTGTGTAGATATATATTTTTAAAAATGAGAGCTTTATTTGGGGACAAACTGACAAATCTACAGTAGAGTCAGTCATTGTCAGAAGGCCTGTTCATAATCACCATTGCTGTACAATGACACTAAGCCTGGCCCCCTTATTAATAGATTAACACTTATAGTCTGTTTGCAGTGAAAACGTACCGATGAATTTCACTTTAAACAAAAAAGTAAATCAAGTTAAGTGAAATTAAGATTGCGAATCCTCATAATTTTACCTTGCCAAATGAACATTTAAATCTCAGAATTTTTTTCAACTTAGGATAAAAATTGTTTAACAAACGATCATAGATTCAAATCGCTATTATTGGTTTGTATTACAAGGGGGTGAGCGCAGTAGATGGAACAGTGAAACAAATGCATGTGCGGTACGTGATGAGCGTTAACTTACACCAACCCTACTTGTTCTCGATGTTTCATTTAAAGTGCATACCCCCTTGTAATACAAACCAATAATAGCGATTTGAAACTAGGATTGTTTGTTAAACAACTTTTATCCTAAGTTGAATAAAATTCTGAGATTTGAATGTTCAAATGACAAGGTAAAATTATGAGGATTCGCAATCTTAATTTCAATTTATTCGATTTACCTTTTTGTTTAGAGTGAAATTCATCGGTACGTTTTCCCTGCAAACAGACTATAGACACTTACATATCATTTTATAATCTCCTAAGTGAGAGGGGAGATCCTGTTACATTGTCACAGCTCACTATGAGTCAGTGAGTGAGTGAGTTGGGTTTTATGCCGCTTTTAGCAATATTCCAGCAACATCACGGCAGGGGACACCAGAAATAGGCTTCACATGGAACGCCGGTCTTTGGCATGACAAGCTAACGCTTTAACCACTAGGCTATCCCACCACCCCCAGCTCACTATGGGAGAAAATGCAAGGTGATGCTGGTCGCAGACATGCTCGCCCACAATTACATATATGGTATTGACAAACCTAGTAACAAGGTGAACAGGGTTGGAACGGGTGGAAATAACCCATTGCCCGGCGCCCCAGTCCAGTGGTTTTTTTCTGTCGGGCAAGCACATTTGTACATCACGCTGTACCGGTGTCCAGTTGATTTTCCAATGTTAATTATGTTGTTTATTTAAAAAATCAACAAGAAAATTGGCCGGTATAGTGGAAAAATGATCAGGGCAAATGATTTTACATGTGCAACTGTACCAGAGTACACTAGCAATTTTAAAGTTATTTCCACCCCTGTTGGAACCCACGATTATGAGTCAATGTGGGAAGAGTGAGTACGGTTTTACGCAGCTTTCAGCAATATTCCAGCAATATCACCCCGGGGACACCAGAAGCAGCCTTCGAATCGAACCCAGGTCTTCAGTGTGACAAGCGAAAGCTTTAACCACATGGCTACCCTACCGCTCCAAAAGGAAAGAGGTAGCCCTGCACGGGATTATAGCACTTGTAATTGAGGCATTCATCACAGCGATAAAAGACATAAAATACACCTAAAACTAGAGGTATTCATCACAACAGAGAGATAGATTCTGGACAATTGAGTCATTTAACACAACAATCTGGAGACCAAAAAGTCCTGGAAAATAGTGAGTCAGTGAGTATGGTTTACTCCGCTTTTGTTTTAGCAATATTCCAGCAATATCACGGTGGGGAACACCAGAAATGAGCTCTGGAAAATAGAGGTATTTAACACAACAGAATTAATATAAAATACTTGATAATAAAGAGAAGAAATCAATATGATTTCACAGATTTGTATTTCCTCAGTAAAGTGTAAGCAAACTTTAACTGAAAATACATCACAGAAAATGTGGAATTTTACCTTCTTATCTTAAAGTTCTGAATATTACTTAACAATATAAAAAAACAAGGGTATCGATTTTGTTTGGAGGGAGGGTAAAGTAACAGCAGGATCACATAAATACATTTTCATGACAACATAAGTCTGTATAAGAATTAAATATTTATCCCAGCTAGCGCCTGCATAAAACCATCGTTACTTTATCTCCGTGACATTTCAGTATGCGTAATGTGAATATGCATAACTTATGCCATGTAACCAAACTCCAATAGTGCTTGTGCATGTGCAGTCAGTTGTTAGTTTATTTAATAATATTATGCCCATTTTAAAGGACATACAGTTACTTGACAGAGAAAAAATATTAACTTTGAATAAAAATTAGATCATGGTACGTAATTTGTATTTTAAAAAATATGTAATTTTTATTAAAAATTACGTATTGCTGGGGATTTTTACGCATGCTTTATGATCAATAAAATACACAATCAAAGGAAATTTTAAATACTATTCCAAATAAAATCAATTCCGAAATGTAAAGTAAAAAACAATTCTGAAATGTAAATAAAAATAAATCTGAAAAACTTGTTCTACTGGGCAAGTGTATTAAAAGGGAGAATTTATGGATGTCAATTTCTGGATTTTGAGTAATGTGTTTTTTGGAGTATATTCGTACTCCTCCATTAACCGGTTCATCTGAGTGCGGCATAAAACTAAACCCACTCACTCACTTTGATTAACGAGCCTCCTCTAGAAATCAGCAGTGCAAAAGGTATGTATTACTGCCAAGTAACGAATACCCCCTAAATTATTTCCATCAACATTCGATTGAACTTCCTTCACATCAACTCAATCTTTCAAAACAAATTCAACCAGCTGCATATGTTTTTAACAGCAGCCAACCTCTGTCAATTTTCAAAGTGCAAGAAGCGAACATGTTCACTTGTAGATCTGAGCACTGGTCCACCAAAATCTTGTTATCGCTGACCCAGAGGTCTACATCCGTCGCTGATATTTTCCTAACTCTTCCTTCAGCATTGTCAGAAAACTTCAGTGGTTTATTGATTAGAAAGTAGTATTTATTTATTGACCCCAGAAGTATCATGGTATACGTGGACATATATCTATAAATCAATCAAATTAGTTTTTCTTAATATGTATACACAAATAATTCATATCTTGACCTGCAAATTAATCAACTTCATGGTCAATAAGAACTAGATTGATTCAATAAGTTGGCTTGGTCATCAAACTGAGAAATATCAAAAGCATGAAACTCAAAACTTGTATTATTTTCTTTCACTGTGTTTATTGGTTCTAAATAATAAAAAAATAATATTTTTATCCATCAAGGATGTGGTTTAGTTTGATGAGGAATTATATACAAAGTGTGACTATTCAAAGACAGGTAAAGTTGTCAAGGAGTTGGGTTTTACGACGCTTTTAGCACTATTCCAGCATTATCACGATGAGGGACACCAGAAATGGGCCTCACACTAATCGTGGGGAATCAAACCTGGGTCCTCGGTGTGATGAGCGAATGCTTTACCACTTAGCTAACCCACCACCTGGTCAAGTTTTGAACTCACCCAGTCGATATCATTGTTAAAACAACTCAATAATACTGGTGTAATGGACGTCACTTTTCAAACAATATACTTGCAATTTTTGCTCTAAAAATATACGGAAAAAAGTCACATTGTGATTTGCATATTTTCACCTAATATCTACATGGACATTCATTTACAAATGATATTTCCTGCAGAAAATTTGATGGTTGGTTGGTCTGTTGTTTAACGCCGCACCCAGCAATATTCCAGGTATATCATGTAAATGGCGGCAGTCTGTAAATAATTGAGCCTGGACCAAACAATCCAGTGATCAACAGTATGAGCATCAATCTACGCAATTGGGATATGAACCACCCGATCCCGTTAGTCGCCTCATACGACAAGCATGGGTTGCTGAAGACCAATTCTAACCCGGATTTTTCTTTCTAATTAACTGCAATACAATGTTTCTGCCAATACACAACTCTAAATAGATATTCTTCAGTTTCAGTATTGAATAAATTGGAAGGATAATTTCTATTTTTAAAGATGAAAGTTTCCCTCAAACTGAATTTATTGCCAAAAATTACAACACAAATTTAAACAATTACCATTAAGTTGCAAATAACTGATCAGAAAAGAATATTACTGTTTTCAAAGGTATTCAAAGTTACACAATTTTTTGTTACTTTCCTTCTAAGAATATCAAATTGATTAAACATATCTATTAACTCAACAATGACACCCACAAGTTGCAAATAATTCATAACAAAGAACATGACTCAATTCTTAAAGGTTTTGAAATTTTATAATTACCTTCCTTTCAAATTAGTCAGATGGATTTTACACGCCTCCAAACTTGAAAATGACACCATAAGTTGCTAATAATTGATCAACAAAGAATATTACAAATTCTTAAAGGTATTCAAAGTTACACTATTATATTTTATTGATACTGTTACTTTTAAGTGCAACAGATTGATTTAACATCTCAACAAACAGTATTTTAGTTAAACTACAGCTTCATGAGTGAGTGAGTGAGTTTAGTTTTAGCCACACTCAGCAATATTCCAGCTATATGGTAGCGGCATGTAAATAATCAAGTATAGACCAGACAATCCAGTGATCAACAGCATGAGCATCGATCTGCGCAATTGGGAAATAAGCAATATCACGCAAGGGACACTAGAAATAGGCTTCACACATTGTACCCATGTGGGGAATCAAACCCAGGTCTTCTGTGTGATGAGCAGACACTTTAACCATCAGGTTACCCTACCGGCCCCAATGACGAAAGAGTGAGTATGGTTTTACGCCACTTTGCGCATAATAGCAATATTCCAGCAATATCACAGCAGGTAACATAAGAAATGAGCTTCACACATTGTACCCATGTGGGGTATCAAACCCGGGTCTTCTGTGTGATGAGCAGACACTTTAACCACTAGGCTACCCCAATGAGGGAAGAACGTGAGGGTAAAGATAACCACAACGTAATGAAACCCACAAACTAAGGTAAGGTGCTGACCAACCAGAACTTTAGAGGAAGTCATGGCATTCATCTTACTAAAACACAAATGACTCCCGCATTAGGTAAAACTATGTATCCAATAAATGGGGAAAAAATATATTGTCAAAAATGCAATCATAAAATAAGGATAAATTCATTATCCAGACAATACTGCCTCTCTACACAAAACATGTCACCAGTCTTAATGAAATGTGGTTTGAAATTATACTACATAACAGCTATCCTTGATCACTTAGCAGGCTTATATCATAAAATATTGTGCAACATGTTACAAAGTACAACACTTTGGCATTGTATACTATAGCAGAAAGGTAAGTCACGAAGTGCAAGACTGACTCACATTGTTCATGTTTTAATTAACTCATGGGGATGAAATATAACACTTATTCATCAAGCTCTGATATACACAAAATAAAGCCTCATAACCAAATATATTTAGAGTTGCTTGCGCACAGATACATCTGAGATATTCCAGAAACTCAACACTAAAACTGCGTAATAACCCAATCAAACTCAATACTATAGCTATGTAATAAACCAATCCAATTGCGTACCAGTTTTTTTTACATATCCTTATTTACAAGGATCACGATATAACTAAAACTCCCTTATCGATAATTAGACATGTATGTAAACATTACTTCTAGCGGCACACATATAAATAAATAGTCACTAAAATAGCATTTAAGAAATGTTGTAAAATAGTTCTTTCTCACTACTGTAAAAATACCCTGGCTGGAGTGAGTGAGTGAGCATGGTTTTACACTGCTTTTAGCAATACTCCAGCAATATCACAGCGGGGTAACACCAGAAATGGGCATCACACATTGTACCCATGTGGGGAATTGAACCCGGGCCTCCGGCTTGACGAGCGAATGCTTTAACCACTAGGCCACGCCACTGCCCCACCATGGAACCATGGAAGTTAAAACATAGTAATACCCATTGTGAAATAAAATTTGTCAGTTAACACTCACTGGCTAAAGAATTAACTAGTTCATTGTAATTAATGTATTTGGACTCCCACAAACAAACAAAATTGTGAATAAGATGTTCAATAAATTTTTATAGATAGGAAAAGCAAAGTGATTTCACAATTTGAAAAGATGAACAATAAACAAAACAAAAAAGGTACATCAAATCTTGTTCCTGACTTACGTTTACCAGTAAGACTTCCAATCATTCCAGCCACTTAAATTAATAAAATTATGTTATGTTTATTAAATAAAAACATCATATCTAAAAGCAATTAGGTATGAATTAAATATGGGTTAGGGTTACATAACCACAAACCTAACTCTAACCCAGTCTACAAAAAATAGTTACAGGAACTAATGGCAAGACATTTTCTTTCCAGTTTACCCATATAAATGCACAAAACTAAAGATACATACAGTGTTTTTCGTGTAAAATCAGTGGTTTTCCATCAAATACTAACTACATACTACATATCATGACAGGACATGATAGCATAGAGCCTCTGGTCATGGGTAAGGGTAATGTTATCATATGAACACAGCAAAGAAAAACAGTAGTTGATATTTGGTCACGCACGCAATCACAACTCATTCAGAGTGCCACACCCCTTTAGGGCTGTTCTCATTATTGACAAGTGCGAAAGTTGTACAAGCAGCTATAAATATCCTACTTAAATCCCACCAAACGTACGGTCGGCATATCTGATACATGGCCCAGGCATCGGTATCTAGTGGTGAAAGTTTATAAGTTTCCCTCGCACCGGGCCAGCCTTGTCGAGCTCTGTATGTGTGTACTGCTCTTTGGCAGGTGCCCATCTCTTGCCAGTTAAGTTCAACAGGTGATTATACATTAATCGCACCATAATCACCATACTGGTGGTATTGAATAAAGCCAGACATTATCTAATAAGCATATCAACATGTAAAGCAGACATCTAATATCGAACTAAATGCAGAATATAGCTTGAAATACCTTTGAGATGGACCGACCCATCATGAAAACAGTTTATAATTGCTGACCCGCAATCGCTAGCGTCCTTTCCACGAGCATTTGTCACGTGACCTTGACACCTTTCAAATCAGTTTAAAACGCCAAGTAAATGATTACCTGTGATGTCGACTACAATGTTTTCTTAGGCTTGTAAATGCTGAAAAACTTGGATAAGGGCGATTCACAAACAAGTCTTCCGTCACAACTTCGCCATTACAGTGGTCACGTGACGTCTTTTTCACCAATCGTGACCGTCTGGAGAAGTGATGCCCAAAATAGACTGACGAACATTTCATCTATAGTCCTTTTTCAAAAAGTGCTTTCGTGTGTGCGCGGATAAACTGGACTCGGCGTTCAAATACGCTAAACCATGACGAATCTGTGATAGATGTGATAATCTTATATTTCTCCCTTTGTCTTGTTCGTTCCTTTCTCACCAGTTATGAATCAAGCACATCTTGATACGCTGTCGGTATGAAAGCATTCTCTGTTTGTTTATGAAAAATTAAATGTATTTTTAAATATATTTCTTAACTTAACAGCTGTTTTCATATTTAAGTTTAAGGAAGTGAATAAATGCTCGACTGTGGTGAATATATTTATCGACTGAGTGATTGCATTATATTGCATAAATTAGGTTATTTGTTTTGTCAGTTGTTTAATGCCGCACTCAGCAATATTCAGCTATATGGCGGCGGTCTATAAATAATCGAGTCTGGATCAGACAATCCAGTGACTGACAACATCAGCATCGATCAACGCATATGATGAGATGCTTCTTCTAAGGTCTGTGAGCCTGACCACTCGGTCTCGTTAGTCATCTCCTACGACGTTGAAATAGTAATTAAAAGGACTTGGCTGTCGCGACAGCACGTGGTTCAGATTAAGGATGTATATAGTTCAAATGTCTCTCAACAGTCATGTGCGACTTCCCGCTTCAAGTAAAATTACCTCCCTTGATTCACACTGAACTCCGGTTCGAAGAGGGAATAATTTAAAGGAATGTGATTTATGTTTAATACGAAGATAGTCAAAGATATATTACATCAATGCACTCCCAACCCAATTTTTTTTAACAACCGACAGCTGGTCTCTTCCAGGAACTTCAGATATTCGGTCTTCAAGTAGGCAAGACAGGTTTGCTAGAATCGAACTGGAGTGATCACTAGTGATCTACTAAGCCAAACAGGCACTATGGAAACATGGAGTGGTACAGTGGACAAGATGTTCACTCGCCAGGTCGATGACCGAGGTTCGATTTCCAATGCAAGTACAAAATGATCGACTCTTGAAATTTTGGTTTAAAATAATCGAATATGGACTCGACAATCCAGTGACTTACATCATGAGCATAGATCTACGCAGTTGGATACGATGATAAGTATCATCCAAGTCACATGACCCTCAAGAAAATTCAACTGCATTTTCATACCGCAAAAAGTGTGAAGACGATTTTCTGCGCACCCTGCTGTGTCACGGGGGAAAGGGCGGTGGGGTGGCCAAGTGGTTAAAGCCTTCGCTCATCACGGCAAAGGTCCGGTGTAGATTCCCCACATGGGCACAATATGTGAAGCCAATTTCGGAAAAGGTTCTGCGAAGTCAACACGTTCTTAGCTATGTAAAATAATATATATCACTTACAATAAATATACCGAATAGTTTCATCCTTAAATTCAGACACACCGTAAATCAAATGACTGCAGTATGTGGCGTGGTGCAGGTGTTCCTGTGTTCAATAGACATCCCCAGTAATGTCATCAAGTATAGAGCCTCAGAAGGTCGACATACTTGTAGACAGAACCCAGTCGAATATCTGTGCAATAAAATCTGGTAATATTGACCGTTCTAATATTAGAAACATATACCCATGGGCTGCAAAGCGGCAGTTATTGGTCTCTCACAGCCAACACAACATGTTCAAAGACCGTCCCCAAGATGTAAAATCCCCTATAAATGATATAATCTTCGTGTGTGGTCTCCTAGCCTCGGTTCGATCGATGCCATCACTGTAGGCAAACTTTATAGCATCAACGAGCATCGAACAATCTAGCGCAAATAACATTCGCAGTAGTAATGGCCCAAGACAGCAAACGCCAGTCGCTCGGCCACCGATAATCAATGTTGGTCCAAAGAGCTAGTTTTCTGCTCCTGAAAATGTAGGTTACTCGTTTTCTGTGTCACTGGCAACACGAGAAGTTTTCCCACCCAGAACACAAAGCGAAAACGCAACCCGTTAGGTTATCGGGTGTATTTCGTTACAACCCCACGCAGCTCCATTTACCGTTTGTTGAATTAGAAGGGTATATGATAATTCATAAACACGGATCTATTTTTAGACACTGCGGCGTGTGTACCATTTAGACTTGCACTGGCTCTTATTCATTTCATTCACGGAGAATAGAGCTATAATTAGAACTTCGAAGTATTGACACACGCTGGCATACGTATAGGCAAGGTGAGTGTAAACAGGCCTACCCTTACAGTTGTTATGGCTGAAAGTAAACAGGCCCACCCTCCAGTTGTTGTCGCCGAGAGTGGTATTATAAAGAGTTATGTATTGATAATTTGAGAAGCTGTTCGATATATCTATATATAACCACCTTGACGCTCAAAGTGGGTTCTTTTCAAAATTCAATACCATGAAAAACAGTAAACATGTTTACATTGCATTGATTATTTGCATGAAACGAAATACTCTCATGGCGTACATATGAGAGAGAGAGTGTGTGTGTGACAGAGAGAGATGGGGAGGGAGGGGGGTGTTATTATCCTAAGGTGTTCATTAGGTTAAGGGTTAAGATACCAATAATTATGTAATACGTTTACCTAACATCTCCAAGCAGCTTAAGGATATTCTAAAGATTCCTGCCTGTTGACACACTCACATTATGTGAAGATGGAATATAGCGGAACCAAAGATGGGTGTGTGGTGTGTTGGGGTGATGGCCAGACCGCATTTATCAGACACCAAGACTCGGGTATCGGATGCTGCCTCCCCCACCCTCATCCCGACCTCCACCCCCATCCCCACCCAACCCAAACACATGCACACTCCAACCACCATTTTCCTAGTCCTGGGAGGCGGTGGGATAGCCTAGTGGTTTAAAGCGTTGGCTCGTCACGCCGAAGACCCGGGTTCGAATCCCAACATGGGTACAATGTGTGAAGCCCATTGCTGGTGTCCCCCGCCGTGATGTTGCTGGAATATTGCTAAAAGCGGCGTAAAACCAAAACTCAGTCAGTCAGTCCTAGTCCTGGATTCGCCTCTGCATCTAAGTCACGTTACCCGTATCAGAATCGAACTTGTTTACTCAATACAAACATAACTACACCACGCAGGGCCTTTCAGCACATCCTGACACATTTAATGCTTTGTATATATGAAAAAGAGAAGTGAAATGTTTTTGTTCAAGTTCGTATATCTTTTATGTCAGATCTCACGACAGAACGCCCGACAGACTACGTAAAGCATTGGTATTGTAAGCCACACCGTATCGACCGATGTCAATTTATCAAGCAGGAAACATATACTATATATATATGTGTCTATCGATTCAGAAACAGGCGCGTGGCCGATGTGGGTTGTTTTTGTTTGTTTTGTGTATGTGTGTTGTTTATCGACTTGCAGAGACTCCAGTGTTAGGTTTAAAGAAGTTGTGTTATAGTACGGTGTGTGTACTCTGACTACAGGTTGAAGTGAGAAATTAAACCCTGAATGGGCGATGGACGTTGATTAGTTGAGTGACTTTCAAGCAGGGATACATAGCGCTGATCAAGCAACTGGATTCGAGTAAGTGAGTGAGTTTAGTTTTACGCCGCACTCACCAATATTCCAGCTGTATTGCGAGTCTGTAAATAATTGTCGACCAGACAATCCAGTGATCAACAGCATGAGCATCGGTCTGCGCAACTGGGAACCGATGACATGTGTCAACCAAGTCAGCGAGCCTGACCACCCGATCCCGTTAGTCGCCTCTTACCATAAGCATGGGCTACTGAAGATCAATTCTAACCCGGATCTTCACGGGTCCAATTCTACAGACTGATGTGCCGAACCTACACATTTGAGTGAGTAAATACAGTTTAAGTCGCTTTTAGCATTATTACAGCAATATCACGGACACCAGAAATGGGCGTTATACATTGTACCCATATCGGGGATCGAACCCGGGTCTGCGGTGTGACGAGCGGACGCTTTAAAAACTAAGCTCCCCTTTGACCCTCGCACATTTGAGGAGATAGTAGGTATACTTCCTGAAATGATGATATCAACAACAGAATATCTTGCTGGAAGGTAACTGAAATGAAATAAACCTCCGCCATCGAAATCCAAGATGGCCGCCAAATGTCCTATCGAATCGCCTACTTTGCCTAATATGTAATAGTCATGTTGAATGTGTCTGTCTCCAGTGCATATGTTTATTTCTGCTATCAAGCGGATTCTAATCTTAACTAGAATCTTATGCGCTTAAATTTCCGGGGAAAAACCCAAAGAAACACAAACAGCCGTTAAGTTTCTCACAACTTCGATTTAATGTTGCTCCACATTATCCAGTAAATATATCTCTGCCCACCTTCTCCCACTGGTCTGAACAGATAATGGTACAGCAAGTTTTCCATCCCCCAAAATCAACTTACCTTATTTCTCAATGTTTTATACTGTGACCAGAATAAGCGAAAAATCTCACAATTATTCATCGATACTTTTACCATACGATCATTATCCAAAGTGTGAACCTTTTAATACTCATTTGTAATTCTTTGACTAAACAATATTAGTAGCATGTTCTAGTATATATATTGTTGCATTGACACATATGGGATAGTTCTCTGGCAAGTGGGGCGGTGGGGTAGCCTAGTGGTTAAAGCGTTTGTCACGCCGAAGACCCGGGTTCGATTCCACACATGGGTACAATGTGGTAAGCCAGTTTCTGGTGTCCCCCGCCGTGATATTGCTGGAATATTACTAAAAGCGACGTAAAACCAAACACACTCACTCACTCTCACTCTGGCAAGTGTAAATTAAGCGCCACACTCTGAGAGTCTGGAGTCGAATCCCGGATGGGACTTGTACAGACAAGTACCATAAAGTATTGAGAAAGTGTAATCCCAATAGAACATGTGTGACAGCCTCAAGTTTATTCTACATGGAACTTTTGAACTGGTCCCTTGCAATCCTCGGTTTTGACAACCTTCTACAATTACTGGAGTACAGCACCCATACTAGCCTTACAGTGACCAGCTCTCAGTATGGAACCGACCAGCTTGTGGACCCAACGTAGGCCTTGGGACGGTATTAAAGGGTGAAAGATCCGCTGAGACTTCGGTTTTAGACAAAGACGCCTAACCATGACTCATTACTTTGATCGCTGTCACACATACATTCTTAAAGAAGACATTATCATATACTGGGTATGTTTCTCGGCTGGATAGAGCCATGGGATATAAGCGACATCTGTTGGGGTCATGTACTGATAAATATGCAAATATAGAATGTCAGGTTAGTACAGCTTTCAGTGTTTACAAACAAACATGGCGTCGGCCTTGTGAATCGCCGATCGATTCTTATTGATCTTTGAATCCCAGGACAAATTATTGGGAAAACTGTTATCGGAATCAAACTGACAGTCCATGATACCATGACTCAGTGTCTATAAATAGTGTCCACATAATAATAAAGGCTATTTGCATGCATAGGCAACTCTGGACATACGAAGTAGTGTTAGCGAATATACCAGTCTACAGCTATAGCTGCAAGACCAAGGCCAAGCTCAAGGTCCGGGTTCAGGTCCATGTCCAGGTTTAGGTACAGGTCCAGCTCTAGCTGAAGGTTCATGTTCAGCTTCAGCTTAAGGCACAGCTCAAGTTACAGGTACAGCTCCAGGTCCAGCTGCAGGTCTGGGTCCAAGTTTAGGAACAGGTCCGGGTCTTGCACCAGGTCCAGCTCTAGTTGAAGGTTCATGTCCAGTTCCAGCTCCAACTACAAGTACAGGTCCGAGTCCAGGTCCCTCTCTAGCTCAAGGTTCATGCCAAGGGCCAGCTATAGCTCCAGCTCCAGCTGCAGGTCCGGGTCCAGGTCCAGCTGCAGGTCTGGGTCCAAGTTTAGGAACAGGTCCGGGTCTTGCACCAGGTCCAGCTCTAGTTGAAGGTTCATGTCCAGTTCCAGCTCCAACTACAAGTACAGGTCCGAGTCCAGGTCCCTCTCTAGCTCAAGGTTCATGCCAAGGGCCAGGTATAGCTCCAGCTCCAGCTGCTAGCTCCAGGTTTAGGAACAGGTCCAGTCCAGTCAAGCTTCAGCTCCAACTGCAGGTACAGGTCCGGGTCCAGGTCCAGGTCCAGGTCCAGAGTCGTATATTTAGCAGCCCCTGACAGACATTTCTTCAAACAGCAGAGCAGAGTCAATGTAAAGAGTCAATGTATAGAGTCAATGTGTAGAGTCAATGTGTAGAGTCAATGTATAGAGTCAATGTATAGAGTCAATGTATAGAGTCAATGTATAGAGTCAATGTATAGAGTCAATGTATAGAGTCAATGTATAGAGGCAATGTATAGAGGCAATGTATAGAGTCAATGTATAAAGTCAATGTATAGAGTCAATGTATAGAGACAATGTGTAGAGTCAATGAGTCAATGTATATAAGGCAATGTAGTCAATGTATAAAGTCAATGTATTGAGTCAATGTATAGAGTCAATGTATAGAGAGTCAATGTATAAAGTCAATGTAGGCAATGTATAGAGTCAATGTATAGAGGTCAATGTATAGAGTCAATGTATAATGTATAGAAGCAATGTATAGAGTCAATGTATAGAGTCAATGTATAGAGGCAATGTATAGAGGCAATGTATAGAAAATGTATGACATAGAGGCAATGTATAGAGAGCAATGTGTAGAGGCAATGTATAGCAATGTATATGAGCAATGTATATGAGCAATGCAATGTATAGAGGCAATGTATATAGGCAATGTATAGAGGCAATGTATATAGAGTACAATGTATAGAGTCAAAGTATAGAGGCAATGTATATATAAGCAATGTATAGAGTCAATGTATAGAAGCAATGTATAGAGTCAATGTATAGAGTCAATGTAGGCAATGTATAATGTATGCATAGAGTCAATGTATAGAGGCAATGTTGTATATAAGCAATGTATAGAGTCAATGTATAGAGTGATATAGGCAATGTATCAAGTATCAATGTATAGAGTATAGAATGTATGTATAGAGTCAAATGTATAAGCAATGTATATACAATGTAGGCAATGTATAGAGGCAATGTATGCATATGAGGCAATGTATAGAGGCAATGTATAGAAATGTATGTATAGAGTATAGCAATGTATAGAGGCAATGTATATAGGCAATGTATAGAGTCAATGTATAGAGACAATGTATAGAGTCAATGTATAGAGGCAATGTATAGAGGCAATGTATAGAGTCAATGTATAGAGTCAATGTATAGAGGCAATGTATAGAGGCAATGTATAGAGGCAATGTATAGAGACAATGTATAGAGTCAATGTATAGAGGCAATGTATATAAGCAATGTATAGAGTCAATGTATAGAGAGTCAATGTCAATGTATAGAGGCAATGTATAGAAGCATGTGTATAGAGGCAATGTATAGAGTCAATGTATAGAGGCAATGTATAGAGGCAATGTATAGAGTCAATGTATAGAGCATATAAGCAATGTATAGAGTCAATGTATAGAGACAATGTATATAGGCAATGTATAGAGACAATGTATAGAGGCAATGTATAGAGGCAATGCATACAGTCAATTTATCGAGTCAATTTATAGAGACAATGTATAGAGGCAATGTATATAAGCAATGTATAGAGTCAATGTATAGAGGCAATGTATAGAGGCAATGCATACAGTCAATTTATAGAGTCAATGTATAGAGGTAATGTATAGAGACAATGTATAGAGACAATGTATATAGAGACAATGTATAGAGTCAATATTTAGAGGCAATGTATAGAGGCAATGTATAGAGGCAATTACACGCTTGTGTCTATCGTTTTATTGTACGATCTGAGAGTTAGAACAGTTGCATTCAAGAGAATGAATTCTTTGTGGTGTACACACTCGATTGTCATCATCTGTTTATTTTATATAAATATTTAATGATCAAATGTAATGAGTCAGTATCTCCTACCCTCGGGTCCTAACGGGCTCAACATTAGGTCAACAATAACTGGCTATGATTGTTTGACTATTGTGGTTTCATTAACAATTTAATTTTGGTGTAAACTTCAATGTATGTTCTACATCAACGTTGTGGTAGACCGGAAAGCACTATTACTCGTTTCTATGGAATTATAACCACATGATGTGAGGGAAGCTTAAATATCTGTCTTCATACCATAATCAATAATGAGTATAAAACGCCATTTAGAAAGTGATCAATTGTAATATATTTGTTCTAGAATCTGTACTTTACTAAGAAAGTGTAATCCCAATATAATATACGTTACATACTCAATTAGATGAAACATTGAGGCAGACAGAAAGATGCATGAATGACATAAAAGAGCTAGATCCTACAAACATCAGATCAACACCCAGAGATTGTCCGTCCAGAGATCTCCCATACAGTATATTTAACACAGAATATACCAGTAGATCAGGTCCAGGTCAACAACAGATCAGTAAAACTAGACAGAGCGTACCACGTTCAGGTCAGTAGATCTACACACAGAGTGTACCAGGATCAGGTCAGTAGATCTACACAGAGTGTACCAGGATCAGGTCAGTAGATCTACACACAGAGTGTACCAGGATCAGGTCAGTAGATCTACACACAGAGTGTACCATGATTAGGTCAGTAGATCTACACACAGAGTGTACCAGGTTCAGGTCAGTAGATCTACACAGAGTGTACCAGGTTCAGGTCAGTAGATCTACACACAGAGTGTACCAGTGATCAGGTCAGTAGATCTACACACAGAGTGTACCAGGATCAGGTCAGTAGATCTACACACAGAGTGTACCAGGATCAGGTCAGTAGATCTACACACAGAGTGTACCAGGATCAGGTCAGTAGATCTACACACAGAGTGTACCATGTTCAGGTCAGTAGATCTACACACAGAGGGTACCAGGATTAGGTCAGTAGATCTACACAGAGTGTACCAGGATCAGGTCAGTAGATCTACACACAGAGTACCAGGACCAGGATCAGTAGTCAGTAGATCTACACACAGAGTGTACCAGGTTCAGGTCAGTAGATCTACACACAGAGTGTACCAGGTTCAGGTCAGTAGATCTACACACAGAGTGTACCAGGTTCGAGGCCAGGTCCTACATCACACAGTGCTTTTAGATGCAATTATGGTTCCTGGTTTCTAAGAAACAGGCTGTGAGACGCTATTTAACGGCCGGGGAAGTGAATCTGTTACTTGGAATGCTATAAAATGTAAACAGCTCCTCGTAGTTGGGTTCGCTGAGATGTGACCATGGTTTCTAGAATCTGATTGGCTTCTTGGTATGAGAAGGTAATCCGAGAGCTCGTCTAGTTTACTGATCTGTTGTTGAAGGCCATTGATTACAGCGAGGTGTTGATATTGAAAAAGTGATCCTATCAAATGATGTACTGGGTCTTATAACGAAATATCACAGGTCATCATGACCTGATGGGCACTTCCGGTCGAACTGAAGAGATCTGTGGTTGGAAGGCTAATCTTAACGCAAGGTAATTTGATTGGTGCATCGCCTCCGCCAGCTTATACTGCATTAGATTCGCACGTTGCATATTTTCAGATTATATCTATTTCGAAGAAGGTGGACATGTCTTCTACATTGAAATGTTATCGTTGAGAAGACAGCTATGTGTATACACCTCGAATGTTCAGTAATGCTTTTTCCACATTAAACTGACACGTCGTGTGATAACCAAAAGGGCTTTGAAAGCGGCGTAAAAACATACCTCTCATCTATTCATTCACTCACTTATTCACTCCATTGTTTGGCCACAGAACGCTCTTCAGTCACATATACGAAACATTAAAAAATGTGGAACAATGTTTTCCGTCACCAGTTGAAAATCAGAACAATAGTTGGCTAAATGACATAAAGTAAGAGTTCAAGGGACCAACTGTGGACATGTACATTTTCTTTAACATGATGAGAGAAATCTTTTCTTCTTCTGGGACCTAATCTCTGGCAATATGTGAGTGCTCAGCGATGATGTGTGCCAAGCTCACACCATATCGGCCGTCACCAAACAACATTCACACCATATTGCCCGTCACCCAACAACATTCACACTTTATCGCCAGTAACTCAACAACATTCACACTTTATCGTCAGTCACTCAACAACATTCAAACTTTATCGCCAGTCACTCAACAACATTCACACAATATCACCAGTTACCCAACAACATTCAAACCATATCGCCCGTCACCCAACAACATTCACACTATATAGCCCACCATTCAACAACCTTAAATGCGATTTGTGTAGGTTTCTGTCCAACCCTGCCACCAACTGACCGGTGTTTGGTAAATCAGTGTCCACTACAACTGTATGCACCCTTCACACTGACCGTACCACTACAGTTGTATGTACCCTTCACACTGACCACTACAGCTGTATGTACCCCTCACACTGACAACTACAGCTGTATCTACGCTTCACACTGGCCACTACAGCTGTATCTACCTTCACACTGACCACTACAGCTGTATGTACCCTTCACACTGACCACTACAGCTGTATGTACTATTCACACTGAACACTACAGCTGTATCTACCCTTCATACTGACCACTACAGCTGTATGTACCCTTCACACTGACCACTACAGCTGTATGTACCCTTCACACTGACCACTACAGCTGTATGCCCTCACACTGACCATACGGCCCTTGACCCACACTGACCACTACAGCTGTATGTACCCTTCACACTGACCACTACATGTATGTACCCTTCACACTGACCACTACACTATACACCCTTCACTCACACTGACCACTACAGCTGTATGTACTTCCACTCACACTGACCACTACAGCTGTATGTATACCCTTCACACTGACCACTACTGACCACTACAGCTGTATGTACATTCACACTGACCACTACAGCTGTATGTACCCTTCACACTGACCACTACAGCTGTATGTACCCTTCACACTGACCACTACAGCTGTATGTACCCTTCACACTGACCACTACAGCTGTATGTACCCTTCACACTGACCACTACAGCTGTATATACCCTTCACACTGACCACTACAGCTGTATGTACCCTTCACACTGACCACTACAGCTGTATGTACCCCTCACACTGACCACTACAGCTGTATGTACCCTTCACACTGACCTGCTGTATGTACTATTCACACTGACCACTACAGCTGTATGTACCCCTTCACACTGGCCACTACAGATGTATGTACCCCTCACACTGACCACTACAGCTGTATGTACTATTCACACTGACCACTACAGCTGTATGTACTATTCACACTGACCACTACAGATGTATGTACCATTCACACTGACCACTACAGCTGTATGCACCCTTCACACTGACCACTACAGCTGTATCTACCCTTCACACTGACCACTACAGCCGTATGTACCCTTCATACTGACCACTACAGCTGTATCTACTCTTCACACTGACCACTACAGCTGTATGTACCCTTCACACTGACCACTACAGCTGTATGTACCCATCACACTGACCACTACAGCTGTATCTACCCTTCACACTGGCCACTACAGCTGTATGTACCCCTCACACTGACCACTACAGCTGTATGTACCCTTCACACTGACCACTACAGCTGTATGTACCCTTCACACTGACCACTACAGCTGTATCTACCCTTCACACTGGCCACTACAGCTGTATGTACCCTTCACACTGACCACTACAGCTGTATGTACCCTTCACACTGACCACTACAGCTGTATGTACCCTTCACAGTGAACGTTGTATACATACATCGTACCAGTAAGTTGATGTCAACTCGACTGACCATGTCGGACACCACGCTGTCCTGGCCAGTGACCCCATGTTGAGTGTGACCAGCTAGTGCATGCCACACAACACCCTCTAAGACATCTTTCTGGTACCGAAATAGATGTAATTAAGTCTGCTAGGTACGTCTCTTCATACCTGCGGGCTGTAGCTAAAACAACTTGCTAACGAGTATCTCTGGTGTCGCGCGGATTGCCTCGGTCTATACTTCAGTTAGGATTATATTCCAGCTGAAAAAGTCAACCTCGCCATATACAGGGTGTGTGAGTTTGCTTCATATCAAATTATTTTATTGACAAACATGAAACCTCTTTCCTGCTTATATAGCAGTCGACTCTTTAACATATAAGTTTAACATTTCTCGCTATATATTTTCGTGCCAAATAGTTGGGCATTTTAAAAATAGTATCCCTTTTCAAATATTATTTGTTTTGTTTTCTTTGCAAAGCGATTACAGTGGTATTTTAAAACTCAATTGATGAATAAAATTTATCACAATTCCTTTTCATGCTTGCTAGCCCGTGGCTAGTAAAATTTTAGTCGGGCCAGCAAATCTCCACAGTCACTGGCCCGACTGGCTAGAGAAAATTTCATGGGGTCATTTTTTAAATATATCACTCTCTCCGACTTGTTAAGTTATAATGCACTTAAATTATGCAAGGTTATGGCCTGATAAATCATGTATGTTACCATTTTGTAATCTTTTGCTTAGTTTATGAATCCAAATTTCGGGCAAGTGAATTATTTTGTTTGCTTGTAACTTTCAGGCATAGCTAGCCCGACTGGCAAGCAAAATTTGGAAACAATTTCGCACACTGCATGCTTGTCCCAAACAAGGTATCAAATTCACCAGTCGGTACCCGTGTGTGTATAAGTGTCCACTAGTTAAGGCTAATGAAGGTTCTATAGTGTCAGCCCACTAAGATTCCATACCCCACTAAGATTCCATACCGTACTTTAACATGCATGGACACCTGACTCGGACACAGTATATAAGATCCCAGCTCGTCTGGCCTCATCCCCTTAGGCCATACCTATTTTTATGTGTTTCTCGTCTCCAGCATTCACCAGCAAGAAGGCGGGAGGTCAAATAGAAATAGACAGATATTTAAAAAAATGTTTTTCTCTAATAGTGTTATTATTTCATGAAACGACAAATTTTAGATGATTTGGTAACATTTTTTAAATACATGTAAGATGTATATCAAGTCGCCCTGCTTCCGAAACCATTTATTCAATAAATGTAGATGAAGTGAGATCAAGCCGATCTGTTCTTTTTACTTTAGGAGTGAGTTTTACGCCGCTTTTAGCAATATTTCAGCAATATCACAGCGGGGACACCAGAAATGGGCTTTACACATTTTACCCACGTGGGGAATCGAACCCGGGTCTTCGGCGTGACGAGCGAACGCTTAACCACTAGGCTACCCCACCGCCCCTGAACGGGGTACCAGTAACGCCCGGGCTACCGGAATATGGGGCACTACAAACGGACTTACCATTAGATAGGTACTCAACAGATAATGCCCGATTTGTATATGGAAAGCACTGAGCGACCTATCTGGTTTGTTCTTATCTTGGAGACTACTTATAAGATAAGAAGAAAAATATAGAACTATTTTAGTTCGATTAAATCTGGAAATAAAGCTCGTTCTTAATTTCGAACCCACGATCAGCGGATCCTCATACAGTTTAGGGAAACAACTCTAAACAGTCATTCTCATAAAATGTTAATTAATCATCTCAGGTTCTGTAATTGGGTTGCGTCCCTTTGGTTCATCCAAAACCTATCATTGTGGGTTCGAGTCTCAGTTCACTTTAAATGCTTTTTAGTTTTGTCACACCACGGGGCCTGTAACACTCTCCTACCCAGAGTTCCATGCGGCCAGCCAGCATAGTACTCTCGTGTAAGCTTGTGTAAGGCCAGTCTCTTCTTTTTTTGAATATGCGCGTTTGTTTACAAACAAGGGAAAAGTCCAGTCACGTGATATGCAAATGCTGTGGCAGTGATGTTATGCTAAGTCATCACTGCGCCGGAGTGTGGGCCTGTAAGTCACGCGAAGTGCTACTTCCGGTACTGAGCTGGTTCCGGACTCCCTTTGCGCGCGCTAACTTGCAATATGCGAGACGGGGCCCAGTTTACTTCTGGTATCAAATTTTCGGTGACAAACGTACATTCAAGAACCAGTTCTGGTTCCAAATTGCGCCACCCCTAGACCGGACCAGGTATACAACCATGCTTGGCTGTCACAGCTGTTGACAGTAGTAATAGTTGGCCAATTTGGAGATGGTTAGATCGGAAATTTGTTACTCGTATTCCTGCAAGGATTATCGGTTCCTTACTGTCAACTGACAACCACGAGACCATTCGAAAAGGTATGAAACGTTGTTTGTCACCGGAAGTACTAAGGTCTCGCGAAATGCCGTGACCTACTTACGTTGCTCTTACATCTTGCTTCCATGAACTGGTACCCGTGAAGGTCCGAGTTAGAATGAACCTTCAGTAACCCATGCTTGTCGTAAGAGGCGACTAACGGGATCGGGTGGTCAGGCTCGCTGGCTTGGTTTACACATGTCATCGGTTCCCAATTGCGCAGATCGATGCTCATGCTGTTGATCACTGGATAGTCTGGTCCGGACTCGATTATTTACAGACCGCCGCCATATACCTGGAATATTGCTGAGTGCGGCGTAAAACTGAACTCACTCACTCACTCCATGAACTGGTCGACTACTGTTCAAAACGGTGTTAAACCCAACTCACTCACTGTACTAAAACCCCACAATAAGTTTGCTTTTCGTTAGAGCTACTGCATCTGACGAGGAGGCCAAATCCTGTGTCAACATACCGCACTAGCGCCATGTTCTTGTAAAGTTCCAGTAAGGAGTTTAGTCCTCATTGGTAAAACCAGGATCTTGGCATCTGACTGGCTAAGTGAATCTCTAGAACAACGCCTGTGTTTCATTGGCTGATGCACGTCATTGCTTCCTGGTCTTGGCGTGATTGTGTGTGTTTATTTAACGTACATTGATTTGATTAGGTTTTATGCACAAGCAATAGTCAGACGAACAGAAGGTATTAGGACTCGTGAAGGCCCCGCGGAGAGACCTCATACCGTCCCAGTACACACTGATAGACAAGACAGTCGTATGCTGCAACACAGCAGAATGATATACCGGGTAGTGCATGCTACAACAGAATGATATACCAGATAGTCGTATACTACAACACAACGGGATGATACACCAGATAGTCGTATACTACAACACAACAGAATGAGTATTACTGTTGCCTAATAAATATTTCTGAGAATATTATTCCTGAAACGCCATGCTGTCAGCTGTATCTACTAGGAAGTCTTGGTGTAGGTCGTGGACTCTCAAAACAACACGTGACACATCTGACATCAGGACATGCGCACAGGATCTCTCATGTCCTTCCGGTAGCTGGCACGTGCGCATTCAATTCCAAGTAGGGGAAGTTGTGTATCATCTATATTTTTAATTGTTTCAAGGAAGACATCAGAAGTAGTGTGACCTTGATGCTTTGTTTCGTTTCTACCGGGTTTTGGGTAAACGTACATCTTTCCGTCATAATGTCGACAATCGCGACGGCACGGATGTCGGGCAGGGGTTGCATGCAACCAGTTATCCGTGCTTTGAGAAAGTAGTCTGTCCATTTTCATCCGTGCTTTGAGACGCATGATTTGAATAATTGTAGACTTTTCGGATCCGGAACTCGAAAGTCCAGTTTTCATTTATGTTGGTTTTCTTTTGGAGAATTGAGACATTGTCCTCTGTACTCTGGTGAGAAATCGTCAAAAACCATACATTTATTTAGGTCATAAAGATTTGAATAAGTAATGAGGCGTAACATTTGACTCCTGCCTTCACGGATCCAGGGCCCCGACACTAGCGAGATTCGACCCTCAGATTTCGGCTTTTGGCCACAACAGTCAACTTGACAATGTATAAGTATGTAATTCAACTCAACATACGCAGATCCAATAGTCCGTCAGCGGTGTGCTGTCATATTCAACGGCGTGCGTGTTCTTTCTGGAGGTTTTGACCGTATTTGTTTGTGCGTGCGATGCGGTTAGGTGTGTGCAGACGTGGCGCATCGTGGCGTGGTGTAGAATGTGGTTTGGTGTGATGGTGTGGTTAGATGTGGTGTGGTGTGGTTAAATTTGGTGTGGTGTGTAGTTTTGTGGCATCCATCAGTTTGTGTATGGTGTGGTTAGATGTGCAGTGGTGTGATGTGGTTAGGAGCGTGGTAGGGTGTGGTTACAAATAGACTGGTGGTTTAAGAAAGAACCACTCGGTGCAAGTGAGTGAGTATGGTTTTACGCCGCTTTTAGCAATATTCCAGCAATATCACGACGGGGGCCACAGAAATGGGCTTCACACATTGTGCCCATGTGGGGATTCGAACCCGGGTCTTCGGCGTGATGAGCAGACGCTTTAACCACTAGACTACCCCACCGCCCCCGGTGCAAGTAATGAGCGCCTAAATTTACGTGATACATGTATATTGAATTTGGGACCCTGTAGAGATGAGCTATATAAAAACATGATTTAGTTTCCGACAGAAGCGGAAATATCCAAATACACGTCATTCACCTCATCTCACTCAAACATGCAATCTTAGACCTACCATATTTACGGTAATGAATATATGCATGCAATACAGTGTAATTAATGCATTATGGTTATATTTGTGATGTCACTACTCCTAGAATAGCAGCCGTTAGAGAGACTTCTTGACGGCCTGTAACGTTGCACGTTATTCACTACAAAGCGGCCAAGTGCAGTAAGGTGGTGTATTTTCGGCGTTCTGTTTTGGGTAACACGGGTCCGCCTTGTACCGACAGACGCAGTGTAGATCCGGGACGTGGTGAGCAGAAACCGGTGCACCTGGCCTTACTGTCAGACAGCTTCTCGTCAACAGACAACCCGGAGGATTGTAACATATATGTGACGGTGGAGTTGAAAGTTTTGTAGGCAACGTCTGCGTATATATATGTACAGTTGGACCGCTCAACTGTATATCGGGCTAGGGCGATTTCTTCACGTATCGGTTGAGTCCATTGTTTTATAGGGGTGACAGAAGGGGCAATGTGAGCAATTTGCTATGGCTGATGCAGTTGTGATATTAAGCCGCGTGATATTACTTGATCAACACTGTTGGCATTTCTTTATTTTTTCAGTCGCTAAAGGATAGCTATGTCGTTTTGTTACATGTTTCAATTTTCGTGGCAAACCCATGTATAGGAGGACCTTGCTAGTCCAGAAACCTCTCTTTCCGGCAAGTCATTTTGGAGATGCGGTGAAATGGCGTTTAACGCCCGTTTCAAGGTCATTTTGCCCACTTTGCGGCGTTCATGCACGTGTGCGTGCGTGTGTGTCTATCTACCCGTTCACGTTGAACGTTACAGGTGTATAGCCTACCCCTAATTCATCGGTGTGTGTGTGTTTGTGCTACTTGTACTCATTCAACCCTCTGCTGATTTTATAGTGCTTCCTCAATAATCGAGTCTGGACCAGACAATCCAGTGATCAATATTATGAGCATTGATCTACGCAATTGGGATATACGATGACATGTGTCAACCAAGTCATCGAACCTGACCACCCGATCTCGTTAGTCTCCTCTTACAGTGAGTGAGTTTAGTTTTACGCCGCACTCAGCAATATTCCAGCTATATGGCGGCGGTATGTAAGTAATCGAGTCTGGACCAGACAATCCAGTGATCAACAGCATGAACATCGACCTTCGCAAATGGGAACCGTTGACATGTGTCAACCGAGTCAGCGAGCCTGACCACCCGATCCCGTCGCCTCTTACGACAAGCATGGGTTACTGAAGGTTCATTCTAACTTGGACCTTCACGGGTACGCCTCTTACAACAAGAATGGGTTACTGAAGGTTCATTCTAACTTGGACCTTCACGGGTACGCCTCTTACAACAAGAATGGGTTTACTGAAGGTTACTGAAGGTTCATTCTAACTTGGACCTTCACGGGTACGCCTCTTACAACAAGAATGGGTTACTGAAGGTTCATTCTAACCTGGACCTTCACGGGTACGCCTCTTACAACAAGCATGGGTTACTGAAGGTTCATTCTAACTTGGACCTTCACGGGTACGCCTCTTACAACAAGAATGGGTTACTGAAGGTTCATACGCCTCTTACAACAAGAATGGGTTACTGAAGGTTCATTCTAACTTGGACCTTCACGGGTACGCCTCTTACAACAAGAATGGGTTACTGAAGGTTCATTCTAACTTGGACCTTCACGGGTACGCCTCTTACAACAAGCATGGGTTACTGAAGGTTCATTCTAACTTGGACCTTCACGGGTACGCCTCTTACAACGGGTTACTGAAGGTTCATTTCTAGCTTGGACCTTCACGGGTACGCCTCTTACAACAAGAATGGGTTACTGAAGGTTCATTCTAACTTGGACCTTCACGGGTACGCCTCTTACAACAAGCATGGGTTACTGAAGGTTCATTCTAACCTGGACCTTCACGGGTACGCCTCTTACAACAAGCATGGGTTACTGAAGGTTCATTCTAACTTGGACCTTCACGGGTACGCCTCTTACATCAAGAATGGGCTGTCGAAGACCAATTGTAACATAAATTGTCGCATCTATACGTGACTCTCACAGATCAACCACGAAGCCCCTGCCCTTCAAGGGATCTAGGAATTTTGTTCGCCCAAAATATTTCGTTTGCAGATCAAAGTCATGCAACATTTTCGCAAAGGGAGAAGCAAATTTGTTTCCTTTTACCCACAACATATTTTCCTAGACATCCATCAATTTGTTTTGTGTGAAACCCAAGACAAGGTTCTTAAACCTTTTACAGAAACAAATACCACCCCTTCATCCCTTCGAATGGTAGGTTCCCTAATAAAATATGGCAGCGTGTACAATTAATGGGATTGGTATACAGTCTGCATTGAGAAGGGTTAGCTTGTCTTTTGCTACATACAAGGCTGATCAGTTTATTTGTGTGCGTTGAATATTCGAAAAACAGTGGAAGCGGCTGATCAGACAAGCTTGTCAGTGAGTTTATGAAAATAGATACTCGATATCTCTGTTTATTGTTTCATCCAAAATGTCCCGCCTGGGGCCATAGTCTAGTCAGCAGCACCATTGAAAGAACTATTTCGGTTCATCGCTTGGTGTGTTCTAATTTCAAGGTCTGTAAGAGTTTTAGGTCACTGTGACACAGGAGAGTCGGCACCAGCCCCGTGCATTTGCGCAATCTCTGTTGGAGCAGACGGCATGTCGGTCGTCTGAAGCAGACGCCCCACGTGCACGAGACGTCAACAGCTCCACGCATGCGGCTGTGTAACCGAAACCTGCAAGAGAGATGTAGGAACTGGAACACTTTGTCTCAAGCAAAAAAAGGATTGTCACTTCTTTAGATGACTGAAACCCTTTTCTGGGGAACCCGTGAAGATCCAAGTTAGAATTGATCTTCAGCAACCCATGCTTGTCGTAAGAGGGATCGGATGGTCGCTGACTTGGTTGACACATGTCATCGTATCCACACTGCTTAGATCGATGCTCATGATGCTGATCACTGGATTGTCTGGTCGAGACACAATTATTTACAGACCGCCGTCATATAGCTGGAATATTGCTGAGTTAGACAACTAAAAGAACCTTCTCTGAAGAACAAAACAGCCATTTCTCAAGAGCATGCAATTTCTTCTTGAGAGCATACGTTGCCTCATCACCCCTTCACCAGTTTACAACGCCTCTCTTTGGACGCCGCCATATAGCTGGATTATTGCTGAATGCGGCGTAAAACTAAATTCAGTCACTCTGTTTGGAATGTCATCCCTCTTCTAGAGCACGTGACCTCTTCTAGAGCATTAGACTAACAACTAGTCTCTGAAATTAACATATTTTACTGAAAAATGCATAGTTAAACAAAAATAAAATATAATGAAAAGGAGCCCTGAGGCTTTCTTCATTTTCATTTCCTGAAGCTGAGGAAATCTAGACTTGCCACATTTTCTAGACTTTCGTTGGCTTTCTTGGATATATTTGCTTCAGGTTCTGTACGACAGACTACTAGAGCATGTGACCTCTTCTAGAGCATGTGACCTCTTCTAGAGCATGCGACCTCTTCTTTAGAGAATACACTGTCCCTACAATACATACAACCATTCAATAGAGCATACAACCCCTTCTTCTTAAGAGCATATACTATTTCTCTAGAACATATGACCCCCACCCTGGGAACTTATGACCCCTTCTGTGGAGCATGGAGCCCCTGTACCGAGCGTGTAATCCATTTTAAAGAATCTATATCTTTTATTCAAACGTAGAATCTTGCCTTGTCAACAAAGTAACCTCATTATACGGTAACTTGTATTCCTTTAGTTTGTGAGTGTTCAAAGCACAAAACATTTCTCGGTTATTATCAAAGCCATGTTGTCATTTCAACTGGAACAAATAGATTGCCTCGGTTACTCAAGGATATCCAGAATGTATACAAACAATTTGTTTTTGGTCTGGGTATTCCTGTTATTGACATTCAGTTTGAACTGGTTATTGGACACTTGTCTGGAATGTGAGCGCCAAAATAACCAGCACTGTTTATCCGACGAAATACGATTCCTTTGTGAGTGAGTGAGTTTAGTTTTAGCAACATTCCTGCTGTAACCCATGCTTGTCGTAAAAGGCAACTAACGGGATCGGGTGGTCAGACTTGATTGACACATGTCATCGGTTACGGCCTAATCCGTCGAATTTTGAACAGCCAGCATGCAGTGCCGATCCGTCGAATCATGCTTGAGTGGTTCTGTGCAAATCGGTCGAATTTCAGACTGTGTTAACACACTGGGAGAGTCTAAGTTTATTAGTGAAGGGGTCGGCTTGTATTGGGAAAAAACTCTGACCCTGATGCATCACTCTGCCCGTTCTGTAGAAACACGGGGCGGTGGGGTAGCCTAGTGGTTAAAGCGTTCGCTCGTTACGCCGAAGACCCGGGTTCGAATCCCATTTCTGGTGTCCCCCGCCGTGATATTGCTGGAATATTGCTAAAAGCGGCGTAAAACCAAACTCACTCACTCACTCACTCACTCACTCACTCACTCACTCACTCACTGTAGAAACACAGATGAAGGCGAGTTCCATGTCCTCCTTGTAGGTCCTAGGTATGAGCAGTGCAGACAAAAGTATTTACCAGAATATTATACAAAGCACCCATTTATTTTTTTTAAGTTTGTAGGACCACTAGCCAACCAAAATGAAAAACTTACCTTATGTTTATGCACCAAGTCTCAATTACTACTCGAGAAGAAGTTTGAACATCACGAACTATATATTTCTCCTTATGAATGCATTTTATTTAATACATCAATTTCAATTTTGTACAAAAGTAAAAAAATATAAACATACAGTCCAAACATATATTTAATGCATCAATTTCTCATTGTATCATATGAGTAGGCAAAGATACATACTGTACAAACGTACAAAAATATAGAGAGTCGAACCATCCAACACCCCTTTCGTCTGTTTTTGGTATGATCCAATGTTTTGATAACTAATTCATAGCTAAGATCACAGTGCCGATCCGTCGAATGCATTTACTACTCTGAAATCAGAAATTCGTCGGATCGGTACGCGACCCCTTCATCGTATCCCAGTTGCTTTGATCGTTGTTCATGATGTCAGTCACTGGATTGTCTGGCCCAGACTGGATTATTTGCAGACCGCCGGATATTGGAATAACTAAAACAGTGAGTGTGACGTCACACAATACACAATAAACAAACAAAACATGTGTTTGTTGTATGACAGCGCACAACAAACAAAACAATCAAGAGTTGGATCAGAAATCTCGTCACCCGTTAAGGAAATTATTGCTTTTCTTCAAACTGAACAGGGGCGGTGGGGTAGCCTAGTGGTTAAAGCGTTGGCTCGTCACGCCAAAGACCCGGGTTCGAATCCCCACATGGGTACATTGTGTGAAGCCCATTTCTGGTGTCCCCCGCCGTGATGTTGCTGGAATATTGCTAAAAGCGGCGTAAAACTAAACTCAGTCAGTCAGTCAAACTGAACACGACGTGTTAAGCTTTATCAGTTTGATAGACAAAGAAACATGTTTCTTTTACAAACAATAAGGAAAGTTTGAAAGCCTTGCAATAAACATTTTCTTTAGCTCAGCAATAATTCATATCTGGCTCGTCACGCCGAAGACAAGGGTTCGATTCCCCACATGGGTACAATGTGTGAAGACCATTTCTGGTGTCCCCCGCCGTGATATTGCTGGAATATTGCTAAAAGCGGCGTAAAACCATGCTCACTCACTCACTGTAGAAACACAGATGAAGGCGAGTTCCATGTCCTCCTTGTAGGTCCTAGGTATGAGCAGTGCAGACAAAAGTATTTACCAGAATATTATACAAAGCACCCATTTATTTTTTAAGTTTGTAGGACCACTAGCCAACCAAAATGAAAAAACTTACCTTATGTTTATGCACCAAGTCTCAATTACTACTCGAGAAGAAGTTTGAACATCACGAACTATATATTTCTCCTTATGAATGCATTTTATTTAATACATCAATTTCAATTTTGTACAAAAGTAAAAAATATAAACATACAGTCAAACATATATTTAATGCATCAATTTCTCATTGTATCATATGAGTAGGCAAAGATACATACTGTACAAACGTACAAAAAATATAGAGAGTCGAACCATCCAACACCCCTTTCGTCTGTTTTTGGTATGATCCAATGTTTTGATAACTAATTCATAGCTAAGATCACAGTGCCGATCCGTCGAATGCATTTACTACTCTGAAATCAGAAATTCGTCGGATCGGTACGCGACCCCTTCATCGTATCCCAGTTGCTTTGATCGTTGTTCATGATGTCAGTCACTGGATTGTCTGGCCCAGACTGGATTATTTGCAGACCGCCGGATATTGGAATAACTAAAACAGTGAGTGTGACGTCACACAATACACAATAAACAAACAAAACATGTGTTTGTTGTATGACAGCGCACAACAAACAAAACAATCAAGAGTTGGATCAGAAATCTCGTCACCCGTTAAGGAAATTATTGCTTTTCTTCAAACTGAACAGGGGCGGTGGGGTAGCCTAGTGGTTAAAGCGTTGGCTCGTCACGCCAAAGACCCGGGTTCGAATCCCCACATGGGTACATTGTGTGAAGCCCATTTCTGGTGTCCCCCGCCGTGATGTTGCTGGAATATTGCTAAAAGCGGCGTAAAACTAAACTCAGTCAGTCAGTCAAACTGAACACGACGTGTTAAGCTTTATCAGTTTGATAGACAAAGAAACATGTTTCTTTTACAAACAATAAGGAAAGTTTGAAAGCCTTGCAATAAACATTTTCTTTAGCTCAGCAATAATTCATATCTGGCTCGTCACGCCGAAGACAAGGGTTCGATTCCCCACATGGGTACAATGTGTGAAGACCATTTCTGGTGTCCCCCGCCGTGATATTGCTGGAATATTGCTCAAAGCGGCGTAAAACCATGCTCACTCACTAATTCATGACTTCTTTTCTACTGTGCTTAAGATTTAATTCGAGGTATTCAAATTTATGTAAATATGGAAGGTCAATGCCAAATATTAGCCAGAATTGATGATCGATTATATTAGGAAAAGTAGTGGTGACAATTATGTGAATAGATTGTTAACCTCCGTGACGGCAACAGGTAAATCGACTAATCACATGACTCTTTTCGTGAACGGTGTGGCGAATATCACACCTTAAAAATGATTGCGAGAAAAAACGTTGGATGCAAATTTTCTACCCTGGTACCCCACCCCCTGTTACCCTACCCTACCCGGATACCCGTTATGTTAATTCCTGACATCAAATTTGTAAGAAATCGTAATATATTCTTCAGCTCGGAGGCTAAAATTTCGAGTTTTCCAATATCTTAACCATGTATTATATTCAAAAGACAATAAACCCTTTTAATAATGAAAGAATAACATATGAGATTGTTTAATCTATTGGTCACATGATCATAACGGGACCGGGTACTGAGACAGGTACCCGGGTCCAACTCATTACCAACCCGTCCCGGATATCCGGGTTACCCGTCCCAGCCTTAGTCTGAATTATGAATACATAATTACATGCGTATAAGCAACAAAACCCGTTCCATATTCATACAAATAGTTTCATCCCAAAAAAGTTCATTGTCCATCGTGAGCATGTGTTTATCAAGTAGTTATGCCAAGTGTTCGCGAAAGGTTGAGCGATTCTGTCCCACCTTTGGTACCTTCACAAACACTTGCAAAGGCGACCCGTGAAGGTCCAAGTTAGAATTGATCTTCAGTAACCCATGCTTGTCTTAAGAGGCGACTAACGGGATCGGGTGGACAGGCTCGCTGGCTTGGTTGACACATGTCAAAGTTGACACATGTATAGTGCGTAGATCGATGCTCATGCTGTCGATCACTGGGTTGTCTGGTCCAGACTCGATTATTTACAGACCGCCACCACATAGCTGCACTATTGCTGAGTGCGGCGTAAAAATAAACTCGCTCACTCACTCGCAAAGGCAGGTCAATTGTTTAACTGAAAGCACACACCAATAAACGAAACACAGGAACACATGGTAAATTTCCATAGACAGAGCATGCTCGGTTGTTCCTTAAAAAATGATGCCATCTGTCCACAATCCCATCTGTTTCTCGGAATTATATATTTAGTTTTTGCATTAGGTGCTTTCTAGTGTTTAACAGATAATTATAATAACATTTTCATAATATTATTGGAGACATTAATACGTATCCCCAAGAAATATAATTCTACAAGACAAGAATAAAGGTAAAATAAGGTAGTTTAAGGTTTCAGATGAAAAATGAGAGAAGAAAACAAAAACAAACTAGTTTTGTTTGTTATTAATGAGTCTCCGCCTCAGCTACACAATTTCAAGAAGACGTCATACTACGTAATTGGCAATTTTTAATAGATATTTTTAAAAACGCGTCTCTTCAAGTCTTGGGGTAAAACAAACTACTTTTAATATTTCATTGTATTTTTTTCCAGAATCTGTCGCTTGCTAACGTATGTGCGACAACTGAGAGATACGAATCATTGCCTCTTGCATGCAAGATGTATTTTCAATATAATTATACGAATGGCGAACAATTCTTTCGTCAACTGGAACCTGTTTATTAGTTTAATATGGCAGCAGTGTGATGTATTTTTAAACAATGTTGTCATTGTGTTGCAGCATTTCCTGTTAAGATGAAATATACTAACATGAATTAATAACATTGTGTGTAAACAATGTTTGTTGTCAGGAATGTATTACTGTCTAATGTACGTAGTGGTGTGGATATTACTATATTTGAATGCTTATAAGTTTGGAATCACATAGAACATGCGCTGTAGTGAACTTTCTAAAAGGTCATAGATTAATTATTTAGTGAGTAAGTATGGTTTTACGCCGCTTTTAGCAATATTCCATCAACATCACTAGAAATAGGCTTCACACATTGTACTCATGAGGGGAATCGAACTCGGGCCTCCGGCGTGACGAGCGAACCCTTTAACCACTAGGCTACCATTGTCGCTGCTTGAATATTTATATCACCAACGTTATACCTAATACCACTGCTATTGTATCTTAAACTGATATTGTATATTGTTCTGCCACTCTTTCGTATATAACCATTCTATTGTTTTACAGTGGTCTGTATTTATTTGTAAACTTTGTAAATTGTAAAATACACCTGTTATTTGTGTGGCACTTATTTTATATTTTGTCAAGTTCATTTGTGTATAGATTTCTGTTATCGTCATGTTTCAATTAGGAACACAACAATCAATAGTCTGTAAAACATCTAGTTTATCGCAACTTCTAACGCTGCTTGGTGAAGTTGTCTCACATTGGTGACGTCATGACGGTTTTTTATATCATTGTAAACTACCAGCGTTGGTTACCACGGTAACATGAAAGGTAGGCCTGCTCGGTATTACCGGTATACCGCAATACCCTTTTCAAACGATAGGTATTGTAATATTTTTTCTGAGAACCGGTATATTGGGTAAAGACCATCTATGAAGTTTTTGTGATTATCTTTATGGTTTAAATTAAAGTCTACACAGAGTTTCATTCACAACAAATGTTCTTCGGTATTCAATTACAAAACTGCATACTGTTATACTATAAATTGTATTTTTTTTAAAAGAAACTAGAAACCCTGACTATGCAACCTAATTTTGAGATCACTGTTATCAGAACCATAACATATATATTTATACTTATATTGTGGACAGTACGATCGACATGTACAATTAGTGTACGCTCAGTCACATAATCAACTTCCCAATATATCGCAATACGGATACCTGAATCGCAGCACAATTTATTTGCAAATACATAGGGGTGGGTATTGCAGAGAATTTTCATATTGCGATATATTGCGATGCGAAAGCATGTATTGCGATATGTATTGCAATATATTGCGTGAAGTATTTTTACACAAAAAAACTACTTATAATCGAGGTAATGCTTGATTTATAGAGCAAATACACAGCAAAATCACTATGCTTGATTAAGCTTTAAAAACAACTTTTATTCATGATTAAAAATAAAAATGTGAATAATATTTGGCACAAATGAAAAAAGGAAATATCCGAAGATTTCCGAGTGTTACGAAGTTTTCCGAATGAAAGTCAAAATACCGGTTTTCTATCAGCGTATCGCAATACGTATCGTTTTCATGTCTGAACCGGTAAATACCGGTAAACCGGTTATATTGCGCAGCCCTACAAAAATACACAACCGTTATGAAAGGAGTATCTCTCATTCAGCTCACCATTTTGTGGACTTCCAAGACTTTTCTTGATACACCCTGTGCCCTTATTGTTAAATATTCAATACGAAAATTTCAATTTCCACTAACCTAACATCCATTTAATTCAACTGGCTTAATGTTTCCCCCAAATTCGAACGTATACTTTTTCACCGTATCTTTTTATTTCATATGATCCTGTAGATCCTTTCGCTCATATACAGAGGTTTGGTAGCCCTGTGGTAGCCTTGGCTCATCCGGTCGAAGGCCTGGGTTCCATTCTGAAAATGGTTCCAGTTTGTACAGACTGTATCAGTTCTCTCACACACACCTACTTTGTGTCTCTGTTAAACAACGACCAAGCGCTCGGAGGCAACCTCCGGGGCTGTGGGGTAGCCTAATGGTTAAAGCGTTGGCTCGTCACGCCGAAGACCCGGGTTCGAATCCCCACATGGGTACAATGTGTGAAGCCCATTTCTGGTGTCCCCCGCCGTGATGTTGCTGGAATATTGCTAAAAGCGGCGTAAAACCAAACTCAGTCAGTCAGTCAGTCCGAGGCAACCTCCAAGTATTCGGGGGTAAAAAAACAGCACAACTTGAATACTTCACGATATTTTCCGAGTGCTCGGTCGTCTCATAACGAATGGAGACAACGGGAGTGTGCAGTTTCGATAAATAACATACATATTTTTATCTACAGTTGTTTTCAGTATGTCTGCGGGGTTTCCATCGGACAAAATCAGCCTGTCTGGGATTATACATTTTTGTTATGTGTAAAAGAGCCACGTTCCAATAAGCGATAGGCGCGATAAGGCTGCGGTGGATCTGTGTTAGAGTATATAGGCTACAATTGTCTTACGTTGCGATCACTTCGTGGAACAGTCCCTAAGTTTCATCGTCACATCTTTGCTAAACTGGACAGCACCTCCAAACACCTGAGTGATGATAATGATACATTTAAACGAGATGCGTCGCACCACCGTCTTTGTTAAAGTGGGCTGCTTGACGGAACAAACTGACGAGACCCCCCAAAACAAGCCACAAAAAACTTTCCATAATGTTTTGTTGTTGTAATTAATATTTTATAGCTGAATCCCTGTTACAGGTGGAGACAAGGAGCCAGGGAATTACTTGCCCTCTTGGAGAAAAAGACATAAGGAAGGATTCAGGGCCCAGATTTTCGAAGCTCTCTTAGCGCTAAGATAGTCGTAAGTGCCATACATTAACATTAACTTACGACTATCTTAGCACTAAGAGAGCTTCGAAAATCTAGGCCCAGGTTTTTTGACAAGATACATCTGTCACACACACACATGCATAGTAACATTTTATATAAAACCTAAATGTCTAAAAAAAAATTTAATCTGTATATACGTTGTACAGAATTCTTTTTATTCACCGCAATGTACATGTTTTTAAGATATGGTTTACTAGTTTTTAAGCATTTTGTGTTTCTCATAACTCCAACAAGAGTGGCTCATTTTATATTAGTTATTTTTAGAGCATCTTATAAGTAAATTGAGGCGAGACGTTAATTAACTATCTTGCTGTCTACATACAAAAACACATACAGTATAGACATGCAATACCAGTGATTCCTACGAACAGTGACAAATAGCTGCTGGTGTCAAAACACACATGCTTATCAAGTACAGCTGAGACTTCCCATCAAAGAGCGGATGGTACATAGACCCCTTAACATATAATTTATTATGGTTAGACTCGCTGAAATACACGTGACGCTCAATAGTATAGCGCTGTGTTTGAATAAACATTTTCAAACTGATCTTACAATCCCTCTGTTTACACTTGTAAATAAAACATTTGGCCAATAACAGAATCTGATCAAATACATCATCTGTAACAATATTTTCCTCAAGGCTAAACAGTACAGCTTCAGAACTAAAGGACCCGTGAAGATCCGGGGTAGAACAGGTCTTCAGCAACCCATGCTTGCCACAAAAGGCGACTATGCTTGTCGTAAGAGGCGACTAACGGGATCGGTGGTCAGGCTCGCTGACACATGTCATCGGTTCCCAATTGCGCAGATCGATGCTCATGCTACTGATCACTGGATTGTCTGGTCCGGACTCGATTATTTACAGACCGCCGCCATATAGCTGGAACATTGCTGAGTGCGGCGTAAAACTAAACTCACTCACTCAGAACTAAAGAGTCATGTTGTGGAAATGCGAACAATGTTCACTGAGCCATGATAATTGAGATATCCAACAGAATTGACTTTCTTGACACTCCCAGAAAAAATTAACTAGAGTTTGTATTTCAGAGTTACAAAAGTTCTTTCCATAATTATAATGAATATCTAATAACGAGGGGAGCCCTCAGTACGAGACCATCTATATCAGGAGCTATCGAAAAGCTTCTTTAAATCACTGCCTGTGTTCATGTTTAGCGAAGCCTCCTTGTCCGTGGCACAAAGACATGCAAACGCAGGTCATCTGTTCATCTGAGGATGCAACATTTTATTAAATAGGTTTTTAGTTTGTATTGTATTACTTCTTTTCTATTTATAATTACATTTATGTATTCCGTGGCATCGTCAGTAAACTAAAGAATTAAGCATTTTAAAATCCCAGATGGTCATAAGTGTTGCTGAAATACTACCGACTTTTAAAACATCTTTCACACTTCCTTAAATTCGATGCTCATGCTGTTGATCACTGGATTGTCTTGTCCAGACTCGATTATTTAGAGATTGCCTCCATAGAGCAGAGTGCAGCGCTAAACAAAAAAGAAGAATCGACTGCATTGCATTTTGCGTTGTTTACTGACGTCATATAAGGAACATGAACTGTTATTGATATTGTACTCATAAAGCAAATGTCAGTTCTCTAAGAAGTGCTTTGTTTTGTTTGTTTTGCGCCGTAATCAGCATTTTTCAAGCTATTTTTCTGATGTTTGTTATCAAATATCAATACATCACCAGTGTAAATGAACAGAACAATTTATACTATAGGTATCGATACATACGCGTGTCTTCATAGAGAATCCATAAAATATAATTTGATTATATCTCAAGAACTATTTATTAAGATAATGATTGAAATAACTTCAAAATGTCAGCTGAAATTCAGAATCAACAATCTCCTAGATTCTAGCCTGAAAATCTCCACCAGAAAAGGTACCGCCTTTGTACAAGAAAAAAGAATCGATCGAAAATACCAAATACGCCTTGAAGAACAGGGCCAGAAATAGACATTCTCTCAAAACCAAGGCCGCCAACCGAGGACCCCCGTGACAAATATGCTGCCCGTGAAAAACAAGCGTCATCGCTGCAAGAACTTCTCTGATGTCATATCCGTAAATAGCCCTTCGCGCGACACATTTTCTACCGTCACCGCGCTCTTCACACAAACGGTCGGCAATGACGTCATTCGCGACATCCCTTCCAAAACAATATCTGTGGAGCGCTAAATCGACATCAACAGACCCCGGAATGGTCAAGTAGGCTTTTTCTTGACAGTAATTGATGTACGTGTCGTCCATGCTCGCTTATATGTAGCTGTAACCCAGTTGCAAGCGCGAACATCTTTGTTTCTCGTGTCTTCCCTAACCTACTGGCGACAGTACCGTAGCGATCTATATATAATTATGAATGGCGAAGCAACGAGGATCTATACCGCCCAGGCCTCGCTGATAGAAGTGCGGCTATTTTGATCACATCATTAGCGAACTATGATAAATCGGCAACGCAAACCTTCTTCCCTCAACCTTCTCAGTTAATGACCTCCCCTTCCGACTCTGTTTAAGTGAAGCATCGAAATCGATTGGATTATTTCAGAGTGCAGGCCGCATTCTATTTTGAGACACGTAATTCCCTACAGTAATTACCTCCCTTTGATACAAAAACGGTTGTTTGTTTCATTGATCTATACGTTGTCGTAGACATTGAAGCTTTTACAGGTTCTTAGATTCGATATGGTGACGTTTTCTCGGTAGTTATCTCCCCTTGAAACTTTGATCTGGTTGTGGGTTTCTAAAGGCTTAAAATATGTTTAATATTTCAGGTTGTTACGTATCTTGTTTACCACAGCCAGCGAATACGTCACGTGATTTTTGACGTCATACGAAAGTGATTGCTATTCTTAATCACAGAAGTAGCCAAGGCGCTCCTATTTTCGGTAACAAATACGTCAAATTGATAACAGAAGAACTATAAAAAGATCAAAAACACACCAAATTTAGAATTTTGTTATCTAATTATTTTCTTGGAGTTTTCTTCTCTGATAAACACGTTTTTAGGACGCACATTAATGCACCCTCCAGATAGGAAGAGTTTTACTTCTAAGGACAACATCCCGTATTTAGCACCAAGGTATCAAAATAGAACCCACTTATCTGCATTAATAATCTAAAAGACAAATATAACCTTTACATGCTAATGTCCGGCAGGTGTAATATGGAACAGGTTGATGGGTGGGATTCACAGCCTCGGTACATTGGGTACAACGTTCATATGGTCCAATGGCAGCAGAGGTCGACCTGTCCTTATAGACTTTTATCTGTAGCCAGAGACCATATACCGGTAACCGTTATATGGTGAGTGAGTGAGTTGGGTTTTACGCCGCTTTTAGCAATATTCCAGCAATATCACGGCGGGAGACACCAGAAATGGGGTTCACACATTGTACCCATTTGGGGAATCGAAACCGGGTGTTCGGCGGACGCTTTAACCACTCGGCTACCTCACCGCCCCTGCTATATGGTCTCTGCTGTAGCCAAAAGATTGTGAAATCGCTTTACCTCTGACTGGATGGATGAAAATATGACCGAATGTTTGGGTTGTCCTTAGGTTTTCGATCACGAATCAAATTTTAAAATATAAGACGACATAACTGACTTGATGATCCGTTGAAATGAATATGTATTGAAGAGTACTTTCAATAAGTAAGCCGAGCCGGCTTTACAGAATGCAGAGACCATATACCGGTATATGGTCTCTGACAGAATGTTACTGGGCCAGTTCAAAAGTCACTGGGCTTGGGCTAGCGGGCAGGCAGCTATTTCGAACTGTGACCTTGGGATAGTTCGGGACAGCAGATAACAGGATTGCATTTACTATGACCGACAAGTGTGATTTGCAGGACGACTGACATGGGGTTTGTGAATACAACCAACACATCTTGATGAATACCTTTATATATGTCACAGGCCAAATCACCATAACGTCATACCTGCTGTTATATGTCACAGGCGAAAACTACCATGACGTCATACCTGCTGTTATATATCACAGGCGAAAACTACCATAACGTCATACCTGCTGTTATAAGTCACAGGCGAAAACTACCATGACGTCATACCTGCTGTTATAAGTCACAGGCGAAAACTACAATGACGTCATACCTGCTGTTATAAGTCACATGCGAAAAATACCATAACGTCACAGCTGCTGTTATATGTCACGGGCAAAACTACTCTGACGTCATAGCTGCTGTTATAAGTCACAGGCGAAAACTATCATAACGTCATGCCTGCTGTTATATGTCACAGGCCAAATCACCATAACGTCATGCCTGCTGTTATATGTCACGGGCGAAATCACCATAACGTAATGCATGTTTTTATATGTCACAGCGAAATCTACCATAACGTCATACCTGCTGTTATATGTCACAGGCTAAATCACCATAACGTCATACCTGCTGTTATATGTCACAGGCGAAAACTACCATAACGTCATACCTGCTGTTATATGTCACAGGCGAAAACTACTATAACGTCATAGCTGCTGTTATATGTCACAGGCGAAAACTACCATGACGTCATACCGGACACCTTCAGAAATGGGCTTCACAAATTGTATCCATGTGGGCACCTGCTGTTATAAGTCACATGCGAAAAATACCATAACGTCACAGCTGCTGTTATATGTCACGGGCAAAACTACCATGACGTCATAGCTGCTGTTATAAGTCACAGGCGAAAACTATCATAACGTCATGCCTGCTGTTATATGTCACAGGCCAAATCACCATAACGTCATGCCTGCTGTTATATGTCACGGGCGAAATCACCATAACGTAATGCATGTTTTTATATGTCACAGCGAAATCTACCATAACGTCATACCTGCTGTTATATGTCACAGGCTAAATCACCATAACGTCATAGCTGCTGTTATATGTCACAGGCGAAAACTACCATGACGTCATACCTGCTGTTATATGTCACAGGCGAAAACTACTATAACGTCATAGCTGCTGTTATATGTCACAGGCGAAAACTACCATGACGTCATACCTGCTGTTATACTGACTGACTGAGTATGGTTTACCAGAAATGGGCTTCACAAATTGTATCCATGTGGGCCTGCTGTTATAAGTCACATGCGAAAAATACCATAACGTCACAGCTGCTGTTATATGTCACGGGCAAAACTAATCTGACGTCATAGCTGCTGTTATATGTCACAGGAGAAAACTACCATGACGTCATACCTGCTGTTATAAGTCACAGGCGAAAACTATCATAACGTCATGCCTGTTGTTATATGCCACAGGTCAAATCACCATAACGTCATAGCTGCTGTTATATGTCACAGGCCAAATCACCATAACGTCATACCTGCTGTTATATGTCACAGACGAAAACTTACCATAACGTAATGCATGTTTTTATATGTCACAGCGAAATCTACCATAACGTCATACCTGCTGTTATATGTCACAGGCTAAATCACCATAACGTCATACCTGCTGTTATATGTCAAAGACGAAAACTACCATAACGTCATCGATGCTTTTATATGTGACGGCGAAATCTACCATAACGTCATACCTGCATTTACTTTTATATGTCATAGGCGAAATCTACCATAACGTCATGCGTGCTTTTTTTAATGTATGTCACAGGTGAAAATCACCATAACGTCATACCTGCTTTTATACATGTCACATGAAAAAACTACCAGAACGTTATACCTACTTTTATATATGTCACAGGCGACTAGCGCTTTTACGAATGGAGTCGTTGACCACATGTGATATTGCATGTCAATGCACTGACCTCTTCCCTGAACCACCACACTCCTCAGAGTATCTCAGACCTCATTGCTGCTTCTTTTCACTTTAAATGGTTGTCTTTGTTTCAAAATTACATATTTTCAGAGACTAAGGGCGCGTGTTATTGAAAGACCATTATGTCATTGTACGTTTTCTAGTTAAGCAACTGATAGGGAGGCATCAATCAGAGATGGAAACTGATCTTCAATCTTGCATTATTCATTCTAAAGTGTTTATGACAACAACCAAAAGTTATATCCTTACTGACGTATATCACCATACAGGTATAGCAGTCCTAATTTTATTACATATTATGCATTACAAAGCTTTTATTGTTCTGTTAGTGTTATTTAAGTGAGCTTACTGTCGATAGTCGGGCATTTGGTCTTGCAACCAATATACTTATAGTCTGCCATACGGATCCTGAAACAAATATACCCAATGCAGCCCATGCAAGTCTAGAATGTGTGGCAAGTCTAGATTACCGCAGTTTCTGAAAATGAATAAAGTCTCTGGGCCTATTTATTTTATTTTATTTAATTCATAAACTTTTATTTTCTGTAAAATATGTTTATTTCAGACACCAGCTGTTAGTCTACCATTATACTAAGACTGTGCTGTTTTCTTTTATTCTTTGCAAAGCCTTCCTCAGCAATATGGCGTTAAATATATCGAACATATGTACATACTTGATAATATTGCCATGGGCATGTCACAAACTAAGAACAACAACAATGGAAAACAACATCACAACCCCGCGTGATGGGAACGCTCAGAAAGTGTCATAGGAGGACACAAATAGATATATTGTACCAAAACCCGCTGAAGGCGAAAAGACATGTTATGTTTAATTACTCTGGGTCGTGCCCTTTGAGTGACCGTGTCCAACTGTTCATCATAGTAGCTGCTTCTAGACTGGGCGCAGTCTAGGTTTCCACCAAAACATGAATTTGAAAAATCCGAAATACGATCGTTTTTCCTTTTCCTCTCAGTTGGTGTGTTCCGAATGCTCAAAAAGTCATCTTCCTGGAAATGGAAATGAAATTTAAGTTGTTTGTTGCAGATTAATCCAAAATATGTTTTTTCCCTCTCTGTTGGTGTGTTACGAATTCCGAAAATCTATTTTCATGGAACTGTATATGAAATTGAAGTTGTTTGTTGCAGTTTGTTGGCTTGTTTATTGTAACTTTATACGTTATTTCCGTTACAATATCTATATGGAGACTGTTAAAGTCTAGGTTTCAGCAGCACCCATCACTTTCACGTGTCATCACTTTCACCGCTGGTGTACAAACATTCACGAACTATTTCAGGCTGATGTGGAACAGATAGTAAAAGCGTTCTGATAATCATGGCCATTAAAAAACACTTACCAGCGTAGTCTGTTATATCAGTCTTGCAGATGTACAGCTATAAATAGAACAGCCAGCAGCCCGACATTCCTGGACATTACTAGAGAAACAGACAGTCATAAATCAAATATTTGACAGAAAACATTATATCTTGTATTGCCTCGTTTATGTATGCTCACATATTTTCACATCATTAACCTACAAAGTCCTGTTTTTGTTGCCAGTGGAGTTGCAATGTCAGATTGATACCTGACGTGTGTGTGTGTGTATATGTTTCAGGTAGTGATGTGTAGCCTGCAGTGAGCACCGTTACACTGGGAGCCCAACGGCTGGACAACTGCTGTTGGGAACACCTGCGTACATCTAATGAAATGATCGTTCTCAAACGTAATTGGCCTATGAATCCACCGTGTTCACTTGCACAAATAATCCCCCTCGTCCACATGCACAGATATAACGTAGTTCTTCAACAATCTATCTGGTCCACATGCACAGATATAACGTAGTGCTTCAACAATCTGCCTGGACCACATGCACAGATAGAACGTAGTGCTTCAACACTCTGCCTGGACCACATGCACAGATAGAACGTAGTGCTTCAACAATCTGCCTGGACCACATGCACAGATAGAACGTAGTGCTTCAACAATCTGCCTGGTCCACATGCACAGATAGAACGTAGTGCTTCAACAATCTGCCTGGTCCACATGCACAGATAGAACGTAGTGCTTCAACAATCTGCATGCACAGATATATAACGTGGTCCACATGCACAGATAGAACGTAGTGCTTCAACAATCTGCCTGGTCCACATGCACATATAGAACGTAGTGCTTCAACAATCTGCCTGGTCCACATGCACAGATAGAACGTAGTGCTTCAACAATCTACCTGGTCCACATGCACAGATAGAACGTAGTGCTTCAACAATCTGCCTGGTCCACATGCACAGATAGAACGTAGTGCTTCAACAATCTACCTGGTCCACATGCACAGATAGAACGTAGTGCTTCAACAATCTACCTGGTCCACATGCACAGATAGAACGTAGTGCTTCAACAATCTACCTGGTCCACATGCACAGATAGAACGTAGTGCTTCAACAATCTGCCTGGTCCACATGCACATATAGAACGTAGTGCTTCAACAATCTACCTGGTCCACATGCACATATAGAACGTAGTGCTTCAACAATCTACCTGGTCCACATGCACAGATAGAACGTAGTGCTTCAACAATCTGGTCCACATGCCTGGTCCACATGCACAGATAGAACGTAGTGCTTCAACAATCTACCTGGTCCACATGCACAGATAGAACGTAGTGCTTCAACAATCTGCCTGGTCCACATGCACATATATAGAACGTAGTGCTTCAACAATCTACCTGGTCCACATGCACATATAGAACGTAGTGCTTCAACAATCTACCTGGTCCACATGCACAGATAGAACGTAGTGCTTCAACAACAATGCACAGATAGAACGTAGTGCTTCAACAATCTACCTGGTCCACATGCACATATAGAACGTAGTGCTTCAACAATCTACCTGGTCCACATGCACAGATATAACGTAGTGCTTCAACAATCTACCTGGTCCACATGCACACAGAACGTAGTGCTTCAACAATCTGCCTGGTCCACATGCATATAACGTAGTGCTGGTCCACATGCACATATCGTAGTGCTTCAACAATCTACCTGGTCCACATGCACAGATATAACGTAGTGCTTCAACAATCTGCCTGGTCCACATGCACAACGTAGTGCTTCAACAATCTGCCTGGTCCACATGCACAGATAGAACGTAGTGCTTCAACAATCACATGCACAGATAGAACCTGGTCCAATCTGCCTGCACATGCACATATAGAACGTAGTGCTTCAACAATCTACCTGGTCCACATGCACATATAGAACGTAGTGCTTCAACAATCTGCCTGGTCCACATGGATAGAACGTAGTGCTTCAACAATCTGCCTGGTCCACATGCACAGATAGAACGTAGTGCTTCAACAATCTGCCTGGTCCACATGCACATATAGAACGTAGTGCTTCAACAATCTACCTCTGCCTAGAACGTAGTCTTCACATGCACAGATAGAACGTAGTGCTTCAACAATCTGCCTGGTCCACATGCACAGATAGAACGTAGTGCTTCAACAATCTGCCTGGTCCACATGCACAGATAGAACGTAGTGCTTCAACAATCTACCTGGTCCACATGCACAGATAGAACGTAGTGCTTCAACAATCTGCCTGGTCCACATGCACAGATAGAACGTAGTGCTTCAACAATCTGCCTGGTCCACATCATGCACATGTTCAGATAGAACGTCAAGGTCTGTCAACAATCTGCCTGGACATGCCAGATATAACGTAGTGCTTCAACAATCTATTGGCCAGATATAACGTAGTGCTTCCACATGTCCACATGCACACATAACGATCTTTTCCTGCTGGTCCACATGCACAGATAGAACGTAGGACCTGGTCCACATGCACGATAGAACTGTGTCAACAATCTGCCTGGTCCACATGCACATATAGAACGTAGTGCTTCACAACAATCACGCCTGGTCCCGATGCACAGATATAACGTAGCTTCAACAATCTAACTGGTCCACATGCACAGATATAACGTAGTGCTTCAACAATCTACCTGGTCCACATGCACAGATATAACGTAGTGCTTCAACAATCTGCCTGGTCCACATGCACGAACGTAGTGCTTCAAACAATCTGCCTGGTCCACATGCACAGATAGAACGTAGTGCTTCAACAATCTACCTGGTCCACATGCACAGATAGAACGTAGTGCTTCAACAATCTACCTGGTCCACATGCACAGATAGAACGTAGTGCTTCAACAATCTAGTGCTTCAACAATCTGCCTGGTCCACATGCACAGATAGAACGTAGTGCTTCAACAATCTACCTGGTCCACATGCACAGATAGAACGTAGTGCTTCAACAATCCTGGTCCACATGCACAGATAGAACGTAGTGCTTCAACAATCTGCCTGGTCCACATGCACAGATAGAACGTAGTGCTTCAACAATCTATCTGGTCCACATGCACAGATATAACGTAGTGCTTCAACAATCTACCTGGTCCACATGCACAGATAGAACGTAGTGCTTCAACAATCTATCTGGTCCACATGCACAGATATAACGTAGTGCTTCAACAATCTACCTGGTCCACATGCACAGATAGAACGTAGTGCTTCAACAATCTCCACATGCACTGGTCCACATGCTGGTCCAGATGCACAGATAACGTAGTGCTTCAACAATCTGCCTGGTCCACATGCACATCTATGGTCCACAACGTAGTGCTTCAACAATCTGCCTGGTCCACATGCACAGATAGAACGTAGTGCTTCAACAATCTACCTGGTCCACATGCACATATAGAACGTAGTGCTTCAACAATCCACTCGATGCACATGCACAAATAGAACTTTAGTCATAGTACATATGTCTGGACCCACGTGCACAAATAGAAGGCTGTCGTCCAAGAATGAATCTGGGTCCAGATGCACAAACAGAACATAGTGGTCAAACAATCTCCTGGATTCACGTGCACAAATAGAACAGTCGTCCAACATCAAGTCTAGATTGCCTCAGCTCAAGTTAATGAGCTGTATTTTAGGCTAATATCTCTCTATATATATTCTTAAAAACGAAATCTGTATTTCTCTGGCTAAATTGCTCGTCAACGGTAATTATGACGGGTTGTGCTGATAAATAGAGCGAGGTCATTCTTTGAACGATATATATCGAGTTCAATTGTTTTGTTGTATACAGTCAACTCTCGTTAATATATTGTATATAGCTCTTGACATTTTTCACATGTTCAAATTTGCTGGCGACAATCGTTGGTGATAGATAGTAATTTGAGATTGTACAACGTCGACATTCTGTTATATCAAATGCGAATCAAAGTAGTCAGTGACATTTTCGCTACAGAATGTTTATTGTTTGTTTGATATTTGAAGATTTGTGTCTAAATATGACAAACGTGATAGTTCCATTTTGAAAATGATCCATAATGTTCACGAAAGTGTCCAATTCATGTATTTAAAAAATACTGAAATATATTCGAGAAAAAAATGAATGCACAGTAAATATTTCAAAAGATGCCATTTCTATTTGCGAAATGTGTCACATGGTACCAGAAAGTTGAAATGATATTAAAATAGAGGCCGTATCAAAACAATTTCAGGAACAAAAATGAATATTGATTAGAGTATTCCTTATTCCAGTGCATCCATGATTTACCAATCGTAAACTGGTGAGGCAGCGGGGTAATGGCTCGCAAAGTTTTCATGTCAGGCAGTGGTTGATGTCAGGTTCGACTCCACACATAGTAATAAACAGTGGTGCACTCTCCACAGACCCAATACTATCGGAATATCGCTGGAAGCTACTTTCAAATCAAAAGAATTTCGTTTTGAATTGAAATGTTGGTTTGTTGTTAAAGCATACTCAGCAATATTCCAGCTATAGGCAGCGGTCTGTCAAAAATCGAGCCAATCCAGTGATCAACAGCATGAGCATCGATCTACGCAGCTGAGATGCGATGACATGTGTCGGCCTGAACACCTGTCCATGAAAAAATCGTTCCTGTTCATCATACCAGCTTCTAAATACCACTCAAAGAAGTTATGAAGACCAATTCTAACACGGATCTTTACGGGTTCTGAATTAAAATAAACAGAATATCATTGAATTCCATGTGTAGATAATGGGAGGGAAGATGAAACTGACTAAATTACCTCAAATAATACTGTTAGATATTGAGATATTTAAATAGGAACAATTTGCACCAAAAAATACGATTATCAATACAATGTATGGTCCAGCCAAGAAGAGACATTCTTAGCACAAGGGAGGTAACCGCACCATACAGGTTTGTGGTAATTCAGCGAGTGTGGCTGTCTGAAACAGTAGCGTGAGTTCGAATCAAAACAGCATAAACGTTTGTTTTTTAAAAATATATCTTTATTGTACATTCATGCAGTAATCGTCAGCATTATTATATCGATATCGTCAGCATTATCAGTATATTCTAATGATCACAACGATACGTGTTATTATCGTCAAGATCACCATTGTCGTGAAGTACCTGTTATCATCTATAGCGAGTGAAGCATTCAAACCATATATAACGCAGAGTGAAACTCATTCTTATTGTGTTCTGTATCCATATGGCTGGTATATCATAATCCTTTTTGTTTTTTCTGTTGTATTTATTTGTTTATTTATTTGTTTGTTATTTATTTATTTATTTATTTATTTATTTATTTATTTATTTATTTATTTATTTATTTATTTATTTATTTATTTATTTATTTATTTATTTATTTATTTATTTATTTATTTATTTATTTATTTATTTATTTATTTATTTGTGTGTGTGTGTGTGTGTGTGTGTGTGTGGTTGTTGTTGTTGTTGTCTGTCACCGCACTCGGTACTATTCCAGTTAAATGGCGGTGGTGGTCATTGAATAATTGGGTCTGGGGCAGACAATAATGAAGTATACAACTTTACAGATGACAACGTCTTGTTTATTGGAAAGTGCGACGTTTCGGCGTACAGTTTTACATTTTTGGCTTGATAACGGAAGGTGCCATCCATAAAGATGTATGCTTCATTATTGACTCATCAAGTGCTAGAGTTCCGATGACAAACATGGATCAGGCAATCCAGTGATGTACAACATGAGCACCGTCGATCTACGCAGTTGGGTGGCATGTGTCAATCACGTCAGCGAATCTAACCAGCTGATCCCAACAAGCATGGGTTGGTGAAGATAAATGTCTCACAATGTTTCACGAGTACCTTGCATGGAGTCAACACTTCCTAGTGTACCGGGATAGTTCTCTTGAGGACCCTGACATCATGACAAATAAACACATGAACTGGTAGCACTTTTTATTTTATCATTTGTACCAATATGTCTAACCAATATGAGAAGCCTTTGTCAATTAACACTAGTTATGAGTCTTAACATATGTCACATGTTATATTTGAGACTGATTCTTGTACTTTTGGGGATTGAGTCCCATCCGGGATTCGAACACATGTTATCAGTCAGGCACCTATAATCACCAGCACACAACGTCAGCGATCTAACCCACTCAGCCACCGAGACTTCCACAAAATTGAGAGCCTAAACTCGACCCTCCGGCTGAATAACGATGGACGACTCGTTTGGGGAAAGGTGTGTTTCTGACGCTTGGAAACTTTCATCTTCCTCCAAAGAAAGTAACGTGGAATTAAGGTCTGCTTCAAGCATCTCTTGTGACGATCTCTCTGGCGTCCGTCTTGACGTGAATGATCCCTGGAGATGTGACGAGTGTTCGTGGTGTGGTTCATGGGCTGAGTGAAAACTGGTGTCCAAGTCCGACTCGGAGATGGATCGGGCACTCGTATACTCTTCCCGCTCATCTTCATCTTCATCTTCATCTTCCTCTTCATCAACGTCAACGTCAAAGTCCACGTCCTGCCAGTACTGCTGTTCGTGAAGCAGATCAAGTTCCTCCATCTTCTGCTCCAGGAACTGCATGAAGACGTTCTTCACCCCCTCCACCGTCAACGTCCTCATCCTCAACTTGTACACCCACATGGACAGCTTCATCTCCCGGGCGTGGTCGTACCGAGTCTGGATCTCCGCCAGGTGACGGTTGAGGAGCTGCACCTGCAAGACAGCCCGGGTGATGACTCTCTGTGTCCGGATGATGGCAGCGCATATCGGGTCCATGATGGAGGAAAAAGGGAGTGTGGAGGATGAAAGATCAACCTTGTTTCCTTGACAACGGAGGACTTACTTTAGAACGCAAACTGACGGTAAGGAAACGAGAGATGCAACGATCACTTCCAGCACTAATGATAAGGTTCAACTTCCACCAAACTTATATCCAGCCATGTAACATCTCCCGGAACGTCTCCATCTCCACCGCACATGTTGCTTGTGGTTAGAACAATGGATTAGGGAGTCAGCAGGCTTTGATAACTAGCATCACACCTATGTGAGCCGAAACTAAGGTTGGAGACTTACAATGATGACGATCTGACAATAACAAAAAACAGCTTTGAAGCTGTCGGTGTCAGGTGTTGTCTTTGTGACTTAATCTTCTACCTCAGCGTTGTTTGTGTAGTCCGCACAGTTGAAGCTGGAGTAAAAGATGTCGTCACAATGTTGCTGTAATCACATAGTTGAAGTTGTGTAGGTAACGAGTTCAAGATGTCTCATTGTCGTTGACATCACATAGCACAAGCAACATCTGCAGGTCGGAGATCAAAGTGGCGACTGACTATTTTTGTCCAGTGGCGATTCCTGGTTAGAATTTAACGCCGGATGGGATGACTTGACTGTTACTTAGTAGCCGTCACAACTCGCCATTTCTGTAACCAACAATACTACATCCCCTGTCCATAACCTTCAATAAGACGTGCCCCTATTGATCAAAGTTATGTACGAAAATAGGACACAGCAATCAGAACGCGCCTATGACTTCAAGCTCTTCGGCAAAACGTCCGAGTCCAGGGATCATTATTTTAATGTTTTGCACAGTAGTTTTGTATCCAAGACACGGTTAACTTAGAGCTACTTACAAGTCCGATGTGTTTCAAATAGTTTAGTTTAAAAGTTTGGATATAGTGATAACCTATAACGTTTCAGTGGATATTATGACACTTTACCTTGCATTAATTAAACATACCTGTTAACATCTGCAAAAATATTATGACACTTTACTTTGCATTAATCAAATATACCTGTTAACATCTTCAAAAATATTATGACACTTTAAAGATTGCATTATAATCAAACATACCTGTGAAACATCTGCAAATGTTTTATTTACAAATTGTGAGATAGTTTGACACTTTACCTTGCATTAATCATAATAAATACCTGTTAACTATACAGTAAAACCAAAAATTATTGAGAATTTAAAGATTGTAATTTTTTCACTCATTACTCACGTATTAAATGTGAATATTAGCAGAACATAACTCCAGATTCAAAGACAGGTGAAGTGTTAGTATTTTGTCAAGTCACAATGGGCAGCAATGCAGGCTTCAATGCGGGGGTGGGGGGGTGGCAATACTGCTGATCAAAGAAGTTAGAAAGTCGTGGTCCATGCTGTCCCAATATCGGACCACCTCTTCTTTCATTTTAGCAATATTTGTCAGATTTTTCTTATTGACACTTTCCTTCAGAAGTCCCCAAACATTTTCAATTGGATTTAGGTCAGGGCTATAGCTTGGCCAATCTAATAATGTCATATTTTGGGTCTGAAACCAGGCCTGTGAATGTTTCAAATGAACGATGTTTTGGGTCGTTGTCCTGCTGGAAAATCAAACAAATTCTATAGAACACGTGAGCAGATGGAAGTAAATGTCCCTCGAGAATATCTGTGTACCGCTCACTGTTCATATTCCCTTCAAATACACAGAGGGGCGTTGCCCCTAACACAGATATGCCACCCCATATACGTTAAATTTCGGACTGTACTTTGGGCGCTGATACAAAGGTTTTTCAGTTTGTTTGGTCCAGAATTTCAGTGTATTAGGAAACCGCCACACAGAACTTTCATCTGAGAAAATCACATTGTCCCAGTTAAAATGTCTATGCTGTAAGCACCAGTTCAACCTTCGCTCCTTTTGTTCAGGTTTCATGATCGGTGATGGAATTCCTTGACTTTTCTGCTAACCCATTGCATGCAGCTCAGTTCTAATTGTCTCTGTACAGACAGCCACAGTTCCTCTATCAATCATATCCAGCCTTAAGTTTTCTAAACTCCTTCGTTTGTTTTAGAAACAAGAATACCTAAGCCGCCTCCTGTCACCGACAGTCAATTTTCTGGGCCTACCTGCGCCACTGGTGCTCAATGCCATATCCATTTGCAATATTTTTCAAAACACGATAAACAGTGGACAAAGGATGCCTGTTCTACATCTTGAAATCACTTTAGCTGATCTGATGTCCTTGTTATAATAATCTAAAATCAACTTCCTCTTCTCGAAATCATCCATACTGAGGATCACTGAAAATGTCGTCTGCATTAAGTAAACAAAGGGGATAACATCTTCACAAACTAATGAAAAGGGATTAACGGAGTTGTCTCTCTTGAATGAAACCAAGCACTTGATAGCTGGTTAAGGTTGTTTATACTAGAAATCCAATTAAACATATATACTAGTACCTGTTAACATCTGCGAAAGGCACATAATTGTGTAATGTCTTAAATTTGTTGAACTCGTTGTAGATGAGACCAACATCTTGTCTCTGAAATGTGAACTCATGAAGATCCGGCGTAGATCTTCAGCAAACCATGCGGGCTGGGTGGTCAGTTCGGTTGACTCGTGCGAACTGCGCAGATCGATGTTCATGCTGTTGATCACTGGATTGTCTGGTGCAGACTCGACTATTTACAGACAGCCGCTATATAGCTGGAATCTTGCTGAGTGTGGCGTTAAACAAAAAGTATATAATTAAATTAGTGTTCCCAGCATTTCAACGGACTTCATTTTCAGAAACTGTAGTAATCTATATAGATTTGTCACATATTCTAGACTTGCATGGGCAGTGTTGGACATATTTGTTTCAGGGTCTGTATGACAGACAAATTGTCGATGTAAATCTTACTTCAAGGGGCTCAGGTGGGGATACCTGGACAGAATGAGTGAGTATGTTTTTACGCCGCTTTTAGCAATATTCCAGCAACATCACGGCGGTAGACACCAGAAAAGGGCTTCACACATTGTACCCATGTGGGGAATCGAACCCGGGTCTTCGGCGTGACGAGCGAACGCTTTAACCACTAGGCTACCCTACTGCCCCCTGGACAGAATGAACTGCCAGGCAAAATGTATGTATGGTGGTAGCTAAAATGAAACAAACAAAACGTGGTTATTCGGTGGGGATGTATTTGATATGAGGACATGTGTTTTGCGTCTTTATTTTGCAGTGTTTCGACGACTGTTTCCCACCTAGAAACGATTTGGTATGTAGTTTTCATGCTTTCTTTATTGGGGGTTTCATCCCATGTTGGGGCGGTGGGGTAGCCTAATAGTTAAAGCGTTCGCTCGTCACGCCGAAGACCCGGGTTCGAATCCCCACATGGGTACAATGTGTGAAGCCCATTTCTGGTGTCCCCCGCCGTGATGTTGCTGGAATATTGCTAAAAGCGGCGTAAAACCAACTCAGTCAGTCAGTCAGTCATCCCATGTTAAAGTGGGGCGGTACGAGTTAGGTCGAGTCAGATCGAATCAGGTCTACCAAGTTTTTGACATGTCAAAAATTTTCCCCGACTTCCTCCACGACCTTCGGCCCAAGATGGGGTCGACACCAGGTCGAAAAAAGGTCGACATAAGGTCGAGTTGGCCGAGTTGAAGGTTGAGCTGGCCTGACATGCCGATGTGTGTTCGTCTTAGAGTCGATCTGTACTCGGCCTCGACTCGACCTTGAGTCGACCAACTCGAGCTGGACTCGGCTTGGACTCAACCTGGAGTCGACCGACTCGACCTGAAGTCAACCTATCTCGACCTCAACCCGACCTAATCGAGTCCGCGCCGACCGCATAAATGGTCGCCATCTTCCCAATTGCTTCATAAAAGCCAAACGGCAGCCAGTGGTAGCACATCATCTCCACACCAACCTGCTGCCACCCAGAGGTCCACACACCCTCTCCAACACGCTGCAAAGCAGCGGATCAGGCTGGTATCTTCCACAGCTTTGACTCCAGTGCTGCAGCAGGTATATCTCTGTACCTGCCAAGCAGTCTCTTGGACCCTACACACACCTCAGAGAATCAGTCACATGTTCAGGACTCTCAGCAAGGACAGTGCAACTGAGAAGTAGAACTTAATACTCATATATTGTCATGAGCACTTTATACTGATGTAAAATGTTACCTTCAGATTATTTAAATGCGTTTCCAATAAAAGATTTCAAAGCTTTTTTACATCTGATATTTCTTTTGGTAAGTGTAAATGTAAATACATCTTGTACGATTGTAATAAAGTTTGTTTTGTTCATCATATATATAGTTAGTTTTCGTTGTATTTTCTTTCGCATTTACCAATTGTAAATAGTGTAAATAAAAACAAACAAGAGTTCCTTTGTAAAATGAAGCAGTCCTAAATAATAGAGTACACTTTAAAGTCATTTGGATATCATCTTCTCTTGAACAGGAAATAGTCCTTCAAATAGTTTCTTTGGTTGGCGCCCTCTAGTGGGGTAACGCTCCTCGCACCCCAGTTATCCCCATCAAACACTCGCCTAGTGCAAACCGCCTGGGGTGAGTGAAAACTCCTCATTCCCTTGGTCTATGAGGTTCATCTGACTGTTTCGGTTCCTCGTTCTCAGCATGTTGTGTAAAGTGACGCAGGCCAGGGTTATCTGTTCAGCTCTGTCTGCAGTGCTATTTAGGGAGCCGAGGAGGATCTGGAACCTCATAGCCAGAATCCCGAAGGTATTCTCCACCACTCGTCTGGCCCGAGACAGTCTGCAAAAGTCACAAATTGAACATTTTAAAGTCAAATGCATTCAAAATTCAAAACCCTTGATATAATATTCCATACACCCAAAGGTACTAAGTTATAAAATGATTTAGGTATTTATGGAAATAAATATTTACCTGCAGTTGAAGATCTGCTGATCGGGGTCATCTGACGCATGGAAAAGGACTTCATCATCCAGGGGCGGAGTGGAAAGGCATCGTCGCCGATGATGACGTATGGCACACCATAGGGGGAATACAAGGTCATCGCCCTCCATCCGATCTCGTGAATGGTTGAAGACCATCAGCGTCTGATACTGATCCCTTGGCCCCGACGTTGACCCACGGGAACGTTGAACCACGGGAGTCGGCATCCGCGAGTGCCAACAAGACGATAGAGAAGAAGTTCTTGTAGTAGTTGAAGAGGGACACGCTTTTGGGAGGCTTCTTGATGCGTATGTGCTTGCCATCAAACGCACCGGTGCAATATGGAAATTGCCACCTTTCCTTGAAAGCACAGGCTACAGTATTCCATCTGCTCTGATCCCACTCATCTGACCGATACTCAGCTTTGAAGGCGTCAAGGATGGGATTGATGTGCTTACGGCTGAAGCTTTGGCTTTGGAGGAGGGTTGGCATTCTCCAGGTCATCCACCAGTTCAAGCAGGTGCCAGGCTATCTGCACCCAAATGGTAAGCTGTCTTCGCTTCCCGGGGCTCACCAGGTTTACGTCAAGGTTCCTGATGGTGATGTTACTACTTTGCAGTTCTCTAACTGAATGGGTACCTGGTGAAAATGCACCCTGCAATTTATACAATTTGGAAACCAAGGGTCTACACGGCAGAAAAATGGAATTTCCATCGAGAACCAGTCGCTCCGGTTGAACACAGGTCGCGTAGAGGTCGGGCCGGTCGACTTAGGACGAAATTAATTCGAAATTAGGTCGATATACAGGTCTAGCTGGTCGAGTATAGGTCTTTTCAACTTGGCCGACCTGAGTCGAGATAGGTCGACTGAAGTCGAACTAAGGTCGTAAAGTTCCTTACGAGGTCGTTACGAGGTCGTTGTGAGGTCGAGATACCACCCAGGTCGAGACAGGTCGAGTAGTTTGCGAGGTCGAGTCGGTCGAGCTCCCGAGGTCGCCACTGGGACCGCACCATTACACGGTTTTCTTCATACTGCTGCTTCAAATAACATCGTGTGATACTTGGAATAATCAGTCTGAAACTTACTCCATTCGCCACTCCACGTTAGGATAGTAGACATTATTCGGACTGTTCCCAAATCTGTCTGAATACACTGAGAAATGTGTCAAGATTGTTCACTGACTATAGAAAGTAGGGGTGAAACAGTACGCTCGTACCACGGTACGTATTGCGGTACAAAGTCTTCGGTTCGTTATATGAGAACATACTTCCGGGAAAATAGCGGTCGTGTAGTGAAGAACTGCATAGATTTTGACAAAACGATTCGATTTTAGACAAAAAAAGGTTAATAAATTGACGGTGCCAAAACCGAAAAAAGAGAATTTTTGGATTGCAAAATACGTTATACCGAACCGAACCGAAGGCAAAATACCGCGGTTCTACTAATACCGCGGTATACTGTTTCACCCTAATACAAGGACGTCAATCGTTAATGGATTCAAGTTGAATTTCTGCAACGACTTGCATGAAGTAATACAAAGTTCGGCAATAAAGCAGTCGGGTCAAGAAAACAAATCCATGTGTATTTTGTAGACCAAATTATATAGATAAATAGCTAGAAATGTCGATATGTTAATGTAATAGCTCAGTTATCTCTTGTATGCACGTCATAAAGTAATATTATGATTACATAATGCCATTTAGAAAGTGGTCAAATGTAACATATGTTATATTTGGGATATCACTTTCTTAGTAAAGTACAGATTCGCGGTGGCTGAGCGTGTTTGGCGGCCGACTTTGTGTGCTGGCGATTAGCTGCCTGACTCTGAGGGTGTGGGTTCAAATCCCGGATGGGACTCAACCCAACAAAAGTACAAGAATCTATACTTTAACCCATTGGATTCCACAGGGACACCGCTGTTTGTAATCAAGTTATGGTATTAGAATACATAAATTACACCAATATAACTCGATTTCTGTGGGCAGAACGAAGTTGCTGAAAATGACCTCCAGAAATATGATACATCGTAATTCTCTCATTTTTCATACATTGCTAAAATACATGTTTTGAAATAGGATATTTACTCGGGGATTACTCCAAAATAGCATGTTGATGATCACGGGTATCGGTTTTATATCAAATCACAAAACATTATTCTTAAACGTCACCAATAACCACTGGATCGTTCAATTTTGTGTATCTATTCTATTTTGTGTATCAACACAGTATTTACATGGTAAAACAGTCAGTAACCTATATGATTTGTCGAAAGAGCGTTTTCCATCCAATAGACGGAATGCGAGATATATGTTAATCAAAATAGCCTACTAATGTCGCATTTCTCCGATGTCGTCTAGTAGACAAAACAAACTATGACGCCTAAACAAAATTGTGTAAAGGATTTGAGTGATTCATCACATTTGATGATCAGGCTTTTGCTCCAATAATAATGGTGCAACATTAAGTCAAATTACCTGAACACACTTATGCGTCATTTCCATCCATTTCGCTTGTCACTTCCGTTTTATGAAACTGGATTTATCATTTCTTATATGACTTGTGATAACAAAACCTACACAGATAGAGATAGATATTTGTGAACGAATAATATGCTTCCTGGTGAACTCAACATCACGGACATATATTGTCCCTATTTACAGCAAATTCTTCTAAGTCCAGCAGAGTTACGGCCCCTTTCTTTTAGTTAGCCTGTTACCTGCCGTCTTGCGAGTCATGGATAAAAATCAATTTGCATCGTTTATGGCAAGCTATTTTTCGTATATCATTTATATCTTGACACATAACCATACAAATCCATTTTATATATATCTATGTCGTTCAGATAACGGGCAGTATTTTGCTCGTTCAGTTTCTGTACAGCTGTTAACTAGAATAAAACAACCTTTACAGCACATTTATCAATGAACGATGAAAAGAGGCGACATTTGCTGGTTTTTAATGCTTGACAAAATCTCGGACAACACTGAGAAGTTTGTTTTTTTCAAACAGGTTTAATATTTTCAGTGTACCAGCACGGGTATGGCGCAGACAAACCTAAAACAATCATGTGGAATCGAACTCTTTAGTTCTCTGAGTACCAATGAGACGACAGGGTCGCCTATATTCATATTCGTCCACCACTACCACTTCAGCCACCTCTGTAGCACAAGGAATCCTCAAAGCCTGGGTCAGTTAACCAGTGAGAATCATTCTCAGTTTTCAAGCTGATCAGTGAATTTGGTGCCTGTACATTACTTAGTTACCCTATTGGGTCTCCAGTTACATCTGGTCAACAGGCGCAAATGGCTGCATGAAGAACTTGCCTGCTTTCATCTGGGCTGAACTACGACCTTCGACTCATTACCTCAACCACATAGCCATATTCAATACATTGTGGGTTTCAGTGGTTTAACATGTGTCCCAATGAGTGTATAGTGAGCAGGCTCTGACCTGTGAGTGAGTTTAGTTTTATGCCGCACTCAGCAATATTCCAGCTATATGGCGGTGGTCTGTAAATAATCGAGTCTGGACCAGACAATCCAGTGATCAACAGCATGAGAATCGATCTGCGCAATGGGGAACCGATGACATGGGTCAACCAAGTCAGCGAGCCTGACCACCCGATCCCGTTAGTCGCCTCTTACGACAAGCATAGTCGCCTTTTGTGGCAAGCATGGGTTGCTGAAGACCTATTCTACCCCGGATCTTCACTGGCCGGCTCTGACATGTGTCATCCTAACCCTAACATGGATTATTGTTCATAATGTCAACCACTGGTTTGCCAGATCCAGACCTGTTAAATATACCTGACAGATGCATGAACAAACACTTTTCTTCAGATGAGAACCAGCCTGTGATGTGCTGAGGATGGCTAAGGGGAGGTAACTCTTTCTACAGTCCTTGGGCTCCTTCCACGAAGCAACCTTTACTAAGTTAACCTTAACTCCCATTCTATAACACTGCACTAAGGTTACCTTAGTGACTTACGATCACCTTAGTGCTTCATGAAAGGAGGCCCTGATTATCTGTGGTCTGTGCCACAAGGTAATACAAATAAACATCACAAAAACAAAACTATTCTAAAAGTATTTATTTCACAGATATGTGGGAATGGAGTGAAAGACAAGAGAATGACAGTAGTCTGTAGAGATAGGTAACAGAATGACTGGCAGGGTTACCAACCATACAGTAACATGAAGGGCTACGGCATGTCACCAGGCCATGAACAGATAATTACTTGCTTGTAGGCACGCATAATGCATGTTTTAATGTAAGAACCACAATGTATGCCGAGTGAATGAAAATCTCACTCAGAAAAATGAAACCAGTTCATGATTTCCTTGCCTTATAAACAAAAGTACCATATGAATAAGGTTGACAACAAATACACGAAATGTCCCTATGTTCGTCATATCCTCATCTCTGAACATTTGAAAATGAAAATAGTAAGACTGACATCTGCCTTGTCTGCACCCTAAAACATTGTGGTAAATAGCCAACAACTGGTATGACAAATGTTGTCAGTTTCCAAGCTGTAATCAGTGGATGCTAAAGCATTTTAGCACTTGGCAAATTTCCGCATCTCTATGTTACATTTTGTGTATGTTTTATGAATATACCACTATTTTTGTGAGAATTTGTTCATGCAACATACAAAACTAAATCATTAGTAATGCTGAATCAGTTTAGAGACAAACATGTTTTGTTATATGAACTTTCCAAACTATTTTGAAATGCCAAGTTCACATTAAAACCATAGCCTGTCGTTTCGGTCAAATAAACAAAAAATGGAAGTACTTCTTCAGGGAAATTCTGTCAAGTGATAAATGCTCAACCTTGTTCTTACTATGGCACATTCTGCTACTTCAGAAAAGTCAACACAATTTCCAGGAGACAACAAAATGTCTATATATGTCAGGGCTCGATTTAGTGCTTTGTTACATGCACTGGTGCAACCCAGCATTACAAAGTGCAACCTAGTTATTAGTTGAACTTGCACCAGGTGCAGCTCAATTTTTAGTGGGCAAACTCTGAATAAAACATCTAAATAATTCAATAGCATATTTCTTACAGTACATATTGCAATAAAAGCAGTGCAACTGGAATTTGGCTGGTGCAACTAGGTTTTTATCTTAGGTTGCACCTGGTGCAAGTAGGTTAACATTTTAAATCGAGCCCTGTATGTAACCATGGTAAGATAATTTTCGGACAAATTATCACTTCACTATGAAAAACCAACAAACAGATAATTAACCTGCCTTGGCCTAGGAGAACCACAAGCCTTCATCAGCAGAATACAGAGAATGCTCAATGGTTGCAATGACAGTGGGTGTTGCCTCCATGGCAGTTAACAGGAAGACCTTGGCTTCCATTATGGTGAATCTCAACGGTATTAGTTTGACATCTACTAGTATATCATAAGCTGCATGCTGAATGCAATATATTTCAATAAAACACAACATCCAGTTTGAATGGTTATGAACTGAAGCCATATATAGTCTTTTCTGCAAGAATATTTAAATTAAAAAAACCTTGTGATATTTGAAAGCCATAAAAATGTCTTGTTCAATTGCAGTTCAAAAGTGCAGAAGAATAATTCTAACACATTCGTTTCCACCTACTAATGCTTGGCTTGTGGATGAACGTGGGATGATATTGGTAAATAAATGTTCTGATCCAGAATTCCCATGTTACATAAATGTCATTTCAGAAGAGCTTTCTGAAATGTATTATTTGCGTCTCGATCTGTTCATAAAGGCCACATAATAAATAGCAGAATATTGATTTTGTAAAATAGAAAGGACAATTTAATTACAAGACAGTAAAACCAATATGAAAAAAATTATAATTACTGATCATTGAGACTACACAATTTGTTATTTTGAACACATTTATCTTGAAAGTAATGTTCAATATGGCAAGCTTGACTACTCAGCTGTTGAACACAGATACTTTGTACAAAAGCTATACATAAAACGACAACACAAATGTGACCACCCTCCGAAACTCGAAAATGAGGCTGCATGTTATATCATATACATCTGGATCCCAATCCACAAAGTGTTCAAAACATGACCTGTCAGAACTCTTATAGTTTATCATAGGCTTACGAATGTCATGGCGCTACGAACGTTTTGTGAATCAGGACCCTGGTAACTAATAAGGAACTACGCCTATACCCAGAAATATGTATACTGCATGCAGTTCATAATATTTATTACAAATACCATTTAAGTTGACCTAAACTTATCAATCAGGCAACAGCAGGTACTGACCCTGTATCTTACACAACCAGCATGTTACTAATCATACGCTTGATTAATAAAGGTAGTAGTGGTTATGCAGAGATGCCAACCCTGAACCAAATGAAAGTGGAGTCAAGCCTTGCTGAAAAAAAATTTCCTAAGCCCTGAAGGTGTGAGATGGGTTTTAGCGTGAGAGGGGGTTTGGGCCCCTTTGATGGTGTGGGTCTGGGGGCCTTCCAATATGAAAATCTTTAGATTTAGCCTGGAAATATGCATTTCCGGGCATACTTAACCAGATAATTCTTAACTCAAACTAACATATTTACTAAAATTCTTTCAAACATTCTAAATTTATAAACAAATTTGAATTTTCCAAAAAATCGGATTTTTTTTTATAGACAAATCGGAGAGTGGATTTTGTATTTAAAAATCGGAGTAACTCCCCCAAAATTGGAGTGGTTGGCATCTCTGGTTATGGATGATTCATACATGTAAAATCTTTCAAGTGAAACCTCATTAAATCCAAGCAAGACCTTGTTAATCCTAGATAAACATTAATCTGGAAGGTACTTTTGAATTTTCTGGATTTAGACATTTTTGAATTAACAAATCACTGACTTTCCCTTTACTACAGGTATTCCAGGAGCAGCAATCTGCATGGGGTGTCTCAATCAACAGGTTCTGGAATAATAAGGTTTCACTGTATTGTGTCGCAGGGGACAATGCAATGTGAGTTCCACAAACAAATTGATTCTGTTTGATCATAAGCTGATACTTGTGAAACAGGAGGATCACTGAACCTCAGATCAAGGAAATAGATTAAAAGTTGGAAGAAAAGTTACAAATAATGGCCAGTAAGTTTTCACCCAACAAATGCACAGTAAGCATTGACCTAACATGTGCATACAATAAATTAAAATCACATGGTGGACGATACCATTTTCGAAAAAAAATATTTAAGATTTTCTTTATAACAAATTGAAACAAATGAATGACATCGTAAGGTAGTCAAAGTTGAAGATGGACATCTATAAAATGGTTTCCTGTCACTATGCACTATGGTGTCAACAAACATAAATAAAGCATCACTGTGCAGCATTGAGACACCACAGCATCAGCTATCTGCATATTCAGCATGTCAGTATTTCACTGAACTCATCTAGAAATGTCCTGCATTATCTAAACGTGTTCCAGTCAACTTCACCTCACAACAGGGAGATATGTAAGTTGGGTTAATATTGCTTGTGGATACATGTCTCAATTTTCTTGAGAGAGGGGGAAGCTGACACTGAAACACATCTGAGCTAAGCTATGAGTGGAGCAAACTACGAGAGCAAACTACTCAGCCTCAAGAAGCTGTTAAACATATTGTAAGTTCTCATGTCTCACTTGAATGGAGTTACAGCTGAAGACATATGGTAAATAAATAACATATCGAGATGACATTTTTTAACCTTAAGGTTTACTGAAACTGCCTTGGTTTAAATATATGGAAGAAATTTAGTTGCTTAATGTTCTTACATGTTTCCACCCAAATAGCATTGTCAATACATCCACATGGACTGTAATAGGTACAGCAGCGACCGTGTCATCTATGCCAGTCAGTTCATGATACAACATACACACCATTCTCAAAACCCAGGTCGGAGCTACTATCAAAACAGAAGATGGTCATAACTAGAATAAAAAGGTGAGAATAATAGAAAATCAAGAAAAAATATTAACAATTTTGCAGTGATCCATCTAATGTTAAGAGTGAGTGAGTAAGAATGGTTTTACGCTGCTTTTAGCAATATTTCAGCAATACCACTAGGAAATCATGTGAGGGAATCGCTTTTAGAACCAGGGTCTTGAGGGGTGATATGAGCAAACACATTAACCAGGGTCTTAAACATTGACGAGCAAACACATTAACCACTAGGCTACCCAACTGTCCCTCTAATGTTAAGAACATGTACCTATCTATAGAAGGAGTGCAACTTAACCTTCAACATATACTTGCTAGGGGCCCTTTCCATAAGCCAATCTTAAGGCCATGGCTGCTGTAGGTTTGTATTTGAAAGTTAGGAACCTTTTACTGCTAAGAATGGTTTCTGGAATGGGTCCCAGAACATTACAAGAAAACAAGACAAATCCTGACCCTGTAGTAGCACTGTGCATACCTATAACATCAGACAAATATATCCAAAGGGTGTTAGAGGCAAGTTACAACCCTGCATGGGGATTGAGTTATGGTGGGTCCCTGGGCCTAGATTTTCAAAGCTCTCTTAGTCGTAAGTGCCATACATTCACATTAACTTATGACTATCTTAGCACTAAGAGAGCTTTGAAAATCTAGGCCCTGCTGTTGTCTGGGTATATATTAACTTAGCTGACTATCAAATATCAAGTGACACACAAGATTAATGAGAAGACCTGGGTTCCAAGGCAGCTTGATCTATTCTTGTACAGGGATTTATATTGGGGAAGAAACATTATCTTATCCAAATTTGTTTTGCTTAAAGCAGTTTCCTCTATTCTTTATCTCTTAAATATTTAAAAAATGGAAATACAAACAAATTTCAAATATAGTTGACACAGGTATGGATAACTTCATAATTATACTATATAGTGACATTATCATAAGTCAAGGAAACGTCACTGTAACAGTAGAATGCATTTGTTTTCCACAAACTGTGTCTCCCAAGACTCCCCAAGAGAAAAATCCGTGTCTACGTAGTCATCTGTCAACTTCAAAGAAATGTCACTGAAGACATTTCCAAATGTAAGCTATATGTTGTACACACTAAATTCATAATTATACCAGTTTATATTTTGTTATGGGTCAAATATCAGTCTTTCAGAATACCTGCATTTATGCCTGGAAAAAATATCGTCCCAAGACTCCCCAAGAAAAATCCCTGCTTTTATAGTCTTCGGGACTGGCCAAAACAAGACATGAAACTCCACAACAATGGAAGGTAGAGGGTATACTGTCAATTTCCACATGATACACTAATATTGATACACGATTCCTTTATACATGTGATTACTGCATAACATGCCTGTTATTGCAACATGATTACTATACAGACAGTCAGTATTTACATCATAGATCCACCGACTAATGGTGGACTGGTCCACAGCAGTCTCCCGCGGGCTTCGGCTGCGACACTATATACAAGGATGCCCACGGGGGATGGTTGTGTGGTGGCAGCGATATGAAGACACTGTACACAGAGGACACCGGAACACTGTACAGACAGGACAACCAGACCACTGTACAGACAGGAGATCTGTACATAGGACACCAGAGCACTGTACACACAACACAGGCCCTCCGTACATACGACACAAGAGCACTGTACAGACCGTACAGAAGAGCTCTGAAGACATGACACAAGAGCTCTGGAGACATGACACAAGAGCTCTCTTCATGACTCAAGTGGTCTTTTTAGTTGGACACAAACGGGGATGTGAAGAACTGGCGTGGCCTCTGCGTTGTGTTATTGTGTCGAGATGGCAACCTGTACAAGATAAGACAAATTGTTTAAAACAACAGTTAACAATGCTGATATCATATCTCACTTAATGACATGTATGGAAGAACAGCAGTCTGAATATCTTAAACTTGTGATGTTATATCTTCATCCAGTTTCAGATCTCATAGCAATCTAAATGCATGTTTTCATTTGATTCTGCATGAACACAATTCAGATTCCTCCCTCAGCAGACAGCAGCATGCTCTCCAGACAGGAACCTTTGACCTAGTTTATCACGTGTGAACCTAGTGCACAGAACATCCCCATTTTGACCCCTGCTATTCAGTCGAATGCTCAATGCCTGCATCATCAAAGTCCACCTACATCACAGCTGCTTGTAGATAACTGTGACAGACAAACCAAATCACTGACAGTTTCCTGTGGACCAGTTCTAATGAGGAATCATTTTAAGGGATTCAGGTGACTCATGTTTTGTCAGATGTGGGTTTTGATGACCGGGACATCCAAACATTGTCTAAGTTTACATCTGTAACAGGTCTTCTTCCAAACAAAACGTGAATTTTCACAATCTAATCAGTTATGAGAAACATTAGGTACCCCTATCCCATTCTATGCAAATGTTGGTTGATATGGGGTACAACCGATCTAAGGGCCATGGATAAAGAATTAAGTGAAACTGCACAGATATTGGAATGTTTCAATGTCTGGCAAGCCTTCCGTCACCTCCTCCTTTACAGGAATCGGCAGACCAAGCATTCCAGAAGACGAAGGCACACAGAAGAAGATGGGCATCGGCGACAGGGAGGGAGGAGGGATGTCTGGAGCAAGACATGCATAAAGCTGGGGAATAAGGCTTAGCAACTTCATAATTCAAGCCAGTTCCAATGAATAACTTTGTTTCTCCACTTAAGGTTCTGTTTGGTAATGACCTCTTGCACAACTCTCTTTAAAACTAACACAAAATATTCCTTGATCACACACTGCATTAACTTACTGATTTCCTTTCAAGGATTACAGACTGTGAGAAGACTCTTATACTTATGTCATGTATGTTTTGTCCTACCTGAGCAAAGGTGTTAAAATAAGACCTGGCCATCAGAGAGAACTCTCACTGACTGCAATCGGAGCCAACCGCTTTAATGGCGGCATCAGCCTACCAACAAAGGAAAGGGAGGTACAGTCCGTTTGAGTCAGAAACGGACCGATGAATTGCAAAACTTATCATTGTACAAAATTGCCACATAAATATAAATAGTACACATGTTTATCATTTACTAATACACAACAGCTTTCTTATATTTGAAAATTTTCCGGACTCCACCAAAAAAGTTCTTTAAGAAACTATCATTAAAATTTTGACACAGTTCACTATTAGTTACGAGGGAGGAGTGCAGAGAAAGGGACAGCCAGGTGTTAGAGAAGCACGTGCACAAGTGCCCACCAAGTTATTGATTCATTAGCCTGTGCTGTGCCGTCTCCATTCTTTCTCGCACACCTGGCTGTCCCTTTCTCTGCACTCCTCCCTCGTAACTAATAGTGAACTGTGTCAAAATTTTAATGATAGTTTCTTAAAGAACTTTTTTGGTGGAGTCCGCGGAAAATTTTCAAATATAAGAAAGCTGTTGGGTATTAGTAAATGATAAACATGTGTACTATTTATATTTATGTGGCAATTTTGTACAATGATAAATTTTGCAATTCATCGGTCCGTTTCTGACTCAAACGGACTTTAACTGCATGCAGTCACAACAAGTGACCAGACTGATGGCAGGGTGATGAGCGGGGTGATGAGCGGGGTGAGAAGCAGCAGGACAGCCTTAAGCATGGCATCAGGATTATGATGGCGATGACGATATGTGAGTACAAGATGATGTATCAACACAGGGTTACACCATGACAACACATCTACATGTCTGGGTGATTTACTCCATGTACACAAGGAGAATGTTAAGGCAGGACAACTGAGTATGTAGATAGATTGGTTTAGTTCTAACAGTTACCATGGTTACTAGCAATGACACATAAGCCAGGGGGATATACATAATCATCAGGAGAGGACATATAGTGGATTATACTACATGCTATTTGATATAAACACACCAAGAACCTCCATAGATCCTAATTAAATCATTGTCAGAGAACAAATCCTGTCACAAGCCTGGTTAAGCAACATAAATTGATGGTAAAGACCCATCACCGTGCCTCAACCACCAACATTAGGAGCAAATGAAATAGATGTTGTTGTTTAATGCCGCACTCAGCAATATTCCAGATATATGGCGGCGGTCTGTAAAACAAATCCAGTGGTCTGTGAAAATGATCGAGTCTGGACCAGACAACCCAGTGATCAACAGCATGAGCATCGATCTACACAATTGGCAAAAGATGACATGTAAGTCAACCAAGTCAGCCAGCCTGACCACCTGACACTATGTGGAGGTACACAGATGATGTTAGTGATGCCTAGAGACAGGTGAGATAGTCACAACTGTATTGCATGAACAGCACACTGTCAGGTGTGAGGTACATCTACATAATGAACACACACAGTATGGACACAGCATGTGGAGGTACACAGACGATGTTAGTGATGCCTAGAGACAGGTGAGATAGTCACAACTGTATCACATGAACAGCACATTGTAAGGTGTGAGGTAATCTACATAATGAACACACTGTACTTATCTAGCATGTGGAGATACACAGACGATGTTGAACAGTAAGGTGTGAGGTAATCTACATAATGAACAATGCGTGTATCTAGCATGTGGATACACAGACGATGTTAGTGATACATAATGAACACACTAATGCATTATCTAGCCAGGCGATGTTAGTGATGCCTAGAGACAGGTGAGATAGTCACAACTGTATCACATGAACAGCACATTGTAAGGTGTGAGGTAATCTACATAATGAACACACTGTACGTATCTAGCATGTGGAGATACACAGACGATGTTAGTGATGCCTAGAGACAGGTGAGATAGTCACAACTGTATCACATGAACAGCACATTGTAAGGTGTGAGGTAATCTACATAATGAACACACTGTACTTATCTAGCATGTATCTAGCATGTGGAGGTACACAGACGATGTTAGTGATGCCTAGAGACAGGTGAGATGGTCACAACTGTATCACATGAACAGCACATTGTAAGGTGTGAGGTAATCTACATAATGAACACACTGTACGTATCTAGCATGTGGAGATACACAGACGATGTTAGTGATGCCTAGAGACAGGTGAGATAGTCACAACTGTATCACATGAACAGCACATTGTAAGGTGTGAGGTAATCTACATAATGAACACACTGTACGTATCTAGCATGTGGAGATACACAGACGATGTTAGTGATGCCTAGAGACAGGTGAGATAGTCACAACTGTATCACATGAACAGCACATTGTAAGGTGTGAGGTAATCTACATAATGAACACACTGTACGTATCTAGCATGTGGAGGTACACAGACGATGTTAGTGATGCCTAGAGACAGGTGAGATAGTCACAACTGTATCACATGAACAGCACATTGTAAGGTGTGAGGTAATCTACATAATGAACACACTGTACGTATCTAGCATGTGGAGGTACACAGACGATGTTAGTGATGCCTAGAGACAGGTGAGATAGTCACAACTGTTTCGCATGAACAGCACATTGTAAGGTGTGAGGTAATCTACATAATCATGTACATATTTAGTTAAGATGAAATAAGTCCTTGAACACAAATTTGTATTTCACATGTCACTGCAAGTATTTACTTCTTGCAGTAAATATATTACATATCTGTCAATCAGGCAACAAAGAAGGCCCACTTATCACATGAAGCTTAGGGAAAAGTCCATAAACACTGATGTCAGATCATCTTGTTTCAGGTAGAATGTCAATTACTGCAAATATTTTGATCATCTGTTCATCATGCAGAATAAGTGATTACGCTTACAATTATCATCAATTAATAGTCATTAGTGAAAATATATGAGTTGTCATGCTTTTTATTTTAGTATATATGACTTTTGCTTACAAGTTAACAAATCAGATATTAACAGTGAACAATGAACACTGCTGAAGAAATATGGTTTGTCAGCTATATTTTAGACGTGATGTCTTTTATAAAATTGTTTACTTGTTTGATAAGACAATGAGTTGAGCAAGGTGTGACACATACCTGGGAGTCTGTGTTGTGTTTCTGGACCAGGTCTGTGTTCGCTGGGTCTCGGCCTCGTAAGATCCAGGCGTCAGTACTGGACCCAGTCGACTTCAGGGAACTGTCATCATTTGATATAATCATGAATATACGCATCATTTCAAATCCATAAAACACAAATTGCTATACGTTGTTTCCATCACTTCATCTTACAAGTAGGGGCAGTGGGGTAGCCTAATGGTTAAAGCGGAGGCTCATCACGCTGACGACCCGGGTTCGAATCCCCACATGGGCACAATGTGTGAAGCCCATTTATGGTGTCCCCCGCCGTGATAATGCTGGAATATTGATAAAAGCGGCGTAAAACCCAACTCACTCACTCACTCTTCTTACAAGTGTAGTATATATGTGAAGCTGTAGTCTAAGTCAGGGAGTGAATGTGTTTAACACAGTCATCAGCAATATTCCATCTGTATTGTGGTGGCACCAAGTCTACCAGATATACAAGTGACAGGTCTAGTGGCAATGTACATCATTACATCATGGTCTGTGAGCCTGACCACCTGAACCAATTTCGGTAGTTTCATACGAGAAGTCTATGGAACCCACCCCAAAAATACAAGGGGAACATGTACATGTAAGAAATGTCAGGAGGGACTGCGTTACCTGCTCGGCTGCAGTCGGGTGTGTTTGGTGTGTTGGGATCGAGGGGATATAAGCTGGTGTCCTCAATATTGAGGAACCTCACCCAGAATTCACCAGACAGTTCCAGCAGGTTCTCCATTACCTACAAAGACACATGAAAAGATGTCACAAGTACATTCACTTAAATTAGCCTAAAACATCTTCATCCTAAATCAGAGGAATCTCCATTCTATCACAACAGGAACAATAAACTATGACGACACTATGCTGTGATTTTCCTCACAAAACATAATTCCTGTCAGTACTAGTTGGTATCTACAAACACCTGTTGTATGGGACAGGAACTGAATTATCTAAGTAAACCTGTCTTCACTGACGTCATTCAGTGACAATCTGATCTAAATCCCTGTAGTAAAATAGAAAGTCATCATTCTGTGTGAACTATATTAATGCCTGACAATGCCATGATACTTGATGGGTATCTGTTTGCTGTGTTAATACAGATGTTGGAGGATGTCACAGTCCACTCACCATGTTCTGTCGGCGTGTCTCATTGATCATCTGCATGGGTTCTGGTTCTGGGGTTGAGTACCCCACCAGGGTAGGACCAAACACCTTGGCTAGGTTGCTGATGGGCATCTTACACTCCGGGCACTCCGCGATCCTGCAACATCGTCATCCATACAGTTTACAGAGTCATGGCACGAGGCAACATAAAACAGCTGGATACTTCTTTCGCTAGACTGGAGGACTACGATCACAAGTAATGGACAACCTGTATCATTTATTATCAGCAGATTTTCAAATGGCTTGTAGGGTGGGATCATGTGATACAAACAATTTTTGAGTGAGTTTGGTTTTATGCCACACTCTGCAATATTCCAGCTATATGTTGACGGTTTTTGTAAGTAATCCACTATGGTCCAGACAATCCAGTGATCAACAGCATGAGCATCGATCTACGAAATTGGGATACGATGACACGTGTCAACCAAGTCAGCTAGCCTGATCACCTGATCCCATTAGTTGCCTCTTACGAGTGACCCATCAGTGACATTGTTTTAACAGCCAATCATAATACTTTTAATATAAAAGCATCACACCTTTCGTCAATGTTAGTGCTGTGTTTACTATTACACATGACCTAACCAGTTTACAGTATGAGACAGACTTACTTCTGGAGATGCAGCGCTAGGAAGGCCAGGGTGTCTCTGTTGGCCTGTGGGAGGTGCTCCACCAGGCTGTACAAGTGTCTCTGGGAGGTTTCTCTGTCAGCAATCTCTGCACAAACAAATCAGTTCATCAACTCAAAATGCTCAAAAACGACACCATCACTCCAGTTACAAGATACACACAAGCTGGAAAAAACCCACAAAAACCATAAAAAACAACAAAATTTGAGCAATAACAAGATTTTTTTTAAAGACATGCTTACTTCATTCAAGCCCACATATCAGTGCATAACATTCTATTTGTGTTTGAGTTATGGACAAATCTTTTTGCTTAACGTTGTCAAGCCTTATGAGAAAAAAGTAACTGTAACATATATACATTTAACAACAGAAATGAAAAATGTTTGTCAAATTCAGGATATTCTCAAAACAAGGCAGGCCTTTTCAAGCATGTACAAATTTTGACTGAACTGAGCATACATAAAACATGTTTTCAATGACAAGACACGGGGAAACCTTATTTCACTACTTCTAAGAGTTAGTAGATAGCACTGCTTAAAGGAGACAGATATGTTTATAATGTTTACATTTCCTGATGGTTTTATTCAGTACCAGTTTGAAGCAAAACTAATGCATTGAGAACTGATTCAGAATATTATAGCCCTCAAGTGCTCCAAGTGAATGAGAACCATCACTGGATATGTACTTGTCTTCAGCTCAATGTAGTAGTCTCAGGGCAGCAGACTAGTGGCAATTTCAGTTGCTGAGGAAGCAGTACTTACCTGCAGACTGGGCAAACTCTAGCCACAACTTGTATGTGACCAGGGGTTCCTTCAGCCCTCGCAGGAAGTCCTTCAGACATCCGCACACAACGTGGATGTCGTGGATGTTGTTCTGGAAAAAAAGCACATCATGACACACCTGGTCACTGGCCAAAAAGATGAAAGGGAATACAAGCTATGGACACCTTCAATCAGTTATGTCTTTTGTTTGACTGTTCGACACCACACTCAACAGTATTGAAGAAATTATAGACTGGACCAGACAATCCACTTATTGATAATATGAGAAGCCCAAAGGGTAACATAGTATTTCGCTGTTTAACGCAACACTATTATTACTACTATATGACTGTAGTCTGTAAATAATCAAGTGGGGACAAGACAATCCAGTGATTGACATCATGAGCATCTACGTAATTTGGATATATGGACATGCATCAACCAAGTCTCCCCACCAAATCCTGTTAGTTGCCACTTTTGACAAGCATGGTTGCTGAACAGGAACTGTTCTAACCTAGACTCCACCTACAAGATACAATGCTGTGGATCTGTTCTAACCCCGACTCCACCTACAAGATACAATGCTGTGGATCTGTTCTAACCTAGACTCCACCTACAAGATACAATGCTGTGGATTTGTTCTAACCTAGACTCCACCTACAAGATACAATGCTGTGGATCTGTTCTAATCTAGACTCCACCTACAAGATACAATGCTGTGGATTTGTTCTAACCTAGACTCCACCTACAAGATACAATGCTGTGGATTTGTTCTAACCTAGACTCCACCTACAAGATACAATGCTGTGGATCTGTTCTAACCTTGACTCCACCTACAAGATACAATGCTGAGGATTTGTTCTAACCTAGACTCCACCTACAAGATACTAGTACAATGCTGTGGATTTGTTCTAACCTAGACTCCACCTACAAAGATACAATGCTGTGGATCTGATCTGTTCTAACCTTGACTCCACCTACAAGATCTGATGCTGTTCTAATTTGTTCTAACCTAGACTCCACCTACAAGATACAATGCTGTGGATCTGTTCTAACCTAGACTCCACCTACAAGATACAATGCTGTGGATTTGTTCTAACCTAGACTCCACCTACAAGATACAATGCTGTGGATCTGTTCTAATCTAGACTCCACCTACAAGATACAATGCTGTGGATTTGTTTCTAACAATAGACTCCACCTACAAGATACAATGCTGTGGATCTGTTCTAACCAAGACTCCACCTACAAGATACAATGCTGTGGATCCGTTCTAACCAAGACTCCACCTACAAGTTACAATGCTGTGGATCTGTTCTAACCTAGACTCCACCTACAAGATACAATGCTGTGGATCTGTTCTAACCTAGACTCCACCTACAAGATACAATGCTGTGGATCTGTTCTAACCTAGACTCCACCTACAAGATACAATGCTGTGGATCTGTTCTAACCAAGACTCCACCTACAAGATACAATGCTGTGGATCTGTTCTAACCTAGACTCCACCTACAAGATACAATGCTGTGGATCTGTTCTAACCAAGACTCCACCTACAAGATACAATGCTGTGGATCTATTCTAACCCTGACTCCCAACAAAGGATATGCTGCAGTGGATCTGTTCCATCTAAGACACATCCCCACAATGATATTATGAAGGAACCTGCTGTACTCACCAGCCTGGGGACACCCTTCCCCTTGAAGAACTTCTCCTTCAGGTCCTTCACCTCTCTGTCTGACCTGCAACAAACAAACACTTGCAATATACACATCGCCCGCCATGTCATTTGTAAGATGTCTAACAAACATTTTGACAACATGGTGTGAGTGAGTATGGTTTTACGCCACTTTTAGCAATATTCCAGCAATATCATTGCGATGCAGACCAGAAATGGGCTTCACACATTGTACCCATTTATGGAATCAAATCCAGGTCGTTGACGTGACAAGTGAATACTTCAACCACTAGGTTACCCCCACTGCCCCTTTACAGCATGGAACAGCTGAAACTGTCCATTCAGAATTTTAAAATTTAAATTAATCTTTGGTCATATAATGTTAGTGTCGATTCAATTGATGCAATACAGTGTCTTTATTCCCAAAGTATGAAACAGAAACACATTCAGTTTGGAATTCTATCATGGTCCATGAAAGATTGTTAAACCACAAGTGTTTCCTTACAGTTGGCAACTTTTTAAAGTTTGCTGGGATGTTATACATTCACTGATTATACATTCAAAGGATTTCCAAATTCCTGGCCATTTCGAACTTTGCAAGAACTTGGCACACTGGAGAGATGATGGTGAGATGACATTCAGGGGATAGGTGCCATGTTATAGCTGGTGGGGATATTTTAGCACAGTACTGGTATAAGTCCTCCCAGAAAGAAGCAGACATTGCTACCACTATTCCTCTACCCTAGGGCTTGTACAAATTATTATTCGCACTATTTAAACATTACAGGGGCATCTTTACCTGGCCTGGTAATGCTTTTCAGGTTAACCTGGACACACAGCTGACTTACCCTGGTACTCTGTAGATGCCCACCTCTGTCAGACCCCGTGTCTCAACCTCGTTCACACAGTGAACCTGGCAGGGGAAAATAAACAAGGAATGTTTATAACCGGTTGTATTTAGACAATGGATCCAAAGCCTACCAGAATATATTACAAGTCTGGGCCCCATTTCACAAAGCTCTCGTAAGCCTAAGATCTCGTAACTTTTCTTGTAGCATTCATACTCCAATACTGTATCATAGGAGGTACGAATGCTACAAGAGATCTTAGGGCTTACGAGAGCTTTGTGAAAAGGGGCCCCAGTTCATAACTACTATTGATATCTGCACACCTTCAATGATGATAGTGTATTCATACATTTGCAAGAATATTGACACTGAATTAAGAATTCATTGATATTTATTGAGATTGGTGAGTGTGAAGTAATATTTCTACCCAACTGGTAATAAAATCGAGGTAAGTCATTTTATTTGAACTTGTTATTTACACTTGTGAAAGAGCTCATAAGGGTGATTTAGGATATTATTCACTGAAGAATTCACTACAGTAAATCTTCTTGCACTATTTGAATTTTCACTAGAGTAAAAACTCATATTAGGATTTAAGAAATGACCTGTAAACAGTAACTCACCACGAGTGATGGGATCATTGGGGAATCACTGGGTGTAAAATCAGAAATCAGGCCCTGAAACACACATGGAAACCTCATCATACATAGCTGTGCATTAAACAATTATCATGTACAGATGAAGGTGACTGCAACAAATTAAGTGACAGTCTACAAACATACTGGTCAATATCCTACTCTTCCAAGATTTAGTTTCCTTTACACTGACATTCTTCTGCTGGCCCTTGACAACTGAACTGTGAAGAGGACAAGTATAAATCAAAGGATGGTAGTCCCCACTGACTTGTAGCATTTTGAGCTAATACAGGGCTCAATTTAAGAGATGTTAACCTTCTTGCACCAGGTGCAACCTATGATAAAAACCTAGTTGCACCAGCCAAATTCCAGTTTCACTGCTTTCATAGCAATATGTAATGAAAGAAATATGTTATTGAATTATTTAGATGTTTTATTCAGAAGTTTACCCACTCACAATTGACTTGCACCTGGTGCAAGTACGACTAATAACTAGGTTGCATATTGTAATATTTGGTTGCACCAGTGCGAGTAACAAAGCACTAAATCGTACCCTGGCTGAAGAACTGAATATGTTTTCAAAGCTTTAAGTTTGCAACCAATTTAAACTAAATAAACTGAGCGAAAATGTAAGTATTGTTAGTATTTCTGTCTCACTAAAGCAACAGTTCCCGTATCTTCTGACCTAGTCTTAAAAATATTCTTAGCTAGGAATATAGGAGATAGGTCAGTTTAGTGTGGAGTGTTGATGTACTGACCCCTGCTTTCTGGTGTGCTCCTGGGGTGCTGGGAGCATTAGGCATACAGGGGAGGGGCAGCTGGTCCTTGCAGTCGGGGTGACAGGTGGCCTTGCAGTCTGGGGGGAACACACACAGTGAGGAATGGAACAACACATGCAGTGGGAATGATCATGTTTACATCTTCTTAGGAATTCAGATAAAGAAAGACTATTGCATCATTCAACCTAGGTGCAAATGATTCACTGCAAAATTAACCTTTAGATTTCATTTATATTGCTATTCATAAGCAAATTTTGTATAAAAAGGTTGAATTTAGAGGTATCAAATGGAAATAGTTATTCTTGTTAAATCAGTGTAAAATAACAAATAACCACATGGGTAAAATGGTGGTTGATAGACAATGTCAAGAAATAAATAACATTAAGCAATAAACATGATGAAACCCTAATTTATGGATTCACTTACCTTTACACTTCATTGCCAGCTTGCCAAAGCGGATCCTCTTGCCACACTGAAACACAAAGCTCTCATTTTGAAACTGACTGTGCTTGCAGAATATATATGTTCTCACCCCATAACCAGTGTCCTGGCATTATCTCCATCCACATACTATCAAATACATGTACAGAACACAATATAGCTATTCAGTCGCAAGGCAAGCACAGACTAATACCAGTACGCAACAAAGCCACCATCATTGACAAAAGGGCTGCTATATGGCTATAAAGAATAAATGCACATTTTAACTCGCTCAGAATCCATGCTTGAAAATGTCCACAAAGAAAGTGAAGATTCCATGCACGTTGTGTGTCATGTGAACATGTTAAAAGATATCTACACGAAGGTGTCATCTCCCTACTTACTGGCACACAGGTTTCTGGTTTGATGAACGTCCTGGAGATGAACACATGGACTCGGTTGAGGCCCTTCCCAGCCGAGGAGCTGCGACCAAGCACTGGCGTCCTGCTGAGAGAGATACTGTGTTACAACAAGGATTTATCCAGACCAGCTCCAAGGCCGCTATTCATCCCCAAATCAGCATGCAGCAAATGACAGTGAAAATACAAAAACTGAAATAATACTTTTCCTAATTCTCAGAATTTACAAAAATAGTAACATAAAAACAATCTAGTCTTGAACAATGTCTCACAAATAACCACATCCCAAGTTTGTCTGTCTAAGGAACTTTTTTGTTTCCTATCCCAGATAATTCCTTGTATAACCTGCTTAACAGCAGCAAGGAAACTCACATACCTGTATGTGTCTGTTGAAACATTTTTATAGAGTATGCATGAATTTCCACAGTTATTGCATCAGAGTATACAGAAATAATGGCAGTATTTAAATTATACACAGACATAAATCATGCCAAAATGTGGAGTCAGCCAGTGAAGAAGAATGAATAGTTGAGGAATGTGCAGATTTCAGTATAAATGTTCGACACAATCTTCATGTACTGAAGGACAAAACAAAACAAGCAGGAAGGTTGTTCAATAAATGGTGGCTAAATATGACAAGCATACCAGCATAACTACCCAAATAAATAGCTGTATATATTTGATGATTAATATGCATGAGTGTAAAGTGAGTGAACACAATTACTCTGCTTTAGGAGATATTTCAGCCACATCCAGACAGAGGAAGGAAGAACAGGCTTCACCAGAGCTCCAGATAAGATGCACTTTTGTGTATTCAAAAACAGTCTCAAACCAGTTAACATAATTCTGTCTTTTGTAAATTAGTCAAGTATATTGCTGTTGTGAGTTAATGCAACATGTTAGACACTTGGGGCAGCACATGACCAGATATATGTACAAGTTACAAGTCACCTTAAACAGCTTTAAGCACTTCTGTCCACACATTGAAGAAAAAACATACAACAGACTTTCTTAAAGAGTAAGAAAGTACTCCAAAATGTCATGTTCCTCATTCTACAGAAGTTGACATTCATACATTTTCCTGTTCATGTCTAACAGACTGTTTCTCAGGGTATGTATATATACTGCATACCCAAAGAAATTTACCCAAACCCAAAGTGAATCAAAACATGTTAGTAGATACCCATTGGCTTAAAAACACTTGGAGCCCTGCTATTCACTGCAGACATGTGGGGAATCAAATCCAGATTTTCAACCTGACAAGCACATGCTTCAACCAATCAGCTAGCCAATGGAACTAGTTACCATGGTTACAGTAGTGAAAGTATTAACATAATAACGGAAGACAAAGAAAACTATTGCCAGTCCTGAGCAAACAGACAAAATGATGAGGATGAAGACAGGCAAGCTTGGTATATGCGATGCAAGATACATGTCGATGATGGATGCACGGTATATGAAGAATAGATAAGTGGCTAAATATGGTCATGTGACTTGTGGTTATACTGACTGATAAACGTCACGTACCTAAACAACTTACTGCCAGTCTTCGAGCCTGTAGGCGGCTTTGTGCCACTTATGTTTCTAACAAATAAAACATCATATAACAAACACAAGAGTTCTTTCCTCAATTTATTGCATGTGAAAACAGCTGACTGCCTGACTGAGTTTTTTTTACACCGCTTTTAGCAATATTCCAGCAATTGCATGTGAAATGGGCTTCACACAGATTCGGTCTTGCATCAACGCTTTAACAACTAGGCTATGCATGTGAAAACAGCTGAAATCAGCAGTTAGAGTGTATATGTCTAAGAGTGCTAACTTAGTTGGGTGCTCCTAAACATACTTAAACTAGTAATTGTTTTATGGTCCTATCGTGCTTCTTGAAAGCTTAGCACAAAAATGCATGAAATAGCTGTAAAGCAAATGCAGCTAAAGTAGTGTCAGAAGTATAGGGAAACTGAATACATGACACGTTTTTATGGATAACTTTCTATTCTTGATAGTGTTGGGAATTGGTTGAAATCTCACAATTGATGATTGGTTCTTTACCAATGAGCAATCATCGCATGAACTGGTTTGCGTCATTTTCAGATTTTCCTTTTTCTTGGTTTGTTTGTTTTGTTGTATCTACAAACTGCATAAATTGCTTTTGCAAACTTCACATCCAATGTAAAATGATGCAACTTACTACTTTAAAGCGATGACTAATATATCATGAACATAAACTTCCCAAAGTCTTCAAGTAATATTGTCATGACTTTTCAGCAAGTGAAGTGAGTTTCCTAAGAACTAAACATGTTTTCAGGCCCTGACAACTTCTAAGAATTGTTCCATGGTCAAAGTGTTCCAAACACTAAAACAGCACTTCCAAATCCTTATTTTTCAACTTTGAGAAAATGTGATCGATTGCTTGGTTGTTTGGTCACTGCGATCAATCTTCAATTATTTCAATTAATCGGAACACCACTAATTCTTTATATAACGTTTCAAAGCTAATTCTTGCTCCTTCACCTGATGAAGGAGCAAGAATAGCTCTGAAACGTGGTATGAAGAATAAAAGTTGTTATCCATGAAAACATGTTATGTATTTATGTTTGTCCAACTTCTAAATGAATTTCAAAAACTTTATAGGGAAACTGATTGTACATTTATCATTTACTGGGGTAATGATGTAGTGCATTGAGCAGGCTAAAATATGGAGATTTGGCCTGTGTAAAAATCTGCACTTTATTATCATTATTCACTGAAATTTTGTAATGATCTCAATGTCTGTTCAGGATAAATTTCCAAAAGAAGCATTTTAACAACTGAATTGTTAAATATTGTTTCTTCCTGCACTATCTGTGCCTACCTTTATACCAGCTGTCTAACTTTATCTGACACTACTTTAGAAACGAAATCTACCGAGCAAATTATCCATGTTTGTGAGGCTGACAACAAATGTAGTGTTTTGTGGGTGAAGCTGTGAACAGAGAGTTGACACTTACTCTGGATGTGACGGAGTGCGCTTCAGGATTCCTTTCCGGGTACGACTGTTGGAGTTCCTGTTTCTAGGGGTGCCAAAGAAGGAATCATCAGACTCGGGTTCACTGTCTGGAACAAAGGTAACGTGTTGCTTTAGCTAAAGCATGCTCTCAACAGATATGGTGAGCAAGCGCAGGAGTTGGGTTTTATGCCGTTGCCATCTTTAACAATATTCCAACAGAAATAGGTTCAGCTGGATGATGCATCTGAATAACCAAAAGCAGCCATCAAACATCATGTTTAAGCATGCACTGTTGATGCCATTAATGTATTTATTATCCAAAACTGGCTTCAAAAGAAACACTGCTTGAGTGAGATTGAGCATCCTTGGAAATATTTCAATACATTGCATTACAATTCTTCGCAGATCACGGTGATATTACAAACAATGACCTCATTAATCTGTCTGCCACTGAAGCTGTATTGGAATTATTTACCCTCAAACGCTGGGGAAATGATCATGGACCAGTGCAGCATTTCATATGACACACATATTTCAATGAGTCAGTGAAATGTGTCTGATACCACTCTAAACTGTATGTCGGCCACATTACGGTGTTAAATTTTAGTTAAAAGTTGGAGGAAAGCTCTTGAGTGATGCAGTTCATGACAAACTTAACACTTAATAACAGGTAAGGTGAAGTGAGGTGAATTTGGGTTAAATATTGTGCTTGAGAATATTTCGCTAATATGACGACATGCATATGTGTGTATGTGTATGTGCGACTGCTTGTGCTAGCCCAGACTGAAGCTGGTTTTATAGTGCTAGCCCACTGAGATACCATGCCACAATGAAGTATGGGCCGACCAGTCCTAGACGTACCCATTAATGCCGAGCGCCAGGCAGGGACCAACAAGTACCATATTTTAACGTCTTTTGGTATGACGCGGTCGGGGATTAAACCCGCGACCTTCCGCTCTCTGGGGGGACGCTCTAACCACAACACCACAGAGGCGGTGAATAACAGGTAAGTCCACTAGCACAAGGATGATAATAACATACAAGAATGTGATATACACCATCTTGTGCCGGATTCATGAGTAATAACAGGCTAGCAGACTATGGGTAAAACAAAACACTAATTGTGAAAATGATACTATTGATAAGCTAAACATCTTGAAACAAACTGAAGTTTTTACTTAAACTTGAAACTGAGTTTGACAATTGAAAAAGCTGAATTTTTAACTCAACTGCATTTTTAAAACAAAAAAGCCCAAACAACTTAAGTAATCTATCCACCAAACTCAAATTGTCTTGTGTGTTTAAAGTTTAGCATCGATTTCAGTTCATTCTGGGAAGTGCATTTTCCTGCGTTTTCTCAAATTTGAAGAAAACTAACTTAAGTTAAAACTATGACTTAAGTTAGTTTCGAGAAATCGGGGCCAGAAATACTTAGAATGGATACTGACTTCTTTTTTAGCCAATGGAAATGTCTGTTATCTGAGCTTTAAAATGTTTAGCAGTGAGTACAAAGGATTCCTAACATCACTGAAGAAGTCAGCCAGCTGATGCTGACATCCACCCACCAGCATCTCTGTCATTGACTGGTGTCTGCAGGTGCTTGTCTAGGGCTGGCTCACTGAAGCTCTTGTTTAGTTTGGGAACATTCACTTCTGTAGTTGCTGACACAGGCTTGCCACTGCCGTTCACTGTGATGGTGGTGGTTGTAACAATGGAGTTGTTGGGGTCCTGTAAACAAGCTAAACTGTTGAGACATTCGTTTCATCCAGTTTTATATAAAAAAATGGTGCATAAATACTAATCATGATTAATATATGTTAAAAGGTGATTCATCACATGTAAATCATTACGATTATTAAACAAGACAAAACAACAGCATACATAAGAAATATCTATTTTATTTCATTTCATTAAACGACTGTGTTAATGACTCAATACTTACATCTGTACGATGTCTCTTTGGTGATGATCCTCCCCCAAACTCTTCCATCGGAGGAGCAGTGGGACTGCGGCGTTTGTAGCGCCGTGATGGGTACGCCATGTCGATGTCCCCCTCGCTCTGGTCATAGTCAATATCGTCCAGCATAGAACATGACGACTCCATTATTGTGTTAAGTCTGACGGGCAAAGTAGATCAACGTAAATGAGCAACAGATTCATGCACAAAACAAAAGACAAAGGTAATCCTGAAAAATGTGTGCAAACTTTGGCACAGTACATGAAAAGTGCCAATAATCATTTGTATGATACTTTCTTTGTACAGCATACCATGTTCAAAACTGTAAACAAGGGTGTTTGCCATAACCCTTTGAATGTTCAACATTTATAGGGTACTCCAATAGGAATAAAATAAAAACACATGGACAGACCCCTTTTACGTTAAACAGTGGCGCAGTATTATACCATCTTCAGATCATATTTCAGAGAATTCCAGTAAATTTGCCATAAACATTCTTTCTGCTTCACTCATTTTTAACTTATTACACCCTGGAGATGAATCATGATCATCATTGGAGGACCTACTTTTGTGGAGACTCGTAGTCATTGTGGGTGTTGTAGTGTGATCTGAGGTTGCTGGTGTTGACAAAGGCACTGAGGCGCTCCCTGTCGTGGTCGTTCATGCGGATGCTCTTGTTCTCCTTGTCAAACAGCAGCTCCCTCACTTTGTTCAGCTGTTGCTCCTACACAACACGATAGACACATCACAGCAGGTTCACGAAAGTCAAAGTACGTAAAATACCATGAATGATGCAACATTTCACACTGCTGTCCAGTTCAGCACGATTGTCAAAGAACCTATTCCACAATGAAGGTAGAACACATAGCAGACCAGGACCCGATTTCTAGAAACAAACTTTGACAATTTGAAACAGCTAGAATTTTTAACTCAACTGCCTTTTTTAAATAAAAAAAGCCCAAACAACTTAAGTAATCTATCCATCAAACTCAAATTGTCTACTAAGTTTGAGTTTAATATTGATTTCAATTTATTCTGGGAAATGCATTTTCCTGCATTTTCTCAAATTTGAGTACAAACTCTGACTTAAGTCAAAATTCAGACTTAAGTTTGTTTTGAGAAATCGGGGCCAGTAGCCTGTGCTTATTAGGGGTGACTATTGAGGGGGAAACAACTATTGCAATACTGATAGTCTATTGCAACATACTTCTCCGATAGCGATAGTCTATTGTGACCAACTATTGCAATACTATTGAAATAGTTTATCTCTCTGTTTGTATTATCTCGTTTGAAGTCATTTCCCAAATGAATGTATAGTTTATATGAAATAAAAGCATGTTTAATGATAAAAGACTAAACACAAAAGTGTTTATCAGGTGGGTGTAGTTACCAGAGAGTCTCTGTCCTGCTCGGCATGCTTCCTCCTGTACATCTCCTTGTCTATAGTGTTCCTGTAACACACACAGCTGCACTCACCACCAGACTCATCACATACATACACAATAAGTACAAGCACATACAGGAAGTGCTCAAGCCTAAGGTCTGAGTTAGAGAGTATGGTTTCATGCCACTTTTAGAAATATTCCAGCAACATCATGGCAGGGGACACCAAAATTGGGCTTCATACATTGCACCCATGTGGGGAATCAAACCTGAACGAACGCTTTAACTACTAGGCTACCCAACCACTACCAAGTTCTGTCTGAAACTTGCTACTTACATAGGGTGAAACAACACACCCAAACACTGATGATATTATACAATTATAGACTGGTGATGAGGTCAATACCTGTTTTTATGGACCCGCCAAAAGCAATATTGACCAAGGACTTCGTCGAAGCGGGTCCATAAAAACAGGTATTGACTGAATTCGCCAGTCTATAATTGTTTTATTATGTAATTACCAAAAAAAAGCTTCTAAAATCCAAAACATGTCGTTTTAGTCAAGAAAAGTAATTTTATTTTCACTACAAACCAATAATGTTATGTCAACAATACTGTGACATGTAAACAATAAAATGACGTCATTGCTTGACGTCATAGTAACTCAAGTCAATGTGACTTTTGGTCGGACCTAGGTTGGAGTCAATATGCTTTTCTGTCGACAGTCACGTGACCGCCTCTAGACCAATCAGGTAGCCGGGAAAATATGCTTGCATAATAAACAATATTATCATGGTCAGTATAGCAAGTTACCAAGGCATGTTTAAAAGCCTTGTGTTGAAAACATTGAACTCTCACCAGAGGTATTGTGGTTTGACCTGAGACTAGGTACTTACAGGGCATGTTTGAGTCTGGTATTGAGAGCGTTCAGGTCTGCTTGGAGCTCCTGAACTTTCTCTTGCATGCTCTCCACCTTCTGCTCTGCTGCATGCCACTTTTTACGACAGTCGTCCTGACTTCGAACAAATGTCCGGAACTCTGAATCAAAGTGAAAAATATTTTTGAAACAGGATGTATTTTCAAATACATCACGATAACCAAAATCAATGACATGGCAAAAGAATACAAAAAAAACCTAACAAACCAGACCAGATTTTCCCAATTAACCTGACTCACCCACTGTTTTAGTGGCAACCCAAATGTTGTTTTACTGTTGGAACAGCCATCAAGACTGACTGACTGACTGAGTTTTGTTTTACGCCGCTTTTAGCAATATTCCAGCAACATCACGGCAGGGGACACCAGAAATGGGCTTCACACATTGTACCCATGTGGGGATTCGAACCCGGGTCTTCGGCGTGACGAGCCAACGCATTAACCACTAGGCTACCCCACCGCCCACAGCCATCAAGAAGCCAATAATTTACTAGTATTGTAATTCCTTGTTATATGTTACAAAGTATTGACCCATATCTTTTGGGTCTGAGACTTCCAAAAACACATGATATTCTGAAATCTTTGTTTACATGATTCATTACTCTTCTCTGAATTTTTACCTAATGTTTGAAATAGAAGACCTTTTTCATTTATCCTCTTTGATTTCAAAGTGGAAGAGAGCTTCAACATAAATTTAGATGTACACATATATTCCACACTCAAAGTACTGGATTAGTCGGGTCCATGCTACCATGATAAATTTGAACAGGTGAAAACAAGTCATTGTTTTTTTTAGCAAATCAATAAACTTAGGAGAAGCATTGTCGTAATCATTGCTATGCTTTTGAATGATTATCATATCATGTATGATCTTAAAAAAATGAAAGTTTATTTGTAAAAACTACTCTTCTTGTCCAAAGTGAGAACAAAATACCAGCCAACATGGCCAGCACGAATACAACCAGACAACATAAGTGATGAACATATTGTGTGAGTGTGTGAGAGAAAAGGGGGATAATAATCCTGATGCTTAAAGTTTAAAGTTGAAAATTCAAATAAAGGCGCCAACATAAAGGCGCCAACATGAAGGCCCCACCTTAATTTTGAACAGTGTCTACAACCACTGATCAGTACAGCTGGTGTTATGGAAGAAGTCACAATCACTGTGTTTCATCTATGTCGTATAATTGTGATTCAAGAACAAAGACGTCTTTATTCAGTGCTAAATGTTAAAAACAAAATAAGGAAATGACCCATTTACAGTCCTGTTTGTCGCAGTGAAATTGATACCACATGGCATGTGTTACATATGGCATTTATCACATGTGCCAAGAAAGTCAGCCATTCAAATGGTTGACAGTTTTGACGCCTAAACATGCCAACTGACAATATCTTAGATATCTCATAAGTCTGTTGGCATAGATAGCAGGTTAAAACAAATTTTGCCAAATAATTTTCCTAAACATATAAACCACATTAAAGTGATGTCGTACTCTTAGAAATATGGCTAGAAGGTTGAAATATATTGAATAAAACAAGTAATGTGTCACTTGGAACGTTTCTTAGAATCACCAATTGAAAAGTTCATTCCCATCACATCAGGCTCATATTGACACAATTTATTTTTTAAATCAATGAAAAAAGAAAACGTCAATCATGTGAGCATGAAAACAATTAGTGTGTTTTGAAACATTTTAACAAATAATGTCCTCCCACATTTGTGAAATGATCCTGATGTTGACAGTTTCTAACATTTTTAAACTGTACAATAATAACACGTACTGGCAACAATATTACATGTGAATACTATCCCATGCATACAAGACAAATGTATCAAATGTAATCAAAGCAAAATATATATTTAAAACTGAATGTATGAACATTCCATCAATCCAAACTGAATCTGAAAACAACATGTTCAGTTAAAAAATGTCATCAATGGAAACACCTACCACTGCCTCCAAAAAGTGACCGAAATGATGGCATCCTCATGATGAAGAATAAAACAATACAATGTCCTAAGCGTAAATATCCCAGGCCGCACAATGTTCAGCCTGCCTTAAGCCATCTTGTCAGCTTCAACCGACCCCTCACTGCACAGAGCAACAATACCTAGCCGGGATCTAACAGCCCTGGTGTTATGTTCATGTGTTTGAAGGCAAACAGTTTGTGGAGTTGTAAGGTGATAGTATTGTAGGAAGCAGCACCAGGCGACATCCACAGGGAAGGAAATGGTTCATACAGGAAGATGTGGGATCATTAGGTAACACTTGACAGACCTTGGTTCTCACACAAACAACCTGTACTTGGTTCAGGGGAACCAGGCCACCGGTAATCTGTTACTACAACAATAAACCTGGCTGGTACGAAAACACTACTATTGACCGTGTGATTCTCTAAGTAATTCGCACCGATGTGATGCATGGAAGTGGTAACTATATTGGGAAACACTTTAAACACTGACTTTGAGTATCATGTACAAAGAACAGTGTCACCACTATGTGTTTTTAGGACTCGCCATCAGGAGCTAATAACTTACAACCATATTTCAGTGACTCTTACTTGTACTTTACTCTCAATAAATATTAGAGGCATGTTGAAATAAAACACTAATCATTAATTTCTCACATGTATCGTTCACAATGGATACAGTTTCAATTTATTCCGCTCACTTAAATCAAGTCTACTGGGTTTACCGAACTGAGCAGTGGAGTTTTTTTTAAACAAAAGAACCCTTCTACTTCTATGCAGTTTCAGGTAACTACTTAATATGTGTTCGTTTGCTGCCCGAAGTAAGACATGTCCGGCACAATACGTGAGACCTTGCACATCTCGACATTATTCACTTCCACAGAAAAATACACATAATTACACACATTGTCATACTACTGGTTCGAACTTTTTGAAGTTATTTATAAACATGCAACAACATAAATATAGAAATTATTTTACCGTATATTACCGTAGATGAAATTGTACAGAATTAATTGATTTTAATATTTGACACAAGAAAGTGGAACACAAAAGTTTAAAATGGTCATGTACAAATATATCCATTACTTAAAGGTCACATGCAACGTAAAACACAACTTTGCAGATTCTGATACCTTTCGGTATGGACGTAGCGAAACAAATCATCCAAAATGCAAATTCAAGTTATAAAGTTGAAAAATAACGTGATGAAAAAACCCGCGCGAAATAGGAGTTCAAACGATTCACTAACTTTCCCCCGAAAATTTCGAGGAAAACGGGTTTCAACAGCTGGGCTGCGCTCATAGCATGTGCGCAGTGAAATAGGTTTGCGCAACTTGGAAGCGGGCTATCTGGTGAATACTCGGTGAAGGCTTTGGTGTGAGCTATTTTCATAATGTTTTGTTGATATCTCACAGGCGCTAGCTTTTTATATGTTATGACAGTAAATAAACTGTTTATATAATTTCATTTGTCTATTTCACCACACGTTCTTCTTACCGAGTCACTTTCTCAGTTCGATACTTAAAAGCAATGTTATTATTTGGCGTTGACAGAATTTCTAACTGTGATACAGATATGTCGTTGTCACAGACTAAACTCAATGTCTTGTTTTATTGACACCTGTGTGTCTGCCTGCCTGTCTGCTAATGACAATATTCAATACACAACTGCGATCACTGACCACATGCAATTTGAACTTAACACCAATCAGGCTATGCACCATAAACAAAACGCATTGATTTATGGCCCGAGTTCGGTCTCTGTCACATTATGTAATTACACAGACAGGCAGGTGTGATACTTGAACACATGACATGTTATGATGTCTGTTGATTGCAAAATGTTATACACAAAAATGAGCATGTATTTACAAAACCCAACATATCTATATATACACACACAATGAGCTGTGAGGGCGGCATCTGCAAATGAACCAGCCGTTACACTTGAGTGCACACCCACCCCCTCTGACTGGGTTCGGTATACCAGCTGCTTCGTTTCGAGGGAGGTAAACCCAAGTACAAAATATTGCACTTTTGATTTGCGATTATACGCTTATAATTTTGTTTATTTGTTTTTTCATAATCAGCAATGCATATTATATGTCATGAAGAAGTGATAATTGTGCTTTAATTATGTTTGATTTTTTGGTTGCATGTGACCTTTAATGAATGTCTGTATAATACATTAATATTGAACTCAGAAGTATGGTCACTATTATGATTACTTTATGAAAGAAAACATTCATTGGGAAAGCTTGTTATTCAATCACACTAATTATTAATGTTGTTATCAACACTTTGATGTTCAAACTACGAAGTTGTCTATGGCCAGCTACAGACATTTTCCAAAACGTGTTGATGCAGAGATGCCAACCCCAAATTGGTGCAATTAGGAATCTGAGCTCCTTAAGATGTACTCAAGGAACAAAACGTTTCAATGCCATTACACATGGCGATCCTTATGCAACTGAAACCGGTTTGCAGTACTCGGCAGCAGTGTTTGTGATTGTAAAGTGAATACAATACATAGTGCGTGGAGTTTATCAGGCAGCCTACTCAACTTCCGGATTTCTTTCTTGTGTAAACAATTTGAGATGTCTGTAAATAAGGTGTTATATTAATCTAATTATTATTATTTATAGTCAAAGATGATCCTAGCCCTCCAGTAAGTAAGACTATCTATATCTTTGTTATATTTTGAAAAAAGTCAGAATGAATTTGGCTTTGTCGGGTTGGCATCTCTGGTTGATGGGGACCCTGTGTCACATGGTAAAGATCCAAACAGTGATATCATCTCACCTTGGGTTGTGACAGATAGGTGTAAATATCAGATCACAGTAACCTTGGAAACACCAACCACTAGCAAAACCACACTACCAGAATGGCCAGAACATACATTTCAGACATTGCAATTCAGTTTTTCCTTTCAAGAGACACGTATGGGAAAACAGGTTTGCCATTTGTGTGACAACACAACATATGGACCACACCTGCCTCAAAGACGACCTCCCTGCAAACTCAGTGGAACAATGTGGAGGACGCTTCTTTGCAAAACAACATCAGTGTCGCACCCACAACTACGCAGCTTAAATGTGAGGGGGTACAGACACTACTGTTTCACTATTTTAATGTCGCAGTATTTAATTTATAGCATTCAGGCTTTTATCCATCTTTATATGGTAACAGTATCATATTTCATTGCAGCATTATAATTTTTTATATTGTAGTATTAATATCAGTAACATCTATTTAAACATACACATATTATCATGAACTAACATGAGTGAGTTTAGTTTTACGCCACACTGAGCAATATTCCAGCCACATGGTGGTGGTCTGTAAATATTCGAGTCTGGACCAGACAATCCAGTGATCATCAGCATGAGCATCGATCTACGCAACTGGGGACCGATGACACGTGACAACCAAGTCAGCGTGCCTGACTATCCTGTTAGTCGCCTTTTACGACAAGCATGGGTTACTGAAGATCAATTCTAACCCAGATCTTCACGGGTGATGAACTAATATGAAAAATACTAATACAACTGAATGCTGAACAGCAGTTATATTATACCGGTACATAGCAAACAAATTAATAAGAATTAATATATCAATCATAACAAGGTTTAAGTTTGAGAAAACACTAGAATTTGATGATTTCAAAAGGAAAATCAACTCAGGTCTGTGGGGCTTGTTGATTCTTCCTCCAGAATCATAAAACTTGTGATGAAGAAACCACTCGTAGTAACTAATTCCAGACATTGGATCAACCGATGTGAGTGATTTCTCCATGACATATTTTGCTCCCCCAACCCTCTCTTCCAAAACATGAAAAAAAACCCCATTAAAATAATACAGTGCAACATGGAATAACCATAATAGCCTGTCAGGCGGACCTCACCTTGTTCACATCCATCTCTGAGCACCCTTGCATTACGCAGCAGGTCATCAAACGTGGCCACCCGAGATAACTTGGGCTTCATCTGAAATCATGGCCACGAAACAAGTGATCAACATTTCATGATGTATCTAGGACTTCAAACTCCAAATGTCGACCTCCGAGTCTGTCCAAAAAAACACCTGAATTTAGTTACAAATTAACCAGTTCATTTTCAGCTGTCAAACATCTTGTGGTCCTGAGATATATTCAGGTACAGTTCAATCACCTTATTCTGATTCATACATAAAGACTAAATTCTACTGATAGTGATGCTTACTGCTGATCATAATCATGATAATCCTGCAAAAATACAAATTTGGGCTAGCAACAAAAATTTGAAACAGTAATCAAAAGAGAATGTGTAAGGCCTAAAAAAATATTGTGGTTCAGATTACCCGACCGACCCTAGAATTCTGGTGCTGACCCTAATTTTTTTAAAGTGGTATAAATGAAATAAGCTTTCAGATACCATTGTTTATTCACGGCACCGACAGACATCGGTCATTCTGATAGAGAAGTCGACATGGTGGCCTAAACCTTGATTGAATAAACAATTATACATTGATAAATGTGTTACAAGTTTGTACTTTACTTCTAAAAAATATGTTAAAAAAAAAATCCTACCCACCTACCCTAAATTTTAAAGAGGTGTAATCAGGAACCACAACATTTTGTTTGTTTGGCCTAATTACATGTCTCTAAAGTCTTCAACATGTAACTTGTCTAAGTCATAAGTGAGACAGGCAAATAACTACCACTGTTGTGGATAATATTGAGTCAGTCATGGTATCCAGTGGAACTTTAACATGGACGTTTTATTTATTTATCCAAATTATTGTCAGTATCTAATCATCAATTCTAAATTCCTAGTCCTACAACAATTATCATGGGATGCTTATTCACAATAATCTCAGATTCTGACTCTTTTCTGAGCCCATTTATGCAACAAACTGATGATTGAGTCTCCTGATAGAAAATATGAATGTATGAAACATGTTTGGTCGAATGAAAATATTTGGTTTGTTCATATTTTCAAAAGAGTATGGTCTCAGAGGAAAGTGTTTGTTTTCACACCTGACATGTTTCGGTTGATTATATCCTGATCATTTGTTACTCAGAGATGATGAAAAATGTATAAAAGTTGTGAGGAACTTAGGGACATGCAGACAAGTGTCACATTTACACGGAACCTGATTTTTGTAAACACTACAAAACATGGTGTTTTGCTTCAGTGTTCATGCTATTGCATTACAAAATGTTCATCATGATGGGTGTTGGTACGATTAATGTCAAACATTAAAACTTTTTTGTCACTGTTAAAAGTTTACCTGACTCCCTTAGGAGTTACACATTAGCCACAAAAGCTATATTGGGTAACTACACAGTGTTTTATCACCTTTGTATTTACAAAACATTCATGCATATATATTATTGTACACTAACAATAACATCTCAAAAGTAAGGCACATGATTTTAGTAACTTATCCTGGAGTCAGGTTGAGAAGGTATCAGCCGCATTCAAATATCCCATAACATACAACATGGATTCTTACAATCAATTAACAGGAAGCACTGAAACTTTGAAAGAGTTAGGTTTAACACCACTCTTAGCAATATTCCTGCAATATTCAAAGAGGGACACCAGGAATGGACTTCATATTATGTCCATGTGTGGAAATCGAACAAACACCATTGATATTGGATAAAACCCCTAAGGCTACCCCATTGCCCCCACTACAAATGTTGTTTTTTTCTACAAATTTAAATGCAAACATTTCCAAGGGAAACATGGTAAACAAAGTGTTAGGAATATTAGTGTAAAAGTCTCTCATGGAATGTTAGACATGCTTCCTTCTATCTGGGTTGTTAAGGTGCTTTGACCAAAAGTTCAGTAGTTTGAGCTAGCTACTGTACCATGATGTAGAGAATACAGTCAAATAGGGCTAGCTATCAAAATAGAACACACAGAAAGAAATGAATACATTTAGAATCACTGGTCAAGTGAGCCAGTACTGCCACTGTAATGCTTCCACTACTAACATAAACAGCATTCTGAACATAATTCAGAATCTGCCTTCTCCCATTGAGTATATTTTCTGATTATCGATCTGTTTAGCCATTCCTACAGTCAAAGCTGGCATATACATGATATATGCATCAAATGTATAACAATATGATCAAGATTACTGTCGACTTGATGAGCGTCAAAACCTTGTCATGATTTCGTGCAACGGTCATGCTGGTATTGATAATATCATTCAGATAATGAAGTACCAACAGTGATTAATAGTACAAGCATAATGACAACATGTACAGAGTGATCTATGCTGTCTACATGCATTTTCTTTAAAATTGGCACATCACAACAATCAGGGCAATATTTACGTATTTTTCAATATCATTTATACATACTATATATGATATACCAGCCCAACACTACAGAAAAACAGTGTTATGTCCAATTATGAGATATGAAGTTGAACAAATATTTATCATGTTTATTGATACCAGTACACATTATGACATATGCTATACACACTGTGCTTGCAAAATTTTAATCTGGTCACACAACATCCCTTTCAGCATTCTTATTGTCTTTTAACCCATGTTTATTGGTACTCCATACATACTTTAGAAAATGGCTACTGCTTCAGTACACCACCATAGACATTTTCACCTCTGCGATTTCTGGGCCCCATGGTATGAGCTTGTTAGTTTAACAAAAATCTTAGATGCCATTCTATATGAGGTTTAATGTGCAGACCTAAATAATGTGAAAATCCATGCTGGCTGAGTATGGTTTTACGCCGTTTTTAGCAATATTCCAGCAATTTCACACCGGGGGACACCAGAAATGGGCTTCACAAGTTGTACCCATGTGGGGAATCGAACCCGGGCCTTCGCCGTGACGCTTTAACCACTTGACTACCCCACCGCCCCTGAAAGTCAATGAGAAATTGAATTTTGCTGAATTTCCAATGAACATTTGACACTCACATACTAGTTATGTCTTCATGAACATGTGAAAATCAATCTTTCAGATGTATATGATGGCTTTTACCATACTAACGAATTAGGACATTTTGTTTTGTTGACAATACAGCGACACAAAAGCATAGTCATAATTCGGAAGATATTCAACTTCATATATCAGTTTTGGGGTTTATAAAATCAACATTCGTCAAGTGTGTGCACACGAAAACATAATCATTGTTATTCTGTGCACAACTCACTGATTTAAATGTATATTCTTTGCTTGTGCCTTTCGTGGGAAGTCTCATGGTAAGCTGAAATCAACAGTTCATTTGTAAACCAGAATAACATCCATATCATGCTTGTATCATACGAACGTGGTAAATTTTTAGATTAAAAATTCATAAGGATTACTGACCACCTAAGACATTAGGGTTATACATTCGAAAAGTCTGCTTGTCATATAAGAATGTTAACAATGAGAACGTGAATGAAGCTCATCCACATAGCTCATCCACTACCTGAAAATCGCTTCTCTTTTGCATGCGTCAGTTTTCTAACAATCAACACATTCAAAGTGCTACATTTCGGGGTTAGAGTTTATACAGATATCACATAAATTATCAGCATATTTCAAATTATGATTCATTCATACCTGGTAAGGTTTTCTTTCAGGGATCATGACTTTTCCATCTATATTTTCACAATCCGCGGCTGGTTCAAAACGAAGCACTATTAGCCAATCAGGATAGCGTAACTGAAAAGTGCGCCATCTAGATATCAAAGGGGAACAACTCTTCAGAAAACTTGTTTGCTTTTTAAAGAGGGCAAACATTCAGAACGAGATCGAGCACACACAACACTATGTCGAACGGGTAAAAGACATTCTTTTTTTTAGTTTTTTTTTTCATCCGTAAAACGGATGATCGCCTCCTTTAATTATCCTACTTTGAATGTTTTGTGTTTTCTGATATACACATGTTTTAATCTCTTAATAAAACAAGGCTTTGCATTTGTTCGTTTTTACTTTGAATGTTTTGTGTTTTCTGATATACACATGTTTTAATCTCTTAATAAAACAAGGCTTTGCATTTGTTCGTTTTGTTATGAAATACAAATATATGAAATATAACCGGTAGAAATTAACCTTAAAGTTAATTTATTTACACCAAGAATGCGTGTCGCCCCCTTTTATGCAACACGTAGGTCTCGTGGGCTCCTGGATTTTGTTAATAACCTTGATTCTCGGACTGATTGCTGGTCTAGGGCACAGGCCCTCGTGTCTTTGCGAGGATTAAAGATGTTAAAAAAATACAACATTTGAGATGACCCCCGACTCAAAATGCTTCACAGTACACGTACGTTATGATCATAATGTAATGTACTGTGTAGCATTTCGTCTCGGGGGTCATCTCAAAAAGATTTTTTTTAAATCTTTAATCTTCGCAAAGACACGAGGGCCTGTGGTCTAGGGTCCCCCCCTAGTCCACACAGAGTTGCGTTCCTTGGACGTATCATAATCCTATAATCGTGAGTTCGGATCCTAGATTACCCTGATATGATTCTTGAGTTAGGAGCACCATAGTAGAGCTCGTGGGTTTTCCAAAGTGGAAAGGACCTGAGACCTGCATCCCACCGGGTTTTCATCCCATATTAAACAGACACAGGAGATAAAACTGAAATACTATAGTGACGAAAAACAATTATGTACCAAAGCCTATTCGTCCCCCATCGCCGCCATCTTTGACGATTTGTATGCCGTTTCGGGATGCTATGACTGCCGTGTTGGGATGCTATGAATGCCGTTTTGTACGCTCGGCGACCGTTCTCGGGCGCTGTTGTAGCTGATACGCGAGTTTTGTTTCCATTTCAAACGATTTGTCTTCCGTTACAGATGTATTGTTTCGGTTTGAGAGGATATTGTTTTAGTTTTTGGTGATTTTTGTTCTGTTTTGGTGTATATGAGTTCAGTTTTGATGATTTGTTAACCGTTTGTATGGTAGGACTGCTATTGAAAGCCGCCATAGCTCAACTCATTTCTATCATCATTTACGACAGCCTCTGTGACGGTTTTCACACACAGAGATCCAGTGTGGATTCAAATAGAAAGCGTACGCGACATGGATTCAATGTAAACATGAAGCTCTTTTTTGGAGTCTCCTCTGTAATATCGGCATTAATGATGTAAAATCATGAAAGTTCCCAAGTAGGCCAGGTTGTCGCAATGGACAACTAAAGCTGGGATCGGGCATTGATCGGTTTCATTTATTTCTATTTATAGATGCATGATTGCGTCGGAAAACAATACTCACAAACTTGGAACTATCCACAGGCAGACTACAGTTATTATGTATATGCGTGAGTGAGTTGAGTTTTACGCCGCACTCAGCAATATTCCAGCGATATGGCGGCGATCTGTAAATAATCGAGTCTGGACCAGACAATCCAGTGATCAACAGCATGAGTGATCGATCTGCGCAATTGGGAACCGATGACATGTGTCAACCAAGTCTGACCACCCGATCCCGTTAGTCGCCTCTTACGACAAGCATGGGTTACTGAAGATCAATATTCTAACCCGGACCTTCACGGGTTATATTGTATAGGAATATGGTTGCGCTGATTTATCCAGTTGGTTCTCGGTGGTCATGCAGTCTTGGGTGTATGGGAGCCTAATTGGTACAGTGTCCGCTAGTTATGGTAAAAGCCAGGTTTGATTCCGCTCATTGGTACCGAGCCCATTTCTGGTGTCGACGACATTGATAACCACGGGCATTGCTGAAAGGGACATCGAACCTATCTCACAAATGTACTCATTATGTCAATATTAACCGAATTACCTTTCCATATCAGCTTTGTCTCATCTCGCCATCTTTTCTGGTCCCTTCTTTGATTTTTGAAGCTGGAATATTTTGAACACTGTTCACGTAATGTGAAGATCTGTGTTGGAATTGGTCTTCAGCAACCCATGCTTGCTGTAAGAGACGACTAACGGGATCGGGTGGTCAGGCTCTCTGACTTGGTTGATACATGTCATCGTATCCCAATTGCGTAGATCGATGCTCATGATGTTGATAACTGGAGTGTCTGGTCCAAACTCCATTATTTAGAGACTGCTGCCATGTAGTGGGAACATTGCGTAAAACTAAACTCACTCACTATAAAATGCTGTACTGATTTTGCAAATTTTAAATGATTTTCTGAATTCTTTCTTCTTGTTCCCTCATGAAAAATATAGGCTGAATGGACTTGAACTTAAACTTACTGTAAACATTTGAAGCTTGTAAGTGTGATTGGTGAGTGAATGTGTTGTAGTGTCTGGTGTTGTTGTTTTGTGCTTTGTTAGAAAAAAATCCTGTTTTTCCTGTGATCAATTAACCTTCTTGCAAAGGACCTTAGAGTTTCCTGGCTCTACGGCCTTTCCTGTAACAGGGGAAGCAGGAAATAAAAATTATCAATTATAAAAAAATAAAATGCTGTACATAGCGATCTTAGTGGTTAAGGTGATCGTAACTCTTCTACTTAAATAGACTTAGAACAATATAGTTCTGAGGTTGTTTTGTACAACGGCACCCTGGTCCACAGAAAGACCTTGCCACAGTTCTAACATGGATATCCTCTCGAAAACACTGGTCAACCTGTCAGGAAGTGTTTGATTCCCTGCATACCGAGTTCCAGACGTTCTTTTATATACTGTAAGCCATTAAAAATGCAATTTGACATTCACACTTTCTTTACTCACACTAATTCCAACATATATAAACCTAACTGGCAGATATGTTTTAAGTGAACATCTGTGAATAATTTCATCTGAAAATGTCCAGTCAACAACAACATCAGTGACGCAACAACGACATCACACACAGGAAGGGTCACTTGCAGTCAATGTCGTGTGTGTTCACCGTGCGCTGCAAGACATGCTCGCAGTCTTTGGGGCATTGAAAGACACACATTTCTCAGGAACAGCTGTTGGATGGTCTGCAGCCTCTGATGGTCTGTGGTCTGATCATGACACCACCCCCTCCAAAACGAACATGTTCAAGGACACAGTTTGGCGCAAGTCTTTCTCCTTTACGTCGATAAATCTGTTGGCGTCCATCTGCAAAGGATAAGTTAAACCTGGATTCATGTGAAAAAATGACATTTGGCCATGTCCTGTTGCCAAGATTGACCCCATTTGCTGCCTGGCAAGTCTATGGCGATGCAATAAGGTTGGACCACGGTACGGGTGACGACACCGGATGTTGAAGGCAGCAAGGCGTCCTTGCACCTTTTGGGCGCTGAAATGACGTTGACTTGTCCCAATTGTCCTCCTTGCCTAATCATCAGCTGTTTGAATCCGATTTCGCAAGTGTGAAACTCGGATATTGCGGTTTTGTCGAGCTGTTATCACAGGTGGTGCACCAGGTCGCGGATGATCAGCAACACTTCCGGTAGCCCGAAAACGTTGTCTGAGTCGACTTACAGTGGATGGGTGCACATTAAAGTGCCTGGCAATCATCACATCTGAAGCACCGTGGCTGACCATACCGATAACCTGATTCCTTTCGTCTTGTGTCAAGTGTGGCATTTTCTCAAAGTGATTGAGTTCCACAATTTCTTGTGCTTTTACAGGGCCTGGTTGCAGATAATGCATGTGCACAACGTGTTTCATGAATGTGGTTGTGTTTACGAGAAATGTCAAAGGTTCAGTTTTAAGTATCAAAGTTCATGTGAGAGGAATGCTCCGGGACTCGAACTCGAAATGGGCCAGAATAACAGCCTTTTTATCCCTACATCCTCTGTATCGCAGGAACAAATCTTCAATAGAACTGTTGTAAGTTTCAGGACAACAAATACCAATTGCGTTTTTAATGGCTTACAGTATATAACGCGACCGAGGAACAAACCTGCTCTTTCTATCCACTTCACCACCGAGGCTGTTCTTGATGCCATGACAACGATGATTGATATGGAGAAGCATGTACAATGTGAATGAAGCCCCCCCTCAATTTATGCACAAAATAAGTCCACCCCCTTCAAGTCAGGTACAAAATCATGACCCCCATAATTTCTAAGCATATTAAACATATTTTTATGTACAAAATTGCTGCCCCCATTACGTGTATAACATTGCTGCCTCACCACCGGAACAAAATGGTGACCCCTTAAAATCATCATCACTCCCCTAGCCATTAATTATAACGGTCCCTTAGGTGGAAACATACAAGTCTTACCGCTCTGAACACATCTTGGTTCCCCGACAATATCTTCATTTTATCCATTATAATGTTTTCCAAAACGTTTTTGGAATCATTTACGATTCCTCCTTTGGAGTTTAATAATTGAGGCATGTCTTTTTATTTTACTAACGTGAAGCTGCAGTCAAATTCACAGGTCCCCATGAAACCTTTGAAACTTCCAGTTACTGAAATCATGATCAATGATCCATTCACTTGGGATACAACAATATCCAATCAGCCAAGTCGGAAAGTCTGGCCACCCAATCCACTTAGTCACCTACAAGCATCACACGCTTGGGACTTGGGTTCTTTACCTAGTATGTGAGACAACCATTCCATGTTTGATCCAATCAGTCTGCAGAGTACCACTGACTGACTGACTGAGTTTGGTTTTACGCTGCTTTTAGCAATATTCCAGCAATATCACGGCGGGGGACACCAGAATGGGCTACACTCATTGTACCCATGTGGGGATTCGAACCCGGGTCTTCGGCGTGACGAGCCAACGCTTTAACCACTAGACTACCCCACCGCCCCTGCAGAGTACCAGGCAAGGTATACAAGAACTATTTGAGTTCAAACTCCTGACCTTCTGTTCCCCAGATGGACACTCTACCCAGGAGACCAGCGGGTGTCAGAGAACACATTCGATTGACAACATTTAACACAGACAAGAAGACACCATTTCATTAGGCACTGGTTTTATTATGATATTATCAATATATATATATACAAGACAGTATGTTCAATACAAGGACTATGTGTTAGACAGTTGAACATATTCTGTAACAAGTTTATTATATTAGACTATATCTTATTGTTTACACAGGAATATTAGGAAAACAATTTGATATGGGGCTACATACCAGGAGTGATTAGAAAGGAAACACTGTTTATACTGAGAGATTGAGGTGATAAGCCACTTTTAGCAATATCCACCAATATCTGACCAGGGGATACCAGAAATGGGCTTCACACATTGTACCCATGTGGGGAATTGAACCTGGGCCTTCGGTGTGACGAGCAAACGCTTTAACTGCTGGGCTACTCCACTGCCCCTAAATGTTTTAGAAATAGGTACTTGTCTGAAGAAATGACTGTCACTGTGTTATAATCCACAAAAATTTAAAGTGGTTGTCAAGAAAAAAATTACCATTTGTCCTTGTTTAGGACAAGTGGAGTTCGCAAATTTCAAAACCTGTTTATGACATGACATACAGGGTTGTTACAAGTCACATCTTATAATTCAGGAGAAAATAAGTCTGGAGTGTAGTGATAGGAGGTGTAACAGGATGTTTTATGAGCGTCACTGTATGTTTTACCCAAGACTAATGTCAGCTTTACAGTGTTAGCCTGCAGAAAGCCATATGGATACCCCACGCAGACACTATAAGGACTCCAAGTCCATCCGTCCTTGTACAACTTATATTTCAACATCCTTTGGTATTACAGCAACAGAAAGGAAACACAGACCTTCCGCTCTCCTGGGTGCCATTCACAAAGTGATCCTTGTGCTGAGATGATTGTAACTCCCACACTTAAGCATAGTCTTACGACAGAGCAATACGAACACTTTGTGAAACAGTTCCCCTGGTGGACCACAGGCCTGGCAAGATTAATGTCAGACACTGGCTAGGAGTGTGTAAACATTATGAAACATTTGGAATTTTAAACGTCTTGTTGATACGACATAAAATGGAGTCAGTGTTCTTCATCAGAACCTTCTCACTCAGAATATTTCAATATTCATGACAAGAAACAGAAATGCTTGGTTTGGACTATAAGGCTAAGGTAAGTAGATAAATTGAAATGTATTATTTTAAAGTTATCAAAGTGAAATGAATAAAGTCTACACGTCTCTGATCAGATTATATCTGGTGTTATTACAAAAGGATGGGATAAACCCAAGAAGTCAGCTATATCAGACCGACCAATGAAGAAATCAAGCATGAGTCATATTGGATAAGTACAGTTATAACCCGACCCTCAAGATCAACAGATTTTAACAGTTATACTATGATAAATATATCATAAAATAAACAAGTAAGCATTAAAAAGCACCCTGAACAATGTTAAATTCTGCCCTCAAGGAATGGATGTCCTCCACCATCTTTAAGTATATTTCTTGTCACATTTGCATACCCATTTCATCATTTTAAAAATTGAAGGAGGACTCTTTGTTTTTTTTTTCTTGGACTAGGAACATACAAATAGTTTGGAAATAATAGAAACACAATTAAATCTGAACCCTAACAATGCAGCCAGTTTAATATTTCGGCAACAGAGACAAATACTTTGCTTCACGAAAGCAATCAAAGGACAGTGTCATACAAAGATATCAGCTTGCATCTGTCTTACATATTATTTAACAATACCAGGCCATGTTTCTTCGATCACGCCCCCTAAAGCTTAATATGTGCAAGCTTTGTTATAAACATATATGTATCCTTTACACTGCAGTAAAAATAAAACTTGTTTTCCCCTTGAGAAAAGGAGCATTTGGAAGCTTATATGTGTGTGAAAGTATTGTGCAATTACATTGAAATGATTTTGTTAACAAAATAGAGGATCTTTCTCAAGTACGGGTATTGTGGTTGGTGTTAAGAAAGTTATTTACATTTAACGTTTTACATACACGTTTTAACACAATCACCAGAAATGTACACATATCAACATTGGTCTGATCACTTTCATGTACATGTTTGTTCAACAAAACTAATGCATAGATTCAGTGTGAGAAAAAAGATTAAATGAAGAAAATCAACAATTAAAAATAAGCTTTTAATCTCTCTCGGCATAGGAGAGACATGATAAAGGCTGAAATGAACAATAAAAATTGGAGGAAAATAATCAATAGTCACAAAGACTCCAAAGAAGATGAATAGACAACTGCAATTTATCTTATACTGAGCTAACCAAAATCTTGTTGAGAGCCGTATATGTGAGTTATAACAGCAAGAAAACTTGATTTTTTTTGTCAAGAAACCTTGTAACGCATCTATCGTAAAAATGTTTTTGTTCTAAGACACATCCAGAGGACCAGTGTTAACCTTAGTTTGTAGCTTGTCCTGCTCAAAGACAGAAACAGGGCTCGATTTAAGAGATGTTAACTTACTTGCACTGGGTGCAACCTAAGATAAAAACCTACTTGCACAAGCCCATTCCAGTTGCACTGCTTTTATTGGAATATGTAATGAAAGAAATATGCTATTGAATTATTTAGATGTTTTATTCAGAGGTTTACCCACTCAAAATTGACTTGCACCTGGTGCAAGTTAGACTAATAACAAGGTTGCATTTTGTAATATTAGGTTGCACCAGTGCAAGTATCAAAGCACTAAATCGAGCCCTGAGAAAGGTTTATAGTGTTCACAGTTTCTGTCAGTTTAATCAGTTCTAAGTTTAGGCAAAATGGAAGCATTGACAACTGATTCAAAATAAGAGCCTTCAACTGCTAATAGTCAACGAAGACTACCATCATCAAATTTACAATGTTCCTCAGCCCAATTTAGTAGCCTCGGGCTAGCAGACCAGCATGAATTTTGAAGGCTGGGTACATGACAATTACAGTTGGGATCTATTCCTATGTAGGTGACACCCAATTTACAATGGTAAGGTACACAAATTGCATCAAAACAGGTCAGGATTCAAACCTGAATTTCTGGAATGGCAGTTGAGTGCATGAACCAGTGAGCCCACCTTCACTAAATAATCCCATCAAATGTCAAGCAAACTATTTCCTATTTCCTTAGAGTAAATATATCATAGATTTTAAAACAAACCTATTTCGAAATTATATAAATTTATACTACTCAAAAACAATATCAAAGAACACCCAATCATATCAAATTGCAATACTTACAGCTGATGGTTTAACTTTAGTCAAATGACAAAATAGGTGTTCTTTAACATTTGGTTCTTTGTATATATTGTATATTAGTAGGAAAACCTTAACAGAAAATTAAATGCTGGTTAAAAAACATGAGATATCACCAAAATGTTTGTCTGTCTGCCCACAAAAGCAAAGTCTAATAGTTCTCTGAGAGGGTGGAGAGCTCAAGGATAAGAGCTCAGTTGTAACCATGGAAACAGAGCACTTTTCATGTCCAACCTATGCAGAACCTCAATCATACAATGATGTGTATATTATTATCACTATGATTGGAATAATGGCTTAAACAAAATCTTCCTTAATTGGCCTTGAAGGTTCTACCCCTGAAAAAGAAAGAAAAACCTTTGTTAGACCATCAGTTGAAACATTGCACTAACATCACCAGTATCTAATGGAAGGAAGCATAGTATCCGGCGTATGTTCCAGATTTGACATTAGTGTGCGTGAATTGGTTTTAGAGCCCCTTTAACACAAATTCCAGTATGTCAGCCCTGGGCTGGAGGAGGTGAGGTGAAATTGGGTTTAACGTCGTGCTTGAGAATATTTCACTCATATGACGACGTGAATGCGTGTGTATGTGTATGTGCGGCTGCTTGTACTAGCCCAGACTTAAGCTGGTTTTATAGAGCCAGCTCACTGAGATACCATGCCGCAGTGAAGCATGAATACCCCACTCAGACATAGTATACTGACTCCGAGCTGACCAGTCCTTGTACCCATTAATGCCGAGCACCAGGCAGGGACCAACAAGTACCATATTTTAATGTCTTTTGGTATGATGCGGTCGGGGATCGAACCCGCGACCTTCCGCTCTCTGGGCGGACGCTCTAACCACTACACCATGGAGGCGGTCCCTGGGCTGGAGGAAAGCTGAATGAGATGCATGTCTTAGGATGTTTCCTTTGGTAAAACCTGTGAGCATGTATGGTGCTGGAAACTTTGAACAGACAGTCATGAGTCCTTGGCCTAGCCTGGAGACAAATTCTACAGTGAGGTTTCACATTAAGATGAAAAACTGAGTAAAATTCAAGGTAGATTGCTTCATTCTTGCAAGCCTAGGAAAGGTATTATTTTAATAAATAAACTTAACACCTGTGAAGTTGTAACCATGATAACAGTTTACATACGTTATTGTCCTCTTTTCCTTCTCCTTGTTCTCTGGCCGAGCTCGGTTCAATACCTTCAGGAAGTCTGTCGTCTTGGCTCGCATCCTCTGATGGATGTATGCCTGAAGGTCAAGGTCAGATATATGTATTCAAGGGAGGTAAAAAGGGGACTTCAGGGCTCAGTTTCACAAAGCTCTCGTAGCTATGACCATCATAGGTCAATGTTACAGTATAGGAGGTAGGAATGCTACGAGGAAAGTTACGAGAGCTGAGGCTTACGAGAGCTTTGTGCAATGGGGCCCAGGGCTATGCACAATGCCTTCAAGAAATCAGCAAGTTAGGTTTTCAAACTGAATTTTGCAATATTCCAACAACATCATGGCAGGAGACACCAGAAATGGGCGTCACACATTGTATGTGTTCTGAAGACATTTTGGCTTTTCATTAAAACTGCTCGCTCAAACACACCCAGTGCAAACTGGTCCTGACACTTGAATACACCCGGCCCCGATTTCTCGAAACAAACTTAAGTCTTAATTTCGACTTAAGTTAGAGTTTTTCTTAAATTTGAGAAAATGCATTTCCCAAAATGAACTAAAATCGATATCAAACTCAAACATAGTAGACGATTTGAGTTTGGTGGATAGATTACTTAAGTTGTTTGGACTTTTTTATTTAAAAAATGCAGTTGAGTTAAAAATTCAGCTGTTTCAAATTGTCCAACTCAGTTTGAAATTTGAGTAAAAACTTCAGTTTGTTTCGAGAAATCGGGGCCGGAGATGGGGATGAATGCATTCAAAATTGTTTAACGATACAAAGTTGTTTAAGGGTATTTAAGACGGTGGTAAACAATACGCCAGCCCATTCGTTCTTAGGCATTAGACTTGTAGGACTGATTTGGTTTTTTTAGGTGCAGGTTCATTTTGCTATTGTGGCGTTAGATTAGCGGCTTTTGAGCGTTACATTGTTGTACTTGTGTTAGAATGTTGTAATGTTTAAAAGTTAGACAATTAGCGGTATTTAGCGGTTTCATTCAAAGTTCATTTTCTTCATTTAGAATCACTTAAGACAATCATGTTTAGTTCATTGTAAATCATCCAGTTTTCTCACGTGTAATAGTTGTCACGTTTAGTTCCTTGTTTAGACCAAAGGTTATGTTTTAAATATACCTGATTAGCGTTCAGTTATATTTTTTAGATATTTCTGCACATGTTTATTCCACTGCGCAACAGTCTGACATGAGGAACAGAACCCGAGTTTTCTTCAGCGTGACGAGCAAATGCTTTAACCACCAGGCCGTACACAGTATATCAGCCATATGTTCTCCCTAAAGCACTCACCTTGGAACACTTGATATGATAGTGAAGGTAATCCCTAAGTGTGTGAATTAGGTTGATGGTGTTATCCCGTGCTTTCCTGTTGGTGTGGCGCGGAAACAGAACTGAAAAATACATGGAACTGAATCAGTGAACAGTGAAACTACGACAACAGTTAGCATCTACTCAAAATTTCATAGCATTGCCAATCCCAGAGGCCAAGAATCCCAATACATACAATTTTCAATGTCTCACTCTGAGTGTGAAGGCCTAAATAGCAGAGGGGATTCAACCCCCTTCAAAGTCACAAAATCTCTCCTTTATGGTGAGTTAGTAAGCTTGGTCTTACACCGCATTCAGCAATATTCCAGCAATCCCATGACAGAGGACTCCAGAAATGGCCTTCACACATTGTACCCATGTGGGGAATCGAACCCGGGTCTTCGGTGACATACGTGTCCTTTAACACTAGGCTACACAACCGCCCCTTTATTTACTGAGAAAGTGTAACCCCAAATAAACATATGTCTCTACAGATCTGAGGACATGAAGTTACAGGTCATGTCAGAATGTTCATGCTGCCACTCACCGAAAGTAATGTATCCTATATTGTTCCCGGTTCTAGCCTCAGTGTTCTCTAGTTCCTGAGGTGGCTCCTTGTGGCTGAACAACACTTGGGGGGCTTGCTGGTATTTTCTTCGGCCTTCCTTGAATTCCTAGAATATCATTTCAAGGTGAGGTGAAATTGGGTTTAACGTTGTGCTTGAGAATATTTGGCTCATATGACGAGGTGCATGCGTGTGTATGTGCGACTGCTTGTACTAGCCCAGACTTAAGCTGCTTTTATAGTGCCAACCCACTGAGATACCATGCTGCAGTGAAGCATAAATACCCCACTCAGACACATTATACTGACTCCGAGCCGACCAGTCCTTCTTGTACCCATTAATGCCGAGCGCCAGGCAGGGACCAACAAGTACCATATTTTAACGTCTTTTGGTATGACGCGGTCAAAGATCGAACCTGCGATTTTCTGCTCTCCGGGCAGACACTCTAACCACTGCACCATGGAGGCGGTCAATATCATTTCAAGACTAAGTATGAAGTGTATGCATGTAATTGATTGGTATGGTGCTGGCAAAACAAGAAACAGGTCGTGTTTAAGTTATAAGATACTGTCTTACCTGCATAAACACTTTTCCTATCACAATGTCATCGTCATCTTTGAAGATTGTACTGAAAATTACAGTTGTTCTATCTTTTTTAGCTTCTACGTACCTGTCAACAGAAATACATAACAATATTTATTCAACAGAGTGAGTGAGTGGGTTGGGTTTAATACCACTAAGAACTGTGTTCCAGTTAAATCACTGCAAGACAACTTGAGATGGGAGGATTGATTGAGTTTAGTTGAGTTTCAGCAATATTCCAGCTACACGGCGGACACGGAAGGAAAGTCACATCCCCAAAAATGTTTTCATATTTAAAATAGCACTCAGTAATATTACAGCACCATGAAATAGTTCAGACAATCCAGTGACTGACAGCGTGGGCATCAGTCCATGCTGTGGTTACAGTGACATGCATGTAACCATGTCAACATACCTAACAACATAAACCATTAGTCAAGTTTCCGTTCCCGTGCACACAACAAGCAAGGGTTGATTGGGACCAAGTCAGACCTCGATATCATAACCAAAGTTAAATGAGGAACCTAGATTCAATAACCCCAGGAGAAAGCACAAAATGAGTGAGTGAGTTTACGTCCCTCTTAGCAATATTCCAGTAACATCACGGCAGGGGGACACCAGAAATGGGCTTCACACATTGTACCCATGTGGGGAATCCAACCAGGGCCTTCGGCGTGAGGGGCGTACACTTTACCACTAGGCTACCCATCGCCCAAGGCAGTGTTTCCGCTGACTTAATTATTTATCGGACACTGTGTCAGGCGACCTAAAATTTTACCGGTCATGAATGAAATTTGTCGGTCGTATCTTATTGCCATACTGTAAGTACTCATTTTAAAGTTATTTTTAGCCTGGGTATTTCCGAAAGATAAGAATTTTTGCGACCACGAAAGCACAGCCAAGACTGTCATTTCGCTTACCCATGATTTTTTTATTTTAATACATGATTATTTACCGGACGCAGTGTCCGGCTGGGTTTCAATTTACCGGTCCCTAGCAAATTTTACCGGTGATTTTCAGGTATATACCGGAGAACGGAAACACTGCCAAGGAATAAAAGATCCGATCAATCTTGTATGTCATTAAACATAGCACTCACTAATATCACTGCATACATGAGGCAGTCTGTGTGTGAACCAGACAATATTGTGATTGACAAAATGTGCCTCAATCTACTCAAATGGGATATGCTGACATGCATGAACAAAGTAGCCAAGCCTGACCACCCAATCCCCTTAGTCACCTCTTATGACAGGCACGGGTTACCGAAGTTTGTTTGTTGTTTAACGCTGCATTCAGAAATATTCCATATTCCAATATGGCAGTAGTCTATAAATAATCAAATCTGGACCAGACAAACCCGTGAATAACATCACACGGCTCCAGATAAGGGCTGTATCGGCGTATGTAGGGACATAAAATAAGCACGATACGGTAGGAAATAATTTAGAAAACGTAGCAGATACGCACCACAGCAATGGTGTACGGTCTTAGAATCATTTACAGATGTATTTATCTGAAAACGTTATTCTTTATTGACCTGTTTACACAAGAGTAGCAATGTTGTGGTGTATATGAAACGAAACACAAGATTACTGATACTCCATTAAATTCGATTCAGTACTCTAAATGTACTCTTATTGTTTTCCAGTACTCCTATATAGAAAACATAAGGAGTGCGTACTTCTGATCATGAAAAATTATCCGGAGCCCTGCATCATGTACACCGACCTACGCAATTGGGATACGATGACGTGTCAACTAAGTCAGCCATCCTGACCACCGTATCTTGTTAGTTGCCTCTTATGACAAACAAGGCTTGACAGAGACCAATTCTAACCCTGATCTCGTAAACTAAACTCAAACTGTTAATATGACGAAGCACCTACATGGTTTCATCTTCCCTGTACTGGATGACAGCTCTCTTCTTGCTCTCCTTCCCTTGTTCCTGGAAGTCGAAGTATTTCTCAAACACTGACGCAAAGCAGTTCCGCTTCAGGAGGGCTGCCTTCTTCACCTGTTCTTCATGATCTGACGGAATGTTGTCTAGGTCAAACACGATTGACACGTTGTAGCCTGTCAAACATAACACATCATGGCTTACTAGATATGGTCAAGTTTCTTCAGGAGAATACGTCATTGTGGCCTATGAGCATCAACAAACTGAATTCATACGACACTTGTGTCTCAATGCCCACTAGGGATTGGTATTGCCGAGAATTTTTATATTGCGATATATTGCGATGCAAAAGCATGTATAGCGATATATATTGCAATATATTGCCTGAAGAATTTTTAAACAAAAAACTACTTATAATCGAGTTAATGCCCGAGTTTTAGAGCAAAAACACAGCAAAGTCACTATGCTTGATTAAGCTTTAATAACAACTTTTCATCATGATAAAATAGAAATGTGAATAATAATTGGCACAAATGAAACAAGGAAATCTCCGAAGATTTCAGTGTTATGAATGCAAGTCAAATATACAAAATGCGGGTTTTGATCAGTAATGCACCAATGCAATTATCGATGTCTGAACCGGAAATACCCGGTAAACCCAGTTATATTGTGCAGCCCTAATGCCAACAATGTAATATATTGATTTACAACCTCTGTAAGCAACGTATGCAATACAAGCTGTATTGGTGGTAAACTGTAGTTTATAAGTTAGTTATATAACAGTCAATCAGGGATGAGATTAGGAGATGTCCTCTCACCTTGAAATAAAAACATTGATGAGTTTAAAGAGTTTCTCATGTCATAAGTCATGATTTAAGGTTGAGTCACCTTCAAAAGTCTGGTTTCAGGATATGCCTCATATCCACACTATCAGGATATGGATCATATCCCAACCCTACCATATCCCATCACTCCAGTGATATGCCACGTACCTGCTTCTGCTGTGGTGAGATACGATCCATATACTCTCTTGATCAACTGGGGACAGAAACGACTACATTTAGGAAACGATGAAACCTGACCTATTCCTATTTGTCAATACTTGACGAAGACAAAAGAGGGAACAGGCCTTTTGCCCAAATGGAAAGGTCAAATTTTAATGTTGTGCAATTGTTTTTCATAATGGTTTGGCAATTACCATGATCATCAAACATGTTCAAAAGACTGATGAGACAAATTTTCTCTCTTACACTTGCAAGGTTCTTTGGTTCCGTTATGTTCAAGTGAGGAGTGACTTTAGTTTTATGCCGCACTCAGCAATATTCCAGCTATATAGCGGCGGTCTGTAAATAATCGAGTCTGGACCAGACCATCCAGTAATCAACAACATGAGCATCAATCTACACAATTGGGATCGATCACATGTGTCAACGAAGTCATCGATACTGACCACCCGATCCCGTTGGTCGCCTCTTACGACAAGCATGGGTTACTGATGGCCAATTCTAACCCGGACCTTCACGGGTCCAAAACTCACTGATAATTAAGCAGTAAAGCTAGGTTTTTCAAAATTCAAGAGAAAATCTATAAGTAAGTCAAGCTTATATAACTGTATTTGCTAGACATTGGTACAAGTGTTGAATATTAGGATGAACACTTTTATTTGTACAGAAAATACTTACTGTATCAGCTCCATGTTCCTGTAAATCCTTGTAGAATTTGAGGGAGATGCTGATCTGTAAATGACATGGAAATAAATAATGCCATTCTGAAATAATGCATGTACGGGTAAACATTCAACAAATGGGAAGCATTCAACATGCATAGGACACATTCAACCACACTGGAATCATATAACAAACAGGTAACATTCCACAGATGGGGAACATATAGAGGACACATCTAAAACACATGGGACACATTCAAGACACAGGTAACAGTCAACACCAAGGAGGAACATTCAACACCAAGGAGGAACATTCAACAGACATTCAACACACAGGGAGACATTCAACACACAGGACACATTCAACATACAGGCAAAACAATGTAAAGGCAAAACATTCACCCCACATGTCAAACATTCAAGCAAATCAACATGAAGGGTAATGGGATATTAATCTGTACAACATTAGAATAGAGTCCAAAATAAATTATTGATTCATGATATTGTTTATTGAAACTCCAGTAAACACTGAACTTTCCTTAACACAATCAGCAGTTTCCTATTGCAATGACATGGAGAATAAACTTGCTCACATGAGGAACAATGACAGGTTTTATTTCAAATATAGCTGTGACAGCAATCTTATCCTGTTTTATTTGTTTCGTTTTTTGGTTCAAATGTCACAAACATAAAAATACCAATGTGCATGAACATAACAAATTAACTGGTTAGCGTGATATTTTTCAAAACCTATCCACATCAAACTGAGACAACAACCAACCTACCATGATTTTCGACTTATCCCCATCAGGATTGGATATGTGGTACAACACTCCATCAAAATCTGGAAACAGTCAACAAACATTCATAAATACTTCTAGATGCATATCTGGGTATTGTTTAATTTTATATAAGCTAGTTGAGGTACTATTACAAATTTGTGGGTATGTAAACCAATATTAGGCATGTGAGCGGTTGTGTCAGTCACAGTATAGATGGTTGGACTGACTGAGTTTAGTTTTACGCCCCTTTTAGCAATATTCCAGCAATATCACGGCGGGGGACACCAGAAATGGGCTTAACACATCGTACCCATGTGGGGAATCGAACCCGGTCTGAAGGGATGGATAGCATACAAATTTAACGCTTTAACCACTAGGTTACCCCACCGCCCCATAGATGGTTGGAAGATATGCCTACGCATCCCTAAACACACAATCACATGATTCACATTTCAAGGTCAGCTTAAGATATCCAAGTTACGAAAAACTTAAACCCTATGGTGCATTACTTAAAGCAACCCAGTTGATACATGAGACACCTGCAAACGTCAGCAAAGAATCAGCAGTATAGATAAAACAATATCCCAGGAAAGGTTATTTGTAGTAAATATGCACAGTTATTATGACTTAACCATGTTAACATTTTTAGTCATTCTGTTGCCATCTAAAAATTTACGCCCATATTCGACAAATATATTTGCATATTTTGTTTATGCACAATCAAAGCATCTAAGCAGCATGGCCAAACCCACCAAATAAGGAGTTATAAAGACACATAAATCATGGAAACATACACACCTGCTACTGTTATGTCCACTCCATCAGGCTTTCCTCTGAAAAGACAACCACAATCAATTATTTTCATATCAGAGGAAAACAAATATGATAAAATAGACGTGTTGTGTCTGTCAATGCAACTGCAGTTGTTCACACAATTGTTTGCCGAGATAAGGGAATGTGGTGTTCTTAGCATTGCTTAGAACCTTTTATAAGATTTCATTTGACTTGTTCACCCATTGTGAAAAAGATGAATTCAAGTTAACAAATCCTATTTGAATCAGTTATACCACACATGATCAATAGCACAAATTCAAAGAGAACATTTCTACCAAAACATTTGTATCTACAACCACAAACTTGGTTGTTCTTTTCATTTGCAATATATATTATTGCAACACCTGAAGATCAGGGTCAGAATTGGTTTTCAGCAACCCATGCTTGTCTTAAGAGGTGACTGACGAGATCGCTGACTTGGTTGACACTTCATCGTATCCCAATCGCATAGATCGATGATCATGCTGTTGATCACTGGATTGTCTGGGCCAGACTCGATTATTTATAGACCATCTTCACACAGCTAGAATATTAATGAGTGTGGTGTTAAACAACAAACAAGATATTATAGCTGTAAAATAATGCATTAGTATTAGCTTTGCATACTAGGCCTAACAGAATCTGACTATGCTAGGCCTTTGCACTTGTGGCAAAAGTTGCAGACTGTGCTCAAGTTCGTGTTCTCAAGCTGGTAAACACAATAACACTAGCTGAACCATCTCTGTGCCTCGCAGGAAGTTGAGTCATAGGTAACACCCCAGTCTGTTAACTTCCATTAAACTAATGACAGGAGGCCGTACCCAATCCGACATGGGCCACTGCTCCAGAATGTTTACAACTCTGCTATTCGTGAAAGTTTTTGACACATTGGCTACAGAGTCCATTTGTTGGGTTTTCTTCGTCCAAATTACTGGGGCGTTATGACACGAATGATAAGCGGTGCACGAAATCCGTAAGGAAAATGTAACAGTTATGGGTGAAAATATGCGATATTAGGGAGACAGTGGTTCGCAAAGAAGCTTTAATTCAACGAAAGGAAGTGGGCTTGTGTGTAAACACACTTGAGGATAGAAACAACTTAATAAAGATCTTGTAAACTTTGAAAACCCTTGCCTTTAGCAATAATTGACATGCGGAAGTGGAATAAACGGGCACTGCCTCCAAACCTGGTCACGCCGGCTAAGACTTACGGGTGATTTTAAAGCATTGACAAACACTTACCCTTCTAAAACATTTCTGAATTTTGTTGTCAGAGTCTCTTCGACTATCCTATTGCTTATTTCGAGTAAAATCATCGCAATTAACGATGTTGGACTTCTTTCCACCCTCGCTCGTGCTCACCAAAGAGGAAGTGACAATAAAAGATGGCGGAGTATCGGCGATTTTGATTGGCTTGTTTCAAGTCACATGATCCATGAGAAACTCACCGCTAAAACTTTCCTTCTCACACATACACAGCTGATGTATTTCGTATATTTCGAAACTATAAAGTAATTAAAACGAGAAATTATAATATTAGATTTCAGGTTTATTTTAAAAGTAACAATACATCTGCTTGTCGCTGATGATATCATCTGAGTAATGCTTGTTAATCAATCAAATCGCGCGTGGGATATGTTGCAGTCAATGTGAAATGCAATGGGTCTTTTTTTGCCTTAGGATATTAATATATAAAACACCCAAAATATAGTTGTTAAATTGACTGACAAATCCGCACAACGCTGACATAAACGAATGAAAACAAAATGCAAATTGCGCAAATACAACCAACGAAAGATATGCATGATACCGGTATATGGTCTCTGCATATATTTATAGTTACCTTACTTTCGGGGAATTTATCCGTCAATATTCACACAAGGGGTTGGTTTGGGTTGTTGTTTTAAGCCGCACTCAGCAATATTCCAGCTATATGCGGCGGTCTGTAAATAATTGAGTCTGGACCAGATAATCCAGTGATCAGCATCATGAGCGTCGATCTACGCAGTTGGGATACCATGACATGTGTCAACTAAGTCAGCGAGCCTGACCATTCGATCCCATTAGTCACAACAAGCATCCGTGGGTTATTGAAGATCAGTTCTAATATTAACCCCAGGAACCACTGTCCTGCAGAGGTGCAGTGATAGAGTGACTGTCCGCCTGCGCTTGCAGTGATCGCGTGCTTGTTTTGGTGGTAAATGTACGTTCGGTGTTAAAAATCTAGTCACCATTTGTGAAAGACGAACAATATCATTTAAATATTAACATTACTCGGATGCAAAGGTTTTGATGTTTATTTATAGAAAGTTTTGAGTTGCTTTGTTAAACACGAAGAAAGCAATCAGCGAACATCTGCAGAACATACCTTTTCAAGTAGACAAATACTAAGTTTATTTCCTAATAGTTTGATTTTACAGTATTTCATCTTATTTTTATATTTCTTTTTAGCGGTCCAATGACTGTACACCTACTGTGCATGCTTGCAGTGATCTTAGTTTTTTTCTTGCAGTGATCGTTATCGTACAGTGTTTTCAAACATGAGCATGGACCATGTTGAGCCGGAGAGGATGTTCCGATGTGAGAAGAAGACCACGTTCCGTCGTTTAAACAGCACATCTGAAGAACTGAATACTTGATAGTTAGTGGTAATGCTGTAAAGCAAATTGGATGACGAGTTTAGGTTGACCGTAAATAGTTCACCAACAGAAAATGAAATCGTTCACCATGACCAATTGCCTGGGTTCTTAAATCGTTCACTAACTGTTTTGATGGTGTTGGTCTTTCGAGCATGAAAGTTCGAAAACGGTACAACATTATGCATTCAAATTTGGCCCAAAGATAGTTAGATAATTCCTCTAAAAGTTGGTGTATTTTGTTTTTCGTTTATACAGCAATGATACCTTAACTTTGATATGTTTATGCATCTTTACGGAAACGTAGCCGAACATAGACATTGTTTTGCAGGCTCATGGGCTTGTATAATGACGGATTGGGGACAGCGTGGCCTATGCAAATATAGATATAGACATTTTCCCTACACCTAAAAATAAACCCGGCTCACCTCTCGCGTGAAAAATCGTTCATTCCACATGCTATGAAATATTTCCTGCCGTACACACCGCTCCTACGGTGTGGAAATGGGGCTTAGCCTCACTGAGAGATACGCACATTCCGCACATAGAGAGAGAGAGAGAGAGAGAGAGAGAGAGAGAGAGAGAGAGAGAGAGAGAGAGAGAGAGAGAGAGAGAGAGAGAGAGAGAGAGAGAGAGAGAGAGAGAGAGAGAGAGAGAGAGAGAGAGAGAGAGAGAGAGAGAGAGAGAGTGTATGTATGTATGTATATAAGGTTTTAGGGCGACCTTGGGCCTTAAAAGGCCTATATGCGCCCAACACTTAACAAACTGTTATATTTTTGTTCAGTTAAATAACATCGTACTTACCCGTTTTAACGAGGAAGTCTAAAAGAGCTCTTTGTATGCAACCATACATTAAATTATCGCCAAGTATTGCGTTCATTGAAAACGTATTTTGGGCTTTGTTAAGCACAGTTTCTTTAAGAGCCTTACGTGGGTTTTCATGAGCTGGACATTCAATGAGGTAGTGCTGAACTGTTTCTGGGCACTGTAAGTTACAGCTTTCACACAGAGGAGATAAGTCTTTATCTAAAATACTTCTATATGCCTTTAATCCACAATGTCCCAGCCTGAGACGAGTTAAAACAACTTCATCTCTGCGACAACGCCGACGAATTTTAAAATGTTTGTTTACTACAGGACAAGTAGAGTGCATGTGTCTACCTGTAGTTTCATTATCCCATTTATTTTGCCAAGATGCATTTATTGAAGATGAAATGACAAACCAGTAATCTCTTGGAATGGGCTTAATTGAATGAATATCTGGCTGTGGTCTGTTGCAAGCCATCTTAGCAATTGTGTCAACTACTTCGTTTCCAGCTACACCAACATGTGCAGGAATCCAAACAATATCACAGCTGATGTACATGGAGTTTAAAACAGTATCAAGATACAAGATGTCGTATAGTATGTCACTGCGTGGACCTTGTACACCTGATTGAATTGTTTGTACAGCTGACAACGAATCAGTAAAAATTATTGCTTCGTGTTCATTATCTTTACCCATTTTAAAGCTTGAAGTATGGATGTCAGTTCTGCTGCAAATACAGACAGATGATCAGTCAATCTAAATCTTTGGATAAACCAAGATCGGGAATATAGAAAGCCCCACCAACATGACCGGTTCTGGGATCCTTTGAAGCATCAGTGTAAATATGAGTAAAATTGCTATATTTGGTGTGAATGTAATCTTGGGTGAGGATTTTAATAACACTTGGTGACATTTGTTTGTTTACAAGCTCCGATAAATCCTGTGAAATCGAAGGTTGTGTTAAAGTCCATGGAACCGTTTTCGGAGAGATCGAGCAGCATTCAACTGAAGATTGTTTAACTTGTACTGTAATGCAAATTGTTGTACAAGTAATCCAAACGGTGGTTTTCCATGATTCCAATCACACATGACATATTCCACGCAATCACACAATATATCAGTTGCTGGTTGATACCTAGAGGAAGCTTTTAAGGATAAATAGTACTTAAGGGCAACTTTAAGACGATGATATTGCAAAGGAGGTTCTGAGCATTCCACCTGCAGGGCAGAAACTGGAGTAGTAGGAAAAGCACCAGTGCATATCCGAAGAGCTTTGGCTTGAACACGATCAAGTTTAGCCAAATGACATTTTGCAGCATTCATAAAAACTTGACAGCCATATTCTAATCTAGACAAAATTAGTGCTTTGTACAACAGAAGCAAGGATGATTTATCAGCACCCCACTTTGTGGCAGACACGCTTTTCAGTAAATTGAGAGCTTTAGTACATTTTGATGAAATGTAGTTGATGTGGTTTGACCAAGTGAGTTTTTGATCAAAGATTACACCCAAAAATTTAAATTCAGAAACAAATTTTATGTCCTGACCACCAATGTGTAGCTTCAGATTTGGAGGAACTTTACGTCTTGTGAAGAACATAGCAACTGATTTAGAAGTTGAAACCTTGAACCCCCACTTTGAACACCAAACATCTATAGAAGTTAGAGCTAATTGGATAGACTTATGAACAAACTCAATGTTTCCAAAACGCCTCCAACAAGCACCGTCATCTGCAAATTGTGATGCATCAATGTTTAAAGGAAGTTCAGAAAAGAAATCATTGATCATTATATTAAAGAGCAAAGGGCTTATAACACTGCCCTGTGGAGTGCCATTTACGATAATTCGCATGTCAGACACGTGTTGCCCAATACGAACTTGTATGGTTCGATCAGTTAGGAAGGACTTTATCCACTGTAGCATACGTCCCTTTACCCCCAAGCTTTGCAGTTTAAATAAAAGTCCATTTCTCCATAGCATATCATATGCCTTTTCAATGTCTAAAAATACACACAGCATATACTCTTGGTTTCCTAGTGCTTTTTGTGCTTCATTTTGTAGTCGAACTAGATGATCTATGCAAGAACGAGTTTTCCTAAACCCACACTGTAGCCTCGTTAATAATTCATTTGATTCTAAGTAGAAATTCAAACGATTTGTGACCAACCTTTCCATGATTTTACACAGGTTAGACGTTAAGGCTATTGGTCTGTATGAAACAGGGCGAGATGGATCTTTACCAGGTTTGGGAACAGGGATAACAACAGCGTGTCTCCAGCTTTTGGGTAACTTCCCAGATATCCAGCTTTGATTTATGATATTAAGTATGACTTCTAGAGCTGAATCTGGCATATGTTTAAAGTGTTCGTAACACAATTCATCGGCACCAGGAGATGTATTCTTGCCCTTTGATAATGCCGATTTTAATTCTCCCAGGTGGAAGGATAAATCATATTCAGGAAAAGGTTGTAGTAAAGAATCTGAAATTATTGGAATAATCTCATTCTCCAAATTTGTGATTTCGTTTTTAAATTTTGTTGAAAAGTTTTCGTAGCTGCTAACAGCCTCAAACTGATCTGCTAAAAGATTTGCTTTCTCTTCACAGGAAATAGCGCTTTGATCCAAAACAGGAATAGGGGATCTATTACGGTTCCCACTAATCCTTTTTACCTTGACCCAAATTGAAGATAAGGAAGTATGCCTGTTTATTGTAGATATGTAAGAACGCCAACTGCTGCGTTTTAATGATCGTACAAGACGTTGGAATTCAGCCCGTTTTTTCCGAAAGTCGTCTAAATCAACCGGTAAGGATGTCCTGCGAAGTCGGTTATAAGCCTTTTGCCGAGCTTTATCGGCTTTATCACAATCCTTATTCCACCAATACTGAGAATTTCGAGTAGTTGGCTTTCCGGAAGTTTTACCAATAGCTTTTTCTGAGATTTTAGTCAGAGATAAAGTTAGATTACAAGTTGAACGTTCAATGTCATCTGTAAGCAGATCACAGGTTATTTCATTTGAACAAAGTTCAACAAATTTATGCCAATTTGCAGATTTAAATCTCCATCTAGAAAGTCCATGTGCAGGTGTTCGAAGAGGTGTAAACGATATTTCAGTGAAAACTGGAAAGTGATCACTCCCCAGACTGTCGTGTTGATAAACACCCCATTGGCATTTGTGTGATAAAATCGGCGAAACAAGGGTAAGATCCAATGCTGAGAAAGTAAAGTTACCAGTATTTATACGGGTCATTTGGCCAGAGTTTAGCAATATTAAACCTGTGTCATCCAAAAGAGTTTCTACAACTTGACCAGCATGATTTGTATGCCTGCTCCCCCACAGTGCATTATGACTATTGAAATCACCACATATCAAAACTGGTGTATCTACAGAATTTGTCAGCATTTTATAATCATCTAGAGATGGCGAACCATTGCTGTATATATTAACAATGGTTAGGAATTGTTTCCCGTCTGAGACAATTTTCACCGCATTTGCCTCAAAATTAAGTTTCGGCAAGGTATGACTATTATAGGTTAAATCTGATTTGACAAAAATAGCACAACCGCCACGTTTAGGATTTCTGGTCGTAGGGTCATATTCAATGCGATCTTTTCGCATGCTAACATAACCATTAATTTTAAACTGACACTCAGGCCAGAGGAATGTTTCTTGAATGCATATTACATCCGGTTTGAATTCTAGTTTTCCAAGAAACGCCTTAAGATGAGGACCGTGGGCAACTAAACTCTGTGCATTCCACTGCAGAATAGTTAGCAGCAAGAGGGCGCTATCCATTATGATTTATCAGTGGAAAAAGAACGGAAGATATCTTGAGATATATCAATGTGGAGATGAGACTTTGCAGCGGACATAATACGACAAATTTGGTCATCTCGGTTTGGAGCACCAAAACAGACTGTGATAACCTCTAGTAAGAATGCAACAAGATTTTCAGTGGAATTATCAACTCGGGATGGGCTGCTTTCGCTTGATGGACGAGTAGACTGAGATTGATCCAGTGATCTATCACCATGAATAGAACACTGACATGAACATTGAGTTGAACAATTATTTGAACCTTGAGTGACCTTGACTGAAGGTCGACTTACTGCAACTTGCGGAGGAGAAGGAACAATTGGCTGTTTAGGACGGAGTTTGACAGCATTTGCAAAGGACATAGACATAGGATTGTTTACTTTGACCATTTGTACGGCTTCTTTATAAGAAACTTTGTTTTCAACTTTTACACGTTGAATTTCTACCGCTTCCTTGTATTTATTACAACCTCTATATGCTGCGCTGTGATTTCCTCCGCAATTGGAACATTTCAAGGTATCTTTAGAAGGGCAGGCATCATAAGCATGATCCCCACTGCAGCGGGCACAAACTTGAACGGTACTTTTACAATTGTTTGATGTATGACCGAAACGCTGGCATTTATAACACCTAAGGGCTGGCGGTACATACGTTCTTACCTTGAAAGACTGATAGTACATGTATACATGCTCTGGGAGTGTGGTACTTGCAAAAGTTAACAAAACTGATAATGTCTGCTGTTTTTCCTTACCTCTGGTTAAACGTTTAGCATCAGTCACTTTGAAGGATTTCAACTGCTCAACTATTTCATCTTCAGAAATATCCAGATCTATATTGTAAATAACACCTTTTGATTCTCGCAAACTTTTGGGGACATAAGCTTTGATTTGTTTCCCACAAATTCGCGTCAATGACAGAGCCGTTTTGGCCTGCTCAGCCGATCTGCAGTGTAACACAATGTCACCTTTATCCAGCCTCTTTAGGCTATGTATATCACCAATATGTTTTTTGAATATCCTTAGCTAGTGCAACAGGAGTTACGGATTTCAAACTGACACTAGTGTCTACCGAGGAAAAAATAACAATGGGCTTCAGATTTTTTTTCCGTAAAATTTGTCTGAACATCGTCATCATGTTTCCGTTTTGGACGTTTAGCCAACATAGCATTATATTTCTCAGCAAATTCGGCATGAGTAGAAGTTTCCTCAAAATCATCATGAGCCGACCAGTCGGCTGTATATTCCCCGTCAGAATCTGGATTCATAACCCTATCTGCGAAGCAAACGCTATCAGTGTTGTCGACAAGCGTAATCCGCGAAGCAAGTTCTGCACGGACAATACGTGCCAAGCGCACGCACAAAGCCGAGCGTGCTCAGCCAACCGAAACAGAAAACGTGCAAGGAAATTTCACGAACACAAACGAAAGGCAATTACAAAATATAATTACTAAATTAATTACCAAAGCAAGTTTCACCAACTATGCTTATGGTATGAAACAAAACAAACCCCAACTAACCACTATAAATCTCAGCGAGAACAATCTACACAGGAACACTGACTCAGAGAGCGAGATACACACGTCTGTCCTCGTCAGCAGACCAAACAAGACTCCCTCGCAAACCATGTTCGACTGTTATGCGATTACCTCCCTTACATACTGAATTTGATAAACAATATCTTTCTGTATCTTTCAATATCATGTATTTCAGGGTCTACATAGAAATATAGGTGAACACCTAACACCATATCAAGTCTGGTAGACCCAATTTGACATGTTGAAAACAGCAAAGTCAAGATGTTCTACGGAAGACACCTTCTTTATTGTTATATCGTGACAAAACTAGAGCGAAGTGAGTGAGTTTAGTTTTACGCCGCTTTCAGCAATATTCCAGCAATATAACAACGAGGGACACCAGGAATGGGTTTCACATATGGTACCCATGTCGGGAATCGAACCGGGTCTTCGGCGTGACGAGCCAACGCTTTAACCACTAGACTACCCCAAGGCCCAACAACAACAACAACAACAACAACAACAACAACAGGCTAATTGCTGTATATAGTAACAAGAGAAAGAGGCCATGTGGCTGGGTACTAATATGCATTGCTGTTAAGGTTAATCAAACACACACTGAGTTCACTGGCTGATGGGATGAGGTATCCTATTTCTCTGTTGATTGAGGGCATAGTCTGCTTCCACCAGTACACATATACAGTTTTCCATTTAACCAGTGCATTTATGAAGAAGAAAAAGCAAACAAATAAAAACAATAAAAAAGACAACAAAAAAACCCACAAAAAACAAACACACAATCAAACCATGTTTACAACTATAAGTTAATGTTATCGCACCCCACCTCAAAATATTTCTCCCAAAGTTATGAGTGAGTGAGTAAGTATGGTTCTACGCCGCTTTTAGCAATATTCCAGCAATATCACGGCGGGGGACACCAGAAATTGGGCTTCACACATTGTTCCCAAGTGGGGAATCGAACCCGGGTCTTCGGCGTGACGAGCGAATGCTTTATCACTAGGCTACCCCACCGCCCCCATAGTTATGAAGAAATGAATGATTGTTAAACAGCTGCAATATGAACAGTTCTTTTCGCGTTTAATTACCTACAAAACAAACTCATATAAACCTTTGCCCCTCAGATTAGATCATGCTCGGTGTTAAGACGTGTTATAAGTAGGACTCAAACCCATCAGTGTGTATCTGCTAAACGACGTTACCAAAGTGAGCATCTTGCATGCATTCTCTTTCTGTGCCTGGAAGCTATAGTACTTTTGGGTGTCATGGGTTCGCATTTCGGTAAGCCTATACCAAAGTCAGTATAGCCTTAAGTAATGCGAGCCCTAGAGATATGGAGGACTGTGGGTCTTATGGCTTATATCAAATGGGAAATGTCATGCGTAAACGTGATCTCTAAAACAAAATAGTCATTCATGCGCATGGGTCTTCACCTGTACTTAACGCATTACTCTGTTCCCTCGAATAATCCTTGAATTTGAAATGAAATAAATAGCAGTATGAAATATTGTGTCGAAACCATATGTGTGATTTCAAATCGGATTTCATACCCGTATGATTAATAATGTTTTATGACACCCCAACCCAACTCTCTCCCTACCCCCCCCACCCCCAAAATTAAAACAAACAAAAACAACACCCTCCCCGCAAAACACACAAAAACACAAAAACAGCAACAAAAAAACCCCAAAACAAACAACCCCCAAAAACCAAACAACAACAAAAAACAACAACAAAAACAACAACAAAAAAAACCCCAAAACAAATCCCAAACAAACTAAAAATAAAATAATATAATGATATAATATCTAAAATTAATAATTAAAATATAATAAATAAAATGCCATGATATTTGTAGGAAAAGAACGCTGGTTTGAATTTAATACATGTGCAAATCAGCATGTGCATGCGACACTGTGTTGTTGTGCATTTGCGTGCACATTTTATTCATTCACATTTGATTGTTTTCATATTTCACCATTGTTTCTTGCATCTCCGGACCCGTGAAGGTCCAGGTTAGAATTGATCTTCAGCAACCCATGCTTGTCGTAAGAGGCGACTAAGGGGATCGGGTGGTCAGGCTCGCTGACTTGGTTGACACATGTCATCGTATCCCAATAGCGTAGATCGACGCTCATGATGCTGATCACTGGATCATCTGGTCCAGACTCCATTATTTACAGACAATATAACTGGAATATTGCTGAGTGCGGCGTAAAACTAAACTCACTCACTCACTCTTGCATCTCCTCATCAGGTGGAAAGTGTATGTATTTGTGTAAGCATATACCTGTGTTGGGCTGTACGGGGGGCGAGAGGGTGTGTCTCGTCCCGGGGCGGAAGTTTGGCCCGGCGGGTAAAGTGGGTAATGCTGGAATTTTGCTAAAAGCGGCGTAAAATTCAACTCACTCAATCACTATTCCGTGCCCTGCCATCTCACATAAGACAAATCCTTTTTCAGTATGGTTTTGGGTTTGTATGGATCTCACAAGAAATTGGCTGCATTAAAACATTTATGTCCAACTTCAAGCAGCGATTTTATGACTGCTTCCTTTAATTTGGCGTTCCTCACTTGACTCTTCATCTAAATGTAAATATTATTCACAATTTAAATCTTTACTTTATGTTGAACACTACTTGTCCTGTGACCTCCTTCCATATCAAAGGAAAGTTATGGCTATGTTCCGCTGTAACAACTTTAGATTAGCAGTGGAAACCGGTCGTCACACAAATACACCCTATGATCAACGTCTCTGCCTCTACTGCCACTCTGTTGGCCTAAACTATGTTGAAGACGAGCTCCATGTCCTATTTATCTGTGACAAATATTCTGAAATAAGAAATAAAGTGTTTCACAACCCACCAGACCCACCCTCCAACAATTGAAACCTTTGTGCGTTTAATTACTTGTAACAACATACATTATCTAAAACCATTAACTACATTCCTCTCCACTGTATTCAAACTAAGAAGTAAACCCACTACTACAACTAATTGACCCTGTATTCCAATCTTTATCCTATATCCAGCATGTATGTATTCTTTATATTTGCTCTATGTTGTATTATGGGCCAATGGCCTACATTACTGAAATATAATGTCTGTCTGTCAGTCTGTCTGTCTGTCCATCTCGGAATTTTATTCATTATATCAGTGACTGGTTTGGGTTGTTTATAGACGGTTGTCACACAGCTGGAATATTGCTGAATTCAGTATTCATTAACTCATTATTAAATGGTAACTTTACAAAACAGATGTTTAATGATCTATAGTAATTAAGTAGACACATTGTTAGTGGACAAGTGATGCGTGGCCTTTGTACCTGCGTGGTGTTCATATCGAATACCAAATTGGATTTCTTTAATTTGTCGATTGTTACAAAAAGTAATTGACCCGGTTGGCGAATACATGTTAAATGACTCGATAAACACTATTCTGTCCCGGGGCCAGCCAGATTTAAGTGTTTTTATAAAATCTCTCAAGTTATAAGGATATTGCAATTTACATACATGGAAAACAACAACAATGGAATCGTCATCCGCTATACTTAACATAGTAAATCAAATAACCAGATGTTAACTGACATGTTGATATGACTAGCATTTTTTCAGTGTAAATTGGCAACGAAAAGTATAGAAATATTTCTAAATATACCGAAAATGATAATTCGCAAACAATCACGTTTAAATCGGAAACCTGGATCTGACTTTAATGACGGTGACTTTCAGCTTTCAGGAAGTCAACGCACCCATCAAAGAGAGTTCTGTAATACATCCCCATGTAAATCAGAGTTAGAATTGATCTTCAGTAACCCATACCTGCCGCGTAGAGGCGACTAACGGGATCGGGTGGTTAGGGTCGCTTATTGGTAGACACATGTCATGTCATCCTATCCCAAATGCGCACATCGATGCTCATGTTATCAATCATGAGGGGAGGGGATGGGGATGGGGTGGGATGGGGAATCTAGAAATGGGCTCTCCACACATTGTACCCATGTGGGGTGGGGAATCGAACCCGTGTCTTCCGCGTGATGAGCGAACGCTTTAACCACTAGGATATCCCACCGCCCGTGTATGGATGTGGATAAGGGGTCTTTAAGTTAAACACTGGTTCCAGACAGTCACAACCGGTCTTATCTGGCTATTGTGTTGTGACCCACACACCTGTATAACGGTATAATGGAGACTGTCTCAACAAGGATGGCAGAAATTTGGGTCAGCACGGAGTTACAAGGTATGGTTGGGCCAGCAAACACATAACCTGTTTCAAATCTCCATACAAACATAGACCAAGTTTACGTGAAACAGATATGTGGCACTTATGAACCACGAACTAGAATACTCGACATTTGTATAACCTTATTTGCATAATATTACTCTCACCGTCATTCAGCTGGAATATTGTTACGCGCGGCGTAAACAACACACGAACAAGCAACATTGCTCTCAGCTCCATGCACCGAACCGCTAATGAAGAGTGAGTGAGTATGCATGGTTTTAGGCCGCTGTTAGCAATATTCTAGCAATATCACGTCGGGGGGCACCAAAAATGGGCTTTACACATTGTACCCACCTTTGGAATCAAACCCGGGTGCTGGTCACCAACAATGGGTTCATGTATTGTGGGAAATCGAACCCGGATAACAACAATGGGTTCATGTATTGAGGGAAATCGAACCCGGTTCCTGCTTGTGACGAGCGAAAGCTTTAAACTCTAAAATGTTGGTAAGCATGAGTGCGGCCCGCCAGATGAAACTTACAAAGATCAACAACTACACCTAATCTTAAAATCTTAAATATCTTGTTCCACCAGTTGTGAGTGAGTGTTGCTTGGTTTGTCTATTGGCTGTAGCAAGTGTATCAAAGTGCACGTTATAAGCTTTTGCAGGCTGAGTTCTAAACATGAAGAAGCCAAGCCTTTATAATTGAGAGATCTCAGATGAATATCTCATAAAAAGACTGACTGAGTTTAGTTTTACGCCGCTTTTAGCAATATTTCAGCAACATCACGGCGGGGGACACCTGAAATGGGCTTCACACATTGTACCCATGTGGGGATTCGAACCCGGTTCTTCGGCGTGACGAGCGAACGCTTTAACCACTAGGCTACCCCACCGCCCCTCTCATAAAAAGAAAACCTTGGTACTTATATTGTTGCAAGTATCTTCACTGACAATAACGACAACATCTAACTTTGGTTATGGCATATGTATTTAATGGGGCGGATGGGTAGTCAAGTTGCTAAATCCGAAGCCCCGGGTTCGATTCCCCACAGAGGTACGTTTTCTGTAGCCTGCTTCTGGTTCCCTTGTCTCGATATAGCTGGAATATTGCTAAATCAACGTAGAACCATACTCACTCACTTTCTATAAACCCCAAGGCAACAGCTGATTCTGTTTATATAGAACAGTTGTCCATTCGATTTGTGGGCGGTTGGGTAGCCTAGTGGTTAAAGCGTTCGTTCCTCACGTTGAAGACCCGGGTTCGATTCCGAACATGGGCACAATGTGGGAAGCCCATTTCTGGTGTCCCTCGAACTGATGTTGCTGTAATATTGCTAAAAGCGGCGTAAAACTAAACTCACTCACCCATTCGATTTTATGAAGATGAGATTACTCAACATGTGCAGAACTTTGACTAAGCAAATAAAGAAACCAGGATATGCAGGCTAAGCTGTTGTTTGTCTTCACGATACAGGTCTTCAGGACAATAACACTGATTAAAAGACACATAATAATTGTTGTTATGCATTTTTGTTTAATAGCAACAAACCTTATGATTTATTTCAGAATATATTGATCATATCATGGAGCAGGATGTCACGTCCAAGAAATACCCACGTGCGTATATTTAAGGGTAGACTTACACTTAGTCTCTTAAACCCCGTTTAAATTAAAAATGAGCTCTAGTGAAAATTATTTTGCTGTTCAAAATCTAGACTTGCTTTAATTTAGTTGTTCAATGGGCGCATGGACTTATCCTAAAATATTAAAGTATTATTGATCTGAGCTAATGATTGGCCACATGTCAAAGTTGAGGGGGCGGTGGGATAGCCTAGTGGTTAAAGCGTTGGCTCGTCACGCCGAAGACCCGGGTTGGAATCCCCACATGGGTACAATGTGTGAAGCCCACTTCTGGTGTTCCCCGCCGTGATGTTGCTGGAATATTGCTAAAAGCGGCGTAAAACCAAACTCACCCACTCACTCACTCATAAATTATGAACGGTCCCTAACGGGTTTGGGCGGTCAGACTCGCTGACTTGATTGACACATGTCATCGTATCCAACTTGAGTAGATCGATGCTCATGCTCTTGGTCACTGGATTGTCTGGTCCAGAGTGGAGTATCTACAGACCGCGGCCATATACCTGAATACTGCTGAGTGCGGCGTTAAACAACAAACAACCATTGGACCCAAACGTTCGCATTAGGCGACGGCTCTAAGTCGGTAATAACACTGATGTCAATTTCTTCTCATTTCCACAGTGCACGCTCTCTCATTTTCATTCTCGCTATGCGTTAATGATGTGGTTATATCATCACTGACAATTTGCAAACCATTGTTGTATTACACATGGGATAACACGAATGGATGAACTCAGGCCGGGGGTGAGGGGTGGTTTAATTTTCATGTATGGTCGACTGAATTTCTAATATGTGACGACCTAAACCAGTGGCACAGCTGAGGTCCCAGCTGAGTTACAAATATTTCAATGGACAAAAGATTTCCAGGTAAGCTGTTGTTAAAATGTACCATATGCAAGACTGGTTCGAACTCATGTTGAAACAGGCCGTCTTTATAGGTTTCGTACAAAGCCTGTGCATGTTTAGAGTTACCTCCCCTGAAAGAGGAAGTAGACTTTGACCCGCAGCTGTCGACTGTCAACACAAAACATGCTGGTTTATTAATGTGTTATCTGAGTGAGCATCAGGTGAAGAGTCTACACAGTCCTTGAACGAGATTGCAGACACCTCGCCGATAACACTGCTTAGATTCTTGTGACTTAGAGCTTCTCCTTGCAGCACGAAACAAACAGGTAAAGTTGCACATGTATTCGTCTGACAATCGACATGTCAATATCTTCATGCATATACCATTGTCACGTCAATCGAGAATTATCATGCCGGTATAATATAATATGCGTGTATTTATCATCGCCATATGTGGTTTATATCAGCTGAGGTAATGGTGCGTTATATAAAACTGCTCATTTAATATTGCCGTGTTTAATCCGCCGTTGGTGTGCAGTGTAAATTGAAATGAAATGAATTTCAAAGCGTTTTGTAAATGGTGATGCCGCCAATGTTTCAACACTATACGCCTGGTAAATGCAATGGTAAGATATGTCTTTCAGTTTGTTCATATACAATTAACATGTTAAATGTTTAAAACTAACATGTTAAAACTCATGCTTATCAGATGAGGAAGTATAATTCAGGTGATACGATTTGACTAGAATGAAATTTAAAGGGGGATACGGGCGGAAGTCTTTCCGCCTAGGAAGCAGTATGAAACCAGAATGTTGTATGATTTGAAGAGCTTTTAAAAAATATTGCCTATCCATGTATTAAGTGATTAGTGCAGTGTTCTTTAGTTTAACCCTGTTATTAAGAAACAAAAAGTCAAATTAGAACCAACAATATTTTTGAGAAATGGGTACAATTTGGTTCGGTGTCAGGGTATTCGTTGGTTTCACATTACTTTTCAACTTGCTGTGCGGATGTGCAGAGTGTGCGAAAAATATCCACTGGCATGTTTCCGGTTTGGTCGTATGTTTATCGATAGTGTAAACACTCCAAAGAAAACAAAAATCAAAACAAATATATAGTTATATGTCACATATAACTGATCCCAATTGATTTATGAAACAGAGGCCGGGATTAGTTACATAATTAGCTTCGTTTATGTCAACAAACTGTTGTATAAAGACATCTCACCACCACCGTCCTTCCCGCATATCCCATTCTCACAACTAAACAAACACATCTCTGATGGAATTGCAACCAAAATAGGACATCAATTATTGAAAAACAGAGGCAAATGGAAGTATGTACTCAGCTATGAACAGTTGTCACAACGTAAATCATTTCATAACAGCTTTTATTTAGAGTGCATTTACACTATAGATAAGCATACGACCAAACCGGAAACGTGCCAGTGGATATTTTTCACACGCTCTGCGCATTCGCACAGCGAGTTGAAAAATAATGTCAAACCAACTAATGATAGTCTAATGAAATATTGAACAACTTTGTGGATTTTTTAATTCAATAAAAAATATTTTTGAGAAACCATTTATATCCATATGTAGAAATGTCAACAAAAGTGTGTGCAGTAGAACCAATTTTTTATCATGATTATAGGCTCAGTTTCCAGATTTCAGAATGAAAGCCATTATGTGCTGACAAGGTACAAACATTTCTATAATTTACTTTTCACAATTGACTGGTATTCCAGTCATGTCAATGTTTGGGTATATTTCTTATTTCATTAAAAATTCCAGCTGTGTATGTGTGAGCTCATAGCATATAATCTACAATTTTGATTAGGCTAATTGATTCAAACAGCCAAACTAATTTCCATCCCCAGGTCTTGCAATGTAAATTATTTATGCCATTCATCTATATGCATTTAGAATGCAGCATTGTGCATACAGTAAATCCCTGTATCTGTCAAGCTTGGCACTGGGGCAGGAATATTTTCTAACTTATGATCCATTTTATATTGGGACAGCAGGTATCATCAGGAATGACTCACAGGCAGATTTAGCTGACAGACAGTAAAAACAAGTATTTTATGAATAGGCAAAATTATATTTCTAATCACGCTTGTAAACATCATGTCATCATGGTAATATTTTATAGGTAATTCATCAGGATCTTTTTGGTGACAGAATGAAGGCATAAAGTTAAACTAAAAATGTGAATTAAAGAAAAATCAGAACAGAATTAATCAGAATTGATTAATCGGTGTCAATGCAGGTATTTATATTTATGTCAGTTAGAATATGATGTGGGATGTGATGCGCATAAGTATTGTGTAAGTCAAAGACTGACAGTCCCCAAGTTTGAGACGTCAGTTTCAAAATAAATCAGGTCAAATGTAGAATTTGGTTTCTATGGCAACCATAATTTGTAAGGTGTGAAGTTTGATTTAGCAAGTGGAATCTAACGCCTGCTCACTGAAGAGTTGCTGCCATTGCTAGCCAATACATGAAATCATGTTCAAGAGATCAACGATTTTGTCTCATAGGAAATAATACAATTTTTCTGTTCATTTGTTAAACATATTACAGTTATAGATATATGTACATTCCTAAACATTACTGTGTCTATCAGCTCATGTAAGTTTAACATATTGTTGTCGTCATGCCATGCTTAGTCTGTGATAAACTTTCTCTATTTATATTCCATGCCATGGATGTTGAAACCTGTATGTCTATTGTGGACCTGAATGTCTAAATCATCAATAGGCTTAATGAATAAAGAATAGTTATTCTGTCATGGCCCTTATGCTAAAAGTTAAAGAGGGGGGGCTCTAGATTCGAATACTACTGAAGCAAATCTCAAGGACCTGGCAGTCTACTCCCCTTCAATTGTCAGAACACTGGTAATGGTATCACTAGTTGCTGGATTCATCTTTAATTTTATGGCAGCAGACGTGTAAAATGTTTTTTATACAATGTTGTATGCTATACTAAGATACTGGTTCCATAAAACTTGTCTTCAGCTTATTTTAATGATTTATGTCAAACAACTAGATTTGGGATAAAATAACTAGCCCCCATCGATTTCCACTTGTCTCAAATAATGGACCAGTGGCTGTGGCTGTGAAGCCCATTTCTGGTGTTGTCCCCTGCTATTGCTGGTTGCTAAAAATGGCGTAAAACCATACTCACTACTGGGTAGTTTGATGCTCATGATGTCAATCACTGGATTGACTGGTCCAGATTCAATTAATTACAGACCTTAGTCATATAGCTGGAACATTGCTGATTGCCGCATGAACATGTCTGTTGACAGACAGACGGACGGACGGACGGCGGCGGGCAGACAATATGTTTACTAGTCAACTGGGTATTTTTTCTGCACCAGCTGACTGTGACTGACTGACTTCTTCAGTGGTGATCAAAGTACAAGTGCTTGTTGGCCCACAATGTAAACCCACTCCAAGAATGATTTATCTCTTTGACATCAGTGATATTAGCCTTATGTCAGGATGTTAGGTGATACAGCAAAGCTTCAGACCACTGGCCCCGATTTCTCGAAACAAACTTAAGTCTGAGTTTTTACTCAAATTTGAGAAAACGCAGGAAAATGCATTTTCCAGAATAAACTGAAATCAATATTAAACTCAAACATAGTAGACAATTTGAGTTTGGTGGATAGATTACTTAAGTTGTTTGGGCTTTTTGTTTAAAAATGCAGTTGAGTTAAAAATTAAGCTGTTTCAAATTGTCAAACTCAGTTTGAAATTTGAGTAAAAACTTAAGTTTGTTTCGAGAAATCGGGGCCTGATGTGTCACCAGCATCCCCCAGGTCTAGTACTCTCCTGTGGAAAGGTGTGCATCATGCCATCAGTGTCCCAGTACGACTGTGTGTTCAGCTGTGAGAGGACATTTTGAAGTGATATGGAAATATTTGGTGTGGGATGAAATGTTAGGGTTAACATTTGTGTGTTCTTTGATTTTACTAGTGCATTGTCGCTGTCATGATTATAATATTCAGGTTGTTTTCACCCCAACTATGTTTCTAAGTGTGTCATACTCTTTCCTTGTGGTATAGTGTTGCGAATTGGTTAAAATCTCATAATTGATGATTGGCCCAATCCATTACAACTGATCAGTCATCGAAAAAAATAGGTTAGCGTCATTTATCAAATCTTCCTGTTATCTTTGTTAATGCACACCAAAAAATAAAGGAAAAACATGAAGTAATTTTTTTTCTTGCAAATTGCACAAAATCCATTTGCAAATTTCGCATATTTAAAGTATGATTAGTATGATAGGAACACAGATTTCCTGGATTCTTTGAGATAAACTCAATCATGACTTGGAACGAGCTTGTCGTGCTTATGAAATGTAAATTTAATGACACAGACAAAAACAACCATGTGAAAAATATTGTTGATGCAAACAAGTGTTCCAAGATTGGTTGCGTTCGATTGTGAGAAAACATGTTCGATTGCTTGGTCGTTCAGTCGCTGCGACCAATCTTCGATTATATTCATTTTCAATTAATCGAACCACCACTATTGTGGTAAACATCACCTAGGGTTTTCCTTATGCCGCATGCTATGAGATAACTGGAATGTTGATAAATCCTGTGTTAAACTTGACTTGCTTACTCACGTGGTTTTATCGTAAAAGTGTATAAATTGAAATTTTGATAGATTCAAAATATTCCTAAGAGCAATCTAAGGAGATAGATGGTGACATCATAAAGAGAGTAAGATTCTGCGTCAGACACAGGTAATTGGTCATGTAGATAAGGTGGTGGACTGCTTTTAATGGATCACTGATTAGACTCCCAGGTCTCAAGTGTTTGGGGCGGTGGGGTAGCCTAGTGGTTAAAGCATTGGCTCGTCATGCTGAAGACCCGGGTTCGTTTCCCCACATGGGTACAATGTGTGAAGCCCATTTCTGGTCTCCCCTGCTGTGATGTTGCTGGAATATTGCTAAAAGAAGAGTAAAACCAAACTCACTCACTCAAGTGTGTAGGTGCACTTATCTATACAGTAATTTTGCTTTCAGTCATGGCTGACATGTTGATGTTGTCGGACACTGAGAAGACGTTTCAGTACACGGAGGAGCTTCCTTCTCTCCCCATCCCCCCTCTGAAGCAGACCCTTGACAAGTACCTGGAATCAAGTGAGTACTCTAGATGTTGTTTGAATCAAGTAGGCTACCCTCTCAGTCATACCCAAGACAAGGACCTTGAATGAGGGAGGTCTCTGCCCTCTGTCATACCCTAGACAAGGACCTTGAATCAGGGAGGTCTCTTCCCCTCAGCCATACCCTAGACAAGGACCTTGAATGAGGGAGGTCTCTGCCCTCTGTCATGCCCTAGACAAGGACCTTGAATCAGGGAGGTCTCTGCCCTCAGTCATGCCCTAGACAAGGTCCTTGAATGAGGGAGGTCTCTGCCCTCAGTCATGCCCTAGACAAGGACCTTGAATGAGGGAGGTCTCTGCCCTCAGTCATGCCCTAGACAAGGTCCTTGAATGAGGGAGGTCTCTGCTCTCAGTCATGCCCTAGACAAGGACCTTGAATGAGGGAGGTCTCTGCCCTCAGTCATACCCTAGACAAGGACCTTGAATGAGGGAGGTCTCTGCCCTCAGTCATACCTTAGACAAGGGCCTTGAATAAGGGAGGTGTCTGCCCTCAGTCATACCTTAGACAAGGACCTTGAATCAGGGAGGTCTCTGCCCTCAGTCATACCCTAGACAAGGACCTTGAAGGAGGTGTTTGCCCTGAGTCATACCTTAGACAAGGACCTTGAATCAGGGAGGTCTCTGCCCTCAGTCATACCGTAGACAAATGCCTTGAATCAGGGAGGTCTTTGCCCTCAGTCATACCGTAGATAAAGACCTTGAATCAGGGAGGTCTCTGCCCTCAGTCATACCCTAGACAAGGACCTTGAATCAGGGAGGTCTCTGCCCTCAATCATACCCTAGACAAGGACCTTGAATCAGGGAGGTCTCTGCCCTCAGCCACTAGCTTCAATCAACACAAATTGTGTCACAGTATTGAGTACAGGTTGTCTGACTGCTGATAGGGACATGTCTAATGTGCATATAATCAAACAAGCCACCCTTGCACATAGCCACCGAGGTACTTGGGCCACATATTGAATATCACTGTGACCCACATGACTGAGTTATCCACATGACAACACTACACCTGGTGTAGGTGAGTGGCCACGCCTTAACTGTGTTGCTGGTGGAGAATATTGTGCTGGTTGTGAAGTTCTTAGTTCCTTTATAGCGTATTGGGTGGTTACAGAGTATTGTGTGGTTACAGAGTATTGTGTGGTTACAGAGTATGACCTGATTATTAGTGATCACCTGACTTAATGTTTGTTTGGACCCGTGAAACATGTCATTTTATCTTACCTCGCACTTCGTGGAGGTAATTCTTTATCTCGAATAACATTGAATCACGTATGATGTACGGAAATAACTGATGTTTTGCGAATGCAAATTGTTGGAAGGGACATAACTCTAAATCTGTTTTTCTTGTCAGCAAAATCTAGCGATGGCTACAAAAGATTTGTACCTGTGCTTCAAACAATTCAAAATTAACATTAAGGTGTTCGGTAAGATACGTTGTTCACTGGTCCCTCGGGGCCCATGGGTTGATGTACCCTCGATATTCGTTTGTGTTCCCCTCGCCCTTCGGGCATCAACCCATGCCCCCTCATGACAAGTGAACAACTTATAGTATCCCAATTGCATAAATCGATGTTCATGATGTCGATCACTGGATTATCTGGTCCAGACTGGAGCATTTACAGATCACTGCCATATAGCTGGGCCAACAAAACAAACAGTTAATGTTTTTTTAACAAGGCAATCAGCAATATTCCTGTTTGTCAGTCCATCTTTTGATCATCTAATATGGACCATACAATCCAGTGACTGACATCCTGAGCATCATTTTAGTGGGGGACTTAATGTATGACTTTTATCAGTTATTTGCATCAATAGGGTATGAAATTTTAAACCTTACTGCAGCTGTAAATTATAAAGCTAGCATTGTACCTGACTGACTGACTGAGTTTTGGTTTTACGCCACTTTTAGCAATATTCCAGCAACATCACGGCGGCATTGTACCTAGATACATTAATACATGAAGACATCTAAAGGTACTATACACAACAGTGTGCGAAATAGCCACTGGCCTGCTAGCCTGTGGCTAGTAAAAATCCAATCGGGCCACTAAATCTCCACAGTCACTGGCCCGACTGGATAGTGAATTTTCAAGGGGTCATTTTGTAAATATATCAGTCTCAGACTTGTTAAGTTATAACACACTTTTAAATAATGCAAGATTATCAGAAATGTTCATCATATTAGCAGCTTAATGATGAAACCTGTGTCTATATTCAAATTTCGGACTAGTGAATTATTTTGTAGGTAAGTAACTTTCAGGCATAGCTAGACCGACCGACTAGCAAAATTTGGAAACTATTTTGCACACTGACAAATTTTCTGGTCAAAATCCAGATTTTCAACCCGTCACCATATAGCTGGAATACTGCCAGTGTGTGGTGTTAAATAAGAAGGGTGTTTTATCCTAAACTGAATCTTTGTTCCCATTGCAAACAAAACCCACTGATATTTATTTGGATCTTCTCAGAGGCCAGTTTTCAGCCCTAAGTCTGGCTTAAATATCCCAGCTGGAACTCAGATATTCCTAAGTTATGTCCATACAGTTATGATGGCTTGTTCAGGCCAACTTGTATTTCACTGATGTCGGAACAAATACAGCCTATGATGCTTGTTTTTTATTTTTGAATGTAATATTAATACTCAATGTTGAAAGACCTCTAAATTTAGGAATATCTTATAAAAATCCAAATTTTCACCAAATTAAAAACATTTTTCACAATTTACTTGCTGGGGACTCCTGGTTGGATAAATCCTTTGTACTTCAGCTCCCCATTTGATTTTGACTTTTGATGAACAAATGATTTATTGTGCATGTTCTTATTACAGTAAATAATGAATTGCCAGTGTATTCATTGACGTAATATATACCACCTTTGTTGCTCAGTGTGAAAGAACTGACCTTGACCTTTAGTAGGATTTGTATTAGAGGTACTTATGTCAATAACACATCAGACATGTTGGACTAATGGTGGCAGATGTTGTTTTCACAGGTGTATTAATTCTGAGTTGTGAACAGTTGTTGAAAGAAATATGACCTGTCGTTAATATCATTGATGTATTTTAATACAATGTATGTAGAAAATACCTTGGGCTAATGTGTAGACAATATGGTGATTGACGTGAGCCATTGCCATGGTAACCAGGTAACAGGCTCCCATTGTCTTGTGTCAAAACGTTAAGAGTTACAACCAGTATCAGTGTCATATTTAATTAAGAGTGAGTGAGTGAGTACTCTTTTACGCCGCTTTTAGCAATATTCCAGCAATATCACGGCGGGGGACACCAGAAATGGGCTTCACACATTGTACCCATGTGGGGAATCGAACCCCGGTCTTCAGCGTGACGAGCCAACGCTTTAACCATTAGGCTACCCCACCGCCCTTATTTAATTAAGAATGTATAATTACAACATTGAAATGAAATGTTCGGACAACGTTATCTGTATTGAATTTGAATTTCACCTGTAATTAAGGATCTTTTGAAAACAATATTCTTGTTTCCCATGAATGAGAAGGGAGTCTGTAGGGAGGAGTTTTTGGTTTTTATTGTAGTGGCAGTTTATGAATTGTGATTTATATGGCATGAACCAAAAGAGAAAAGAATTTGAGTTAGTGAGTGAGTGAGTGAGTGGCTTGTAGCTATTTCTGCAATATCACTGCAGGGGACATCATGAATGGGCGTTCAGCATGACAAGCAAATACTTTAACCACTAGGCTACCCAACTGACCCTGAAAATAATTTGACTTAGGAAAGTAATTTCTTTCTTGTTTCTAGGGGCAGTGGGGTAGCCTAGTGGTTAAAGCGTTGGCTCGTCACGCCGAAGACCCGGGTTCGAATCCCCACATGGGTACAATGTGTGAAGCCCATTTCTGGTGTTCCCCGCCGTGATGTTGCAGGAATATTGTTAAAAGCGGCGTAAAACCAAACTCAGTCAGTCAGTCAGTCTTTCTTGTTTCTAAATGCCCATCACTTCTTAATGTAACCCCTGCCCCTAGTTTCTTGAAAATTCCATATAAAAAAGGAACTGCTTATATATATTCAGAGACTAAGATTCTACCTGCTGTGGTCCCAGTGAGCCGCCATGACAGGTGGTGAAAGGTGTTCAGTCTTACATGGCATGACTTCAGTGGTCTTCTATCATGTGCTGTTAATGAATTTGTTTTAATGCATATTATTGTATTGTTTCACTTTTACATATTGCAATGTTATTTTGCCACTATATATAGCTGGAATATTGCTGAGTGCGGCATTAAACAACAAAAAACAAATCCAATGTTATTTAAAATTTCTGGTATAAATGCAAATAAATCTGTCTAGTTTTAGATGGTTCACTGATTAGTGAAAACAGTGCTCCTCAACATTTTGTTTAAAATGTAAAACCACGACATTGGTTTTACATTTTCTTTCAGGACGTGTAATCGTGTTTTAGATATACTTAAAAATATTTGATATTAACATGGTGTGTTAGTTCCTGGGGTAAATAATGACAGTGTTTAATTGTTTGAAACAGATGTGACTATCATTAGGCATGTTAGCTGTCATTTATTACCACTGCTTAAATTAAATATTTAGAGGCATGAGCCGTTATTAACAATGCTGGAATTAATGAAATAGGATGAGGTGAGGTGAAATTGGGTTTTACGTCGTACTTGAGAATATTTCGCTCATATGACGACGTGCATGCGTGTGTATGTGTATGTGCGGCTGTTTGTACTAGCCCAGACTGAAGCTGGTTTTAAAGTGCTAGCCCACTGAGATACCATGCCGCAGGAAGCACGAATATCCCACTCAGACACATTATACTGACTCCGAGCCGACCAGTCCTTGTTGTACCCATTAATGCCGAGCGCCAGGCAGGGACCAACAAGTACCATATTTTAACGTCTTTTGGTATGACGGGTCGGGGATCGAACCCGCGACCTTCCGCTCTCCGGGCGGACGCTCTAACCACTACAGGCGGTCGAAATAGGATGATATTGACAGTGGCAGTTTAATGGAGTTGACGGGTGTTAAAGAGCAAGAAAGTTGTTGCAACAAGCTTTATATCAGGTTTTTAGAATATTTATCACAGTTACATTCCTTTGTGGGAAGCCGTATCTTAAACAGCAGCAATCAAAATACCTACTCTTACATGGAATGAGGAAGTCTTTGTATTTTTAAAATTCACATTCCCTGTTGCTCTGGTGATGATGCATTTTGGGTTGAGTTGTATACTCCCCAGGGAGTTGAGATTGAAAATCAAGTGCAAACTGATACATTCATCTATAATTGTAATAATATACATGCTTTGAGAGGATACCAAGTGTACAGAGGCGAGCACGATGTCAGTACACACAATTTGATTATTATTGTTTAATGTATGCAGACTTGTTTTTAGGGAACAATTTATTAAAAAAATATGTTTTTCTTTCAGCGAAGCCATTTGTGACAGATGAAGAATATGGAGAGACCGAGAGAATCGTGAGAGAGTTTCAAGCAGGTCTGGGCAAAGAGCTGCATCTGAAACTCTCTGAGAAAGCAAAGTATAAGAAGAACTGGGTTTGTATATTTTGTTGCTATATGAGAGCATACAACATCACACATAGGGTTTCTGGAGTAGAATAGTCTGTTGTCATGCCAACAATGAATGGGTTGTCATGCCAAAGCTGTATGTATTGTCATGCCATCCTTATTTTGTACCCAAGAAACCCTGACCCAAAGTTTGTTGTCAAACCATCCCAGAACATGTTACCATGCCAACCCAGAATCTGTTGTCATTCCGCACTTGAATTTGTTGTCAAATCAACCTTGAACTTGTTGTCATGCCAACCTTGAATCTGTTGTCATACCAACCCTGAACCTGTTGTCATACCAACCCTGAACCTGTTGTCATACCAACCCTGAACCTGTTGTCATGCCAACCTTGAATCTGTTGTCATACCAACACTGAACCTGTTGTCATACCAAAACTGAGTCTGTTGTCATGCCAACCTTGAATCTGTTGTCATACCAACCAACCCTGAACCTGTTGTCATGAACTGAACCTGTTGTCAACCCTGAATGTCATACATAACCCTGAACCTGTTGTCATGCCAACCCTGAAACTGAACCTGTTGTCATACCAACCCTGACCCTGTTGTCATGCCAACCCTGAACCTGTTGTCACCAACCCTGAACCCTGAACCTGTTGTATTCCAGCTTGTCATACCAACCCTGAAGTGGTGGGAGGATCATGCGTATCTGGAATGGCGGATGCCGTCTGCTCTGCTGGTCAACATGGCAGGCCCCGGGCCATACATGCGGGACATCTGGCCAGCACGGGACGGAACTCAGCTGGAGCGGACAGCCCTGCTCCTGTATTACATGGTCAAGTTCTGGCAGGTCCTCAGAGAGTGAGTTTGTGTTTGTACTGCACTGGACATTATGAGAATAGTTCATGCTGGAGTCACCCTAGAATTCAGGGCCTAGATTTTCGAAGATCTCGGAGGGCTAAGATAGTCGTAAGTTAATGTTAAGGTATGGCACTTACGACTATCTTAGCGTTAAGAGAGCTACGAAAATCTAGGCCAAGGTCCTGTGGATGTTTTGTTTATTGTTTAACGCTGCACTCCACATATTCAAAATGGAAGTTAATTACTGATTGTTGGGTTAAACAACATTTGCTTTCTCTCTCATTTGCTTTTTCGCTCTTTTTCATACTGCTCATAGTCGTGAATAGGGCAGAGTAACTGCCTTGTCCTTTGAATGTTTCATATACATTATTTGAAATGACACGCAAGTGCCAACATAATTATGAGATTATATACAGTAGAACAGCCTTGTTTTGTACAGTTTTGTTGCTCGTTCAACTCACACAGTTTGAAGAAATTGATATATTTTTGTGTTTATTTAATCAGAAAAACATACACCAATTTTCATCTCAATGTTGGTATTTTTGGGTGATACCACTGTTCCTCGCGATTTGACTTTACACATTTCACATGGTAGAAAGTATACTATGGATTTTACTGCATAATTTGTTTGATTTTCAGAGAGAAATTACGTCCACAGAAGGATGCCAAGGGGAGACCACTCTGTATGTCCCAGTTTCATCGCGTGTACAATACATGTAAAATACCGGGACTGACCATGGATAAAATTCTGTTTTACTTTCAAACAGGTGAACATTTATTTTTCATGACATTACTTTATTACAACAATTTAATTATGAAACATTTGTAGTACTACGGTAATAATGTGTTAAGGGACCGTCCATAATTTGGCATGGGTGGGGGGATGATGGGGTCACTAATTACAAGAAGATACACTAAAATGTTATGTTGATTCTTGGCACAGTTGTTTCCAAGTTATTTAACAAATCAACCAATCCAACCCAAACCCTCATCACGGAGCTGTGTTGTACAAAAGGGTCGTAATTTGTTTCAACATTTGCAGAGACTGAAGGGCCAGCCCCCTCCAATGTCACTGTGACATGCCGAGGTCACTACTTCAACCTGGAATGTCTCGATGCGGATGGCGAGGTCAAGACACAGCCAGAGTTTCTTCATCATCTGAAGGCCATCCAAGAGAAATGTGACAAGATGCCTCCAGGGCCGGCCATTGGGAACCTCACCACAGATGACCGCACGGAATGGGCTAAGGTATTCTGTTGTCAACACCCTTGATGGTCCAGTTTATTATGCCTCACTTTCTTGACCTTTCTGGTGTCCCCCCTGAATAGTTTAGTGGATACAGCGTCTGTCTGAGGAGATGGTGGTTCAGTTGACTCTGGCTCCTACCAAAAAGCAGTAACAGATGGTATTTGTTGTTACCCTGCCTTGTGCTTGACATTAAGGTGAACAAACAAGGACTGGTCAGCTCAGAGTCAGAATACTGTGTCTGAGAAGGGTATTCATGTCTCCAGCAACCAATGCTTGTTAAAAGAGTTGACTGATGGGATCAGGTGGCCCACTGTGTTGGTTGATGCATGTCATCATATCCCACTTGCGTAGATCGATGCTCATGATGTCAATCACTGGATTGTATGGTCCAGACTTGACTACTTACAGACCTCCGCCATATAGCTGGAATATTGCTGAGTGTGGATTAAACAAATACGAACAAACGAAAAACAAACAAACACACAAACCTCACCATCAAAGTACAATCTGTTGATCACTGGATTGTCTGGTCCAGACTCAATTAAATACAGACCGCCAGCATATAGCTGGAATATTGCTGAGTTCGGCGTAAAACTAAACTCACTCACTCAAAGTACAATCATCTTTCAACACAGCATTAACCCATATTAGATCATTTCGTCCATCAAATCTATTATCACAATGCTTAACTGCAAATACTTCTTGGTCATGAGCTGAAGAATAGCATAAGTTACTTTGGTGCAGATCTTATTTTAGAATTGCAGCTTCAAATGAGGCAGCAATAATTTATTGAAACCATTTTACAGATATTCTTGAACTTTTGTATGCATGGCTCCCAGTTAGTGATTGATGTTCATGCATTGAACCACTCACTCAGCTACTCACATAACCGCTCACTCAAACACTGTATTATTGTCAGATGAGGAGCCGCCTCATTGCCAAGAATCCAAAGAACTACGAGAACCTAGAGAAAATCCAGCAGTCTGTATTCCTGATTGACCTGACTGACGAATCTCCTGCCGATGAGAGTCAGGTATGTGACACAGCCATGCTGCTACACACTGAAGTACAGCCTCTGTGAATTCACGATTTATCCAGAAAATGTTTCCCAGCTTGTCAGGGGCGGTTGGTTAGTGTAGGGTTAAAGCTTTTGTTCATCATGCTGAAGGCTGGGTTATTTCCCCTCATGGGTAGAATATGTGAAGCCCATTTTTGGTGTCCCAAGCCAGAATATTGCTGGATTATTGTAGAAGATGTTTAAAACCTTACTCACTCAGCCATTTTGTCAGCCTCCTGGCCAAGCTCATCATCATCACTAAAGTGGTAAGCTTTTCAGACCAGCATCATTTTGGGCTTCCCACCCACAAACTCCGTGGTGTAGTGGTTAGAGCGTCCGCCCGGACAGCGGAAGGTTGCGGGTTCGATCCCAGTTCGAACCTGGTTCGAACCCGGCCGCGTCATACCAAAAGATGTTAAAATATGGTACTTGTTGGTCCCTGCCTGGCGGTCAGCATTAATTGGTACAACAAGGACTGGTTGGCTCGGAGTCAGTATAATGTGTCTGAGTGGGGTATTCATGCTTCCTGCGGCATGGTATCTCAGTGGGCTAGCACTATAAACCCAGCTTCAGTCTGGGCTAGTACAAGCAGCCGCACATACACATACACACACATGCACGTCGTCATATGAGCGAAATATTCTCAAGCATGACGTTAAACCCAATTTCATCTCACCTCACCTCCCACCCACAAAATATGAGACATCATCATAGGTCTGAAATACCGTTCAAAGCTGTAATGGAACAAATACATTGCCAGACTGCCATCAGGATCCACTAACTTTTGAAGCAACGCTTTCATTTAAAAACCTGTATTTTATTGTGACAACCAGCATGTAAAGTTGTGCTATATACATACGATTGATATATCCCTCCAATTCAATATCTTTCAGCTGGCATGGCTGGGGCTTGGTGGAAATGCAGACAACAAATTCTTTGATAAATCCCTCAACATTTCTGTTCACAAGAACGGTCTTATCTGCTCCAACTGTGATGTAAGTATGGCATGTTCTCCGTAAATCAACATTACCAGCTCTGTTGATGTGACTGTTCTGTTGTTGACCTTAATCAGCATTACGTTCTCAGTTGATCTGGCTGTTCTGTTGTTGGCCTTAGTCAACACTTCGAACTCAGTTGATCTGACTGTTCTGTTGTTGGCCTTAATCAACACTACTAAGGGACCGTTCATAATTTATGGCTAGGGGGGTGGGGTGTGATGATGATTTTTGGGAGAAGTATGTATAATATGAATGAGCCCCCCGCCCCCAAGATTTATGTGTACAAAATAAGTGACCCCCCTCCATATCATGTACAAAATTGGGTTTGGGTGGTCAGGCTCACTGACTTGGTTGACACATGTCATCGTATCCAAATTGTGTACATCGATGCTCATGATGTTGATCACTGGATTGTTTGGTCCAGACTGGATTATTTACAGATCGCCGCCATATAGCTGGAATATTGCTGAATGTGGCATTAAACAACAAACCAATACAAGTATGTTACTTACTCAGTGGCTGTTTTGTTCTACGTGACCTGTTCTGTTTCAGCATTCTCCGTTTGACGCCATGGTGCTGGTTGTAAGCACCTACTATGTCCACCTCAAACTGCAGGAGGTTGATGGCCAGTGGCAGGTCAGTAGCACGCCCAGATAGGACATTTATAGGGGGCAGTAGACATAAGAAGTTTATTAAGAACCCAGTGCCTAGATTTTCGAAGCGCTAAGATAGTCATAAGTGCCATACATTAACAATAACTTACGACTATCTTAGTGCTAAGAGAGCTTGGACTTACTGACTGAGTTTAGTTTTACGCCGCTTTTAGCAATATTCCAGCAATATCACGGTGGAGGACACCAGAAATGGGCTTCACACATTGTGCCCATGTGGGGAATCGAACCTGGGTCTTCGGCGTGACGAGCCAACGCTTTAACCACTAGGCTACCCCACCGCCCCTAAGAGAGCTTCGAAAATCTGAGCCCAGGTGATATAGTTGCCGATAAGTTAAAGTTGTCTCAAACTGCAGTGGTTGAGTTTTCCAGCCCTGTCATGTGGTTGAGTTATCAGCATTGCTGAAACATTTTGAGTTTTCATGGTTTTGTTCATAAAGTCAATTTAAATTTAACATTTTGAACTAAAATAGTATTTTCGTTTTGATCTTTCAGGTTCTGTGAGTTGGTTGAGTGTTCAGTTTTGCTAAAACATTTGAAGAGTTCATGGTTTTGTTCATCAACTTACATTTAACATTTTGAACTAAAATATCTTCAGGTTGTGATTATATTGTTTTATTCTGCCTTTTGGAATATTGACAATGAAAGTATTTGAGACGACGTGAAATTGATCCAGGCAATTGACAAATTTACGGTTAGCACTTGAATTGTTGACATTCAGCCCTAGATAGTGGACTGGCACCTGAGCGACCTTGACCTAGTGCTGCTATCTGCCTGGTGTGATGTGTGGGGTACGGACTCTGGCCTCTCTGGTGGTTTCTGTATAAAACTATGTCAGTCACCCAGTGTCATTGCTTTATCAAGTACACCCTGACCTCATTTTAGCAATCCATGTGATATTGATGTCTAGTGGGAATCCATTCTTTGAAACACTGGTGATTGTCAAAATGAGATATTGAAAAAAATAGATTTTGCCTATTATGTCAGAGATATATCATAGCTTTGTCAGAGGTGGATAATCGACCCCAGAAACATTGGAGGAACAATTTTTTTTTACAACAGCAGGGACCTGAAGATCTTCATGAAATTGGTGAAAGTAGTATAAAAGAAGGGAAAAGTATAATTCTAGTGTGTCAATCTCTTTCTGGTGACCCCCGTTATGATATTGCTGGAATATTGTACTTCAAAATTAGGGCTGCGCAATATAACCGGTTTACCGGTATTTACGTATTGCGATACGCTGATCGAAAACCGGTATTTTGACATGCATTCGGAAAACTTTGTAACACTCGGAAATCTTCGGATATTTCCATTTGTTGAATTGTTCTTTTCCCTGTTTCATTAGTGCCAAATGTTACTTACATTTTTATTTTGTCATGATTAAAAGTTTTTATAAAAGGTTAATCAATCATAGTGATTTTGTTGTGTTTTTGCTTTATAATCAAGCATTAACTCGATTATAAGTAGTTTTTGTTAAAAAAAAGAAATCCTTGCAATATATTGCAATACATATCGCAATATATGCTTCCACATCGCAATATATCGCAATATGAAAATTTTCTGCAATACCCACCCCTATTCAATATCCATACATGCTTTCTCACATTATATTGGACTGTATTGACTATGTGTAAGGTATATGGTGCAATTTCTTGCATCCATTAAAGCCCTGACTGTACTCAGCATTATTTTGTTGTAGGATATCTTTAGAGTTTATACATGTACCGAGTGTGTTAGTGCTCTTGATGGTATGGTGCTGTGAATTGTACATTACAGGGCAGCACGGCTGTGAGACCGTTTCCTCCCGCTGAAGAACTCACTTTTGACCTTGATGATGTCCTCCAGCAGAAGATCAAGAGCACCAGAGACGCATTTAAAGAACTGGTAGGTATATAATAAGTTAGAGGATCTTGAGAAACGAATTACCATGGTTACGTGCATCATTAAAAGACTTTGTTGGGTTTTAATCTGCTTGTACGACCAAAGATAATTTACAAGAATAGGGCATTCACAAATAACGAAGTTGTAAAATTTATCAATATTTCATTTCCCAATGTTTAAAATGCCACTCAAAGAATGTTTTAGGGAATCTGTTTATCACAAGTAATGATACTGTGGTATTATGTCTTTTCTAAAGTGATAGCATGTTGTTCCTCTGCTTGAGTCCTGTTCAAGGTTTTTGGGAAAGTTATGAGAAAGTTCAGGCTGAGGCATGCTCGCTCACTTACACATCTTTTGAAAAGAGTACCTTATTGGCATTAACTTGGAATTCTGAGTGAATTCTCACTCACTCACTCACTCACTCACTCACTCACTCACCCACTCACCTCACCACTCACTCACTCACACACTCACTCACTCACTCACTCACTCACTCACTCACTCACTCACCACTCACTCACTCACTCACTCACTCACTCACCCACCCACCCCACTCACTCACTCACTCACTCACTCACTCACTCACTCACTCACTCACTCACTCACTCACTCACTCACTCACCCACCCACCCACATACTCACTCACTCACTCACTCACTCACTCACTCACTCACTCACTCACTCACTCACTCACTCACTCACTCACTCACTCACTCTGTTCCTGCTAGTGTGCCACTGTGGAGGTTCAGACAGCCCTGTTTACAGACTACGGTAAAGAATACTTGAAGTCGGTCAAAGTTCACCCTGATGCTCACGTACAGATGGCGCTGCAACTCACCTACTACAGGAAGTACGGGAAGTAAGTGTCCCAGGTCTTACATCATTCCCTGGAATCACCGAAATACACCTGTAACTGTAATGTGGACATTCCTCATTACCGAACCAGCATGACAGTGTTCTGTTGTTTAGATGTTGGAATGACCTACGTGAATACTTCAGTTGGAATTAATATGTTTCAGAGATTTAAGTCTAAATCCTATCATTATTGATGTGGGGTTGTCTTTCCACACAATTTTACTGTTTTGTCATATCAGTGTGACACACATACATACAAGGTCATGTTATAATCTTTGTGTATTTCATTGCTTTGTTGACTTTTGAAACGTTTATTCCCCAGACCTGCCCCGATGTATGAGACGGCAACAACTCGTCGGTTCTACCATGCTCGTACCGAGACGATGAGGTCTTGCACTGTTGAGGCGATAGACTGGTGTAAATCCATGGTGGATCCTCGAGTCAGCGTGAGTATCAACGGGAAACAGCAGCATCATTTAGTGTGTCACCAGCATGTCATGTTGTGCAACACCGACACTGTATGTTGTAAAACAGTCAGGTTGAGATCCCCCCCTTGGTGCAGTGGATAGAGAGTCTGCCTGGAGACTGAGAATATCGTGCAATAATATGAGATATGACGTTAACTCCATTTCACGTCATCACACCTTCATCTAAAGCTAGGGGTGGGTATTGCAGAGAATTTTCATATTGCGATATTTTGCGATGCGAAAGCTTATATTGCGATATGTATTGCAATATATTGCAAGAAGTTTTTTTAACAATAAACTACTAATGATCAAGTTAACGCTTTATTTATAAAGCAAAAACACAACAAAATCACTATGCTTTCATTAAGCTTTAATAAAAACTTTTTATCATGACAGAATAAGAATATAGATAATATTTAAATGTAATTTTCACCACGATCATTCCCACCACCATTACCACAATTGCCACAATCATCAAGGTTTCCGAGTGTTACGAAGTTTTCCGAATACAAGTCAAAATACCAGTTTTCTATCAGCGTATCGCAATACGTATCGTTTTCATGTCTGAACCGGTTAATACCAGTAAACCGGTTATATTGCGCAGCCCTATCTAAAGCCCAGATTTGATTATTCACAGGCTGACATGAAATATTGATGACTGCAGTGTAAATCAACACTCTACTGTTGCCATGATTACAGTCCCAGAAGCGTATCCAGCTGTTTCTGCGAGCCGTGTCCAGACACCAGCAGCTGATGGGTGAGTCCCAGGAAATGAATGGCTGTGACCGCCATCTGTTTGGCCTCTACATGACGGCAAAGGAGGAGGGGCTGCCCATGCCCGACATCTTCACTGACGCTACTTTTTTAAGAGGTATACTTTTTAAACGTTGTTAATAGTCTGTTCATCTTCAATTTTTGCATTTTTTACATCTGAAACAAAGGCCCATGGTGCAGATGGTGATGATGTCTAATGTGGGTTGCAGCAGGGAGACCATATAACGGGGAGTGGTCACTCTTGAAAAGCCCCTTAGCGTATGCCTCGTCTAGTCACGTGACCAGTGTAGCCAATATGGCAGCAGCTTAGTTTTTAAGATTTAGCCCGGTTTATTTTCAACAGCTGATTACATTCGCTGAGTGTTGTGACAACTGAAAACCTATATGTAGAAGATAAGTTACCTATTCTGTCACTTCATTTTAAGTCAAATAATTGTTATTAGTGTCAGTATTAGTAAAGTAGATTTATAGTAAAGTTTCAAGTCGGCATGTTGTAGCTTACTGGCTTCAATTCTCGGTACACAGCGAAGAAAGACTAAATTGTATTGCTAAAAACTTCTTTCACATATTCGTTTAATTTTTAGAAGGGAAATATACCTTTAGTTGAAAGGTGTTTGCAAGTAATAGTGATAGTTTTAATACTTAAAATTTTTTGTTAGGGTGTATTTGAGGTGTGTGAAAAATATGACATATCGCCGATCTGTTCTGATCTGCCATTGAAATACTACAGGGCGTTGTTTGAGTGTTTCTAGTTATTGTTCTAAAAACGTCTTTCACATACACCTTTAATTTAACTGAGGGGAATATACCATCAGGTGAAAGGTGTTTGCAAGTAATAGTGATAGTTTTATAATTTAAAAAAGATTGTTAGGATGTATTTGATGTGTGTGAAAAATATGACATATCGCCGATCTGTTCTGATCCGACATTGATGCTTGTGATGCTTGAGTGTTATAGTTCTAAAACTTCTTTCTTTCTTGACAAAATTGGGAAGGTGTTTACAACGCTTTGTGACAGTTCTAAACTTTCTGTTCTTGAGGGGTGTGTGACAGTGTCAGTTAACATTCTGTCAGTGTCCATGCCATTCCACACATGCAAAATGATGTCTGAATTAATTACTAATGTAAAAAATGTCTCAAAGTAGATTTTTTAAAAATGGACAGCTGATGTTAACACATGTGTTCTAGCGATAGTTTTGGGTTCTTTAACATGTTTGGGGAGGGATGGCCATGGTGTATCATTTATTCTTTCATTCATTCACATATGTATTTCCTTCTTTTGTTCTTTTTCTTTATTTCTTTCATTCATTCACATATAATTCTTGCTCTTAATTCTTGCTATAATTCATTCCTTCATTCCTTCATTCATTGTAAAATTCTGACTGATACAATAAACTGGCTGAAGTACTGTTAAACGCAGCCGATGTTGCGCTGGGAACGAACCAAGTCACTGTGTGCATTGGAGCATGACGAGGCACATGCTAATTAGTACAAATGGTAAAGAAAGCCAGCGAGTGACCTATCCCTGTTGTAGATTATCCCTGGTTGCAGGAATGACTTCAGCTGTAGTGACTCTTGTCTTTTGCTCTATGACTTCTTACCCAAACATTAACATGGCCCGCCCAGCAGCCATCTTGAAAATGTCATGCTTGTCCATAACTCAGCCATGTCTTGATGTATCATCATGGAATGTGATGTACAGAAGTATGTTGAAAGTTCAATAACATATGATACATGCTCTGTTTTTTCTATAGGTATGAATACATACCCTAATGTTTCTAGTGTTACTACATTTTCAACATCTCTTCAAAAACTACAAGGTCTAGGGTGTTTTTTAGACATGGCCGCCATTATTATTTCATCATAAATCTGATGAACTGCAGATCTTTGCTGCTCAAAGTTGTCATTTATTGGAGCTCTTATGTCCGTCAATCATTTGCATTGGTATTAAGAAGCAGTGACAGGGACGATATATGTATCATAGGGTGTCAATGCCCACCATGTCCACTTTCCAATAGACAACATCAGTTACAGTTCCTTCATCATCAAAATAATGAAATAACAACAAAATGTATACTTTAATATGTATTTTGCAAATGGCGACCGGACAGGATTATAACTTCTTGTTTGTGGATTGATTGTGTGTAAATAGGTAGGTACAAAACTTAATAATGTCTAAGGGCAAAATATTTTGAAATAACAACAAAATGTATACTTTAATATGTATTTTATTTATCATGTATAAGAAAGTGGCTGTAATCGTCGTAAACTTCCACTGCTGTACCACTAACCTGTAAGATCGTCCTGACAGGGCACTGACGACCTGAAAAATACTTTCAAGAAATTATATCTCATAGATAAGCCGATCCCCTTCTAGAGACTGCTTTTTTCCCCCTCAAAATTCGGCTTATCTACGGTTATATACTGTACAACAACTTTACAAAAGGACATGCATCCTATCAAAATCCTTAATATTTTATTCTTTATCAACTAGACAACCAGAATTTATGACAGATCAAATGTCTAGGCGATAAATTCTGTCTCTCGTATTAGCTCCTCTCATCATCAGGATAGGGTAGTCACAATTTGGGTTGGATCAAGGATTATGAAAGGATATAATGTATTGTCAAACAGCATCACTGGCTGCTGGGTGTGAGATCTTCCAATGTGAGTATGAGGCGACCCCCTTAACAGCAACCTCATTTTAAGTATTAAAAATGTAAATTTAATGTTTCAAATTTTCAGTGGTGGCGGAGGTAATTATGTGTTGTCGACAAGCAGTATCGGCTACACCACTGTGTATGGTGGAGTGTCCCCCATGTGCAGGAATGGGTACGGCTGCTTCTATAGGATGGCTTCCAATGAGTGAGTACATCACTGGTTCATGCACCAGGTGGTTTACATTCTGCTTACATTCTAGGGACCATTTATAATTTACGACTAGTGGGGGTGATGATGATTTTAAGACGGGTGGGTGGAACCCATTTTGTTCTGGGGAAGTAAGGGGGTCATCAATTTTGTACACATGTACTTGGGGTATTGTCATTGATTTTGTGGGAGGTGGGGTAGCCTAGTTGTTACAGCGTTGGCTCGTCACGCTGTGGAACCGGATTCGAATCCCCACATGGGTACAATGTGTGAAGCCCATTTCTGGTGTCCCCCACCGTGATGTTGCTGGAATATTGCTTAAAGCGGCGTAAAACCAAAACTCAGTCAGTCATTTATTTTGTACATGACATGCGGGGGTGGAGAATTTACTTTGTACATAAATTTTAGGGGTGGGGAAGGGGCATTCACATTGTACATACTCCATAAACATCATCATCATCATCATAACCCTCCTAAGCCGTTAATTATGAATGGTCCCTTACCCATACAGTCTTCGGTGACCAATGCTTGTTGTAACAGGTGACTCACAGTGTAGATCGATGCTCATGCTGTTTATCACTCGATTGTCTGGTCCAGAATCGATTATTTGCAGACTGCTGCTGCAAGCGGACCCTGGTTCAAACAGTATATCAGTATATCATATCTGGTGCCCCTTACATGATATTGTAGGAATGTTGCTAAAAGTGTTGTAAAATTCAACTCACTCACTCATTTTTGCAGAATCGGCACTTTCATGTCCTCCTGGGTAGAGGACGAGGAAACTAGTGCTAAGGAATTCACCCAGGATTTCCACCAGACTCTCCGGGACATGCAAGCATTGCTGGACCACCGTGCCACATCCGCCCGATTGTAGGGGACACCAGGTGTCTCCACATGTAACTACCATTAGCTTTAGTCCCATGATGCCTTACGATAATTGGAGCACTTTGTGGAACAAGAGCCACCAGTCCCTGCCTCACAGCGTACAAGGAGTATAAATGTCAGGAGTAGGCCTGATGAACGTGTACTAGATTGTTCATTATAGTTGGTCAAAGTTTTAGGTAGTTATTTTATCAAGATGTGAAATTGTGAAAAACATTATGCATGGTGCTGAATTGTTCATAGGAGTGATCGGTTCATCAAGAATTACAGGAATATCTCTATGAAACATTATTTTATAATGTTGATGATATCAAGGGCACAGAGGGGCGGTGGGGTAGCCTAGTGGTTAAAGCGTTCGCTCGTCACGCCGAAGACCCGGGTTCGATTCCTCACATGGGCACAATGTGTGAAGCCCATTTCTGGTATCCCCCGCCGTGATGTTGCTGGAATATTGCTAAAGGTGGCGTAAAACTAAACTCAGTCACTCACTCACTCAAGTGCACAGAAAAGATTCAAAATCTACTTCTTGGTTGACTAGGGAACACCTTTTCCCTCTGCTGTCTTGAAAGTTTAGCTGCCATGGGATGCATTAAGCTTTAACTTTTTATAAGCTCCTGGGTGACAGGGTAGGGAGCAGGGTTGGGAGGGCAGGGTGTGGGGGTTAGGGGGTTGTTACTTGGAAGGTTAGAACACAACTTTATTATACTTTTAGATCTTTTCAGATATAACTTATTCAGATTTTTGAATCATGCAAATAGATTATTTGCTTGTCAGAATCATTGCTGTCTTCCTTGTAAATAGATTTTTAGTCGAGGTTAAGGGAGAGGATGTTATGGTGCGAGGTTTGTTATTTCTTTACAAATATTAAGTAGCCATCTAAAAAGGACACACTAATTTTCAGTTAATAGTTGTCTGTCTTTGAATGTATGCCCTTGATATGTGCCTTCACTGCAACATCAGATGTCACAAGTATTACATACAGTATTTCCTTCAGTAGATGTTGGGTCCCAATACATGCCTGGGGTGGTGGGGTAGCCTAGTAGTTAAAGCTTTTGCTTGTCACGCTGAAGACCTGGGCTCGATCCCTCAGATGGATACAGTGTGTGTCCCCTCAAGATATTATACATATACTTATCTATGAAATCTCCAGTACATTCCAGCCTCCCATAGATGCCTGGGGCTCCTTTTACAAAGCAACCTTTACTAAGGTTAACCTTAACTCCCATTCTTTAACATTGCACTAAGGTTACCTTAGTGACTTATGATCACCTTAGTGCTTTGTGAAAGGAGGCCCAGGGCCTAGATTTTTGAAGCTCTCATAGCGCTGAGATAGTTGTAAGTGCCATACATTAACAGTAACTTACGACTATCTTAGCGCTGAGAGAGCTTCGAAAATCTAGGCCTTTTGCTCTGTCCGAAAACAGAGATGGCAACAGGAAAATTTATTTTCAGCTGAAAACTTACCGATAATATTGTGGCATTGAATGGGGTTCAGGTGGATTCAATGGATTTAGACGATTCACAGAATTGATCAATTTGAAATATAATTGGTGGAAGTCTGCAAATCAGTGGAAAATTGCCATCCCTGCTAAAGGAACAGAAGCCAGGCCTCTGTTAGAAGACTGGGCCTCTGTTAGATGACTGGGCCTCTGTTAGATGACCGGGCTTCTGTTAGATGACCGGGCCTCTGTTAGATGACCGGGAAACTGTTAGATGACCGGGCCACTGTTAGATGACCGGGCCACTGTTAGATGACCGGGCCACTGTTAGATCACTGTTAGATGACCGGGCCACTGTTAGATGACCGGGCCACTGTTAGATGACCGGGCCACTAACAGAGGCTGAATCCATTAGATGATAATATGAATGATCCTTATCACATTAACTTACACAATGTAATGATATGCTTCATGTAATAACGGTCATTATCTGTAAGTGTACCCTTTGCACAAATAGAATTTGGGATTTGGTAAGCTTACCCCAGTGCCAGCATTGAACAGACTCCAAGTCTCCACTAGACTGACCGTCATAGGGCACCAGGTCAACGGTTTGTGCTATGTTAATGGACACATGGTAGGATCAAATATGGTACTCACCTGTTGCTGACCAACAATGTCACTCCTGTTTAAACTTATCATTCCTATGAGTAATATTTTCTGGCTTCTTTGATGGGCATTTTAGAAGTCGAGTTGATGAAGAATAATGACAATTATTATGGATATACAACTTCTTTTATTCTGTGGAGGTGACGTTTCGACGAAGGTTCTAATGTCGTTGTGTCAAAAAAAAAAAAAAAAGAAGTTGTATATCCATAATAATTGTCATTATTCTTCAATATTTTCTGGGTTGAAAATCGTGATCTCAGGTTTAACATACAGATGTAAGGAAATATTTGAATGCATATCATTTGTTATTTACGTTTAATTACAGGAATTGATTCACACTGTTTTTATGTGTTTCCCTCCATTTTCATTGTATTCAAACATCCTCAAACATCTTATGCAATTTTGAAATCATTTTCAAGTCGAAAAATTCCAAAGTACATTTTTAATTGGCTTAGAACTTTGATTTTTAAGTTTGAATCTATCTTAGAAATGAACACCTTATACAGCATGGTAATAAGGATGACAGTGCTAGTACCTTTAATTTTAATGAGTTTGTTTGCCTGTTATTTATCTAGTAGTGCTGTGGAGTGCCTGTATTTAATTAACTTTTTATTGTTTTAGTTAGCTTTTATCAGTATCAGACTATAATACTGTTGTCTTTAGTAGGTCGATATTTACATTGTCAAGTCCGATGTGGAAAAGACAGATGAAGGAAGCATCCTGTTTCCATGCAAATAAGAAATATTCGGTATAGAACTATCTTATGTCTCAGTTATCCAGCTATCAGTATTTGTAATATACTACTCAAAACTTGATAGGGATACTAGGATATTTCGTACTGTGTCATAACTTGACCAGAACTTATTGAATTCCTCAGTTCCATGGTATAGAATGCTTTTTGTATGACAACATATCTGAAAATCAGTCACACTCCCACCCCACCTGAATATCCCTATCAATCGTTGAGTAACGTATATATATAGTGGCGCCCCCACCTACCCAGAGACCCCGCTTTGTGCACCATTAAAGCCAGGAACCTGGACATGGTCCATGCATGTGTCAAGGACAGACAGTTTTAAATTCTGGTTAGGGGCTGGAGACGTTATCATGAAAAAATAGATTGTTCCAGAAAAAATAGTAAAATATGCATCAATCTGTTGAAAAAAAAAATTGCCATCTGAAAAAAGAAAATTTTGCAAAATGTTTCTAAAATGAAATATTTAGTCTAAAAGATTTTACTAAAAAAATTTAGTTTTGCAGAAACATTATCTCGTGTCTATGCAAAGTTCCAGCACTCCTCCCCTCCAAAATAACATGGTTGCTTCCTAAGTCAGTATGAGTTTGGATATTAAGGTGTTTTTGGGTCAGATACAGTGATTTTGTTTTATATCATTATATTGCAAACTGTATCTCTGTGTTTTGTGACTTGATGTTTGGAGCAGTTGACATTGGTGTGAATGTTTTTCCTCGATGTATAAATACTTGTTTTAAATGGTCTACATAGCTCAAGTACTATTTTTTGAAAACAGTTTTAATTATTACTTGACATTTAACACTATTTTCCTTGTATTTTACAACACATACTACTGATTCTTTCATACTTATATGATTAATTAAATTTCTTTTGGGGTATATAAATACCACTTGTTTTATCTTTCACCTAAATAAGCACTTCAGGGTATGATCTGAAATTTGTTTTTATTATTTTTTTCCCATCTACAAACCAGGAGTTTTGTACCAAAGAATCTTTCAATAAATACATAGAAAAATCCTCTGGCTAATTTTGTAAACTTTATCATAAACATGACCAATTACAAATGAGGCATAATGGATAAATGTTGCCTCAAAGAAACTCAGGGGTACAATGTCTGTTTGAGGAAGCTGTTTTGATGTTGAACGTGTCATAATCATGTGATTTTCATTGTACTTCCTGTAGACAAGTTTATTGTGTTCGTGGTCATGCAGCGATACCTCCAACTACACGTGTAGGGACCATGAAGTATATTGACTTACTCTCCTGGGTTTAGAGATGTTTAATGTTGGGATGGGGTTTATGCCAAAGGACAACCAGTTTGTGTGTGGTTCTATGTAATTAAGATCAGATATTTTACTCCATTACACTAAGATGTCAAAGTCTAGATGAAGGATGATTGGTTTTTTAGCAAATCAGATGTCAGCTTTTAAAGATATTTAGCTGTATCTCTTTGTCTCTTACCAGAAGATTAAGATTAAGAAATTTCCTTTTTCACAAAAAATAACGATACAGACACAAATATATCCTTGATAGTATTTTTTGGGTGCAACTTCTTAGGAATAGATAACAAGGAGCTGTAAAAAAACATGCCGGGGGCCGTGGGGTAGCCTAATAGTTAAAGTGTTGGCTTGTCACGCCGAAGACCCAGGTTCGAATCCCCACATGGGTACAATGTGTGAAGCCCATTTCTGGTGTCCCCCGCAGTGATGTTGCTGGAATATTGCTAAAAGCGGCGTAAAACCAAACTCAGTCAGTCAGTCATAATATGTCCAACAATGCAATCAGATAGTAGCTCCCCTTTAATAGTTTCCTTTCAGAACTGCCCATTCATATTCGTCTTTGGGTCACAGATAAGCTGGCATGAATGATTTCTTTTAATGATAATTCAGAATCCTTGTATCTGATTGGCTGATTAGAAAGTTCACCTGTGCTTCTTCCAATGAGTCAGTGTTTACTCAGGGACTACTGTAATGGTGTTAAGTATCTGATTAACATTACACTTAGCTTTAAATGTAACTATTCCCTTGAAGCTACAGTAGGCGATATACTGAGTTGCTCATGTCGAAGTCTGCGAGGTTCTGCTGTGTAAAATACTTTGGTTGTGTAGCTGAGGCAACAACAAATTGATTATTTATTCTGTAGACTTTGAGGACACAGGTGTTTTCTGTCTTATTTTAAATATAAATATTGTTTGTTTTCACAGACAGGAATTTTTGACAGTATTTTACAAAGTGTTCGCAGGTCACAAGAATACCGCTTGTATATACAAGAGAATTTGAATTTAGGCGATGTTCCTTGTGTTTTATTTATTTTGTTTTATTTATTATTGTATAATTCTAGATTTAAGGTTCATTCATTATTAACAAAGGGGCACACACACTGAACAACTTTGTCACCATAGATAGTTTTTTTGAGAAGAGTGAGCAGACAATTTTATCCTCCCAAATACTCAAGCTCACTATCTATTTTTCATTCAGAGGAGGTACTTGAATGATGAAACTTGTGCATTGTCATTTAATAAAATCAGCATGTTTTGGAGCAAGGGGCTGGGTTAATTCAGAAAACATAGTTAATTTATTGTTGCCAACACTCTTTTACACCAAAGATACAAAGATATTGCCAAAGTGACATTGTTTAACAAGGATATTGTGCTCATCAGCAATGCTGTCTTACCTACGCACCTCTTAGAATATTTACACCTTAGTTCATTGTTTAACCACATCCCCGTGATTAGATATTAGTGATGTTGATTACTTGTACTTTGTTATTTTATACCATGTCGTATTCATGTAAATAATTGGCACAATAATGCAAGAATGAAGTGACCAATGCATGTATAAAATTGTTGGGTATTTCTGCATCTAAATAAAGATGGTTTTGATTAATTTGTGTCACATTGCGAGTCTTGTTCATGACAGGTTGCGACGTATCCGAATTGCAAAAATCGATGCTCATGCTGTTGATCACTGGAATGCCTGGTCAAAACTCGATTATTTACAGCAATTAAACAACAGGCAAACACACAAGACAGGTACGGACATCAGTTTGTCTAGTTTGTTAAACTGACATCAATGGGAGTATTTTACGTTTGCTTCCCACACTCTGTGCAAGTTGTGAGTGAAAATGGCAGAAAAATGCGAGGAAACTCGTTTGTGAAGTGCTGGTGACTCTGTGAGACGATCTGTCTTCACAATATTGATAACGAAGACATAGTCCACATTCACATTTAGATTGGGGATTGTTTGTTTCTATATTACCTCCCCATTTAACAACAGTGCAGCCATATCAGCAGTGGTCCAGACAATCCAGTGATTGAAAGCGTTAGCTTCAATTCATTGTGCGCAATGGTGATGTGATGCAATGGTGATGTGATGTCGGGTGTTGGATAATGCTACAAATGTCAATTTACCAGAAGCGAGATGAGTTTGACGGCCGTTTGCAGCTAATCTTCTGCCATGACGGAGACATCAGGGCCCGATTTCTTGAAACAAACTTAAGTTTTGACTCAAATTTCAAACTGAGTTTGACAATTTGAAACAGCTGAATTTTTAACTCAACTGCATTTTTAAAATAAGAAAGCCCAAACAACAATCTATCCACAAACTCAAATTGTCTACCATGTTTGAGTTTGATATCGATTTCAGTTCATTCTGGAAAATGCATTTTCTGTGTTTTCTCAGATTTGAGTCAAAACTCTAGTCAAAACTCAGACTTAAGTTTGTTTCGAGAAACTGGGGCCAGAAGGTTTGAGTGAGGGAGTTCTGTTTAACCAGGGAGAACAGACAGATTACCTCGGCTAAAACACACTTCACTTTTATGGTGTAGACATTTGCATACTAGTTATATTAAATTTAAGTGATGTCCTTGGTAAGTAGAAGTCATTTTAACAGGAAGTCGCTTGTCAGTAGAAGTTGTTTGTAAGTAGAAGTCTTTTGTGAACAGAAATAGTTTGCTTGGCTGCTATATCTTTGATCAGGGTGACATTCAGTTTATCCTACAGAGAGCCAAACAAGTTCCACGACTGAGAACATATTCTCAGCTTCAGAACATGCTGCCTGGACAGAAAACTGGTTTAGTTAAAAGTGAGGAAATAGTATTTTCATCTGTAGTGCAGGGGCTTATGTAGCAAAAATGCTTTCTGTGGGAAGTGCATGTTAATTTTTGGAACCACTGATAATTGTAATCAGTATTGCATATGGATTCAGAAAACCATGGTTCCATTTTTTCTGATGATTAACCATCAGTACCCATTAATCATGTTTGCATACCAATGTGAGAAAAACATATTTTTATAAACCTATCACAACATAGGCATGTAATATAGTATGACCAGAAATTATTGAGAATTTTAGGAATATGTTTAATTGGATTTCTAGTATAAACAACCTTGACCAGCTATCAAGTGCTTGGTTTCATTCAAGAGAGACAACTCCGTTAATCCTTTTTCATTAGTTTGTGAAGAGTTATCCCCCTTTGTTTACTTGCTAGCAGACAACATTTTCAGTGATCCTCAGTATGGATGATTTAGAGAAGAGGAAGTTGATTTTAGAGTATTATAACAAGGACATCAGATCAGCTTAAGTGATTTCAAGTAGAACAGGCATCCCTTTGTCCACTGTTTATCGTGTTTTGAAAAATATTGCAAATGGATATGGCATTGAGCCCCAGGGAGGCGCAGGTAGGCCCAGAAAATTGACTGTCGGTGACAGGAGGCGGCTTGGTATTCTTGTTTCTAAAAACAAAGGAAGGAGTTTAGAAAACTTAAGGCTGGATATGATTGATAGAGGAACTGTGGCTGTCTGTAAGGAGACAATTAGAACTGAGCTGCATGCAATGGGTTGGCAGAAACGTCGAGGAATTCCATCACCGATCATGAAACCTGAACAAAAGTGGAGAAGGTTGAACTGGTGCTTACAGCATAGAAATTTTAACTGGGACAATGTGATTTTCTCAGATGAAAGTTCTGTGTGGCTGTTTCCTAATACATTGAAATTCTGGACCAAACAAACTGAAAAACCTTTGTATCAGCGCCCAAAGTACAGTCCGAAATTTAACGTGTGGGGTGGCATATAGATCTGTGCTAGGGGCAACGCCCTCTGTGTATTTGAAGGGAATATGAACAGTGAGCGGTACACAGATATTCTCGAGGGACATTTACTTCCATCTGCTCACGTGTTCTATTGAAATGTTTGGTTTTTGCAGCAGGACAACGACCCAAAACAGCGTTCAAAGCATTCACAGGCCTGGTTTCAGACCCAAAATATGACATTATTAGATTGGCCAAGCTATAGCCCTGACCTAAATCCAATAGAAAATGTTTGGGGACTTATGAAGGAAAGTGTCAATAAGAAAAATCTGACAAATATTGCTGAAATGAAAGAAGAGGTGGTCCGATATTGGGACAGCATGGACCACGACTTTGAAGCCTGCATTGCTGCCCATGGTGACTTGACAAAATACTAACTGTTCACCTGTCTTTGAATCTGGAGTTATGTTCTGCTAATATTCACACTTAATATGTGAGTAATGAGTGAAAAAAATATAAAAATTACAATCTTTAAATTCTCAATAATTTCTGGTTATACTGTATATATTATGAAATGGGAGAATACATTAATTGAATAAATGGTTTCCATTAATATAGGCCAATACTTACAATGTTGGTGACCGATGAAGGAAAGACAATATTATTAAGACAATAATTTATATGATTATGTCATATTTTAAGTCACCAAATTGAAATTAGAAGCATATTATGTGGTTATCTCTATGTCATACATCATAAGCTGCCTTTTGATATGCTACATGACTATATTGTGATAGGTTTATGAAAACATGTTTTTCTTGAAATGGTGTCGCAAGCAATTTTGGGAACTCATAATTCTTTTTATTCAATCACCCCACAGTGACACTTATAGCAAACAGAAAAAACGGAATAATGTATTTCCTGAATCCATACACAATAGTGGTTACAATTAGTATTGGTTCCCAAAATTAACATGTAATTCCCACGGAATACACAAGCCCCTGCACTACCAGGGGAGCAGATAGACCATCAAATGGTCAGTGTTTGTGAACACAGCTGAATATATACTGATTGATCGCAGTTTTGTGCATGAAATCTGTGACCTCAGAAAACACTGTACAATATATACAAAGCGTTTGTATTTCACTCGTGATTGACGGACGAAACTCTACGTTATGCACAATAGGCCCGAGCTAATTGGTAGGGTAAGAAACAAACTGATTGTACAACTAAATGTGTGGTCCCTAACTTCCTGTACAGTTTATGCGAGTGGCCTAGGGTACCCATTCACCTATATACTTTGTAATAACGCGTTCGCAACTTTTTGGCCACCATCTGGTCATATACCACACGGGTACAATATGTGAAGCCCATTATTGGTGTCCTCCGCCTTGATATTGCTGGAATACATGTATTGCTTAAAGCGGCGTAAAACCCTATACAATAACTGCGTAGCCTAATTCCAAATAATACATACATAGAACCAAAACAGAAAGGTCAATATTTTGCTTTCCAAGGGTCTCCGTAAAATAACCTGAGAATTAATCCATCGAATTTTATTTACTTGGTCGCCAAAAATACAATTAAATGTGGACGTCCTTCCCACAAGCACGTCTTTCTCGGTTTTACAATCCATCCTTTCGGATTCATCAAATTCAGATACAATCTCCGATCGCTGATCAATATGTTTACACGTTGCTATGACAACTGACTTCTCGCTTAAGTGGCGCGAGCTGCCATTTACATGAAGATCATTTGTCACAGATATCGAACGCTTTCAATAACTATGAAAATCACTCCCTCGAGAAATGCCTGCTACGTCGCTACCTAACCAGTGCAACCAACACCTCATTCACATTAATTAATATTCTCTCACGGGGAGCCAGACGGCGTTGGGATGGGGCGCCATTTTGAAGGTGCAAATATGGTGGCGAGTGTCAAGATGTTACGAAGTATCGGGTGTGTGTTACTTCACTGCCACCTAGTGGTGACGCAGACAACAACAGGCCTTAACGAGGTACAGTCATATTCGCCAACACGCTGTACATTTGAGTGTCGCATTATCGACCAAACCTGGTGTAGCTACCGTTAATACCCAACAGTTTATTTCACGTTTTCGAAATGTTTCATAGCCTTTGTCAGTTTTGAGTAACTATTTGCGAAAATATTCTCTCTATCAGTGTATATTACTTTGCGATTATGTGTATCTTATGCGTTTATTTAGTCACAAAAGGTTTGTGCGCTGTCATTAAGTTCATTCGCTGACTTGGTTGACACATGTCATCGTATCAAATTGCGTAGATCGATGCTCCTTCTATTGATCACTGGATTGTCTGGTCCAGACTCGATTATTTACAGACCGCTGCCATATAACTGGAATATTACTGAAAGCGGCATTAACAATACACAAACAAACAAGAGGAGTGGTTCACAATGGAACAAGTTGGTGCCAATCTGTCCGAAAGGGTATCTACGATTTATTACTTAATTCATAAGTACACCTATAGGTGCATGGCAGTTATCTTCAGTAATTCCTGCTGGGAATATTCGACTTCATTCTGGCTTATACACCCCTATAATTCCACTGTTTTCAATGTTTGCGAGCAGGTGCTTGGCGATGTCACTTTCTGGCCGAGCATTTTCGCTAATAACAACAATGACATCACCCATTGTCAATGACGTCATACAAATAACAAAAATGACATCACCCATTGTCCATGACGTCATCGCAAATAACAAAAATGACATCTCCCGTTGTCAATGACGTCATCGCAAATAACAAAAATGACATCACCCATTGTTAATGACGTCATTCCACTTCGTAAAGATGATTTTCAGCTGAATTAAGCCTATGCTGGCCAAGTGTTTGTGATGGTGTTTTCACTAAGGATGTAATGAGAATGAAATTCTATGGGTTTATAAATGATCCCCTTTTACTCGGAATTACGACATGTGCCCTTCTTGAAAAAATGCTGACAGTCGTAATTACAAAATGACACCTGATACAGCTAATACCTAATTCGCGGTATAGCCTGTAGGTAAATCTGAGTATACACTAGGGATTATATATGTAAGATGCAATTACATTTCCGGTGTTACCGCGAGTCAGGATGACATTGTCATACAGGTGATCCTGAGGCGTTACACGTGACCCATCTGCATATGTCTCTTGCCGCAGCACGTGCAGATGAAACACGTGACTCGGATATAAACGGCTACCTCTAGTGCAGCACGACATGGGTTTTAGTACCAGAAGACTGAGATCTTCGTGCCATGGTATGACTTCTTGGCGCTGCAAGACGTGCCTTTATTAAGTATCCAGTGTCTGAAACTGCGTTTAGCCGTTAGGGAGGAGATATAGCAATTATGCTTAAGCGAGTGCTTAAAAGTCTATGATAAAGTTGTCGATTGTTGTAGGGCCATAGGACATGACTTACATCCAGCCAGGTAACTTTAAGTTTAAGCGTTCCTAGTAATGGTGGCGTTCACTTACAATTTAATCCTCATTAATATTATCTTAATTTTAATTTCTTGTATGGGCACTGAAGAGGGAATTAACTAATTAGAATGGCCTACCTTTCGCATTCAGCTCTACAAACTTAACACAAGACCTTTTGACGAAATTTGTGAAGCTTTGCCACGAAAGAAATTGGCAAAACAATGCTGAGTGGTCAAGGGTGTCTAATCTCAGTGACCTGTCACCTGAATAGGAATTGCTATAGAGTAAGTCCAGCGATGTTGGGAGTTTTCAGTATTTGTTTGCTAAATATAGCCTGCGACATCGCATTTTATAGCAAGCCCCAGTTTATGAAAGAGATTATATTTTAGAATTTTAGTAATTTGTGGATACGGTCAAATTTGACCAAATCTTATGGATATTCAAACACGCTGGTACTTGTCAAATTAAAATGGAAAAGTGAGTGATTCATGTTTTACGTTGCTTTTGGAATAATCCATAACATATCTTGGTGCACTTATAGAACACAATACCGGATCAACGCAAATATTTTATTCGAGAATTAGTCAAAATATACTCTTTTTTGAAGAGGACATGTCACAAAAATATTCTCTTATGTATTTATTTATACCTTAACATGATTAATAGTATGCTTAATGAAAGAGAAGGGCTGGATTTCGTGTATATGATGTGGTGTGGTGTGGTGTGGTGTGGTGGTGGTGGTGGTGGTGGTGGTGGTGGTGTATGGGGTGGATGCGGGCGGTGGTTATTATAGCTAACGTGATTTATCAGTTAGTGGCTACCCTTATCATACAACGACAATGCCTCATTTTACATAAATCATAAAACATTTATATATTTAAAAATCCGAATCCTAATCCGTTTCCCCATTCCTCCGCGTGCCGTCAGGACTATTATCTTCATACGCAATCGCATTTTACGACAACCTGAGGGTTTTAGAAAACCCATGATTGTCTTAAGAGGCAACAAACGGGATCAGATGGCCAGGACCCTGAACTTAATGGATTCGATCATCGCATTCAAATTGAGTAGATCGATGCTGGTTATGTGAAACTGGACCATCTGGTCCATACATACGCAGCCACAAAGCAGGAAAATTGCTGAGTGTGGCGTCAAACAACACGCTAACAAACAAAATAACCTATTTCTGGCCTGGAAAACCGACGGACATGAACACAAGGTACTGATGCCTATCGGATCCTGGTCTTCCTACAGGGCCGTAACTCCTCAGGGAAAACCCCAGGTAAATCCACAAAGGACAGTAGGCTAATACCAGAGACCATATAATAGATGGTCTCTGCTAATACCTACTCGTATACGAAACCCTGGCTTCGTGCGCGTGTGCTAACGCCGGAGAGTAAAACAGTGAAGAGACATAAAATCACCCACACGCCACAGCGATATCTCCGCTTTTATAAATGATCACAATCTGTGAAATTTTAAAATCAAATCTGGTTCAGACAATCCAGTGATTTCAGCAACAATATTTGGCGGAAATCTTTTCAAAACGTACATTTTCATGGATCCAAAGACACAACAAACCATAAAACGCTTGTTAGTCTTTTTAAAAAACTAGAGACCTTACATATTTTCCTATATCATTCGTAGCACCCCGTGCCGTCAGAACTACTATCCAAATATCACAGGAAGAAACTTGTTTATAGAAAACCCTCTCAAACCATGATTGTCTCCTCATAAAACCATCATAGTTTCTGTGTAGATGTTAACACCGTTATTTACTGTCGACGTTTTTGTGTAGATGTTAACACCGTTATTTGCTGACGGCGTTTCTGTGTAGATGCTAACACCGTTATTTGCTGACGGCGTTTTTGTGTAGATGTTAACACCGTTATTTGCTGACGACGTTTTTGTGTAGATGTTAACACCGTTATTTGCTGACGACGTTTTGTGTAGATGCTAACACCGTTATTTGCTGACGGCGTTTTTGTGTAGATGTTAACACCGTTATTTGCTGACGACGTTTTTGTGTAGATGCTAACACCGTTATTTGCTGACGACGTTTTGTGTAGATGTTAACACCGTTATTTGCTGACGGCGTTTTTGTGTAGATGCTAACACCGTTATTTGCTGACGACGTTTTTGTGTAGATGTTAACACCGTTATTTGCTGACGGCGTTTTTGTGTAGATGCTAACACCGTTATTTGCTGACGGCGTTTTGTGTAGATGCTAACACCGTTATTTGCTGACGGCGTTTTGTGTAGATGCTAACACCGTTGTTTGCTGACACCGTTTTTGTGTATTTGCTGACGACGATGTAGATGCTAACACCGTTATTTGCTGACGACGTTTTGTGTAGATGTTAACACCGTTATTTGCTGACGGCGTTTTTGTGTAGATGCTAACACCGTTATTTGCTGACGACGTTTTTGTGTAGATGCTAACACCGTTATTTGCTGACGACGGTTTTGTGTAGATGCTAACACCGTTATTTGCTGACGACGTTTTTGTGTAGATGCTAACACCGTTATTTGCTGACGACGGCGTTTTTTGTAGAGATGCTAACAGATTTGCTGAACAGATGTTAACATTTGCTGACGACGTTTTTGTGTAGATGTTAACACCGTTATTTGCTGACGGCGTTTCTGTGTAGATGCTAACACCGTTATTTGCTGACGACGTTTTTGTGTAGATGTTAACACCGTTATTTGCTGACGACGTTTTTGTGTAGATGCTAACACCGTTATTTGCTGACGACGTTTCTGTGTAGATGCTAACACCGTTATTTGCTGACGACGTTTTTGTGTAGATGCTAACACCGTTATTTGCTGACGACGTTTTTGTGTAGATGCTAACACCGTTATTTGCTGACGTTTTTGTGTAGATGACCCTTATTTGCTGACGACGTTTTTGTGTAGATGCTAACACCGTTATTTGCTGACGACGTTTTGTGTAGATGCTAACACCGTTATTTGCTAACCAAAACGTCGCATCTATTGCAATATAGAAGTTATCCATAAAAAGTGTCCCTCTTCCTCATACCAGCTTCTAAATGCCACTTAAATAAGTATCTATTTCTGTTTCTGTTGCAGGTGAACAAAGCCCAAATAAACAGCGACAACGGAGTTTCCATAGAAACCAAGGTGTTAGGCCCCTCCGTGTGTGGCACCTCGTGTTCGCGATAGCGTCATTCCTGTTGATGATCAGTGAGTATAGGTGTTTCTAACCCCCCTTGGTATAGTGGATATACAGTAGTTGGCCATAAGTGAGTCACCATTAGTGAAATTCCCACAGACTTGCATGTTAATTAACTCTTGCAAGAATAATTTTCATAAATTTAAATTCGGTTGAATTGCTTTCAATACTTACCTACCAGCTGGAAATCATCTCAGCTACATACACATAATTTCCATTCAATTTTCCGATGATTATTAAGAAAACTGCAACATATATTAGACATACTAATCAGGTTTAACATGGCTGTCTATGGGATAGATTAAAGTTGTACTTATATATGGTGCTTAATCAGGTGTCATTCGATAACTAATCAACGGAAAGATGAAAGACAGTTATGTACACGTAGCTGAAGATGATTTCCAAATGTTTGCAAAATATCAAAATAAAACGACTTCTAATCAATTTATGAAAATTATTCTTGCAACAGTTAATTAACATGTAAGTCTATGGAAATTTCAGTAATGATGACTCACTTATGGCCAACTACTGTAGCTTCCGGAGGGTGGAAGATCGGTGACATAACAAGAGACGTTATATGGTGGTACAGTCCGTTTGATTTCATTTGAGACAAATGAATTGCTCACTAACACAAAATCTAATAATTGCAACAAAACCAAATTTTGCACAGTCACATGAAATCGACAGACCAACTCTGATGATTTGTCTCATAATTTTGGACACCCGAATAAAAAAGCTGTTTAACAAACGATCATTATTTTCTGGTCACCTTTCGTTTTTTTTTTTTACGCGGGGGGACCACTTGCCGGTAGAACAGCCAGGTAATCAACAAGCATGTGTAGTGAAATTGCAATTTCATACGTGCAACTCTGGTTGTTCTACCGGTAGTCGACCGCCTCCGTGGTGTAGTGGTTAGAGCGTCCGCCCGGAGAGCGGAAGGTCGCGGGTTCGATCCCCGACCGCGTCATACCAAAAGACGTTAAAATATGGTACTTGTTGGTCCCTGCCTGGCGCTCGGCATTAATGGGTACAACAAGGACTGGTCGGCTCGGAGTCAGTATACTGTGTCTGAGTGGGGTATTCATGCTTCACTGCGGCATGGTATCTCAGTGAGCTAGCACTATAAAACCAGCTTCAGTCTGGGCTAGTACAAGCAGCCGCACATACACATACACACGCATGCACGTCGTCATATGAGCGAAATATTCACAGAAAAATGTCACAGACACATGGGTGACGCTCGGCATGTGTTTTTGCTCTGAATTTGAGTTATAGGGCCTGTGAGCCCAACACCTTTTGATCTTGCCTTCGACGCATTTAATTAGAACATTCTTACCCATAAAGCTTTTCAGTATGCTCGCACTCACTACACATCACAGCACAGAATATAGATTTAGCAACCAGTTTTGTTTTCTCTATGCGTCTGCATTGTTTGCTTTTTGATATTCCAGCCACAATCGTCTGCTGCTGTTGCGACTTCCGGATTCCCAGAACGAGGCAGGAAATTGAAGAAAGTTACAAGAAGAGGGTAGATAACTCTAACTACATCAAATACCTGGATCACCTCCCAGAGAATGTACTCAAGAATAGACCTAAAGGTAGACACATGTTTCTAAAGCCAGAACCTTACATTCACTCTGAAGATAGACTCAGCGGTTGTGCGAGCCCTGTGACCGGCCATGCTGGTGGTGGCGATGGCACCACAGCACAATACTTTTCATGAAGAAGACATTTCCCGTGGTTTATTATTTAAGATAATAACTTTTTAACTAACTTATTTTTTGGCCATAAGTGATGTATAGACTGACCGGCTGATTGGTCGATGAAGCCACTACTTATTTCACTCGTAAAAACAACTTTTTCAAGTTACAGACGAAATACACCAATCATAGTGGTTAAAGCCTTCGCTTGTTCGATTCCCCATATGGGCACAATGTGCGACTTGTTTTGTGCCCATGATGTCCAGCACCAGATAGAGACAAGACGATGCCACCTTTAAACGTCTTGGGGCGGTGGGATAGCCTAGTGGTTAAAGCGTTCGCTCGTCACGCCGAAGGCCCGGGTTCGAATCCCCACATGGGTACAATGTGTGAAGCCCATTTCTGGTGTCCCCCGCCGTGATATTGCTGGAAGATTGCTAAAAGCGGCGTAAAACCATACTCAGTCAGTCAGTTTTAACGTCTTTGGGTAGTCGGGGCTGTAGGAGAGCCTAGTATTTGCCTACAGCAGTTTAACATGGATATCAGACTCCGACTGCATCCTAGCCGACCAGTCGACTTGTTTTGTCCCCATAATGGCTAACGACAGGCAGGGACAAGGTGTTATCTTTAAACGTCTTTGTGTACGGGGCTGTGGGGTAGCCTAGTAGTTAAAACGTTCGCTCATCATGGGTACCATGTGTGAAGCTCATTTCTGGTGTCCCCCGTCGTGATATTACTGAAATATTGTATTGCTTAAAGCGGCGTAAAACCAAACTTATTAAGCGGCGTAAAACCAAATTCACTCACTCTGGCCGTAGTGGGCACACATCTTCCGCAATCGACACCGTCAACATATCATGTCCGTTGCAGGTCGAGGCAATAGAAGCAATACAGAAGAGGAATCACCCCCCGAAAGACCCAAAAGAACATCACGAGTCGCAGATTCCTCTCAGAACGTTGGTATCAAGACAAAACTTACCAAGGGGGGACAACTCGCCGTGGCTACACCTCTTGCTGCACATCCCGTGGGTGTGATGGAAGCCATGTCGAAGATGAGAAGAAACGGTGAGTTTTAAGACAGGGCGATCCACATACTGACGTGGGTTGATGGTATTTGATGTTTAACGCCACCATATTAATGAAATCGAAATATGAGGTTGCCATCGACCACTCATTCCAAGAGCTGCTTAATCCCAACACGTGGCCAAATATTATAATGCAAACTTTAGCGTGATTTTTGTTTCTCTCCACACATTCATAACTCGTTATGACAACCGCGCTGAAAGGGAGCATGTCCGTGATGTCACGTGTCACTTTAAGTCTTACGTCCTTTTGGGATCGCTCGATGACTTCCTTTAATAACAACTCGACTTCTCTTCCACCGTCTCATGAAGGTATACAGTAGCCAAAGGGCTTTCATGCCTCCGTGTCTGGTATCAGTGTATCAGTATGTGTTAAATGTCAATCAGAAGTTATGTGAACCGTTATCCCCCAAAATGACACGATACTCAGTGATCTGATGCCACGTTTTATACTAAGACACTGTCCTTGTGTTGACACATGGGTGAAAATCAAATAAATGTGAACGTTGGGCGCAGAGAGTATTTGGTGCGTGACCCAAAAACGTTTCTAGCGTTTCCTCCCCCCAACACTGAAGCACGTGTTGCTTTTTTCGAAACATTGTCCAACCAGCAGCGAATGGATACCCGGTAGGTTGACACTTAACCTTTCAGTGCCAAGGGAGCTGAGAATATACATCAAGCGCACACCGACTAACTGTCCGGGGTTGAAATATTGTAGTACCTGGGTGAATGGGATGTGGCGCTCTATACATGGACTTGTAATGATTACAACGATAACAACAACCACAACAACAACAGCAGCTGCCTTTACTCATACAACGTCTACTACTACATGTGTAGATGTTATTTTCTCAGTTTCAGTTGGGTTGAATGACATGGAAACATATATTTAGTGCCAGTCTGCCAGTCTAAACACGATTTATTGTCAGATGATGCTTACATCTACGTAGATCATACTTTACTCTTACGTAAATGATACTTACATCTACGTAAATTACTTTACGTAGAATGTTTTAGTTTTACGTACCGGTAAATTACTTGCATCTACGTAGATTATACTTTTTTACGTAAACGATACTTTACATCTACGTAAATGATACTTACATCTACGTAGAGTATTTCTTTTACGTAAATGAATATGATTTACTTTACTTTTACATAAGTGATTTTCACATCTACGTAGATCATACTTTACTCTTACGTAAATGATGCTTACATCTACGTAGATTATAATTTACTTTTACGTAATTGATGCTTACATCTACGAAGATTATAATTTACTTTACGTAAATGATGCTTAAATCTACGAAGATTATATTTACATTTACGTAAATGATGCTTACATCTACGAAGATTATAATTAACTCTTACGTAAATGATACTTACATCTACGTAGATTATAATTTACTTTTACGTAAATGATGCTTACATCTACGAAGATTATAATTTACTTTTACGTAAATGATACTTACATCTACGAAGATTATAACTTTACTTTTACGTAAATGATGCTTACATCTACGAAGATTATAATTTACTTTTACGTAATTGATGCTTACATCTACGAAGATTATAATTTACTTTTACGTAAATGATGCTTACATCTACGAAGATTATATTTACTTTTACGTAAATGATGCTTACATCTACGTAGATTATAATTTACTTTTACGTAAATGATGCTTACATCTACGAAGATTATAATTTACTTTTACGTAAATGATACTTACATCTACGAAGATTATAATTTACTTTTACGTAAATGATGCTTACATCTACGAAGATTATACTTTTACTTTTACGTAAATGATGCTTACATCTACGAAGATTATAATTTACTTTTTAAACGTACATCTTCGTAATGATGCTTACATCTACGTAGATTATACTTTACTTTTACGTAAATGATGCTTACATCTACGAAGATTATAATTTACTTTTACGTAAATGATGCTTAAATCTACGAAGATTATAATTTACTTTACGTAAATGATGCTTACATCTACGAAGATTATATTTTACTTTTACGTAAATGATGCTTACATCTACGAAGATTATAATTTACTTTACGTAAATGATGCTTACATCTACGAAGATTATAATTTACTTTTACGTAAATGATGCTTACATCTACGAAGATTATAATTTACTTTTACGTAAATGATGCTTAAATCTACGAAGATTATAATTTACTTTTACGTAAATGATACTTACATCTACGAAGATTATACTTTACTTTTATGTAGACTATAGGTATAACTACGTACATGACATTATTATCTACTTAGGACAAGGTATAATTTCTATCCAGTTATCGACTTTGGTAAGCATAGTTTTTCGAATAATCGACAATAGTTCCGGTCTGGCTAAATTAATATCTGGACACATTTTTGGGGCTTTATATTGTGTCTTTATTGTGGAACTTTCAAAACACTCAGTAAAGTAACTCTTAATTTAAATGTGTAGTTTTGTTAAATGAATTTATTTGAATTTATTTCTATTTTAACGCTGAAAGTTGTGAAAATACTGAACAGTCCAAATGACAATAAACGAATATACACTACTCACACTTTGCTCATAATCACGAAAGTTCCCAACTTTACTTAAACATAGCTTTATAATTTGAAATTGTATCCATTTAAAACTAGATAAATAATGATATGGTAACTCCTCTTTAGGCAAACAGCAAACTTTAATCTAACATTATGCACTTGATACATGAGTAACCATAAAAATGGTTTTCATGGCACCAATCAACCATTTTGCAAATCATGGAACGAGTCATTGACAAGTACACATCACCTGTCAATAGCAGGTATGGGATCCACAAGATGCAGTGACATACTGAAACCTAGGATCCATGCTTACAATAAGCTTAGATATTTAAACCAAATTAGACCCCACATCATAGCTTTCTTTTGAATCAATGATTTGATAATTAGCAAAATGTGAATAGTATAAACTAAATTAATATCCAACTGAAGTCAGACAGTATCACTGTCTGTGTAGCGATATGTGCAATGATAATATCACATAACATGGAGATATACTTATAGATGATAAAAGAATAGAATCTAGCGCAAATACTTTTCCGTAGTGTTTTTTTAGCTCACCTTTATCACGGTCTACCGTGGAAGAACTGACATGCACTGTAAAATATAGTATGACCAGAAATTATTGAGAATTTTAGGAATATGTTTAATTGGATTTCTAGTATAAACAACCTTGACCAGCTATCAAGTGCTTGGTTTCATTCAAGAGAGACAACTCCGTTAATCCTTTTTCATTAGTTTGTGAAGAGTTAACCCCCCTTGTTTACTTGCAAGCAGACGACATTGTACAATCAAGGGTGTGGGGTAGCCTAGTGGTTAAAGCATTCTCACGTCACGCCGAAGACCTGGGTTCGATTCCCCACATGGGTACAATGTGTGAAGCCCATTTTTGGTGTTCCCCGCCGTGATACTGTGGAATATTGGCTTATTGCTAAAAGCGGAGTAAAACCAAACTCACTAAAAACATCCCCAAATCCTGCTTCCATGGAGTATGCCAAAATCCGTGTACTTATTTCCGCTTTCAGTAGGCCGGCCAAAAACACATGTTGAGGTACTGGGAACCCGATAAATGTACATAGATTCATTTAAGTAATATGCATATCAGTGCTCTTTTAGAGTGAGTTAGTGAGTTGAAAGTTTACATCGCATCGACATTATTGCAGCTGTAGTGTTTGCCAGGGCAGGGTTCCTCATATCACAGATGAGAGACACGTCTTGACAGTCCCATACCTTATTTATTTATGACTTTCCGCTTCCGGTCACACAGATAATACTAGTGCTTATTATCACCAATACACTGTGAAATAGAAGTTTCTCACACTTTGAAACATATAATCATAACTTTTTGAATTATCATAACATTTTGATTTGATAAGTTAAACGTCACTCGTCATATTTACAATTATGCACCCATGAAAGCCGAATACTGTGACAATTCAGAATTTCACCGCAACAAATGAAATTCATTGATTGTTAAAGTCGGCAATTACCGAACATCTTTGTATATGTCCAAGCTATTTTTATGGATTAAACTTCTTTTTTAATTTCTCTCACGACGTTTCGAGACCATTCCAGGTCCCTTCATCAGGTGAACTGGCAGTTAGGACTATGACATAGTGATTAAAATTAAAAAAGAAGTTTAATCCATAAAAATATCTTGGACATCAATGTACAACTTCTAAATGCCACTGAAAGACATCTTTGTATATCTTCTATCAGTACTTTTTTAAATCTTAGCCTACAACTCTTAATCTACGATGCCACAGTGTCCAAACATTCTCTACGACCTCTAAAAACCTGCTGCCGAACAATCTTCCCCACCGTCACCTCATGTCACATCAACCAGCCAATGAGCCCCGTCTCCAGCGACCTATCCGGCGCGTGGGTGGGTGACATTGTGCCGATCACGTGGAAATAAATCTTGAGCTTCATTTAATCTTCCACTTAATCGGATCCTAATTACTAAGCCGAAGGGTTGATTGATCCGGTAGGACTAGCCACGTTTGGTCGTCAACTCATCCCGTCTCTCAACACACAATCTGCAAGTGCTGCTAATAATAGCCCAAAACTGCAGGCCTTCAAAATTACTGTACGTGCAGACCCTCGTTCATCCGGACATCGTTTTGAAAGAGTATGTATCAACGATGTCGTTTTGAAGTATGATTATCATTATCAGTGTCACTGTGATAATTATATTATGAGTTGTGTCATTACGGTAGATATTCAACTGGGTTGTGTGAAGAGGTAGTAGTTGTGAAGAGTTTCGTCCCTTGGGCGTGTCCGAATCCGAAACGATCGTGGGTTCAATTCCCTCATTACTTCTTATTGCTTGGCGTTTACTACAGTGGTAAACATCACATTGTAGACCAGCTTCACCTCGAGCTTTCCTCCTGCATTTAGCTGAAACTAAATTCTCTCACTCATTGACTGCCGCACTCAGCAATATTCCAGCTATATGGCAGCGGTCTGTAAATAATCGAGTCTGTACCAGACAATCCAGTGATCAACAGCATGAGCATCGATGTGCGCAATTGGGAACCGATGACATGTGTCAACCAAGTCAGCAAGCCTGACCATCCGATCCCGTTGGTCGCCTCTTACGACAAGCATGGGTTACTGAAGGCCAATATTCTAACCCAGACGTTCACGGGTTAGAGCGTTCGCTCGTGACGCGAAGACCAGGGTTCGATTCCCCACATGGGTACAATGTGTGAAGCCTATTTCTGGTGTCCCCCGATGGAATATTGTCAAAAGCTGCTTTAAGCAGAGTAAAACTTCACACACTCACTAACCGGAATCAAGAAAGGCAGTAATTTGATGAAATTGGACTGGGCGGGGACCGATTGAAGTCCTGTCTGGTTTGATTACTCCATGGTCTCCAAGGAAATTAGGGCAGGGACGATACGATACTGACCGCCATCACATATTGCTGAGAGAACTTTAGAGAAGAAACCTGTAGGATTTCCAGTTCAAGAGCTTGCTTGGTCTCGTCCATGTGAATGACTCGTAGTGTAGCATCCTATTGTAGTTCGTTGGGTTCATCTAAGTTGTCAACCAACTACCACATGAGAACCAAGATTACTCTTCTTTGAGTGATGCAGAATGGTCTTTTCCGTAGTGTACATCTAGCCAGGGTTGGTTCAACTCCGAGGTGAGGTGAGGTGAGGTGAGGTTAACGTTGCGTTCAAGATTCTTGTATGGCGACGTACACTACGGGAATGACTAAACGTGCGTGCGTGCGTGCGTGCGTGCGTGCGTGCGTGCGTGTACTCTTACGAGTTCACTCTGTTGTTTTATAGTGCTTGCCTACAACAGTTTAACATGGATATCACAGTCAGACTGCGTACCCGTGAAGGTCCGGGTTAGAATACTGATCTTCAGTAACCCATGCTTGTCGTAAGAGGCGACTAACGGGATCGGGCGGCCAGGCTCGCTGACTTGGTTGACACATGTCATCGGTTCCCAATTGCGCAGATCGATGTTCATGCTATGCTGTTGATCACCGGATTGTCTGGTCCAGACTCGATTATTTACAGATCGCCGCCATATAGCTGGAATATTGCTGAGTGCGGCGTAAAACTACACTCACTCACTCACAGTCAGACTGCATTTTAGCCGACCAGTCGACCTGTTTTGTCCCCATAATGTCCTGGCCCAGACAGTGACAAGACGATGCCACCTTCAAACGTACGTCTTCGGATACGTGGCGGTGGGGCTTAGCGGTTCGGCGTTCGCTCGTCACTCACTCTTTGTGTGCGACTCAGCTGGGGTTTGAACCACCGGCGTTCCGCTCTCCGGTCAGACATCCTATCCACTTGACTGTTATCAGCTGCAACCTTGACCTCTGTGGTTTTTACCCACTGAATGTTCCGCGTCAAACCTCCCTCGATAACACACTCACTTTTCTCTGTGATAAAACATTTAACAATGTTGCATCCTTTGAACGAACAAGGAATGAAAAATGGTATCAAAGGAATTCAAATTAAATCTCATTCCAAATTAGATATTCGAGTGAAACGATCGATTTGTGAAGCCGGTGCCGTGCGCAAAATGTAGCAGCCTTCACTGTCATAGGTTTAAACTGAAAGTAACTGACATTTTCTTCAAGCGGGCCCAAGGACCATTAAGCACTGGTTTGCAAAGGCAAGAAACCCTTCAGTCACACAATATTTAAATACATAACAGTTGAATTCACATTATGCCACATTCCGTAACGCACAATGTGTTTGGTATAATATCAAGTCCGTACCACAGGGGCGTGTCACGCTTAGAAACAGCGTTAGAAAGACATTTAAGTATATAGACCTTACCCTAGTACTATATAAAAGGAAAGGGATGTAACGACGAAACCACCCCCTCCTCGATCAAAGTTAAATTTCACCACGTAAACTATTTTTAAGGCCCTGTCGAGGCCTACGGATCGAAAGCTAGATGATTTCCCTACAAAATGAGCTATAAATGGTCACAATCGGATCATTATTTCAGAATATATTCAGAATATAAGTAAAACTTGATGTTTCATATATGCTAATCAAATTAATCTCTTTAGTCATCAAAATATGAAGTGAAAGGGTTGTTGGACATTTACTATGAGGCACATATTTATTCTAGTAGTAAATTCCAAGGTTAACCTTTGACATCGCCAGGCTCTTGCCAGGCACCCATAGCCGTTACAGCCTTGTCACTCACGGGCTGATAACATCTTCCCTGCTGAGGAGTAGCAAATGGGAGACTATTTGGAAACACACGGGGGTTTTGGAGGTTTGCGCCCCGGCCAACGCTAAGATCCCTTCTTAGAATGGTGTTCAGGTTCACAATCGACCTCGATTCCATTTTAAGCAGTACTTTCAAGGATTCCGTTCCATAAACCGATCTAACCACCACGATCAATGCAATCCTATGTTAAACTATGGCAGATACGAATATCTTAACGCTAAGATCCTTTCTTAGAATGGTGCTCTGGACTCGAAATGCTGCCTTGCTGACTTAGTCTCGTAATAGGTTTCGTATTTGAGGTCCGCTTTTTCGGTCTACTCCCCTCTCAGCCGCGATTATCTGGTTCCTGCCGCGCCTCTAGTTGGTGTGGACAGTCTGACGTGTCTCGGATAGAATCAGATTTGTTCCACTTGTGAGCAGCCTGTTGACGATGGCAACACCGACATACTTCTGTACGTAAATGGGTATTTCTGGAAACGTCGTACGCTTGCAAATATTTTGTTTACCACAGCTTTGATTGACGGTGCTGTAAGTTACATACCTTTCGTACATGACTTTTCTGGGGTGTTTTTATTTCAGTAAAAAATCGTTAATGCAACGTTGCATTTTAAAAAAATTGCGAGTTATTGCATTTTTTTTCTTTCTCTGTTGTACTAATTAAAATATTTACTAATATAGTCATGTCTTTTATGATGGATGGTGGTGAGAGAGACTTGAAGCGTAAGTGTTTGCGTCCAGTTCTTTCCCCTAATAAATATAATGTGTGAAGTCGTATCTTAATGTTGGACACGTGTGTCTAAGTGCTTCAATTAGCCGTGCAGAATTGCGTTCCTTTGGCGTACCGACCCGTGAAGATCCGGGTTAGAATTGGTCTTCAACAACCCGTGCTTGACGTAAGAGGAGACTACTGGGATCAGGTGGTCACTGGTCAGACTCGCTGACTTGGTTGACACACGTCATCGTATCCCAACTGCGTAGATCGATGCTGTCGCTGTTGATCACTGGATTGTCTGATTCCTGGTTCCTCTGATGATATTTCTGGGTTTGTCAGGGCCGGACCAGTGATCCTGGGTTTCACCAAGGTGGGGTAGCCTAGTGGTTAAAGCGTTCGCTCTTCACGCCGAAGACCCGGGTTCGATTCCCCACATGGATACAATGTGTGAAGCCCATTTCTGGTGTCCCCCGTCATGATATTGCTGGAAGAATGCTAAAAGCGGCGTAAAACCAAACTCACTCACTCACCAAAGTGGTAAACGTTTCAGACATGCATTCCCTCCAACCTCCAATGCCACGCCATGATATTACTAAATGCTGACATTAAAATAAACTCACCCAGTCACAACTCTTGACGTCTCCTGGACTTGCTGAAGACGTGACGGTGGGGTAACCTAGTGGTTAAAGCGTTCGCTCGTCACGCTGAAGACCTGGGTTCGATTCCCCACATGGGTACAATGTGTGAATCCCATTTGTGGTGTCCCCCGCCGTGATATCACGGGAATATTGCTAAGAGCGGCGTAAAAGTAATCTCACTCACTTGCTGAAAATGGCCGTCAAAATCTGACTGACGGAATAGTACAAGTTGAACAACTAATAAGCGACTGTTTATTATTTGGTTATCCATGCCAATATTTGAATAGTTTTGTTTTATCACATTTAAGTGCAGGATTTAACGACTAAACCATGGTGTATCTCTTCTGATTTCAGTGGCCGAGAAGTAATCACATGACGGCCTATGGAAATAAATATTGACGCCATCCCAGGTCCAAATATTTGCAATGCTGACTTGAATGATCAGAAATAGCAAGGCAGTCCCTATATCGGTGCATACGAACGCCTTCCAACTTCCTAAAACGATAATAACTGTATAATATTTGTCAAGTTGGCTAATGTAAGCTTAGAATCCCCGACTCCGTTGATCCGAAATCGGAAATTTGCAATCATCGTTGACGTTTCACTATCCATGTCAGACAGAGAAGGCTCCCCAGCCATGACTGTGGTTGTGTAGACGTGACTGTGTTTGTGTAGACATGACTGTGTTTGTGTAGACATGACTGTGGTTGTGTAAACGTGACTGTGTTTGTGTAGACGTGACTGTGTTTGTGTAGACATGACTGTGTTTGTGTAGACGTGACTGTGTTTGTGTAGACATGACTGTGGTTGTGTAGACGATACTGTGTTTGTGTAGACGTGACTGTGGTTGTGTAGATGTGACTGTGTTTGTGTAGACGTGACTGTGTTTGTGTAGACGTGACTCAGTTTGTGTAGACGTGACCGTGTTTGTGTAGACGTGACTGTGGTTGTGTAGACGTGACTGTGGTTGTGTAGAAATGACTGTGGTTGTGTAGACGTGACTGTGGTTGTGTAGACATGACTGTGGTTGTGTAGGCATGACTGTGGTTGTGTAGACGTGACTGTGTTTGTGTAGGCGTGATTGTGTTTGTGTAGACATGACTGTTTGTGTAGACGTGACTGTGTTTGTGTAGACATGACTGTGATTGTGTAGACGTGACTGTGTTTGTGTAGACGTGACTGTGTTTGTGTAGAAATGACTGTGGTTGTGTAGACATGACTGTATTTGTGTAGACGTGACTGTGTTTGTGTAGACATGACTGTGGTTGTGTAGATATGACTGTGTTTGTGTAGACATGACTGTGTTTGTGTAGACGTGACTGTGGTTGTGTAGACGTGACTGTGTTTGTGTAGACATGACTGGTTGTGTAGACGTGACTGTGTTTGTGTAGACGTGACTGTGTTTGTGTAGACGTGACTCAGTTTGTGTAGACGTGACTGTGTATGTGTACACATGACTGTGGTTGTGTAGACATGACTGTGGTTGTGTAGACATGACTGTGGTTGTGTAGACATGACTGTGGTTGTGTAGACATGACTGTGGTTGTTTAGACGTGACTGTGTTTGTGTAGACGTGACTGTGGTTGTGTAGACGTGACTGTGGTTGTGTAGACGTGACTGTGTTTGTGTAGACATGACTGGTTGTGTACTGACTGTGTTTGTGTAGACGTGACTGTGTTTGTGTAGACGTGACTCAGTTTGTGTGTGACTGTGTGTGTATGACTGTGGTTGTGTAGACATGACTGTGGTTGTGTAGACATGACTGTGGTTGTGTAGACATGACTGTGGTTGTTTAGACGTGACTGTGTTTGTGTAGACGTGACTGTGGTTGTGTAGACGTGACTGTGGTTGTGTAGACGTGACTGTGTTTGTGTAGGCATGACTGTGGTTGTGTAGACGTGACTGTGTTTGTGTAGACGTGACTGTGTTTGTGTAGACGTGGCTGTGTTTGTGTAGGCATGACTGTGGTTGTGTAGACATGACTGTGGTTGTGTAGACGTGACTGTGGTTGTGTAGACATGACTGTGTTTGTGTAGACATGACTGTGGTTGTGTAGACATGACTGTGTTTGTGTAGACATGACTGTGTTTGTGTAGACATGACTGTGGTTGTGTAGACGTGACTGTGTTTGTGTAGACATGACTGTTTGTGTAGACATGACTGTGGTTGTGTAGACGTAGACATGACTGTGTTTGTGTAGACGTGACTGTGTTTGTGTAGACGTGACTGTGTTTGTGTAGACATGACTGTGTTTGTGTAGACATGACTGTGGTTGTGTAGACGTGACTGTGGTTGTGTAGACGTGACTGTGGTTGTGTAGATATGACTGTGTTTGTGTAGACATGACTGTGGTTGTGTAGACATGACTGTGAGTGAGTGATTGTAGTTTTACGGCACTTTTAGCATTATTTCATTAATAGCCAGTGGGTTCACACATTGTACCCATACAAGGAATCGAACCCGGGTCTTCAGCTAGCGAACGCTTTAACCACTACGCTATCCCACCACCCCATCTCCTCGGAAATAGATTTACCAGTATAAATGATCAAATATACAAATGATACATCTCTAAATTTGCTCAAGGCATGAATGTCTGTAATTTTGAGATTATAACAAAAACCCATCTATCTATCTATCTATCTATCTATCTATCTATCTATCTATCTATCTATCTATCTATCTATCTATCTATCTATCTATCTATCTATCTATCTATCTATCTATCTATCTATCTATCTATCTATCTATCTTTCACTTTGACGGACCTCCCTTCGCGTATATCGATGAAAATAAACAAACAAACAGATTATAGAAATGTCATCCATCATTTAAGTTAGATTCCAGAGTCTGGTGAGACCTGTTCAGACGCAGGAGAAAAGTCTCCTTCAGATAAACAGTGTGATAGACGAGGTTTATTGAACAGGAACCGAATAGCTGCCATAGGGGGCGGTATAGAAATAGCTGCGAAGCATTAAACATGTGCCCCCGCTTGACGTTGAGGGGATCAGGTTTCGGGCACCTGTCGGCAGTGGCCGATATAGTCGAGCGCCCCTCTTCCTATTATCTGTGCTAATCATTGTTCCTGCTGCTTTCACGCCACTGCGAGGTGATTACATGACGGCAGATGTGAGGTCGTGGTTGTCAGGGGGCCTTCAAACACTGTTATGAAAGGCCACATTAGGAACTGATCAGTCGATGATCCGAGAATTGAAAAATCATAATTAAATACTGTTCGCTTGATATGCTGGGTCCCAAATGGATGTGTTTGAAAAAAGGTAACTGGATTATTCGGCTGGTACCTTTTGACGTATGTCTAAAAAACATGCCCTGGTTTGTCTTAGAGAACTCCCAGTCTGGTCTTTAAGCACGACCCCCACCCACCTCCGTCTTGCTCTGAAGGGCCCCAGTCATCTCCTGTATGGCCACTGTATTGTCTTTAAGCACCCATTGTCTTGAAGCACCCACATCTGGTCTAAACTAAAGCAACCCCAGTATTGTCTTGTAGCACCCTCAGCCCTGTCGTGAAGCAATACAGTCGTGTCTACACAAAAAGAGTCATGAAGCACCCATAGTATTGTCTTGAAGCACCCAAAATATTGTCTTGAAGCACCCTTAAATATTGTCTTGAAGCACCCTAAATATTGTCTTGCAGTACCCTAAATATTGTCTTGAAGCACCCTAAATATTGTCTTGAAGCACCCTAAATATTGTCTTGAAGCACCCTAAATATTGTCTTGAAGCACCCTAAATATTGTCTTGAAGCACCCCATTCTTCCGTTTTTTTTAATGTTCAAATTTTGAATCGACAATAGAATGGAAGTCGTGTGTCGTATACCTCGAGAAAGTTGCTTTCAGACTGGCTGATCCAGTGTAAATTTAATTGGTCGGTGAACGTCCGCTGAATGTCGTCCTGGACAGTTAGGTGATGTCCTTAAAGTGACCAGCAATATTCCAACAATATCACGGTTGAATCGCCAGAAATGGGCTTCACACATTGTACCATTTGGAGAACTGAACCTGACTCTACGGCGCGGCGAACGAACACTTTAACCACCAGGGTACCCAACCGCCAATGATGTCCTTAGATGACATTTGCCTTCCTTGGGAAGACGTAGCGAGAACTCGATTCGAGGTGAGGTGAAATTGGGTTTAACGTCGTACTTGAGAATATTTCGCTCATATGACGACGTGCATGAGTGTGTATGTGTATGTGCGGCTGCTTGTACTAGCCCAGACTGAAGCTGGTTTCATAGTGCTAGCCCACTGAGATACCATGCCGCAGTGAAGCATGAATACCCCACTCAGACACATTATACTGACTCCAAGCCGACCAGTCCTTGTTGAACCCATTAATGCCGAGCGCCAGGCAGGGACCAACAAGTACCATATTTTAACGTCTTTTGGTATGACGCGGTCGGGGATCGAACCCGCGACCTTCCGCTCTCCGGGCGGACGCTCTAACCACTACACCACAGAGGCGGTCGAACTCGATTCGATTGTCACCTCAATAGCATTGTTCACATCGGCCAATATAGAGAGCAATCCACGTCGTGACCGTTTAATTTATTAGGTTCACCACTTTAAACAACCCAGTGTGGCGACAGTCGAAAAGCTGCTCGGACAGTATAATGTTTTACTGTCTGTAAGATGGACGCCTTTTCGTCGCGTTATAGGAACTTTATGCGGAGGGATCAACCGGTATGTGGTTTCCAAAGACGCGATTGAGTAGCACTACTCCATTTTTGTCCGAGGTATTACGAAGCTAATGGAAGAAGTATATCACATGTTGATCTAACCCGTTGTGCGACAAATACCAATTATTATCATGATTTACTAACCATTGAAGGGGCGTTTCGAGGGCAAGATACAGAACATTTAAAAACAGACCATCCCAGTTGAAAAAAGTGTACCAAGATAACGGCACTGATAGAAACTCGCGTTTCAAACAATATTATTATCCAAAATCATGTTTTTGTAAACGTTGACTGAATACAGTGTGGAATGCAGAAAAAAGGGAATTAAATAGACTACCGGACAAAAGAAAGTTATCCCCGACTTCACTGGACCAAAATATAGAAACAAAGTCGTATGTGAGGTTTATGATAATTATTTTACAAACAGAATTAATTTTCCAATAATTTGACTGAAATTTCATTGTAATGCTGGTCTTGCACATCATTAAGAAAGAGGCAAGTGTTCCAAATTACAAATTACACAAATCAGAGTTCACCTCGCATTAATCATGTTTTTGTAAACGTTGACTAAAAACACAAGAGCCAGTGTGGAATGCAGAAATTTGTAAACAGAGATGCAAACCTGCGGGTAAAAGAATGCTATCACCGACTTCACTTGACCACAAGAAATAAAATACAAAAATGAAAACTTTATGTGAGATTTATGATAATCATTTTACAAACAGAAATATTTTTCTAATAGTTTGACTGAATATTCATTCACATGCAATTCATTGAGAAATAGTCAAGGGGTCAAAATCAGAGTTCATTCAAAAAGTGCACAAAGAGGAATATAACGAGACAGGGGACACGTCATCAATAGCGAGTGTGACCACTCTGGACATCCATACATGCCAACACACGTCTCCTCATTGACGTCGTCGGGGCGGTGGGGTAGCCTAGTGGTTAAAGCGTTGGCTCGTCACGCCGAAGACCCGGGTTCGAATCCCCACATGGGTACATTGTGTGAAGCCCATTTCTGGTGTTCCCCGCCGTGATGTTGCTGGAATATTGCTAAAAGCGGCGTAAAACCAACCTCAGTTAGTCAGTCAGTCATTGACTTCGTCAGTCGGCGGATGACGTCAGCAGGAATCCTGTTCCATAAGTCCAAGAGAGTCTGCTCAAGTTCCCGTCGGTTCGGTGTAGATGGTACACGCTGTCTCAGCTGACGGTCAAGATGATCCCAGAGATGTCCATGTCTGGAGAACGCGCTGGCCAAGGCAATACGTTGACGTTAACGTTGCGCAGGTATTCTCGAACAATTCTGGAGATGTGAGGCTCCTCTTGGCTGTTGTCGAATAAAGGCACCACACAAGGTCAAACCACTTCATCCCGACTGAAACAATGTTCACCTGTAAAGTGCACTCTCTGTTGCCACCGACGTTCAGTTCGTGCTCATTGCAGTCTGCGTTGACGGTGTAGACGGGTCAAGGCCATTCCACGGAAGGGACGGAAGGCTCGTATACCAGCCATTCCAAGTCGAAGGATTGTTCGTCTGTTGATGGCATATCCTATTGCCGTCGCCGCCGTTGAGGTAGCCGTCACGAATCTTTTCTGGAGGGGGACCTACTGGATTTAGCGGTCCTCTGCCGGTTTCATAACTCTTGGCCTTTTTGCTGGTAGCGGTTTACCAAATTGCCTGGCTGCAGATGAAGGGTCTAGCCCGTTGACCTTGTGAAGCCCCCATATTGGCCACACCGATCGTGCTGTCTCGTTGCGATTGCGTAAGTCTTGACGTATTCGTGGTGGTCTATGGTTACTGCATGCTTGCTCTGTCCAACATCGGTATTTTTGCCACAATCATGCACGTGCATTTTATGTCCCACAACTACGTTTTTTACGTTTCGTGTGAAGTTTTTGGGCGAATATTTTCTGGTTGGGTTCAATCCTGTGTCAGCATTTCGGTTTGTTACGTAGGCGAATCCAGGGGCTGGTGTGTGTGTGTGTGTGTGTGTGTGTGTGTGTGTGTGTGTGTGTGTGTGTGTGTGTGCAGGGGTGGGCACCCGCCTTTTTGTCCTGAAAGTTTATTAAATGACCCATGAAAACGGGTGAAAATGAAGTGTGCACCCCTCCTTTTCTCTAGAGTGTGCACCCCCCACCCCCTTTCTTAAAAAGCTGTATCCTCCCCTGTGTTATACAATTACTTTAAAAGTGATAACTTTCTTTTGCCCGGTAGTTTATTACCACAATCACGAGCCTAACTGGTCCGAGCGTGGAACCCTTAAACCTCCAGTGGACTAAAGTGTATTACAAATTCAAAGTAGGCGGATCTTATGTGACCACGTGACAGCTGTTTCAGGCAGTGCTTCTCATCCGGACTCGAAAGTGCATCTTATTTCTATCTAGTGCTAACAGCATACGACATAAACTTAAACTCAACGTAGTGTAAAACAGACGTTCAGACAAGGGTTAAAGAGACTTGTGAGATGGCGGAAATAACGGGTGTTGGTGTATACGTGGGTGGGTGTGCGCGGGCACCTCCATCATCCCTCTCTGGACCCATCAGTCCGGATTGTGGATTGTCTGTCTTTACACTAAAGGATGGACAGACAGACAGACAGACAGACGGACGGACAGAACGACAAATAGGCATGTTGTATTCTACACAGACAACACAACTAAATCCACTTCTTATTTCCCGACAACGATGTCATTGTGAATTGAATTATTCCGAAACAGACGCAAACAATAACCCTGGATATTTTCGCCCTGATTAAATTGCTGATGTATTTCGATCCCCCGCCTCTGAAACCCAGTCTAAATATAGGTAGATACCTCCATCAAGATGCCAGGCAATCATAGTCTGGACGCACACCGACGCACTTTATGTTTGACAACACCGAACATGCCCCGTTTTAAGACGGAGGCGCTATTTCACGTCCTAGTAGAGATTCGTCTGACACTGATGTCGAGACAAGTCCGATCCTGCTTCTCCAACCAAGCCCGTTGATTCAATAATTATCCCCCCTCCGTTAACCTACTTTAAGTTACTGTTTTAACCCTTTGAACACTTTTGGGCAGGGCAGCTTTATTGCAGTGATAGCACACATTGGCAAATATTTTGGGAAACTATCAAATCGGTAATGTCTCGTGGGGTTATTTTGGTGTTTTTATTACTGTGTATAGTGCGTTGATTTAATTTAACTTATTAACAGCGTAGTGCAAAAAAGCCTTTTTGTATTCGACTCAAGTTTGTAGCTGGAAAATTCAATATCAAGACACGGAATCGTAACTCCGGAAATAAACCCCGCTCGATAACTTAACTGCACCAGAGGTTGACAGTACATGAAAAAGGTTCCACGATGTGGTAACGTATTGGAATGTTGTGCAAAGTGTGGAACTGGTCGGGAACACGGAAGTATGTAGCACATGTGGCGTCACCATAGCCATTTGACCCTGTTCAAAATACACCGTTCACCCAGCAGTGAATGGGTACCCGGTAGGATGAGATGGCAACCTGACTGTTGAACTCTGCAGGCTGGATGTTGGTATACTCCCCAGGGAGAAGCAAATGCACACTAATAGGTTGACCGGGGTGATGATAATGTTGTTGCACCATGAGCCTTCAACTGACATTAATATAGGGTGGCGAGTCGGGTTTGAGTGAGTGAGTGAGTGAGTGAGTTTTGTTTTACGCCGCCTATATTCCAGCAATATCATGGCGGGGGGACACCAGAAATGGTCTTCAAGCATTGTACCCTCGTGGGGACTCGAACCCGAGTCTTCGGCGTGACGAACGAACGCTGTATCCACTAGGTTACCCCACCACCCCTGTCGGGTTTGAGATCTCGTTATGGCAGTGATAACTTGATGTGGGATAACACCAGAAGTGGTGTAGGGCTTGACCTCTGTTGAAACCCACAAACACAGACACGATGCTGACAGACCTAAATAGGAGATCCGGGCAGAAAGGGGATTCGAACACTCGATCATAGGTTTCTGGCTCAGGAACCGATCGAGCAAGTTGAAACCTTGGATCCAAACCCAGAATTGGTCGATCCTGACAACTGAGCCACCCACTTCAGAAATTTGTAGCAGCGACATAGTCCACAGGGCCACCTCGGTGAGCCTTATGTCGTGAAGCGTCAGTGTATTTTCCGTTTCAATTAAGCCATAATGTGAAATATATATGAAACTCACATCCGGGTTCGATTCCCCACATGGGTACAATGTGTGAAGACCATTTCTGGTGTCCTCCGCCGTGATATTGCTGGAAATATTTCTAAAAGCAGCGTAAAATCAAACTCACTCACTTACACGATGAAACGCATTACATCACTAATCTGTCACTGGTTTGTCTGGTCCAAAGTATGGCTTGGTGGGGGTCAGGCAACACACAAGTTACTCGGCGTGTTATGAAAGCATTGAATGGTTGGTGCCACTGGCAGAGCAAGATACCCTTTTCGTAAATTCTTCATCACTGATTTGAACTGATTTTCTATTCATCTAATTTTCTCCGCTATTTTGCCTTTAAAGCCCATGTGAAACTGTTCCGGCAGATACTCGAGATTGGTCATACTATAGCGCTGACATTTTGAATAGTCATGATAAAAACCTCTGTCCACATTTTCTACGCTTTATATTTTTTAGTTGGTTTATGAGACCTACTGACCAATATATCCATGAAATGTTGGTCGACGTTTTATTCGGTGAGTGTACATATATCTAGTGATGAAAGAGATACTCTGGGTGATATGGTATATCCAACTCCAATCTCAGTCTCATCTTAGTATCACTTTCTTAAGTTATCTATAATGCCCCCTCCTACGCACTCTATGCCGATAGTGTTACGGATTAAAGAACTAGCTGCTATTTGCACAACGTTTTGTCTGGCCTTTGGCTATTCTTGTCAATAGTGTGCGCTACAGCGTTCTCATTAGACCGAGACAGTAGATTCAGGATGGAAACCTTGAATGGGATGCTCTTCAACAGGCTAACTTGAGAACAGAAGCTTAGACCAATGTGACCTAGCCGGTCGGTAGAGCGTTATAACGAGGAAGCACTTGGCATCCCAGGCTGGCTATTTGCTCGGGAATCTGTACAAGAGTGGACGTTCATATATGAGTTGAAGAAATTGCAGCTATTCTTACCGGTTCTATTACATGGACTAGGGAGAATGATTTTGTTCTGATTAACACAATGTAAAGATACAGAGACGACTGGGTTCTACCTTGGCAAAATGTCTTTATACAATCTGTAGAATTCACGTAAAAGAATGTCTCATGACACAAACCGAAATGCACTCCACATAATTGCACTATTCCTTTTAGAAAGTGGTCAAATGAAACGTGGTATAATTACATGTTCTTAGCGAAGTACATATTCACGTACCCTTTTGGATTGAGTCCGTTGAGTCCGCCTGGGTTTCGAACCCACGCTGTCAGAGTCCTGTTCAAAACGCCAGCACACGGTCAGCGATCTAACCCCTCACTCACCCACTGAGGCTTCAACAGAAATGACTGGAAATGCGTCAACTAACGACATTTTTAGCGCGTGCATGTGTGTGTGTGTTTGTTCTTACCTTGAGTTAATCTTTTACGTCATGATTTATTCATATGTAAGAATCGGATTGCCCTTTAACTACTTGAGATAAGATATTCTCGGTTCCCGGTTCTGACTTTACCTAGAGTTAATCTTTTACGCCATGATCTATTGACATTGTAAGAATCAGATGTCCTTTAACTTCTAGAGTAGTTTAAATATTATAGTATTTGAAACAATTCATTTTAAGTATCACTGTTGTTAATGTTTGTTTACAGCTCGATCCAGGCCGAAACAAACCGCAATGGCAAAGGCAATGACAACGCTTCCAGAGGCAGACATGGACGTGGACACGTGACAACACACGTTCAAGCTGGGAGATATCTATGTCCTGTCCGGACTTAGCCTACACGTCTATAAAGCACATTCAGGTTATCAACAGGAGAGTGTGTGTTCGAATCCTAGATCAATGTGATATAACTGGACACTGTTACAAGTACGCTAAACCCAACTCTCAATGTCGGTATCTGCTGTGCCTTGGTTTGAATCCCAATTTCAACCTGAGTTTCCCCGGAACATCCACCACATGTACTGAAACACTGTTCCACCCACTTCATTCTCAAACATTCTCAGATCCGGGTTAGAATTGGTCTCCAGTAACTCATGCTTGTCGTAAGAGGCGACTAACGGGATCGGGTGGTCAGACTCGCTGACTAGGTTGACATATGTCAACATCCCAGTTGCATAGATCGATGCTCATGCTGTTGATCACTGGATTGTCTGGTCCAGACTGGATTATTTACAGCCAGCCGCCATATAGCTGGAATATTGCTGAGTGCGGCGTAAAACAACAAACCAAAGCAAACTAAAAAACGTTAGGACATCTAACCAAGTTCTGAGTTATTGCAAGAACGTTTTTTAGTTAAACGCCAAACAAGGTCTTCTTGATTTAGCACTCGTTAACATTCAGCTTGAAAAAACATCGAATTCTCACAAGAACTTTACAGCTCAATGAACGCTGATTACTTTGTTGACAACAGCACCTGGGCCCCGCATCCTCCAGGCGTCTGATTACTCCAGCAGATGGACGACAGATCATATGCCGCACATAAACCTACTGTAGCAAACAAACCATAACCCGAGAGATAAAAATGATGTGTAACAATATCCTTACATACACACACCAAACATAATGATCTGTACATCGATTATTTGACCAAAATAGCTGACCAGGCATCCTGGAGGTTGAATATCGGAAAGGACAAAAAACGGTGTGCTGTTCAACGGACAAATGGAAGATGCACTATTAAGGATAGTTCCAGATCATGGTGACGCCGATGTAAAAGCTAAGCTTTTGTTTGTTACGGAAGTCTTCGTCGATGGTGATGGTGATGGTGATGGCGATGGTGATGGTGATGGTGATGGTGATGGTGATGGCGATGGTGATGATGGGCAAAGTTGGTTCCTTGTCCGTTGCCAAAGGATGGGATATAGCTCTTGGATATGCCTGTACATTTGGATGTCATATCGCTGCATTCATTGAATATATCGTGATTGATTTGACACAGCATGTAAATCTGTTATTTAATGTATTCATGCTTGAAAGATACAGTGGTGATGTACATTCGATATATTATGTATTGAATACATTTAATACACTGTGATGTACATTCAAAAATACTGCATACATTTAATGTATAGTAATTATGCATATTCCTTATATCAAGTACTGCATACATTTAATATATAGTTATGTACATTCAATATATCAGATATTACATGCTTAATATATAGTGATAATTTAATATAAAGTGATGTATATATCAAGATATATTTCCTACGTAAATTTGATATATAGTGGTGTACGTTCGATGTAAAGTATTGCATAGTGAATGAATGAATGAAATGTCTTTATTTCCTCCAATAATGTCGGAGAGTACAATGAATTATTACATGAATACAAAATACATGATTATGTACAAATCATATTACAATGGGAGAGAAAGTTAAGCATATGTATATATAATACACTGGGGCGTCACTGAATGGAATACGAATCATAGGTAGATCCTGCTCTGTAGGTTCCACGAACCAATGTTTCTGGCTACAATGTCAATGAACAGGGCCCACATGTGGATGTCCATGTTGTCCACGATAGGGGTGATGCCGCCAAGTAGAGTGCTAACTCTCGTGTCATCAGAGCTACTCTCCAGATTGATGTATGTCTCTAGTGGCAAAATATCGAACACTCGTTCATACATGTTATTTCTTTGGCTAAACAGTTCATGGCAGCACAACAACTGGTGCTGCACAATATCATCTGTCTCCTCACGACATATAAGACAGAGTCCAGCACTGACCGGTAGTATCCCCAGCTTCACCAGGGTCTACACAGGCCTACAGTACAGGTCAAACAGTCAGCACATGTTCCACAGTCTATGGTGAGGTGAGGTGAAATTGGGTTTAACGTCGTGCTTGAGAATATTTCGCTCATATGACGACGTGCATACGTGTGTAATTGTATGTGCGGCTGCTTGTACTAGCCCAGACTTAAGCTGTTTTTATAGTGCTAGCCCACTGAGATACCATGCCACAATGAAGCATGAATACCCCACTCAGACACATTATACTGACTCCGAGCCGACCAGTCCTTGTTGTACTCATTAATGCCGAGCGCCAGGCAGGGACCAACAAGTACCATATTTTAACGTCTTTGGTATGACGCGGTCGGGGGTCTTTTGGTATGACGCGGCCGGGGATCGAACCCGCGACCTTCCGCTCTCCGGGCGGACGCTCTAACCACTACACCACGGAAGCGGCTCCACGGTCTATGGGACGAGAGGCCCGTGTGTATAGCAGTAAACCGTTGTAAGTCGGGCCGCATTGATAACTGCTGTCTATACATGTCTCTGAACTTGTCCTCCACCCAATTATGTACTGTTATATTGATGCATTTGTATCGACTTATGGACTTAGTCAGTTTTCGATTACAATTGTTAATTACATCACATTCTTCACAAACGTCGCCTATATAGAATAAAGAAGTTGTATATCCATAAAAATAGTCCTCATTTTACATTCTTCGTTGTGTGTTAGCTTCACACCTATAGTTCGCTTACTTTAAGTTTCAGCTTCGGAGTCAGCATGTAATAGTTGATATATATTTTGTGTATCACGCATTATAATAGATTTGAGTTATCATGTCCAAGTTGACGTACTGTCACGGAGCTCTTGAGACCAGGGTGTAAATATAGTAATTCCGGAAAATGAGATAAAGCTTCGCAAGTGTTTTATTAGCAGGTAACAGTATCTAAAGACAAGCACTCCAAGGAATCAAAGGCCCATGGTTTGGTACCTGATCTCTTGTCGCAGATCAGGCGTTCTTCTACGGGAGCACAGCCCTTCTGACATTTTGGGTAATGCAAAAGTCTGCAGTGTTGGAGAGTCTCCATATTACCCGGATAGTTCTCGGTGGCTTATGGTAGCGCCTTTCCAGGGAGAAGTCAAATTCGCTGTCTGGGTTGCGTGTAGAGCGGGCAAGGACCCTGAGCTGACGACGAGCCTTACAAGCTTGACTTTGCCAGGATCACCCGAACCCTCTCTGTTGCACTAATTTCTTTTAATATGTAAATTAATTAAATAATAATGATATGTATTGTGAATGAATATGGTTTTACACCGCTTTTAGCAATATTCCAGCAATATTACGGCTGGGGACACCATTCATTTGGGCTTCGCACATTGTACCCATGTGGAGAATCGAAACCGGATCTTCAGCGTGACGGACGGACGCTTTTATCAATTAGGCTAAAACACCGCCCTGATATGTGTGTTGTTAGTAAAGGTGAACAGGTGTTTCTTATTAAAGTGTATATGTGTTTGTTATTTACAATATATAGGTGTTAAATATAAGTGTATATTGCTATCAGACAAGACCGAAAGGTGGGCGTGGCACACCTTATCAGTCCACGTGGTTGCTGTAATCAATCATGAATAAAACATACAAGAAGACATTGTTAAAGAATATAGTGATTTATTCAGAAATAATGGGGTTCTGTTGATACCATTCTATTCAGTTTATTTAACACACAAAATATAATGAACAACAAACAATTTCAGATAAGTGACCTTGTCTTAAGGAATGCTTTCTACACTAAAGCTGTGACATGTCAAATAGACTCCATTAAAGGAAACCTCGCGAAGGTGACCTTGGCCGTGGTGCTGACAATGACAGTGGTACATCATTTCACAAAACCAGTTGGAATATCAGAGATTATTTGACTTCAAATGTAAAAGTCATATATTTCTGGGAGTCACGATAAACATATTATTTGACAAGAAAAGAATGCTATACTATTTAAGAATACGTATTAGCCTATTAGTCGGAAAACCGTACAACTAAGCATTGAAAGTAGTGACATTTCACCAGATGAAGATAGTTTCACAAATGAGTGAGTGAGCGAGTTTATTTTTACGCCGCTTTTAGCAATATTCCAGCAATATCACGACAGGGGACACCAGAAATGGGCTTCACACATTGTACCCATGTTGGGAATCGAACCCGGGTCTTCGGCGTGACGAGCGAACGCTTTAACCACTAGACTACCCGACCACCCCACAAATGAGTGAGACAGTAACTACACATTGGTTGTTATTGTAATAATGATGATTAGCTATATGCCCACTCACTTCCTATTGTTAGTTCCAAGATTTATCAATACTAATAGAATGGATGTATTCGTGGCCCCAAGTTCCAGCTCATTATATATTCTACTTTACTGTTAGTTTTCTGCATGTATTTAAATAACCATTTAAGTTTCATCGATGAAATTAACCAGCATATCCGATTATCATGTTAAATGTGAAAATTAATTAACGTTCCATAGAACATGATATTTAACAACAACATTAATAACTGCAACGACAACAACTGCAGCAGCAACAACAACAGACTATCTCAGCCAATACATTGGACGAAAACAGTGTGTGCGGCCGTCATACGCGAACAAAGCGTTTTCAATTGCCTTAGCCAAATGTTCAATAACAATGAACGACACGTGTGCAACACAAGACCTGTCCAGATGAGCTAGACGTGTTACGATTTTAGTGCATTTCGAAAACAAAAAATATCTAGATTCAGAAAAGCCGAACATTCAATGAGGAACATTATCATATCTGATCAAAACATTTCACTACATAAGTATTTAGTTTTGGTGCCAATAGTTTGCTTCTTTTAAAATTAATTTTTCAACGAGGGTCCTTCAAGAGGGTGTGAAACTACTTGATAATATCACCCAGACGAGTAGATAATCAATACCAAACTCAATCGATAACTAACATAAATCAAATCTACACAAACCATTAACACACTGATTCTCTGGCTGGTACTCAGCATGCTCTGAAGTCTAAACCGATTGTTTCTGAGTTTGTATTCAAGAACAAGAACAAGATTTATATTCAAATAATTATCAAAAAGGAATCGATAATTTTGTCTTTCCGTGTATGACGTCGTTTGTTTTTAACTCTTGGCACTGGATATAATTTGAAACACATTGGCATTTTTCTGATTTTTTTATTGAGACAAAACTATCGACAGGATATTGCGATACATCAGTGCTTAAATAACAACACTCGGCACTGTCTTATTGCACTTCTTAAGAGGAAATTTGAGTGAACATACTCTTCTACCCATTGTCTTAGATGTATGTTGAAAATGTTTTGAATTGTCTGTTTAAGACGCAAAAATTGGACTATTTATGGCGTGGTAAACTATATCTAAACTTTACTGGGTTTACATTTGAAACAAACCACACCACGTGTTAATAACCAGGCACGTATATAACTGTTATCAAATATGTTTTTAATAAGTATCAAACATTTATTTATCAGAAATATTTTCAGACGTGTTTAGAAATGGTATCAAACGTCTTCATATCTATTTTCAGACGTGTTTAGAAATGGTATCAAACGTCTTCATATCTATTTTCAGATGTGTTTAGAAATATTTTCGGACGTGTTTAGAAATAGTATCAAACGTCTTCATATCTATTTTTAGACGTGTTTAGAAATATTTTCAGACGTGTTTAGAAATAGTATCAAACGTCTTCATATCTATTTTCAGACGTGTTTAGAAATGGTATCAAACGTCTTCATATATATTTTCAGACGTGTTTAGAAATATTTTCAGACGTGTTTAGAAATAGTATCAAACGTCTTCATATCTATTTTCAGACGTTTATATAAATATTATCACACTGGGAGTAGACACATCAAGAGGCTTAAAATGAATCCTGGTCAAGTTTAACCGAAGTCAATCCATACGATCTCTTCTCTCCAAGTAGGAAACCGGTTCCAGTTGAGACGCAGACATCCGGGTCACAACCACATAAGGGAACAGCCTTTCTCATCTCTGATGGTGATCGAGTCCATCAGATATCGCTGAAATAGGAACAGCAGCTTAAGTCAGTCAGCAGTCCCGGACACAAATCGGGCAACCTGGTTCCTTTGAGACAGTTTGTCGGTTGACTAGGATGAATCGGAATTCTAATTTTTCAAACTGAAACCGGATGCAGTCCACCGCCAACACAAACCAGTTTGTATCAGTTTTCACACCGGAAACAGCCACAGTTGCGCAGATCCTTGATCGTCGTTGTCGGATGGAGATGGGGCATGAGATTGCCGTCCTCGCCGTAACATTCCTGCATCACGATGCGTCTCTGTGCTTGTTCTCCCTCGCGACAACAACGGCAGTCCTGGAGAAATGAGTCAGTATATATGTCAGTAAATGAGTGAGCGAGTGAGTGAGTGAGTTGAGTTTTGCAATATATCAGCTATAACACAGGGTATGGGTCAGGCTCGCTGATGCATATCATCGTATTATAATTGCGTTGATCGATGCTCATGATTATTATTTTATATTATTTATTATAGGATATTTATATAGCGCACATATCCAGGCAACTAGTGCATGCTCAAGGCGCTGGTATTTTTTTTGTATTTTTTCCCCCGATGCTCATGATGTCAAACACTAGATTATCTGGTCCAAACTCGATCAGTATCAGTGTATGAAATAAGCCAAAAATCCAGCCAGACATCAGGGCTGGTAACTTCAAAATGTTACCAGCCCAAAATGGATTTAACCAGACCAAATATGGTGAATTTACTCAGATGTATGGAACATCTAAATGTTTTACCAGACCATCGGGCTGGCTAGCTGTAAATTTAGACCGTCCGTCAGAAATCTAGACCGTCTCGGGCGGTCGGACGGGCCTTATTTCATGCACTGTCAGTATACAGACCAACATCATATAGCGGATTATTGCTGAGTCCGGCGTTGAACAGTCAGGGGCGTAGCTACCATTATTAAAAAAGCCCGGGCTTACACACGATTGCTGCTAAAAATGTTGTGAAGCCCACAATACTATCTAAATATATATATATAGCTATTGCATACAAAGAAAAACTGGCTTGCTACGCGTCTGACAGTAAGCAGCCTTTTAGCATGACGAGTGAACACTTTAACTACTAGGCTAACAAGAGTGACTGTATTTTACTTGACGTGGCTTATGAAAACATTTCACTGGGTGGGGGCACTGTTGGGGCTCTGGAGACTGGGCCGTCCAAGGAACCACAATTTGCGGCGAGTCCGTTGGGCACGCCAGAAACCTATCGTCATGGGTTCGAATCCCGTTTTGCCCAATCATGGTTCTAAGTTTGCCAGCACCGCTCGACAAACGGTACGCCCAGTGGACCCAACTCTGCAAGCTTAAATACAGCATCCTATACAAGTGTTATCGAATACCGCATGCATACCTTCTTGAAGGGGTAGTGATGTACGCTTGGAGACAAGACTGATTCACAGACGCCCTCACATTTGTTCACCGTTAACCTGGCAACGCAGCTGACCGGTAACCTCTGACCGTTAACCTCGGCTACAATGTTCTTTACAATATCAACTTCCGTGGACAGTGTTTGGCAGTTGTCTTGCCAGTATGTTGGCCGAACGGTGGCCACAACAGTGGTGAAGATGGCAGCAAAGAGGACGTGCAGGACCGCCACCTCGCGTGGCCCGATCGCCATTCTGCAACACAGGACATGAACATGGATAATCTATACACATGGAAATAAGTATCGCAACATCCAATATTGTCATAGTATGACTATTATGCCATGAACAATTTAATGTATTATCTGGATGAAGTGATCATCAAGGAATACTTAAATGGCAAATCTAATCTAAACGCAAAATGAACGAAACGAGGTAGTTTGTTCAGAGAAGCAAACATGGCAAAACATTGACTCATTTTATAGTGCTGATAACTGTGGTCGTATGACGTTAAGTGTCAACAACCGAGCGCCAATGTCAATATCTGGTGTAACTTCTTCCAACTGCAAGAATAGGTCTTCAGCAACCCATTCTTGTCACAAAAGGCGACTATGCTTGTCGTAAAAGGCGACTAACGGGATCGGGTGGTCAGGCTCGCTGACTTGGTTGACACATGTCATCGGTTCCCAATTGCTCAGATCGATGCTCATGCTGTTGATTACTGGATTGTGTGGTCCAGACTCGATTATTTACAGACCGCCGCCATATAGCTGGAATATTGCTGAGTGCGGCGTAAAACTAAACTCACTTACTCACTCTTTCAACTGCCAAAAGATCCCTGATTCCCTCCATTGATTGTTTGGAAGGTTGGCGATTTCGTACTGGAGGATCTCTCTGCTGTTTGGGATTGAGATATGTACTCCTGACAGGCCAAGGTAAAGTTGCTCTTGACGTTAGAAATCACCAACATGAAATCACCACGTGCATGAAGACTGTCGTCCATGAAGACTGCCATGTGTTTAGAGGATGGTCATCGAAATGTGGTACAACAACCCGGTCTAGGATGTCAGTGATGTACCGTTGCATATTCAGGTTTTGTCAGATCGTCACAAGGTCATGTTAAAAGTCAGAGGCACCCTCACACGATCAATGAACCCCTGCCAAGGAGTACTTGCTACGAGACAATCTTTTGAGTAAATGCAGTGTGTCTGCGGCGACAAACACCAGCTCGGATATCACTCGTGAACAAAAGAAATCGACTTTTGCCCGACCAAAGGACCCTTCCCTATGACGTCAAATTCCAGTGACGTCGAGCTTGGTGTTGTGTTAAGTGTTGCTTTGTGCTGTGAGGATAATAACGGACGTCTAATACCGTCTGGCTCGTGGAAGCGTCTCTGTTTTAACAAGCCACGTGATAGGAACGGATGAAGTTTTGTGAGTCTGACAAGGGATGATTCCTCCATAGGGGTTGTCAACCGTGGTAGAACTGAACGCTGACGTCATTAGTTTCCTGATTTGTTTCTGGCCAATCAGCTGATAGTCGATTGATGATAACCATCTTCTACTACAACAGTCCTCAATGACATGCTAGCATTCCGTGTCCCAATAACCGTACTTCTTGGAGCAGTTGCCATATGAGGAGCCCTCATAGTTGCTTCTGATAGGTGATTTAGGTATCCGAAAATTCGTATACCTGAACATTATTTGGAAAAAAGCAAACGTTCGGATACACGAAGTACTACTGGATATCTGTTTCTGCTTCAAGTCAGACCATTTGAGTTTTAGTAGTGGATTTTAAAAAAAAATAGAATTAAGTGATCCAAAGCTTTGGAAAACAAAATCTGGAGAGTATCTAATCTCTGCATAACCCCCTCCATCCCTCGCCAGTGAATGGTCAAATGGTCATTTTTTAACACATCTGGTTTCTGGTAAAGATATCGCTTATATGTAGCTGGACATCTAACGATGTTAATATAACATTAAGCAGCCAAGGCACACGTTTCTGTGAATATTTATTAATAAGGGAAAATACCAATTATATACGATTGGACATGATCACGATTAATTCCGCATGTGTCGTCCAAGGTAGCAGATTTACAGACGGGGCCGATTCATATGATTGTCTTTTATTACATTGGAAACAGAAAAGCAAAATATTGCTGCTGGTGTAACTTAATTAGCGCAGGATCTGGGCAGTTCACACGTCAGACTGATTGTTGGACAGGTTTTTCTTTGCCATTCCTCTTGACTAAATGTGCAGCTGTTAATTACTGTTAACAGCAAAGAAGTTGGTGAAAAGAAAACGTTTATGTAAATAACATGATGCAAATAAGATAATGACGCAAATAAAATGATGCAAAGATGCTGCACAGAAGACAATGATACAAAGATGCTGCACATAAGACAATGATGCAAAGATGCTGCACATAAGACAATGATGCAAAGATGCTGCACAGAAGACAATGATACAAAGATGCTGCACAGAAGACAATGATGCAAAGATGCTGCACAGAAGACAATGATGCAAAGATGCTGCACACAAGGCAATGATACAAAGATGCTGCACAGAAGACAATGATACAAAGATGCTGCACAGAAGACAATGATACAAAGACGCTGCACCTAAGACAATGATACTAAGATGCTGCACCTAAGACAATGATAAAAAGATGCTGCACAGAAGACAATGATACAAAGATAATGATTGAAACATGATGCAAAGATGAAATGACGCAAAGATGACCGAACGAAGAACATTTTACACAGTTGATGCAAAGAAGAACATGATACAAAGGTGATGCAAGAATATAACGATACAAAAATGATGCAAAGATGATGCAAAGATGACGCAGAGAAGAACGTGATACAAAGATGACGCAGGGAAGAACATGATACAAAGATGATGCCAAGAAGAACATGATACAAAGATGATGATGCAAAGAAGACATTGACGCAAAAAAAAGATGCTGGAAAAATGACGCAAAGGGTGCGAACAAGAAAAAGTAGAGGAAGAAGAAGAAGAATCACTTGAACGAGTTGTCAAATGACTAATGCCAGTGAACAGTTAGAGACAAGTCAATATATAATCGATTTCGGGTTTGATCGGAGGCTTGTTGGCCAGGAGCCCCAAATCTCGCCTACAGATGGTTGTTATAATTGGAACCACTTGCCCGACGTGTACAAGGGTAATTTGGTCGCATTTACGATACGTTAAGTTGGCAATCCGTTAATCCGTACGATTTCACCCAAACGATACCGTACAAATTAATAGGGTTCTACAGAATTACAGTCCCTTAACAAAAGCAAATGTGTTTCGCTAGAAAATAGAGGATACGAATGACTCAAGTGTTACAGATAAAATGTGTTTCAGGCAATGCCCATTTACGTAATTACAGGTCAGGACAAGATTTACAAAAACATTAGAACAAACGGCGAATTAATTTTTCTAAAATTAAACAGATGACATTCATAGATATAGTATACTAGCAGTCTCTGCACTCTTCAAAGAGAGAGGGGCAGTGGGGTAGCCTAGTGGTTAAAGCGTCCTCTCGTCACGCCTAAGGCCAGGTTTTGATTCCCCACATGGGTACAATGTGTGAAGCCCATTTCTGGTGGCCCCCGACATGATATTGCTGAAATATTGTAAAAGCGGCGTAAAACCATACTCACTCAAACAAACGGGGGAAACATTTGTTACACCATCCATTGTTTATATTCAGCCATAGCACACAAAGCAACAAAACTCTTTCTATAGTCTTACTATAACAAATCTCTCTGTTAAAAGCAGAACCTATTGTACGATTCCGGATATATGATGAGTATGTGTTTATGAATCACTATCAAACACTGATGACACCAGGTGTTGGTGAAAAGGTGGCTGTGGCAGCAGTCACAAATACACGCAAAGGCAAGTTAATAAAATAGACATACGATATTCGGATGCATAACACAAAAAGTATTTTCGATTCTACTTATACCAATGTTAGACAGAAGGGCACCCCCCCCCCCCTCCACCAGTAAAAAAAAAGCAAAAAAGGCAAAACCAAACAATAACAGCGACAATAACATCAAAACAAAACAACAACAACAACTCCATAAAAGAAACAGAGACATTACAATAAACAAAGTTAAACAGCGTGGCCTTACGTTGTAGATCTTAAATCTTCTATGCAGTAGCAAACAACTCGTCTTCGGTTAAGTCAGTAGTATGTGGAAATACTAATCACTCACAGTCCGTATACCGTTATGATGTGTGATCTTTGTTACGTAACGGTAAATACAATCCAAATCATTTCCTGGCATCTGGTTGGCTAACCAAGCTTGTTTGCCGCACGTCCGTTCCATAATTAACAACAGCCACGCCCACTAACAGATCCCGAGCTGATAATAGGGTGTGCGGGACTTAACAGACCTCCAGGTGATAGTGGGTGGGCGGGGCTTGGGTGGTATTATTCAGCTTAATGATGTCACAGGTATCATATTGATTTTCATGTTGATCATTAAAAACACCACGAAGTTATTGTTGTTGGCGGTAACTTTAGATCAAAAGAAAGTATAATCTTATCAAAACGTTAGTGGGATTACGTGTTTTGAGAAACCCAAATTTATCGACTCTCCGTATGAAATACATTACCATTGAATAACGTCATGTTTGTTTCATATTAAGACTCAATAAACATGGGAGTATACTTTCTGTTGCCCGACAATGTGTTTATGGAGGTATGGAAGTAAAATCCGATGAGAACACCGTTTTACGCTGATCTACACACAAACACACACGCATACACGCACGCACGCACGCACGCACAATTGCTTCATTTACAGGCCCAAAAGACTGATCTGCCATTTGTGGGCTTGGCAGATGGGCATCATCAACGCCGACTACAACGCAAGGGACATACGCGGACTCCTATTCCAACATACGTTCTGGTGGCGATGGTGATGATGGTGGTGATGATGGTGAGGGTGGTGGTGATGATGGTGATGGTGGTGGTGATGGTGGTGGTGATGATGGTGGTGATGGTGGTGGTGGTGGTGGTGGGGATGGTGGTGGTGATGGTGATGGTGATGGTGGTGATGGTGGTGGTGATGATAGTGATGATGGTGGTGATAGTGGTGATGATGGTGGTGATGGTGATGGAGGTGGTGATGGTGAGTGATGGTGATGGTGATGGTGATGGTGGTGGTGGTGGTGATGGTGGTGATGATGGTGATGATGGTGATGGTGGTGGTGATGGTGGTGGTGATGGGTGATGATGATGGTGATGATGATGGTGGTGATGATGGTGGTGGTGGTGATGATGGTGGTGATGGTGGTGGTGATGGTGATGGTGGTGATGGTGATGTGGTATGACGATGGTGTGATGTTGATAGTGATGGTGGTGATGATGGTGATGGTGGTGATGATGATGGTGATGTGGTATGACGATGGCGTGATGTTGATAGTGATGGTGGTGATGGTGATGGTGATGGTGATGGTGGTGGTAGTGGTGATGGTGATATTCTTGGTGATGGTGATGGTGGTGATGATGGTGATTGTGGTGATGGTGATGGTGGTGGTGATGGTGGTGATGATGGTGGTGATTGTGGTGGTGTGGTGATGGTGGTATTCTTGGTGATGGTGATGGTGGTGATGATGTTGATAGTGATGGTGGTGATGGTGGTGGTGATTGTGGTGGTAGTGATGATGATGGTGATGTGGTATGACGATGGCGTGATGTTGATAGTGATGGTGGTGATGGTGGTGGTGATGGTAATGATGGTGGTAATGGTGATGGTGGTGATGGTGGTGGTAGTGGTGATGGTGGTATTCTTGGTGATGGTGATGCTGGTGATGCTGGTGATGGTGATGGTGGTGATGGTGGTGGTAGTGGTGATGGTGGTATTCTTGGTGATGGTGATGGTGGTGATGATGGTGATGGTGATGGTGGTGATGGTGGTGGTAGTGGTGATGGTGGTATTCTTGGTGATGGTGATGCTGGTGATGGTGGTGGTGATGGTGATGATGGTGATGATGATGGTGATGGTGATGATGGTGGTGACGATGGTATTCTTGGTGATGGTGATGGTGGTGATGATGGTGATGGTGATGATGGTGATGATGATGATGATGGTGATGATGGTGATGATGGTGGTGACGATGGTATTCTTGGTGATGGTGATGGTGGTGATGATGGCGTGATGATGATGGTGGTGATGGTGATGATGATGGTGATGATGGTGATGGTGATGTATTTCATACGGATATCACATGCAATAACATATGAGCATATCAGTGAGTACCTCACAACAGGCCAGTAATATAATGTGCCTTAATGCTCGTCTATTTTGGTTCCATCCAATTTTCAAGTGTAAACTTTCTTTTACCCGGAGGTTTAGAGTGAGTGAGTGAGTGAGTGAGTGAGTGAGTTGGGTTTTACGCCGCTTTCAGCACTATAAATATACCAGCAATATCACGGCGGGGATGTTTAGAAACCACATAACCTCGAAACGAGGGATTAACATCGCACTCAGCAATATTCCAGCTATATGGCGGCGGTTTGTGAATAATCGAGTCAGACAATATAGTGATCAACAGCATGAGCATCAATGTACGCAATTGGGATACGATGATATGTGTCAACCAAGTCAGCGAGTCTGACCACCCAATCGCCTCTTACGACAAGCATGGGTTGCTGAAGACCAACTTTACCCGGATCTCCACAGGTCGGCACCACAATCAAACTCAAACAAAATGCTTAAAAACGGCGAGTGAAAACCAAATGTACAACTACACCCATATACTATATGCGCGAAGGCTAAGTTAACCTTATATTTGTATCACAGGCTTGTCGGTTTCAACTTACTCTGATCTCGAACCAAGCAAAATGTACAAAACGTGGCATAACCAGTCTAAATTATCAGACAACACATTCCTTTGAACGAAAACCAACACGATAAGGGTGAAAATTATATGAATATAAAAAAATCAGTGAAGACACCAGGTGTTTGTGAAAATAACCTCACCTACAGGTAACACCAGGTACTCACACAGTTTGCATTAAAAGTATGTGTGTCGTGCCTGACAGAATGCCTTCTCTTATTACTGGAGCGAAATTTCCACTTTAATCCAAGGTTCGTAAAAATACAATTAATGTATTTGATAACCCTTTTAACCTTAAACCAAAACACATTTGGAAACAATTTCCAGTGTATTTGTTTCCAATTTCACTTATCCATTGGCCTAAATGGATTTTTGTTTCACAAATCACCGATAAAGAACGCCGTGAAATAAACGATACAATTCGGTAAATAATTAGGAAACATACACGGGGGACTCTTTACATCGAAGATAGCGGGATACATATCCCCGGGGTATATCGCATTCCTGTTTTTCTGTTTTGCCACCTGGGAGTGTTTAAGACTGGAATAAAACCGTGGGTGATTTCGGAAGGAGATGGGGTTGGGGATCGAACTACTTCAACAACGACGCAGAAACAGCTTGTTGCGCAAAACAATTTTACTAAAGATTTTGTTAAGGGAAATTCATTTGTATTCCATTCCAGTCAGAGTTTATAAACACAACTCAACAATTCTCTGTTAAGCATTGTACGATATCAAAAGTTTGTATAAATTTCTCTCATTTATACACAAAGAACTTAATTAAGCACCCCCTCTTTTTTTGCAATGATAGGTTTTCAACACGTACATAAAACATCGTTTTACACCGCTGTTAGCAACATTCCAGCAACATCACGGTGGGGGACACCAGAAATGGACTTCACACATTGTACCCATGTGGGGAATCGAACCCGTGTCATCGGCGTGACGAGCGAACGCTTTAACCACAAGACTACCCCACCGCCCATGCGTGTTATAGGATCGGTGGTCAGGCTAAATACTTTGGTCAAAATGCGCGACGTTTCCTCGGTGGACATGCGCATAAACTAGTTCATTTACAGGCCGTCGTAAACAAAATTTTGGAAACAGCAAATGAATTCAATGCACGTGATCAGGAATTAATATTTCAAATCATGTTTTTACCATCTCTTGGAGAACTCGTGGAGAGTCATCTCGAACAAGAGAAGAAACGACGAGAGTGAGCATGTTTTTGCGCCGCTTCCATCAACAGTCAAGGAATTACATCTCCATCAACAGTCAAGGAATTACATCCTATATAGTCAATCATATGTCTAAAAATACGTCCGACATAAAAGCGGAAGCTTAGTTTGAAGAACGTCATTCGTAGTTAATGGATTTTTCAGATCCATAGTGGTGTCAGTACATATGTTTATCCACTCTCTTTCGAACAATGTTGAGATATCTCACGTCCGTCCTGATTAAAATATATTATGAAATTTCAGTCCACCTTTTTAACAGTAATGTGGCTTGTCGCTGGCTGGAAGAATTGCCATCAAACAGATACTGACAACCAGACTCACCTTCCTGTTGATTGTAGGAACTGTGCTATTTGTGGAGAGACAACTTGGTAAATGTGTCTGATCTTGATATCAAACATCTTTGGATCCATTTGCCTGGCTGTATTTACAACGGCTTTGTCAGAGGTTAATGTGACCATGGATGCTTACATTTAGCCAGGAACTACATCAAGCAACATCGTCGATGGGGTAACCTTGGTTATTGGTGCCACAGCTTGCTATGAAGGCTCAGATGAGAACTCTGGTAGTATCAGGCTTGTTATAATTGCCCGGGGATTGCGCTTATAGTTTTGTTTTGTTTTACATCTTCACTGGTATATTATTATTTTTGGCCTATTCAGGATGTACGCAGGAGTGCGTGTTTTGTGGAAAGCTTATCTAATGTGTAAGATAGCTGATCGTATTTCAGATTTCCAACTCTAAAAATGCTTTCATTGTCGTCACGATGTCTGAATTCAGGAAAACATTCTGAGAAATAAATGTGACAATCATTTCCGTTTTGTTTTATTTCTAGAAGTAATGTACCTCGCGTCATCATTGACGTCAAGCAAATAATGCGATAAAACATTAGTCGCATTTCAAACTTCATGTGTCCAGGTCAGAATTGGTCTTCAGAAACCCTTGTTTTCGTGGGAGGCGACTAACGGGTGGTCAGATTTGTTGACCTGCTAGACACAAGTCATTGTGTCCAAATTACGTTGAATTATGCTCATGATGTCAGTCACTAGTTTATGTTGCCCGGTCACAGTAATGTGGAGACCTCTGGCGTACAGCTGGAGTATTGCTGAGTGCGGCGTTATTAAAACAAACAAACATTCGCTGTGGAGAGGTGAATAAGTTCTATTGGTCAAAGAAACCTTTTTGTTGGGCAATTCACCAAGAGCTCCAGCCTCTGGGGTATATAGTTCACACCTGTTGAGATGCATTTGGTTATTCTCTTTCTGACAATGTTTCCAAAAGCGTCATATGACTCCTGCACAGAAGTTGTTTGATTAAAGCCTCAGTGAAGCTTTCAAAAAGTCTTATTGTAGACATGTGCGGACATTGAAAATTTCAAATTATTAACAGAAGTCATTCTGATGCAGTTGCATACTTATTGCGTGACTGTTCTGATGTGTTCTCTTTTAAGATAAACATTTGATTTGCCTTTGCATGTGTTTGTGACGGATGCTGCCGCTAGGACAGGAAACTCACGTTTCCGCCAACACCTGGTACTATCTCATATTGATTCATAGACACATGCTCGTTACATAGTTGGAATCGTGCTAGGGATTTTATGCTGAAATTTGCTTATGAAAATAGTTTGGTTGCCTTCGGTTTCATATTGTTGCATGGGAACGCAATGAACAGCTGTCGATGTTGTTCAGGTCGGCCTGTTTAGATCTAAGAATTATACAAGACCCTCTTGAACAACTTCTCCAAGCCAGAGCACGTAAATAGCCCAGGGAAACATTATCAAATAGATCTCAAACAATTTCAATTAAGATTGGTAAGAAACCCCGGTAATCCGGTCAACAGATAATCAATATACACTGAAGGCAGCTGGATAAACAGATTATGTCGGCAGTTCGTTGGCGGAAGTCTTGTCTGAAAACAGTCTATTGTAACAATGGCTTCTAAGTCTGGTTGATGTCTCAGGCAATGCTGTGTTGCAGCAGTGGTTATTGTCACAACGTAATAGCTTTACGTTTCATCGATCACTTCAGCTACTTCAAAACACATGAAGTCTATTTTCGCTGTTTCACAGCAACTCTGCATCTACTGATAGCAGTCCCATCGCCCGTATTCCGATTGAGTACTGATGGAATCTTCTTAATTCGAACTCCAGGGGAGAGGGAGGTAGCCGCGTGGGGAAAGCGTTTGTTCATCACGCTTGTAGACGAGGGTTAGATTCCCCAGATTGGGAAATGTGTTGGGATTATTTCCGATTTAATCCGCCGTGATATTGCTAAACGCTTATCACAACTTGTGAAATAATATTAATGTGATAATCACGATTGTATACTCCAGTCATATATTCAAGGTGTAGTTTTCAGTCTGAATTGCAAAGTCCAGGAATATTTGCTCGAAGATCTCGTCAAGACGTCGGACATGCCTCGTGAGTTCGAATCCCGAATTTACCCCGATCAGATGTTATCAACATACATTTCTTCGTGAACACTTGGTGTCAACATTGATTTTCGGTTATATGTTTATGGAAATATCAACCCTATTTTGCCTTTTATATCTAATGGACTCTATTTCGGAATACCCGTGAAGGTCCGGGTTAGAATATCGATCTTCAGTAACCCATGCTTGTCGTAAGAGGCGACTAACGGGATCGGGTGGTCAGGCTCGCTGACTTGGTTGACACATGTCATCGGTTCCCAATTGCGCAGATCGATGCTCATGCTGTTGATCACTGGATTGTCTGGTCCAGACTCGATTATTTACAGACCGCCGCTATATAGCTGGAATATTGCTGAGTGTGGCGTAAAACTCACTTACTCACTCACTCACTATTTCAGAAAATTCGAGACTTGCTATTGTCTGGCATTGATTTATTAAAATGTCCAAACATCTTCAACCTGCGTGGGTTCGGCTCTCCACTGATATTAAGTAGGTACAGGTGATATATCTTAAATATTTTTAAATGCGTCGTATAAGCAGGTTCACGTAATTGCTCTCTTTTAATTGCAATCACTGGAAATATATATTCGTTCTTTAAATATCTTTAAATGCGTCGTATAACCAGGTTCACGTAATTGCTCTCTTTTAATTGCAATCACACGAAATATATATTCGTTCCTTAAAAATATCTTTTACAGACATGAGCAGGTATTGTTTTCACATCTCACGGTATACTTAAAAAAGCACAGTTCGAAGAAGGTGAGCTACAGAGTACGATATCTATCATTGATAAGTATCAGACCGAGGTCAAACAACAGAAAGGAAAGTTATTATCAGAAGTAAATAATGTATAACACGGCAGAATTTCTGCAGAATTGGCTGTTGCGTGATTGAACAGTTCGAACACAAAGTCAGTTTGAATTTCGAGTAGCAAATTTCTCGGCAAGAAGGAGAATGTATATTCTTAGATTCTTCTTAAGGTTACAGGAAGACAATATCTTGTCATATCTCCTTGCCATCGGGCGTCAACATCCAGACTAGATTATCTTCCGATCCAGTGCTTATCTATCTAGGCTATATCACACTGCCACTTATGGTTTAACGGCTTACTGATTGCTTAAGCGATGTCTCGTTGGGTGTAGGTGGGAGTACAATGAATGCAGAACATTGCTGGGGTCTCCAGATTGGAGGAAATGTCTGAGAAAGATGTTCTTAAGGGATGGTTGTGATGACGGCTGACGGACGCACTCAGCTGCAGAAAGAATCAACTGTAGTCATATTTCTGTATCAACAATGAAACTAAATCGGACATCGGGTTGATTAATGTACACTTATAAGTGTTTATTTAGTTACACACACACAGACATGTCAAAGCACAAAGATTTGGGATAAGCCGTGGCTTCATATCGGACAGTCAAAGGCTGTTCTAGGGGAATTTCGACTGACTGGCGTAATGTAAGTTAGTCGTGGCGTATGCACATTTTGAAAATTTTCACAAGTAATCACGCAGCTGAAGTATCACGTTAAAGACTGAAATATATTTTAATCTATCTCTTATTAACACCTTCCAAGTCTGTGAAATTACCAAAGCAGGTTGATGTATGCATCTGACGTTGTGTTGCCTGGTTCAATCTGTTGATACCGTGTAACCTACAGCATGAACTATAACGAATTTATGGGGTCCACTCCTTAACGTTCTCTCAAACCGTAGTTTCTTATAGTGAATGAGTGAGTTTATTTTTGCGCCGCACTCAGCAATATTCCAGCTATATAGCGGCGGTGTGTAAATAATCGAGTCTGGACCAGACAACCCAGGGATCAGCAGCATGAACATCGATCTACGCAACTGGGATGCGATGACCTGTATCAATCCAGTCAGCGAGCCTGACCACCCGATCCCGTTAGTCGCCTCTTAACGATAAGCATGGGACCTATAAGAAAGGAAACTCTACAATATAGCAACGTCTTATTATTCTTAGACACTATTTTTTGTTTGGCTTTCTGTAATTTCTTTTTGCAATCTCCCATTGATATGGCGGCGGTCTACAGATATCGAGTCCGGACCACACGGGCCTAGTTTCTCATACACTAACGGGTCAAGTTCTATGGATACAACTTCTTTGTTATAAATGTAAGCGTCGTTTCGGCGTAGATGCTTACACCGTTATCAAGCAAGTATCATGATAACGGTGTTACCAAGAAACGTCGATTTTATTAATAATAAAGAAGTTGTACATCCATAAAAGTTTCCCCGTTGTTCACCACACCAACTTCTAAATGCCACTCAAAGAAGGTTTTTTTATACACTTTAAGACTAAACCATGCAGCAAGTGGCTCATGCAGCAACTGCAATTCCTCGTAGCCCGAGACCGCCTCCGTGGTGTAGTGGTTAGAGCGTCCGCCCGGAGAGCGGAAGGTCGCGGGTTCGATCCCCGACCGCGTCATACCAAAAGACGTTAAAATATGGTACTTGTTGGTCCCTGCCTGGCGCTCGGCATTAATGGGTACAACAAGGACTGGCCGGCTCGGAGTCAGTATAATGTGTCTGAGTGGGGTATTCATGCTTCACTGTGGCATGGTATCTCAGTGGGCCAGCACTATAAAACCAGCTTCAGTCTGGGCTAGTACAAGCAGCCGCACATACACATACACACGCATGCACGTCGTCATATGAGCGAAATATTCTCAAGCACGACGTTAAACCCAATTTCACCTCACCTCACCTCGTAGCCCGAAACGTTTTCGACCTATTGTCGAGACATGTTTTCTATGCCTATTGTCCATGATTCGTAAATACCTACTCCACTCACGTCTTCGCGAACACCTGTCATCTTTAATGGAGAGTGATTCATAAATACGTGCCTGTGATGTAATCTCAATCTTACAAGTTTGATTTCGAAAAAGGATTTCTACAGATTTCTTCAGGTGCCACCTGAGGCGTAGGAAATGCTCTCACCTCGCGAGCGGTATTATCACTATTTCAAAATGAATCTTAACACTAGATCACTGTACTGTTGGAATCATACAATAGACTTTGCTTTTAGCAGAAATTACTTACAAATATGGAAATGGTTTTGCTCATTTATTCTTAGAATTGGCGGCAGAAATTCAACATGTCGATCACAAGAAGAAACATCACATATTGATGCCTGTTTGATAATTATGGATGGGTATATCTGACACCATGCATCTACTGTAGGTGTCATCAGCGAACTCATTTAGTGGAAATTGGAAGACTTCGTGCTGTCAAGGCGAGACCTAGAAAGTATAATTATGTGTACGGATTTGGTTAAAACACTCAAAGTGTCAGTTAATCATTGTGGTCAATGTCGTGTTGGAACAGTGTCACATAGCTCAGTAAGTGACACTGTGAACAAACGGTAACTTATTTGCAAAGGACCGTTTCATAAAAAATATATTTAAAGAATGTTCAGGGTTATTTGCAAAGGACCGTTTCATAAAAAATATATTTAAAGAAATGTTCAGGGTTATTTGCAAAGGACCTTGCATAAAAAATAAATTTAACGAAATGTTCAGGGTTGAGGTAAAAGTGCCCAGCAAGAATTACATAAACACTTTACTTCCGATATGTGTGCAAATGGAGGTATAAATGCCCAGCAAGAATTACATAAACACTTTACTTCCGATATCTGTACAAATGGAGGTATAAATGCCCAGCAAGAATTACATAAACACTTTACTTCCGATATCTGTACAAATGGAGGTATAAATGCCCAGCAAGAATTACATAAACACTTTTCTACCGATATCTGTTCAAGTATGAGTTTTGGTAAAACCTAATTACTGTCTCCATAAAATACATTACGTTCTCACTTACAACAGCTATTGAACTTATAATATTTTCAATATTTTAACACACTTGAAACGATATGATATTTGGAAGTGAAACTACCTAAATGGGGAAATAAATACAAATACAGAGGTATTATCTCCTTCAGGCTTTGGGATTGTTGAATGAATCAGTTGTTTTTTCATAAAGATATAAATAGCACCGTTCAAGAAATATACTTGAAATGGGATGTGAAATATATTCAACTCAATATATCCCTGTTCTCTCGCTGTGTGTCTAAAACATATATCATATTTGTATACGAAAGTATACCACACAATTGTAAAACGTGTAAAGCATATGAAAATTACCTTGTATATGAACCCGTAATATATACTACCCATCAAAAGTTTAGACTCACCTAAAGCACTCACTATATGTTATGTATATATATATATGGTTACATCGAAGATGAATTTCTCCACTTACTTGGGGGAACCAACTGCAAACCTTATGCAGATGAATTGTACGAGGATCATGTATCAAATTGCTAAAAAACATGTGCAAATATCGTTCATGTGAACAGCTGCGTTTTGCTGTAATGTTTTGTTACGAATTCGCCATTTTTTACAGGTTTTCATCATTTACTGAACTCATGACAATAATCTTTTTAACGTTACGAATTAGTTTTACAATAAATCAGTTCATATGTAAACAGTACCCATAAACTGAATGGAATATTTTGCAAAATCAAGTTTAGAACAGTTGACTGAAATAAGTGGCTACATTTACACTAGTGAGTCTAAACTTTTGATGGGTAGTATATATGTTTAGTTCATCTTACATGTAAAATTACATGTGATGTGCATAAAATTTACACAATATATAGACCAACTGTTAAATATCTGTAAATTACGTCAATTGTAGACCACGTGCTTTTTACATACATATAATTTACATGTTATATATATGTAAATCACACGTTATATGAACAACTACATGTTATATATATATGTAAATTACACATTATATCAAAAACTACATGTTATATATATGTAAATTACACGTTATATGAAAACTACATGTTATATATATGCAAATTACACGTTATATGAAAATTATATATATGTAAAGTACACGTTATATGGAAACTACATACCATATATATGTAAATTACACGTTATATGCCAACCATGCATGGCATTTGTAACTATATGAGCGACGAGTTCCACATTACAGAAATAAACCTCTGCTCTGTACAAATGTTTGCACAGAAATATCATCATCTGGTAGCATTGTGTGACGATCCTATGTGCCGGGCAGGCCAGGTTTAGTGTTTGTGAGCCGAACGGATTAACTTCTCTATTCTGATATCTGTTTGCGGGGTTTCCTAATATTTGTCAAAGTCATTATTGTCAGCCAGTACAGACACCCGAAGTCCTCCAACTGGTTCACTGTTTGACACGTGGTAAATATAGACTATGAGATGTGTTTCAGTAACGCCGAGAATGACCCCCTGTGACAAGGACGTACACTCATGTCAGCTCTTGGTGCGTGTCTTTCACAGCAGCCATGTAATTAGTACTTCATCTCTGTTTGTCCTGACATTGATCATGTAGCGATCTCCTTTGCTCCTTTCCAAATGAAGAAGTTTTAAGACATGAGTTAAGACACGTTTAAATGTAAATATGACTTTGATGCAGTTATTTGACTTGTGCCACGCGTTCCCGAATATTTTCAGATAAATAATTGTCTGGCCTTTGCAGGTGTTTATGACGGCTGCCACCAGTGGAGCAGGATACACTCACCCTTTCGCCAACTCCTGGCATCATCATTATGTGCTAGTGATCTATAAACACGTGCCCATGATGTAGTCGAAATCTTGAATCGAGTTTGATTTTGGTATATAAATTTTATGGTTGTTGAAAGGGAAATGTCACTTTTTAAAATACCATTTGAGCTATAACAGAGGTTACTGTTCAGGTAGACCTACATAGATTTGAATGATGCACGACAATGCAGAAAGTGGATTGAACAATTCAGAGATTGTGATGAGCATGTGTTAATGAATCACCATCAAAGAGTGATGATACGAGATGAACAGACGTTGACAAAGGTAAGTTGGTAGCGATAAAAGGCATGTTTATGAATCACCATCAAAGAGTGATGATACGAGATGAACAGACGTTGACAAAGGTAAGCAAGTTGCATGTTTATGCGAGTGATGATAAGATGAACAGACGTTGACAAAGGCAAGTTGGTAGCGATAAAAGGCATGTTTATGAATCACCATCAAAGAGTGATGATACGAGATGAACAGACGTTGACAAAGGTAAGTTGGTAGCGATAAAAGGCATGTTTATGAATCACCATCAAAGAGTGATGATACGAGATGAACAGACGTTGACAAAGGCAAGTTGGTAGCGATAAAAGGCATGTTTATGAATCACCATCAAAGAGTGATGATACGAGATGAACAGACGTTGACAAAGGCAAGTTGGTAGCGATAAAAGGCATCTGATAAACCAACGTGACAAACTTCAAGAAACACTTCACCATTTTTTTCCATGGAGCATTTCTTAGTGAACGTTAGGAGCATGCATAGAGTTACACATCTGTTTTTAGAGGTTCAGGGAAATGTGTCAAAAGTGAAATCAAAAGTTATCTGGAGTTTACTGTGAAAACAGTATGTGAAATCCTGATAATATCTAAGTAAAACTTCGGGGTAAAATATGCACCGATCGTGTAACTCTCCTTGGAGATCAGTTTCTTAATGCATATGGATTAGAATTTCCGCTATGCAAAATCGAAACAGTGTAACCCAAGCAGTTTAACTTAGGCTGAATAATCAGTTCCCCTTAAATTGATGTACCAAACAAGACTTGAACGAAAGCAGACAACATGTTTCATATTTAAACACTCCATAAGGCTGTTTGACCTGAGGGAACACTTTAACAAGTTTAATGGTAGTTTTATGTGGAAGACATTTCCAAATTTGACGCATCCGAAAATACTGGTACGTACCTTTGATTTTTCAGGCGAACAATTGATTAGCCTTTTCAAGTGTTTGTGACATGTGCCACCCTGGGACACCTTTGATCATCACTATTTCATAGTGTTTCGTTAAGACATGCTCATGAAATAGCCGACGTCCTACAGCCGACTCTGCTCTTGGCTTAGTCTTCTTGCGGATGTGGAAAGGGTCTGGTCCTTTTATGGACACTTAAACTATGTAGAGAATACTGACGGAGATAGTTTCCGGTGTGAAATGTTGCCCTTTTAACTGAAGAGTTATTACCTGATTGGAAGTAAGGTGAAAAACCATCACTTCGTTACCGCTCATGACGCAAGGTGTTGGAACCTGGGTCATGAAACTCCCTTTGTTTTCTGCACTGCGTTCTATATTTTGTTAAATTTCGCAGAGTGGTTTCCCAAAGTAATGTTGTTGATGTTAAGGAGTGGTGGGATAGGGGTTAAAGGTGGGACAGGGATTAAAGGAGGAGCAGGCAATGTTTCGAGACGACATTTTGACTCGTCTACAGACCCACCCCCCCAATTTTTAAATAACAAGAACACAAAATCATCAATATTAACCGGAATGGTAAAAACTCTTCATGCATATGCCAAATGTTACATTGTTCTTCACATTGGTCTAACAAAAACATATACATGTAAACTATATATAGCTATTCACATACTAGCATGCTTGTATCTACACCGGACTGCATGTGTGCTTCTACGGTTTGATGTTGATACAGTGGTACTGTTGATTTATGTCATTAGGTTCTTGATTACCACAAGTGGAAGGAGAGTATTGAAAAGTTTTAAAGTTCTGCACCGGAAAAGAGCACCAACACCAATTTCAGTCAAAGTCAAACTTGCTGACATTGAAACGAAAAACACGAACGTTATATTATTTTCTTGAAAACAACCCAACTCGAGAGTATGTCAAACATTATATTCTGATAAGACGACAAACGATATTCTGTCAAACATCACAGTACCTAGAACAGCAACCCGAGAGTATGTCAAACATTATATTTCTGATAAGACGACAAACGATATTCTGTCAAACATCACAGTACTGGCAAACAGCAACTCGAGAGTATGTCAAACATTATATTTCTGATAAGACGACAAATGATACTCTGTCAAACATCACAGTACTTGCAAACAGCAACCCGAGAGTATGTCAAACATTATATTTCTGATAAGACGACAAATGATACTCTGTCAAACATCACAGTACTTGCAAACAGCAACTCGAGAGTATGTCAAACATTATATTTCTGATAAGGTGACAAACGATATTCTGTCAAACATCACAGCATTGGAGAGAACACCCTGTACACCCAAAGTCACTATGTCAAACATCACCATACCGATGGTACGTCATCCAATAGTATGTCAAAAATCTCTGGACTGACGAATGCTAGCAGTAGGGATCTCCACTCTTACAATATTGTAATATCCACAAAGTATAACCTAACTGGGCGGTGGTGTGGGGTTAGAATCTTGTTTTCAACACGAAGGGCTTGGTTCGACTCTCAGAATGGGAACATATACGTGAAGCCTATTTTGAGTGTCGGACGATGTAAAACTGCTGGAATAATTCTGTAAAGTAGACTTAACTCACTCATTCACTCACTATAGCATTGGGATAAATGATGGTATAAACGACTCCATTGTCACTCATGCATATGCGACCCTATCACATGTACGATGGAATAAATCTGTCTCCAAGACAATCTGTGCTCCGTGTAATTTGAGAGAGTGGTATGCTGCCACATTATGGAGATATATCGCGGCGTGTTAACTTTATGTGTGAGGAAAGTATAGCAATCCTCGACAGCACCACATGTAACCCAATCTCCATCCCGACCAGCGTGATGACAAATGAAACATCGTATGCCGCCTGACTCTAAAACATGATTCTTGTTTCGCACTGGATTCCAAAATTAGCATAGCCCTTAAATAATCGAGTCTGGACCAGACAATGAGAATCGACTACGCAACTGGGATTGTGTCATGTGTCATCCAAGTCAGCGAATCTGACCACCCGATCCCGTTATTTGCCTCTTGCGACAAGCATGGGTTGCTGAAGATCAATTCTAACCCGGATCTTCGTTCACGGGTCCTCGGTGCTGTAGCCCACCTGGATATGCAGGGGTGGAAATAACTTTAAAATTGCTAGTGTACTCCGCTACAGTGGCACATGTAAAATCACTTGCCCTGATAATTTTACCACTATACTGGCCGATTTTCTTGTTGATTGTTTAAATATACAACATAATTAACATTGGAAAGTCAACTGGACACCGGTAGAGTGTGATATACAAATTTGCTTGCCCGACAGAAAATAATACTGGACTGGGGCGTCGGGCAATGGGTTATTTCCACCCCTGATATGTCGTCACAGTGTAAGGACAATCAGAACCGTTTGACAAAGGTTATGAATCCTAACACTAAAACTAATGATCTGACATTTAACCAAAATATGACGCCGTGACAAAGAGAACCACACATAATGTTCAGCCCCCAGCCCCCAAATTCAAAAGGAAGTTTACGGAAACGAATATGCATTTTCAGAGAATTTAAAAGCACGGCCAAAACAAGGTCAAAATATCAAGTTTTGCACGCAATGGACAATAAATATTGAATTGCACAGCATACAGCCAAAACAAACACAGTTTTATGTGGATCAAGTAAGGAGAAGAATTGGAAAGTGAAACAGTGTAGAGGAGAAGAATTGGAACCAGTGAGACAGTGTAGAGGAGAAGAATTAGAAACGGTGAGACAGTGTAGAGGAGAAGAATTGGAAACTGAAACAGTGTAGAGAAGAAGAAGTGTAGAGGAGAAGAATTGGAAACTGAAACAGTGTAGAGGAGAAGAATTAGAAACAGTGAGACAGTGTAGAGGAGAAGAATTGGAAACTGTGAAACTGTGTAGAGGAGAAGAATTGCAAACTGTGAAACCGTCGATACCGATGGAAGCTTTGCTACGGCAAGCCCGCCAGCTGAGGTTAAAATGCCTTGAAAGCATCTTCCCCGTTAACAGGCCACGGGATGCCACTTTGAATTACTGATAGATGGGTTTACAGAGTCATCTCGACAAACCATCTATCACAGGATGTTCACAATGGAAACACCTACGCATTCTTACAGTCTTAAGTCTTGATTCCTTCTCTTTGTTGATAAACACGCTAACACTGTTTCACTGACAGCCAGTAATGGGAATGACAAACTATCGGCACCATCGAGGACTTTTATCCAACAGGTTTGATGAACCAGACAATTAATGGATGATTTGCCTCCTGGTATCTGACTATGAGCAGCCTAGGTTAATGCGCAACGGGTCTTCAAACAAAATTTGTATTTAAAGTTTGATTTATAGAATGGAATATATGCTCCATTGGATCGACTTAGGTCACAGCTGACGTCCACGTTGTTATAGTCGTACTGATCATTCCACGTTGTCGTCGTCGTTGATGACCACGTTTACAGAAATAGGGACCATGCACGAACGTTATTATGTAGTCAAGGGTTAATATCGTTTCCAACTGATTTCATTCGTAGTTAATGTAGCGAGGGGATGGTGCCTTGACTCGACGAGTGGGCGGAGGATCGACACTTACACACTTTCAGCTCAACACGCCAGTGAAGAACTGTTTTGTAACCAGAAGTATGCAATTGATCCCAAAGAGCAATTGAATAGGAATGAAAGCAAAGAAAATACAGAAGGTACAGCTGATTAATGCTGTTTTTTCAGATTTGCATCTCACTTCACACAATTTGACCAGTGCGGGACGGTTCAGACTCTCCTTACCACACATTATTTACAGCTTTTTTTGCGAGGAAATTCCTCTCGAAATCATGTTCATTAACCAATTTATCGGAATTTGTGTACGACTTTGAACGAAAACGGATGGTGTTATTTTAATTTTAGTTTGAAAATAAGCTCTATAAACTCTTCCGCCCCTGCACAAAAAATCCACAAAAAGATATCTTCAAAAACCCTACTCTTGAGGACTTGTTCCAAAGATTGCGAAACAAGACTGAGGTCGTGAGTAACTGAGTGGATAATGTTGTTTTATGACGCAGTCAGGAAAAAACAAGCTATAACACTGTGACTTGTACTTTATCGAGTCTGGACCACCATGGGATTTGTGCTATGAAACACCCAGTTTCAGTAAACGATTTCAGAATGATCTTCTTGAAGTTCCCATCAAGGCAACATTAACATAAGTGGATTTCTTACGCAACTTAATATTTGAAACATACTTTACTAAAACTCCATTTCGTCCCTTGAATAATGAAAATAGTTATTATGAAGCTGCCGAATTCCAAAGACAAAAATGTCCACTTGTGAGGCATTTCAAAATAACTGTACTTTCCACATATATTTGGAAAGAGTTCTGTATCGTTAAAATGTGACATTTTCAGTTGTTTTTCACGTTTTTGTCAAGTCAAAAGTGCTATAATCATCAGTTATTTAATGAATCACTTGACAGCAAATGCCTTTTATTGTGACTTCAACACATCAAGCAAGCAATCACCATCAGTAAACCAACACAAACCCAAATCAACAGGGTGCCGTTGTACAAAGCGGTCTTAGCGCTAATATGATCGTTTATCATCCAAAACTGTGTTCCACAGGAGATATCGCTTGTGTGACAGTAGATTTTGTACAATGCCTTGACAATGCTATGACGTCATGAACTTGATGACGTCACAATGCTATGACATCGCTGCACTGCAAGTCTAATGGTAGAACCGTGTTCAGAGATGTACAATTTTCATTGAAAACTAATGAAGAGTGATTTTTGATGAAAAATAGAATCTCACCCTCGTGTCTACTGATATCAATCATATCAATACTCGTTGATAAAAGTAAAAATATCCTCGGCAAGCCTCGGATATTTGGAACTTTATCAACTCGTGTTAATATATAATTGATATCAGTAGACACGAGGGTGAGATTCTCTATAAATCTTTCCCCGACCGCGTCATACCAAAAGACGTTAAAATATGGTACTTGTTGGTCCCTGCCTGGCGCTCAGCATTAATGTACAACAAGGACTTGTCGGCTCGGAGTCAGTATAATGTGTCTGAGTGGGGTATTCATGCTTCACTGCGGCATGGTATCTCAGTGGGCTAGCACTATAAAACCAGCTTCAGTCTGGGCTAGTACAAGCAGCCGCACATACACATACACACGCATGCACGTCGTCATATGAGCGAAATATTCTCAAGCACGACGTAAAACCCAATTGCACCTCACCTGACCTCTATAAATCTCATTATGATATCTTAACACAGACTTACGACGTCGTGGCGGTAGGTTTGTTTTGTACAACTTCACCCATATCTAAAGTCTGTGGCATGAAGTAAGTCAACTCTCTGGCAACCATGACGATGACCTCAATAACACTGCTTTTAATAAGTAGTATCCACTAATTTAATTTTTATATATTTCATACTTTTCATCAGCTCAACTAATAACTTAGAGCTCTAATCGTCATGTTTTTACTCAAACAATTGTCGTGCAGTTCTGTGGAAACGCAGTCAGCTTGACGCTCCAGTGTTCCAGCAATATCACGGCTTTATGCTGATTGGAAGTGAGATTCGCTAAGCAGATAACATTTTCGAGGGTAGGGCTGGGACGGGTAACCCGGATACCCGGGACGGGTGGGTAATGATCTGGACCCGGGCACCCGTCTCCATACACGGACCCGTTATGATCATGTGACTAATAGATTAAACAATCTAATATGTTATTCTTTCATGATTGAAAGGTTGTATCGTCTTTGAAGATTTAGACACAATTTACAGTCACTTCATTTGAATATAATACATGGTTAAGATACTGAAAACTCGAAATTTTAGCCTCCGAGCTGAAGAATATATTGCCATTTCTTGCAAATTTGATGTAACGGGTATCCGGGGATGGTAGGGCAACAGGGGGTGGGGTACTCGGGTAGAAAATGTGGACCCGTCCCAGCCTTATTCGAGGGTGTCATTATTTTCCTATTATATACTGACGTACAAAAGAAAGTACACACCTGATGCTTTGGTAAAATGTTTTCCTGAAAACAGCGTAATATTTAGAAAAGTGTTTTGATTGCGACTAACAAGTCACAAACATTGCGTACGTGTTGCAATAACACCATAGATATCGTACCCAACTGGAACATTGCTAGCAAAATATTTACATTGTTTTAATAGTCTCAAATACCAGGTGTGTACTTTCTTTTGTACATCAGTATATTTGGACGTTGACGTCAAGGGGTTAGTAGCATCAGCAACAATCGACGCCATCGGGATGAAACTAATCATCCTGATTATTAGTCATGAGTATTACTCTTGACTTAACACCAAAGCTGCGGTAGCGGCGGTTTTCACTTCATGCTTTTCCATTACACAAAGGTAACCGTTATGCCATAACTGAAATACTTCCCAAGGACAATTTAGGTTTGATACGAAGAGTACACCTCAATACAAATACGACGGTGCCAGAGAATAACCACTTTCGTTTATCCTCCGAAATAGATGCCATTTGGCCTAAAAGGCATCAAAGTGATGAAAATTGTATAAACGGATGTCTAAACATTAGTAAGGACACTAGGCGCTGACAAAAAGTGTCAACCCCCGCCACCCACACGATGTTCATAAAAGTAATGTGTTTGTTAGTGTCCTGACTCCTGTGAATACAAGACGCCAATTTAATAGCTACAATTAATACGACTTCCAGACCCCGAGCTCTGCCCATCTGGATCATGCTGATAGTTGTAATCAAGCCCTTCAGACACTATTAATTATCAAGCAAGTATAATATTACAAGTTATCAACACCACCCTGTCAACACGAATCCCCCGCCAGACATTATTCATTAGTTTCATTGAACTGCTTATTGACCCAGAAGCATCGTGTTGATCAAGTTGAGGCATTCTGTTTGTTCCAACACAAGGTTAAGGATGGCTCTGAATGTCAATGGTTTTAATTCCTACAGCAATATTTGGTCTTGCAATGCATACCAGGTAATGGTCTAGTGCAATCGTACGGAATCACTTGCGGTCAAACTTGACCTTCCATCGTAATGTCACTCCCCTTATAATATATTATATTGTCAGTCTCCTTACAATATACCAGGACGGTGGGGAAGCCTAGTGGTTAAAGCGTTCGCTCGTCACGCCGAAGACCCGGGTTCGATTCCTCACATGGGTGCAATGTGTTAAGCTCATTTCTGGTGTCGCCCGCCGTGATGTTGCTGGAATATTTCTAAACTCACTCACTCACCTTACAATATACCATGAAGTAACTCTCCTTATAATTTACCATAAAGTCACTCTCCTTATAATATACCATGAAGTAACTCTCCTTATAGTATGCCATAAAGTCATTCTCCTCATAATATACCATGAAGTAACTCTCCTTATAGTATACCATAAAGTCACTCTCCTTATAATATACCATGAAGTAACTCTGCTTATACTATGCCATAAAGTCACTCTCCTTATAATATACCATGAAGTAACTCTCCTTATACTATGCCATAAAGTCACTCTCCTAATAATATACCATGAAGTAACTCTGCTTATAGTATGTCATAAAGTCACTCTCCTTATAATATACCATGAAGTAAATCTGCTTATAGTATGTCATAAAGTCATTCTCCTTATGATATACCATGAAGTAACTCTCCCTTTACTATGCCATAAAGTCACTCTCCTTATAATATACCATGAAGTAACTCTCCTTATACTATGCCATAAAGTCACTCTCCTTATAATATACCATGAAGTAACTCTGCTTATAGTATGTCATAAAGTCACTCTCCTTATAATATACCATGAAGTAAATCTGCTTATAGTATGTCATAAAGTCATTCTCCTTATGATATACCATAAAGTCACTCTCCTTATAATATACCATGAAGTAACTCTCCTTATATTATACCATAAAGTCACTCTCCTTATAATATACCATGAAGTAACTCTCCTTATATTATACCATGAAATAACTCCCCTTATACTATGCCATAAAGTCACTCTCCTTATAATATACCATGAAGTAACTCTGATTATACTATGTCATAAAGTCACTCTCCTTATAATATACCATGAAATAACTCCCCTTATACTATGCCATAAAGTCACTCTCCTTATAATATACCATGAAGTAACTCTCCTTATACTATGCCATAAAGTCACTCTCCTTATAATATGCCATAAAGTCACTCTCCTTATAATATACCATGATGTAACTCTCCTTTACTATGCCATAAAGTCACTCTCCTTATAATATACCATGAAGTAACTCTCCTTATACTATGCCATAAAGTCACTCTCCTTATAATATACCATGATGTAACTCTCCTTGTAGTATGCCATAAAGTCACTATCCTTATAATATACCATGAAGTAACTCTCCTCATAGTATGTCATAAAGTCACTCTCCTTATAGTATGCCATAAAGTCACTCTCCTGAGAACATACAATAAAGCCACTCTCCTTATACTATTCCATAACGCCACTCTCTTTGTTATATACCTTGGAGTCACTCTCCTTATACTATACCATAAAGTCACTCTCTTTATGATATACCTTGGAGTCACTCTCCTTATACTATACCATAAAGTCACTCTCTTTATGATATACCTTGGAGTCACTCTCCTTATACTATACCATAAAGTCACTCTCTTTATGATATACCTTGGAGTCACTCTCCCTATACTATACCATAAAGTCACTCTCTTTATGATACAGTGGAGATATAGAAGTGTAGGGACAGGGATGAACAGAGCTGTTTCCTTCAGATTTTTAACTTTGACAAAACAACATCTGGCAAAATGCAGGATACACCTGAAAATAGCTTTAACACATTACAAATGTTACCAAAATGTTATAACGCTGTATGGATGGTATCTGTGAACCAACTCAAACTGATAATGACAATACCTGCTTCACCTTACTAATTACAATACTATCCAATAAATTCTTGTTTATTACATTTTCAACTATTATCAACTATTTCAACTAAATGTTGGTGTATGCTTCATGTCCTTTGGCTGACTATGTCAGAGCAACATATATGGATGTCAACCATTAGAAAAAAGAAAAATTACCCCAAACAAATGTTGAGTTTTTCTTTTCACAATCATTTATTGAAAATTTATAACATGATTAGGATAAGTATGCGTTTTTAGACCCTGAGCATGATAAAAAAAAACAGCATTTGTCAAACAGGTGTCATATCCTGACTAGAAAATCTTTTCAAATTCTTACCTTTCTCCCGGGGCGTGAAACTTGTTTTTCAAGACTGGTTAGATGATTCCTTTTAAGATTAAACTGTTTGTTTAAGTTCAAAGCTAAAATCATCAGTCTTGAAGAGTGTATCAAATTAGTCCCACACAATAAACTGTCGTTTGCTGGCCGTCGTCTGCTCTGATGTGAAGGCGGCGACCGACGCCATATTGGGTTTCAATCAGTGAATCTGCGCTTCATCCAGGAAATGAGGTAAGGCTAAGATTTAGACTGTGTAATTAGCACTTGGACACAGCAAGGCGGGGCACAATAGTCTGCCAGAGCTGCTAACAATGTCGTCTGCTCGCTACAGCGGCCTCCGTCACCACGGCTGCTTGTAGAGGGTGCTTTGTTTCCCACGGCGAGGTTGTGTGTGGTTCTCAAAACACAGCTACCGACGCTCTCATTGTTGCAATGTCCCATCAGTGGTCGTCCAATGCCTTAATTACCCGGCGTGTTAGAGCGACGAATTACGCGGGTCTTGACACGGTGCCGTTGCCATGAGAGAATACCCACTTGATGATGTATCTCGCAGACGCATGAGGTGACGTAGCGTGACATTCGACTGGAGAAAAAACAACTAAAAACAACGCATCAAACGGACACCTTTCGTCAACATCTACGTCGACATTTCAACCTGGAAGTGTTCAAATCGATCAGAGAAAATCAGTTTCAAGTTGAAAACTTTTCGCCAATGGAAAGCTGTGTAACATGTTTGCTGTTAAGTCCAAGAAATTGCCGAAGTAGTAAGAGGGGTTAAATATTTGTTTGAGGTAACAAAAGTATTTATTAAAATGACCCATATTGTCGATCAATATCCATACCAGTTTTCGCGTCTCCATTTAGTACAAACGCAGGATGGTGACTAACTGATTACTGATATTAAAAGGTTTATAACATACTCAGCAAGGTATGTGCAGCCATAGCTTCTCTTCCATGGCTGCCTTCAACGTGGCCTTGGCGAAAGATGAAGTTTATGTGTGTGAAGCAGCAAACCCTTCCCATGCTCATACGAATTCCCTACAAAGGTAGAGTCAATTGTGCGTTTCCTGCTATGTCTTGAGAAAGTGTTTATGAAACTGGTTTCCCAAAGTGATGGTATCAGGTGTTCGCGAAAAGATGAGTAGTCCGTTGATGTTCCTCTTGTTGAAGTAGAAATAGCTATTTGTATCTGACATGTTTGTCACTGATGTGTCGCATTTACCATGAAACTGACTCTGTTGTACTGTAACCTTGATCAACCAACTCGAGGATGTACCCATGTGGCAAGGACACAATGACTTTAAGAGAATGATGGTTAAACAAGGTGCTTCAGACACCTCGCTCTACGAAATGTGATTATTTCGAAAGAAATTCTTTCAGGATCTTAAAGAAGAAATTGAATGTTTTTTACCTGAAAAATTGAAACTGTCACCGAAAAAGCTTCGTGTTTTGAAAAAAATAAATTTTTCGTTAGTCCTAAAACATTTTTAGCTCGTAGTGGGAATGAAAGTATCCCTTTTGGAAGTGTGTGCTAAAACAGTGTATCAAACAAGACTCCGCGCATCGAAACAGCCTATTGAATGATTGGCCATAGAATTTGTCCAACATTCTATTGCTTGTTAAGTAAACTGTGAGTGAATTGCACCCAGTGGTTAGACACATGAACTCGGCTGCCGTTATTATAAGGGAATATTGCTGACTGTAGCACGTCCTCCTATAATGAGAAGTTCAAGATTTCATTCTACACCAAAGAAATGTCGTCATTGAGTGAGTGAGTTATTATTTAACGTCACATCGGCAATATTTCAGCCATATCGTGACGATCATTGAAGTGTATGAAGGTGTTGTATTGCATTGTACTGGGACATGTCTAACATATTGTACATTGTATTACTTCTTCGGCGTAAAGCAAAAAAATAAATAAAAAAAATAAAAAAACAAACTCGGTTGACTGAAAATAATTGTATACTAATTTCCTGGACTTCAGTCAATGAATTTCTGGCCCAGATTAGGTTATTTATAAACCGCCACAGATCTTAACATATTACCGATTCTATTTTAATAAAACTGAACAAGGTATTTACATGTCATGTCACAGTTGAACTTTGAATTAATTTGTGACTGTCCTCCAGTTACAATTACGTAAATGAATTGCGAGCCGCCCGCAAAGACCAGACCCGTAAAGTTCCGGGTTAGAACTGGTCTTTAACAACCCATACTTGTCGTAAGAGGCGACTAACGGGATAGGGTGGTCAGGCTCGCTGACTTGGTTGAAACCCGTCATCGGGTCCCAATTGAGTAGATCGATACTCATGCTGTTGATCACTGGATTGTCTGGTCCAGACTAGATTATTTACAGACCAAAGTCATGCAGGTGGAACATAACTGCGTGCAGCGTTACTGAAAACACACAGAGCTAAGTGTCCAAGATGAGTAAGGCGTTGCTATATTACAGAGTCCTACACCCTCCTTAGATATCCTGGGCATGCCATAGCCATTCAATATGATATAAACCAGAACCACTCGCTTCACCTTGATTCGTTTTGGAAGTGACTTCATCGTAACTTACACCACTCATGAGAGATAACATTTGACGGATGTTTTCTAGTATGGTGTTAATTGAACCAGTGTTTTGTAGCACTGATGATGTCTTTGGAAAGAAGTAGGCTTCCACAAGATTCCAGCTGCTCCAGCGTTTGGTGTCTACATTCAACAGTTTTTACTTGCGATCGATTTTTGAAGATTTCAAAGAGCGATATACAAAAAGAATGTTTGATCTGGTTTACAAGTATACAATAAAGCTTTCAGAAAGTTGGTAGATATGAAGATAGAATTTTTTAAATATGACACACCTGTGGTGACAACAATGCCATATGCAGCTTCCTGTCTGGCTCGTAGCAAATGTTCCAGAGGACGGGACCCGGTTAGAATTCATCTTCAGTAACCCATACTTGTCGTAAGAGGCGACTAACGGGATAGGGGAGTCAGGCTCGCTGACTTGGTTGACACATGCCATCCAGAGGCCCAGATAAGCTGCGAATCCGGGTAAAATACGCATAGAATTACGCATTGAAAGATAATTGTTGCGTACCAATTACGCATTTAAAATGTTAGATACGCAGAAAGTTTAAAACAAATGCGTACGGAATATATTTATAAAAATCGCTTGCGTAATGAAAAAGACATCGAGTGCTATCAAGTTGTACTGTTAGTATAGGACAAGTGTTGTACTGTCAGTATAGGATGAGTGATTTTTTATGAAATCATTTCCATTATATTTAAGTTGGTTTTGATTACCGCCTAGTTTTCCATTGACTGCTTGTTTACAGTAACATCGGTAAAAATGTGTGAATTTAAATGGCTTCCGTATTTTACCCCATTCCATGTGCGTACAACTTCTGCTTACCACGTTCATGAGGGTCCGTATAACCTTAGTGTTGATTATATATATTTTACATAAAAACTGTAACTAAAATTACACAATGCTAAGTTATATTGATTTGGGTTAAATAATAGTACTCTGTATTATATTTTACTGACGACTGCGTCAAAATTCGTGCCGTTATATTATTGTGCATGTTTGAACTTGATCGAGGACAGATAACAAACAGGCCTGAAACCATTGGACGAAGGTTTTCTGGGCATTGTTTAAATGAATCAGTGAGAATTAATTAAGACACCAGGTGTTTGTTAAAGGTTAAGCTTGTCCTGTTCCACCGGTAGTAGCTGATGCTCATAAGTTACATAGCATGGTGTGGTAGCCTAATGGTTAAAGCGTTCGCTCATCACGTTGAAGACCCGTGTTCGATTTCTCAAATGGATACAATGCACGAAGCCTATTTCCGGTGTCCCCAGCCGTGATATTGCTGGAATATTGCTAAAAGCGGCGTAAAACCAAACTCACTCACTCACATAATTTACATAAATTGTAAACCATTTGTTTGTTGGCTGAGAATGACGTCTACAGTGAACATATACATGTATATCATGACTGTATCGTTCCCAGTGATTTGTTTAACTTATATTTCATTTTCTTCAGTGTTTCTTCAAGTGAACAGTTGACTTGCCTGTGCATGTGTTTGCGACAGATGTAAGACACCGGTGAGATAGGATACGCTCCAATTTCGCAAACTCCCGGTATCATAGCAATGAGATAATGCATATAAGACAGGAAACATACAATCGACTTTTTTAGCAGTATTTCTCATGATGCAGTTGGACAGTATGTAGCCTAGTGGTTAAAGCGTTCGCGCCTCACGCCGAAGTCCCGGGCTCGATTCAGACATGGGTCCAAATTGTGATACCTATTGCTGGTGTTCCCCGCAGTGATATTGCTGGAATATTGCTATTAGCAGCGTACAACCATAATCACTCGCTGAATCAAAATGGTTTGTCGCTTTTAATTGCACAACCGTGTCACTCATTGCCACGCTCTATAATTTCTAACAGTAATAGATCTGGCAAAAGAGGTTCATATTGACGAGATTTCACTGTTACAGGGACTGCCTGATTCTCCACAGATACACAGTATCTGTATGTATCATACGTTCTGGTATGATGAATATCCAGGGCCCCGTTTCACAAAGCTATCGTAGCGATACGTCTGTCGAAGGTCTATGTTAAGGTATAGGAGGTACGACAGTCGTAGCGCAACGATAGCTTTATGAAACGGGGCATTGGAGGCACGCACGCACACACACTCAGACAGACTCAGGCACACAAACTCAGTCAGACTCAGGCACACTCACTCACTCACACACACACACACAGACAGACAGACTCAGGCACACACACTCAGTCAGACTCAGGCACACACACTCAGATAGAATCAGGCACACACACGCTAACGCACACACACTCAAACAGACTTAGGCACACACACGCTGACGCACACACACTCAGTCAGACTCAGTCACACAAACTGAGTCAGACTCAGGCACACAACGCTCGCGCGCGCACACGCACACACACACACACACACACACTCAGTCAGACTCAGGCACACACACTCAGACAGACTCAGGCACACACACGCTCACACTCAGTCAGACTCAGGCACACACACGCTAACGCACACACACTCAGTCAGACTCAGTCACACAAACTCAGTCAGACTCAGGCACACAACGCTCACGCACACACACACACACTCTCTGTCAACTCAGGCACACACACTCAGACAGACTCAGGCACACACACGCTCAAGCACACACGCTCAAACAGACTTAGGCACACACACGCTCACGCACACACACTCAGTCAGACTCAGGCACAGACACGCTCACGCACACACAATCAGACTCAGGCACAGACACGCACACGCACACATACTTAGACAGATTCAGGCACACACGCTCACACACACATACTCTGACTCTGACACACATACACACATGACGAAACAACACACATAGACACACACGCCGATACTCACACAGACAGAGGGAGAGGGAAACACCTGCGAGAGCTGGGCTGTCGATGAAGCATAGAAATGAATCAATGAAGCAGAAACGTTAAGATAAGAATTGCCATATTATTCCAGTAGCGTCAAGAATAATCTATGAATATTACAATTAATAGAGGAATAGAGGAGCGTCCAAATTCGCACCTAGGTTCCCATGATCCTGCCTCGCCTACGGGACACAACTCTGCTCAACGGAAAACATCACCCGAGAGAACCTGGCCGACGGTGCCTACCAGTTACGTACAAGCTCCTGTTCCACATGTGGGAGGTGTGTGTAACTCTGACAGGGTTGGGGGAAAGACATCATTTTACAGCGCTTCAAGAAATTGTCAATGTACGAGGCACTCTTATTTGATGGTTGCTTGGTTGGTTTGTTGTTTCACGCCGCCGAGTCTGTAAATATATGTCGACCAGACAATCCAGTGATCAACAGCATGACCGTCGATCTATGACATTTGGATACAATGACATGGGTCAACCAAGTCAGCGAACCTGCCCACCCGATTCCGTTAGTCGCCTCTTACGACAAGCATGGATTAATGAAAGTCTTCAGTAACCCCTGCTTGTCGTAAGAGGCGACTTAGGGGATCGGGTGGTCAGGCTCGCTGACTTGGTTGACACATGTCATCGGCTCCCAGTTCCGTAGATCGAGGCTCCTGCTGTTGATCACTGGATTGTCTGATCCAGACTCGATTACTTACAGACCGCCGCCATATAGCTGGAATATTGCTGAGTGCAGCGTAAAACTAAACTCACTCATTCTAATTAAGGTTGTAAAGTACCTGGGTAAAGTACCTGGGTGTAATATTTGAAACATGCCGTGTACAAACTTAACGTTCCTGTACCACTCACCCATTATATACGATTTTATGTATACCACGGGCTTGTGGCCTACAGTTAAGAAAATAAAGAATAATGCAGAATAATTGAATGTTTAAAACTTGATACTAGATTTCGGCCTCATACCAAATATCTTAAAGCAAAACGTCAGGAGGAATTTATTATTACATTTGCTTCCAGTTTCAACAGCGGAGGGGGCATTAAACAATTCATTTGTGTGGATCACATATCTGCTGTAGTCTTGATAACATGTATGTCCGAGTCTTAAAACGGACCCGAAAGTACTGCAATAATGTTGCAGACTCTTTTTTGTATCACCCGTGAGGATTCGAGTCAGAATTAATCTTCAGCAACACATATTTGTCGTCAGATGTGACTAACGGGATCGGGTGGTCACGTGTTTGATGCACGTCATTGTGATTCAGTTGCAACAAAGAACAAAGAAACAAAGAAACGAACTTTTTCCTTCAGAACATCTGCCAACAGTCTGTCAGTGCATTGAGGCCTTCACATATCTTTAAATAACTCGTACAGCTGCGTCTTATATTGCTCTTCGTGACGACCTTTACAAATAACTCATCTCTCGATAAGGTATTTAATATGTAAGAATATCAATAATAACTCCTTCTCTGTTGCAATCTTTAGTATGGAACAAACTAAAGTACAACTGGAATAAAGTAACTGTGCATTATTTGATGTTTTGCCATTTTTAATGCAAAAAGATAATAACATGATTTGTGGTGTTTTCCTTAATCGAAATCTGTATGGTTTGACTCTTAGCATCGAGACACGCCCTTGAAGAGAGGTGATGTCAAAAGTCAGTTCACAAATTCAGTATCGTGTGTATCCACCATTGGCGTTGATGCAGGCAAGACAACGACAGCGATTAAAGAAAGTTTGCGGAACATGTCTGAACCAACGCTTGTCCCAATCCAGCTAACGTCAGTGGCTGATTCTGGGACTGACGTTTGACGTAAACGGCCCTCCATTTCATCCCAAGCGTGCTCGTATCGTCGACAGGTCCGGAGAAACAGCTGGCAAGGGGAGTACCGGAATGTTCTGCCGTCACATGAGCGACGTGTGGACGGGCATTATATCGTTGCAGCGTGACTTTACGTCTCTGTCCTTGTATGAACGGGAGCACATGAGGCCCAATGATCTCATCCCTGTATCGCAGACCTGTCAGATTGCCATTGGCAAAGTCAAGTTCTGTCCGATCATGAGGCGTGACGCAATGCAGGCCGTCGGGGACAGATGTTGTGCTCCCTCCGTCGGTCCCGTACAGTCCTGGAACTGATTGGACGTAAGCCAGGGATGGTCCAAGCAGTCAAACTGGCAGAATCGATTCCGTAGACAACTCAGCCGAATGTGGTTGTCTTGCTGACGTGATGTCACGCGTGGCCAGCCGGTCCCGAGGCAAATCTCTCGTGTTCCCATTATGTTGAAAACGTCTCCATAGCGATGAGATCGTGTTTTGATGGACACCAAAATGTCTGGTCACTTCATTTCGGGCCATTCCAATCTCCAGCATACCCACGGCGAGGAGACGCTGATTTTCTGCAAGCCGTGGCATGACGTCCGCGCAGTTTAGACTGAAATTAAGACTGTTTTCTACAACATTTAGAGGCTAGAGAATAATCATCCGTTCTTTAATTTTCAATTTCAGGTGTGTGAACTTCAGGTGTCAAAAAGCATGCAAAATATGAGTAAGTTCATTGTGCACAAAGTGCACGTCCCACGCTCGATACGTGACATCAAATTTCGTGCAAAGTGCTTTGCTGCATATTTATGTATGGTCATTATTCTAACTTTTCAAATAACTTTAATTTTGTGCAAAGTTATGTTATGCACAGCTACGTTTTGTATGAGTTACAGTCTATACGAAATACCGCACTGCCAGTGTGAATTTCGGGTAACCATAAAAGGCAACGGGAATTGATAAACAGAGTACAGTTCAGGTTATCAGTTTCAGGTATATATCGCATAAACTGTGCTCAACTGACCCAAGCCAAGTATCTTTTAAGAGAATTAATTCTCTTTCACCATCAAAATGAAGATGGTTTATGAATGTTGTATGATATAGTTTATGGGCGGGGCAACAAACATAGTGGGAATCTGGACTTTTTTTTATATTGCTCAGTATTACGAAATATTAAAAAACACTGCTCAGCTCGACAAAACAATTAAATTACATGGACATAAATTCCTGCATCAGCACAATAAAATCTTATGATAGGAGGATATGATGACAAATGCGTGACCAGTGCTTTAGGTGTGGCCATTGTGTGTAAGGGGAATGAACTTCTCGGCAGCAGTGCACGTCCTTGCAGTTGCTACGTGTTTGTGTCACCCTACCGCAACAACGTGACATGAGTACTTTCCTGTACGGGCAAACCTTGTCATATATAACCATGTCATGTTTAAATATCGTGGGCGTGACACGTTCTTTGGTGGCCTTTTAAAAATATTGCCCAGCATCAATATACTTAGATTCGGTCCCATAAATGAAAGTCATTAATCATAATGGTTCTGAATATGCTGTGATACTGGAGCTGGCACGATGCACTCAATCTGACTTGTGACCAATCTATTGATCACGACTGATAAAGTTTTCGAATGAGTGAGTTAAAATTGAAGTCATCAGTATTGTTTCAGTAAGCTGTACCCGAAGTCTGTATATAAGCAGGGAAGATGCAGGCAAGGACGAAATAGGATATTTTTATTAGAAATACAGTATATGATTTCCCTGATGATGAATCATTTTCAGATTATGACGACTCTAAGATCGTTTTTATTTCAATTGGTAATCTAGGTAGATGTACTCATTTATCACCCTAATGGTTGCCTAGCCTGGATCGATCACATGATCAGATGCACCTGATCAACATTTATACAATCCTAACCTACAACGAGCTGTTTCACCATCAGCCCTGTGTGAACTGGTCACCCGTAGGCTTGTAGTAACATGCATCTACCTAAAGAGGCTCGGTTGGTCAGAATCTGTGGCCGATGACGTGAATCGTTGCTCATTGCATTAGTCACTGGATTGTGTAGTCACGACTGTTTCTGACTTTGACGTTAAACAAACAAAAACAACAAACAAACACAATACTGACAATCCGGGAAGCACAGATGCAACGTGGCATGGCTATGGATAGCCACTCACTCACATACCCACCTTCTCACCCACCCACTCTCACTTCACCCTCACTCCAACCCACACAAGTGTCCACTTACTCACTCACCCGCCCACCTATGTAGTCACCCTATGTTTGTTTGCGTGTTGTTTCAGCAGGCCAAAGAATCTCCCAGGAATCAACCTTGTTAATAATATTAATAATAATAATAATAATAATAATAATGTGTCCATTTATATAGCGCCAAACTCCACACTAGGTATGCTCATAGCGCTAACAATCAAGGCACAGCACATTATTACCCCGGATAACCCAAGCTGCCTGTTAGGCGCTAGAAGGTTATATTCATATGACTTTTTCCACCGGGTACCCATTTTCCTGCTGTGTGAACAGAGACAATTTTGAACAAACTCACTTGCCTAAGGTGAGACCACATGTGTCACATGTGCTTCGTTGTGGGGTAGGAAACTCTCAGGAGTCAAGCTGCCAAACACGGTCACCCATCCAAGGACCCTCCGAGCTCGACGCTGCTTAACTTCACCGATTTGTGACCTGAGCTTTGAGCACAGGACCACGCGCCACCTTGTTCCAGAAATCCAGCCCACACATCAGACTGTAGTACATATACACTCCACCAAACTAAGGTGATTAGTGACCTATGCATGAGGTCTCAACCACAACTAATATAATGACCGCTAATATAATGTCAGCGTGTGACAGATCACTCTATCAACCATCTGATGTTATCCATTGAGTCACAAGACTTGTATTTCATTCTTGATTATCCTCATCATTTACAAATCCTATTCACAAGCTAAACTAAAATTAATGATTAGTTCACCTGCTGATTTCACTCTTCGAATGAACTTGGTCTGGCATTAATGATATCATGCCCTAGTATTTTCACATCACGTTTCAAATAACGTTTTCACTTTCCTAAGATTAGACCCATATATATATATATATATATAAGAAAATGAAAATGTTATCCGAAACGTAATGTGAAAATGCTAATATATGAGTCGAAATCCTGTAAGTTATTCAATATTTCTTTTCATCAAACTGGTAAGTGATGATCACCATTTAAGCAAGGACATTGTCTCAAGTGTCACTTGATCAGGAGATCGCATTGTTTATAATGTCTTGGGGGTTCATGTACACTTAAAATAGTTGTCGCGAATTTTGAATCAAATGTATACTTCAGTAAAGAAATATCAAAGAATCACTGACCATGGTCAATCATTCAGGAACCATTATCTTCCCCACCTCTTCCTCCATCTACTCCTACTCCACCCCCACATTCTCCACAATCCCCTAACTACTACTTCTTCCTCACCTTCTGCTATCAAGCACCTCTCCACCACCTCTTGCTAACCACCTCCTGCTCGATCACCTCCTGCTCCACCATCCCTGCTCCACTTCCTTCTCTATCACCTCCTGCTCCACCATCTCCTTCTCCGTCACCTCCTACTCCATCACCCCATCTCCTCACCTCCTGTTCCATCATCTCCTCACTCCACTCACCCTACTCACCACCACTTCCCCTAACGTCCCTCATTCCCTCCACCACCCCCTCACTCCCTCCACCTACTCCATCATCATTCCTCACTCCATCATCTACTTCCCTGTCCTCCTATCTGTCCTCTCTCCCCTACTCCACCACCCCTACTCCACCACCCCCTACTCCTACCCTACTCCAACTCCTACTCCACCATCCCCTACTACCAACCACCTCCACTCCACCACTCATCCATCCCCCTATCACCCCTACTCCACCATCTCCATCCCCTACTCCTGTCACCCCCTCATTCTACTCCATCCTCTCTCCCTCCACTCCACCTCACTCCTCCACCACCCCCCTTCTCCATTTCCTACTCCACCACCCCTACTCCATCACTCCCCTACTACTCCATCCTCCACTACCCCACCACCTCCCTACTCCACCACCCCCCCTACTCCTCACACCCTCCTACTCACCCATCATCCCTACTCCACTCCACCCCCTACTCCACCTCACCCCCTACTCCTCTTCTCCCTATCCCCTACTCCATCACCCCCTACTCCACCATTCCCTCACTCCTCCGTCGTCTGTCCCTTCCCACTGCACCATCCCCTACTCCGTTCATCCCCCTTCCACTACTCCTCCACCACTCCACTACTCCTCCTCCCCCACTCCATCACCCTGTCCTCCCACTGTCCCCTACCTCCACTCACCCCCTACTCCTCATCCCTCTACAACCCCCACTCACCCCCTACTCCACCATCTCCTACTGCCCCACTCCATCACCCCTCCACCCCTACTCCACCCCCTATCCCTACTCCATCCCCTCCCCTACTGCACCATCCCTACCTCCACCCCTACTCCATCATCCCCTGCTCCATCATCCCCTACTCCATCACCCCCTCCATCGTCCCCTACCATCACCCTCTACTCCACCTCCTACTCCATCCCCTACTCCCATCACCCCCTACTCCATCATCCCTATTCCATCACCCCCTACTCCACCACCTCCTACTCCATCACCCCGTACTCCATCATTCGTGTGTGTGAGTGTGTATTAGTTAGTGTTAGGTAATTAGTAATATCAACTATTTATTTTAGTAATCGGTAATTAAACTCTGTCAAAAAAGAAACGCAACCCCTGTATTTTAGAGATTTTGATCTGAAGTTTTAAGACGGCACAGCATTTTTATTATTTAAGACAGAAGTCTGAAATTTGGCAGAATAATAACCAAGATGGGCATGTTTAAAATTGTCATTTCAAAAGTCATCTCACAGACACCAGTTTGTCACCAGGGGGGCGTCTTTCTCAGTATCTCGTATGAGCACCACGAGCTGCAATCACTGCACGGCATCTCCTTGGACACGAACGGATAAGACGCCGGATTCTTTCCTGGGGAATGGCTCTCCACTCCTCCTGCAGTGCAACGCCGAGCTGTTGCAGCGTCTGTGGCGGCGGCTGACGTTGACGTACGCGTCGACCTGAGTATCCCACAGGTGTTCAATAGGGTTGAGGTCTGGTGATTTAGAGGGCTATGGCAAGACATTGACGTTGGAATTCTGCAGAAAGTTCATTGTTGCACGTGCAGTATGAGGCCGGGCGTTGTCTGTGGTTGAAAAATCTGTGTCTGTTGGTCAATAATCGGGAGAAGGTGAGGCTGTAATACGTGGTTGATGTAACGTTGGGCTGTCAGGTTCCTTCAACGATCACTAAGTCTGATTTCTGGTTGTATGAGATGGATCCCCAAACCATAACGCTTTCTCCGCCAAATCTGTCCCCTGTCGGACGCAGATGGGCGCAAAACGTTCATGACGTCTCCTATACACACGTTTTCTTCCGTCGTGATGTTGCAAAAGAAAACGGGATTCATCAGAAACCAGATGCGCCTCCAGTTTTGTAAAGTCCATATCCTTACGTTGTTGCACCACCTGAGTCGTCGGCGGAGATGTAGGGGCGTAGTACAGGTCCAACAACTGGTCTACAGGCACGTAAACCCGCTTCTTTCAGACGGTTCCTAATCGTTTGAGCTGACACTCTCCTCAAACCTGGTATTTATGTGTGGCAGTCACGGTTGGTAGGGCATGCCGATTACGCAGGTGATGGACCCGGATGTACCGATCTTGAAGGGTCGTGATTCTTGGCCTTCCACTTCTCGGGCGATCGTTGGTCAAATTGAAGTTGTTGTAGCGGCTCCAAAGTCGGGATATCGTTGTTTTGTGAACATTTAGGTGCCGTGCAACAGTTCCAAAACTTTCTCCGGCTTGAACACGACCAATGGCGATATTTCGGTCGGCAGCACTCAATCGTGGCATTTTTCACACAGCTTTTCATGCGACAAATGAATGAATATAATTGAGGACAGGGGTTGCGTTTCTTTTTGACAGGAGTTTAGTTTAGTTTAGTTTAGTTTACTTTAAGTTCCATCTCTTAATAAACCTGTAGGTTTAGTTTGTTTTAGTTGGTTGCGTTCATAGTTTAGTGTTTTAGTATGTAGGTTCTCTTTGTGGTTTAGTTGTAGGGTTTTCTTTGCGTTCATTTATCCCTTTGGTTATTTGGTTCAGGTAATTAAGGGTTGTATTTCATTGTTCGCTTCTCATATCTTCATTTCATATTGCTTGGTGTTATTCTCTCTTTATGTAGGGTATCATATTTATAAGCCCCTGCGTGCGTACACCTGCACTTTACTTACCTGCATTAGTTTATTATCTAAACACAAATTAAAGGTAACTCTAAACATGTAATTTATTTAAACATTTAACTTATATTCGTTAAGGGTAACTCCCATACCATTTACGTAAATCAATGTAAAAATTCATTAAATCCTACATCTAACGTATTCTCGCGTGCTTCACTGTGTGCTTTGAAATCTGTTTTGTTACAAATTCTTCACGGATTTACAGTCATCAAGTGTCGCGTGTTGTGTATTTTTCGCGGATTTCGTGTTTCATTTACTCATCAACTTTTCTACGTCGTGTATTACTCAGTTGTTTGTCATTTGTGTATTCATATTTATTCTCCAACATGGCTGAAGCGGGAATGTCAGAAGAGGAGGTGAAACAACTTGTTTCGTCACTGAAGAAGTTGGATTTGAAACCCAAAGCTGATACACCTCAGGATCTCTTAGCGTGGATCTCATCAGTTAGCAAGTCGACTCAGGAACTTAAACCCTCTATTCCATCCACAGTTACGCTAGCTAAGACGCCACAGCTTCCATACTTCTCGGGAGACAGGAAAGGGGACGTCGACTTCGACCAGTGGAAACATGAATACACATGTCTCTGTACAAGATATTCGGAGCAAGATGTCATGGACGCCGTACACAAATCACTTCGTGGGAAGGCAGCAAGAGTCGCCATGCACATTGATAAGGATGCTCCATTGGACTCTCTCATCACCAAGCTGGACAGTGTCTTCGGAATGGTGCACACAGAACACAACATCATGGCCGAGTTCTATACTGCTAGGCAAGGAGAGGAGGAATCAGTTGCCGATTGGGAATGTAGACTTGAGGACATCTTGGATCAAGCCATCATGTTAGGAAAGGTGAAGCCAGGAGAAAGGGATGTCTTACTTCGCGACAATTTGTGGACCGGGCTTCGCTTGGACCTGAAGGACATGTCAGGTCATAGATATGATCATGGAGGATTACTGGAAGATTTTCTCAAGTACCTACGACAACTGGAACAGGATCTGCTACAGAGGCAACCAACAGCCAGGAGGTAACTAGTAAGTCGTCTGTAACCAAGGAGCAGTCGGAGCTACAAGAGATCAAGGGCATGCTCAAGTCAATGTCAAATGAGATTAACAAACTCAAGGAACAAGTCAAGAACGAGAGACCACAAGTCACAGAACAAGGTCAAGGTAACCAATGGAGTCATGGCCATAATCAAGGTCAAGGTCAGGAGTATGGGTACTTGCCACCCAGGAACTGGACACGCCCATCAAGGCCAAGATGGAACAAACCTTTCTGTCAAGGTCGAGGACAAGGCAACCCTACAGGTCGTGGAGATCCGGGATGGTTCCAAGGATGTTTCCGATGTGGACAGCCAGGTCACATTCAGCGTGGATGTCATGCACCACTTCCGGGCCAGGGAAACTTGCAGGGGCCTATGGGGAGGGGCGGACCATGGGCCTAGGATTCAAGGTCAACACCCATCAACAGTTAGTGTCCGAGTTGGTAGGCGAACCAACTGAAACCAACATTATTGTCAATGGAATCAAGACCAAGGCTTTGCTTGACACTGGAGTTACGATCTCATCTATAGCTGAACTATTATCGACAGAACTTTCCAGATGTTCCCCTAGAACCACTGAAGCAGCTTCTTCATGTCGAGTGCGCGGATGGAGAACTTCTACATTACAGTGGCGTCATTGCTGTTGATATAGAGGGATCTGGGAGTACATCTACCAAGATACAGAGTATGCTACTCGTTGTGCCAGACAGCCAGTACAACAAGACAGTACCTATCACACTTGGGACCAACATCTTATCCATATACCTTAACCAGTGTCAGGACAAATTTGGACCAAGGTTTCTCCAGCAAGCAAATCTCCATACACCGTGGTATTTAGCCTTCAGGAGTATAGTGCTAAGGGAGAAAGAATTAGCCAAGAGGAACTACTCTATCGGTAAAGTTAGGAGCCAAGAGTCTGCTCGCAAGATAATCCCTGCCAACTCGGAGATTCATATCTCAGGTTATGTTGACCAGCCCCTACCATATCATGCTACTCATGTCATAGTTCATCCCACTACTGGATCACAGATACCAGATGACCTTGACATCACGCCCACACTTGTCTCATATAATGGAAGTGGTCAGAAGCTTCATGTCGACGTACATGTATCTAACCTCACTACAAGAGCTATCAGCATTCCTTGCCACGCAATACTCTGTGAATTGCAAGTTGTCAAGTTGGAGGATGTACCAAGCTCTGCTTCCACACAGGACTCTAGTGTACTTGACCTCATGGACTTCAACGAGTCTGCCGTCTCAAGTTTGGAACTAGCACAAGGGAGACAAGTCATCACTGACTACTTGGATATCTTCTCTACCGGCGACACAGACCTAGGCCACACAGAAGCAGTCAGACACAGGATTGACCTCAAGGATGACATCCCATTCAAGCAACGTTATCGGCGCATACCACCTGCCATGTACGAAGAAGTCAAGGAGCACCTTAACCAACTTCTACTCTGTGGTGTTATCAGGCGTTCACGTTCCCCATGGTCATCCAACGTTGTCCTAGTTAGGAAGAAGACAGGGAAACTGCATCTATGTGTGGACTTTCGCCAGCTCAAACTATTAAGGACAACTACGCAATTCAAAGGATTGAGGAGATGTTTGAGGCACTCTCTGGATCTCGGTATTACACTACGCTGGATATGAAGTCCAGGTATCACCAAGTGGAAATCGAAGAGACTCATAAGGGAAGAACTGCTTTTACAGTTGGACCCCTAGGCTTCTATGAGTACAACAGAATGCCCTTTGGACCTTGTAACAGCCCAGCCACGTATCAACGGCTCATGAACGAGTGTTTCGAGGGACTTCACCTGAAAATCTGCCTCATCTACCTAGACGATGTTATCATCTTCTCATCATCATTTGAAGAGCAGCTGGATAGACTGAAGCAGGTATTTCAGAGAAACTGGCCTCAAGCTCTCACCTGACAAGTGTTCCTTCTTCAAGAAGAAAATCAAGTTCCTTGGCCACATCGTTTCAGAGGATGGTATTATGGCGGATCCAGACAAGGTCGAGAGAGTACTGAATTGGCCACGACCATCAAGTCCAACAGAAGTACGACAGTTCCTTGGTTTTGCGGGCTACTACCGAAAATTCGTAAAAGACTTCGCCAAGATAGCCAAGCCACTCTCAGCACTGATGTCTTATGGGAAATCCAAGAAGTCAAAGAAACCATCAGGGGAACCATGGCACATGGGGGAGGAACAGGAACAAGCTTTCAACCATCTGAAAGAAATGCTAACTTCACCGCCAGTCCTAGCGTACCCTAACTACGGGACACCATTTGAACTTCACACAGATGCCAGTGGCAAGGGAATCGGCGCTGTACTGTATCAGGAACAGAATGGTGTCAAGAAGGTAATCAGTTATGCAAGTCGAGGACTAGGGAAGTCTGACAGAAACTACTCGGCACATCGTCTGGAATTCCTTGCACTCAAGTGGGCCGTATGTGAGAAGTTCCACGACTACCTGTATGGAGCGAAGTTTACAGTTCTAACAGACAACAACCCGCTGACTTACGTCCTTACAAGTGCCAAGTTGGATGCCACAGGCCACAGATGGCTAGCAGCGCTTCGAGCCTATGACTTCAACATATTCTACAGACCGGGATTGAAGAACACGGATGCGGATACTTTGTCAAGGCTCCCAGAATACCAGAAGTTTTCCTCGGAACAGCTATCCATAGACTCAGTCAAGGCAATCTGTGGAGTTGTTCATGCTCAGCCCTACTTTCATCTAGTCTCTTGGTCAGTATCTTATGTGGTTGTCATCTCGCATGTTGCGGTTTAGTCTCTAGGATCGAGATCATGGTGATCTGGACTGTGTTTTTCCCATGTATATAAGATGACGTACACACCAGCAGTGTCACCTATGCATTGAATGCAGGAGCTCAGGTCATGCCAACCTGGCTAAAGCTTTTGTTTATTACATTCGTTGTAATTAAAAGTCCATCCGCCTCACACCCCAGTGGCTTTGTGGTTCTTGTTAGAGCAATAACTACATCCTGACGCTACTACACTAATGCAGTCGTTTACTCTGTGGTGATTCCCACAAACGAGAGCATGGTGCAGATATACCTGAAAAACATATATACGGTGCGAATTCGATCAGTGGTGCTTGCATGCAAGGGACGCAACTCTTGTGGCGATTAGACATATGAATAGTTCGTTCTACATTCACTCCGAATATCCCGGTTCGATTCACAGTATGTGAAGTCTTGGTCTGTCCCAGCTGTGATCAGATCTTAATAATGCTCGAGGTGAGGAACACCAAAGCCGCTGTCGCTCATCCACGAAATGTTACGAAACGACAGGTAATTTTATGTTTCTATGTGTCTGTCGAGATTCAGTGAACGTCAGTAGTGCCGTAATAGGGCATAATTTTTGTATGTGTTTCACGTAGCCACCAAATTAAAAATAATAAAGACAAAATTATCCGAATAATTTTTTGGATTTTCATTTATTGTAATTCTTATTACAATTTCTCGCGTTCTTTGGTCTTGTGGCAGAGGCTGATTAAACTATTTTAGATAGATAGACATATATGACGAGGCGGTACGTTTTAGGTTCGAGTCGGCGGTGTTGGAATGAAAAAAAAAGTTTTTTGGGTCGGTCGGGCGATGAGAAACACAAAAATAAAAATGCTGCCCATATGACATAATGATTGGTTTTAGGTAAATTAAATTATAACAATACTATGCGACTAAACTGAGCATGGGTTATCAAAATATCAGCTCCGTACTATAAGTACACCTACGTGGTAGATGTTCAGGCACATCCTGATCAATTTACTACTGACTGATTCACTGACTGACTGACTGATTCACTGACTAAATGACAGATTCACTGACTGTCAGTTTCACTGACTGACTGACTGATTCACTGACTGACTGACTGACTGACTGACTGATTGACTGACTGATTGACTGGCTGACTGACGACTGACTGATTGCCTGACTGAATGGCTGATTCACTGACTAAATGACTGACTGATTGACTGACTGACTGACTGACTGACTGACTGATTGACTGAATGGCTGATTCACTGACTAAATGACTGACTGGTTTACTGACTGAATGACTGGTTCACTGATTGACTGACTGATTCACTGACTGACTGACTGATTCACTGACTGAATGACTGACTGACTGATTCACTGACTGACTGACTGATTCACTGACTGAATGACTGGTTCACTGATTGACTGACTGATTCACTGACTGACTGACTGGTTCACTGACGACTGACTGACTGATTCACTGACTGACTGGTTCACTGACTGACTGACTGATTCACTGACTGAATGACTGACTGATTCACTGACTGAATGACTGACAGATTCACTGGACTGACTGACTGGTTCACTGACTGACTGACTGATTCACTGAATGACTGACTGATTCACTGACTGAATGACTGTCAGATTCACTGGCTGACTGATTGACTGACTGACTGACTGACTGAATGACTGGTTCACCAACGACTGACTGATTCACTGACTGACTGACTGATTCACTGACTGACTGACTGACTGAGTCACTGACTGATTCAGACTGATTCATTGACTTGACTGTTTTTCTTTTTAATTGTTGATTTGCTTCTAAATATTGCAATATTTTTATCAGCACCATCAAATAACAAGGTGAAAGAGATCATGTCACTTGTTTATTTGTAAAGATGATAAAGATCAAGTACCATTCCCTCCCACCTCAACCTCAGCTGGTGTTCGCACTGCGAGACTCGCCTCCTATTACCTTTTAATGGAATCGTGAGGGCAGAGATTCATTTATTACTCTATATTCTTCTCTAATGATCTCATCATAGGAAGGATGTCATCTAGAGGGATATTGTCATCGTTGAGATGAAGAACCTACTGCGACCGATGCTGTCAGCATGGTGTGCGATAGACGTATGACAAGTATTGGGTGACGATAATGACAGCACTTTGATATCAAGACGTCTCCTTTGAATACACTTGGGCAAATAATTAAGTTTATTTACAGATTGATGTCTCGTTCTGCTCCCAGCTGATCCTAGTGAACTTTGGGATATTTAGCTTTCGTGACTGATATTTTAAGAAACTCGTTATATTTACATTTTTTAACATTATGTTACACACTACACCGAGATTTCGGACATTTTGGGACTCAGACGTTTAATGTTTTCTTTTCCCGGCACACATTTTCGGCAATATTTTGGCCTATATTATATATATTGGGGCATATGCACTCACTTGAGCTTTCTATTGATACAATATAAGACTTATTATCCCTCACGACTTGCCTGAAATCGACAATTGAAACTTGAAGGCGAACAGCTTCCAACAGAGAACACTTGCCATATATGGAATGTAAACAATTGCTCCGTACATCGAAAACTGTCGCACGCGGTGTTCTCGGTGTTTGCCGAACTGGTTTCAATGGCAAGTTGTGCGTAGGATATTCGTAAAGAGCGCTCCAAGGGACATAACTGTATCGGGTTGGCTTGCCGAAATAATGTTCGGCCGGTATAATGAATTTTCACTGCGTTAGCCTCATACTCTGTTTTTGGTAATTCGTGAACCTGAAATAATGTTCGGCTGGTAGAGGGCGTGAGAGTCGATTTAATGCAACGTTGCATTTAATTCATTCGAACTTTTTAATTTGATATTGTAATTCTAAATACGTAATTTAAAAAAAGAAGAAGTATGTTTTAAAGTACACATTAGCCATCCAAAAACACTCGCGTCATAGTCTATATTTATTTACAGAATTCCCAAAACACAATTGCGTGATAACCTCCTTTTCATATAATGTGATTCTTAAATCTGGAAATCTTTTCATCTCTCATAAGCAATGGCAAAACCTCATCACGCCTTTTACAATGACAGATTTTTAAGATTGTCTAAGTTTGTACATATGTCGGCCGGTAGTACCTGTATCCCACAACTGTTGCCAACTCCTTGTAACAGATTTCGATAAAACATTTTCAAAATCTTTAGGGATTGGTTGAAATTGAAATAAATCAACTTCAGGAAACCGTAATCCGGATTTGGCCAAATTATCTGCAATCTCATTCCCATGTATTCCAACATGTGCTGGGACCCACACAATGTCGCATGCAATGTACTTCATGTTTAAAGATGCATCCAACTTTAATATCTCAGGAACAATGCCATCTCCAGATCCATTTGCACCAGCTACTATAGCTTTGATTGCTGCCATGGAATCTGTAAAGATAATTGCTTCATGGTCACGTTCATCTACCCATCTCAATGCTTGCAAAATGGACAAAAGTTCAGCTGCAAAAACAGAAAGATACTCAGGGAATCTGAACACCTTAGCGATCGATAAATTGGGTATCCAAAGAGCCCCTGCAGTACGATCATTGGATGGTTCTTTCGATGCATCAGTGTATATAGGTGTGAAATTAGAATAATTTTCAAACAGAAAGTCTTGAGTTATCACTTTTATTATGTTTTGGTCCATTCTCTTATTCACGATTAAACTGAGTTCAGAATTCAATCCAGGCTTTAGCAGAAGCCACGGAGGTGTGACAGGCGGAGCAGAAGGATCAACTGGGTTATAGTTGTAAATACCATGTTGATCAGCTAATCTCTGGATATTCAAGCCAAAGGGTAATTTGTATGGTGTACTATAATTGCCATCGCGTGGCGCGTAAAAAAAAAGAACTACGTCGACAACGACGTCGTTCACGACGTCGTGCAGAAATACACAAGAATGATCTACGACAAAAATACAAAATCGACGTCGTCAACGACGTCGATGGCGAAATCACCCATGATGTCGAGGCCGACGTCGCTTACGACGTCGCGGGCGACGTCGTGTTTAGAAATTGTTATATTGGAAAATCGGGGAATAACCTTTTGTGACGCAGTTGTACTGCTATTGATCTCTAATCACTGATTTCATGTTCAACATTACTACTTATTTAAGTAAACCAATCGAGGGGTTAGTGCCAGAACACCTTAAGTAAAAAATTCTGTCAAATTTAGTTGATGTTTGATGTTGTGAAAACGGTGTTGTTTTAAGGGATCAATACACTGGTTTTCTACAAAATGTAAATTGTCTCCACTCAGGAAACGAAATATGACATTTGTACCAGCGGGTTGACATGTGAACCAGCGGGTTTAGTGAGTGAGTTTAGTTCACTCAGTTCATTAGTAGTGAGTTATTCAATTTCTTACATAAACTTGCAAGCTTTAAGAATGTTGGAATTGACAGTTTTCATCATCATTTCCACAAATTCAGTTATGGAAAATGCACAATTGGTTTCTTCATACTTCTCGTGGTGGAACATACATATATGTAAATGGTTATCTGTTTATTGTGAACAAGAAGAAAAGGGGAAAATGGATCTCGTGGAGATGCATTCAGAACGACTGCATATCAGTCTTAACAGTGAACTACATAATTTCCCAAATACCTGGAGACCACAACCACGGACCTGTACACAGCGAAGTCAAAGTGAATCTTTTCGACTGTACCAAAAATACTGACGGCCCCCGCACAAACAACAACCTCCGGGGTTGCAATTGGCATGGCCGTCTCAAGAAGGTTGTGGGAACACAACATCCCAACCTATTCGAGATGGTCAAGTTCTTGGCAGATGAACAAGGACTGAACGAGGCAAAGATGCTTCAGTACAATGCCGGCCAAAGACTGTCCCCAAAAAGAAGTACAGAGATTTGGAGGATCGACTAGATACCTTGAAGTTCAGGCTTGCAAATAACCACCCGACATTGATGGAGTACCTGGACAAGGACAGACAGACAGACTGTCACACAGGTTTTATTCAATAGTTAAGGCCCAGTGGCCCAGAGTACAATTGAAGTTGCTCAATTACAACTATTGGCCACGTGACATGAAATTATGGTTTTACATGTGATTTACGGATGGACATCAACTGTTTTATGAAAATGGCAACAGATTTAATAATATCAGCATTATTAGAATTAAGTACATTATATATCGTTTGTGGGGGGCATCATTAGTGCATTTTAAATACTTCTTTCGGCAGGCAGAGAAAGTCTTACAGACTAATAATAAGTGACGTTCGTCTTCAGTTTTACCAGAAGAACAATAAGAACATGATAAATCTTCCAATGTATTATTATCTTTTCTAAAACGTTGTATTTTTAAGGCATGTAGAGAGATTCTAAATTTACAAAAAAGTCTTAAAAGGGACTTATCATTAAGAACACTGATATATTTTGCAGGTCCGAACATCGATTTACATTGTGAATAATGACTAAGAAAACTGGTTTAAATGCTGACAAAAACATTTTTATATCACCAACATCTTGCTTAAACCAAACATAAGAAAACCCGCTTGAAAATAACATATTTCTCACATCTGAAGCCCATGCAAACTTTCCACATTTATCCAGTGATAACAATATTTGATAGCTGTGATGGGGGTAGCGATAATCAGGCATTCTTATAAGTTTAATCCAGTATCTAATAACTCTCATTTGACTCTCAATATGCATGTTATAGCGTCCTGTTTTGCCAAGTATGGCTTTATTGGAAGCAAATGTACCTACTGTAAGAAATCTTTTAAAATAGGATGCATGGACATTTTCAATGGCTTCGAAATAATTTGCTCCCCATATTATATGGGATATTATGACATGATTATATATGTTAAAAGAAATATATTAAATCACAACCTTTTGTAATATGTTATAAAGGATCAAAGAAAGGATACATTTACACACACAAAACTTCTTATGTGTTTTCATTGTATTCTAAACCGTAAACAATACCAGCCCAAATCCGATAGCCAGCGCGTATGCATATGCTTAAATTTGCTAGTACACATGAAAGGCAAAATGGTATTATATCTACCTAAATACTTCTTTATAGAGTCACAAAGCGTAGTATTTCAAGCAAACATGTTGCTCGAAGTGAAGCCTTCTATTCTATATATTCTCAACAAACACACTGTGTCACAAGCGTTCGGTCCGGCTTGGCTCGGGTCGTCACAAGCACCTAACACCTCAAAGGTGTATCTTTAATTATGCTTAAATACATAGATTAGTATTATATCTACCTACATATCACATTGAAATGTTACAAAATGCCACATGTAAAGGTAACTGGTCCGTTAAAGTGAAGCCTTTGACTGCCCACCCTCAAAATAGCCTCAATCAAAAGTGTTCAGTCTGTTCGGCCCGACTTGGCCCGGGCTGTCAAAAGCAACTTAAACCTCACACATGTATCTTGAAATGTGTTTAAATCCACAGATCAGTATTATATCTACCTAAATGCCACATTGTGATGTTACAAAGAAAACTAGGTCTATAAAGTGGTATTTAGATAGATATAACTATATTCATTGGATGTAAACAGAATCTAGGATTCATCTGTGAGACTTCAAGATACATGTGTGAGGTTTAAGTTGCTTTTGACAGCCCGGGCCAAGTGGGGCCAACAGAGACTTAACACTTTTGATTGAGGGTATGTTGAAAATGGAGAGTGAGTGAGTGAGTGAGTTGAGTTTTACGCCGCACTCAGCAATATTCAAGCTATATGGCGGCGGTCTGTAAATAATCGAGTCTGAACCAGACAATCCAGTGATCAACAGCATGAACATCGATCTGCGCATTTCCGAACCGATGACATATGTCAACCAAGTCAGCGAGCCTGACCACCCGCTCCCGTTAGTCGCCTCTTACGACTTGCATGGGTTACTGAAGGCACATTCTAATCCGGACCTTCACGGGTGAAAATGAAGAGAGAAAAGGGCTGGAAAAGTGATATATAGGTAGATGTAATACTAATCTGTGAATTAAAACGCAATTCAAGATACATGTGTGAAGTTTTAGCTGCGTTTGACGGCCCGAGGTATGCCGGACCAAACAATAGTGGCGATGATTATGTTTAGAGTGTGGGGAAGAGATCGTTTCATTTGCAGATGGGTATGCCTTACATACAATGAACACTGGCCTTCTAGGGTGGTATTTGATTGGATATAGATGTAAAAACATTTTCGGGTTGACAGAAGTGTTTATCGGGAGTGACTGAAGCATTTTTGCGTTTTTTAATCCTGTTTCGTTTAACGATTCTTCTTTTAGACTTAACCTTGGTCAGCCACGTTCAGAGGCCAATGACCACTCGATATAGTCAGACGTCGCCCGTTATTTTTGTAGCCAAAATATATTTTACAAAGCGACGTCGCGCAAGACGTCGTCTTTTTTATGCGACGTCGTGGGCGACGTCGCTCACGATGTAGTTCATTTTTTACGCGCCACGCGATGGCAATTATATAGGACACCATAAATTTGCCATGGGTCCAGTAACACATGACATATTCCACATATAGTCATTAACAATCTCAGTGACTGCATGGTGTTTGTTCTTGGTTTTCATTTTTAAGATATATTTCAAAGAAACCTGTTCTCTTCGAAGGTGAAGGGGCATTTCTGAACACTCAACTTGAAGAGCTGAGGTTGGAGTTGTAGAATAGGCCCCAGTGCATATTCTCAAAGCTTTAGACTGAATTCGATCAAGGTTATTAAGATGACATTTAGCTGCCGACATATACACCTGGCAACCATAGTCAAGTCAGGATAATATAAGGGCCTTGTACAGCAATAACATAGTTGACTTATCAGCATCCCGCTTTGTTTTGAAATATACTTTAATAGATTGATGATCTTGTTACATGTGTAATACAAATGTGTGATGTGATGCGACCATGTTAATCTTTGATCAAGATACACACCAAAAAATTGAACACTGACACCATTTCCAGTTTATGGTGTCCAAGAGTTAGATTGATATCATGAGGGATCATACGTCTTGTGATCATCATTGCAACTGATTTTTATTTTGAAATCTTAAATCCCCATTTTGAACACCATGCACTGACTTTACTTAAGCAGTTTTGTATAGATTCTAAGACAAACTGAAAATTACCAAAGCGTCTCCAAAACGATTCGTCATCAGCAAACTGTGCTGCATTTATGTTTAGAGGCAGGTCCTCGAAAATGTCATTGATCATGATATTGAATAAAACTGGAGTTATTACACTTCCTTGTGGGGTACCACTTTTAATCATATGCACGCCTGGCAGTTCTTGACTTATGCGAACTTGAATGGGTTTTTTTAAACAAAAATGACCATATCGACTTGAACATGTTGCCTGTTGATCTAACATGTTGCATAAAGCTTTCTGTGCTTCAGTTTCCAGACGAAAATGTTGATCTATACATGAACGCCCCTTTCTTAATCCTGACTGGATGTGGGTAAGAAGCTCATTTCGTTCAAGATAATAGTTCAGGCGATTAGTAACTATTCTCCCCATGATTTTACATAAATTAGAAGTGAGAGCAATCGGTTTATATGATGCAGGAAGCGATGGATCTTTTCCTGGTTTGGGCACTGGAAGTATTATTGCATGTCTCCATGTCCTAGGCAGGGATCCAGAACACCAACTTAAGTTCAACAGTTCCCGAATAACAGCTAGAGTAGAATCTGGCATATGCTTAAACATTTCAATGCACAACTCATCCTCATTTGGTGCCGAATTATGTGTTCTTGATATGGCTGCCTTAAGTTCATCATGAGTGATAGCTGTATTAATTTCCAAGCTACTTTCTAACATGGCAGAAGACATTTCAGGCTGAAAGTTTGTTTCAAAGACGTGTTTATATTCTCTGAATTCATGACAATAATGTTCAGAACTGCTAACATATTTAAATTGTTTAACAAGAGCATTTACTTTCTGACTTTTTGATATGAGTTCTCCAGCTTCTCCCATTACCGGTAAAGGTGAACGAATATTATTTCCACTGATCATTTTCACCTTGGACCAGATACTAGTTAATGATGTAAATCTATTAATATTAGAAATGTATTCCCTCCAACTCAATCGTTTTGTACTCCGTACAATACGTTGGAACGCCAAAATACATGGCAATGACGAGTGGCGAACCTTATTATATGCCTTTTTCCTTGCGATATTGGCTTTTTCACAGCTGTCATTCCACCAGGACTTTGGCGGGAATGCCACTTTCTTAACAGACGACTTTCCAATGGACTCTTCTGCAATTCGTATTAATTGTGTTGTGATATTTTCATTAGACGTATTAACATCACCAATTATACGATCGGATGTAATATGTTCAGCACACAGACTAGAAAAAAGTGCCCAATTAGCCTTCTTGAATTTCCACCGAGGGACATTATCACAAGAATCACGATATGGTCGAACCTGAATTTCAGTAAAAACAGGAAAATGGTCACTACCTAACGCATCTTCCTGAAATACATCCCAGTTACACTTAATGGCTATGTGTGATGATATCATTGATAAATCTAAAGGAGAAAAAGTCCATTTTCCAAGATCCATGCGCGTCATTTTACCATCGTTTAAAAGGACAAGATCTGCTTCATCTAAAAAAAATTCAACAATCTGACCATTATAATCCGTCTTGTTGCTTCCCCAAAACATATTATGGCTGTTAAAGTCCCCACATATAAAATATGGGCCTCCATTGGGATCAATAAATTTCAGATATACATCTACGTTTGGCTTACCTGTATTATAAATATTAACAATAGTAATGGCTTTATCTTCCTCATAATGAATTTTTACTGCGTTAGCCTGTTTTTGGTAATTCGTGAACCTGAAATAATGTTCGGCCGGTAGAGGGCGTAAGAGTCGATTTAATGCAACGTTGCATTAATTCATTCGAACTTTTTAATTTGATATTGTAATTCTAAATACGTAATTTAAAAAAAAAAGAAGTATGTTTTCAAGTACACATCAACCATCATAATCTATATTTATTTACAGAATTCCCAAAACACAATTGCGTGATAACCTCCTTATCATATAATGTGATTCTTAAATCTGGAAATCTTTTCATCTCTCATAAGCAATGGCATAACTGTATATAGTCACAATATAGATGCATACATATATATATTTCCGTTGGTCTTTCGCGGCAATCAGTCGGTCCAAGCGCTAGAGTAACTTCCCTTTATCAAAGGGAAACCACTCTAACCCTCGTCTATGAGACGTGAAATTTGTTAAGGTCTGTGAAATGATGCAAGGTGCTGAGTCAGATGTAAACCCAGCAACATAAATAAACTAGGAATACATTCGGACTTATGTCATTGGTTTTGCATCTATGTTCTTGCCCCGTAGTTTTCGTATCATTCGTATCACGATATTTAGCATCAGTTACAAACTATCTCCTTTACTATTTCTTGAAAATAGTTTGTTATTAGTATTGCTGTTAGCACACCAGACAAACACACTGTGTGAAAATCTATATGATTTATTATACAAGCTCGTAATTTAATATAGATATAGTTTGCAACAAATATTTACACATATACATATCGCTGTTCACATATATAAACGGCAGGTGGTTTTGTCATGGTCTCTTCACATGTTCTCATGGATAGCATAACTGGATTTGAACTTTGAAATTAATGCTAATTGGCGAAATCAAAACATGATAGGCTGAACTCGACGTGAAAAGGGCCATTGAATTTTATGGACATGTAAAGTATCGAGTTGTAATGGTGTTTAAATTTAATTAAATATAATTGTAACTAAATGCAATTTCAATCCTTAGGACCAGTGGAACCAATGCTAATCATAGGATGTTTAAAGCAGGCAAGCACATATTGATACACTGTGATATTTGCTACACAGTAGCAACACAAGGAGCATAGGTTTATGTCCTCTTATATTGAACATTAACAATCACCGTCATGTTTCTCTTCTCTTACTGTTCAAAGATATGTTTTTTAATATATTCAGGCGGACAATAAATGCAAGTCAATACAAAAATATATTTTATCATTGTAATGATATACATACACAGTTTCTGTGATATCAATAATATGATATCGTTCACAAAATAATCTCATTAGTCCTAGGTCTGTGGCCTTGACATTCATTCACGTGGTTGACCCTGACCCTGCGTCTGAAAGGTCACACCCTTACGTATTATGCTCCAGACAAGATGACGGCAAGCTGTCGATATACAATCGTCGGTTGCTGCTTTGACTCACAAACACTGGAGATCTAATCTAGATCATGCCCATAATGTGTTCGGTGTTGAAACAGACCTAGTATTTCCGAGGAGGCAGACAGGAATAACGTTATGGCGTTGAATTTGATGCCGCTTTGAACAGTATTCAGAGTATACAATGGCATGACAAGTAAAGGTGTGACAGAAACTAAGTGAGAGAGTATGGTTTAACGCCGCTTTTAGCAATATTCCAGCAATATCACGGCGTGGGGCACCAAAAATGGGCTTCACACATTGTACCGATTTGGTGAATCGAACCCGGGTCTGACAAAAACTAAGAGTGACACAGACAACATTTTATAATGCTGACAAACCGACGATTATGATCGGGATTCGAACCCACGGCCATCGTTTCCTTACACGTCAAACGAGAGCAAATTTGCAACGGTAACCCATCCATGCTCCCAACAACAAACAGAAAGTTCAACTTAAAATACTCAACGTCTGGTGAAAACAGGCCAGTTTCATCAACAAGGTGTAAATAATTTATATTCGACAATATACAAAGGTAGGAAAGGCTTATAACATATGCAGAGCATCTATGGACATTGACAAGTGATTGTCCAAGCAGATCAAACTCGCAGTATATCGTTGTCAATATCTACATGGAATGAACAGTGGCAATCGAAGTGGAGCAACTATACCACTCTGGCTTTCGTTCCTATCAAGCTACAGGCACCATATTGTTTTTCAGTTCCATTAGATTTCTCGGTATTGTTATACGCTACAATAGAAATCTTGAAAGACACATTTAGTATCACAAGACACATGTCGAACAAATGTGTTCATGATCGGAACAAGGGTAAGTGTTAACGATTCCAGAGTCTCGACCATGGTTCTATCTGTGATGATGTCGGGTGCTGTGAGCATTGGCAACTCTTCTGTTTCTGATCAGTTCCTCGGACGAATGTACGTCATCTACCACTGTACAAGGACGACACATACAGCCTCTCGGAACTAATATCCGTACTTCGCGTCGGACAAGACGCCGTCTGTTAGGTGCCGGGCAAGCTACGATCACAAACCTCGGTACACGTCGTAACTCTTGGCAACAATGGCATGACCTTTCAACTTCGCCAGGATTTGTAGGTGAAGGTTGAACATATGACGTACATGTGCCGTTGCAAGCAAGTGTTGGGATTCTTTGGGGTCGACAATTTCGGTATCGTACACGAAGACGTATTCTGTGTAGTGTGCACGTTTCTTCTGTAGACTGTCCATAGTAGATGAGTGAGGTGACGACTACGGCTGTTACACAGGAGTGATACAAGCGGGGCAGGTTGAACATCTTCATCATTAGTGTCTGCAAATAGAGGAAACACGAGTCAGATTGTGACAAAATAATAAACGTAAAACTAACTTCACCTCACAGTTTCAATTAATATAATTCGCAAGTTAGCGACATAACATCCTAATTATATACGATGATGGCGCTAAATCGGTACTCAAAGTGAGTGATAGGTTTTAGTTTTACGAAGCTTTTTACAATATTCAAGCAATATCGCGGCTGGGGACACCAAAAATACATTGTACCTATTTCGGGAATTGAACCTGGGTCTTTGCTTTAACCACTAGTCTACCCCACCACCTTGGGCACGCGAAGAATACTGTTGTTTAGTTACATTTTGATTATTATATTTTTTGATATTTTGATTTATAAATTAAATACATTCTCACATTACACAGGTGCTGATAAGCGTCTTGGACATTTAAGCTTCGAAAATCAGTTATTTTGATAGTTAGGCACATATTCCATCCATTTTAACATGGTAAGAGTCTTGTGGTTGCAAATTGATATTTACGTATCTCGACATTGAATCAATTTAAATTTACACAAAATAACCCAACCACAGATAATATTTTAACAAACTGATGCAGGAATAGGTGACGGTTACATGTCAATTTTACCAAGACTTCTCTCAGTCTCTAATTACAGAAAAACAACCCAGTTATACTTTCTTTTTGAAACTCGGTTTACATGGTTTTAATCAAACAAGCAGCATTCAACTGAAGGCTTCCGTGAAACTTTCAAACTCTTTTAGGGCGGTGGGATAGCCTAGTGGTTAAAGCGTTCGTTCGTCATGCCGTAGACCCGGGTTCGATTCCCTACAAGGGTACAATGTGTTAAGCCCATTTCTGGTGTCCCCCAACCGTGATATTGCTGGAATATTGCTAAAAGCGGCGTAAAACTAAACTCACTCACTCACTCAAACTCTTTTATAGTAGACAAGTGAAGGAGATTTCCAAATTTCACGTTTTAGTGACAAAAAGCCCCCCGATGTAATTCCCCATTTGTCTTGCGACGTAGGCTCCCTTGTTTGTTTTTTTCAGGTGAAAAATTGGCCTGCCTTTGCATGAATTTGAGACGGTTATGAAGGATAAACTCACATTTTCGTGACTACCTGATATAATCAATTTTTAATTATGCTTCATGACCACATGTTTTTAATGTAGTAAAGTGAACAGTGAAAAGGTTAAGAAAACATTTCAAAATGCTAGAGAAGCGCTTTTCTTATGGATAAATGTTGAAGTTGCCAGTTCGCAGATTTGGGTTAAAACATTAAAAAAATGAAGACGCTGATATCCAAAACATCTTTGACTCAAACAACCGAGTGAAATAAAGTACAAGCATACACTTGAAGATCAAGAAAACATTACAAAAGTTATCAAAACGTTACAAGGCTATTTACAATCGCCGAAACATTGCAAACGGAGCGCTGGAAACATAACAATGACGCCCGTATTAACGACATCGAAGAACCGGTTATTTCAAATTTGGTGTTAATTTTTGTCCCACCATCGGTCATTGGTGTGTGGTTTGATCCGCGTTAATAACGAACACGCTTACAACGAAATAAGTGATAAACTAAAGTTAAATTAATCCCGGCCAAGTGTTGAATATTTTAGAAAAAAAATGCGAATAACGAACTACGGTTAAAACGAACTAAACTTAATGTCTCTTTGTATTCGTTAAAACCGTAGTTTCCCATACTTTCGTTTGGCTGAGTGCCTCTAAGGATGTCTCTATATCATTACATGTATGCACTATCTACCTAGACCCGTGAAGATCCGGGGTAGAATAGGTCTTCAGCAACCCATTCTTGTCATAAAAAGTCGACCAGTGACGGTCCGGGTTAGAATTTATCTTCAGTAACCCATGCAAGTCGTAAAAGGCGACTAACGGGATCGGGTGGTCGGGCTCGCTGACTTGGTTTCGGTTCCCAATTGCGAAGATCGATGTTCATGCTGTTGATCACTGGATTGTCTGGTCCAGACTCGATTATTTACAGACCGCCGCCATATAGCTGGAATATTGCTGAATGCG